>NC_140590.1:1352967110-1354284610 GCF_964204655.1 Triturus cristatus
GAAAATGTAACTGTTTTTTTTGAAATAATTATTTTTATTGTACTGGTTACTTCTTGGTATATATCCTGTTGGTATTGGATGATCATAATAATCTTTCTGCAAGTAAGGGTATACTACTTCTGTGTTGTATTTAGCAATATCCTTACGCAATTTATTGGATTTTTTATTTATTAGATAGTCTCTATATCCTGTAATATCATCCTGAATTTCTTCCAATTTTCGTTTGGCATCGTCCAGGGCTGTACTGTCTTTTAGTTGTTTTTCTAAGGTATCTATTTCTTCCCTTTCAATTATAATTATTTCTTGCGCTGTTTCTATTATTAGCAGCATCCAATCGCGGCTACAACGATTCGCTATTAGGGTCCAATTTTCTTTAAATTTTTCGTTCTTGACAAAAAGACCCGGCTCATTCTTGATTTGTAGCCCCTTTGGGATTATACCCTTTTTACAATATTCTATTATAAAGTCTGAGTGAAGTTCTGTGCGGATCATTTTTTTCTTTAAATTCCACAGATTATTCCATTTTTCGTCATCACTCTTTGATAAAGTTACAGTATTGATTGTCTTAGAAGTACCATTTATTATTTTGTTAAATTGGTCTTCCGAAAACCCAAATGTACGGAGAGTGTCCATAGCACTCACAAAATACTCTCCAGCTACAAGAGCTGTTATGATCAAAGTAAAGAAAGAGAGAGTTTCCCAGGTTTAGCCAAAAGGGACCGGGTATGTAGAGTTTTTCAAAAATAAAAAGCTTCCCTTTTGTATTTATTCCAAGTTCTCCAACAAATACAGTCATATACAATGTATTATGAACCCAAAGACAAGAAAACTACAGACTATAGCACCATAGGGATAGAGTATGATAATTTTATTCAAAATTCCTCTATTGCAAACTGTGTTACACTATTGTATCCAAGACTATTCAATGTCTTTCAATCACCATCAGCAAATAAAATTCATATAATCACAATCATAAATATCGTTCACAGTATTTCATATTTAACACTTCTAATCAACAATAATAATTATTGCACATAATGAACTTTAGCAAAAATAAAACATTATGAATAAAATAGACAATACCTGTTTCTATGTGAGTATAATTAATTAATAATCTATAAAAAATACAAACCGAACCGAGACTAATCTGAATGATAGGTCTTTGAAAAATATGCAGTAGTGTCACCACCAGTTCATTGAGCTTGCTCGATATGTCTCTTTTATATATTTAACAAATAAGGAATGTACTTGAAGAGACGTTTGATATCAACATTGAGATTCTAACACGTCTATAAACAGACCTTGGCAGTGTGGCACTTGACAGATACCCCTGCATGTATATAGACACACTTTTTAGAATTTAAAGCAATTGAGGATGTTGTATCAGCTGTTTAAGTCATCCACTACCAAGTATTTTGAACCAAAGAAAAGAAATAGCAATATAAGCACATATATGTAAACTAATTGTATGTATCCTTCCCTTTTCTTTAGATTGATTTTAACCAATAGTGAGAGCTGTTTTTAATGTGTTGGTCCTGAAGAAGGTGTTGTACATTAGACATTACACCGAAACGCGTCGACAAGAGGACACAATTGTATTTGCTGTTTTTATACTTTCATCATTATTGTATTGTCTATTTTATTCATAATGTTTTATTTTTGCTAAAGTTCATTATGTGCAATAATTATTATTGTTGATTAGAAGTGTTAAATATGAAATACTGTGAACGATATTTATGATTGTGATTATATGAATTTTATTTGCTGATGGTGATTGAAAGACATTGAATAGTCTTGGATACAATAGTGTAACACAGTTTGCAATAGAGGAATTTTGAATAAAATTATCATACTCTATCCCTATGGTGCTATAGTCTGTAGTTTTCTTGTCTTTGGGTTCTGCTGGATGACGTCACAGGTGTGGGCGGGGTATTCTCCACGGACGGCTTAAAGGAACAGTGCTGTATTTCGAAGGGGTTCTCAGTCCAGAGGGTATCAGCTACCTCTCTCCAGTCTCCAGGCTGCAAAGCAAGGTGAGATTGCGTCACCGTGGGACAGGACCACCACTCCTCAGGCATTTCCTTCTCTGTGGAAGGCTCTCATATAGGGAGGTGCATGGGGAACTCGTGGCAGTATGAAAACAATGTAAGCCCATAAGATTCAACAATCTCTGCTAAAGATCTTACGTAGATATTGAACGGAATTGGGCTTAGAGTAGAGCCTAGCAGCACCCTGGAGACTAGATAGTGTAATTTAGACCTATGTTGGTGTATGTAAAGCGGAAAGGTGCAGTTGTGTAGAAAGGAATTCAACCAAGACAGAGCTGTGCCCTGTTCTCCCATTTCTTCTAATCTAAAAAGCAGAGTGGAGTGGTTTACTATGTCGAATGCGGCTCTGAGATCTGAGAGGATCAGTATCGCAAACCACCAGTATCTAGCTGACGTCACAGGTATTCAGTGACACCAAGGAGGGCTGATTCAGCGCTGGGTCAAGCCCAGAATTTCGATGCTAAAGGTGCAATAGACCATTTAATTTGTGTATAATGTGAACTGCAAATGAATATGTTTCTCCAACACTTTGGTCAAGGTCGGCAGAAGCGAAATAAGGCTGTAGTTTGACCAAATAAAAGGGTCGAGAGTCAGCTTTTTTTGTAAATCTGTGACCAAGGCCAGCTTCCAAGCTAAGGGAACGATGCCTTTGGTCATGGACGCATTCAGAAGTTGGGTGAACTGTCCGTGACTGCAAGAGCCAGCTTACCCAGTTCAAGGGGGGGGGACAGGGGTCCAGTGGAAAGCCTGATCTGGTAGTTGCAAGCAATGAGATAAACGATGTCACATCTAAAGGGTGAAACATATTCAAGGTGCACGTCGTGCTGGGAAGAGCTTCAGCTGAACTGACCTTGGGTGTACCTCAAAAAGCGGTCTGGATGTCTGCTACTTTTTTTTTTTAAGAAAAAGTTAACAATTTCTTTACATTGGGTTTGTGACAGTGGGGTAGTTGGGCCAGTGTTAGCATGGTCGAAAGATTCTTAACCACCTCAAAATGTGTTTTCGGGCAGTTTTTAGCTGCAGTGTTTTTATCCAAGTAAAATTTGGCTCTAGCAATACAGAATTTTTTCTGGTAGTCCTTCAAAGACAACTTGTATCTTAGTTTGTCCTTCTTACAATAAGTTTCTGCCAATGTATTTCCAAGCCTTTACATAGCTTTTTGTGCAAATAGTCATTATACCACAGAGCAGGGGGAGGATTCTATGGAGTTTCCTGTTTGCGCACAAAAGCATCAAATGAGTATCCAAGCCAAGAATCGATGATGTGTGTGTCTGATTCTACTGAGTGGCTCAACATGGGGCAGTTAGCTTCATGTAGAGTTAAGAGCCAGGATGTAGAGCGTTGACCAGATCCTGCCAGTGGATGTAGTCTGATTCTCTCGAGATCGAACCCCGGTTGAACGTGGAGGACAAAAGGGACTGCAAAGTGATCGGACTATAGCAAAGGAATAGGCTGGTCTATCTGCATGTTCCTCAGATTGGTAAATATTAGATCCAACATGTGGCCAGCTACATTGGTGGGGAAATTCATGGTGAGCTAGATGTTAAGAGCCGCAATATCCTCTATCACAGAGGAGACCATCCTGCAGGCCACTTATCAAAATGAATGTTTATTCTCCCAAAATGGGGCCATTGGAAAATATGAGAACAGGAGATGCAAGAACTTCCATAATGCCAGAGCTCCAGTTGGCTGCATGACCCGGTGGGCGATAAATTAGGGCTCCAGACAAGGTTCAGTTCTTAGCAAGTTACAGTAAGAAGAGTAGAGCTTCACAGTCAGGGATTGTCAACATATCTATTTTGCATGCACAGTGTTCTTTAAAAATGATAGCTATACCACCTCCGTTTTTTGTTTTCGCAATCCACTCTCACAATCCGATAAGGTGGGGGCAAAGCTGTAATAAAGTCTGGCCCTGAAGCATCATTAAGCTAGGTTTCTGTTAAAACGATAACACAGGGTCATGTTCAGTGAGGAAATTAAAAATGTCCAGGTGATGTTTGACTAACGAGTGACAATTTAGGTAAAAAAACTTAAGGCCGTTAAAACTATGATCCTGAGCAGGATTGACCTTAGGATGCATGGGTTGGGCAGCTAACGGGTGCATAGTCTCTGAATGCAGGGGGTGGTCGTGAAGTTGCAATGTGAGCAATTTTTTACTTCCAAAACTAGATCTAAATAAAGTAATGGGGGAACAGGCTTATATAGTGAAGGGGCAAAGGGTGTGCAGTTGAGAGGCAGACTGAGTAAGCCTACCTGTCGACAAAGAGGCAGCAATCCTGGACCTGATCGAGCATGGACGGACACAGACAGGCTTGTCTTTGACGCTGTTTGGTGTCACAGTGTGCAGGCCGGGAGCAGGTGACAAGAGCTACTTCACTCTAGAGCGCTAACAGTTCTGTGCAGTCAGCAGAAAGCAATGGCCACCAAGTAAATATTTCCCCTCAACTTAATTACCAGCAAGATGTATTAGTTCACCATATTGTAAAGACTTTAAAATTCAATCAGTATTGCATAGCACGAGGCAACTGACCTTACACAGGCAGAGCAATCATGGGCGACCATGGGATGGACCATAGCCAAACGTAACATTGCCCAGAAGTGGGGGGTTGACATGCTGCCACCGGTAAGGGACTGGGCAACCGACATGGACTATGCCATGGTAGCCAAAAAAATCGGTATTTAAGGTACAAGGCTGCCCCAAAAAGTGGGACCACAAATGGGGAAAGTGGAATAAATATAGGGGTGATATTTGCATTTCTCCCACGGTGGAACTTAGGAGGGAGAGGCGAACATTGATGGATACGCTGGATGGGACTGTGGGGACCCTTTCACCGAGCAGTCAACACTAGTGCGACTCAGTACATGTACCACATATCTGTTTTCAAATGTTTATGGACCATGTAAAGATGTAATCACTGTAATAGCTGTTATGGTATCGGTGAGAGAAATTCTATGTATCCTTGATTCTGAATAAGTTCCGAAGCAATCTATTGACTTTGTCTTGCCTTGCCAATGATTTCTGTATAATGCCTGAACCGATGCTTTTTACTATCAATAAAAATTGTTTAAAAAAAAATATATTGCATAGCACAATCAAATTTTACTGAGATGCAGATTAAAAAAGAAAGCAACGTGAAGGGGATGAAGTGGAATCAATTTGCTCGTCTGCGCACAAGCCGACTCAGACTGACCAGGAATACCTATAAGTAGATTGAGTGCGTGGAGCCCAAATTCCCTGATGACCGACAACGGCTCCTTCGAAAGGCCTGAAATATTCAAAGATTTTTGTAGGAAAGTAGGATCTGCTTTTATGGTTACCCCTACTTTTTGCCTGGTGCTATGCTGTTTCTGACTAGTCTGACTGAGGTCCTGCTAATCAGGACCCAAGTCTCTGTGCTCTCCCCCCTAAATTGGTATGATAAGTACTAAGGAACTTCCCAGATTGGACACTGGTGTACCCTTATCAGTCCCTAGTATATGGTACTGAGGTACCCAGGGGCATAGGTACACCAGAGGTCCCCCATGGGCTGAGGCATGCATTATGCCACCCGTGGGAGACCACTAACACTGAAACCACTGGCATGCCATTGCAGCCTGTGTAAGCTGGTGCTAGCTCTACTTACATATCTAAGGTCACTCCACTTAAAAACTATAAGTCACACCTAAAGCAGGCCTTTCGAATCCTGAAGGCAGGGTGCTCTGTTCTAAGTGTGAGGGTGCCCCTGCATTAGCAGGACACCCTACAACCTTCAGAGTCCATTCTCCCAGGTTGTAAGTGCATCAGCCATTACGATACATAGAGTGGCCATACGTTGTTACGCGATGACTATCTCTAAACTGGCTGTAACGAACCCTGTCATGCTTGGTATCAACCATGTTGGAATCATACCCCCCAAAACCGTAAACGGTGTGGGAGGTATGATTCTATGCACTGTAAAGCTCCTCCGTGAGGCCCTCAGTGCTCCTGGTACCAGTCTTCTAGACCCAGACAGAACAACATGGCTGCTGCTGACCAGAGACACGATTCTGGCCTCCGGCTGCTGATCCAAGCTCAAGCAGGGGAAGGCAGATCAATAGGTATCCTCTCACAGGGAGGTGTTACCACCTCCCAGACAGGGTTTAGTCAATTGGGGCCGGGTGGGAGCACTTGCAGAGCCACTCAGTCTGCTTGAAGGGCACATTTGGTGTCCTTCTTGCATAGTTCAATTCAAACCAGCTCAGGGAGCAGTTGGCTCTGGCGCGAAACTGGACAAAGGACATGGGAGTATGGTGGAGGAGGAGACTGAGGTGCACAGTAGGCCAGCCAGGAGGAGGCCGAGCACGACACAGTAAGTGAACAAGACCCCGAAATGCAGACACCTGGCTGCTGGATCTAGTTTCCAGCATCAGGTTGAAACGGAGGCAAGCCCAACTGGGTGAAGCTGCCCAAGCAAACAACTGGCTGTCCGTGTCTCGCAATGGAACCAAGGGTGACACCCCGACATGTAGGTACTGCCATGCAGCGATACACCCCTTTTGTGGGGAGGGTGTGATTCCTAGCAGCCAAGTGGAGGATGAGAAAGTGACACATAATCATTATCTACCCTGGTGGAGGAGGGAGAAATGGGACCAGGCCTGTACTTGTCAAGAAGTATCACAGACCTACTGCCAAGTGTGTGCCAACAGCCACCAGATCTTCAAATGAGAAGGCACTGCTCATCGGGGTGCACATAGAGACCTGAAACATAAGTGGGCAGTAGCCCACACACCCCTATATGCTGACAGCACTGTGAACGACTGTAAGAGGCATACTCCACAGCAGAAAACGTAAGATACCAAGAAAGACAGTGCATTGGGTGCAGCAGAGTAAGAGAATGCCACAAATTAGCCCATGAGGGTGTAGGGAGGCTCACCCTCAAAGCGGCAAGACTAGAGGCATAAGGGGCAACAAAAATAGAGATATGATGATGAGCCCCAGAAGCATGACAGTGCACCATGTTGGCAGGCACCTGGAATAAGTTGGAACAATCAGTAAAGGAACTGATCACTTCAAAGCAAGTCAGAGGGACAAGGAGCTGCTTCATCTCTGGCACAAAGCTCTTCCTTAGACAAGCCAACCGGTTTCCAAGAAAAGGTGGATATTACCAAGAAGTATATGCAGCACTTCTTGAGGGGCATCCGAAACAAAATGATAACCATCCAGAAGGATTTTAAGATGTGGTTTACCAAACTGAAGGGAGATCAAGCTTCTCTTGGTGCCAGAGTAGACGGCTTGGAGAGAACAGTCAACGATGGCTCATTACAAAAGCACCAAATGTAAGATGACAGCCAGGAACTCCAAGAACAAAATATAGACTTGCAGTTTAACCAGAAAGATATTGAAAATAAGTCCAAACCATGGTTTATGCCTCAAATACCAGGGAATCAAAATTGCTACCAGTATAGCAAGCATATATAAGGTCAACAAGAAGGCCATTTTCCTTTTTGAAATTCTCCTTATTGAAGTTGGCAACAATTTCTTTTTGGGGATACAGCAATCGGTGTCTAATTTTTTCTGGGGCAGTTTCAAACCTAGACTTCTGATATGCCTTCTGTACACAACAATCAAAGCAAAGCAGGCCTGGCCTTGCCGAGCTTTCACAGGTATTATGTAGCTCAGCTAAGGGTCATTGCCGAATGCTAAAACGGAAAGGGAAAAAATCTGTGCCATCATGGTTCATGAAATTGCAGGTAGACCGCTATTTAATCTGAATCTACATTATGCATAACTGTGCCATTGTGTGCTAAACCTCCAAATGAACAACACAGCAGCGAGGGATAAAACTGGGTCTGAAAAATCGACAAAAGCACTAACAGGCACTATAGATTGATTTCCAAGTTATATATACTGCTAAATGCTGTAGATCAAGTAAACCTATGGCACACATCATTAGGTGTGAAATATGCCTAGCCAAATAATCCCTTGAGACTTGTAAAATCTTTGAGGGAGATTCATAGAAGTGCTACCTGCATTAGAAATCGGGAGGTACCTTTCCAAGTCCTTTACGACTGGCATTACACTCCTACTAAAACTCAATGCTAGCCATTGCTGCTGGAGAATATGTGGCGGAACAGGCGACACAATACATGTTTTGTGAAGTTAGCCCAAGCTGACCCCTTGTTGCAAAGAAGCCAATGCAGGAATTATTAGGTTATCCCAATGCCCTTTGAAACACAATTTTATTGATTTTATTATATTGCAGATGTTATACAAATATTACTGTTGTTCGATAGTACATACATAGGTGGAAGTGATTCTTCGTTACGATACCGGATTATCAACCACTGTCCAAGAGATATGTCTCATTCCACCTGTAATGACCAGTATGATAAACAATCAAACATATAATATATGAATCATTTCTATACATAAAACTACAAACATTTCTTAATTTAAAGATAAAGATTCCCCCCCCACCCATTGTCCTGGTCTCGCACACATGTATGCATACGTTGAAGAGTTATGTGATCTTGTGGATAACCATAGAAGTTGGGAATAGTATACATTTGGTAATTCCTAAGCATTGTGGCATCGTTCAGTATACAGCATCAAACGGGCTCATTCCCATTAGCGGGCGTGAAAGGTGGCACCTCGACTTGGGAGACTAGAGTTTCGAGTGGATCTATAGCTTTTAGTGATTCTAACATCTGATCCCATTCCAAAGATATGGGTATTTTACGTAAACCACATAATTCTTCTTTACGTATAATAGCACTTTCTGCACTGTAGTGCTTGTAATTTTGACACAATAGGACACGCCTGGACCCTGCACTCCCGAGAGGAGGCAAATGCACTACTGCACCTATAAACAACACACGTTAAACAGCAGTCCCAAGAGATGCGGCGATAAAACAAAACCCAGCACTCTCTTAAGGCGAGGCAAGAAGACAAATTCAGGTGCATTTAAAGTGAAGCACACATGTTTATTAATTCAATATTTTAGAAAGGAAGGCAAAATATATCAGTAAATGCAGACTCCCAAATATCAAGTAATTCAAGTGCAGAACTAGAATAAAATGCAGCATATATACATCCAGCAACGAAACTTAGAAATTATGGGGCAGATTTATGAGCCCCTTGCGCCACTTTTGCGTCACTTTTAACATGGGAAAAGTGACGCAAAAGTGGCGCAAGGGGCTCATAAATCTGCCCCTATGTACATAAAGTAAGGAAAACCTCACCGATTGATCCTGCAACATCCTTGCCAACTCAAGCTGGAGAAGCCCTTCGACAGCCCAGGAAGGAGTTCGATCGGGACCCAAGTTCCATCTGTTTGACAGCAGTACGTCTACTCTGTGAATAAGCTTCTACCTGCCCCCGAAGACCTCCAGCTTTAATACCTTTACTCAACGTGAGGCGAAGGTTCTAAAAACCTCGCCCCTTTCTGTTGGAAAAAAACGAGCTGACCGTACTGGTCTGTGTCAAGGTCAAGACAGAAGCTGGCCAGGCTCCTGTATTTTGACTCTGAGACAGAGCTGTACATTCTGCACATTCCCTGAAAGGTACCAAGAACGCATCCCACACAACATGTTCCAGTTCACTCTGATCGGTGAGGAGCGAAAAACAAGTGAAGATCGAAAACATGCCCTTCCCACTTTGCAGCTACGTGCGAGCATGGAAAATGGAGTCTGTTGCACAAGATGGAATCAGCACAGAAAATTGAGTCAATTATGCGAAATGGAGCCGAAGGTCAATATATCATTCTTAATATTAGTACATGCACTTCCCCAGAGAGTCATTTCTGTGTGCCAGGTAAGTGGTGTGGAGGGGGGAGGGCAGATTTACATGTCAGTGATGGCGCGCTTCGCTATAAGGATGGCCATGTCTGCAAACTTATAACCAACTTTCTGCCCTTTCGTACAACGGTGTAACCCCAGTAGGCAACTCTGGTGTTGTCCAGACTTCAGTGCCTGTAAGTTCTTGTACTAAATATCCTATTATGTGCCAATATCCTAGCAGACGCAGGCAATCCCACAGCATATGGAGTATATCAGTGTCGGCCTCCTGACACCAGGGGCAAGGGAGTTGTGCATCCGGATACATGCTATTAATACGGTGTGGTGTAAGATACGCCCTATGCAAGATCATATACCGTATATATTTAAATTTAGCATTTCTAGACACCTTTTTAGGAAATTCCAATATAGATCCCATTCCTTATTCGAGAAATCTCTGCCCAGATCTCCAGTCCACTTTGCACGCAGGGGATTGTCCTAATGCCTTTATAGAAACAGTGGGTAAGGTGTTGCCCTTCCCACATTAAATGAACTGCGTATACTAGTTTGTGAGTACAAGGCTCTGCCCCGTCTGGGAACCAGTGGTGTTTAATATAAGAGATGGCGGCATATAGGATAAACAATGTCTGGGGGACACCGTGTGCGCAGGAGAAGTTTTCGTGTTCCGCCAGTGCCTTATCTATAAATAGTGCCCCAATTTTCATCACCCCTTTCTGTGTCCATTGTGTAACTTTACGGGAAGTGATTAGCCCAGTTGCAGTAGGGATCCCAAGCAGAGGGATATTAGAAGAGTATGGAGGAACTCGTTAAGTATATCGGTGCGTCCGCCTCCAGAACAATATAGCCTTTTTAAGCAAAGGGGAAACACTGGGAGGTAGCTTAGTATTTGGCAAGAGTAATGTATGGAGTGTACCTTGGTTAAGGAGTTGTGGTGTGTAGCCAATCTCGTGCATGTTACAT
This sequence comes from Triturus cristatus, assembly GCF_964204655.1. Lineage (NCBI taxonomy): Eukaryota > Metazoa > Chordata > Amphibia > Caudata > Salamandridae > Triturus > Triturus cristatus. Next base: position 1,352,977,874 of record NC_140590.1, read on the forward strand.
CCTGCCAACGAATAAGTAAGCCATTGTAATTGGCTGGCCATACTGTACGCGCAAAAGTCAAGGGCACCCAATCCTCCCTCCTCGGGCCTCAACTGTAATTTAGCTAGACTCACTCTTCTGCGCCCATTCCCCAAAAAAAGTTCTAATAAAAGGGTATCAAGTGTACGGAAAATGTTTGCTGGAATCAATATTGGTAAATTAGTGAAAAAATATAAAAGCCTCGGGAGCATCACCATTTTAGAAATGGCCACCCTGCCCATTACTGACAAAGGCAGCGATGTCCAGAAAGAGACCTGTGTCCGCAAGGATCTAATCGTCTTTACTAAGTTGCCATCTAGTAGATCTTGTGGGGATCTATATATTTGTATGCCCAAATATTTGAAAGTTTGCGGCACTGTTGATATAGTAAGACCGACAAAATTGACATGGTCCTGGTTTTCCCGGAATTGCATAAAAAATGCATATGATTTGGGAGCATTAATTGCCAAGCCTGAGACCCGCTGAAACTGTTGAAATATATCTGGAATGGGTGCTATATTTGTGGTCATTATTTCAGAATAAGTATAAGGTCATCAGCGTATGTCGATACTACATGTGTTGATTGTCCTATGCGGATCCATATCGCTGCAGCTTCCTTGCGGAGTTTAAGGAGTAGAGGTTCTAACGATAAAATAAATAACAGTGGCGACAAGGGCCATCATTGTCGTGTTCCCCTTGCAACTGGGTAAGGGTGAGATATATGGAAGCCCGTCCTAACACGAGCCATAGGGGCGGTGTATAATAATTTAACCCAATTTAGGTAGCCTTCTGGGATGCCATATCGTTTCATAGTTGCCAACATGTATTTCCAATTAAGCGTATCAAACGCTTGCTGGAGATCAAGAGAAATACATCCAGTTTTACAGGAGAGTATGGAGGCAGCCTCCATTATGTAATGTAGTCTCCTAATGTTTAGGAAGGTATTCTGGCCGGGCACAAATCCACATTGATCAGTGTGAATTAATTTTGGAAGATAAGGAAGGAGGCGTCCGGCTAGTCTCTTGCTGAGTATTTTATACTCGGTGGGTAATAATGAGAGAGGGCGATATCCCGAAAATATCCTGGGGATCTCTGTTTGGTTTGGGGAGAGAAGTGCCTGCATGGTGGTCAATGGTAGAGAGCACTTTTCGTAAGCTGACATATAACTTTTCTAGACATGGAACTAATTTATCAGCGTATGCAGAGTAGAATTACGCTGATAAGCCATCTAGCCCCAGTGTCTTATTATTCAGGAGATCTTTAATGGCAGCCTTTATTTCAGTTCTGGTGATAGTATTTTGTAATTCTTTTTCGGCGTCCGGTGGTAGTTTGGGATATGTGAGATCTCTCAAAAAATCCTCTATATGTTCCTGTGATTTAGTATCAGGGTCACTATATAGTGTTTTGTAATAAGCGCTGAATGCTAGATTGATCTTGGCCTGTGTGCGTACAATAGTGCCATCTATGAGTGCTATTTCTGGTATAGGGACGGGGGGGGGGGAAGAGTGTCCCGTATAATGCGTGCCAATAGGGTGCCAGGCTTTTCCGCCTCCACATGTCTGTGTTGAGTGTACGCTCTATAATCTATTAGGCAAAGTTGTTCTAGGAGTTCAGCATATTTAATCCTTGCTTCCTGAAAGTGCTCTTGTTTAGTCGGATCGGTATTAGCATCGTGTTCTAGGACATTCAGGGAGTATTCGACTATAGTAGGAGTCTTATGTATTTACTGTTGGGCATCCAGAGTTGCCTCTATGGTTGTGCCCCGGATTACTATTTTAAAAGCATCCCACTCAATCAGACAAGACGATGCGGAATTATCGTTCTCGGTAAAATAGTTGATAATGGCCGTGCCCAATTTATCACGGAATACAGTGTCTTCTAGTGTCTGTGGCCACAGTCTCCAGGTTGGGACCGGGGTGGGTACTCTCCCCATTCTAGAATAAGCTCAAGTGAATTGTGGTCTGAGAGCGTTTTCACAAGATATGGAGATTGGGAAATCTGGGTTATCAAAGGCGTAGAGCAAAATATTCAGTCCAGTCTAGTAGGCAATTGATGTGGTGGGGAGTAAAAAGAATATTCCCGGCTAGTCAGATTTTGAAGGCACCATATGTCATGTAGTGTCCAACCTGCAGCCCAGGCCTGTAGGAATTCTGCTTGTTTGATGGTGGCAGCTCAATTTACCGTGGGATGGGATCGATCTAGTTGGATATCCAGGACGGAATTGTAATCTCCCCCCGAGAATCCATGGAAAAACAAACCAATCTGATATGACTGCATTCAGGCCGGTAAGATAGGCATTTTGTTCATAGTTAATGGCATATATACTACCAATAACAATTGGGTTACCGTCGAGCATGCCCTGTAGTAATACATAGCGCCCTGTTGCGTCTATATGCTGTTCCCCCAGCACAAATGGTACCCCGTGTCTGATCCAAATGAGCTTCCCCCTCGCAAAGGCAGAGTAGGATGTGTTGAATATTTGGCCCTTCCATTTTTTATGCATTTTGAGCACTTCAGAGTTGGTAAGGTGAGTTTCTTGAAGTAGGGCTATCTGCGCTTTCCGCCTACTCAATTGAGCGTGGATTCTGTGGCGCTTATGAACTGATCCCGTTCCCCGCACATTCCAAGTTACTATTTACCTAACATAGCCATTTAACATTCATACAAGTACAATGATACAGCCCAGGAAATCACGAGAAGTAATTTGCTTAACATTAGGTGGGGTGAGCCAGGAACCCAATAAGACCATTCGAACTACTAAACCCAATACTAGTACCAACAGGAAAACTATGTTGGTCCAAACATTTACACAGCAAACTGTTTCCAAACGGTTACATAATGCAGAAACTGCAGAGGGGGTGTTTCCTACATCGTACATGATGTTACCTTCCTATGCAGAGCTACTCTCGTAACGGGACCCTTAGCAAATATAAAGTAATAGAAGTCTGGGGAAAAGAAAGAGAAGGACAAAATATTTTGCACATCTTACAGTATCTTACTTCCCTTCAGAACTTGTAGGTGGTCGTCAATAGTCGCGCTTCTTCGTGTACTGTTCTGTTATCTTTCAGCCAATTAAGTCCTTTACTATCTGTGGAGTAATCGATGGGAATAGTACATCATTGCTTTCAGAGTCAGAGTGCATTAAATTGTCATCTGAGTGTTCCGGTGATGTTGTTTGGCTAGGGTTCTGGCACAGAAAATGCTTTTGGCAACGCTGATTTCCTTTCCAGTAAGGCCTGTTCCAGTGGTGGTTTCTTCGTGGGAGGCCTATGCGTAATTCTATTTTGGTGGGTTCCTGGTTTAGTAGTTCGTACTGAGGCACGCCATAATTGTTGGTCAATATTGTCCAGCGTTTGAGAGGGAAGGGCGGATTCCAGCCAGTCATTTGCTGCCTCAGGACATTCGAAAAAGTGAGATTTTTGGTTATGTATAATTTTTAATCTTGCTGGAAACAGTAGAGCATATTTGAGATCTAATGCGTGTAGTTTTCGCTTCAGTGGTTGATAGGAGGCTCTTTGCTGCTGTACTTGGAGAGTATAGTCCAGGTAAAGGGAAATCCGATTGTTTTCTAATTGTATCGGATCATTTTCTCTCGCCTTCTGGAGCAGAAGGTCTCAAACCCTGAAATTCAGGATACGGGCTATTAGTGGCCGCCGCGGCATCCCCGTCGCTGGCCTGCCCATGGGGATCCAATGTGCCCTCTCAACACAGAAAAAGGAGAATAATCCTTCCAGCTATATGCTCTCTCAGCCATTGTTCAACAAATTGGGTCGCATTGGGGCCCTCCGAAAGTTGCGGCAGTCCAATGACTCGGACGTTATTGTGCTTATCTCTTCCTTCTGCGTCTTCGGCTCTATCAAGGAGGGTAGTCAGGTGTTTTTGCATTTGAGACAATTGTTCGGTATGTTCTTTGTGTTGTGGCACTATTTCTAGTAGCGTTTGCCCATTACTTTTGACCGCGTCGGACAATTTGTTATGATCTGCACGTAGGAGAGTAAAGCCAGTGGTAAGAGTGCCAATTTAATGTTCGATAGACTGGCGTGAATCTCTTATTTCTTGTAAAATTTGATCCAGTTTATCAGGTGCTGGTGTCATATTCGTCAGGGGAACACAGCTTATGGAGGAAGCCTGAGAGGATGAGTCTGAGTACCCCTGGGCAGAGACCTCCGCATATCGGTCGGTTTCCCTTTTGTACGCCCCATTCCAGCATATGTAAGAAAGCTGCGGAATGGAGAGAACGTTCGAAATAGCAGCCACTGTGTGCGCTTTCCGTGCCGATATTTGTGTTAGTAACACCGTTTGTCGTGCTCTACTGCGGTCTCGGACTATAGCACTTCGTTAGGGCCCCTATGGTTCTAGATGTAATGTGGGCCTTGCACTGGTATATCTCAGTGTTCTTTACTGGCACTTGATTTACAGTATTTGGCAGCCCTGTAGGGTAATCACCATTCAGTTCTCGCACAGTTCTCTACCATACAAGCACTCAGAACCTCACGACAGCCAGCCGCAAGCCATTAGCCACAGGGACAAGAGGATCAAATCAATGCTGCACTTAAAGTGATTATTAAGGTATTATCTCCAGCTCTGAGACTGTGACATAGACATAAGTATGAGCCACACTCACTCCAGTGTACTTGGTATCGGGTACATAGGTGTGTGGAAATATTAAGCCCCATGTACTTCATCCACAGTAGTACAGTAGATTGCAAAATGTATTTATACAGGACAGCCACTCAAAGTTCCCTGGAAATGCTCCACCTCACCTCGATGCTTTTTGCACAGTTATGCCCCAGTTATGATCAGTTGTGTTCCGGTTCGGCTCACTGCACTGAGCAGAACCCAGTATCAGCACCAGCTCGAGGAGCGGAGGGAAGCCTGCAGATGGTGACGACACCAGCCGGTAATTGCGACAGAGGCGCACCGCCACTCCGAAAGTACAGATAGTAGTGCCAGTGGGGAGGCAGCAGTCACAGTCTAGCCGTAGACTGTGATGACGCAGTTAGGCCGCTGCAGAGTGCCAGTGCATAGCCGAAGTCAGTGCAAGCGCCGGCGCCAGATGGCGGGTTCCGGAAACAACCACCAGGCTAGCGGGCACCTCAGTCAGGATCCCAAAATGGCACCCAGTAAAGGGTCACTAAGAGTGCACCTATGGCCCAGCTTAATTTCTCCGCAGTGCCGTAGGTTGTATGGCACAGGTTCCAGAGCTTCGCAGTCCCGGCGGCCATTCACCTCCACGCCCACTCCAGTCAGTACACATCTCCTGATGGACCATGGGTCTTGAGAGGGTCCCCCTCCATAGCAGCTCGGGCAGCGCCTACGGGGCAGTCAACGTACAACCTCCGCTCGATCACTCCTGGGAGGCCGCACCCATCATCTCCGTAGATCTACGCAGCTCAACGGCGGGCTCAACCATCGATTTTCTGCAAATGCGGGGCTCCGCAAGGTCGCCTCTGCAGCCGGTCATCGTCCGTAATGTCTCGTTTGGATAGGGGAGAGTATGCGGCAAATTATCTCCAGACTTCTCCAATGATTGCAGGGTTTTGTAGGTCCCGGACGGGAGCTCAGTCAATGTGTGGCCGCCCATCCCAATGCCCTTTGACCCAGGTCTATTGCTGCTAGGCCTGAGACCATGGGAATGCAAGCTTCTTATGAGGTCTGAATGGTACATGACTTTTGGAAGGGTCTTAATGGAAAAAAGGGGGACCCCACTCTCTACATCTAGTGGATTCACATAATGGATACATGCTAGAAAATAGTTTTCTAAAATATCTTATGCAAAAATCACTTTTCATAAACGTCTTTTACTATAACATTTTCTATGTATTATATTATTTTGACCGAAACATCTTTTCCGAAATGTTAACCTTCCCATAACATCTTTATTTAATTTCTCTTCTTTGTATGTATAATTGTTTTGATTTACATATGTACTTCTGTTCATGCTCACGTTTATACCTATGCCTATACCTATATTTAACGTAAACTCTGACCTTTTTACCTCACCTAATTATAACGTCACTTTAACCTTTGACTTCTCTCAGTGAATTTTTGGGGCTTGTTGATCACATTCAGCCAACTCTCCTGCTGAGTTTGGCTTTCATCAATCACAATTGATTAATGCAATTATGATTCTGGAACCTGGCTCTACAGTCATGTAAATATGGGGCTATACACAAGTATACAATCTAAAAATTAATTCATAATAAAATGATCCACAGATAACTTTATTGGGCTCCAGAAGGAAACTCTTTCTCTACATGGTGCCTCTCGGACACCTACAGCCAGAGCACGATCACCCAAGGATGAGTAAGTAAGTAAGTAATAGTTTATTTTCCTGTCAGGAGAGATCCCAGTGCTGGATCTTGGTGCCCAGCACTGACCCTGCAAAGTAATTACAACCGTACTTACCGCTAACTTGATTTTCCTCCATAGGATAACATTGCCTGGTTTTTGTCAGAAATTCTTTAAAGTGTCGATTTTTGAAACTTACAAATATTCCTTAAAAATCGCCTGTATAACAAAAACAATTTCTTCCAACTGTTTACAGGAGATGCACCAGTGCTGGATCCAACACGGAGTTAGAAAAAGTAACGATAATCCTACTTACTTGCCAAGTGAATTTCCTCCCATAAGATAACATTGGTGATTCTATGTGAAAAAGTTTCTAAGTGTCAACTTTTAAAGACCAATAATAATCCTTAAAAATCATTCCTGTAACCAAAACATATTTACTTACCTGTTTCCAGGAACTGTCCCAGGACTGAATCTAGGATCCCGTCCTGAGGTTAGAAAAGTAATCCTAAAGGTAATCAATTGTATTTACTTAGAAATTCCTATTGAGCTCAATGTTATAATAATTGTGTTTGAATTGTGTTGCCCATTGCAATAACTGTAACAATTGCATTGAAAAGTCTATTGCCTATTGAAAAGTATTTATCTAAAGTATCTCATTCTGAGAAAGTATATTTTGATACCTATTGTTGGCTAAAATAAAACAACAATATATTTTGATGCAAAACCATTGGCCTTGAGTTCAGTTCTTGAGTGTGTGAGACCATTTGCTGACTGAGTGTATACAACAAATGCTTTACACTGTCCTCTGATATTGCCTTACTGCTCGACCAAGCTACCACTTTAGAGAGTAAGGTTGTATCTAACTTTAGCCTCTGCCAAACCTCTGGGGACTGTGGACTCTGTTGTGCACACTGTACCTATTTGGGAACAAGCATGAAAAATGTCCTAGCTTTCGTAACGGAAAGTTTCAATTCTATTAAGGACACGTAGGCGAGGAATAGGCTGTTCTCTCGTCACTTCATTATTACCAGTAGCCATTAAACATTATGCAGACAAAACATAATATCAAAAAGACTATGGGCCAGATGTAGGAAGCCAAATTGCGATCGCAAACGCAGAAATTCGCAGAATTTCTACGTTTGCGATCGCAAAAGACCCATGTGAAATGTAGAGAGGGAAAAAGGCAAGCGCAAATTAAGGAATCGCTAAAAAATGCAAAGTCAGTTAGCGATTCCTTATTTTGTGAATTTGACCCACCTACTCCAAAATAGCGCCTCGCAAACTGCAAAATCGCAAAAAATAAATTGCAGACCAATGTAAGAAAAATCGCAAATAGCGATGTTCTGGAAAATCAGTATTTGCGAGTTGCAAATTACCACCAACTCAAAGCAGGTGATAACCAGGTGCACTGCATATAAAGGAGCCCCAGAATGCATTAGTCTCAACACAATGGCAGCCCTCTATGTCATTGCAAGGCGGATGCGGATTCAAGCAGCAGCACAGAGGATGAGGAGGCGACAGGAACGCTTATACAGAGTGCGCATCACCCTTTTCCAACTCACAGAAGAAGAAATACATGAGAGGTACAGGCTTCACCCCACTACCATCCTAGACCTCATACGTGACCTGCACCCCATCCTGGAGCAGCAGACACGCAGGACGCATGCAATTCCACCACAGGTGCAGGTCCTTTGTTCACTGCACCTACTTGCATCAGGTAGTTACCAGGAGGTGATAGCTGTGGCTGGAGGGGTCTCACAGAGTTGCCTGTCATGCATCTTCAAAACATTCCTGGATGCGATGCTTCAAAGAATGCATCATTATATCTGGTTTCCCACAACGCAAATGGAACTGCATAAGACCAAGATGGATTTTTATCTGATGGACCAGTTCCCATATGTCATAGGGTGCATCGATGGGACATATATCGCAATCTGCCCCCCCTCTGCTACTGAGTACATATATCGGAACAGGAAATCATATCATTCGATCAACGTTCAGGTCATTTGCAGGGGCGTAACACAGGCCCCCACATCCCCTGCAGTGCGGGGGGACCCCCAAACTCCAGGGGGCCCCCTCCGCACTGCACTTCGGCCGGGGAGCTCCTGATAAGAGTTTGGAGGGGTCCCCTCCACGTACCTTGCAGGGGGGCCCCTTCAATTATCGTTATGCCACTGGTCATTTGTGATGCCTCTCACATCATAACTGATATAGTAGCGAAATTCCAAGGGAGCACGCATGACTCCTACATCTTCAGACACAGTGGAATCTATACATGTCTGGGGGTGAATTTGGAGAAGGATACCTGCTAGGTAAATGCATTTGACACACCCTGATATAAACCTTGGTTGTATCTGTTGTTGGCTGTGATTGATGTTTCATCCTTTCCCACTTAGGTGACAGCGCATATGCGGTGCGTGCATTCATACTCACCCCATACCTCAACCCATCTACCCCAAGTGAGAGGAAATACAATGCTGCCCATAAGCCCACACAGAATGTGGTGGAGCAGACATTTGGACTCCTTAAGAGCAGGTTCCGCTGCCTCCACAAGAGTGGAGGTGCACGGCAGTACCACCCTGAGATATGCTGCAAAATCATTGCTACCTGTGCCATGCTACACAACCTGGCCACAAAGAAGGGAACCCCAGTTGAAATCACCGATTCAGACTCAGAGGATGAGGAATGTCCACGGCCACTGCACAGCGCAGCAGGTGTCGTCGGAGCGGCAGACGGGAAACACAGACTTGCTGAGATCACATGCAACTATTTCTAAGTAAGTAATGAGACAAAGCAATTAATGACAATTGTGAAACAGTGTTGTATTGTCCTTACATCATGCAATAGGATTGCACACCGCCTCACCATATTGGCCTCTGAGTGCCCAGAGTAGCCCAGCGTGGCATTAACACACTGCATGCACATTGCATTCCACTATCAGTGGATCACATGGATTACGTCACCCATCTGCAAATGTCAGCAGCAGCATGGACTCATTTCTTGCGGCCACGCACAGCAGTGCCTCGCTCAGTTTGCACACTGCCCTCCCTAGCGGACTGTCCTGCTGCTGGACCCTGCCTTGCACTACGCCGTCTTGGCTCAGCAACGGGTGGAGTAATGCTGCTGCGGCTGGTGACCTCCTCACTGTCTCCACCATCCCCAGACCCTGTGGCAGCAATGTTGGCTGTCTGGAGCAGTTCAACCTGCACCAACCACCTAGCAACATTCTTTCTGCAGTGGGCCATTTCCAGCTGCATGGCCACTGTGCGTCTGCTGAGGACAGAAGTGGCATTGCATAGGCGGTTCACCGCCTTTGTGTGTGCCTCCAGGCGCTGTTTTTCCCTGCGCCTTGCGCCACGTTCATTGTCCAATTTGCTGCACAACAGCCTTACTGCCTCCGCTATGTCCCGCATGCCCTCTGCAACAGTGTTGTTCAGTCCATTGATGCCCTCCTTAATGTCCCTAAGGTTCTTGTTCATGGACACCATCTGACGTTGCATTGATCGCATTGTCTTCCCTTGCAGCCGTTGCTCCTTCACCATGGTGCCCTCAAGAGCTGTGAAGACAATGGATCCATCACCCTGCGCATCAGGACTGTGTGCCCTTGGTCTTCATCGGAGACCACTGGTGTGGCTACGCTGCATGGGTGTCTCAGGAGACTGTGCTGGCTCTTCGTGCATGGTCTGTGGAGCTCCCATGCTCTCCTCCTCTGACCCCTCCATCTCCTGCAGGCTAGCCACTGAGTACCTCCTGGGTCTGGGGGGTGGTGGTGGTGGTGTGACATCTGTGGGTAACATGGTCTCTTCCTCCTGAATATGGTGTTCCCCAGGTGCCTCTTGTGTCTCCCTCTCAGCAGTCTGGGGCGCAGGTTCGCCTGTGGATACAGAATGTCAATTTACTGACTTGCCTTGCAGCATTTGTATTACATTAAATTACATGAGTTGCTATTCGCACTAATAGTTCTCCGCTTGCTTATTGACTGATGTGGGGTCCCTGCACTCATGTTCAGTTAACTCACTGATATGCTATATGGGTTTTGGGACTACATCTCCCATGATGCATTTCTGGTTGTTTGAAATATGGACTGAAGTGGAATTCTGACTTGCTCATGGGGGATTGGGAATTAGGGATTGGGGGGGTCAGGCCATGCCGTGCATGCTTCTTACCTTGTCTGTTGTTGTCTCTGGCTGAGCTGTCCACGTCTCCTATGCCACTGATGATCTCAGGCTGGAGAGTGGACTCCACCAATTCATCCAGGGGTGTGGTTGCAGGCGCTGTGGATGGTCCGCCACCTGTCTTCTTTGCTTGTTTTAGCCTGTCAGCCACCCTCTACTTCGCACGGGAACGCAGGTCATACCAGTGCTTCTTCAGGTCGTCGATGGAGCGCTGAGTGACACCAATGGCATTAATTTTGCCTTGTATTTCCAGCCAGATCTTTCTTATCTGGGATTCTGGAACATGCAGGGATTTCTTCCCAAACAACTGGTCGTGAGTCTTCACCACCTCTTCAATTAAAACCTCCAACTCCTTCTTGCTAAATTTATGCTTCCTCTTCCTCTCTGCAGGCTCCTGTCCCTTCTCCTGTGTGTCCATCCTGGTATATGGTGTCAGCCTGGTGACTCCTGTACATCTCCTGGGTGTGTGTTCCTGCTCTCTACCTCTCCCACAACCTCAGGCACAGAGAAACAGCCAGGGTGTGGCCACTTCCTGTGTGTGATGTCATCAGGGTGCACCTGAATGGCAGATTCGCTAATTTGCGGGGGTTTTTTTATTGCGATTTCGCTAATCCTGAATCGGTAATACCGATTCGGAATGGGATTTGCGATTTTTACCGAATCGCAAACTATTTGCGATCTTTTTATCTACATGGCGGTTTGCGACTTCTTAATAGCGATTTGGTAAAAATCACTATTAAGAACTCGCAAATATCTTTTTACCTACATCTGCCCCTTAATTTCCCATGAAACATTGGGAAAAACAGAAGAGACAGTTCGCAACCAGTTACTCCCTTCAAGACTCTTTGCAGACATGCCTTCTCCCTCTTTCTTCCTGTGACCACAGCCGATCATTTTGAGGTTTAGTTTTGTTTAGTGGAATCTGTCCCTGAGGTAAAACAACAATCGTGTAAGTTTCCATCCCCCAAAAAGGGTGCATTACAACAAAATGAGCCACAAATTCAGTAATGAACAAAGATAACTTCTGCAATCATAATGAAACTAGAAGCAGTCAACCACCAAAACAATTGAGTGCTTACATGTAACTCCTTCAGTATTCCTCGAGTAACATATTTCATAGCCCCTTCACATTGGGCCGGTAGAAAAAGATCCCATCTTAAGGGTGGGCTAATCCTCGCCTCCTTGTCCTTAATAGAATTCAACCTTTTTGTTACGATAGCTAGGACATTTTTCATTCTGGGTCAGAACCGAAGGCAAGGGTTAGGCTCGTATTAAGCTTCCCCACTACAAGCTATGCCAGGTTTTGGACTGGTTTAAAATAAAACCTCCTAATTGTAGAATCCGAGGACCAGTCTGCTGCAATAAGAATGTTTTCTAAGCTGGCTCCCAATGAAAAGGCTTTGGAGGCCATGGCCCCTCCCTACGAAATGAGCTCCGAACAAGAAGTGTCAATTTCAGCTTCTTGCATGGCCCATCTGACCCACCTGCCAATGGTAGGAGAGGAAACTGCTCCATGAGATTTAGTGAGAGCAATGAGTAGTGGTCTTTCCCCCTGAGGGCGAAGATCTTCTGTCGAAGTTTCGTAAGCTTTTATTGCTCTAACAACACATAACTTGGAACATCTGGAAACATAGGATATGAGACAATTTTCAAAATACATTTTGTTCTATGAATATGAACGGGCACTCCACCTGGAGTGAATACTCTACCTTTTATGTCCAAGGCTCTCATGTCTGAGACTCTGCAAAAAGATACCAAGTACAGTAAGGTAGCTAATTTTGCCGACATGTGTTTTCGTGACAGATACTTGTTAGATGGCAATTATTTGAACAGGTACAAGACCTTATTGACATTCCATTGTATAGAGTATCTGGGTTCAGGAGGAAGGGACAGTCTAATGCCTCTATGGAATTTACATACCAAAGGATGTTCCTTTACCGGGTGCCCATCCATCGAGGAGTGCCATGCCGAGATTGCTGATCGAAAAGTGTTAATGGACCTACACGTCAAACCCTTCGAGGCTAATGAAGCAAGAAAATTCAAGATGTAGACAATGTTATCCCCCACATGATCCAGTTGTCGCTGATGACACCAACCCAATCATTGAGACCAGGCTGAGCGATATCTCTTGAACATGCTATCTGTCCATGCTTTGGCGAGCAGTGAAGCAGCTTCCCGTGAAATGCATGGACTTTCCAACTCTCCCAGTAATCCTCCCTGCAATGAGATAGAGAGAGATTTCCAGAACCAGGTGATGAGGGTTCCCCCAGGGATCCCAGAGGAGAGCTGGAAACAGGACTAGGTGGATTGGGAAATCCCAAGAAAGTTCCATCAGAACAGGACACCAGACTTGAGATCTCCAAACGGGGCGACTACCACCAGGTCCGCTTTTTGCCTCTGAACATGGGTGACCATCGTCATGATCATGGTGAATGGCGGGAACGCATACCCTTTTTCTTTGCTCCAGTCTTGGAGAAAAGCATCTGTCTCCACTGCATTTGGGTCTGGTCTCCAGCTGCAGTACCCGTCCAGCGGATGATCCAGCCGAGAGGCAAACAAACCCATCGTGAAAGGACCCCACTTGGATTGTATCACCTGGAACACCAGTAGGTGCAATTTCAAAAGGCTACCATCTTGCCAAATCTTGTGATACCAATCCACCACCTGACTGGATTTCCCCGGAAAATGTTCTGCCATCACCAAAATCTGGTTGGTCAGGCAGTAGGTCCAAAAACTTTGGGCTAAGTCGGAGAGGGTCTTCAATCTCATTCCTCCGAGGTGATTAATGTGGGGGACTGCGCTACACTGTATATCTTGAGGGGGACACAGCATTGGGTCTTTTCCTTGGTCCAACATTTCACAGCAAAGGAGCCTGCCATCAACTCCAGGCAGTTTATGTGAAAAGATTGTTCTGCAGTAGACCATTTCCCTCCTGTGGAGAACTCCCTTCAGCGTGCTCCCCAACCCGGTCCACTGGCATCTGATTCTATCACCAGAGCGAGTTGGGAGCCAAAGATGACTCGACTGTTCCAGGCTTCCATATGGGAAATCCACCTTTGCAGTTCCTCTTCGGCCTCCTCCGAGAGGGAAATTGACTGAGAGTAGGTGAGATCCCGTTGAATGTGTAAGATCTTGAGTGTGGTAAAGCTCGATAATGTAGGGATCCTGGAAACGTAACCTGTATGAACAATGATAGAAGACCCATGATGAAGAGTTGCCGCAGTGAGTTAATAGGTTTGGCCACAGTTCTTCTGAGTTAGTGTTTTATCTTGGTGAACTTTCGGGATGGGAGACTCAGCGTGGCCATGACGGAATCCACTACAAACCCTAGGAACTGTAAGGCTTGGTTAGGCATAAGGGAGGACTTCTTTTTCCAGACAACAAAGTCGAGTGATTCCAGAAGATCGATGGTCAGTTGCAGATGATTCGACAATCTCTTTGGACATTGATCCATAAGGAAGATTTTGTCCAGATAAACAATTAGTCTGATACCTCGGGATCTTAAGTGTTCCACCATAGGTTTCAAGACTTTGGTGAAACACCATGGAGAGAACGATAGACCAAAAGCAAGGGAGGTAAATTTGAAGCTCTGTGATAGTGATTGAAATTGTAGGAAGTGCCAGTAAGGAGGGAAGATGGGAATCATGAGATAGGCGTCCTTCAAGTCCAGGCGCACCACCCAATTGTCTGCCTGTAGCAAGTCTCTGAGAAGATGGATGCCTTCCATCTTGAAGTGGCGGAAGACCAGCCACTCGTTTAATTCCCTCAGATTTATGATGGGACATTGGCCCCCATACCAGGAAGACGTTGCTGAAACCTATAGGGATGTAATTGGGTTTGAATGATCACCCATTTCTCCAAGAGTTGTACAATCTCTAAATCCACAAGAGCGACTTGAATTGGGGAGAAGGATAGGGTCTCAGTCTCTGTGGTTGGAATGGTGAACCGTAGAATTCTATTTGGAAGCCACTTACTATTTGAAGAACCAAGGCATCTGATGTAAGGGCCTCCTATTTGTGAAAATGCCCCTAAGTCTGATCTCTGAGGTGTGCTGTAGGAGCCATTGCTTCTGGAGTTTCCTCTTGAACCTCACTGGCAGGGGTAGCTTTTAGTGGGATAAAAGTTGCCAAAATGGGATGAGTTTTGCCACTGGTCCAGTCGGCTTCCAGAACCTCTGGAGGAGGTGTGATGGAGGTCATGAGCTGTTGAGCGCCCCCTTCCACTACCGGCTCCAGCAAAAACACGTGGGGTAAAGATTCCACTAATAGAGGTTTGAGCCTGATCTAGGCAGTTGAATGCATTCATAAATGTTCCCAATTCGCAGATAAAGGGATTTCCGAATAGACCCCCTCGTGCCATGGGACCTGCTTTGAATGTCGCTAATTCTCCCAATTTAGAATCAATTTTTATTAGGGGGGGGATCTGTGCCTTTTCGGTGGAAATCCTGCAGTTAATGTTTTCTAGAAAAAGTATGGCTTGCTGAGCCCCTCCTCATAATACCTATGGGGAAATCAGGGTGCTGGATGTCTTAGCGTCTTTGGCCATGTCCAGGATCTTGGATAGGGGTCCCACTATGTCCAGTAACTTATCCTGACATGAGCACCAGGAGAGATCTATCCCTTTTTGGGTCTTGTACAAATGTTGCCATGATGTTGGCCATTCTGGCATCAGTGTTGGGAGTGAGCGCAACTTTGCCTTCCTGGGAGGTCGAGGACACTCAGCCCGAAGGTGACTGCGGACTTCCTTGTCCAGCAGTTTCTGCAGACGGCCTGCCACATAAGAAGCAGCCTTTGATGCCGGAGACCACTCCGCTGAACGCTGTAATAAATCATCTGGGTCCAACATGTCTGAATCTGGGTCTTGGGAGGCCTTGCCTAGGTTGGAGTCGCCCAACAGAGGAACGGGATTGCCAGAAGGGTGCCGAAGTCTAGTCGGCACGTTATTGCCCTCCGAAGCATTAGGGGAATCATTCCCATCCAGGGGTTGGGGAGAAGGGGGGGGGAGAAGGAGAGGGCCCCTGAAGTGTTGGGAAAAGAGGACTCAGGAAGGTGGGGTTGGGAGTCCATGAAAACATTTTGAAGTGGGCAAAAGTGTCTAGATTGACCCCGGCGTCATCTGCAATTCTGTGTTTAGTCTCCACTGGTGCAGTGGGCTGCCCTGGAGGTATGGGAGCCAGAGGCTCAGAAGAGTCTTCCTTCAGAGCGTTTCAATCTGCAGGAATTTCTTCTCCAAGGGCGCCACAGTTTGAGACACTGCCTTAAGGATGGAGGCGTCCGTGATCTGACAGAAATTGTCATCAATAGGGAGGTAAATAATTTCTTCCTCTTCAATATGTTCAGCAGAGTTCTGCATATTAAGATAATAATGGACCGTTTACAGGCCATTAGGGAGAGAGGGCAGTATGTATACTGGGGTGAGCCCAGGAGGGTTTTAAGAAACATGGTGAGGTAAACAGTGTGGGCAGGCACTAAATGAGGCCCCGGGAAACAAACACTCCCTTCAATTCAATGGGGAAGAAATGTACGTATGAAAAAATGCCACATGGGTCGTGTGCCAGTGATGCAGCCGAGTGACGGCAAAGTCCTACCCACACGAGTGTTCAGACTTGATTACACAGTTTTATTTTAAAATGTACTGCAGCCCCCGTACAGGACGCACCGTGCTTCACCAGATGAAACAGGTGAAACTGATGCCCCGGCAGCCAGGAGGTAGCGGGTGCTGAGCAAGATGAGGAAATTAAGCACAGGGGCCTCTAGTGGGCGGTTGACCGCACCACGATGCAAGACGGGCAGAGAACAAGAGGCTGCCCAGTGGGCGAGGGACAGTATATGTACCCCTGTCCTCCCTCCCACTACCGGAAGTGGTCGGCCGGAAGTCCCCCTGGACCCACGCCCAGGGAAACTAGGAGGCCGACTCCAGTGCCTTCCTGTGGCACTAAGGCGGCCCCCCGGGCAGGCTTGACAATATGAGTAGCCTCAGCAACAAATGTTTCCCCGCTGCAACGAAAAATGATAATTAAAGTAGCAAGCACTTATATAAGCATAACAAAGCAATAAAAATCAAGATGTTAAAACACAATTCATAACACCAATACAGCAGTAGAAAGGTACTTTACTGATGGCTGCTGGATCAGCGAACAGTGTCCGCTTAGAGTCTTGAAGAGTGTTACTGGTTGCGTATTGGATGACCTGTCTCTTCTGTTTTTCCCAATGTTTCATGGATATTATGGTTTGCTTGCATAATGTTTAATGGCTGCTGGTAATAAAGAAGTGAAGAGAGAACAGCCTAATCCTCTCCTCTGGTCCTGACATATCATTCCCTGTGTGCCTTCCGAGACGTGCAGAGCAAAGACATGGCAGAGAGAGAAGTCGCTGTGGTGGTCCCATCATGCACATGGAAAGCCAGAAGTGTTATGCCTGTTGGTTTGGCGCAGATTAAGCCCTGCATTCATGCTGAGGTCTTGCGTAGTATCGCAATACTGCGGCCATCTTGGGAAGCAGCCTATATGAGACGCAGGGGAAGCCGGAAATGAGGCTTGTCGTTCTAGCCTTCTGCCACACATGCTGCTACATCGTGCTCCTGACTTCCTGATTCCAATGGCGTCCCTGGGTGCAGTTCTTCAGAGGCTTTGCCGCGTTTTTGCCCGCATTTGTTTCTTGCCACAGTCTTTCAACCTGAAAACAAATGAAAAATGCAAGTTTATCAAATACAGGTGGTAACCACGCTCTCACGCGCTAGCTTTCACTTACCTGTGTCTATAGAGCTTTTACCCCACAAACTCCGACAAGTGTTGCATTTCTTGCTGGCACCAATACTGCATTTCCTTCATCCCCAATCAGATATATAAAAGCCGCAATTGCATACTGG
Source organism: Triturus cristatus (assembly GCF_964204655.1). NCBI lineage: Eukaryota > Metazoa > Chordata > Amphibia > Caudata > Salamandridae > Triturus > Triturus cristatus. Next base: position 1,352,995,228 of record NC_140590.1, read on the forward strand.
CCATAAAACTAGATACAGTGATATTGTTTATGTTACATGTTTTTGTCCGTGTTACTGCATGCAAATATTTCAGTACGTTGGGGCAAGACTGTTATTGCCATACAAAGAATAACTAAGGGCCATATGTATGAAAACATTTTCTCATAGACACAGAATGGGTAAAACCCTTTGATACATCTGGCCCTATGTGTTTCAATGTGATGAGGCATTACCTTTTTGACGGGTGAGTGATGTTAACTCACTTATCTACCTGCGGCACATAGGGTTTAAAACCGTTCAGCATGAATAATGCTTCATAGGACCTAAAAGTTAAGTTAACGTTTATTTCTGTTTGTTATAATCTAGTGTTTCTTTTCACAAGACACCAGTATATAGGTACATGACAACCTCTAGAATACCTTGTGGTTTGTACATCGTTTCATGTTCTCTTATGTGAATTATCATAGCAGTGTTAGAGCAGTTAACCATATAATAGTCATTCATATACCTACAGGTTGTCCATCTGCAGAGTTTCCAGTTTCTTCCTGTCCTCGCCATGTGACTTTTTTTTTATAAACCTAATGATAGGTGGGAAAGGACAGGAACCAGGTATACCTTGTAACACATGGGGTTAGAGTGGGTACTTAGTGTGTCCGAATCATTAATACTACAATATCTCCCTTCAGGGAGTCTAGTGTATTCCAGGACAAAGACATTCCAAAGGTCCCTGAATCCGGATCTGTGTTCTCTCTCTTCCACTCCCCTTTCCCCCACTGGGTTCTTGTTGCCTTTATTGTTTAAAACACCGATAGGTGACTTTAGCCTAGTGGGAGAGTTGGGAATCGTCCAGTTCACTCCTGTGGGCTCATTGGGTGAGTGCATGACAAGAAGAAAGTGCAAGCGGAGTTGACGTGGCGGCAGAGACCACATGGGCCCCCGGCGGTACAAAGGTAGGGAAGCATGACCCTAATCTGCTGGTTCCCATGAACGATCACAAGGGTTATAGCCATTCAGGTCAATAAGATATTGGAGTTCCCCCTTAAAATACCAGGAATCGCATATCTCTTACACCTCATACTCAGATTGTCCATTGATAAGTACAGGAACTGGTCTCCTTCTAACTTGAGGGACTTTTCATTGGAGATAAGGTTTTGAATGTGATTCATGAAAGGAAAGGTGGTAGAAATTTCAAAAGAACCATAATACCTTGGAAAAAACCTAGACCTGCAGATAAAGAAATGTACATTTATGAAAGACAACCATACCATATCTTCTATCTTAAAATAGGAGCTGGTTGCCTATGCCAATTGGCCTGTAAATTTTGGCTGAACTTGGCAAACTGTAAGTTCTGCATTAACTTGTCTCAGACCTTCATTAATCTTTCCAATAAATGTTGTACTGCAGATCCTGGGTCATTTGTTTCTAAGGAATCAAGAACAGTTCGGGAATGGAATCTGATTCGGGCATAGAAGGGAGAAATCCATCGAGGCATGTACTCTATTCTGTTTTGTTCACATGTTTTGTAGAACACATGGATACCCAACATGAGTTTCCCAGCGCTTTCAGCCCTAGCTGGAGCAGTGGATGTTTAGTCATAAAGATACGTTTTCAATTGGTGGTCATCTAGTCTCAGGCTAGTAGGTAAGGAGTTCCAGAGTTTCGGAGCGAGGTAGGCGAACAAACGACCTCCGCCTCTAGCTCTCTTAACTCTGGGGACAACAAGAAGGACTAGGTTGTTTGACCTGAGAGCTCTATTGGTCCGATGAGGATTAACAAGCTGATGAAGACTAAGCGGGCCCACTTTATGTTTTGGCTGATGTTTGATGCATAGTGCCTTGAATTGTATTCTACTGCTTATTGGCAGCCAGTGGAGGGTATTGAAAGCCACACATGCTGATTGAGTTTTAGTAACACCCAGCAGTATTCATACCACAGCATTCTGGTTAATTTGAAGTTTTTAAATGACAAACATTGGGCTCCCCAGATAAAGGGAGTAGTCGTAATCAAAGCGAGTAAGAATCCTTCAATCACTGTCCTTCGGGCTTCCATCAGGAGGCATTTCAGAGTCTTCCTCAAAGCTCTAAGGAGGCTGAAACAGATGGCTGCAACCTTCCTTGCCTGGGAAGTCATGGAGAGATGTTTATCCAGAGTAATCCCCAAACTTTTTACTTCTTATTTGGGGGATGGACATTCTCCTAGGGACGGAGGTCAGTTAAGTTGGTCCCAAAGTATTGGATTGATACGGACTACCAAGATCTCCATTGTTTCCCCTTTTAATTTCAGACAGCTTACTGCCATCCAGTTAGAGACCTTATTTATACAAGACAACTGTTTAGTCTTAAAGAGGTGGAACCTGCGTCGGGATGGATAGATAGATAGATAAAGTTATTGTAGACAGATTCCGCTGCAGGTAATAGGGATTTCCAGTTAGCTTCAGTAGCCGAAATGCAGCACCTTAGAAATTCTTCAAGAGTTCTATTTAACCTCTGTTTGTCCATTGTCTTGAGGTCTCAAGCCATATGCCAGCACTCTTTGAATGCACATTTTTTGACTGAGGGATTTCTAGAATCCTAAGGTATATTGAGGGCCACGATCAGAAATTAGAATTTTTGTTGAATTTACAATAGTAATTTGCTAGTCGTAGAAAGCTTTGTGTCTTTCTCTTAAGTAGAAATGGGCCAATCAAGGAGAGGTTGAACCTTTCAATCTCCATGCTTATTTCTGTCAAGGAAAGAACACAGCCCAAAGAATCTACATAATCTATGCCAGACACTTTTCAGGTTTAGGCAGCAATTTGTTTTCTCTTAAAAATAGCAAGACTTGCAAGACATGGAAAAGATGACCTGCAGGATCTTTAGAAAAAAACAGGATGTCATCCAAGTATCTTTAGCTGGAGAATCAGGACAGAGAAGATAGTTTTCATAAAACGCTGAAAAACAGCAGGAGCATTGCAAAGGCAGAATGGCATTACTCGCTACTCGGAGTGCCCAAAAGGTGTTCTGAATGCTATTTTACATTTGGTTCCAAATAAGGTGATAGGCTCCTCTTATATCCAGGTTGGTGAAGATCTTCGCCCTTGAATGGCTTCCAGGATATCTTATAGAAGGTGCAAAGGATAACGGTCCTTGACAGTCACTAGGTTTAAACTCCTGTAGTATATGCAAGGCCGTAGTTCAGAAGTCCAGCAGGGGATTTTGACTGAGTTATTCAGCAGGGGATTTCGATGGAGTTATCAGACCAGTCGCTAATTTAGCATCAAGCTACTCCCTTATAGCTTGAAACAATCTGGGAGACAAAGAGAAGATGTGCCCATAAGGAACTATCACCTCCAGAAGAATGTCAGTGGCACATTCTAAAGGGCGATGAGGAGGTAACTCCTTAGTTGTTGACTCTTGAAACACATCAAGGTGTTCATGATAGATGTCAGGGATATCAGAGTTCTGCCACTGACTGAGAAGAGCTTTGCTGAAGACCTTCAGAGGTTTAAATGAAATATTGGTCAGCAGTGCTGTAAGAGACAAAACTCTGAACCCAGGAACAAAGTATTTGCAGACCATTTGATATAAGGATTTTGTCTAGCTAGGCAATAGAAACAGCCTTTTATCTCCAGCAGCAGTACCAGGAAAAAAACAATCCCAGAAGCCACAGGTGAATTTCAACCTACTGAGAGTAAGCTGCTTCAAAATGGGGTTTTAAATTGCTTCCTTTGGTCAGACCCAGCCCCATCATCCCTTGAAATCCCTATTGAGATTACCGAGGTACTTTCCGCGTTAGATAAATCTGCCCCTGGAACAACACCAGAACCGGATGGTGTCCCAGTGATATTTTGTTAATCAAATACTGATTTATGGGGTCCAGAACGAACAAATGTTTAAGAAGCACTGTGGTGTCGGAAAGGGGGAAATCCCTGACTCATGCAGGTCAGCCGTCCTTGTCCCCATTTTTAAAAAGGTAGGCAAACTATGCACGGGCTGTTATAGGCCAATTTCCTTAATTGACGCAACAGCAAAAATCGTGGGATGAGTGATTCTTGCCAGACTTGAGACAAGGGCAGAAGAGAACAAGGTTTTAATGCCTGTCCAGTATGGGTTCCAGCCGGGTATAAGGACTGTAGAACAAAAATTAAATTTGAATCCGATTACCAGCAAATACGTGAGGGCAAAAGTAGGCGCCATTCACATAGCTTTCATCGACCGGTCATGCGCTTTTGACTTAGTCAATAGGGAAAAATTATGGGAGGTTTTGCAGAAAATGGGTGTGGAACCGAATCTGCTCACCCTAATAAAACGCTTACATCATGACCTTAAAGTTTTGTCCGATATGGCCCATAAGGGGAATTATCGCCTCAAATAAAGTCTCTGAGAGGCGTTAGACAGGGATGTATTTTAGCACCTTTTTTGTTTTTGGTCTATATCAATGGCATTACAGAACATTTATCCCGGGCAGGTGTGGACGCACCAAAGATAGGGGATCAATCTGTGCCCATACTTTTATACGCAGATGATGTGGTCCTGATTGCCCGCACGCTGAATGCACTACAGAAGGGGTTAGATCTGTTTAATGAGTATATATTGAAGGCTTGGACCTGAAAGTGAATTATCTAAAATCATATACCATGACATGCCGGCCACCACGACGAAATCCACACACTTTAAAATGGGGGGCACTCTCCTAAAACGAACAAATGATTTTAGCTACTTAGATATTGTTTTTAGCTCATCCCTAGGATGGAAATAACACCTTCTTATGAAAGCACAACAAATGGGTGGGAATGTAGAGGCTATTTCTTTGCTTTGCAAGGTCATTAAGACATAAACCTGTGGAAGAGATGATAGCTTTGTATAAACCCAAATAAATTGCCATCGCCATATGTGGGGCGGGGGTTGTGGGGGTATCAAAAACAGACAAACTTAAATATATTAAAAATGGTTTCACACGTAGAATTCTTGAAGTTCCAAAAAATACCACAAATGTTATATGTCATGAGGAGTTGAGCCTTCCCTATATAAGGGACCAGATAAAAATTGCACCACTCCTCTTGTGGAATAAGTGTTGGCAAAACCCAGAGGCAGTTTTGGTTAGAGCTGGCATGTTAGACTGTTTAGCCTTAGATAATGTGAATAAGATACCTTGATTGATATATGTCAAAATTCAAATCAAAGAAAGCTTTATTTCGATTGTAGTGTAACAATCATAAAAAGCACATGTGACCAAAGAGTAAACATATTCAAAACAGAAATTATCATCAGTGGAATAAAAAAAAAAAAAAAAGAACTAATTTGCACATATAAAAATTCCATGTTAAAATACATTTGATGGATATTTACACAAGTTAAAACAGGTCAAAATGTATAAACAGAGTGTTTGAAAAGGGCCTCCTCCACAGTCCTAAATAACAATACAGTTTCTATGGTGGAGAATTATTTTTAAAAACATAGATATCCTCCAGGCAACGTGTTCGTTTTCTAGAAGCTGGAGCCTAATAAAAGCGGGGCGAAATTGTCTCAAGCCCCAGTTCTGTAAAATCGGAGCTTTCTTGCCTCCGTATAAAATTTACAAAATAAAACCAAGTGCATTGATGTTTGGGGCGACAGATTATCGCATGGACATGGTTGTAACTCGTTTGCCCAATTATTCGTCATGGGGAAAGAAGCAAATCTGTGTATTATCCCCAATATGAATCTGAATAATAGGAACCTGTCAAAAACAGCTGGCACGAAAGCTAAATATGGCTGCAGACCATAGATTGTAAGGACCATCTGATGATTCAAAACCCTAGGCTTTTTGATTTCTCCAGATAGCCTATTACTTTCCAGAAAGAAAAGGACCTCCTTTCTAAGGTTTTTCTTGGAGATCAGGGCGATAGTGCTGGGGTTAGTGAAGTATTCCGGGTTACCCATATCTTTTGTAAGCTCTTGGATAAACTTGAACCACGGTATCCTTAGCACACCCTCCATCCTCAGACTATCCTGTAGTAGGTCCCTATTAAATTTAGTCTCATCTCTTGACCAAATCCTGTGCCAGAGAAGGATTGTTTCCATTTTAATAAGGTCAGATATGTGAGAGAGGCCCAACTCGGCATGGCAGACATAGGTGGTGGTACTGGAGGATGCTGACAAAATATATTTAATAAAAGAATTCTCCACTAATTGTACTGAGTTTGTGTTGACAAAACCCCAAATCCCAGCCCCATAGATGACAGCTGCGACACACTTGGCTTTATAAATCTTTAAGAGTTCTAAAGGTGGTTTGCGACCTAATCGTTTTGCAAAACTTGCTAGAGCAGATGTTGTTCTGATTAGAGCCAGCTTTTTTGCTGCAACAGCTTGGGCCCAAGTATCGTTGTGGCTAAATAGGATGCCCAATTAAGAAAAACTGTTAGTTAATGCTATTGATTTCTCCTCCACAAAGATGTCCCTGCGTTTCTTAATCCCGTGACCACATCTCATTACAAAAGTTTTAGAGATGTTAATCCTAAAATCCAACTCCTTCATGTAGTTAAAAAAGTTATTTAGGGTCTTTTGTAGGCCAATCTGGGTACGGGACATGATTACTGCGTCGTCTGCGTAGAGTAATGCTGGGATGGATCGATTACCTACTTGGGGGAAATCTTGGGTATCTTTAAGGAGGGCTTGCCCCAACCCGTTAATATAGAGATTAAAAAGGAAGGGGGCTAGGACACAGCCTTGCCTAACCCCCCTTCCAATGGGGAAAGAGGCAGTACGCTCTCCTCCTAAGCCAAAACGAAGACGTGATTTCGCACCTTGATAAAGGCGACAAATAAAATATATAATGTTTTTGTCAACCCCCAGTATCTCCAAAGTATCCCAGAGCATTGAATGCCTCATGCAGTCAAAGGCCGCGGTAAGGTCGATTAAAAACTAAGTACAGGTTTCCCTTTTTGGCCCCGACATACTTTCCCATAAGGATCTCTAGATTTAAACTTTGTTCCACTGTCCCTAGTCCTTTGCGAAAACCATATTGAATATCAGATAAAGTTTGGCTTTCCTCTGCCCAAAGCTGCAGGCGTTCCAGAACGATACGTCCTGCAATCTTGGCCATAGAGTCCAATAAGGAGATGGGCCTGTAGCAAGTCGGGTCCTGACGGTCCCCCTTCTTGAATATAGGGACAATGGTGGATTCCACCCAAGTTAATGGGAAAGCAGTCTTACAACTAGCGTTGATTATTTGTGTAATGATGGGGACCCATAGGGTAACGTTGGACTTATACAAGTCCAGGGGTACCCCATCAGGGCCTGAGGCTTTCCCCCCCTTCACTTAACGAGAGTGTCCTGTTTACTTCGCTAATACTAAAGCAAATGTCCAGCGTACCTATGCTGTCGATGTCATTGTTATCGGTGGGACAGAGGCCGTTATATATCTTTAAGAAGTGTTCAATCCATTGGCTCTCAGTGATCGCTATCTCCACAGTTGGGCCCCAAACCGAAGTCAAGAAGGATGTTTTGACAGCCTTCCAGAAAGCGGCACTATCTTTCGTTTGTGCAGCCAAGGTGAGCCGCTCCCAGGATTCTTTTCTAAGGGCATTCTTCCTCTCTGAAAGCGCTAAATTGTAATTCTTTCTGGCTTCTCTGATTTTAATGATGTTCCTTGGGATGTTATGGAGCTCATGTTTCAGGTGGGAATGTGCACGAGTGCATGTTAAAAACCACCTCTGGGGGGCTTGCTTTTTCCCACCTTGTTTGAACATTATGGGCCTCATGTAGGTAGCCAAATACCGGTCGGTAACGGCCGATTTTCGGTAATTATACCGTTACCGACCGGTATTTAGGCTTTTGGTATGTAGGGGGACAATTTCTGTATTCGGAATTTACCGAATCGGTAAAATTACCGATTCGGTAATTTTACCGATTCGGTAAATTCCGAATACAGAAATGAGATGTAGGGGGAGTGTGTGGGTGATGTTTGGAGTTGGTATTTACCACCAACTAATAGTTGGTGGTAAATGAAGAATGGATGTGGAAATGCATTTCAAAGCGCCTACAAGTGTGCAATGTGGCAGACATACATGCCCTTAGGGCATGTATGTGTGCCACATGTGCACACATGGCCGTTTCAGGGGTGCAACAGGGTGTCATTGTGACACCCTGCCACCCTTGCATGTGTTCCCCCCATTACCGAATCGGTATTTACCGATTCGGTAATGAGGCATACCTTCCCATCAATGGGAAGGTATGCCTCATTACCGAATCGGTAAATACCGATTTGGTAATTACCGAATTTTAACGAATCGGTAATAATTACCGACTCATTACCTACATAGCATTTACCACTTCATAAATACCGAATCGGTAAAATTCGGTATTTATGAAGTGGTAAATGCAAGCCCACCTACATATGGCCCTATATCCCTAACCGCGGCTGCTACGTCTTGGAAAGCAGATAGAATGTTCTCAGGAGAAGCTAGTTCGTTCAGGCAGGTATCAAAAGCTGATCTACACCTTGTAATTAGTAGTTTATTATCTATCTCAGGGTCCATCATATTCCATCGCAAAGTATACCCATTAACTTTATCAAGTTTTAGATTAGCTAAGGCCTCATCTACCACCTGTTTATCACTGCTCTGACTACTTGCGGCTAGTTTAACCGTGATACATAAGGGGTAGTGATCGCTCACTGAATTCGTGTCTACTGCAAAAGTGAGTGATCTGGATGCACACATGTTTGGCACCAACATATAATCAATTGTTGAGTTAAGGCCTCTACCATTAAAAGTCTGCGGCATCCTTGTAGGTCTAGTACATAGGTCGTTAGCAAAACCTAAGTCTAGGTTGAACACCAGTTCATTAAAAAGTTCTCCTATGCTAGAATGACAAAAATGAGTGCCATGAGTGCCTTCGTCCGTATTAAAACCACATATCCTGTCATCCTCATGCAGGCACAGAGCTCAATTAAAATCCACACACAAAATGAGCATGTTCTCAGGGCCCTTTACATTACACGCAATTCTTAGTTCTTTATGCAATGAATCGATCACCCTAGAAACGCAATCGGGTGGAATGTTGTTTTAGAAATTACACAAAATCATAGGATGTGAAGCAGTTAAATACAACATTAGTACTTGGTAAAAGGGAGACTCAAGCTTCAATTTTATATTAACAAAGTTTAACGCTTAGAGACATATGTACAGAGCCCACCTTTGGCTCTGCCATGCCGAACTCCTATCGCTTGGGTATTAAATGGTTCTTGCAAACATATAATTTCATGTTTTAAAAGTATCCTAACCACTGAGGATTATTAAACTTGGCTTGTAAACCTGCTATATTCCATAATACGATGCCGCAGCCAGTAATTTTATTAGTGGTAGAGATGCTGGCTGCCCCAAAGTCTAAAGGTCTAACGGCTTCGCATCTTCTCTGCTGCTCTGATTCAGGCCGTGTGTTGGGCAAGACTGGTAAAAAAGAAAGCTGCGCCCCTTGAAGGTGGTCTAACCTAGGTGTATTCTGATCTCCGTGGGGAGGCCCATTGCCCTTTACCTGGATTTCATCCACCTTGCATTCCAATGTCAGATTAGGGGTTGGCTCTTCTAATGGGATGCAGGGAGTGTTTACATGCGATCTCACCCACACCCTATCTCTCCGCTGTCTTTTTTGCCCATCAATGACACTACAATGGTTACTCTCAGCTAGTGGTCAGTCAATATCATCCAGAGTGTCAAAAATGTCATAGCGGTTACTAGTTGGAACTGTATACATTGACTGGCCTCCATATGTGTACTCCGTCTCCCTAGACGTATGCTATGGGTGAATAGATGGAGGACGGTAGGGCAGCGGGTAAAAGAACAACAAGGGTAATATGGCAAACTCATCTGATCTAACTGCAGCTTTACCTGCCCTGTTCAGTATTAATTGTACAAAGTCTGGGGTCCTAAGGGATAAGACAATACAATCCCTTTTTAGTGACTTCCTGGACTGACCCACCCAGCCAATTCTGCGTGCCATCTTATATTCTGAATATAAGAGGTTAGAGTTAATCCGAGTCCTAGCACTAAGAAAGTGGAGGGATTTGTTCCGCAGGCTTGACCAGTGCTCATTGTTACCATCCGGCAACATGGGGACATTTGCCAGCACCACAGTGTAAGGTGTTGCATCAGGGGGCAAATGTAGGTTGCTTGCTGGCCTATGGGCATCCTCATGACCGGGGACTTTCTCCTTGCTATGTTTGGAGACAAGCCTCTCCCCGTTTGAGGGCGGTTATCCCTGCTTATACTGCTACCAGATGGTTCCTGTGAGGATATGACCTGGCTCTGTGATACCCCACCCGTGGACGGAATGGAAGATACTCTTCTGATCTCGGAGTTACCAGAATCGATGCCTACGGGGCGCATATTACCGGGACCACTACCCCCTGGGTGAGAAACAGATAAGGGGCCCTCACTCCCCTCCGGTTCTCCGTTGGCAATACAAAGGAGTTAATATAGATTTTTCGAGGTTAACTAGTCTTGCTTCGATGCTATTGAGTTTTAGAATTACAGGCTCCAGAAGAGTGGATAAAATGAATTCCTTCTTGCATATAAAATCTCCTTACAGTAAGTAACCTGGGTTTTCCACAATCACGGCCTCATTCGGGACTGATGTATTATCTTCGGTGTGGTCACTATTGGGTTCGCAGGGTTTCCCACCAGCAGATTTTAACATGGATTTCAGCGTAGAATTGGCTGATTTGTAGCTACTCTGTCCTTTTCTTTCTTTGTCGGAGGCGCAAGGGAATGACGCTGCGTAGACTTAGCCTTAGCCTTCTGGCCCCTTGTTGTAACTGGGGACCTATGTGTAGGATCATTAATTATTGGAGCTGCCACTACAACTGGGGCTGGGATCGTTGTGTCTAGACCAATCACAGGGAATGAAACCTCCTCGGTTTCCTTCACACTAATAGAGGACAGGGTGGTAGAGGGGGTATCTCGTATGAGTGTACTCTGAGGATCCAGGGATAACCTCCTTTCAGCTAATTCAATCTTGTGTGTTAAAACAGATTCGGCCCTTATAAGGAAGGCATCCAAAGCCCCAACATCCCCCTGCCCTGATGTAGACTTTTTACTCATGTTGAAATCGGCACAATAGGTCCCATTGATTGATGTATGTAAAATCAGGTCTTCACAAATTGGGCCTAATAGAAATGTTCATATACCCTACTCATCTCCTACCGAACGCTAAGATGATCGTGAACTCCAAGTATGCCACCCATTGTTTGGAGGAAAGGTTACAAGGCACTTAGGCTATGAAAACAGTTGAATATTACTTGCAAATATCTACAGTTAAATTAATTGAACCATATCTGGGATGTAAATCATCGGCTCCTTTAAACATACTTCAAATTTAATTTCATTCACCTTAAAAGTTGCTTTTCCGTTACAATGCTGTTGGCAGCAGAATTACCCCCATGTCATTGTGATAATGCCACCAAACAAAGCACATGTCACTTTAACTTGTTTTGTCCACTTTATTCAGGTCCAAGAAGTACTTCCCGATTCCTTTGCTGTGCCAGGTAGAGATTAGGCAATACCAGTCAGCCATGGAATTTTTGCAAAAAGTAATCACGAAATACATGTGCCACGCAGTTCTAAATTTTATTAGCAGTGTGATCTGGATTAAAAACCACTACGAGCTTGTAAATTGTAACTGAGGCCTTGTTTTAAAGGAGAATTATCCTTTTTTCTGAATTTTAGAGGTATCATGTAACGGAATATTTTATGTGTTTTAATGACCATTTAAGATCGTTTATATTGAAATCTATTCATGTTTTGTTATATGCTTTTTTTGGCAAATTCCCGAAATAAAGAAGCACTCAACTGAACTGACAAGGCGAAAACAAGAATTTTGAAAGGTGAAGTGTTCACGGAGCCCAGCGAGTGAGCAATTATACAGAAACAATTGCGATGCACCTGGACTTAAGCTGGAATCTGTTTTATAGCCCTAAACAGGAAGTGATAACATTTAGAATGGTGCCGGCCATCATGAATTGCAAACATACATACATAAAAATATAAATGTAATATTCTAACTGAAAATATGATAATAGCCCTGGGGCAGTAAAGCTAGAGGGGCATCCCTGCTTTTTTGCTGATGGCGTGAATACTTATAGCAGAAGTCTTCATACTTTGATTGTTCTCAGCTCCCCGTAAGCAAAATGTTTTGAAGTTGAGCCCCCTACAAACTTTGATAGATTTGGGGATCAAACGAGGCAAAGCTGAGCGTAGGCGGTGGGGCTTATGAGATAATTTCAGGGAAAACTTTGCTGTAGCTCATGATCCACACTAAATGTGACGCTTATTAAAAAGCACACATATTAAACTAAAGCAGATACTGGTCAAAAATCATTGCTCCTCATACTTGTGATGTTGTGAGCATGTCACTCTCCTGGGCTCCAATGCAACTGCACCTGCTGCACTAATGATAGCTGCAGCCCTGAGTGGCAGGGTGTCTCCTTCACTTCTTACCCACCGTACCTGGCCATCACTTCAATCTTGAAACAGACTCTGTCCTGTTCAGAGAAAAAATGAGTTCTCATGTGTGGTCTCTCCTCTAATGATAGCATGGAAATTGAGACCCGGTGCACCTTTTGTTGAGTAAGACAGTCACAATTGTGATGCAGTGGGCATCTCACACTCCTAGGCACCAGTGCCAAAGCACCTCATTCACTAATGGTAGTTATTGGCTTACAAAGCGGGCAGACTCCTCTGCCATTTGTTTAAAACAAGGACCCCCTACTTGCTTAATCCCCATCTCTGATGCCAGCTGTCTCCTCTGCTTCAGCTTTCCCCTCCCTTGAGCCATTGGTCCAAGGCCCAAAGCATACCTGGCACTGCAAAGGTGCACTGGAACCGAATGCAAGCACGGAAGGTTAGTAAAACAGCTATAATTGAGGTTTAGTTGGCACCTCACACCCCTGGGCCCTAGGGACACTACACCTGCAGAAGCTGTATCCTTTGCTAATTCTACTAGGCCATCACTTCTAAGCCTGAAGCCCAAAGCAGACCACATTCTCCTTTTTGGGAAAAAAACAGAAGAAAGCCCCACATTGCACCCCCGTTTCTTGGGTCTTGCTCCCTGCACAGCAAATGTGACCTGGGCTATAATGCAAGCAAGGAAAATGCCCCCTTCCTTTTTCCTAATAATACAATTTGGGGGCAGTCGTCCCTCAATCCCCTGGCCTCAGTGCCACAGTACCTGGTGCACTAATAGCAGTGGTTGCACTTTAAACAAGCATTGGCATAGCCAATAGGTATCGCCTTTGGTACCTTATAAGTGTTTAGCCTTGCAACAGTTGCATAACTAAATACTTATAAGGTCCCAAAAGCGAGACCTATTGGCTATGCAACGATCAAACATCAAAGCGGCCGCGAAAGTGAAAGTACTTGCGGTAAAGGGCGGCGCGCGCGCCCGCGCACATGCACTGTAGCTCCAGGCTGGCCTGGTAGCACTTTTTGGAGCCCTCTCAATAAGTCTCGCCAGACCAGCGCATGCGCTGGGTCAGGCGAGACCTAAAAACATACACGCCCCAATAGTCAATCACTTTCCTCAGGCAATCCCTCTGAGGAAGTTATCTGTGTCCATTTGTTAACAAAAATATTTGCCCTACAGAGCGCCCCTTCCTCTGAACCATTTCTTCAGCGCTATGCTTAGATCTTGCTCTTTTCCTCTTTCTCCTGGGACATTACTATGAGGCCCCAGGGGTCCAGACAATCATTGCTCTGGGTCTGAATGTGAATTCCCTGGCTTCGCTCCCCTCTACTTACCTCAAAGGACATCTGGTCAGAAGTCGAAGTGGGCAGAATCTGTGGGGACCGACATGCCCATGCTTTTTGAATTTTATAAAAAGTTTCCATTCTTTTTGTTAGAAACAACCCTCAATGGTTAATGCGGATCTTGATATGCCTCTAGGTGAAAATAAAAGGAGGGTGGGTATTTGAGAGTGTGTGGGTCTCCTATGCTGTGAAGCCAAAGAAGGGACAGAGTGCTAAAGAGGAAACAGGCCTTCTCACCAGGGTGCCTGCTACCTTAAAGACATGTAAATTCATGCATTTGTTTAATCGCCGAATGCAAAGCCTGCTTGGGAACCAGTCTAGGCTTTAATCAGTGGAGTCACTTGAATTTTCGGGTAACAAAGGTGCAATTCGTTTTCAGAATTACTGTAAGAGTGTTATCAGCTGAGTCCCGGAAAGTATACTTTCAATGGATACTATCAAAGTGTTTGTACTATGTATAGTTTACTGATGACTAAAATCTACACTTTGAACACATTTGTTCTATTTTAAACACTAAATTTTTTTGTGGCAGCCTATCTTATACTGTGTGTAATACAATTTTAAAATAATGACTTACATATTCATAGTGTTTTTTGCTGCAGGGTGGGACCTCGCAGCACTATAAATACACTAGTTATTAATCCCTACTGCACCAATCAGGATTCAGTTCTTAGGCTCTCTGACACACATACAGACATCTGCAGTGATGACATTAACCAACAGAGGTTTCCTAATGTGAAAAACTGCATTCCCACTGATTAATTTAACTTGCATTTATTTTGCCATAAGGTTTGTGCGTTTTATTTTTAAATATTAGGTTACCTAAAGGTAAAAATTCAACAAAACATACACCATTTGCTTCTTTTTAGTTAAGCTTTCGACCACCGTCACCATGGTACAAGTTACAGTTCCCATGTTTTTTTAAGCACTTAAACCCTGTATGTAAATGAAGTCGTGATTCCAGACCATCTTCATTTACAAATAATTACAGACTAGGCACGCCCCACTGTTTGAAGACCTCCGACTTAAAGTCAATGACAGTTATATAAAGGGACCTCCCCAAGAGTGGAGCATTGGAGATGGCCCGGGCCAACGTGGCAGTACAAGTAGTCCCTCATGGTAAAAAAAATAATATATATGTAAGACGTCTGAAAAAAGTTATAGACCTGGGTTGCATGAAGCCTTACTTAAAGGTTGACATTCTTTCAGCTGGTAAGCCGCACTTGATTTGTAGACTATTCAACAGGTCTGCCTTTGTGAAGGTCCTATCAGTACTCTCCTACCAAATCAGATGTCCTAGCCTCTCCTGAGTGTCTTGGCAGCATCACCACAGAGTGATGTCTAGTGCTGGAGAGGTAGGAGATGAGGCCCTTCTGTGTGCCTTTCACAGACAGGCTGGATTCATCAACTAGAGTGTAATCACCTTGAAGGCATGCAGGCCTGAAACTTAACAAGAGTGCCTTCGCTCTCTGCAACCATCGACCCTTAGCGGCTTACACATAAGCAAATCCACAATGCCACATCTGGTATGCTTGTTTGGCCCTCCCAATCTGCTGCGAACAACTCCATGTGCTGAAAAATGTAACCCCTCCAGGAGTTTGCTGTATATAACCCAGCGAATGCAATGCCCACGGGGACCTTAAGCAAAACGTTCTATTATAATTTACCCCATACTTTTGAGGCGGGAGATCGCTAAAAAGCTTTCTTTTCAATGCAGGCCCCAGATCTGTGATCAGTAGTCTTGTGGCAGGGTGGGCTCCCCAAGCCCACGGAATGCTACTGCTCTGATTTCATAGCCCCGTGCCAAAACACTGGCCAGCGGGAGTGTCAGAACCCCTTTCAGAAGTCCATTGGGCATGCAGGGGCTACTAGGTCCAATCGTGGTGGTTAAGGCCTTTTACTTCTGATGTTCCGGGGCCTGAGCTACTATGGATCACGCTCAACTGGGCCAAGTACCCCTCCTGCATTTGACTCAGTGGTAGCTGTGTTCGAGATGTCAGTGCTCCCTCGGGGGGATGTAAATACATGTCAATGAACATATCTCAGAACTCAAAGTGCAAACAGAATAAAAAGTAAATCAATGTCTAGCCAAATACTTGCTTTTATAACAAAAAGTAGTATTTTATTTCTAGCGCTATACAGGTAAAGAAATGCAACATTCAAATGCAGTAACCCAATCCCCTTTAGGTTGGGGCTATGGTAGTTGTCAGGTGAATTCCTGTCCCAACATCCTTTGTGTTACATGCTCAGGGTTATTCCCCGTTCAACAGGGGCCGCATCAGGGAATGCAATCTATTAAGCCGTACTCAAGAGTTCTCGCTTTTGACCCTTTAGAAACTTCGTCATAAGTGTCTATGGTGCCGCAGCACCATTAGTAGCGAGTTCCCCTGGTGCCCAACTGGCCCAGTTTTCGTCTTACCCACTCTTCCAAAGCAGAAGAGTTCAGTGATTCGATGGGATACTTACAACAGGCACCTGCAAGTCCTGCTCAGTTCGGAGAGGTTGGGCAGGTCGCGGCCCGAGGATCAGCACCCGGCATCAAAGGCTCTCTCCGGAGTGGTGCTGTTGGAGGTCTATCAGATGTCAGAGCAGCACCCGGCTCGCGAAGAAGCCGTAAGTTAACTTTGTTCAGTTGGGGTGGGAAATCCTTTCTTCATGTCCCGACTGGAACCAGCGAGAATGCGACATTTTCCTCTGCCTTTCTGGCAGTCCTCTGAACTAAGTCAGGGGCAGTTCCCTTGCAGCGCACGTTCAACCCAGCGAGTTGTAGCCTCAGTCTCTCCTTCGGCGGAGGCCCAAATCCTTTGGCAACATTGATAGCAAGAGCTCCTCCTGGCATATGGGGTTGCCACGGTACGTAGTGATAACAGGCGCATGCTCTTCCAGCCTCAGAGCAGCCCAGACATTCACAAGTCTTGCCCTCCTTGAAATAGTACTTTAATGGTTGCCCCCCAGCATACCGGGTCATCGCAGTGTAGTAGTACGGGCATACTGTGGCTGCCCTCTCCTGGCATTCAGGGGTTGCCAAAAACAATCTTGCATACGGGTGAATGCTTGAACAGTGCTCAGCCGAATCCTCACACCTCGCACAGGTAGTCCTCATGGTAGTGCTCCCCACCAGACCTTGCTCCCGCCAATTCTTTACTCTTCCTCACAGGGGACACTGGTCTTGGCAAGCAGGCAGGCGCTGGTGCTCCAGACTCCCTGGCAGGTGTTTTTGGTTTCCCTGGTTGTTGTCCCCATCACCCAGCAGGTAGATTAGCAGGCTTTAGCTCCCAGTCCTGGTCACAGGCAATAGTCCTACAGAGCTTCCCCTTCTCACACAGCCCGTCTAGCTGCTTGGAAGATGAACAACTTTTGGGGACTCAACCACCCCTTCTTATTTTCCTTTTAGACACCAAATGTAATTTAGGGCCGGGTGTTTGAAATTTTATGTTGGTGTTTTGCTTTTTTTGAAGTAGCACTTCTCCTTTTCATCTTCCTTCATGAAAGAGGTCTGCCATAGTAGGCACAACTCCGAAGCGGATTATCCACAGCACAGTTCATGGGAGTGACCAGTAAAGGGAGTCTCTTCCTTTTTCCTCTAGCGTATACCCACCCAGCTTACAGGAGTGTATCAATACACAAATCTATCTGGGGGGATTCCTCTCCTCCTCGTTTCTTGACCAGGCAGGCATGGGCTTCCAAAAATGTAACCCTCCATACAATGTACCATTGCAGGCACACTGAATAACTGTACTTACACAGCACGCTTTCAGTCCAGCACTGTTCCTCCATGCATTGTACCTTTACATGCACCCATGCATCCAGCACACACAGTTAGTCTGCACGCACTGTTCATCACTGAAGCTTTTTTTATATTTAACCAGGGTGTGCGCTTTACAAACACACACAAGCTGCCAGCGCATACACTCACAATGGACACGCTGCACAACACTTCACCCTTCATACTGTACTCCACACAAGTAGACTTTCTAAACCCTTCCCTCTGATTCTTACCCCTTCCCCTCTAGTCATCCCAAACCTTCTCCTGCTACTATGTTCTCCAAATAAACACTTTCTAGATCTTTCCCTCTTCTATCTCTCCATTATCCTTTTCAATCCAACAAACAGACTCACATGTCCACCGCTTAAATTAATTTCACATTTCCTTATATTGATTGAACACTAATCCTGTTTGGGTTCTGGAGTAGCGTGCTACTTGCCAAAAAGCAATTTGACGCCTCATCAGGCGTCAAGCTCTATATAAGTGCAAACCCCCACCTCTTCTATTCCTCCTCTAGCCTTTTTCAATCCAAATAACATACTCGCATGTCCACCGCTCAATTTAATTCCTTATTTCCTTATACTAATTTGCTACTAATCCTTTTTGAGTTCCCGATAGAGTGCTACTTGCCAAAAAGCGCTTGAACGCCTCGTCAGGGGTAGTAAACACTATATAAATGCAAGTACACTTACATATACTCAGCACATGCTTCCTCCACACATGCACTGCACAGCACTACATCTCTCAGGTAATGTATTCCTCTGGGCATACATACACCCATTACATGTACTAACCACACATGCACTGGACAGTACTGCTTCATTCTTGTACTGTATGCTTCAATGGCACACATACAACTAACGCAGAGTCACTACTCCTGCGCTATGCAGCACTCCACAACGTATCTGATGTAGGCTAAGGGTTTGTTAAGCACACAGAGGCGGAACTTGTAAAAAGGTGAGTTAGTCTGTAGGTTTCAATCCAGTGACACAGGGTAAAAAGGTCCTGTTCACTACTACTGATCACTAACACGGTATGCTGTCACCACAGTGCTTGTACTGCTAAATTCCTGATGAAGACAGTAACCCTCTACTATTGTGAGGGTAGAGCTTTGGATGCCCCTCCCGGTCGAACAAGACTGTAATCCGTGAGACAGGCTTATGTCATGGCGCACACACATGATCAGTGTTCACCTATGGCAAAACAAATCAGCATTAGGGATCCAGACAACCTTACAGATGGGCACTCATGGAAGGGGTACACATCTTTACCATGTAGATGACTTTTCCGTCCCAGCAGGAAGCAGCGAGGGTACATGGCATCCCTAGTCAGCACCAAAGCAGGAAGTGCCAAGGCAGGTAGGGAGACTGCAAAATATGTGATGGAGCTCCAGAAAGAGAAATTCAGGGGCACCACCACAAATGTGATATTGTTCTAATGAGATGCCAGGAGCCCCTTTCCACAAATCCCTGTGGAGTAAAGAACAATTCTGCTGCCCTAGGTCTCGTGGGACACTTAATGACTCATGAGCATGAGAAATCTAGAGTTTCTTTTTCGGATCTCAGAGAGCTTTGACTACATGAAGGATTATGGGGTGTTGGACTCTTATGTTTGAGGTCCTGAGGGGATGCTTAGAGAACAAGTGTTAAAAGCAGAGGTAGGTTTTCATGACAAAATGTTCATTTTAGTGACCTATGCATTGTTGATGAAATGTTAAGGCTGGGTAAAATGGTCATTTTCAGGGAAATGTTTGTTGCTTTATCATATTCTGGAAAGTGTGTCATAGTAAATAGGTCTTGCTCTTGATATTGTATAGCAATCATAGTAATTGTTTAATTTGTCATAGGTTTAACAAAGACAACTGGTCTCCATTATTGGTTTTCTGAACTGCCAAATCTGTAGAGTTAAATCATCATTAGTTATCTGCCAGGGCGCCATCATGAGGTATTTAAAAAGACTGTTTCCTCTGTGTTTAATGTTTGGTATACTATTTAGCCAACTGTATTGTGTCTATATATTTGTACGTATTGTCTAGCTTGTGTGTTAAACTATTTTTCCTTTTTAAAGTAAAAGCACTGGAGCATGGCTGGTTGGAGCCCAAAATGGCGGTGTCCTCTGTGTGCCCCCATAACAACTTTGCTCTCTCATCTGTTCACTTTTCCCCTGGAGGGCCATGAGCTGCTGTGCACAGATAAGGATACTGGAGTTGATAGTGCTTTGGTGAATGGTCATAATTTGACTAACCTGGTGCCAACTGAGGTGTAGCCTCCAAGACTGCCACTTCCCAGCCGACCTGTAGAGCAGTACTTCAGCACACCTGAGAGTGAGATTAGAGTCAAGGCTAACTGTACGTACTTACTTATGCCTACTACCACTCCTGGGGTATAGGCAATTAACCAGGACTCTCCAACTCCCCAGCCCTCTCTGTCCTGGGTTTTTCTTTCAGTCTGACTCCAGGTGTAACCCCTCCCCTCGCAGTCAGCCTAGCGGCCTTGATGCCGGGCATTTCTTGGCATTCCACGTTCCCTTTTTCCTTGAGGGTTCCAGGTGAGGGCTTTGCTGGTGGTGTTTGATTTTGGCTTGTAGAGGGGGTGCCATATCCAGCCCCAGCATATTTTCATGATTTCTTCATGAGCAGGGAGTTGGAAAGTCTGCTGCCATCGGCCGTTGTTGCTAATGGTGTTTGACCAACGAATTTGGAGGATTTTCCTCAGACAGGTGTTGATGAACGTCTGGACTTTGTTGGTGGTAGTCACTGTTGTCCTCTAACTTTCTGCTCTATACATAAGAACTGATTTTACATTGGTGTTAAGCCTGATCTTGGTTTACAGCGTTGGGTCCTTGGAGCTTCATTTTATTTTTTAGCTGAATGCAGGCAGCCCAGCTTTGCCAATTCTTGCCTTGACGTCAGAGTCCGTGGTGCCCTGCTTGTCTTTGACACTGCCCATGTAGGTAAAGGCCTCAACCTCTTCCAGCACATTGCCTGCAAGAGTCGGTGCAATTCTGCTATCTTTGTTAGCCTTCAGGATCTTGGTTTTTCCCCCTTGGATGTTGAGGCCAAGTTGTGCTAATGTGGAAGCCACTTAGTCGGTCTTCTCTTGCATCTGCAGATGGGTATGGGAGAGTAGGCCCAGGTCGTCTGCAAAGTGCAGGTCCTCGAACTGCGTCTTAAGTTGTCCATTGGATCCCATTTCTTTCCCTTTTTGTGGATGTCTTCATGATCCAGTCCATGACCAGCAGGAAGAGAAAAGGTGAGGGCAAGCAACCCTGGGGGACTCCGGTCCTCGCTTTAAAGGCTTCCGTGAGTTGTCCTCCATGGGCGATCATGCAGGTCATTCCCTCATAAGAGTTCCTGATGATTTTTACAAGTTTATCTGGCACACCGTAGTAGCGGAGGAGTTTCCAAAGGGCCTCCTTGTCCACACCGTTGAATGCCTTCTCATAGACGATGAAGTTGACATAGAGGGGGTGGAGTTCAATTCCTTCAACTGCTCAGTGATGATGCGCAGTGTTGCAATCAGGTCTGTGTGGGATCTATATTTGCGAAAGCCAGTTTGCTGGTCTCGTAACTGAGCGTCGACTTGTTCCTTCATTCTGTTCAGGATGAATCTGTTGAACACTTTGCCTGAAGTTGATAGAAGAGTTATGTAGTTTACACAGTTACTCAGGTCACCTATCAGATATCCCTCCTTCCAGTCTGATGGCACATTTTCTCTTCCCATATCCTTTCAAACATGGGGTAGAGCATGTCTACGGATATTTCAGTGTCTGCATTTGGTGCCTCTGCAGGAATGTTGTCAGGTCCTGCTGCCTTCCCATTTCTCAGATGTTTGATGTCTTGCCTTATTTCTTCCTTGGTTGGCCTGTTGCAGCCGATTGGCAAGTCCTTGTCAGCTGGTTGTATGTCTGGTGGAGACAGCAGCACAGGCTGGTTCAGCAGTTCTTCAAAGTGCATCACCAATCTTCGTTGTTGACCTTCGTTACCCATAATTGTATTCCCAGCTTTGTCTTTAACAGGTTTTTCTTGTTTGCTATATCTGCTAGAAAGTTTCCTTGTTATGTAGTAGAGATCTTTCAAATTTCCTTTGCTTTTTCTGCTCTTCTTTGGCTGGTGTTGACTGCAGCTGCCTTGACCTTTCTCGCTTGGATTTTGCAGAAAGTCTTGGTGGAGGTCCATTATTTATGCTTGTGTTTCTTGGTACCCACTCCTCCTGTCACTGTTTTTCCCACTGGCTTTCTGCTGGGTCTCTGTCGTCCTCTAGTTCTTACAGGACTTGACGCTTGTTACTGAGGATAACTGAGTATTCACTCCATTTCAGTGTATCTTTGACGGGGTGGTGTTATATAGCTGTCATTGGTTTGTCGGTTCCATCCATGCTTTCTTCAGCTTTAGCTTTATCCCGGCCACGACAAGGTGTTGGTCTGATACCACATAAGCCAATCTCATCACACACACTTCCTGCAGGGACCCTCAGAACTTCTTGGCAATGCAGACATGGTCAATCTGATTCTCTGTTGAATGGTCTAGTGACACCCACGTTGTATTTTTTTGGGTGGGAATACACTATCGCCAATCACCAGACTGTTTAGGGCACAGAGATCTGCGAGCCTTTTACCATTATCGTTCATGTCGCCAAAGGCCATGGTCGTACCCAGTGTAGTTGCTCCCAATCTTGCCATTACGTTTCCCCATCAGTATGGCAATGTCTCTCTCAAGAAATTTCTCCCAGGATAGACTGGAGTCTGTAGTAAAACTGTTCTTTTTCCTCCTCTTTGCTGTCATTTGTAGGTGCATAGCACTGGATAACATTCATGTTGAACCTCTTTTTCTTTGTGCAGAAGGTCGCTGTGATAATTCTGGGACTGTGGGCTTCCATCCAATCAGAGCTCTGTTGGCTGGTGGCATTAGCGTCAGTGCTACTCCCGAGTATGTGGGGTGTCCTCTTCCTCGTGTCAAGAATATAGCAGCATTCCTCCTGAAGACAGTCTTTTCTGGCAAGTCAGTGTCCATCTGGTCTCGCTGATGCCAAGTAAGGCAAGGTTGATTTGTTTTTTAACTTAGCTGCCAATTAGGTTGTCTTGTCTGTAGCATACATGGTCCTCACGTTCCATGTCCCGATGGTGATAGTCTTGGTCAAAAGCAGGTGTATCAGCTTTGTGATTTCCAGGGATCTCTGACTTTCGCCACAAAGCGTCATAACTCTCTATGAAGGAGATTCCTCAGTCCCAAGGCCGGGATGTCTTCGGGTGACATTTCTGTAGCTAGGATTTCTTTTTTACATGGTGGGGTAGCTAACCCCACACCTAACCCTCCTTGTTTCGCAGCTGGGCTTGAGACTGGTCATGGCAGAGTTAAGGCTAGCCGTGGCAACCTTTTAAAGCCCACAGAATGGAGACAGCCCAGGACAGCACTAAAGAGTGTCTGCCCCTCAGATTAACCAGACTAAGCGGCACAGAGGCAGAGACCCTCTGGACCTATGCTAACCCCAGGGGTAAAGCAGAGTTGAGTGGTCATCCAGGGGCAATTGGGGAAACATTGAATATGTAAGTGGAAGCCTGTAGTGGGGAAAAAGTTTAGACCAGCGTTTCCAAAACTGTGAGTCACAACTCACTAATGGGACGTGTGCCAATTTTTGGTGGGTCGCGAAAGTCCAAAGACTAAATAAAGAGGCCTTTAAATTCTTTATCTTGTCACATTTGCTGCACTTCAAAGACAGAGGTAAATGTCAGGCTATGTCTTCCCACAAATTGCTTCTTAGTTTTAAATATGGTGTTTACAAACTCCTCTTACCATGCAGTCAGAAGGAAGAAGGAAATGCAGGAGGGTGTTATTTTTTGTAACACAACAAAATGTAAATACTTCTATATAAACTGTACACGTTCAGCAGTAATGAAAGACTTTATTAGGATCAAAACAAGTCAATAGAATCTACTTGGTCATGCACATATGTTAAACATTCACTCAAACCCAATTTTCACACATTAACATTTGTGTGAAATATACATTTAAGAGTAAAACTATATGTATGTGAAACTTTAGTGGCCATTTCAATGGAAAGTGTACTGTCTGACAATGACAGTGCGGTACCACAACATGCTTTAGTTATATAAAAAAATCCCCCCCTTAAGCTTGGCGGGTTATAAAAGCTTGTTGTTCTAAAAATAGAGTTGTGGTTTTAAAAAATGTGGGAAGCACTGTTTTAGCAATGTCAAAATAGAAGAGGGGGGGACGAGGAGCTAGTTGATGGTCCAGTGGCCGTGCTCCAAACTAACCATGAAGTCAACAACGAGGGGGCACACTGTCACACATTCACTTAAAGGAGAAAGAATGGGAAACAGAATAGAAAGGGGAAGATCTCTAGGTCTAGGGCTAAATGGGGAAGAGCAGGTCTTGTCTCTTGTAGCTCTCACACACCCCGAAGAATGTCATGCTTCATCATCGGGCAGTTGCTCCTCGTCGGGCCGGCGCTGCAATGCCCTACGGGTCCCCCGAAGGGTATGTGAAGAGAGTCCTAAGTGGAGGGTGAAAAGGTGGGTGGGTAAAAAAAATCTCATCACCTGGAAGAGGTAAATTGACGACGTCCTCATCCTCTGGAAAGGCTCAGAGACAGGGGCCAGCACATTCCACTAGTGGATCAACAACCAGGACCCCCACCTACGCTTCACGAAGACATCCAGTGACCAGGAGATTCCTTTCTTGGACCTCCTGATAAGCCTTGAAGATGGTTATCTACACACCACCACCTATAGAAAGTTGACCGACTGTAACAGCCTTCTGAGCTTCAGGAGCTATCATCCCAAAGCTCTCAGAGATAATTTACCGTACAGCCAGTTCTTGAGGATCCAACGTAACTGTAGCAGGATGCAAGAGTTCGAGTCCCAAGCCAACATTCTGGCCAACAACCTGCAGGAGAGACATTACCCCAGGGACGTGATCTCTAAGGCAAGGAAACGTGCTAGAATCAACACCCGCCAAAGTCTTCTGGAGACCAGGGAACCCAGAACGAGTGAGGTGATCACATGTGTCACCACGTTTACCCAACTTTCCAACGAAACATAAAAGATCATCAACCGAAACTGGAGGATCATTAACACCGACACACTGGACCTGCAACCCCCAGTTTTGCGTTTAAACGGAAGACGAACCTTCAAGATCAACTGGTAAACACACGCCCACGAGCAAAAAAGAAACCCCAGGAAGCCACTTTATGGAATCTCCCCGCAGTTACAGGACACCACACCTGTGGTATCTGTGGGGCTTGCTCATTAACAAAACACACAAAATCTTTAAAATTGGGTGACCTTGTATGGGAACAGTGAAAGCACACCAATTGTAATACCAACAACTGTGTATACTTGATCACCTGCCCATGCCTACTTAGATATGGGGGGGTGACAACCCAAGATGTGAAGGTGAGGATCAGCGAGCACAAAAGTACCGTGAGACGCGGGCGAACGGCAACCAAGATGACAAATCACTTCATCGAAAAGGGACACTCCTGCGAGGCCATACATTGGACTATTCTAGAGGCTAACTCAGGGTGAAGTAGCTCGACACTTCTACGCCGAGAGCAACGATGGGTACACCGTCTCCGGACCCATGTAGAAGGCTTGAATGAGGAAATCCCATGGTCTGAACTCTAGTTCCATACATAATGCATTGCTACATGGGGCCCCGCACACACCACCATCGTATATACAGGCATACTGTCTGATGCCCCTCCGTTACCATATGATCAGTGGTACACACTCTCAGGTCTCCAAGAGCATTCACTCATTCATGACACCCCAAGAGCCCTGTGGGACTCGTATATGACAACTAACCACCCACCTGCGGTCACAGCCATCTCGTTGACTTTCTGTTTCACCTTCTTGTTAACACAATCGGGTACTCTCATCATGAGCCCCGATTTATTTGACGTCCCTTACTGGAATAAGAATATGTGTATGACATCCCTGGGATTAGAATCGCATATGTGTATGGCATCCCTGGGATTAGAATCGCATCCTGGGCAATGATGCCTCTCATGCACACCGTCTCCTTAGTCTCACTTGTGGCTCAGCCGTGACAATCTCCCACTATCCACAGGGACGCATGCATGATGCTGGTGGGCCTACACATAGAACACGTGAAGAGGAGCAACTTCCGTGCTCCACCACACACATGCGCAGTTGACATAATGTCTTATGCATCACGCATGCGCAGCCCTGAGACATCTAGTCTTAATGCACGCAGGCGCAGCTTGCTAGTAGAATGACGCGGCAAACCGGAAATAGGAACCTCCCTCACGTTAATTGAAGAGAGTACTTCTAGACGGCCCCTGCCTACTCTCTGTCACTTCCAGGCAGGCGTCAGGATGGGGCAGGTTGATTGGAGCCGACATCCGAGCTAATACGTGACTACTAGAACCTCATTGATGGCGAAGGAGAACTCTGTTAA
The DNA here is from genome assembly GCF_964204655.1 of Triturus cristatus. NCBI lineage: Eukaryota > Metazoa > Chordata > Amphibia > Caudata > Salamandridae > Triturus > Triturus cristatus. The sequence continues at coordinate 1,353,021,175 of NC_140590.1, forward strand.
AAGTAAGTTCATGCAATCTCCACTGTGTGTCTTGCATGTTACTTACATGTGCTCCCCTGCATTGTCTCATTATTTGCTCGACAACCCGGTAAGGTGCGGGCACCCTACGCCACTAGCCTATGGAGCACTACTCTCCCCCTTATTAGGTAAGGATTTCAGCAATCAGCATCCGCAGATACCACTGCATGCGATACCCTCTAAACGTTTGGTTGCTGGAACGCACATGATGGGCTAACCTAAGCCATCACCACTCGTTCCTCACTTGCTGCGTTTGGTGTTAGCTTTTCCCTTATGTTGGAAAACGAGGCAGCATCTGTGAGGCCTGCACAAATAACATGACTACATTTGTCCTTCACTGGGAACCAAACACCCAATTGTAGTGCCTGACTCTCAGAGGGTAGCGTTGCAGAGCAGTCTGAGGCTTACTCAAGGGAGGTGGTGTGGGCTAGTAATCGCCATTTGCAGGTGCACAAAAATAACACTCAATAATTGATTGTCCAGTCTATACTTTGCTTTATAAAAGTAAGAGTACATTTATTAAACACACACACTACTCAATACTATGCACCAATTTACAAATATACATAAGCTGTTGGAATTACTTTGTGACATTGCATAACATCTCCACCCCTCCTGCAGGGGGGGTGGGGTCTAGTATCACCACTCCCATGTATGCACATCAACTTGCTCCCAATGCAGATAGTTGAACATACCCTGGCGCGAGGGCCCTGTGCACTGGCACCATCCCAGTGGCGACCCACCCCATTACCTCAACAAGCATTAAAAAGGGGTAAACCTGCCTTGGTGACACATGACCCTGACTGAGCATCTCCTACTGACCGTAAAGTATGCATCTCTATATCTTAAGGGCTAGCAGTCTGGCGTCTTCACCTAAGCGCAGCAGCAAGAATCCATGTTTACGCACACTTTAGAATGACAGTACTCATCACCTTGGTTGATCATGTGAATGCATTGCAATTACAGCCCCTAAAGCATCACAGATTAAATCACAGGATTGCGCATATACAGCCAGACACCCTAGCAGGACTGTCTGGCAATATAACCCCACTTGGCTTATGACATCTCCTTACACATGTGACTTACAGTCCCTTCAAAATAAGTACTCCTGGCAACTACACTTCTCCTGCAGTGCGCCTCTTCACTTTAAAAGGAATCAAAGGTAAAAGCATGGGATTACGTAAATACAGTCAGACCCCCTAGCAGGAAGGTCCAGCAACATAACTCCATTTAGCTTAACATCACTGTACATAGGTACTTCACTTTACACATGTGACTTTCAGTCCACCTAAAAAGAAATAACCACTAGTAAATGCATTTCGGTGCAATTACACCACTTCACCTCCAGGGGTTGCACTTCTTCACACATCCCCAACTCAGCCCTTCACTTCATGATGCACTTCTCCACACACCATCAGCTGTAGAACAAAAGTTCCAGCATAGAATGTGTTTAAATGCTAGCTGAGCCCTTGAGGGGTAGTTTCCTTTGGGTCCCCATGACACTAAGGGTGGGACTTTTCTTTGGGATGGGGGGGAAGGGGTGGGAGACTGCGCTTCTCCAGCAGCTTCCCCAGCACCTTTTCACAAGTGAGGGTGACCCCCCTCTGGGGGCCACAAAGCACCAAAACTGCAGATTTCCAAATGCCTGGCGAGGCATTATGGGGCGCTTCATGCTCCTCTTTACCAGCACCAGCCACTGGGAACACTCTCCTCTGCCCTCTGGGTCTCTGAGAGGGTAGATTCAGCAGGGTGCTGTCTTCACTGGCTCCCTGCGCCAGCCTTTCGCCTGGCTCTCCTCCTTGGCCTCTCTTCTCCCTGCGCAGAGGCCACTGCTCCTGCGCTCCGGTCCTGAGCTCTTCTTCTGGTGCTGTTAGGGTCCTGGGGCAGTCAGGGGGTCTCTCCTTCCAACTGCCCATTGCGCCAGGCTCCAGCACCTTCAGCCTCAGCAGACCACACCCCAGAGAGAGCTTCTCTTCCTGTGCAAGCACTTTTTAAAAGTTGAGTAGGGGGCTGGCGGGAAGTCCCTGATGGTCCTATCAAACAGCAACACATCACTTTCCTGCCCCTGCTCCCTCCTTCTTGTCCAGCCTCTGGGTTTGTTCAAAATAGCGTCGTCCAGTGTGGGACACATGTCTCTGAAACCCCATCCCCCCACGCTGCCTTCCCTCCTTGGTGCAGCCTGGTGCCTGGCACCTAGTGATGCATGAGCCTGTAGCCCCACCCATCATCTCTTCATGGAGAGGATGCCCTCGCTTGTGGAAGAAAGGTTATCAATCCATCCAGCTGAGGTCAGCCCTCAGCCTGGGTCTGGTTGGGCTGGCTCAGAGAAATATGACAGTTCTGGATGACCCAAAAGCAGTACAAATATGACTTTGGACTCTGCAGGATACTTATTTTCACATTAGCTACATTGGACTTAAGTGCGTGTCTGGAATCTGTAGGCCTAATGGATGTTAATCTAGCCATGGGGGAATAATGAAGTTAAAAAACAGTAAGACTCACTGACTTTCCCTGGCATGTTTCTTTCCAGTGTATAAAGCCTATTCCATGTCACCACCCAATACTGCATAAGTCCTGCCACACCATTCACTTTGTAGTTGCTCCTGGACTGCGCACGCTAGGAATCTCCCCTGCGCAGCCCGTACATGTGTGCACACGCATGTACACATGTGTCTGCATGTAACCAGCCCGGTGTCCCTTACTCCAGCTGCTGCGCAGTGGTCTGGTCAAGCCAGGGGAACACCAGTAAATTTCCCATGCATTGTCTTACATCCTGAGTTCACTGTTGGTGAGTCCCAACTTATGAGGCTCCCCCACAGGAAAAGCTCAACAATTAGGTGCTCAAAAAGCGAAAAATCCGGGCGGCCCATATTGTCAGAACGACCTTCTAACACACGCTGCGCCCAGCTGATTCCTACAGGAAAGAAGTAGCCACTCTACATGGGTACACTTCCCGTAGTCAGCGATAACTAGTTATAAGGGGTTCTGACCAGACCCCCCTTACTGACCAGTTATCCGCTCAGACCACCTACTCCTCCCATCCATGAAATCTCCACCCATGACAGGGATCCCAGACTACCCTAAGAACCCTCCGGGCTCTAGGTTAGATACCTCTGGGTCACTCATGGTCTACATGGACTCAGCCTAACTGGCTCACCTTTGCCCTTGGGCTTCCTCACCCTCACTTGTGAAAAGGTGATGGGAGAGCTGCTGGAGAAGCGCAGTCCTCTCCCCCCCCCCTCCCCCTCCCCCCCTCAGCTAGCATTTAAACACATTCTAGGCTGGAACTTTTGTTCTACAGCTGATGGTGTGTGGAAAAGTGCATCATGAAGTGAAGGGCTGAGTTGCGGATGTGTGAAGAAGTGCAACCCCTGGAGGTGAAGTGGTGTATTTGCACCGAAATGGATTTACTAGTGGTTATTTCTTTTTAGGTGGACTGAAAGTCACATGTGTAAAGTGAAGTACCTGGCTACGGTGATGTTAAGCTAAATGGAGTTATGTTGCAGGACCTTCCTGCTAGGGGTCTGGCTGTATTTACGTAATCCCATGCTTTTACCTTTGATTCCTTTTAAAGTGAAGAGGCGCACTGCAGGAGAAGTGTAGTTGCCAGGAGTACTTCTTTTGAAAGGGCTGTAAGTCAAATGTGTAAGGAGATGTCATAAGCCAAGTGGGGTTATGTTGCCAGACAGTCCTGCTAGGGTGTCTGGCTGTATATGCGCAATCCTGTGATTTAATCTGTGATGCCTTTAGGGGCTGTAATTGCAATGCATTCAAATGATCAACCAAGGTGATGAGTACTGTCATTCTAAAGTGTGCGTAAACATGGATTCTTGCTGCTGCGCTTAGGTGAAGACCCCAGTCTGCTAGCCCTTAAGATATAGAGGTGCATACTTTATGGTCAGTAGGAGATGCTCAGTCAGGGTCATGTGTCACCAAGGCAGGTTTACCCCTTTTTAATGCTTGTTGAGGTAATGGGGTGGGTCGCCACTGGAATGGTGCCAGTGCGCAGGGCCCTCATGCCAGGTTATGTTCAACTATATGCATTGGGGGCAAGTTACTGTGCATACATGGGAGTGGTGGTACTAGACCCCACCTCCCCTGCGGGAGGGGTGGAGATGTTATGCAATGTCACAAAGTAATTCCAACAGCTTATGTATATTTGTAAATTGGTGCATAGTATTGAGTAGTGTGTGTGTTTAATAAATGTACTCTTACTTTTATAAAGCAAAGTACAGACTGGACAATCAATTATTGAGTGTTATTTTTGTGCACCTGCAAATGGCGATTACTAGCCCACACCACCTCTCTTGAGTAAGCCTCAGACTGCTCTGCAACGCTACCCTCTGAGAGTCAGGCACTACAATTGGGTGTTTGGTTCCCAGTGAAGGACAAATGTAGTCATGTTATTTGTGCAGGCCTCACAGATGCTGCCTCGTTTTCCAACACCTTAGTAGATCATTTTTGCCGCCTGACCAGTACCGCTACGGGACACCAGTCAGGGGTCACCTATCTCTTACAGGCACCCTTGCTACCTGATGCCTGATGGGGAGCCACTTAGGCCACTGCTCAATTCCGGGCGGCTTTTCTATGGCTCTTCATTTTTCGCATTCAGGTTGTGACATCACGAAGGGTGCATGGAGCAGAAGGGTTTGTGTCTCGCACTGCATAAGATGCCTCTCTGGGACATGCGGAGGCATGTCTGTGAGCCTCTATTACTTACCTGAGGCATGTCTCTCTCCTTTTTGTTTTTATCCTCTCTGCTTTCTAGGTCATAGTAAAGGATGGAATCGACCAATGAGTCATAGCCTTTACTAACAGCTCCTTAGTTCGTGGACCCCACGGATCGTTATGAGGGCTAATGTCACCTCTCGATTAATATAGTTTTCTTCGTGCACCACACAGTTTCCACAGTTCTTTTTTGGTCCTGATGAAACGCCAGGGATCTCTACGACCATAGAGGCGTGAAACATGTCAATCTTATAGTTACCTGGGCACATTACGCCTACTAGGGTAACCCTTAACCTACGGGTTTTTTACTCTGCTAAGGGTACTGCCCCATTAAAACTTCTCTCTTGGTAACCCTTAGACAGTTTTAACGTTTTGCACCCTCCTTTTCACCCTCCACTTAGGACTCTCTTCACATACCCGCATGCACCAAATGGCAGTTCGCAAAAGATCTCCGCTAAAGTGACCCTTCGGGGAACCCGTAGGGCATTGCAGCGCCGGCCCGACGAGGAGCAAATGCCCGATGATGAAGCATGATATTCTTCGGGGTGTGTGGGGGCTACAAGAGACAAGACCTGCTCTTCCCCATTGAGCCCTAGACCTAGAGATCTTCCCCTTTCTATTCTGTTTCCAATTCTTTCTCCTTTAAGTGAATGTGTGACTGTTTGTACCACTCACTTTGGAACAGTGCACTGCCTCGTTGTTGACTTCAAGCACTGTTTTAGACCAACTCGGAGGTGAGGGAGGGACAAAATAGTAGAGGCAGCAAGGTGATGGTCACGCTAACCTCCACAGACTGGAGAGAAAAGATACTGCAGGCACCAGTGAAGAAATGAAGTGTGATGTTGGGAGAGACTAGATTCCTTTTCTTTCCCAATCTTAGCCAGGATCTCCGTCAAGGAAAAGGGCTCAAAAGGACAAAAAGTGCAGCTTGTTGGAGAGGAGTATCACAGCATTGGTGTTTCAGAGGGACTGAGGGTAACCTTGCCGAGAAGAAATACTTGTACTCACAGGTAGACTCAGCCAAACATTTCTTGGAGAACCTGCCTTCAAAGAAGGGGATTTGCTGCAAAGCATATACAATACTGTTTATTGTGGTTCCTGTTGGGGAATATACAAGGCAGGGGCTGAGATTGTGATTAGTTAGAAAGGTTTGTCATCTTTTGTTTGTCCCTCCGCCTTACCCTTTCCCTTCTTTTAGCTCAAGGGCTAGCAATGATTAACAGAAGTGTTTTTTGAGCCAGGGAAATATTATTGTTAATTGCAAACTTTGTTATTGTTGAATATAGTTGGTGGATATATGTGTGGCTATATATGTTAATTGCTTCACTAAAAATATTTAAACTGTAAAAGCAAAGACTAGAACGTGATTTGTTGAGTGTTTGTATGTGTTTCTGCATTTTAAACCAATATCATCCCTACTGAGGGTGCATCCAACTGCCTAATTTTCAATTTGGGATGGCAATACTACGTGGACTCCACAATGCTAGTAGTAAAGAACCATTAGTGTCCCATTTGAGGCCCAGTAACCCCTGGTTGCTGAGTGCTCTAGTCCCCTCCACCCCCTCGGCCAGGGCCTGCATACATACCTAAGTGAGGGGAATCCACGCTGCTCTTTGGCTGTGCGCAGAGAGGATTGTCCATAAGGCCTGGTCTTCAGCCAAGCCCTGCGTCCAACCTCCTCCCCCACCAGTGATTAGCAGGGGTTGGTCACAAGATGATGTTGCGGCTGTCCAATCAGATCGCAAGGTGCCGCTGTACTCCATTGAGTGATAGAAGAAAAGGCTCCCTCAGCCAATGGGATATGAGTAACTTTAAACTTTTCGGTAACATGAGAGTCCTTTGTGTGTCCAGAGGTGTATAACGGTCCAGATTTCACTAACATTTCTAGGAGAGTAACCACTTCCTGACCACCCAAGCATGTTTTTACATGCAAATTTCTCAAACTACTGAGCAAATTTACAATAAATAACAAAAAGAGTTGTCGTCATGAGTAAAATGGAATGTAAAGTAAAAAGATTGCAGAATTGTACAACGAAATGTTGCGCAGGTATACTTTCTCCATGTTTATTTCATCATCATATAAGTACCAATAAAAAGAGTTTAAGAAAAAAAAAGAAAAGAGTGAATGATATCTGAGTAAAGTCCTACATTTCTGCCAAATTTGAGGTAATTCCACTCACCCATTTTTTCCGTATCGGAGAGCAAAGTTACCTATGGAAATTAAAATCTCTCCAATTTTTCCTTGCCCCCGTTTGCTGGATCTGCCCAAACCTTTCCAAAAAGGAGGTGAAGAGGGTGAAATTGTGTTTTTTGGAAACTTTCATGCAGATTCATAGGTGTTGAAGAAACAAAATTGCTTTTCATATGGAAAGTCAGACCACCTGTGCTATATGTATTGATAGGTATTCGTAAGAGCTGTTGTTGAATAACCTTGTTAACATTTTATGTTTAATAGCATCTGGAGTAAAGTCATCCCTTTCACAAGTTTGACTTTGAGCTGATCAAGCAAGACTCAGAGTTAAAAGGTATTATAGTTGAAAGCCAGGAATATTTAGATTGAGAAAGGAGCTAGAAATAAGTTTGTTGTTATTTACAACATCCTCTATGTCTCATTTCAGGTCTTGCTCCTATTCCTTTTCCCCTCACCTGGCCACACTATTACTCTATTGTACCGGATAGTCCCAGCTGGTGGTGCGTGGAAGTGGGTCAACATTGATCGTCGTATCACTCAGGAAAAAGAGGATACATCTGAAAGTAGACTAAGTTTACAAATGTTTCCTTCCTCCCGGGTGACACAATTTCATGATAGCCACCCTAGATGATGTAGTAAAAGCTTAGCGAACTGAGAACAAGATGTTGCGGTAGCCCAGTCCGAGACGGCAACACTAGCGAATAAGGTCGCTGAGTTGCAAAGCCATTAGAATTTTTCCCTTCAGGCAGGAATTTTTTAAGTTCCCTAATATGCTAGGTTCTTCAGCACAGACAGCAACTGCCACAATTTCTGTCAGTTTCTACTGCAGTTCCATTAGCAACCCCTGACAGGTTTCATGGAGACCCAACAACAGTTCAAGTTTTTTTACACAAGTTTAACTTAATTTGATATGCTTGCCAATTGTTTTACTTGTTTACATTCCAAGGTAGCCTTTTTAATTTCTTACCTAGGAGGAGCTGCTGGTCTATGGGTGGTTGGCCTGTTAACTAGGATGATATTTGTTATATTATTGGAACTTTTTCAAGACAGAATTCAAGTACGATTTTTACCTGTGGAATGCAACTTTCTCTGATAATAGAGAACTCTTTGAGTTCCATCGTGGTTATAAGGATTTAGATGTATATCTTGCTCAATTCAATGAGTTAGTGACTGAAACAGCTTGGCCAGAGGAGAAAAGATCCATTTTTTTTACCCAGGGGCTAAAGAATGATTTAAGGGATGTTCCAAAACAGATATATTCTCAACCCTCTGATTCTGTTGATGTGATAAGTTTAACTTCATCACTCAAAGATTAAATACATTGTTGAAAGAGAAGAAAATGTGTATAGGTTGAGCAAGAATGTATTTATAAGCCCACTCCAACTACCAGTGATTCCATAGCAGAGCCAAATGAGATTAGCACAGTTCGCCCCCCTTTATCTACAAATGAAAAAGAAAATCTGCAACAGAATGTTTTGTATATGTATTGCAGAACAAAAGCCCATTTTGTCACAGAATGCCCCCTAAACCAAAAGGGAGAACTACTGCAGTAGATATGAAAAAAACACCTAGTTGGAGTTGTTTCTAAAATTTTGAAGGAAAACTAAAGGCTCAAGGTAGAATGGAGGGAGCGCTTTGAGCAGGAAATGCAAAATCATTTCTATAGCACCAATTACCGGAGGAGGTTAAAACTGACATTTTGCAATTCCCATGTGCCTAATTATTTAAGGTCAAAAACCTATTTCAAGAATGGTAGCAATTGATTTAAAGGCCACCAAGAATTTTTTTTAATGCCCTCATTGCTGAAAATTGAAAATACCAGTTGAAAGAAAAAAAATCATAGCAGTAGTAGTGGCTTGTATTTTAGAGACATTACATGCCACACAGAAATTTTCTTTTGAGGGGTAACAGAAAGATAATGTTGAAAAGATTCAATTCAATGCATGTCAACAGGGAAGGACTGGGTGCATATGGTTCACAGCCACCTACATATTGTATACTATTTTATGGAGATAACCCAGTTTTTTGATTCTCCAGGCAAACTTTTGATACCGAATTATTTAAGTCACTGCAGTCAAGAAAGATGTTACCATCTCAATATGTAGTCTTTGCTGTGCTGATGTTTTTGACAAAATAAAATAGCCAAGGGGTTTAAGCCCCACATAGACAGTATGATTGCCATAGATCTAGTCCCAGGATCTGAGGTAGCTAATTGTACAAGCTGTGCACTGACCGAAGATGCAAATATACATTTATGAGATTCTATAGATAAATACTTGACCAGGAGCTTTATTCAACTTTCCAGATCCCCTGCTGCCTCACCATTATTCCTCGTGCTAAAGTCTAATGGGGAATTACAAACTTGCATTGATTACTGGACCCTCAACAAAATTACTGTCAAGAATAAATAAGGATTCCCGTTCATTCCTGTCTCACTCCAATAGGTGAGAGGCTTGGACTCAGAGCAGTTCGCAGGAAGTATAACAAACACATCAAGAACAAAAAAACATGTTTTTCTGTACCGCGCTAGACAGCGCAAAAAACAGACCCGAGGAGCTCTTTAACATCATCAGGCAACAAACCTCCAAGCCCGCTACGTCCTCAGGGCTGGCTTCCAAAGAACTGTGCGAGAACTTCGCTGACTTCTTTAATGAGAAAACCACCAAGATCGGGTTCTCACTGGACAGTCACAGCACCCCACCCATCAAGAGCATCACGCCTGGGGCGAATGATAACAAATCCAACCCCCTACCAAACCCTGGATATTCTTTCACAGTCAAACTGATCTCCACCTCCAATCCCTCATCTCACGTCCTAGATCCTTTACCCCCACAAATGACCAAAAAGCTGAAACTCTCCCTAGCCCCGCTCTGGTGCAAGATCTTAACAGCTCCCTGAGAAGCGGAGTCGTTCCTGACTGCCTAAAAGTTGGACAAGTCACACCACTGCTGAAAAAACCTGGCCTTGACAAAAAAGGACCTGAATAACTTCAGACCTGTCTCTAACCTACCTCTTCTATTCATAATTCCTGGAAAGATGCGTGCTCCTACAACTAACCCAGCACATGGATAGCATCAACCTCCTTGATTCCCACCAGTCAGGCTTCAGAAAAGGCTGCAGCACTGAAACCGCGATCCTCAACGTCATTGATGATATCCACAAATTACTTGATTCAGATCAATGCTGCCTCCTCATTCTCCTAGACCTATCGACAGCCTTCGACACGGTCGATCACAATCTTCTCATTAAGGTTCTTCAAGAAAGGGCAGGACTCGATGAGGTGGTCCTACACTGGTTCTCCTCCTTCCTACACAACCGCACCCAAAGAATTAAAATCAAAAACTTTGCGTCTGACCTACACCCAGTCAGCAGGAGCGTCCCCAAAGGTTTAGTGCTCTCCCTGCAACTTTTCAACATTTAGATTGAACCCCTCACCACCCGACGCAAAAAAGCCAACATTCCCTTCCATCTGTATGCAGATAATACACAGATCTACTTAAAAACCTCCTCTATCGAGGACATTCAAAGACTCAACGACACACTTAAAGAAGTCCAACACTGGCTGTCAAGTAACCACCTAAAACTTAATCAAGACAAAACGGAAATACTCCTCATCTCGAACAAAGAAGAGAACCCTCAAATTGCAAAATGGCTAAAAGCAATGGATGTGCTCAATGGGAACCTCACCCTGGCCGACTCTGTAAAATCACTAGGTATCACGCTAGACCCGAAATTGGACATGACCAAACGCATTAAGAACTCAGCTAAGAGCGCCTTCCTTAACCAGAAGCTACTGAACACATTAAAACCTTTCATCCCGCCCAAGGACCTCAAAAAAGCTACCCAAGCATTGGTGTTGTCAAGACTAGACTATGGGAATGCAGTCCGCTCAGGAATAACTAAATCATATCTTGCTCCCCTCAAAACAACTCTCAATGCGGCAGCCAGAATGGTAACCGGAATCAAGAAATTTGATCACATTTCACCCGCACTCAGAGAACTAAATTGGCTCTCAGTTGAAATGCAGGCGAGCTTCTGAACAGCCTGCCTCACGCACAAAGCCTAGCACACCGGCAATCCGGAATATCTGGCTTCCAAACTCCAAAAAGCCGGTCAGACCAGGAACCTCAGGAGTTCTAACACTCTTCTACTCATCCCGCTGAAAACAAGCAAACAAAAAACTGCAGCCCAGTCCTTCGCTGGGAATGCACCCAAAATCTCGAGCTCTATTCCCCCTCACATCAGAACTATCCCCTCTTTTGCAAAATTGAAAGACAGCTTGTCCTGTTCCTCGACCGTTCCCTAGTGAACCATTAGGAGCCGCCGGTGCGCTGAAGGAGGCACCGCGCACCGCTTCGACTCTGTGTCCTCAAGACTTCTACCTCCGCCTCGTCCCTGACCCCGTTCGTGTCACTCCTCCCCGAAACTGGAGCTCTGCTCATGAAATCAACTTTCCTCTAAGACTTTCCAACACCTTAGCGCCTCATGGTTACGCTACGAATTGGAACTCTCCGTTCATGATCTGTACTATTAATGTATTATTGTGATTTTCTGCAACGCGACTTGTAAAGCGCTCCAATACCCTCGGCTCAGGCCAGCGCTATATAAAACTTCTTAAATAAAATAAAATTAACACCAAAATCTATCTAAGATGTGGTTTTCATCTTGTACTAACAAGTAAGGCAGGGAGAGAAATGGAAGTTGACATTTAAAACCGTGCTTGAGTTTTTTGAGAGATTGAAGTCACTGAAGAGGTTGGTGTCAGTGTGTTGGATGAATGAGGTGTTGATAAGTTCTGTGAATCCGTTTATAAAGTCTTGGTCTGTCAAGGAAGCCTGTAGATGAAATGGAAGGTGACTGGCTGAGTTGCAGAGAGTGGGAATTTGTATGTGTGGTGACTCATGTGGTTGATTTTTGCTGGCTTGCTTATACTACCGGATCCGGATGACTTACGGATGATGGCGTGGTCCCCTCTCTTTTATTGATCACTGTAGAATCTGTAGTCTGTGGGTAGAATGACACCTAGGATATGTGAGGATATGGGGGTGAGTCGTGTTTTGTTATGAAGCGTGCATCAAGGTTGTGATAGGTGATGAGGTCTACAATGTCCTCAGCTTGAAGTGCCGCAAAGTGAGCAACAATAAGAATTAGATGAGTGTATGCCCAGTCAGTCAGTCAGTCATAATGCTTTATTTCGATAAATTAATATCATAAAAAGACATAGGAACAATACAATTACACTTAATCAACAGTTCATAATTAATACAGAATCAAATCATGATATATTTACATACTGTTTCTATTTACACAAAGAAAATCTAAAAGCTATGTAGTATCTAAAAACCCAATTATTAAAATCTTTAAAAAGAGGTCAGTTAAGTAAGACAAACAATTCACATCACTTGTATATAAGAATTTGGTATAGAAGAAATTCAGGGAGTATCCTTTACGAGTAGACAATATAAGAATCTCCCAATTATTGTAACATATTTATAGGATTGTTGGACAACATCCTTTTCTTAATCCTAATAGCCCCCACAAGAAAGCTAGCAACAGAAAACATGATCCTGGGGGACTGTAGTAACTGGAGAAACAAAAGAGCCGGCTTAACTTGTAAAAACCCTGCCTCCTTAAGGATCGGGATTAAAAATTTCCGTCTTAATGCCGTGAAGTGATCACAGAACATTAAAAAATGCAGTGTGTTCTGAGTCGAGAAGTTGTCACACTTACACGGCAAAGCGTTTTCGGGGGAACACCAGGTTGGAAAGTGACCAAGGGATAAATGAATCAAATTAAGCCGAAAACGAGTTAAAAGAAAACGATGGTAAGGCAGGTTTACAATAGTTAAGTATGGTTCAGGGCTGAAATGGGTACTCAAGATAATGCTAGTCCTCACCGTAGGTTTCTCAAGTTCTACTTGTTCCCTTTCCAGACTTAACAAGTCTCCCATCATACCTTTGATCAGAACAATGTCTTTCGCGGTTATCGAGGCGGGAGAAAGAAAAAGATCTGGTCTCCCTAGCTTATCAAGACAGTTTTTAATATAAGCTAGCCACGGTATATTGTTTACTCTATCTAGCTGCAAACAATCTTTTAAGATGAGATGGTTGAGGGGAATTTCTTGGTTCAGCCATATCTTTAACCACGTCAGGATGGGGGCCACTTTAATCATGTCTGATATATATCCTATACCAAGTTCGGAGTGGACAATATATGTTGAGGTCGACTGTGGTACAGAGAGAATAGATCTTAGAAACTTGTTCTCAGTAATCTGGATATTTTCCATGGAACAATTACCCCAAATAGCACTACCATATGTAGCAACAGCAAGGCATTTAGCTTTATAGATTTTAAGCAGAGTTACTATTGGCCTAGCTCCCAGTTTTTTTATAAAACTCAGGAGGGCAGAAGAGGACCTAGCAAGAGAAATGTTTCTAATTTTTATCTGGGGGCCCCAGGTTCCTCTCTCATCAAAAGTTATCCCCAAATAGGGAAAGGTAGTCACTCTGCAAAGCTCTTGTTTCCCACAAGTAAATGTTTTTATGGACTTGTTGTTTTTGCCCTTGCCCATTATCATAATTTGAGACTTTTTAACATTTATCTTTAGGTCCAAAGAACCCATAAAGTCCTCAAAGGCGTCCAGTAAATGTTGGAGACCGATGCCAGTCCGTGAAAGTAAGACAGCATCATCTGCGTATAGGAGAACTGGGATACCAAGTTCTCCTATACGAGGAACATCAAGGGTTACTGCATTTAAGGAAGGCTCTAGGGCATTTATATAGACAGTAAATAGGAGAGGTGCCAAAATGCAACCCTGCCTAACGCCCCTTTCAGACTTAAAGTGACTTGTGCAACGCCCCTCCGGGGTGACTCTAACTGCAGCTATAAGATCAGTATGGAGGTCTGCTAGAAGATTAACAAGGGCCCTGTCCAATCCTATGTCCAGCAGGATCTTCCAAAGTTTAGAACGATTTACAAGGTCAAAAGCTGACGAGAGGTCCGAGAACCCAAGGTACATGGACCCCTCCTTGGCCCTCATGTATTTTTCAATCAATAAGTGCAAATTAAGACCTTGGTCTATTGTGCTCCTTTTAGGTCTAAAACCATACTGAACGTTTGAAAGGACCCCTTTCTCAATTAACCAATCATTCAGTTTTGTTAAAATAACCCGGCCCAGAATTTTCACCGATGAATCAATCAACGAAATAGGTCTGTAACAGGATGGGTCTTGCCTGTTACCCTTTTTAAAGACCGGTATGATGATGGATTTTTTCCAGGGGTCCGGGATTTTGTCTGTTGTAAAAACATTAAAAACATTACAAAGAAGTTTTGACCAGAATTTTGGAGCACATTTAAAAACGTCCCCTGGAACCCCATCAGTGCCCGGAGCTTTATTTTTCAGGGTCAAATCTATAGCCCGTTCCACTTCAGCTGCCACAAAGGTGACAGCGGTCTTAGCAATACAACATTCCGCTGCCTCAGTTTCTGTAATGGCAGCAGAGGTAACAGCACTAGTAGTTTCTGAATATATCTGACTAAAATGTCTGATCCAACCCTCATCAGGAATATTTGCCTCTAGAGGGGAGTTAGAATCATCAGAAAAAAGTGGCTGATTTATAATATTCCAGAATTGGCCACTATTTTTTAAAATTTCTGGATCAAGAAGTTGGGCTACAGCATTTTCTTTCAGATCCCTCTTTTTTTCTAAAATAGATTTTTTATACACAGACCTTGCACTTACTATATCTGCTCGGATTTTAGGAGTGGCCTTCAGGGCTTTTAGTAGGACTTCATGTGCTTTTGAACATTTCCTATCAAACCATCTTTTGCCCACTAATAACTTCTGCCTAGATTTCTTCTGAAGGCCACAGTTCATTTCATTTCATTTCATAAGGCTTTATTCGAACATTAAGTAAGTTCATAAAAGCACACAATACAACAGAAAAAAAAAAAAAATTATTTGTTATGAATACAGAGGCAGAAAATTCATCAAAATAAAAACATATTAAAAAAGCATACTTTTCCTAGCATTAATGAATTTAAGGAGAAAAGTAGCTGTATAAAAACATACTACCGGATGATGTAAGTTAAAAAGTAAACACATACAGTCACGTATAGTTCTGACTTCAAATTTTAAAAACAGGGGTTTCAGATAGGCTATCCGGAGGTGTTTATACAATTGACAAAGCAGAAGAAAGTGCACAGTGCTTTGGGAAGTGGAGTTATCACATGGACATGGACCAACAGGATGTAGATTCATAATCGGGAAGGCAACAAGGTTGTGGACAACTCCCATTCTAAATCTAGTCAACACAAACCGGTGTGCCTTCCAAGTTATTTGAGACAGATGGGGTTGAAAGCCCACAACTTCATTTAAATCATGATAAGAAGTATATGATGAAAGATTGGAGCTGTTCTGATGTCTCTTAATAGCAGCCTGTTGTAAAAAACACTGCTTGAGATCGGTTTTAGACAACATATCTGCCCCGTGATGATCCGCTAGGATGTCGATGTTAAAAACCACCCGGAAGCTATCAATAGCGTACTTCAACCACGGAATCCTGGTAAAATGGTCCAAAGTAAGACAGTCAGAAATGATAGCTCTACACAAAGAAGTCTCTTCTTTGATCCAAATGGAGCGCCATAGGAGCAACGGTCTAAGGGGGGTCAAATCGGAGAGATGGCAAATACCCAATTCGTTATGCACTAAGGTGTTCGAGACAGAGCATGGCAGACACAAAAGTTTTTTCAAGAATACGTTCTCTTCAACCTGAAGAGAGCCTGCCGGGGCATAGCCCCATATGCCTGCTCCGTACAAAGCAATTGAGACACACCGTGACTGATAAATTTTCAGCATGTCACTTATCCGCCTATCTCCTAATTTGGTAGCCATAGTAAAAATACCAAAGGCACTCCTGGCCATTTTAGACCGTACATTCTTAAGTTCAGTTGCCCAGGTGTTTTTATTTGAAAAAGTAACCCCCAAATATGAAAACTTATCAACAACCTGGACCTTTTGACCCTCTATAAAAAAAGAGGGTTGTTTCTTTCCAATCCTATGGCCACATTCCATAACATAAGTTTTGGATTTGTTTAAAACTAGCTTTCTGCTTTTGATGAATTGCATGAAACCATCCAACAACAGTTGAAGACCGTATGGTGTATGTGAAATTAAAACCGCGTCATCCGCGTAGAGTAACACGGGAACATATTCATTATTAATTTTGGGAGCATCCACTGCCAGAGATTTAAGAAAGGATTCGATTTCATTGATGAAAAGAATGAAAAGCAATGGGGCTAGCACACAACCCTGACGAATTCCACGCCCAATCTTAAACATGGGTGTACATTCGCCTTGTGACCCAAAACGGACACAGACTCTTAATTTAGAATATAGGCGTGCAAGAAAGAAGATAATACCCTCTGGGGCCCCCATTTCTAACAGCTTTTCCCAGAGAATGCCGTGGTCCACCAGATCAAAGGCACTACTGAGATCCGCAAAGCAAAGGTAAATAGTGCCAGTCTTTGCCAGGGTATATTTACCAACCAGTAGTTCCAAATTTAAACATTGCTCTATCGTTCCACGACCCTTCCTAAAACCAAACTGGCTCTCGGCTAAGATGCCATTTTCTTCAGCCCATTCCTCCAATCTCACCATGAGCACTCGACTCATGACTTTAACAGAAGAGTCCAACAGGGAGATTGGTCGGTAATTCTTGGCTTCCCCACGATTGCCTTTCTTAAATATTGGAATTAAAATGGATTCTTCCCATGTCGGGGGCATCTTATTTCTAACCGCTGTGTTAAAAATATTAGTAAGCAGAGGCCCCCAGATTTCTGGGACCAATTTGTACACATCGATTGGGACCCTATCTGGGCCTTGTGCTTTCCCCCCCTTACTGTCCCGAATACTGTCTAAAACCTCTTGAACCGTAAAATTTAGTGGGATATGCGGCCATTGTTTCCCTGAAACTTGCGCTCCACCATCAGGCTGGAAAATTTTAGAAAAATGCGTAATCCAATCTGCCTGCATAACATAGGAGGTTAGTTCTGGAATTTTGTCATCTTTAAGAAATGGGGAGTTGACAGTTTTCCAGAATAGGGAACAATTATTCAATTCAGCTGCCATTGACAAATTTTCCCAGGCCTCTTGCCGAAGTTCCCCTTTCCTATTTTTAAGGGTTTCGTTGTATCTGGCTCTTAGATCTATATCCAGTCCCTTATCTCTGGGTTTGACAGATAGAGCAGATTTCAGCTCCCTCAGGGCCGAGGTGCAAGCTGAATTAAACCAGCCCCGCAGTTGGTCCTCTTTATGTTTACGGGTATCTGTAAGTTTTAGATTAATGGCCGCATTAATACTAATAAAATGTTCAATTGAGGAAGAAGTACATAAATTATCTTCGAGAATCACGGTAATATGTACCAGGGAACTGGTTATGATGGAATCAGACATAATGTCTGCCTTATCCCCCTTCCACCTGAGTCTTGTACCATTAGGGCGCTCTGCCTCAATACAATTAATAGTACGGCCGGGGATACTAACATCATCCATTTCCCACAACTTAGCCTTTACTACCAGGCAATTGTGGTCACTTAATTGGATATCTATAATTTTTGGGGCCGTAAGCAAAACCTCCAGGCCCGTAGAGATGCAAATAAAATCTATTACAGAGTTCATACCCCGGCCTGAAAAGGTGGGACAAATATCCCCTTGTGCATTTTTCTCGTTATCCATAATGTACATATTATAAGAGGCGAGGAAATTATTTAGGGCATCTCCATAATAATTGTGTTTAAAATGGAGAATCCCATCCTCATGAGCGTCCACTAATCTGCAAACATTAGCCTCAGAGAAAGGGCAGGTGGTAATATTAAAATCCCCTACCAGGAGTAAATCAAAGACTTCATTAGAGTCCTTATACAACTCTTCTGGTGCTTTGGAAAGATCTTTGACCGGCTGATCCCTGGAATCATTAAAACTATTGTTATAAAAATTGATTAAAAGAATGTTCCTACCTCCTTTTATTTGCAGCCATAAGATCTGGGAATAAACCCCAACTTGTACATATTTGATAACAGATAAAGGAGCTTTAACTGAAATCAAAACAAGTAGACCTCCCTTGGCTCTACCTGAAACCGAGCCAATGGCAGGAAGCTGGTATGAATTAAAACCACTATAACCTTTAAAATCAGTACACCAAGTTTCCTGTAAACAAATAATGTCAAAAATATCCAAGAATTCCATCCACCCCAGACTATCTGTTTTTGATCGGATCCCAGCAATATTCCAACTTGCAATGTAACAGTCAGGTGAGGTGTAGGTACCTGTCCCCAAATTTATACCAATGCTATCCTGTTGGGAAGGGGCAACATTTAAAATCTCGTCTACTGACACAGAGTTACCCGATATATTTTCCATTACTGCTGGGGGCTGACAAACTACAGGAATTTCCGCCACCAACCCTGATAAACACGTTTTTGGGCCAATTGTCAACAAGCCTAAATTCCCTGGAGGTTCTTCTGTAGGACCTGGGACGGCACCCTTCTCCTGTCAATCATTTTGGTCCAATCCACTCAGGCATTGATAACGGTTAGCAGTAGCTACCTCAGTGTTTATCAGACTAATGCCCTCATCTCCCCTCATTGTCCCTCCCCTCCGCTGCAATGGGAGGTGCTCAATATTTTGCCTATAGAAAAAGCCAAGGGGGCGGAGTACGATACCCTGGTCAGTGCTGGGACGGGACGTAGCGCGAATCAGAGCTGTCGTTGCTAGGTGAGGGTTACTAAAATTTATGATAACACAATCACCAGGAATGTTTTTAGGGGACATTCCAATCCAATTTGTTCTGGTGGTAACCAGAATCTGATCCGCCATAGCCACAGGAAAACCGCATTCACGGTTGAGCCACGCCACAGTTTTATTCTTAAGGGAATCATGGGATTCCACAGTACGATTAGGGCCGTCCTGTCTGATAGCTGGCACGTTGGTCAAAACTGCCACATAAGGTGCGCAGTCAGGTGGAAGATTAGGTTGGGGGAGGCAATTATCATTAAACCTCCCTCTTCTTGAAGTCATATTCGTGATCCCCGTATCATGAATAATTATATTAGTCGGGGCACCGTTAGCTGGATTAGCACTAGAAGTATCCCCGGGGGCGCATAGTGTTGCATTACCAGCAAACCCCCGCCGATCATTACTAGGAATAATCCTTTTAATTGACTGAGTAGGAGAAATAGAACCCATGCATATCTGTCCCGTACTTTTTAAGGTTTTAGATTGTTGCACATGTTGGCCCATTAAATCCCCAGTCTCCCCCACCACAGCGATCGAAGGGGAGCTATTATGGGATTTAAATCCCTGTTGCACCAGTTCACCCAATCTGTTCACTTCCCTGGATACAGCCTAGAGTTTATCTAAAAGCGGTATGATAATTTTATCTAGCTTACTATCAATCATACCGATTAACATGTCGAGCTGAGCTGGTGCTAGTATCATTTGGGTAGGGTTATCTCCATTGTCTGAACAGGTATGCTCAGGGGTGCCAGCATTAGCGACCGTGTTCTTTTTGCTTTTGCGGCCTCCCTTTTTGGGTTCAACATATCTGTTAACATGTAAACCTGATCTTAGCACTCTATGTGTTTTAGGGGGTACAGGGGTTGAAACTACAGTGACATTAGGGGACTTGCTAATATCAGAATCCATGGGCAAGTCGATATCTGGCAAGGGGACCGGAGTAGACTCTGTTACGCAAACACCCACCCTCGATGGGGAAACTGTAGGTGCCAATACTTGGCTGTCATCAAATGAATGGATCTCGACCGAAACTAATTGGCTTGTAGTCTCAGGGCCACGATTGCTGGTCAAACCTAGGGATAGTCTACGTTCCTTGTTGATTTTGTCTACTACTTTGACTAAATAATTATCAAGTGTAGACACAGTTGAACGTGGGGTCCCAGTCGTTTTAGACATGCTGCCCAAAGATAAAAATCCAAATAATATAATACAATTTCTAAAACAATAGCAACTGTTTCAAATAGCACTTACTATGAAATGATACCACCAATATAAAAGTTGGATACAAGTTAAAAATAGTTATGTACCGTAGTGATATGCCTTGGAATAGAATGCTTATTTAGCTGATACTATATTCCTAAGACCTTTATGTGCAGGGAACAAAGACCAACTACACTCCGCAAAAACACGTATATAACATATGCGGAAACAGACCTAAATAGCGTATCACAACACATCAAAGTCCACAACTTACAGCGAGGTGTCGTTGAGCCACAACAAATTAAAGCACCCTGGTTACTTCAGTGTATTTGGCGATGTCCAAATGTTCACAACTAAGGGGGATAGCCCTGCCCGGCCTCCTCCGGCCCCGGACGGCCACAGACGGTCCCGCCCTTGTCCCGGGCTTCTCCCGGCGCCGACCCGCGCGCGATCCCGCGACGCGGAGGGAGCGTCTGACTTTTAAACGCCTCCGGGCGCTTTGGTGACGTCTGGGGCGCTAAGGCGCCCGTAAGCAGTAGTCTCCCCACACCGGGCCGCGAGGTGGTCTGGCGGCGGCGGGGAAACGCACAGCGGAACACCAGCGGTGCGTGAGGAAGACAGAAAAGGGCAGGACACCAGCGACTCACTTCGCAGCTTCACAGGTAAATGTCAGGTCTCAATGCACACACCTCCCGCTCCACCGGGGGAGCGACTGACTTTTAAACGCCTCCGGGCGCTTTGGTGACGTCTGGGGCGCTAAGGCGCCTGGGAGCAGTAGTCTCCCCACACCGGGCCGCGAGGTGGTCTGGCGGCGGCGGGGAAACGCACAGCGGAACACCAGCGGTGCGTGAGGAAGATAGAAAAGGGCAGGACACCAGCGACTCCCTTCGCAGCTTCACAGGTAAATGTCAGGTCTCAATGCACACACCTCCCGCTCCACCGGGGGAGCGACTGACTTTTAAACGCCTCCGGGCCCTTTGGTGACGTCTGGGGCGCTAAGGCGCCTGGGAGCAGTAGTCTCCCCACACCGGGCCGCGAGGTGGTCTGGCGGCGGCGGCGGCGGGGAAACGCACAGCGGAACACCAGCGGTGCGTGAGGAAGACAGAAAAGGGCAGGACACCAGCGACTCCCTTCGCAGCTTCACAGGTAAATGTCAGGTCTCAATGCACACACCTCCCGCTCCACCGGGGGAGCGACTGACTTTTAAACGCCTCCGGGCGCTTTGGTGACGTCTGGGGCGCTAAGGCGCCTGGGAGCAGTAGTCTACCCACACCGGGCCGCGAGGTGGTCTGGCGGCGGCGGGGAAACGCACAGCGGAACACCAGCGGTGCGTGAGGAAGACAGAAAAGGGCAGGACACCAGCGACTCCCTTCGCAGCTTCACAGGTTAATGTCAGGTCTCAATGCACACACCTCCCCCACAGTTAATTTCTGTACAGATATTATCAAAAGCCATTATGACCTCTTTGCTTTGTATTCTATTAGATAAACATATTGTAACATCGTCCTCCACCTTGGACAGAACCTCCTGAAGAAAAGTTTCAGGGACTATTTTTGACCATTTCAGCCTTCGGTTCTGATCTTTAACCATTAGGTTTACTCCACCTCTACCTTTCACTGATTTTAAAGAAATTAAATCAGCAAGCTTCAATTCTAATAAAACAGGATTATGGTCACTAAAAACTGATACCTCCGTATAATAATTTAACACGTTATTTAACAAAAAAGAAGTCATAAAAATATAATCAATAATAGCACCCATGTCTTTTCCCTTAAACGTAGGGGCTCTATTTTTTCCATCCCCGCAGCCAGATTCATATGAATTCCATCTTGCGAGAAAGATTTCAAGAAGCTCACCACCCCTAGTATGTTCCAAATGAACTGGAAGAGAGAGGGGGGGGGGACCTTCATCTTCCTGTCTAATGCATGGTAGGGTGCATGGGTGTATATTAAAATCCCCTAAAAATATTAATTCAAAAGTATTTACATTTGCACTATAGACTGAAAGAAACTTGTCCAGTACTTCCAAATTTTGACTGGTACAATTATTTGGTTGTGAATTATAAAAATTAACAAAAAGGATCTTGGCCTTATCTTGGGAAGAAAGTTCAACAATCAAGCAATTATCAGATCCAGATGAACACTGAGTTAATTTGCCTTTTATGTCTAATTTAAATAAACTTAGCAAGCCCCCCTTTGCTCGACCTGCCACACTGCTAATAGCTGGGGTACAAAAATGGCTATAGCCATCCAGGGAATAGCTGTTAGCCTGATCCCAAGTTTCTTGTAGGGCAATTATGTCAAAAGCTTTTAATGTTGATAGCCATTCGTCATTCCCAATTTTATTCTTTATACCGGCGACATTCCAAGTGGCAATTTTGAAGGACGTGGCTGATGGCTGAGTAAGATTCCTCGAGGCATCGGGTAGTCAATCGTTTTCTTCCAATGAGGATAAAACAGTATAACGATTGTAAAGGGGAAGAGTATTGACCATCTGCCTATTGGCTGACTGATAACCATAAGAATCGCCGCTATTATGGTGCATAGGTGCATTCATAGGTATATTAGAGAAGCATCCAGCCGTTCCCTTTGCATAACCATTTCCGGGAAACCTATGCTGCTGAGGTGGTTGGTGTTGAGTGATAGCCAGATGATTATAAAAATAACCTAGGGGTCTGGCAGATACAGAATTTTCCTGGGTTGGTAAAGATGCAGCTCTAAGGAGGACGGTAGCAACATGTTGTGGGTATTTAAAATTTACAATGATGCAATCCCCTCTTATATTTTTTGTTCCTTTACCAATCCAACTGACTCTATGGGTAGATATAATGTCATTAGCAAATGCTAGGGGAAAACCACAATTCCTATTTAGCCAAGCAAGTGTTTTATTCTTTAAGGCATCATGTGTTTCTAGCCTAGGGTCAGTCAAACAAGAGTCAACCTCAGGAACATTTATTAAAACCACAGTGTATGGGACACACTGCGGTGGGAGGTTGACAACATTTTTCCCCCTGTATTTGCTATTCCTAACCGTGTCTCCCCCTGCTAGGTTATTCTCAATGCTCTTTTGTACTGTTTGAGGATGTGGTAAAGTAGGTACTAGAGCTAGTGCAGTACCCACTGGTGGTGGGTTAGATGGTAGAATAACCTGAGTATTTACAGCTGGAGGAGCCTGGGTGATCACCCCTGAACCACACGCCCTGGAGCTAGCTGATGCATCTACTACGGGTTTCAATGAACTATAACCTATGGAACCAGATGGACCGGGTTGAGGGTTCCCCATGGTAGGAGACCGAGTTAAATGGAGATCAAGTAGGCCCTTCAATCTGGTGACCTCTTGGACAACTGATTCTAATTTTGCCACCAATGGGCTTATAAGAGCTTCTAATTTAGATTCAAGAATGGCTGCCAGGAGTTCAATATGTGCTGGAGGCAGAATACTACCGTCAGCATTATTTGTAGACTCTGGAGTATCTCCCCTACCAAGTGATATTGGACCTGAATTTTTGGACTTTCGTCCCGCCACCCTCTTAGCCGGAGCCTTCCTACATGCACGCACTGTTCTACGTGCAGGGGATTTAGATGATGTGGGCCTTAGAGGGGATGTCAGGGTCTGGCTAGAAATAGGGTCAGCTAAAAATTCCGGGTCCACTGTAGACACTAAAGTGGATACATCATTCATTAAATCTACATTGCTGGAATTAGCACAGCCTATATCCGAAGTAGTAGATATGCTCAACCTTGTAGGTGACACATCTGGACTCAACCTGCTCAATGATAGTCTCCTATCTTTATTAATCTTACTGACTACTTTAACAAGATAGTTATCCAATGTCCTTGTGTCATTAGGAGCCACTGATTTAGAGGACCTGAGTTTAGACATGTTCTAGCCAGCAGGTGTTAACTACAATATATTTAGACACCAATGTATAAGAAACAGTAATGTCAATGGGACCAACACACAAAATGCGAACCTGAATCAATAATGGAAATAGTGTCCAAGCTTATTGGCAAGCCAAGAACCGAATAATACGAACCAAGATCCGTGGCCCAGCCCGGCCTCCTTTGGCCCCTGACGGCCACAGACGGCCCGCCCTTTGCCCGGGCTTCGCCCGGCGCGTCCCGCGATGCGGGCCTCTGCGCGATTTGTAGGCGCCTCCTGGCGCTGTCACAGCGTCAGCTCAGCGCGCCGCCGCTGGGGCTGCCGGGAGATCGAGTCCCGGGGCGGCGAGGCGGAAGATTGGACCCGCTGCTGCTCGCTGGCAATGGCGCCCTTGGACTCCTGGCGGTGGCGGTGGCGGCGTGGACCAAGAAGACCCAGCTTGGTAAGTTTGCTGCTTCCCTCATTTGAGGATATGGGGTGGTTAGTGGGATATGTCAGAGGCTTGATCTATGTGTTGTAAGGATACCATGTGACTGTGTTGTCTAGGTGTGGGTGTGATTGTTGAGAATGACAGTGTGATGTGCTGGATGAGGCACATGACCAGCTCTTACTTTGTAGATCAAAGTGCTGCCTTTGGTTGGGGATGCTGGGCAGTAGATTGCCCATCTGGAGTGGCTCAAAGGAGACAGCAGGAAGTGATGTCACTTCCTGTGGAGATGGAGGTTGGAGAGTGAAGTTCACTTGTCTGGCTTCTTTCAGAGATGATTTTGGTGGGAAAGCAATGATGTCACTTACTGTAGAGGTGGATGCTGGGTAATGCAGTGATGCCGCTTCCTGTGCAGATGGATTCTGGTGTTGGGACAAGCTCACTCACCATCATGTTTGTGACAAGGATTCCCTCAGCCCACATAAGGATGTGCAGCAACATTTGGTGATGTTTGACTAACTGAAGCAGCTGTCGAGTGGGGAGATGGATGGAAGTTGTGTGGGGGAAGGAACTTCATTTCCTGGAACTGACACAGTCACACAAAGGCTCCCACAACTCCTCTGCAGTTCATCTAGGGTCTGGCCCAGTAGCTTCTTACTCATTCAGCAGTCTCTTCTCCCATAGGATCTACATGGCATGGCTTCCACTTGAGTCTTCGAGCAAGGCATATCCCCAGCGAAGAAGGTCGTCCTCTGGAATTCAGTCTCCTCACCTATACTTATGTGCAGCTTTGCCTTGAATATAGATATGTAATATATATATATATATATATATATATATTTATTTTCATTGAAAAAACAAAGGTTACAGGGACGTTATAGTTATAAAATAGAATTAAAAACCTTGGAAATTCACTGAAAAAACCAAAGGTTAACAGGACGTTAAAGTTAAGTTCAGAATTTACACACACACACACAACCACAGAAATTCAGCAGTTATAGTTACCTGAGCTGACTATAACTTACACCCCCACAATGCACTACTCATGACCTCACATATTACATCACTCATGATATGGACAGGTACATCACTGATGACATTTCAAATTGACATCATTGATGGCCTCATCCAGTGAGTGTTTCGTAAAAGTTTCTGACACTGAAAGATATATACTGAGCTACTACACAAGTTGAATTACTATTCTTTCTGTACTACTACTGAGTGTTAGTATTTCTAGCATATATAATCAGAACCATAATCCCATTTTTAAAGCAGGTGTATTAGTTATGAGTGAACTGGTCTCTACACTGACACATGTCCCCTGCTGATGTATGTGTACGGTAGTGCTTTGCAACAGTCTAAACTGTTCATTGAGAATTCATTCTACAGTAATGGGGGAGTATAGTTGTGTTTTACGACATACTGACCACTTTGCTTAGACCTCACTCCTTTGTGATGATTGAGTGTAGTAGTAGTGTGTCTGAAATGTATCTGTTCACTAAGACCGCTCTCTAGGGGATGGCTCGGTGTAGTGATGGTTTGCAACAGACTGACGTCTCTGCTGACACCTTTCTTCAGGATGAAGAATAATTTTACTAGTGCTTTGTGACACAGTGGCCTGCCAGCTAAGATCTCTCTACTGGTTGTGTGTTGTGATTTGTGTAAAACTTACATATGCACAAAACCTCTTTCAAGGTTGACCAATGGTGGTGTTGTAGACTAACCTGTATGGTTAGACGTCTTACTTTGATCATTAGTGTTAATAGTGGTTTAGAAGAAACAGGACAATCCACTGAGATCTTTCTCCTGGGGGATAACGGAGTGCAGTAGTTGATAATGTTACAGTGAGCTCTCTGCTGTACTTCTATCATCTATCTCCTTTTCTTTTTAAAAAACATTAAAATGGTATTTTATGAAATATATTTGAGTTAACTTTGCTTGATGATGTTGTCAGTGATATCATCAATGATGTCATTTGAGATGTCATCAGTGATGTCAGTGACCATGTCATGAGAGATTTACATGTGTGGTCATAAGCAGTGCATTGTGGGGGCATAAGTTATAAATAACTTAGGTAACTAACTGATGAATTACTATGGTTTTGTGTGTGTAAAATCTGGACCTAACTATAACGACCCTGTAACCTTTGTTTGTTTTCAGTGATATTCTAAGGTTTTTTTTAAAGTCTATTTTTTAACTTTAACATCCCTGTAACCTTTGTTTTTTTCAGTGAATTTGTATTTTGTTATATTTTCTAACTATAACGTCCCTGCAACCTTTGTTTTTTTAGTAAATTTCAGTTTAAAAGAAATATAAATTGTACTACAATTTGACCCATAAGTTAAATGTATTAATATACATTTTCACAAGTCAATAAAGACATTTTATTTACACATTCATTCTTATATATTTTAAAACTGAAATTAAAAAAATGAAGGTAAGGTAACTTATGTAGACTTTCTATAAGTGCAATGCACCAAGTCTTACTTTTTATAATTAATTTTATAGATCCGCAGAGCTGTTCCCAACCAAAAGCACACATTCAATATTAAAACAACAGCAATTTTAATATAAACATCTAACATCATCATAACAGGGGACTTCAACATGCACCTCGTAGGGCCCCCGACAAGGGATCCACTTCTGGAAGAGCAGTTTCTTGCAGGAACAGGAGGCGAGCAAGCGGGGCAAGCAATGCAGACTAGCAAGGGAAAGCTTAAAGGACCTAGAGCACCTTAATCTAGCAGCACTAAATGGCCGTTTTCCAAACGACAGTCGGCCGCCAGCCACTTTTCACAATTCAACAGCAAGTTCAATCATAGGCTATACATCTACATCATTGTCACTGTTCAGTAAAGTCTCCGACTTCCGAATAGAAACAATGAACGTCAGCGATCACTTATCGCAAGAGATCACTAAATATTCAAGGGGCAGCATCAACCTTCCCAGTAGTAAATCCGCTGTCTTCTCTCTCAGTTACACACAAAAGAATAAAATGCAATACGCGCAACCTGGAAAGCTTTGAGATGGAAGCAAAAATACTCTGGGGAAAAAAGCACAGCGATTCATATTGATAACGTAAGACGCTGGGAGCTATTCATTAACAGCCTTGGGGCTGCACACACAAAGAGAAACAAGCATTTGCAATGCAATAGGTCTTGCATTATTAAAAGTTTGAGTTTTTGTGGTAGCAAATATTAATGCTACATTACTAGCTCGAATTTTGTTAATGTAGACCTATAGAGTGTAGTGTGGTACAGTGAAGTGGTGTAGTATAGAGTAGAGGAAATCATTATAGAGTGTAGTGGAGTTGAGTAGTTTAGCGTGGCGTGGTGTTGAGCTGAGTAATATGGAGGAAAGTTTATAGAGTGGGATTGTGTGTGCTTGTATTATGAAAAAATATAGGAATATTATGTAGGAATAAACGCATGAGAACTATACGTTGGTGGTACTACATTTGCTGTACCAATTTATTTATAATGTGTTTTGTTGTGCAAGATGACTGCTTGTTTAGTTGCCTGTTTAGGCTTTAAGCAGTGCATATAAAAATAGTATAATAAGGAATTATCTATAAGCAGAAATAATAGGGAAACATTTTATACAGCATGCAAAAAGCTGGTAATTTAGTTGGAAAGATAGCTGTTTATAACATTTGAAGTGTATAAAGGCGCATAAAAGGCAAAAAGTTAGTAAGCAATGTTGCGCGAGCAAAAAGTGTAGTATAATAATGTGTAGAGTATAAAGTTATTGCCAACCCCCTGGTAATACGGAGTGTTTGTAGGGTGATAGGGGGGCCTTGGGGCAGCCTATTTAAGTTATAGTAGAGTTAAAAAAAATACATGGGGAACAATAAAAAAAAAGGTGTAAAAGAAGTTGTATGGGTATATAAGATAGTAAGGCGCTATTGTATACTAAAAAGATAAAAATAAGCATATGGAAGAGGGGAAAAAAATTAAAGGGCGTTTGTGTGGGTATTTAATAATGGAAATGGGCTGACATTTAATAAAAAAAATAGAAGGGGGTAGTTGGAGAGAGGGAGAAAGGAGCGCCAAGGAAAAAGCAAATAGTAGTGGCATGTAGTTAAAGCAGAAGGGGCCTTAGAGAAAGAGAAGAAGGGTATGTAGTTAAATCAGTAGGGGTTTAGAAATAAGGAGGTAGACTCAGGGAGGGAGAGAACAAGCAAGTAGCAGTTGGGTAAAAGTAAGGTAGTATTGTGCGCGAATGGGATGGTGCATTATAAAACCACAGAGACACCTAGTAACAGTCTGATACAGCACCCCTGGGGGTGTACTGCGTATGCTCCTAAACAGTTCTAAATTAATCTGGTGTTTGGTGCAGGTTTGAAACCCCTTAGAGAATTTTGTTGGCAGCAACATTTGATCACTTTCTTCTGGGCAGAAGCACTGGCGTCCTCATGAACAACTGCAGGAGATTCTGGAATTAAAATGGAACCGCCACTGCAGGGCTGGACATAGCTAAACTAATGGAGTCCATCCAGCCTGAGCCACAGCCAGAGTTATAGGCAGCTGTATGGCACCGAAACTTCGCACTGGGAGGAAGTCGGTGCATCCGAGTTAGCCTGCAGCCACAAGCATGTGCTCGGCTCAATAATCCCACTGGCTAGAAACAAGCCTTAGCTAGTTATGTTAATGTATCCCGGTCTAGATCACAGTTTGAAAATTAGTATAGCTCGGGTGACGTCCAGAAACAATGCATCTGGGGCAACATTAAAGCCTCTGAAGAAGTGGTAAGGCCTTGGACTTCTTTTCCAAGATGAAGGGGAAGGGGAAGGAGCATTTCAGCTAAGGCCTTTGTTGTTGAGGAAGTGGGGGTACGGCAGAGTCTGGGTCATTCCCCCCTGCCCTTGAAACATTTCTCAGGAGTGTGACAGCTTTTCCCCTTTCATGTTTTATCAGCCTCCTCTCTTCACAAGGCCCGGAGACCTTCAGAGGGTTCCACCAAGTAGACCCTTTTTAGGTCTCGGCTAGCGAAGGCTGCGCTTGCGCAGTCTCGCTCGCGAGAGATAATGACTTGGGAGAAGAGGGGCTTGAACCCGCCCCTCTTCTGCCCTGTTCTCCATTGGCTGGCCTCGTAAATGCTGGCCAGCCATTGGAGAAGAGGTCCCGTCACTCCAATCATGCCCCGTCCTTTTCGGATCGGGGGGCGTGTTTTTTAAAGAAAGTCTCATTCTCTCCTCCAGCCAATGGCTGGAGGAGAGAAAAGACAAACACGCCCCCGAATCCGAATCCGCCACTGCCTTTCTCCGAGGCATTTCTTCTTGACCTCGGAGAAAGGCGGTGGTGTGCTTGCCTCTCCCGCATCTCTGACCTGTGTATTGCTAACAAAGGTCTGCGAAACCCAGTCCTATTAGGCATCTTTTCGTCAACATATTCAATCGGCTGAGAAAGGAAAATGAAGGAATCGTAATCTGTTTACCAGTTTCTTATCAGTCTGCTGGCTCATTCTAATGGCCATTCTGTTAGCTCTCTAGTTGTGGTTTTATTGTTATGAGACCAGCAAAGTCACAACTGGTCACGCGTTTTCTCACGTGAGTTGCAGGGACTTCCTCGTTGCGGTCCTTCATCCATTTCTAACTCTCATTTGGCACTGGCAGTACACAACAAGGGAATGTTTCTGTTCTGAGAGGGAGGGATTTACAGGCGTGGGTGCCTGGGATCCGGAAGCTGTATGGCCGAAGATGGCAGCAGTGGCGACGCTGCTGTCTCAGACGGTGGCGCGGGTCCTCAACTGGTCACGCGTTTTCTCACGTGAGTTGCAGGGACTTCCACGTTGCGGTCCTTCATCCATTTCTAACTCTCATTTGGCACTGGCAGTACACAACAAGGGAATGTTTCTGTTCTGAGAGGGAGGGATTTACAGGCGTGGGTGCCTGGGATCCGGAAGCTGTATGGCCGAAGATGGCAGTAGTGGCGACGCTGCTGTCTCAGACGGTGGCGCGGGTCCTGAGATTGGCCGGGCTTTCTGAGGGGGAGCGGGGCGCTGGCCGTGGGATTCGAGCCATGGACGAGGGGGCGCTGGAGGTTTATGGTGAATACCCGGAGCTTGATAGAATACTAACCCACCACAGATCTGTCAAACACTACCCTGCGATCTCAAACAGTTATCAACTTCATGCTATGACTTTTGCAAGGAGAGTGCCGTGCTTCAATGGTGACTTCAATTACAGTGTTTTAATTCCAACCGAGACATCCTAACAAGAAGGCCAAGCACTGGTATTGTGTTTCAGCTTTTACATAGCGCTTCCTACTACTGACGGGGCCAGAAAGCACTTTGATGGTGATTGGCTGACTGTGAAGCCATTTCGAGTGTACGGTTGGAAAGTTGTGGGGTAATTGTATGGTCTTTGCAAGAAGCACTGCGCTTAGTGCATATTGCTCAGGGACATGCTTCATATGTGTCGTACTCGTATTACTTAATTAAGTTTAGCACTCGGTCTCGGTATCAAATTAGGCCCATTCTCCACTATTGCAAAGGTTGTTTCAGAGCTGGTCCACATCTGATGTGAGGAAATAGTTGTCCAGTGTGTTTTTTCCTTGGAATTCTAGTATTTGTAGCAACACATTTATAAAAGACAACAATCTGCAAGCCCACATTTTCAAAGAAAAAACATGGCCGAATGTTCCATTCCTGCACCGGGTCAATGAAAGAGGTGTTTGTTTAGACTGGGTTCCTAAGCCTGGCAATGCCAGATAATCAATTGTGTGGGATCAAGACTGCACACTCCTATCAGTATGTAAACAAATGTACCCTTTGTACTCTGTGTTACTACATTGAGCGTGCTGGCTGGGAATGAGGAGCCAACCCCTGTGTTAACTAGATTGCTAATGCAAGAGTGTATGTTCACTTGCCCCTTCCCGCACTGCTGGGGGTGCAAAGAGCTACTTGCACAGGTTTTACAATATTTCAGTACTGCCTAGACATACATTATCTAATATACTATACACTCATTTTGTCAGAATCTTCATCTTTTTGTTACGGATCACTCTCCGTAATCAACTCATTAATGTATACAAAACATAACATCAGATCATTGAAAACAGTTTATACACAGTATTCACAGAAATCAATAATGACTGTAGTCGTTTCCCAATGCATTTCGGGATAACCTTATCCCTTCGTCAGAGGAACTAAAATGAAACAAAAAAGCCAGTGTTAGACATACAAGGAGGAAATATCGCTCCTAAGCTTTGCCAACCATTGACTCTGATAATCTGTCTGGATAGTTATCAGCATACATTTATGCCAATGTAATCACATGATACCGTATTCGGTGTAAAGTCCTCTCACTGAATTACTACTAGTGATACATAAGCCATCACCATAAAGTGTGAAAATATTCTTTTTGCGTGCTACCAAGTGCCTGCAAGCTCAAACAAGCATTTACAATGCAACGGTCTCGGCATTGTTAAAGTTAGAGCTATTGGCATTGCTCATGACAATGCCGTTTCTTTAAATGTTTTAAAAACAAAAACATAAACAAAAAAAATGTCATGAGCAATGCCAATAGCTCTAACTTTACCAATGCCGAGACCATTGCATTGTAAATGCTTGTTTCACAACTTTACCGTCGTAAAAAATAGAGGCAGGAGGCCGCAGCCCCTGGCAACTCGGCCCCAGCATGAGAAACCGGAGAGACTCCAAACTTTGTGGTCGATTTTCCAGCTAAATTGCTAAGCCGGCGGAAATTCCAGGTCCCCGGCTCAGCTTCAAACAACTGTTTATAACATGTAGTAACAAGTAGTTTGATCTTTTCACCCCCAACGTTGTTATTGTTTATATAACGTGTAAATAAAAGATGATAAAGGCAAGGTGGCATCTGTAACCCAGCTGGATTTTGGATTATGTAATGTTAACAGTTAGACATTTAAGCAAGATGCCATCAACATCGAAGTGCTGAATAAAGAATGTATAATGAGGATTTGCGAGGTTAAAGTTCTGCTCCAACTTATAACTGTCCTTTGAAATGCATTTGACTTACTAGGGGAAAATGTGTGGTCACTTAAGGAAATGTGTTATTTAGTTTTATTTACTTAAAGTGAGGATCGAATATGATTTACTTTGGGTGTCAAAAACTTTAGCTTGTAAAAACATGTTTACAATGATTTGAGCTGTTTTCCAGTCAAATGAAACAAGCATTGGCATAGCCAATAGGTCTCGCCTTTGGGACCTTATAAGTGTTTAGCCATGCAACAGTTGCATAACTAAATACTTATAAGGTCCCAAAAGCGAGACCTATTGGCTAAGTGAAACATCAAAGAGGCCGTGCGGCCGCGAAAATGAAAGTAATCGCGGTAAAGCGCGGCGCGCGCGCCCGCGCACATGCACTGTAGCTCTAGGCTGGCCTGGTAGCACTTTTTGGAGCCCTCTCAAGAAGTCACGCCAGACCAGCGCATGCGCTGGGTCAGGCGAGACCTAAAAAGGAGTGCACACAGCGCATATCGCAATATTTAGGCGCCCTTCTGATTTAATGAAAAAAAACAGTAGTCTAATTATTAACAAGATAACAGTCACTTTGAGGCAGCGTGGGAAACACCCATAGAAGGGTTCACCAATCCCGGACTTGCCTATGCAGGTGGGTGGGGTTATGAATGTCTATTCTCTCTGGTATGGCTACTCCTAGAAACGCACCTGCAGACAATCCAAGTGCAGACTGCTGAAAATAAGACGCTGCCCGTCAGTCACGTCACGAACGTCCACAGACTAGAAAGGATTGCAGCCAAACATGTTCGCCTGGTCCGCAGAGGTGCGCTGTCTGCGCCCATGTTTTATTTACAGAGCCCAGGTAACCAGTTCGCAGAGCAGGGACTAAGCGCACTTAAGACGAGCACAGGTAAACAGCGTGCAGGGCTGATGCGTGCTTAATTATGACATGCAAGAGGGGAATTGAGCAGGTTTGTAAAGGGGGGCTGGGCTTGCTCGGGGTAGACGTCACGAGGGCTCCTAGTAGTGCTGGGCTGACCTACTGTACACCGAAGGGAGTGTGGGGAGTTTCCCAGTAGATTAGGAAACTAGGCTGTGAACTAAATGCACACGGTGGGCTGCCTCTCACACGAACCTGCCTACACTGTCAGCCGCCACCATCACCCACAACCCCACGGGTGTTTCCACTCACCATTACTGCAGCATGCGACGGGGGGGGAGGCAGCCGGTGCTCTGCTGCTGCCACAGGTGAGCTTCCCTTCAGCTCATGCTGTTCCCACAATGCCCCAAACTGAAAGTTTAATTATCGCGCCCGTGACACCAATAGGCCATGGGCGGAGCAATGCACCCGTCTTTGGCCAATTGCATGCTGTCTTTTATAAAAAGACGCATGCAAAGGCCAATAGTGTGGGCCAAAAGGAAAAGCACACGCACGAGTGTGTGTGATTCCTAGGTCCATTTTCAACCTCCCCTCAAGCGGTCTCTCGCAGCGCACTGCAACGCAGGCACGAGACCTAAAAATGATCAATCAACAGCAGAAGTTCAACTGCAAAAAGGGCCCTCCCCTGAACCTCATAGTGTGGGAGGCCACGGTTTGTCATCAGAGCAAAAAACTAACAAAAGGCTCCTCAAGAGAAACATTTATAAATTACTGCGGCGCCTACGCCAAGCTGGCCCGGATACGGCTGTTCAAGTGGAATTAAAAAATCTAAAAACCTCCAAAAAGAAACTCATCTGGCACTCAAAAAGGGAAACCGAGGAGAAGCTGTGGGCCAAGCTGCTCCATGATGCGAAAAGAAACAACAGCAGAAGGTTCTGGCTTACTGTGAACAGTCTTCAGAATCCAAGAGCACCCTGCATTACTTCGCACCTGACAGAAGAAGCTTGGGCTGAGTACCTTTGGCATCACTTCAACGCGGCACCACTGGACAAAACAATCGGACCATCTGAACCCACTAGAAGCGCATCAGATCGGGCCTAGCTTGCATGGCCTTCACGGAAAAAACAAATTACAAGAAGGATAGCGAAAGGCAAAACAGAGGGGGCACCGGGTCCTAACGGTATCCCCCCCCCATCCTGTATATGCGAGACCCGGAATATCAGGCAGCGGCATTATTACCGCTTTACAAGCAGATCTTAGGAACGGAGATAATTCCCGACTCATGGAAGGGGTTAATAATAGCTCCAATCCACAAGAAAGGCAGCATAAACAAAGCAAAAAACTACACTCGTGGCCTTAATAGACAACGACGCCAAATACTATGCTGGCCTTCTATTGAATGAGCTTACGGACTGGGCCAACAATAATGCAGTGATCCCCATCAACCAGACAGGTTTCCGCAAACACACGGGAACAACAACAAACATCCTTGCCTTAACACTTCTAATAGATGCAGCTAAATCTGCCAACTAACCACTCTGTCGGCTTCATCGATTTTACCTCCGCCTTCGACAACATCAACAGAAATATACTGTGGGGTAAGCTCTCTAAAAGAAAAATTCCATCAGATTTACTATCTCAACTGATGCTACTACATACGGACATGTGGGTGCAAATCAAGCTGGGATCAGGTGACTGTTTGTCGAGGAAAATACAGACTACCAAGGGCCTTAAACAAGGATGCGTTCTGGCCCCGACCCTATTCAACATCTACATGTCCGACCTCACACCCGAGCTAGATGACTGCAACTCTCATGCTCCCAAGCTGGGAGGTCTTAACCTCTCAAACTTATTATATGCCGACGACATTGTTCTAATCAGCCGTACGCCAATTGGTTTACAACATCTTATTGATACAACATATAAGTACTCGGCAACAAATTGACTAAGCATAAACCACTCTAAAACAAAAGTGATGAGAATAAACTCTAAGAGGTCTACACCCAGGTTCCTCTGGCAACTGGGAGGATTACCATTGGAAATTATGGAAGAATTTAGGTATTTCGGTGTAATAGTTGATAGTAGAGGTACATTCCAACCACACAAAGAAGCAGTAGCAAGGAGAGGGAATGCAACGGCGGTTGCACTGAAAAAATCTCAAACTGAAAGCAATCTGGCATCAGCTTTACTCCTTTGCTACAGGTGATCCAAGCTAAACTTCTTCCTGCTATCACCTATGGAAGTGAATGCTTACGAGGAGGTGATGCACGGACCTTGGCCAATACAGTATCTAGGGCAATGCGAATGATATTCAATCTCCCTAAATATATATCTTAGGCAAGCAGAGGGGCCTCGCAGAGCAGCAGTGGACATCTTGCTGCATCGGGAGTAATACAGTCGGCAGCAGCAGGCAGAACCGGGCAGCCATTCCCTGCCTTCCACCGGACTTCCTGCCGGACACCAGCGCGCCCGGAGGCGCTACTTAATCAGAGGCTCCCTCGGCAGAGCGGGGGGCTTCTCACCTGGTCCAGAGAACAGCGGACGCAGCAGCAGGCAGAACCGGGCAGCTTACGGGGCCCTGACGTTGTTTGTTCCCTCGCCGCCACTTTCCATTACTGGCCGCAGCAGAGGGGAACTACAACTCCCGCCATTCCCTGCCTTCCACCGGACTTCCTGCCGGACACCAGCGCGCCCGGAGGCGCTACTTAATCAGAGGCCCCCTCCGCGTCGCGGGACGCGCGCGGGCGGCGCCGGGCGGGGCAGACTGAGGCAGGGCAGGGCCTCCCCCCTTCGGTCCACGCTATTGAATCTTGTATTGGCCCAAGGTGAGTGCACACCCTTATTATGGGGAAACGTTCTGCCACAGCTCCTGGACAGGGTCCCAGATACCCTCCTGTAATTACGTCTACCTTGGAAAACATGCTAGAAAATGCTTTCATGTTGGTCACTTCCGAAATTGAGAACACGGAACGGAGACTATCTTCGGGTCAACTTACATTGGTATCCCCAATGTCTCATGGTACCGTTGCTATTGACCCCATAATTTCTGTGCCTTTAACACCTAATATAACAGTTGTTAATCCCATCCATCATGGAAATTCTCCCAGGGTTACAGAGGCCACAGAGGTTATTACCCCCACCGTTGAAATAGCTGACTCTCAGCCGGAAATTGAAGATGTCCATCTTACTGTTAAACCGGCCTTAAACAACAAGCCCTCCGGGGGGAAAAGGAAAAATGGCAATATTAAAGCACCTATTGCTAAAAGAAAACAACCTCTTCGCAATACTAAAAGCCAACCAACTCCTCAAAGTATGTGGTCGCGAGGGAAAACCCCTGCAAATGTGGAACCTATTAGTGTAAATATACACTCTCATGGCCTAACTAAAAGCACTGCTGATGTCACCATAATCGCAGCTGAAACGAACTCCATATGTACACAAACTGAGTTAATAACTGCTAACAGCATGTTGGGAAGGCCTACTGAGAACCTAATTGACACTATTGTGGACTCAACTTTTAAACAATTGAAAAGTCTAATGGACAAACAGTTTAATCTTATTTTTAAACGCCTGGATAGGCTGGAGAGCCTAGTAAAGAAAGAAGATACCAAGAGGAAAGGGACCACGATTATTGATCAAATTAGGGGTGAACGTTTACTAAAGGATATGGAGGCTATTAATAGGGGCACCCAAGGCGGCTGCGGAAAATGTATTACAACTAGTGTAGATACTGCACGCGCTAAGTGTAATGGCAATAAGGAGAGTTTGCCCCACAGCCCCCCTTTGAGTAATCTGGCCAGCTCTTCACCCCTGCTAAGAGCTCCGGTGACCAACGAACCCTCCCGTCACAACCCATCTTCAGGGGCTGTCCCTCCCACCCCCTTAGAGACAGCACTTTTAAATCCAACGTCACATACCAATCATGAGCCCACTCCCCTTACCCGGCCAAAAACACATGCTGTTGCGGTACTTAATTTGCCTCCAGAAGCATGTCCTTATGTTCTAATTTTGGCCGGAGTACCACCTTTGCAGGAAAATCAAAATGAGTCTTGGGATCAACTCAAGAATAAATGTATTGATTGGTTATGTAAGTTTAAGGGGATGAGTATGGGGATTGCTAATGAAATCTTGATGGTGAGACGGGTGGGTTGGGTTGGACCTTCGATAAAAAACATCACAGGTGACTGCATAGTCATGAATTTTAGGTATCCTTCCCTGGTAAAAAGCATATTAAAATACAATTTTATCCACCCTAGCATTGTAACTGCTATAACTTCCTTACCACTAGGCTTCTTTTATAGACCACCCCAAATTAATCGTCATCCCGTTACTTCAATATATTCTGTACAGAATCGATTCAACGTCCTGACTGATTTAGAGGGTCAGGACTGACTCCCGGGCAAATCTTTAAACACTGCAGGGGAGGTATTAATAGCTAAGCTACCTATGGATAAAATTATCCCAACCAAGAACATTCAAACAGTCTGTCCGGTAGAGCATCCTCCCATCAAGTCTGCCATCTGTAAACCCATCTCTCCTGACCAACAATTAAAAATTTTAAGCTGGAACATCGCAGGACTAAAATCAAAATTGAACATAGTAGAGTGGACACAAATGGTCAGTAGCTTCGATGTTTTGATGTTCCAGGAGACATGGAGTACTACTAGCCTGCTACTTGAGGGTTTTGTATGCTTTAATAGTACTGCTTCTATTCCTGATGTTGGTAGACCCAGTGGGGGCCTATCCACATGGATAAAAATTACTGCTGGTAGTAGTATTAAACCTCTGGAAACAAATGACAGTCATTTTCAGGCTACAATATACTCGAATGGGATCACAATATGTTTTATAAATTTTTATAATAATGATTTTAAATCACTGCCAAATAGGAATTTTATCTCCTTATTCGATTTTATTGATGACATGATAGAGGGTAATGGGCTTGGGAAACTGGATGGAATTTGTTTAGGGGGCGACTTTAATGCTCATTTGTATAAAAAACCGTATAATACCACAGCCTCATCTTCTACGATAATTTCTTGTAAAAGAGGAGAAGAATTGTTTAACCATTTATCCTCCAGGGATCTAACCAATGTTATGGAAAAAGCTGGTGGTACACTCGATATTGAGCAACCGCCTACCTTTATAGGTCGTGGTTGTTCATCAATCATTGATTATGTTTTTATATCATCGGCCCTTGAGAACTGCCTAGTTAAGGCTGAGGTCCTGCCAACTAGTTATAGCGACCACAACCCTATATTGACAATTATTAAATTTGTAAATAAAACTATTAAACGACAAGAAATAGGGGCTAGGGACTTGGCCGTATCCACCGACAAACTTAGAGTAGTTTGGAAAGGAATAGATAATAAAGCATTACTCGCGCGAATCATAAAACTCTATCCCTTAATGGTGGAAACGTGCTTGTCCAGCGACTCCCAAGATATAGAGATTGTCGAGGCCTTTACTGGGTTGTGCTCTGCGATTAAAAAGGAAATTTCAAAACCTATTAGACAACAGAGCAAGAATAAGAGATGGTTTGATAGGTCCTGTTCACGGGCAAATCGGGACCTCCGTAAGGCATTGGCCGAAAAACCTCGGATCATCACGCTGGTTTCGGCCTTGAGAAATCGTTATAAAAAAGCAATCAAATTACGCACAGATGAGATCCTGAAGGAGAGGTGGGACTCACTGGCATGTACTGCCGCGCTCAAAGATGTAACAGGGTTCTGGGGCGAGGTAAAAGCTCTGAGGTCCATGGGATCCAATCTAACCCCCATTAACTGTAACATACCAAGTAAATTATGGGAGGAGCATTTCGCGAAAATATATGCAGCCCCTGTAACAACTATCGCTCTCTCTTGCCCTGTACCAAAGGTTAACATATCTATTTTTGAGGTAGAAGATGCCATTATTCAAAGTGCAGGAAACAAAGCCCCAGGCCCAGATGGCCTATCCATCGATCTAATAAAATCCGAAATAGACTTTTGGTCCCCACTGCTTTGTAACGTTTTTAACAAACTGTCTAACACCAAAATCCCTGAAACCTGGTCAAGCAGCATCATCGTACCTATCTTTAAGAAGGACGATAGATCAAACCCCAGCTGCTATCGCCCTATATCTTTAATAGATAACACATTGAAAATTTTGGGTAGGGTGATTTTTAATAAAATCAGATTTTGGGCAGAGGAAAACCAAATTTTACATCCCTGCCAGCTGGGATTTAGAAGTAAAGTGGGAACCGTGGAACAATGTCTGAATTTAAACCTCATATTAGACAAGTACACCATCGCTAAAAAAGTCCCCTTGTACCTGGGCTTTATGGATTTATCTTCAGCGTTGGATTTGGTCAATCGCTCAAAACAATGGGAGATTCTCCTGAATTATGGACTAGACGAGTCACTTGTCTATTTCCTGGCACATCTGCATAGAGACCTCAAAGCTCGTGTTAGGATAAACAATGACGGAGAGGTCTCCGGTGATATTTTAATCGGCAGGGGGGTCAGACAAGGTTGTGTCTTGGCCCCCCTGCTTTTTATTCTTTATATAAATGAACTAAATAAATCCCTCTCTAAATCCACATGCGATGTGCCGAAAATTAATGGTAAATTACTCCCAGTACTGTTATACGCAGATGATGCGGTCCTGATGGGCCGCACACCTAAAGCACTACGTACTTTAATTACGGGCTTTGTCTCCTTCATGGCTGGTTTGGACCTATGCACTAACTTTAAAAAGTCATATATTATGTCGTGCGGTCCAACTAAATATCGCATTAATCACATAGTCTCAGGAGAAAACATTTTAAAAAGCACTAGCACTTTTCCGTACTTGGGCCTGATTTTTTCAGACACTGGTTCATGGGCCGCACATGTAGCACATGGCAGAAACAAACTCGCAAAGGCAGTTAATTCTATTATTAGCTTACAACAGCCAAAGAGAGCTGAGGTTATGGTGCCCCTAATACAGATCTACAAATCTCAATGCCTACCTACCGCAACATACGGTGCTGAGGTGTGGGGGTACACAAACAGTAGTGGCATTCAAAGAGAAGAAAATAGATTCTGTAGAAAGATTCTGGGGGCTCAAATTTCTTCTCCTACTTATATATGCCATAATGAGCTAAACTTGTATTATGTTGAGGATTTTATCAAGTCCCGGCCAGCTCTGTTCTGGCTGAAGATATGGCAAAATCCGGCTGCAATTTTAACACAGGAAATAATCATTGACTGCCTCAAATGCGATAGGGGCAGTTCCATACCGTGGCTTAACGCTGTGAAGGAAAGTTTAGCTAGTGTGGATTTGGAACATATCTTTTTTGACCGTTCGAACACAGAGGGCGTGAATATTAAGACACTGAGAGAGGCATTATTTGATTTATACCGAAGGGAAAGAGAATGTTCAGAGCTTCCTAAACCTTCAATAATCAGATATACTTCTTTCTCGCCTAGTTTAGGTTATAAGAAAGACACACCACAAGAATATCTTAAAAAGAGTATTGGAAGATGGAATAGGAGCCTGCTCTTCCGCCTTAGGGATGGAAGTATAAAATACTCCCTTTGCTTCCCTCTTGGCTTTACCAAAAATTTAGAGCATTCACTTTGCCCTTGTGGGAACGGTCAAAAACAAACAATTCTACACTTCCTTCTTTTCTGTAACTTTTACAATAGTTACACTAAACAGTATTTTATTCCTTATTTTAAGTCACTTGCTATCACTGACCATAAAATGGCATATAACGAAATACTACGGTTAGGAAGTGACATGATGATTTTTAGAGTAAGTTCTTTTTTATATTCTGCGGTTCGCTCACGGAAAACAATGGATATTTCATAGTTGTATTATATCTGTTTTTCCTGTCATTTTTTGCTTACAGCTTGCTCATTTGTACATGGTTACAGTTTGGCTGTTGTATGCATAGTGTGTATACTGAAATTGTGAGCACTTTATTGCTAGTTTGCACAACTTTTATGACATTGACAAGACGCCCTGGCTATATAAGTGAATTTACTTGTATTTTATTGTTACCCTGCACTTTCTGCCTATGTTTCAACACCATTACCATGAAATTGATCATGTTTTTACTATTGTTTCATGTTTGTACTTTTATCCTATTGGTGGTGATGACTTGTACTTTTATGGATATTTTTATCCGAATAAAGACCATTTGACTTGACTTGATATCTTAGGCACAAATAAGGCTTGAATTTGGCCTGAGGAACCAAAGAATAGCACAAATGGGTGCCTACGCCAAATGTTGGCATATAATACAGGGAGCTGACGTAACAACAATGGATCACTATCTCTGGAAGGAGCTAGAAACAAAAAAGGTAGCGCAGCTACAATCTACCTACAGCATTCAATAGACACCCTGGCTCTACGAGATCTTTGGGAAAGCACTGGATCGCACAATACGCTCAAACAACTGGTAAATAAAACAGTAAGGATCATCTCTCAGAGGACAAAGCAACGTTAATCAAAAGGGCCCATGGCTGGATTGTCATTCAAAGCTACACCAGAGGCTCCCATCAACCCTATCTAGGCGCTGGATTCATGCGGACAACGAAGGAAAGGTTTCTACAACTACGGCTGGGCATCCTTCCATCACTGTATCATCTGCCCCCATGGAAAAGCCCACAAACAGCAACCAACTGTTGCCTATGCGGGGACTAAAAGAGGATATTCTCCATCTAATATGCATCTGCAAGGGATTAGACAAGGAGCGCAGATCCCTATCAAAACCTGCCATAAAGAAAATGGAAATTAGAACATGCAGGCAGGCGGTTAAAGCATGCTTTGATGGTGAAAATATCCAACTAGCGTGCTGCCTTGTCCAATTCTTAGATAAAGCAGAAAACAGCGGATTTCTAACTGGCAGCGAACAGATGATTACACATTATGCTGTACACAAGACGCACTGCCCTTGGCAAGAAATAAGGGGAAAACAGCAGCAACCCGAAATTAGGCAAATGCAAAACTTTTAACCCTTCTATTTATTCTCCTTTGTTGAACAGATCACTCTCTAAACCTGGAGACTTATGAAATGATACACGTTACTCCACAAACAAGGACCTGACCCTTTAACACTTGGCTGTGTCCATTTTACCACAACGCCCTGTGATTTAAATATGTTTGTTCAATTGAAATTGTTTTCTTCTTTTAACACATTGATTTTATGGTTGCAACGGTTTTAAGTAATCACGCAATAAAGGTTATTATGATTATCAATACAAACATATGTAATTGCAATTTCTATAAGTGTATAACTGCCTGTGTGTGGGTATGCGAATAACTTGAGTGGCTATATGGGTGTGTAAGTGGGTGTGTCTGTGGGGGTGAGTGTAGGT
The DNA here is from genome assembly GCF_964204655.1 of Triturus cristatus. Lineage (NCBI taxonomy): Eukaryota > Metazoa > Chordata > Amphibia > Caudata > Salamandridae > Triturus > Triturus cristatus. The sequence continues at coordinate 1,353,063,583 of NC_140590.1, forward strand.
GGTGTGTGAGTGGCTGTGTGGGTGAGTGAGTGGTTGTGTGGGTCTGTGAGTGGGTGTATGAGTGGCTATATGGGTATGTGATTGGGCGTGTGAATAGCTGTGTAGGTCTGAGTGGGCTTTGTGGGTGTGTGAGTGGCTGTGTGGATCCATGAGTGGCTGTGTGTGCTTTTGTGGGTCTGTGAGTGTGTGTGTTAGTAGTGGCTGTATGGGTGTGCGAGTGTTCGTGTGGGTGTGTAACAGCAGGTGTGAGTGGCTGTATGGGTCTGTGAGTGGTTTTGTGGGTCTGTGATTGGGTGTGTGAGTGGCTGTATGGGTGTGTGAATAGGTGTGTGTGATTGTGTGGATGTGTGAGTGGCTGTACAGGTTTGTGAATAGTTGTGTGAGTGATTGTGTGGGCTGGGTGTGTGAATGAGTGTGTGAGTGGTTATGTAGGAGTCTAAGTGGGTGTGTGAGTGAATGTGTAGGTATGTGGGTCTGTGAGTGGGTATATGTGTTTTTCTTTAATTGGGGTTTGGATGCGTGGATCCACTGTTGGGTCACACTAAGGACTGCGGTGGCTCTGGACCCTCATGTGATAAAAAAAAAGCATGTTGGGACAAATTCTTACCCATTAGGGGTCCCTCGCAGATCCCACCATCAGTCCCATGGGGTCAGGTTACCCCTACCCTGTCCCCTTCTATCACTTTTAATTTTTCTTTTTTTCTTTGTAAACTGAGTCAAGAAGGACAAAATGGCAACCACAACTTTCCTCTCAGGTTGCAGCCAGCCAATAACGACACTACTGTTAGCTCACAGATTCGCCACGGTGGATCCGCGTCTCTAGATATACATACATCTTTTTACTTAAATAACTCCAAAACTACTGAACAGAGTTACACCAAATTACAAAGAGCATTCTGTCTGGACCAAGCTCTAGCTTTCTGCCAAATGTGGTGTAATTCCGTTCGGCGATTCGGGCTGTAATCATTTCTAAAATCCCTATGGAAATTGCATGACGAAAACGCGTTTTGGGAGCCCCTCCTTTTTCTCGACCCCCACTTGACGGATCACCCCAAAACTTTCCCGACAGTAGTTGAAGTAACTGGCAAACTAGTTTTCGAAGATTTTGTGAAGATTAGTCAAACGGTGCCAATGTTATTGGTAAAACTAAAAATATTCTTCCTATGGAACTAGGTCCTAACTATAAATATATCTACTGGCTGTCATTCGGTTCCTACGAATTAAGTAGAACTGTGTATCTAGACAACCTAACCATCAGAATATGGGGATTGAGTCCACACATATCAAGAGTATGTTGGCCCAATTCCTAGCTAGCTCACAGTGCTCCATCTGAACCCCCAACCTTCCAGGATACCAGAGTGCATCTGCAATCTCAGAACATGACCACTCTAATTCCCCAAGGAATTTGTGGAAACAGATCTACCCTTTCATTGTTACACAGGTATGCCCAAGGGAGATACAAAAGATACAAATTGGTTTTTCAAATATTTATTGAAACAATTATTTTCCTGTGTGAAAGGCATGAACTGGAATTATTAGGAAGATGAACCAAAGCATTGTAACTAGCATTTCAAGAATGGTGAAAAAGATAAAACAGTTCAACATTTTTGTGTGATTATATGATCATGGTTATAAGTATACTCCTATCTAATACTACCTACACTAGTGGGAGCATAGTGGGAGAACCCTCTGCCAGATCTCTTCGGACAACCAAACCCCCATACCTCTGGTGTTGAGCAAGCTACCTTCCTTTGCAAGATAATGGCTAGAGTTAGCAGAGCTGCATCTCAGTCACAGTGCACAGCATTCCAGGATAATCCACAAAAGTGCTCCTGTACCGAATTTGGCAGTTTTATATAATAAAAGCACAGTTCCACTCGCACTGTGTCAAAGATGCAGCACTGATGTAATTGTTTGTCTTGAGACTTAGAGCTGTCTCTAACCGGGCAACCAAATGCAAGGGCATCACGTTCAATGTTCCTTAGCCTTGGACAGAGTGTACAAACTACATGATATAATGCTTACTAACAAATGTGCTGCATGCAGAATAATTTCAAAGTATATTATTGTGTAAGTGCAAGGCATGTAAAAAGTCACCATTAGAAAAAGATGTCAAGTTTAAATGTGTAACTAAAATGGAGACTTGTGTTTGGGCCCTTGAACCTTACAACATCCACTCCTTGGCTGGAGGCAGACTTTGCTTAAAAATAAAAAATGTAAAGCTAGTCTAAAAAATGTAACTCCATATATAAGCCTAATGATTATAAAATGAGTATAAAATGCACTCTAATAAAAAAAGTGAATGAAAGCTATAATGCATCAAAATGCCAATTAAAAACATGAAGTTGTTAAAAATTATTACAAATCTATTTGAATTAAAAACAAGGTGCCCTGTTGATATCTAGGAGGCTCCCTCCAGAATGTTTTCCATGTTAAGAGAGTCCGTAGGATCCAGAAAGGAACCAGCATCCACAGATGGTGTTTCCACAGTGGCCTGGTCTACAACTTCCAAAGAACAACCATGGCCATATTCTGCCCAGTCAGCAGCCGCTGATGGTGTGCCAGCCAGCAGTGTAACCACAAAGGAGGAGAAAGTATCTGAAGCATCTAGGAATGGCTCATAGAAGCATCCTGTTGCAAAGGTAGTCTCAGAAGACAGCACTAAAAAGCCCTTAATGTAGACACCTGCAGATCCATATCCATAGATTGAACCAGATGCATTGCAGACATAGTTCCAGTGCACACTTGAAAGTGCACAGTAGATATTGGAACAAAGTCTGCATGCAGTATAACCATATAGGTCGAAAGGACAAAGACCTGTTGTCATTCAGTTCCTGAATTAAAGACACTCCAGAGTACTGTATCATGCGTTCACTACACAGCAGGGCATGGGGTAGTTCCATCACCATTTGGGCTCGAGGAGGAACATCCATTGCTGGGCAACAAAAATAGGTCCAAAATTCCAACAATCAGGAAGAACACTAGCGGTATGCCTCCAAATACTCTGGATATCAAAGAGTATATAAAGGACGGAATCACTCAGAATACAGGCTGGAACGTGCTTACACAGCCAGACCCAATCACTTTAAAAAAGTGTATCCCTCCTGTGGTATTTGAAGTATTAAATATGCGGTAAACAAAATGTAGTGACAGATTCGTGTGCAGTAGAGACTGTATTTCAGAAAAAGACCTTGCATCTTGGAGATCAAACGTCTCTCTACCAGATGTTAATATGACATCCGTTTGAAACCATAAGGCTTTCAGTCGACTTGTCAAAATTAACTTTAAGAATAGCAATTGAAGGCCATACGGTAACTTCCCTGACTGTGTGTGTAGGTGGGAACAACACATTTTTACAAGAGGTCACAGCCCTGGAAACTGTCACCACATATGGTACTCCCGGTTTCATTCCACAACAATCTTGGTCGATTAGAATCATCTAAACTGGCAAATTAAGGCTGCAGAGACACCCTTCAGATAACATGACAAATTGGCCATGGAAGCATCGCATACGCCATGAAGCGTTATCTCCTTACATATTAATGAATGGCAAAACTAAGTTTCACATTCGTTTCCGCTGCGAAAGATCTCAGTTTCCACTCAAACACCTGTAATTGAAAGGTGAAACCCAGGTTTTGTGAACAAATCTCTCCCCTAACACCTCATATCTGCCTACTTGAAAGTGTTTCAAACTAAATGTAAAATGAAACATTGAGATTGGTAATGAAATGAATCAACCTTACGGCTGATAGTGTTTCATTTACTGTGAAGGGCAATTTCTCTAAACGCTCTATACTTGTACATTGTGTAAGTCACATCTTTTTTGCCATTATTTTTTGTGCACATGTTAAATTATAATGCATAACGAAATCAGTTGAGTTCAGATATTTCCATGCACACAATTTGATTTTACGATCTGCAATGTCTAACTCAATTGCATAATCAATCTCAGTTGACTTTGTCCATACTGGAGGAGGGACTTAATTCTGTATTTTATTGAATGCAGATGATACAGTATTATTCAGAGAAGAAATGTGAGTTGATTATGTGGACATGCCATAATCTATAGCAGCTAAAGCCTTTTCTAAATTAGCCCTGTCAATTTCTTTCAGAATTTCATCAGTTTCCTGTAGGGGCACTTTCCAAATTTCATTGTATATGGCGTATAGGAAATGTTTAGAATGTGGTAATCTAGGACCCAATAAGAAATCTTGTAATTCCATGTCATCAGAAAGGAGACTTAAATGTTCCTTAACTGCAGATATAGTCAAATGGTGTTACCATTACTGGCATAACTTCCCTACACTGTAGGTAGTAACCGCTCCTGAGTGTGTTGTGTGCGCATATCTTCTTTCTTTAAAACCGGTTGTGGTGTTTAAAAAAAGGTGCATGACAATCATTAGTGTCTACTGGCCACACTAACCACCCGTATGAACCTGAAAGTGAAGAATTATTTATACAATTCTGTATCATGTTGAGCTATTGTTCTGAGAAATTTGCAAGGTATTGCCAAAACGTGCAAAAGAGGGAATCTTAGGTGTGCTCATGTCTTTAATTTTTGCCAAACCCAGTCAGGTTGTTTGCTCTGTCTTGTTTAGAAAAAAAGTATTTATCTGAGGGTTAGACAAGCTCTAAATAATGCCTCATAGCTGAGGACTTGCCAATTTCGTGTTCCCCAAATTGATTTTAACTCAGTGTTGTCCTTTCAAAATTCATAGACTTGTACGGTCCTCTGGGAAATGAATGACTCTGACTAGATTAATTTTGTTTGGGTCAGCATATTTTTCTTCGCTGGATCCAAAAGGTTGATACCAGAAAAATATGCAAACTTGTGCAGGTATGTTTTTGAACTTCCCACTAGTGGTGTCTGGCAAAGTTCACATTGAGTGTAAATGAAAATTTCACATGGAGTACTAGCTCAGTGTAAATAATGGTGTGCATAATGATGATCACAAAACATTTCACCATAATTAGCAGATATAAGTCCTTAGTTTTAAATGCTATACAAGATTCTAGTTTGAAAGCATGCTTTCAACAGTGATAACACCCCAGTCATCAGAAATACTACCAGGAGCGATAATGTCATCTAAGGAGATTTTAAATTGCTAAGGAATTTGTTCGGTTGGATCAAAAATATCAAATGGGACCTGATCCCAAATAATTTCTTTCAGGACAGGAAATGCAGATATGTTTACAAGTGACAGGTCTTTTAGGACTTTATGTGAAGAGGAATGAGGCTTCAATATCTCAGCTACCAGTTTAGCAGAAGAGCGTTCTGGGAGATAATGTTCATTTAGGAGCAAAAAGAAAACTGTGACAAATCCAATCAAAATAAATAGGGAAAGCAGTGAAAAAGAAATCCAAATATATGACCATGGTGGAATCAGATAAGTCTGTTTCACCCAGTAAACAAATGCACATGCAGCAAAGTATGTGACAAATCAGAGGAAAAGTAGCGGTCTGTGCAAAAACAGGTATATTCCAGGGCAAAGTAGAACTGGTAGGTACTTCCAAAGGTGGTTGTTAATAAACAGCTTCATTGTTATTAATGGCAGTCGAGGACTGTGAATTCACATATGTAGTGTTTTCAGTGTTAGCAGTAGAAACAGGAAGTAGTAAAACTTCAGTATCTGACATCTCCAGCCGGGGAGTAGCAATTTCTGTAGTATTTAGTGCTTGTAGAGGTATTTTCTGTATGGTAGTGAGAGGAGACAGGTAACTACCCAATAGCCCCCTTGGTCTATTGTGTAGGACTAGCCACATGGTGTGGTTTGATTAGGTTGATTAACACAAACAATTTGTTTCTATAACCAGCAAGTGCAATGTTCTAGTACCTGCAATGCCAAGGACTGGCACTGGTGCTCTGTATGATGGACCAAACTCCTTCTTTTCGTTAATCTTCTCTCAAACTAGATCCCCAATTTTAGGAATCCAGACAGGAGTTGCTGGTTAATCCTTCACTTCTCCAGTAGCAGAACATTTAGAAGTTAAATGTGAGCGTTCATCTTGGAAGTCTTTTAGTTCCTGTAAGACAGCGAAATGATCATTGATGTCAAAAAGCGTATCTACTGACACTGTGCCAGGAGTATCAAGATCTGAAACGTGTATCTGGATGCCGAACAGGATCTTGTAGGGGGTCTGACTACCCACGGATCTTTTACGCAGTTTATTTAAAGCTCTCTCTACTCCATACAAGTGACAGAACCAACTAAGTCCGAAACCTAATACCCTAGCTGTTAAACACTACTTTAAGTCATGGTTTTTCGTTCCCACTATCGAATTTCTCTCAGGATGATAGGGAAAGGTGCAATGCACAGCCACACCCAGGGTTTCCATGGTATCCCGATAAGCCCTAGTGGCAAAAGCTGGTCCCTGGTCCAAGTGGAATGCAGCTACTGCATATGTCCCGATAAAGACTAGTTCAATGTAGAATACCACGCACACCTTAAATTGATCATTGATTTAAAACGTTTATGTAGATCTGGGCGTGCTAAGAGGAGTCGTCCTCTAAACCAAGACATGGAAATAAGCGTCAGTTGCACCAATCCCGAATGGGTGGTGTCCCTCTTATAGCACAGACCCTGTGTGCAACGAAGTTGCAATAATGTAAGTCATGAAGTTAAGACTGTAGTTTGAAAGTAAATGATTTATTGATGATAATCCATCATAATGATAATCTTCATTATAATCATGAGATTTTCAGTTTCCAAAATTCAAGTTGTTTAAAGCAACCGGAAAATAATCCTCAATGCATTTCGGGTATACAATTACCCTTCATCAGGATGAATCCTGAAAGAATGTAAAAAATGGGAGTAAATTGAAACGACCTATTCAATGGTGTTAATGTTAGTCGTGAGGTATCAAAGTAACCCAAAAAAGCTATGATCGTGTTAACGTTGAAAGAAAAATCCGATGTGTGTAAACAGTGGTTTAAAAGATTGAAAGGAATGGAAAAGAAAACCGGTGAACGGAAAAATAATATAGTGTATCAACATTAAGAAGATAATGACATGTGCTGAAAAAAATAACTTGAAAAGTTATAGAGGTAACACCAGTGAATAGAGGAATAACGTGGTGTATCCACGTTGAAACGGTAATACCGTGTGCTGAAAAAATAACGTTCATACCCCCGTGATTGGGTGTCACTATAAACAGAAGGAATTCAGTGCTAGATAATCTGTGAAGAAAGAAGACATACCTCGGTGAAGTTGACGAAAAGAATTCAACATGCTCCGTGAAAAATACACATGGCAGCCGTGGACCGCTATGGTAATGAACAGTGAGAAGAGACAGGTTAAATGTAGACGGTTGGCGTGGCAGCCATATTAGATAGGGAAGACCATGTTAATAAAGTTACAAGAGAAAGAATGAAGAGTGAAAGTCAAATCAAGAGGGCAAAGTAAAATGCGCTGTGAGCTGAATTAGAAATGACAAATGAATGCTTAATTCAATCGTTAATAAATAGAGAATCATCTCAGAATCTACTCAACTCACACAACACATTTCAATCATGGAAAACCGTTTTCTTGATCGTGGGTATCCCACAGAAATTCTCACTACAGCCATCAAACGCCTATCTACTAAATCAAGATCTCAACTATTGGACACTAAAAGCAACATCAAAACATCATCCAGATCAGAGATGGTCTCCAAATTCTGTACTGAAAGTTTCGACTTCAAGAAAGCTATTTTGAAGCATTGGCCTATGTTGCAGGTGGAACCCGATTTCAAAAACATTTTTGTGGACAGACCTATTTTTGCCTATGAAAGAAGCAAAAACCTCATGGAACTATTGAAGCCCAAACCTTTTTCCAATTCAGTTTTGTTACATAAAGGTACCGTACCTTGTCGCAACTGTGGCAATCTCAACAAACATTATCAAGGGGAATTGTACCCAGCATCCCACACGTGGTTTTAACATCAAGTTACACGTCACGGCTACATGTGACTCCAAGAACCTTGTATACATGCTTAAGTGCCCTTGTGGCCTTGCCTACATAGGCAAAACTGAGAGAAAAATCAAAGTTCGATTAAATGAACACAAGAGCAACATCTGCAACAAAAATATGAAATCCACGGTGGCAGCACATTTCCAAGATTACAATCACAACATTAGCCAATTAAGATTTTTGGTATGTGAAATTGTACCCATCAAAGACGGCAGAGACAATCGAAAATTTTTATTGCAGAGAGAGACAGCTTGGATATATAAAATGAACTCACTGGCACCGCACGGACTCAATGACCGCGTTGAATTTAGTTGTTTTTTGTAAACAACTTAGTGTTCTTTGTACTACTTTCCGGTTCCACTTCAAGTTTCCATTATTGTGATCTTTTGCAATGTTATGTGTGTTTTTTATTAATATTTTTTCATCATTCTTCATCTTCTGTCATCACTCACCCTCTCGCACTTGCTTCATTTCATTTTCTTCCTCATTTTAGTATTGATTCTTGTATCTCTCACACCTACACATCTTCACTTTCCATTCTCAACCTTTACATTCGCCCTTTTTAACGTCTCCTAGTCATCAGTCCCAAAACATGTTTCTCATCCTTTGTGAACATTCATTCTTTATTACAATCATGTATCTTTCTAACTTGACCCATTTTACTTTTCTTCATTTTCTTCATTTTGATGACTTTTTTAGCATCATATTGTTTTACAATCATTATCCCTTTCCGTCTAACAGTTTACCAAAGGACGTTTTTTATTTCCATGTTCTTCTTCGTTTATGATTACCTTTGTCTCACGAACGTGTTTTCTTTATGGTTTTTTACATTTTATTAACGATTGAATTAAGCATTCATTTGTCATTTCTAATTCAGCTCACAGCGCATTTTACTTTGCCCTCTTGCTTTGACTTTCACTCTTCATTCTTTCTCTTGTAACTTTATTAACATGGTCTTCCCTATCCAATATGGCCGCCACGCCAACCGTCTACATTTAACCTGTCTCTTCTCACTGTTCATTACCATAGAGGTCCACGGCTGCCATGTGTATTTTTCACGGAGCATGTTGAATTCTTTTCGTCAACTTCACCGAGGTATGTCTTCTTTCTTCACAGATTATCTAGCACTGAATTCCTTCTGTTTATAGTGACACCCAATCACGGGGGTATGAACGTTATTTTTTCAGCACACGGTATTACCGTTTCAACGTGGATACACCACGTTATTCCGCTATTCACTGGTGTTACCTCTATAACTTTTCAAGTTATTTTTTTCAGCACATGTCATTATCTTCTTAATGTTGATACACTATATTATTTTTCCGTTCACCGTTTTTTTTTTCCATTCCTTTCAATCCTTTGAACCACTGTTAACACACACCGGATTTTTCTTTCAACGTTAACACGATCATAGCTTTTTTGGGTTACTTTGATACCTCACGACTAACATTAACACCATTGAATAGGTCGTTTCAATTTACTCCCATTTTTTACATTCTTTCAGGATTCCTCCTGATGACGGGTAATTGTATACCCGAAATGCATTGAGGATTATTTTCTGGTTGCTTTAAACAACTTGAATTTTGGAAACTGAAAATCTCATGATTATAATGAAGATTATCATTTTGATGGATTATCATCAATAAATCATTTACTTTCAAACTACAGTCTTAACTTCATGATTTACATTATTGCAACTTTGTTGCACACAGGGGCTGTGCTATAAGAGAGACACCACCCATTCGGGATTGGTGCAACTAACGCCGATAAAGACCAGGCCATCTTTTATAACAGTTCGAGCATCAGACGATCATTGTGGCCACCCCCATATAAATCTAGAACATGAACCTTCTAAATTTAGAGGTCTGCAGTGGTCAAGATAGACACATGCCAATGGTTTGCTTAAAACTAAGAGAGGTGTTCTGTGGTTGGCGAGCTGTGGTCAAACCTTTAATTTACTGACAAATGTTACAATTCAGGACATATTGTTTTGTCTGTTTGCAGAGACCAGGCCACCAATAGTATTTCTGTAGTAAGGAAATTGTAGCCAACACATTAGCATGGGCAGAAGCTAACCTCTCATGAGCAGCTGTGATTAATTCTAGCCTGTGGTCTTGATTTGGTATTACTCAATCCCCCACTCCGGGAATACACGCAAAAGGTATGTTTTGGGCACTCAGTAGATCGAAGTAATTTGCTGGAAATGTTTTAGGTAATGGTGTGCCAGTTCATGAAGCGTGGACAGCAACCATTATTTCAGTATCCACTCTCGTGGGTGAACGAGTAATTGCAGCTACCACAGCAGTTTGAACCCTTGTTTTTGCAGCTTCATTAGCCAGTGAATTCCCTGCAAGCTGTGTTCCACCACATTGGTGACTCAATGTATGAATTACGTGAGCCTGTGGCAAACATTCTTTAAGATGTGCCACCTTTCCCCAAAGCAATGTATGCTTGATAGAGTTCCCTTTTGAATCTCTGAATCCATTCAGGATCGGTATTCTATAGTACCAGAATTAGAGCTTTGAGTTCAGCCAGCTGAGCAGTATAATTCACTAAAGATTGTGTAAAGGTTTTTGGAGGATGGAACTCTCTATTCCTCATAACACCATGTACTGCGGCACAGGCTGCTATGTATTGCTGTTTAGTTCCAACAGTGGGCTGGGCTGAACCATCAGTATATACAATATATTCATACTTGTTAAGAGGCACAATGTCACTGGGCACAGAATACACTTGTTCATATTGGAAGAATTCTTGTGTTCATTAAGTGGGGTCAAAGACATAGTCAAGATCAGTATCTGTTAAGGAGGTGGCCCACCATCTATGGTATAAGACGTTCGCGTTAGGAACGCTGACCTTTGTGACAGCCTTTTAGGCTGGAATGGGAGGAACCACAAATACTCATTTATCCTGAGTCAACGGTCTTTCTTTAATTACATTTGTCTGAACTGCAGTCATTCTTTTTTCAATAGGTACAAAACGCATTTCAGCATTTGAATATAGATGCAATTGATATGCAATCGGTACAGTATCACCTTCGTTGAAAGTGTATAGTCAGTGGATCCCGCAATTACACGGATCACCAATTTGTTGTGTTGATACGTGTGTCTTTATGCAAGCATGTCTGTTTGCAGTGTTCTCAGAATCCATGTATGCTCTGGTGTCCAATGCGTGCGTGAAAAGTCTGGGTGAATTAATCCATAAATCTGTTTTACCTGTTGTGAATAGTTTGGTATATATGTTCTACCAAAGTTGAGAAAGTCTAAAAGTGATTCTAGCTTTTTGATTGTATTTGGTGGTAGCAGGAGTGCACATTTCTCTTAGAAATGTGGTGCTTGGCTTTAACCTTCATTTGACAACTCCTATTCCAAAAACTAGGACACTGCAATAGGCAATTTTTGTTTTAGGAAGTCGAATTTGTAGCCATATTCAGCAAGTTCCAAAACTATGCAATCCACTCTGGCTAGATGCATGTTTAAGTCATCATCCGTAAGATATATGTCATCGACATAGGACAATGCTTCTGGGTCAATTTCATGTCAAATTGATGTCACTCATGAAGAGAACAGACCAGGGCTATTCTTAAACCCTTGAGGAAGTTGACAGAATCTCTCCTGGCTCCCTAAAGTGGTGAATATGGTTAAATCCCTGCTTTTAGGCACAATGTTTTGTCAAAAAAAGGCAACTGAAATGTCCAATGTAGTTTTGTATTTTTTGCTCAATATGTTGTTCATTAGTGCTACGATGTGTGAATTTTGTATTCCAAAACTGCTTGCAAGACTGTTTAAATGTCTGTAGTCTAGGACTAGGCAGTATGAATGATGTAATTGTGCTACTGGAAACAAAGGATTGTTCATTGGAGAGATACAAGGCTCTATTACGCCTTGAAACCCTAGTTGTGTTCGAATTTCTCTAACTGATCATTTAGCTTCATGCTTAATTGGATATTGTGGTTGCACTTGCGAGCTGCACCTTATAGTTATAATATGATAAGGTGAGTCTTGATCCCAGCCTAAATGATTGCAGTCTAATGCCTGGGTTTGTGCAAGAGCCCATTTTTGTGGCATACACTTGTTTGACAACTTCAGGAACACGAATGGAGAAAGACGGTATTATCATATCTTCCCCTAGTGGGACATCCTAACAAACTCAGGTGGCCAATTCACTTCAGCCAAGAGAATGTCATAAGTCTTTGTTAAATTTTCACAAAAAAATTACTTTAATGGTATGTGGTATGTCACCCTTAATTTGGATGTCCACATCATACTGTCTGTCGGGAGGGCTAACCTGCTGATCTGGTGTTTCAACTTGAATAACTTCATTAGTTGCACTTGAAACCAGAAAATCTTGAAGATTCTGGTGAACTACTGTGACCTTTGAAGCACTGTCTAGCAGTATCAGCGCCCACTCCTTGTCCTGAAGTATTGTCCTCAATATGTGTGGCATATTTAATGGAACTACCTTCTTTTTGAATTGAGGTTTTATGTTGTGTAAGTTTCGCTTTCTTTTTTATGATGTCAGATGAGCGTTGAGTCCTTTCTCGATTTCACATACTATTCTTGTCTGCACGTTGATCATCCTCCTCTCTCTGAGCATTTGACCAGTGAGTCCTTAAAGGAACAAGAAGGATGTTTATCAGATTACTGATACCTATCAGTGTGTAATTGATTTACGGTTACACAGGTTATAACGTTTTTCAGTGGACTGTGGTTGCGGAGATCCACCCCATGTTTATGTTTTTTCTCTATTTTTTGGTTTATCCCAGTGTTCTTTAGAATATTCATTTGCCTGTTTGGTATTATCTTTTTCGGAATTACCCTTAAACTTTGGCTTATTTTATTTTGCTCTCAAATTATCTCGATCTATAGAGGTGTAAGTTTCAGCAAAAATATTCTTGGTAGTTCACGTTCTTGGTCCGCAATGGGAACTTGCGGAAGGTGTTGGCGTAATGCTAATGCTGCTGCTTCCCCTTTTATGTTATTTACAATAATTGAGCCGACTGTGGCATATTTGCCAATTAATTTAATCCCCAAATCCAGGGCAGGGGCAGCTCATTATTCACTTTGAATCTGTTTTAGCACTTCAGTGATTGATGGTGTACCAGTTGTTACGGTATATATTGCAGCAAAGACTGTGCTTCAGGTGGCAATTCATCCACTGGGGGAACCACCCCTAGTGGTAGGCACATTGTAATAATTCTATATTTGTCTTGGGGTCATGTATAGGAAAACACTGCTGCAAGCTGATTTGTTTTTAGCGCAATGCAGAACAGAATTTGCCCATGATTGCGTTGATGGTTACTGGACCATCATCATCATCATAAGTCTTTATTCAGTTTCATCAAGAAAACCATAAAATAATACACATATAATATAGATAAAAATATCCAGAGATAAAAATACAAATTAAGACAGTAGATATAACTGCTCATGAGAATTCTAACGTCACATCATGTAGCAAATAAAGTCTTTCTCAAACGGGCAGCACCAGATAAAAAAGATGCTACATTAAAATAAGTAAACACATCTGACAACAACATGAAATATAATAATACAGGACAGACTTGTCAAAATGGTTCAGGGATGTGGAATTCCTATAGCCCAACGCCCAGGACATATTGTTTGGGGCAAGGGCAACAAGTTTTCATATATATTTTGTCCTTAGGACACGTAGGCCCAACCCCCTGCAGCAAAAACCCTTTGGCTGCCAGTTTGCAGTCCCACATTTTGGATCAGGGAAGGGTACTGTCTGCAGTTAAGGTAATATTTTTGTCCATATGTTAATGCTGTTCAAACTTGTATTTGTGGTTCATTAATTGAAAGCCTTTATTATTAGGGGGAGTGTTCTAAGTAAATGTCGTAAACTTTGACTGCACTACTGACAGTGGTTCCAATATAAAAATGCGTACGCACGTTTTCAACATTTATCAACATGAGGCTATGTATAATGCTCCCAGAATGCTCTCTGATTTGATGCAAATATTTGCAGAAGTTTGAAAGCAAGATTGAGGATTCTTTGCTTTCAAAATAAAATGTTCCTAAAAAAACATGAGAGCAGGAAACATTTATTTTTGCTAAACTACTGTAAAATTTCAGGTACCATTTCTTTGCAGCATCATTTAGTAACATGTGATAATGCATGCTAGTAATTCCCAAAAATATTCATAATGAAAAATCAGTGTAACCAGTTTCAATAAGATTATGGGGGGGAAAATAAACAAGCATTTGCAAAGGCAATAGGTCTGAAATTGGTGGTCAGCTTTTTAGTTTTGTTAATGTTGCCTTGTTTTGGCATGGTTTTGTAAAACCTTATTGGTGTGGGAGCTGCTGGACCCTCACTACTATAACAAACATTGGCAAAAGCAAAATAAAATTTGGTCTCAAAAAGCACACACTGCCACAGTAGTTACTGGCACCGAACAAAACTACTTTGTGCGCCGATATGCTCCTTGTGAAAGAGCAGAATGCTGTTACTCACAGTGAAGCCAGCCGATACAGAGAAAGAGTGACATAATTTTAATAAACAAAAAAGGTCCCGGTCAACGATAGACCAAATTAAGTGCCCAATTATTAAAGAAAGTCTCAAAAGTGCACACATGGTATATGTCCTCACATTAAGTGCAGCTATAGGGCTTTCGCGAATTCCCAAGCATTTACAGAAGTAGGACAACAAATAGTACTCCTAGACAATATTTGTGAACTGCATTTTAGCATCAGCAAGATGCATGTGTAGATTTGCTCATGCGAAAATCTGAATGTTTGCAAGTTTTCTTTCGCCCCAACCACTTTTTTTCCAACTCTGGAAGAAGGTTTACGTCTGCCATTGTCAGGAGTAAATTCCCAACATTTCTCAGTATGGGAAAAGATTACCAAGGTGATGAGCCTAGATGTGGATCATAGGGTTAAATGGATATCAAACGTTAGGAAAACCATTACTCTCTTGGGCCTCAAAGAATCATGGGATAGTCAAAACCCCCCAAAAAAGATAGAGCTCAAACGCATATACTGGGATTGGACAGACAGCCAGGAACTCAGTAAGCCAAACGCAGGGAGGCTAACGGATGAATTGTTTAACCACAAGCAGACCAGAAGCCTCGAGCCTTACCTGGACATAATCCAGGTCCCACCAGATAGGGCATTGTATATGCATTTTAGGCTCAGCACACTCCCAGTCCACAAAATAACAACAAAATGGCGTCCACCCAATCACACAACAGAAGGTTGCCCTTGTTGCAGAGCCTCGCTGGAGTGTGTTGCCCATGTCATGTTTGCCTGCCCAGCCTATAGAATCGCGAGGACCAAATGGCTGAAACCGTTCTGCAGACACATGGGCACCCAAGACCATCGGGTTGCTCTGCTCATTCTGAAATCAGACTCCAGTGCTCTCTTTGCTTGTGAGGTGGCTAAGTTCTTAAGCCATGCTTGGACAGTTAGGCAAAAAGCCTTGCGAGGGGTGCCTTAATCTTACACTCTAGGTCATACTGAGAAGTCATCTCAACCCAAGAAAGCCTTTTTATAATGTAAACGCACTGGCACTTTATACAAGCCCATTGGGTTGCTTTGTCAATTTTTTTATTTTTTTAACTATTCACATCTAAATTATGCATGATTTTAGCAAAGGGTTTGTAGAAATATTTATTGTATAGCTTTGCCGATAACTATTTTAGGTCTTGTGGTGCAACAACATGTTTAAATGTACTGAGTAAGCATATTCTTTGGATCGACCATCTATCAACTGATTATTTGCATTATATCAATTTTCAACCTCTTCTAAAAATGTTGCACAATGCTTTTATGATGCAAGTTATCGAAATAAAGCAGTTGACTAATTGATTGAAAAGATTAGAGAAGAGTTGTTGAAAACCCTTAAAACGTGCAAGTTGGTAGGTTTGCACAGACTCAAAAGGGCATTTTAACCCTGGAACTATTTCTTACCACTACCTTCAGCCCCAGTAAGTAGATCTGTGGCAACATAAGGGGATTGCAAGTATTCAAACACTACTATGGTATGAGCTCTGGCATAATCAGAGAGGCTATATCAGAGCTTTTATATGAGATTGCTGCCATAATTTGTCGCTGCACTACATGACACCAAAGGGGCAAGTGGATTTTGTTACAGGACAAGTAGATTTATGTAGCAACCTGCCCCAATGGACAAGTAGATATTTTATTAAATTCCACACCCCTGTGGTTACTGGACTAATCGCAGGCACGGCCAAATGTGACTGCACAGCTCTCACTGGGGATACTGTTATTATTCGCATAAACAAACTGTGCTAAATGTCTATACAGTCTAACATGACCTGGGTAAAGAGAACGGAGGTCTGCAGCATTTAATGGTGCTAATGTTGGGTATGGTATATAGCCAACTAGGACTGGCTAGGTTGCTCCCTCATTGCTGAGGGGATTCCGTATTACATTATCTAGTAGATGTGGTAAGGTGCCTTGGAACCAATTCTGATGTTCCTGAAATGGTAATGGTATTTCTAAATTTACATAGGCTCTGGAGTAGCTTGGTATTACAGCTGTTGAGTATGTGTTAAATGTTTGTGTATTGGTATCTGCTGCAGAAAAAGTGACCCAAGAATACAATACCTCTGTGTTATATGCTTTGTGGGCCTCAAATGCAAAGGTAAACTATCCCTCTGTGAGAGGAAGCCCTTGCTGCTGTAACATTGCTGTTACAGCATACCAGAAATTAATAGGAATATTTGCTACTTCCGCCATATTTAATTAATAGAATTCAAAGAAGGGAAAAACTACAGTGGGGTGATTCTTTTAAAGGGTTCAAGCTTGAACAACCTTCAGACAGAAACAGGGGTTTCCCGTTCAGCTGAGGAGGATTAATTCCTAACAACACAGACGTATCTGTATAGGGGCCAGATGTACAAAAGCATATGGCATTTCTTAGCGGATTATTTACAATACCCAAATAGGGATTTCCTAACCACATGAACAAAGCATTTCAAAGTAATTGCATTTTCTAAATACCTATTAAAAGAAAGAAATATCTTTGTGGCCCGTTGTGAGAAAGTGCCATCTTTCTTGCATGGTATGCCCCCACTTTTTGCTGAATTGCTGAATGTACTTTGACTGAGTGTGCCCTGGACTCCTGCCAATCAGGTGCCCAGGGCCTATGTTCCTTCCCTAAAAACCTAAAACCCAAATTGGCAAACCCTGGCCACATGTCAGCCCCTGGTAAAGGGTACACAGGGCCTTGTGACCAGGGAAGGCCTCTAAGGGCTGCAGCACTCATTGTGCCACCCTTAGAGGCCCTGTACCCTAACACACACACACTGCCCTTGCAGGCTGAGTGTCTGGGTACAGGACAAAACAAAGAGTCGACATGGCACACATCCCTGTGTGCCATGCCCACCACCTACACTGCCCTGGCATACATCAGCCACCCCTCTAGCTGGGTGTCCTGTGCCAGTGGTGTGGGCACAGGAGCAGGAGCCCTGTCCCCCTACAGTACCCAGGTCCATTCCTGGGCACTGTAAGTGCAGTGCTGCCATTTAAGAGTACATGGTGCTGAGAGCTCGTCAAACACGAACTCCACAGCACCATAATGGCAACACTGAAGACTGAGAAGTTTGGTATCAAACTTCTCAGCACATTAAACCCGCACTGATGCCAGTGTAGGATTTAATGTACCAAGCACCCCAGAGGGCATCTTAGAGATTCCCCTTGAAACCTAGCCTACAATCCTCATCTGGTCTGAGAGGCTGCCTAGGCTGCCACACAGCAGACATGTTGCAGGACCCCTGGGTAGGAGAGCCCCTGCTCTCCTGGGCCTGCAACAGTGCACATCTTGGGCGAGGTGCTAGATCTTCTCCCCCAGGATGGGCAGGGGGAAGCTTCAAAGGCATGCTGCCTCTGTGAGCTTCCCCAGGCCACTGCAACCCCCCACTCTGGAGGGAAGCTTGGCCGGAAACCCCAAATAAGGACAGGGGATGTGCCAGCCTGCCAACCCCACCCCTCAGGTGGGGGAGGCGAGGAGAAGCACATCTCCGGGCTCTCGCCATCTTGAAAATGGGGAGTCCTGCCCAATCAGGACTAGGCTACTTCCCCCCTCCCACAGGAGAGAGGCAGGATAGGGGGTGTACCCACCCCGGGACAGGGACCCATTGGTCCCTGCCCTTTACCTACCTGTAACGCCCCTAAATCTATTATTTAGGGACACCCTGAACCTTCCTTCCCCAGATTCCAGATTCCGAAATACAAAGAAGAGCAAGAAGAAAGAAGACCTGCCCTGCAGCTGCTAAGAAGAGGAAGACACCAACTGCTTTGGCCCCAGCCCTACCGGCCTGTCGACCCTCGAACCTGCTCCTGCTCTAACCCAGCATCTCTTGTGGCCAGCAACCTCACAAACCCTGGAGGACCTGGCTACCTTTTGGCTGTAATCCCCTGGGACTCCCATGAGTAGAGGCTCTACTCAAAATTTGCTTCTAATCCCTGGCATCAGCCCGGAACCGCAAACCCTTCACACTCTGCACCCGCCAAGCCTGGCCTGTGCCAGAGTGAACAAAGACCACGACGACGACCCCACGGCGACTGTGACCCCGAGTCCGGCACCCAAGGACTTTCCTCGACGCTCCTGACGACGCCTGCAGCCTCAGTACCAGGTGCCCCCCCAACCGCGATCAACAGAGGGTAAGATTTCCCGACACCAAAAGGCACCCCTGCACCCGGCGCCCCGCGGCCCCCTGTGCCCAACTCCGGGGTACCTACCTATCCTCCAACTACCCAACTTACCTCTCGAAGTGGTGGTGGCACCTGAAGAATCTTCGTCCCCGAGATTGCAGTCTTTTTCTAAACCAGAGCTTTCCCATTGAAATCAATTGAGCGCCCGAAGGCTCAAAAGCACCCTGCACCCAGCCGCCCGAGGGGCCCTGGCTGTGTAACCTCTACACCTATATACTTCCCCATTTGCCCTGAGCAAGTGACCAGGAGCCCAGCTCACACAACCGCGTGGCCTGCTAGTCAGCAGCCACCAACCAATGCCCCCCTACCTCCCATAGGATAACATTGGGCCTAACTCTCTATGCACCTGGCTGCCCCTGTGCCGCTGAGGGTGAAACAACTGTACCTACCTGACCCTGGGAGACCCCTGAGTCTATGCCCAGAACCTTAACTCTGCCAGTCGAGTACTTACCTTAAAGCCGATAACTCAGTTTTCTCCATAGGGTAACATTGACTGGTTTTTCCTGAAATTTCTTCTAAGTGTGGACTTTTCAAAACTTAAAATATTCACCAAAAATCAGCCAAGTAACGAAAACAAAATTCTCACCTGCTATTAGGTGAGCTCCCAGTGCTGGATCTTGGTACCCAGCACTGACTCAGAAAAATTTTCACAACCGTACTTACCAGTAACCCAATTTTCTTCCATAGGAAACCATTGACTGTTGTTTTCTGTGAAATTTTTTCTAAGTGTCGATTTCTGCAAACTTTAAATATTCTTTAAAAATCGTATAAATTGTGAAAAAGTAATTACTTACTTGTTTTGGATAAAGGTCCCAGTACTGAGTCTAGGCACCCAGCACTGGATTACAAAAGTAACGAGAACATACTATACCTGCAACTTGAATTTTCTTTCATAGGGAATCATTGACTGTTTTCTATGAAATATTTTCTGTCATCTTTTAAAATAGCAAAATATTGTCTAAAAATCATAACAGTAACTAAGTCTACTTTTATCACTTGTTTCTAAGTACTGAATCTAGGATCCAGTCCTGGAATCACAAAAGTAATCCTTAAAATAATCTATTGCAAATAACTTGAAACTTCCATTGAACCCAATGCATTATTGTGTTTGAAATTGTGTTGCCTATTGCAACCACTTGTAACTTTCTACAAAAGCCAATTGCATATTGAAAAAGTATTTATATAAAGCATCTCATTCTGAGAAAGTATATTTTAATACCTATTGTTGGTTCTAAAATAAAACAAGCATATATTTTTTATATATAAACCATTGGCCTAGAGTTCAGTTATTGAGTGTGTGAGACCATTTGCTGACTGAGTGTGTGTAACAAATGCTTTTCACTGTCCTCTGATACTGCCTTACAGCTCCACCAAGCTACCACTTTAGAGAGTAGGGTTATATCTACCTTTAGCCTCTGCCAAACCTCTGGGGACTGTGGACTCTGTACACCCTGTACCTATTTGGGAACAGTATATACAGAGCCACTTTCTCACACCCGTGACTTTAAATGTATCTCGCATGTTGCACTGAAATATAAACACGAATTGTGTAAATGGAATTTAATCCTGGAAACCATGACAGTAATGTTTTAATTAATATGTTTCTGGCGAGCGCAATAACACTTTGACACTAATATGAGCACTTTGAGGAGAACCAGCACACATCAAAATCGCAATGGATCGTGGTCAATGTAGGAAACGATATACTGTAGTCATGTTGAGCTGTGATAAAAAGAAAAATATTGCGCCAACAACATTTGGAAAAATGATTTTTAGATAAGAACAATTCAACAACAGTGTTTTTACTAAACTTGGGCATTGATTTTGGTGTTATACTAAAAAGCAAGTAATATCAGAACTGCGACTTTAAAGATCAAGTGGCATGTGTGTGGTTGTCCTTCTTTGTCTGATGAACATTTAAATCGGAAGGGAAACTGACCGCTTCAAGAAGCATGTGAAAAAGACCTGTGAGGGGTTGAAACATGTCATGAATTAAAATGGATTTGTCAGCTGGAAATAAAGTACTTATGCCAAAGTCGGATGGTGTGGCTCATGTTTGCGCCCTCGGGCCTGAGGGTGCTGCCTCTTCTGCATGTAATATGCGGTGAACCCGCATTGTGAGCCCCGACCCGCTGGAAGGGCCCTGCCTTTGCGTCAAACTTCATATGGAATATATATTTTACACACATGAAACCACAAATTCAGTCGCTATAGTTAGTGTTATCTCAAGTAACTATACATCGTGCTCTAAGGTAACTATAACAACTATAACAAGGCTTCTCATCAATAATTTTACAGCAAATCTTGCAGTGATATTATCTTTTATTTTATTTTTGTTACCCAGACAAGTCCCCATTACAGATGATTCCTAGATAAATGACAATCGTATATACAACTTCATATAAGATATTGCTGGAGAGGCTAGTACAAAATGTTGTATACCTCCCCCATTCTGCATGAAAATACTAATTGAATAATCTATTAATTATAATATTATTAAATGAGTTTGCATGAGGAATAAACCAACATTACTAATATCCAAAATTACACGTGGGATTGCATATTGCATGGCGAAATAACCTTATGACTAAAATCCGTACGCATACTGCCAGTAGTATATGTAATGAATAGAATATTGCATGATATATGTTGCTTTTGTAATGTCTTTGTAATGTTGTCGAGAGGAGGACCAAAAGGGTGAATATAAATGCTTTAAATGTTGCTATACGCTAGATAAATACAAGCACATAGAGGGATTAGTAAGGGGTTAACATTAGATTTATTATTTCAATGCATTAATTACTCTTTTGTGTTTGTTTCGCTTAAGTTGGGCGTTTGGGCCTAAATCCCAAAATAGCCGCCGACGCGACACGACGAAGTAGCCACTGTCCCACGAGGCATGGAGCGAAGTGCACAGAAGCGACAAAGTCTTCTAGACCTCGACATGAACCCTAAACGTGGTATACCCAAACAAGGTCACTGTGGGATGATGGCCAAGACGAAAGACAATGGACTTCCACAGCAAACTAGTACGGACTGACTTTGGACGAACTCATGACATCACTCCTTGAACTGTACCAAATTTGCTAACTTCAGCATCGGACGATCTCAACCGACCAATCATGACTGTATTAAAATAACGAAATGTATCTTCTAGCTTTGATTCTATTATAAAAATACGCGGTAGAAAAAGAGGCTCTCGATTATTCTATTCAACTCTACTTGATGCTCAATGCGATCGCTCTTTCCGATGACGACAACGGTGACTTAGGGTGACTGCTGTGTTCCCTGAATCCTAGATGGTCCGGACGCTGCCCAAGTACCTGATGACTTCGAACTTTCCCTAAATTCTATGGGCACTGACAGATGCTTGCACGTCTCTGGTCTTTACCGATCCTTTGAGACTGTAGCGTGCTGAGCAAAGAACTTTGAACCTTTAGACGAATAACAACAGATCTGAGTATGCAGACTTAACGACTTAGAGGACTTTGGATAGCCAGATTAGGTAAATATGATGTTCTGTGATTTGCTTAAAATTTGAGATAAACTTTCCAAATGCAAACCTAACTTTCTAGAGATTTTCGATAAACAGATATTGATTAACAAGAATTGAGTATGTGGTTTATTAAGAAGGATAAGATCAAAATCTTGAAATGTGTTTTAGCTGGTTCTAGATCACCATCAACCAATCCAACTATTTGGTCCATTGACCACGTGGAGGGATTGCCTTGATGTTCAGGATTGAGATCTGTAGGTAGAAGGGTATTGATGTATATTTTGTAAATTAACTTTTCTTTTCCTATAGGTTATAAGGTGTTCCCCCATATGTCGAGCGCTTGAAACGCTCATCCCTCCAACTGTGTGCAGACCGGTGAATGGTTAGTGTGAGTGTTGGTGTTATGGGCCCCACCAATGAATGCGTGTGTGAATGAGTTAGTGTGACGTCTGGTCTGCCGAAGGGAGTATATCGGTACGGGTTTGCTTTCCCTGTTACCAGGGTTTCCGCGCTCCATCAGTTTTTCTGGTAGCGAGATGATGGTTTTTATTGTTTTGGTTTGGTGATTATTGCTTGTAAATAGCTTATTGATTATTCATTGTGGAAAAGTATTGGTTTATGTATTAACTCTCGCGTTGAGTTCTATGTTGTTTGACGGCTTCTGGGATGTAGGAAGTCGGAAGTTTGTAACAGTTCCGTAGTAGAGCAGAGGTAAGCGCTGCTTTCGGGAAAGACAGAATTGTTGTTGCCCTGTAGGTACTCGGGGAAAACGTGTGATGATTGGAGTCGCACGACGCATTGTCTGGGCTTAACTCGGTAACATCGCCGTGTGTTGCCATTAGGGACATTTTCTGTATGAGACAAGTGTATGGTACTGAAGGTCACCTATGAAATTTTGGTCTTAAGAACCAGGAGTCCAAAAGGAGCTCTGATTACGCTTATCACTGGAAACGTAATAGGTGTTCCCTAAGCTTTCTAGAAGGATAAAGTAGAGGGAAGTGCTACTTTATTAACGTGTGTCATAATTATGTAGTAGGACAGACTGTTCGCTGTTCTCGGGAAAGACAGAATTCTGTGTGAATGAACTACATTTTCCGTATGAAAGTGCGTGAATGAAATAGCTTTCAGGTTAATTGTGAAACTCTGGTTTTATTTCTCTGGAGCATTACGTCTCCAACTAGGTGTCTTAATTCTGGAGAAACGGTTAGCTAATGCTTGCTAGAAGGGTGAAGTAGAGGGATGTGCTACTTTATCAACGGAAGTAACGATTCCGTAGTAGGGCAGAGGTAAGCGCTGCTCTCGGTAAAGACTGAATTCTTGTGAGAAAGGTCATTTACTGTTCCTAACAGATTTGTAAATCAGAAGAACGTAAAGAAAAAGTTACCGATAAATCTTGTAAAGGAGGGGTCAGCAGGAGCAGGAGCTGCGACAGCGAGAAAAGCTGATGTCAGAAAGACCGCGCTGGGATTGGCTAGTCAGTAAGAAACGTAGACGCTCCAGATTGGTGCGTTAGTGTGAGTCGCGCTGAGATTGGAAAATTACAGGGTGACGTAGACGCTCCGCATTGGTGCGTTAGTGTGAGTCGCGCTGGGATTGGAGAATTGTAGAAGTGACATAGACGCTCCGGATTGGTCCGTTAGTGTGAGTTGCGCTACGATTGGCTAAGACAACAGAATAGTCGTAGGAAAGAAAAAAAACTAGCGATACACGGAAGACAAAATGATGTATTACGATCCACCAGAAAAGGAGAAAAGGTCCTGGTTTGGGAAGATTAAGAGTTTGTTTAAAAAGGACAAGCCGATTAAGTCTAGAGAGGGACAATTGCTTCCTCCTCCGAAATCGCCCGCATCCTTTATGGTTGCAAAATACAGATATCATACATGCATTTGGTTGGACAATTGGGCAAAATATACGAAAGACGATGGCGTTTTGGCATTTCCAGAGCATGGTTCATTTAATTTAGCGGTTTTGAGAAATTTAAGAGAGAGAATGATGAATTTAGAACCGAGACCTAGACCAACACAATTTGAAGCGTTGCCGGAATGTGAAGATGAGATGCATGACAGAGAAAGACAGAGGAGTGGCAGAAGATATAGGTACATGTTTGGTAGACCCCATTGTCAAGAGAATCACGATGACAGATTGAGGAGATGGCGAAGTGCAAATATGGCTGATGGTTTGTTTCCTATTAGACATGTTGAAGAAGTTAGTGGTAAAAAATGTACGGAAAAGAGACATAATATAGGGTCAGGAGGGTATGGAGTGAATGAATCGGAGGATGATGTTCTTGACGACATGTTTTATGCATCCCCGTATCAACCAGATTCTGAAATGTTAACACCAAGTGCTCCAATGAGAGAGACTTTGCGAAGCATTAAGATTGAATCAGTACCCCAAGAGTTAGGGAGAAATGATTCTTTCAGAGAGACAGAGAGAAAACAGGATAGCAAGGTAAGTAGTTAGAATTCAACAGAACTAGCAAAAAACACTTTAGAGTTAACTGAAAAGATCAGGGAATTGACTAAAAACTTAGAAGCCGTAACTGTCCTGTAACTATAGGTCCAGTGATGCCTATTTTTGATAAACAGAAGGAAAATGAACATTGTTTAACGGTCCCTTATAACAGTAATAAACAGACATAAAGGCCAAGAATAAATGCAGAAGAAAACCCATGGAGACAAACAGTAAGTGCATCAGAACAGAGTACGCCTTAAAATTTGTCAGCAAATCCAGGTTTAGTTGAAAGACTGATAATGACTACAGATCCCATATCAGAAACCCCAAGAGAATCAGAACGAGGTAATGAGGAGAAACCAGTAGGTCCTACTTCAGCGGAATTAAGTGAATGGCTAAGGAGCCTACAGAGAAAAGACAGAGAATCTCAATCTATAGATGTGGCAAAATTAAGGATGGTCTTGGAAGAACTAATAGTAGGAACGATCCCCACAGAAAAATTAAAATCCTATCAGGATGAAGAATTACTCTTTTTATGCAAAAGTATAACTTGGAGAGCAAAGAATCTACATGAAAGAAATGAAATGGGTATAGACATTGAAAAGGTAAAGGCTTTACAAAAACCATATTGAGTAGATTTTACTGAGAAAAATATTGAAAACTTGAACACCACAGGACGGATAATCCAGATTAAAGACATAATCATTTTGTTGAGAAAATGGGGAGATGTGGATAAATGGAGAAGTAGGTGGTTTAGAAAACGAGATGATGCCTCAGGGAAAACGTTTGCAGCTTTCCCTGTAAGAGAATACGAAAGGATAGTGACAGAATGCCCTATGAGAGAAATTCCAGGAGGAGGATATGTACATGTTCCTTGGACTAGGCAAGATATTTTGTCATTTACAAATGATTTCCCTCGACTACGCGAGAAGCCAGTCGAGTGGTATAGACAAGTGGATAGATTTGTAAAATTATCAAAAGTTTTGTGGATTGATTTGAATAGCCTATTTGACATAATAGTACCAGCAGATTTATGGACAGAGTGCAAAATTGTAATAGACTGGCCTACAAAAGAATATCCTAGAGATCCAAAGACAGGTGCCCCTGATCCAGAGGTGATGAAAAAATATGAACAAGTAATTACCTTTTTGAAAAACAAAGTACCTCCTAAAGAGATCGATTGGGTAAAAATAGACCGAACTGATCAAGAAGCTAAGGAGTCAGTACATGCATACTACGAAAGGTTAATTCTTGCCTTTAAGCAATTTAGTGGTGATGAAAATTTGAGTGAAAAGGATTTAAGTCATTTTGTATACAGATTTGTAAATGGACTACGTCCTGAAATTAGTGAAATGATCAAGCAGCATACAGTGGATTGGCAAAATACGAAAATAGATGAAGTACTGAGACATGCAAAGTATTTTAGTGATGAAATTGAGGCCAAGCAGCGTAAATTAAAAGAAAAAACTATGTGGGCACAAGTAAAGGTAGCAGAAAGACAGGAAGCACAATTGATTGAACAAGCAAATAATGCAGGACCAAAACCTAGATTTAATACAGGAAAAGGAAAAGGACAATTTAATATTGAAGAAGCCAAAAAGAAATGGCCATGTCATGATTGTGGAAGAATAGGGCACTGGAAATCAGAGTGTAAATTTCCCCCAAATACTAATGGTGATAATGCATCATTGAATCCGCAGGTGCAGAAAGAGGTGAGTGGTCAACCGCAGCGACAGCAGCAGGTTGTTACCCAACAGAATCAGGTGCCAAAACCGCCTATTCCACAGAGCGTAAATTCACAGAAATACAGTAATGAGACAGGTTTCTACAACAAAGAACAGGTAACTAAGCTGCCGCGCGCTAGCGCTGTTTCGCAGTATTGGCTACAACGCGATGAGAATGAGTCAGAAGAAGGTTATTGAAGGTGCCGAAGGGAGGAAGAATAGTGCGTACTTGGCGCAACTCTAGAGGAAGACCAGACAGGCCCTTTTGTGGACGGAAAGGTAAATGATGAAAATATTACTTTCCTAGTAGATTCTGGTGCTACTCGATCAACTGTTAGGTCAGCTGATGTTAAGAATCTTCCTCTCTCGGATGAAACAATCCAAGTGGTTGGAGTATCCAACAGACAAATCAAAACGTATCTCACAGAACCAGTAAAAGTTAATATAGGGAAATTTTCCGAAATGCACCGCTTTGTCGTGTGTGATTCCAGTCCTGTAAACCTATTAGGACGAGACCTGTTGTGCAAAATTAATTGCACCATATTTTGTACCCCTGATGGTATAGCATTTGAGACCCCTGATGAAGATGTACTGTATAAAATGACTATGGCTAATATGGAGACCGAGATTGTATTGTATTGTATATGAGCTTATATAGCGCGCTATCACCCTACGGGTATCCTGGTTCAGATTACTGAAGCCTATGCTGTATTCAACCCTGACGAACTACCAATAGAATTGAAACAGACAGTGAAAGCAGAGGTTTGGGATTTTACAGGAGAAGATGTAGGATTGAAGAGCAATGTGGATCCCTTAAAAGTAACAGTGAATGAAGGAATAAGCTACCCAAATGTTCCTCAATATAAATTAAAACCAAAGGAAATGATGGACGGAGTGTTGAACATTGCAAGCACTCACCCCCAGTCAACTGATCTGGGTTTAATCCATCACCGTTCTTTAGCCCACTCTGCCACCCCAGTTCAGACATGGCCATATGCAAATCAGTCTGACCCTGTGCCTCATGGGAACAGTCCAGCCCGAACTGCCAAACCATGTCTTCCCTGGACCGGAAACAAGCTTCCTAGGACCGGTTTCTGGCATTTCAGCCGTCTTCAGCCAGGCTAGCTTGAATCCAGTGGCAAAGTGAGCAAGGGACTCACGTCTGAGCATACCCTGCCAACCGGTCCTAGGAAGCTTGTTTCCGGTCCAGGGAAGACATGGCTTGGCAGTTCGGGCTGGACTGTTCCCATGAGGCACAGGGTCAGACTGATTTGCATATGGCCATGTCTGAACTGGGGTGGCAGAGTGGGCTAAAGAACGGTGATGGATTAAACCCAGATCAGTTGACTGGGGGTGAGTGCTTGCAATGTTCAACACTCCGTCCATCATTTCCTTTGGTTTTTGCCTCAATATAAATTGACACCTGAGATAATTGAAGGAGTTACCCCTATAATTGAGAAAATGATTAAACAAGGAATTTAGAGAGAAATAATGAGTAGCCCATGTAATTCACCAATTATGGGACTGAAAAAGCCTAACGGTAAGTTCAGGATAGTGCAGGATTTGAGAAAGATAAACAAGATTGTTGTATCATGTTGTCCTATTGTACCAAATCCATCAGTGATTTTGTATCAGATTCCTCATGATGCAGAATGGTATATAGTAATTGACTTATGTCACGCTTTCTTTTCCATCCCGTTGCACCATGATAGCCAGCAAATTTTTGCGTTCCGTTTTGGCGAATGTATTTTGGCTTGGTGCCGAATCCCACAGGGGTATACGGAAAGCCCCTTGATATTTAATCAGATTTTGTAAAGGTCTTTGGAAGATTTAGAAATGCCTGAAAATTCAGTACTAGTCCAATATATCAACGAACTGCTTGTGGCGTCGAAAACTCGAGAAGCTTGTGTAATGGACACCATAGCATTGTTAAATCATTTGGCAGATGGAGGACCTAAAGTGTCCCCAACAAAATTGCAATTTTGTCAGAAAGAAGTACAATATTTGGGTCACAAAATTGAAAAGGGATTGAGGAAAATAACAACAGACAGAATCAGGATAATAAAAGTAATGAGAGCCCCAATGACGCACAGAGAAGTGAGGATGGTTCTTGGAATGATTGGATTTTGTCGTCAGTGGATAAGTAACTTTTCCCATATTGCAAAACCTATGGTACGACTGACGAGAAGTGATGTGAGAGATCCTATTGACTTAGATAGGGAAGAACTAGCAGCATTTAAGAAATTGAGAGACAGTTTGTGTGAAGCGCCAGCATTAGGAATGCCTGACTATGAAAAGGAGTTTGAGCTGTACTGTAGTGAGAGGAATGGGTGTGCACTCTCTGTATTGATGCAGAAACATGGAAAATTAAGAAGACCAATTGCATATTTTTCAGCTATGTTAGACCCTGTAGCTGTAGCCCTTGCCAGGTTGTTTGAAAGCAGTAGCTGCTACTTGTAAGAGTCTGGAACAGAGTGAGGGAATTGTGATGATATATCCTGTGTGAGTGTTTGTACCTCATGATGTGGCAATCCTTTTAACAAGGAGTCGCACTCAGTTCATGACACATAGTCGGCTGACTAAGTATGAGAAAGTCATATTAGGTGTAACAAATGTGAGCCTTGTGAGATGTTTGAATGTGAATCCTTCAATGTTATTGCCTGATGCTGAAAATGTCGAAGTTAGAGACGAAGTGGATCATGATTGTTTGGATGTTTTGGATTTCTGTACCAAACCACGTCCTGATATAAAGGATGTACCCTTGTCTGAGAGTGACTTTGTGATGTTTGTAGATGGATCATGTTTGAGAACAGACAAAGGAAATCTGAGTGCAGCATATGCAGTATGCACAGTTGCAGCAGTAATGGAAGCATCTTACCTGAAGGGAGTAAAATCAGCCCAGGTTGCTGAACTGATAGCTTTAAGTAGAGCGTGCAAGATTGGAAAGAATGTGAGAGTGACTGTGATAACTGATAGTATGGGTTTGGTGTTGTGCATGATTTTGACCAGATATGGCTGCAGAGAGGATTTCTGACTTCAAGTGGAACTCCAATAAAGAATGCTGAAGTGGTTGGGAAATTGCTTGAGGCGATACAGCTGCCAAAGCAATTGACTGTTGTGAAGTGTGCTGCTCATGTGCAAACCGCTGATTACATCGCGGTTGGAAACAACTATGCCAACGATATGGCTCAATATTGTACTCGAATTCAGAATTCAGTGAACAGGGCTAAAGAGAGGGAAATTAATTCTTTGCCTCTAATGTTTACTAACATTGTGGGTACCTGGGAAGAAGTGAGGCAATTGCAGGAAGAAGCAGGAGATGAGGAAATGAGACAGTGGGTAAAAGCAGGTTGTGCACCAAGGGTTGGCATCACTGGCTTGGCGGTCGGACGCGTAGGTTCAAGAGTGCAGGCACCTGCCATCTACAGTCATGTTCAGGAGCAGTACAAATGGCCCGCCCTGACATATATTGTCATGTTCAGGAGCAGTACAAATGGCCCGCCCTGACATATATTGTGGGTATTTATTTATATATTTTTATATTCACGTACACACTCACGTGCATTTCACTACTCTTTGCACTTCTTTGGTCCTGATGAAGCGCCAACGACTCTAGCAGCGACAGAGGCGTGAAACATGTTGACCGTTTTAATGACACCGAGGCACAATGTGTCCTTGGGGACCATACTCAAAATGAGAGTTTTTTGTTGACAGGAGGGTAACTAAACCAACATAACCCCCAGTCATTTTTAATTCACATTGCACACATTTTAGCTACCCTCTTTAGAACCCACACACCCTCATACACCTTCCGGCATGCCTCAAAAAGATCTCCGAGAAAGTGACCCTTCGGGGGCCCGTTGGGAATTGCAGCGCCGGCCCGACGAGGAGCATAGCCCGATGATGAAGCATGACACCCTTCGGGGTGTGTGAGGGCAACAAGAGGCAACATATGTGCTTTCCCCCTTGTGGTGGGTCTGCCTAACCCAGGACTTCCCCTCTTTTCTTTTTGTCTTTTTTACAAGACATATGGGTCAACCTCTGGACCCTATCCTTGGAACAGTGTCCAACCTTTGTTTGTGGTAATGTGCACCAAGAGAAACAGATAATGTGTGGGTTTATCGAGATGGAAGACCAGTCATGCCTGATACCATGATATCTGCCATGGCACGGATGTATCGTGGACAGGGACATATAGGGAGGGACGCGATGATTCGGTCCTTCAAGCAAACGTGGTACAATGCAAAATTTAGACTTGTAGCTGAGAGTCTTTGTCAAAGATGCCTTATATGTCAGCAGTTCAGGCTGGAGGGATGCCTGCATGTCACCCAGGATACAGGTCATATCATGAAGGCTCCGACTCATTCAACTCAACTTCTACACATGACCTACATCACACAAGTGTGGCTTTGGCACGCCGACACTCTGGCAACGCCGGAGTGTTGCCGATGCTCAGAGACATGCATTCCAACCTACCACATGGTATGGAAGTGCTCCCAGATATTCCAATACTGGCACATCATTTTCACCACACTTGCTAGGGTGATTGGGGCCAATAGACTTTTTTCCCAGGCTCGCAATGCTGGAGGTCCTAGGCGGGATCAGCGGCACAGTCGTGGGAAAGAATCCTGTTGGAGATTGGGAGTTCTCTCCTCCACCCATGACAGCTTGGATGAAGGCAATGGACTGGCGCGCCACGTAGGATAAAGCTGTCTATATATCCCGGGGCTGTCACATGAAAATATATATCGGGACGTGGATAACTTATCGTGGGATATCATAAATTGTAGCTAACTTATAAAGTTTTGTACTGTGCATTTCCAGGATCAACTCTGTATCGATGAAAGTGGTTATATAACACTGAGGTCCCTTGTGCAAAATAATAAAATACAGTTTATAAACAAAATAGGTTTTGGTAGCCATATTTAAGGTCTAGTTTTGAAAATCACTTTGATTCATTTATCTTTGCCACAGGGTCATCCACTGTCCGTATCAGGTATCTTCCACATTGATTGTACACATGTACATATAAAAGCAGATGCACACAACATTAGATTATTTCGGTTTGTATGCAACTATCACTGCAGAAACCGATGGCATTGATCCATCTACTGGCACAATGCCTGCTTTCTCTAAATTCAGTAGTTCTTCTTCTGCCTTTTTTATACTTCTGAGATGCCACTAATTGGTGCCTCAACACCACAGTTTGAATGATCTCACCTATCTGGAGTCACTAATTTGCCTCTCAGGTACAGACTTTTTCAGTCATTTAGCACTCAGTCTGTCTCAAAAGCTTGTATGTACACTGACGGTAAACTGGATCAAATGTAAATGTTGTATACTTGTAAAGCGCACAGCTGCCCCAGCAACGAGGCGTCCCGGCGCTGTATACCGCTGGGGAACCCATCCTGGCTTTCCCTGTGAGATGGTCCCTACTGGGCATCTCCAAGGTGAAGACAAGCATCCCCGGCGCTGATGGGGCCGTAAGTGGAGATTAAGCAAGCTATTGCCCAGAGTTGCTGAGTGGGATCCATGGTTAGAGTAGGCACCGAGGCGAGAATTATCGAGTCCGCTGACCTTGGCCCAAGACCCTGCCGCGTCGGGAATCGAACCCTGGTCCCGGGCCGACCTCTGCTTCCGGGTCTGCTGCCTCTAACCAGTGAGCCACACCACTCCACCGCTGTCATTTGGCTGTTCGACAGCTGAGGATGTTGCTGTTTACCAGCTTGGTGATGACAATTTCCTTTGTTTCAGTTTGTGGTGGTGTAGTGTTTCATTAACATGTGCATTATATATATCCATTTTGTCACCATATAAGTCATCCGTATAAATATTTTTATCCACAGACTTCATAGTTTGGATAGTTTTGATCATCAGACCAAATTATTTAATTATATGATACTGAGCATTTCTTACCTTTTGCAGGGCATTCATCTGTCTGAGGATAAGTTTCACAGATCTTGCTTGACTTCTGGGTGGTTTGTCGCTAGCTTTGCAGCCTAACCACAAAGTTCAGCTTTGATGCTTATGGCAATAAAAGCTTTATTCATGTGGGATGCTCTGGCATTAGGCACTTTGTGAGCTGCCCCAATATTTAACTAAAAAGGTTAGCAAAAATGTTTTATGTAAAATAATTTTATATAATGATTATAAATATAGAACAAAATAAAAAATGCTACATTAACTTAATTCTGCATTGCATTTAAATATATTAAATTTAAAAGAAAATTCTGAAACTTTCCACTTAAAGTAAAAAATTATTTTAATATGCATTAACAATTATTAAAAGCGATGTATAGAAATAATTACAGGTAATGTAATTATAGTTTCATAATATGAATGTTACATTAATTTATAAATTCAAAAAAGTTGTTCAAATATTTTAGAAGTAATAATGTTTTTGGGGGGATATTTCTTTCAACATTAGATTATATTTATTTATATTTTAAAATATTTTATACAATTAGATATAATTTATCATGATTTCATAAGGGTTTTTATTGTAATTTCCTACCTCCATTATTTTCTAGGGTCTGTTGCAGTGCCAGTGGTTAGCCATGTGTGGTGCTGGACTTACTCCAGCTAGGAGCAGGAGCAATTTACTATTGTTTTGGATTCCTTTATGGCTGTAGTAACTTTTAGAAGTGTAGTTTGTGAACGGCAAGCAGTTACCTCTTATGTGTGTGGGTGCATGTCGCTCCCTAAACCCCTCCTTCCTCCTCCCTAAACTAGGGTGACCAGACGTCCCGGTTTTCCCCGGACGGTCCCCGTTTTTGGAGAAGTGTCCCCGTGTCCCGACACTTTTCTCCAATTCAATGAAATGTCCGGGTTTTTAAACAGTGTCCGGGTTAAACATACAAATGTCCCGGTTTTTCATTGTCCGGGTTAAACATACAAATGTCCCGGTTGTAGCAGGAAGGGAAATCGGGCTTTGAATGGGATGGGGGGTGGGAAGAGGTGCTCCTTTCATTCCACAGCGTGAGGTTCAGCGCTTTGAATGCGACCTCTGTCTCCAGGCCGAGAAGTTAAAGGATGCAATCTGCATACATTCACACCTGAATGCCGGTCACTTAGGGTGCTTCCAGAGATACCTTTGTTTTGTTAATGCAGCGCTCCTGCTCCAACAGCTACTGATGGCAATGCGTCTTTGAATGTCTTTATTTTGTAAAAGCCTACTTGCAGGACCTGCTTATATCCTTGTTTAGAAACAGTAACCTGTTTGTACTTCGTGTCCAGGGCACCGGGTGCTGGCTTCCTGGGGGCGCCGTGTTTTAAAGTTTATTATGCTTTTGAAGCACCTGCTGCAGCGTTTCTATACCCCCAGCAATTACCAGGCCTCACATAAATGTCAAGATAACTCGTGTGATTAATATTCTTCCTGGAGAGAGATCAGCATTTTGTATAGTAGAGGTTTTGACTTCGGTGAAGTTAGTGTAGAGGGTTAACATGCCTGCTGCAAAGAACCTGTACCAAGTAGATTACAGAGTGCGTATGATGTAAACAGATCAGCAGATTACTGCTTTCAAAAGAGATATCCTTTTGTTACTTGCAATTTATAACTTAAAGTCCTGATATAGAATAGTGAGCTATTAACTTTCATCCTAGAACTACATACACACTGCAAAGTATACATTATTAGAGCATTGATTAATGTTGCAAAAAGGGATAATTTGGCTAGAAATCGATTCTTATTATTAAAGAAAACTCCCAACTATGCTGTTTCTTTTTCAACTCTGCGTTTGTGCTTCTCCACACAAAGCACTCTTAAACT
This sequence comes from Triturus cristatus, assembly GCF_964204655.1. Lineage (NCBI taxonomy): Eukaryota > Metazoa > Chordata > Amphibia > Caudata > Salamandridae > Triturus > Triturus cristatus. Next base: position 1,353,097,680 of record NC_140590.1, read on the forward strand.
ATACAGCCTACAAGTATGGATGACATGTGACTCCCTACACTTTTAGTCCTTTGGCTTATGTAACATTTCCTATACACTGATTACACATGCATGATTGATTGTCTCTGTGTAATGTGTGTGTGATGCGAAGTGCTCGGACACCCTACACTGGTATGAGTGGCGCTATATAACTAATTCAATGCATCTGAGAGAGTGTGGTTATGGAGACTTGGTCACTGTTAAAGGGTGCTAGTGAGAGAATCCGTGGTGGAGGTGGTCTTGGGGGGGCGCCAACAAACACTGTCGCACAGGGTGCCACCAGCACTAAAGCCGTGGTCACCAACTATAGCAAATGTTGAGGCAAAGTCTGTTTACATGGAATTAATGGTTACAGCCAATAAAAGACCTCTGATTTGTCGTCTGTAATGCTTCATCTCGGTCTGTGGAGGGAGCTGTCTTTAAAGTCCTTTTTCTATGTCCATGGCAGCTGTCAAATAGTCCTACCTTTATGTCGATGGTTACTGCAAACCGTAGTCCTACTTCTATGTCTATGACCTGTCCCCGTTTTTTGTTTTGAGAATCTGGTCACCCTACCCTAAACCCTCCCTTTAGTAGTAAGATTGCAATTCTTGCCAGCCACTCCACCAGTCCCTCCCACACTGACTTCAAAGTAGTACACTTATCATGTGGTGATCTCCCCATAGAAAAGATTGGAGAGGTGGAGGTGTAGATTTACACTCATAAGTTTGTTAATAACATTTTGTAGTAGTTACTACTAAACGTATAACAAAATGCAGCTTGTGACTAGGCTCCTGAGTGTTCATTGTTGCCAGCTTTGTGCCAGAAGTGTCGCCAGCGTTGGAAAAGGATTTGAACATCGTATGCACTTTCTTGCAAGCTGGGTTTTTAATTGTTATAAGCGGCAATGACATTGCTGTCATTCTTGGCGACCCATTGCTTCCTTAAATTATTGCAAAATGTTGCAGTCAGAGATGTTGGAGGACTGAAAAGAAGAGAACACATTACTTCTGGTTGTGTCGGCGCCTCCTTTGACTTCCTGTGAAACGTAGGATCTCCTTTTATACTTTGTGTCTTATGCACAAGGTTTATTGTACGTGAGACTCAACCTCCTCACCCAGTTTCTTTGTTTCAAACGCACACAAGAGCTGTTATAAAACAAGCATTTGCAATGCAATAGGTCTCGCATTTACGCGAGTTTGAGATATTGACATTGCAAATGACAATGCCTTTTATTTTTGTTTTTAAAACCTAAATAAAAGGCATTGTCATTTACAATGCCAATAGCTTAAACTCGTGTAAATACGAGACCTATTGCATTGCAAATGCTTGTTTGTTGCTGGAACCGTAATCCTGCCTTCCTGTCCCTGCTTAGAGGGCAGCTAAGGAATGAGCTTCCCAGAGATAAGCACCTGATTTATGAGGTCTTTGAGCTCCACATGAAGGCCCCTTGATGTTTACAATCCCTTGTGTTCGCACTGAAAGGGGGGGGGGGGGGTTTATGGCCTTCACAGTCGCCTGCTAGAAGCTTCTTATATGTTAGCTGTATCTGGGCCCGTGTTGTAATTGTGCTGCATGCAAAAAAAAAAAAAAAAAAGCATTTGCAATGCAATAGGTCTCTCATTTACGCTTGTTTGAGCTATTGACATAGCAAATAATAATGCCTTTTATTTTTGTTTTAAAAACATAAATACAAGGCATTGTTATTTACAATGCCAATAGCTGTAACTCTCGTAACTGCGAGACCTATTGCATTGCAAATGCTTGACATCTGTGACACTTCCGCTATCCACCTTTGCTTCGCCCCTTCCTTCAGTGGCACAGTAGATTGCACTCTGGCTGCAGGGAATTCCCGCTGAATAAAGTCACTGTGTGCCCGTCTCCCTCCTCACAGCCACAGAAGAGCCATCTCACTTTAAGAGGGGAGAGGGTGCTGCTTTAGGGCTAGAGCGAATCACACTCCGTGACGAAAACCTCACACGTTCTTGGTGACAAGACGGGAAGTGACATGCAGTTCTTTTGTCCTGGGGTGGGGGTGGGGGGAGCACCACTCGAGATGACATCATGAAAGGAGTAAACAGTTCTGGTTTAAATATACAATACATTCTGCATATTACTGATACAGCTCACTGACACTTCTAGGCACTACAGCCCTATCTGTATAATTGCTCAAAATAATGATTCATACACGTTAGATCAGAGGATGTGCAAAGACGTTATTGGGGTGACAGCAACTCCACAGAGGAAGGAAGTCTATCTGGCAACTTCATCATTTCTAAAAGCTGTCAGTTCAACGATTTTGTATACACGTGGAAGTAACGCACACAGTAAAATGTGAATGACAATACAGGCAGTGACTTTTAAATTAGCCCCTTTCAAAATACAACTGTATTTTGCCTCCTGTTTGCTGCTGTGTGTATAGCAGTTGGGGAATGCCACGTCTTAAAATAAATCGCGCCGCCTTGTCTTTTTTTTTTTTTTATAGAAACCGCATGTGCGTTTAAGTAACATAAAATAACAGCACTCAGTATGGGTGTACATACTATGTTTTCCTTGTCAGTTTGTTGGAAGGGAACTTCATTTCTAAAAGCTGTCAGTTCAACGATTTTGTGTACACGTGGAAGTAACACACACAGTAAAATGTGAATGACAATACAGGCAGTGACTTTTAAATTTGCCCCTTTCAAAATACAACTCTATTTTTCCTCCTGTCTGCTGCTGTGTGTATAGCAGTTGGGGAATGCCACGTCTTAAAATAAATCGCGCCGCCTTGTCTTTTTTTTTTATTTATAGAAACCGCATGTGCGTTTAAGTAACATAAAATAACAGCACTCAGTATGGGTGTACATACTATGTTTTCCTTGTCAGTTTGTTGGAAGGGAACTTCTTTCGAACAACTAAAATGCAAGCCTAAACCGTTTGCAAGTGTGTGAGGGGTAGCCCATACATTAGAACAGAGTACATTCTTTCCCAGAACTGTTTCACCTGAAAACGTTTCTTTGTATGCTGTGGTTGGTGCAAGAGTGTGTTGTAATTTATGTAAAACGCGCACGAGGCACACATTACAGCGTCTTGACACAATGTGTACATTGTATGTTTAGACTGTTTAATTGTAAATGAAGAATATAACGATGCTGTTTTCTTTTAGAGTGCTCTTTGTACACGCAGGCTGCCACAGTGTGAAAGTGATCGCGATCACATCAAAGCGGCCGTGCCACACTTCAAAGCGCGGCTGTGTGACAGGCGAAAGTGAAAGACGAGTGCTTTCAGGCTGCCAAATGGTGCGCGCGCCCGGCACACATGCACAGTAGTTGGCGGCCTGAAAGCACTCGTTTGCACTTCCAAAAGTGCTTACTATAAGTCTCGCCAGAACAGCGCTAAAGCGCTGTCTCAGGCGAGACCTAAAAAAAAAGATGGATGCAGTGGCGTAGCTAGTCCTTTTGCCGCCCGTGGCGGTCCCTCCTTTGCCGCCCGCAGGTGAGGGGGGTGGGGGGAGGGCGGGATTGAGGCCGCCCCCTTTTGCTACGCCACCGTGTGAATGTTTAGTGGCTTTTCAGTACCATATGATTGCACGTGACTCAAGTTCTGCCTATGTCACTTCTGGCTATTTCAGTGACGTCAAAGATTGTACCTTCTACATTTGCTCCCACAGGGAAATTTGGAAGCTGGTTCTAAGGCTCCAGAACATTCATACTTATGAGCCTGACTTCAACCATCCCTTCGTCCTTCCACTTCACAGCATTGCACATTTACCGCTACGTATGTGCTTAGAAACCAAAGACGCGGTAAAAAAAAAAGCAAACACAGATTAAAATAATAAAACAATTGATATATAAAACAAACTAGTATATACATTTAAAATGCACGTGATGCATGTAAATCCATCCATGAGTACTATTTAAAATTCCATATCTCCGTGTTTCATTTCGTAGTGCACCAAAGCACGTAATGGCCACTAGGTGGCAAACAATCGTAAAGAATGAAATGTCCGTATTCTAAATTAAACATATTCAGCTTTCAAATGGGTACTTATCCACAGAAACCCGCAGTTGCCTAGCTGCTTGATGAGATATCTCAGGCCAAATTGATGCTTGATTATGTATTATAAAACATATTGGTACTTCTATCTAACATTCAACTGTTGTGTCAGTTCAAGGGATAGTATATGCTAGACACCCTGTGTCACATGAGGGAATGTTAATCATATCACAACCCAAACATTCACTAGGTAACACATTTTCATCATCACTGGGGCTCAAGTTGACCGTATGTATCCAATACTGGATAGTAAGTTAGATAGTTAATGTTCACATCTGCTGTCAAATAGCAATAGAAGTTTGTTGGGGGGGTTTGTTTCGGTTCCGTTTCAGAAAAATGTAAATCAAAAAGTAGTAATGTGATTACAGGGCACAATTGCAAATAGACTATTGTGATTGTGGGATATTAAGGATCCCTAGAATACTGTACCAGCAATATGGCCTAGATTACATTGTAAATTTAATTCCTTTGCGGCGCCTCCTAAAGCTTGCGCTCTGTGAGCTTGGAACGGCGCCAAGCAACTGTTTACAGATGGGCACGTTACATACCGCATTGATGCTTGTAATATGATGTCTGTATATTGATCAGAATATCACTCGTTACTTAGCATGCGTTTAGTACGCATGCCATTACAACGTGGTCGTTAGTACAACCGCGTTGTTAGTTCGCATACCTTTACTACACAATTCAGAACAACGAATTGCAGTAGGGGGCACTGGATGTTGGAATAGTATAATTTACTATTCCAACTCCAGTCTATGCGGACAGTAGGGAAGGTGTTGGATTTTAAATCCAACACCTTCTCCCCCCTAACGCAAGTCGCTGTTCCGACTTGCGTAGTAAAGGTATACGAACTGACAACGCGGTCGTACTAACGTCCGCGTTGTAATGGCATGCGAAGAATCGCATGCGAAGTAAACGCTGTTTATCTATTGATCATCCCATGCATACTACTATTAAAAAAAATTGCATTTTTTTTTTTCACATCTAATCACCTATTTGCTATTATGAACTGTTTATTATATGTATTTCCTAAAGGGAGCTGTAGTATTAAACCCAGCAGTGCCATAGTGTTAAAAACTAAAAACAATATAAACTAGGTTTAAGCAAAACACACAAAATACAAATTAGTCCTGATGCTCGGAACACTAGTTAAATATGTAGTGACCCACCGTAGATCACACATCGCAGTGGGTTGCAGGAGTTGTATTCTAGTATGTCAGGGAGGGAAGGAGGGGTCTACAAGGCAACCCATCTATTGGAATAACCCAGTGATAATTCAGAGAGGTCAACAGAACACAATTGCCCAGGGGGTGGGGGGAGCCAACACCTGTTTCGCCCCTTTTGGTGGGCAGGCCTGGGGCTTTCTCAAACCTACAAGTATGTTGTCTTTAGGGACGCGGTGCACCGCAAATTCAGAATGAATTGTGAAAACTTGATTGAGTGTGCTTTAATATGTACCTTAAACATTCTGTGTATTCCTTCAAATAGAATCAAAGCAATAATGAAAAAGTGCCATAGAGCATTGTGTTCCTTGAAACCTCGCATACTATACCATTTGTGGTTATAAATATTTGGGAATGAATGCATGTGTACAGCACAGCTTTAAAGTTTGGTCATATGTGAGGGCCATGCCCCCCTAAAAGCATGATTCTGGCTAGGGCCCTGCGGCAGTTCATAGTTCTCTTGTAACTTTGACTTTTCTGCCTAATAAATAAATACATTTTGCAAAATAACACAAAAGAAAACATAGAAAAAAGAAAGAACTGCACTGTTTCTCAGTTGAAGGAAGAATAACAATCAAATGAGAAAAAAAACAGAAAGACTCGTATTGCTACCCTCTAGGGAAAAGAATACAATTCAAATACTTTGCACATTGTGGGCAAAAGGTTTACATCCCTACAGGAACCGCACTATAAACAGAACATAAGGTGGGCACTGACCAGCAAGATTGATCTCTCAGCAAAGATGCAACTATAGTAAGAATGGAGGCAGAGCAATCAGAATACTAGGCCCACAACTCTGGACCGGTCTAAGGCTTTTAGAACGATGCTCTAATCTCAAGCTATGAAAGTCACAGGATCACCAAGGCTGTTCATTCTAAGGATTCCACATTATCAACCAGTAAAAGACCTGACACAAGCAGGTAGTGTTACAGCAATTAAATGATGGACGGAATGCTGACAATGCAAACATTCTCCCCCAGTCAAAAGATCTGGGTTAAATCCATCGTTCTTTTGCCCACTACGCCGCCCCAGTTTGGACCTAGCCATATGCAAATCAGTCATGACCCTGTGCCCCATGGGAACAGTCCAGACTGAACTGCCAGGCCAGGTCCTCCCTAGACCAGAAACAAGCATCCTGGGACCGGTTTCAGGGTATTTCACCCTTCTTCAGCCAGGCCCCGAAACAGGTCCTAGGATGCTTGTTAAATGGTGTAAATCCATTCAGTAGTTCCTGAGAAATGTAAACATTTCTCAGATATAGAACTGGGGACACAGAGGATCTGTGAACCCTCCCGATCTCATGCCTGAGATCTGATTGGCTGCCAAAACTTCAAACCAGGAAGTGTTGACAGCCATCTTGGGACTCGGTTAAACCAAGCCACAAGAAAAAAGGTGAAAAAAATGATGAAAAACGAGAAAAGGGGTCTGGGTAGAAACACTCTGACCCCCTAGGCCTGCTCAGGGAGTCCCACAGGGACCGCCACCTCGCCGGGGCTCAGTATATAATTAGGTGCGGGAGGTTCCTGCCCCCCCACGGAGCCCGGGGGACCGCCACCTCCCCGAGACTATGTTGAAAATAATGTGTGCAGGGCTCAAACCCCACCCACATCCCCTGGGGATCAGCACCTCCCCGGGGCTACTTACAAATGGGAGGGGGCCTGCGACCACCTCTCAGCAATCCCACTGTGTGGGGCTTACTGAAGGTAACAGGTAGGCTAGTTGGCCCCTAAGGACCCACAGCAGGAAGGGGACTTCATCCCTTAACCAAGAGCACGCCAGGAGGTGCATTTTCAGACTGCTGGAGAAAGGGGTCATGGCCTGCTATCAGAACTCAGCAGTCCTGGACTTACTGGCGGTAATAGGAGGGGTATTTGACCCCCAAGGACGTCCTTGGTGGCCAACTACCCCTCTTGTTACCTACAGTAGGTCCCACACAGCAGGACCCACACAGCAGGATTGCTGAGAAGTTCTCAGAGGCCACGCCCCCTTTCTTTATCACTCTGACCACTCTGCAAATGCGCCTGCCAGCGCACTACTAGTTGGGGGATAAAGTCCCCTTGGCACCATAGGGACCTTGGGGGCCAGGAAACCCTCCTTCTACTTCCTGTAAGTCCTATGCAGTGAGATTCCTGAGAGCTGGTTGGAGGCCGAGCCCCCTTTCTCCACCACTCTAGATACGCGGCTGCTAGTTAAAAAAAACCCTAAAAATTTACTAAGAAAAACAAAGGTTACAGGGATGTTAGATTTAGCAAATAGAACTTAAAAAACCTTAAAAATTCATAAAAAAAATAATGGTTACAGGGACGTTATGGTGACGAAATGGAATTTTAAAAACCTTAAAAATTCACTGAAAAAACCACAGGTTTCAGGGATGTTATAGTTAGGAATTAGCATTTAAAAACCATAGAAATTCACGGAAAAAACAAAGGTTTCAGGGACATTATAGTTAGGAATTAGCATTTAAAAAACCATGGAAATTCACCAAAAAAACCACAGGTTTCAGGGACGTTACAGTTAGGCTGACATATCACTCGTACAAAACCAAAGAAATTCAGCAGTTATAGTTAGCCGAGCTACCTATAACTCGAGCCCCCGCAATGCACTGCTTATGACCTCACATATTTCATCACTCATGACATGGTCAGTGACATCGCTGATGACCTCACTGATGACATCTCAAATGACATCAGTGATGACATCATCCACAGCATCTGATGCACCCACTCACACGCTATATAATCTTTTATACACCCACTCCCGCACAACCATTCACAGAGCCATACCAGTACTTACACACCCACTCACTGATTCATTGATCTATATACACATCCACTCTCTCCCCCATACTCCCACTCATAGACCCACTCCCTCACTAATACAGCCATTGACATATCCACTCATACAGCCATACAGGCGCTCACACACTGAGTGACTCACCCATCAAACTACTCACACACCTAGACACTCACCCATAAGGTCAATTATACAGCCACTTACTCACCCAAACATTTACACACCCACCCACTTATACAAATAGTAACACATACTCACTCAGCTATACAATCACTGACAGAAGCATGCACTCATACATATAGCCACTCTCATATTCACTCACTCACGCAGTCACTCATATATCCTGTCACTCGCATATACTGCCTTTCACATACTCAGTTACTCACCAATACTGTCACATGCTTTCAATCACGACACAGCCATAGACACTCACCCATACAATTGCTCACACATGCAACAGTACCCCATACAGCCACACACTCACCCACTCACTGATCCATACAGGCAGCCACACACCTCCTCACCCACAAACACAGACACCCAACCATAGACATAGTCAGACAACCAATCAATCACCCATATAGCCATTCATGTACCCACTAACACACTTATAGACCCACACACCCACTTAGACTTCAACTGACAGACAGATATACACATTCACACAACCAGTCACTCACCCATACATTCACTGAGACACCTAATCACTCACTTATACAGTCAGTCATGCACCCACTGAGTCATCCATACAGTCACTCATACACCGACTGATTCACCAATACACCTTGGTATATATATTTAACACTCATAAATGTTTAAAAACACTCAGTCACTGGATGGTCATCAGTGATGTCATTTGAGATGTCATCAGTGATGTCACTGACTATGTCATGAGTGATGTAATATGTGAGGTCATAAGCGGTGCACTGCGTGGGCGTGAATTATAGTTAGCTCAGCTAACTATAATGGCTGAATTTCTCTGTTTTTGTATGAGTGAAATGTCAGCCTAACTATAACGTCCCTGTAAACTTTGTTTTTTCGCGTGAATTTCTAAGGTTTTTTTAAATGCTAACTCCTAATTATAACGTCCCTGAAACCTGTGTTTTTTCAGTGAATATTTATATATATATATATATATATATTTCAAAGCAAATATTGAAGAATACGCCGCACTCGTTCTGGAAATAGCCAACTCATATTTATTGACTTTAGCTTCTCTCCTCCTACACATTTCGAGCTGAACGCAGCTCTTGATCACGGTAGTAATACAAGTCAGTTTTTTGTTTTACCACATTTATACCAAGTAACCACTCAGGCAATTCATTACATTTCTTACATCTGTTAATGTAATACAATGATCACTAACAAAGTCCATACCGGTTTGTCAGACAATGATTCACACACATGTAAGCATGTATTAGTTAAAAACTACCAAGCCCACAATGCCTCATTATGGGCGTTTGTGGTTACTTGGTATAAATGTGGTAAAACAAAAAATGGACTTGTATTACTACCATGATCAAGAGCTGCGTTCAGCTCGAAACGCGTAGGAGGAGAGAAGCTAAAGTCAATAAATACGAGTTGGCTATTTCCAGAACGAGTGTGGCGTATTCTTCATTATTTGCTTTGAAATACCACGCGAGGACAAGTTCTTTCCTCGCCGCCTGCACCAGCTGAAAGTTGTTCCCCCCCACAAGGACATTTTGCTAATTTTATATATATATATATATATATATATTCAATCCAATTCCAATGTAAGGCGCGCTCTCAGTTTAGGTTATAACAGCGATCTTTTATTCCGACGTTACGCGTTTCGAGAGTGAACTCTCTTGATCACACGTCGAATGCCAGTGACCCAGTGCATTACATACAGTTCGACAGCTCAACATGGAAAACGGACTCATAGTGAGGTAGTATTTCCAAAGTACATATGGTCGCCATCTTGGAACATGTCATATTCAATACATACAACTGTTCAGTGCCGTAATACCAACAGATAACAGTGATACATTATAAATTCAATTGGTGCATACGAAAGTAATGCCAAGAGGCACTTCGATTCTGCTAATTCAGTGCCTTTTCTCAGTAACAACATAATTTTTTTTTTCGTGTACCCATTGGTATGCAGACCTCATATGATATAGACCGCTGTCTCCTAATGCGCGCCATAGCAGGAAGTTAATACAGACGTTGCCTACAGACATCGGTATTTGTATATGCATCAGCACCGAGTGGCGTGCAGTAATAAATTCAAGTATGTGGCGCGCACTTGCAGCCTTAATCGTAATAGTCTAATTTGAACGTCCTGTAGTGGCACATATACTACTGCTGGCGCTCTAGTGGCTAAATGATCAGCACCGAGTGGCGTGCAATTATTAAAGTGTGTGGCGCGCACTGACAGCCTTAGTCTAATTTAAACGTCCTGTTTTGGCACATGTACTACTGCTGGCGCTCTAGTGGCTAAAGGATCAATAAGGCATGGTACTGATAAGTGAGTAGCAGTCGAACAGTGAAAACTATAGTGACAAAATAAATGTGGAAGTCCTTATCTAGTTTCTTCTTCGGTGCTCTCCCTGGAGTATTGAAGAAAAGGGTAGGTGGCCCGTGAATGTGCTCGTGTTGCTGTGATGGGCCCCTTCCTTTCTTCCTGCATAGAAAGAGAAAATACAGGTTAAAATATACTAGAGCACCAAGTGTTCTAAGTCATAAAATCAAAACATAGTAATTACATACGTAGGTACATTTACATACTCATCATGAATTTAACACAAGCGGACAAAAGCCAATCCACACTTATTCTTCTATCAGGTGAGTCGCCATCTCCTCATCATGATTATGTCCCTTAGGCTGCCTAGTTTCGAGGTCTAGGATCCATTTCGATTCCTTCCTTCTAAGGGCCAGCTCCCTGTTACCCCCTCTCTGTTTGGCAGGTATCTGTTCTATGACAAAATATTTAAGCAGTCTGCTGTTGGATAGATGAAATTGCGGCAGCAGGCACAGCACGTAATCCCTTCCACAAGTGAAATGCCAAACATGTTTCGGGCGGGGACAGTGAGATAACAGTCCTCACAGCTGCCGGGACTGTGTTTGATTGCAGCCAGTGAACAAGGGCTTGGCGCCCGAAACATGTTTGGCATTTCACTTGTGGAAGGGATTACGTGCTGTGCCTGCTGCCCACATTAAAGGAGGTTCTTATGCTCAACTGTGTTGGCGTTTCCATGCAGAGCGCAACAGGGTGAAACCTGGACTTTGGAATTTAATTGCGGCGTGCTCCGCCGCGGAGATGCCCCGCCGCAAATGAAAGCGGACCTGCGTGCCCTCAGTCATCGGCACGCATAGGAGTTGGACATGCCTATTTTTGTGGGGGTAAGAAAGTCAGCAGAGTATGTGATGTTTTTCCTGCTACAGGACCCACTTTGTTTTTTAATTTGCACGACTATGTCTCTGCAGGCTTCCACTATGGCTATTGAAGGACTACTTACCCCAGAAGGCTATTGGCTAAAAGAAGTCCCATTTGGGCGGGGACAGTGAGATAACAGTCCTCACAGCTGCCGGGACTGTGTTTGATTGCAGCCAGTGAACAAGGGCTTGGCGCCCGAAACATGTTTGGCATTTCACTTGTGGAAGGGATTACGTGCTGTGCCTGCTGCCCACATTAAAGGAGGTTCTTATGCTCAACTGTGTTGGCGTTTCCATGCAGAGCGCAACAGGGTGAAACCTGGACTTTGGAATTTAATTGCGGCGTGCTCCGCCGCGGAGATGCCCCGCCGCAAATGAAAGCGGACCTGCGTGCCCTCAGTCATCGGCACGCATAGGAGTTGGACATGCCTATTTTTGTGGGGGTAAGAAAGTCAGCAGAATATGTGATGTTTTTCCTGCTACAGGACCCACTTGGTTTTTTAATTTGCACGACTATGTCTCTGCAGGCTTCCACTATGGCTATTGAAGGACTACTCACCCCAGAAGGCTATTGGCTAAAAGAAGTCCCATTTGGGCGGGGACAGTGAGATAACAGTCCTCACAGCTGCCGGGACTGTGTTTGATTGCAGCCAGTGAACAAGGGCTTGGCGCCCGAAACATGTTTGGCATTTCACTTGTGGAAGGGATTACGTGCTGTGCCTGCTGCCCACATTAAAGGAGGTTCTTATGCTCAACTGTGTTGGCGTTTCCATGCAGAGCACAACAGGGTGAAACCTGGACTTTGGAATTTAATTGCGGCGTGCTCCGCCGCGGAGATGCCCCGCCGCAAATGAAAGCGGACCTGCGTGCCCTCAGTCATCGGCACGCATAGGAGTTGGACATGCCTATTTTTGTGGGGGTAAGAAAGTCAGCAGAGTATGTGATGTTTTTCCTGCTACAGGACCCACTTGGTTTTTTAATTTGCACGACTATGTCTCTGCAGGCTTCCACTATGGCTATTGAAGGACTACTTACCCCAGAAGGCTATTGGCTAAAAGAAGTCCCATTTGGGCGGGAACAGTGAGATAACAGTCCTCACAGCTGCCGGGACTGTGTTTGATTGCAGCCAGTGAACAAGGGCTTGGCGCCCGAAACATGTTTGGCATTTCACTTGTGGAAGGGATTACGTGCTGTGCCTGCTGCCCACATTAAAGGAGGTTCTTATGCTCAACTGTGTTGGCGTTTCCATGCAGAGCGCAACAGGGTGAAACCTGGACTTTGGAATATGTATATATATATATATATATATATATATATATATATATATATATATTCACTGAAAAAAACAGGTTTTACAGACGTTATAGTTAGGAATTAGCATTTAAAAAACCTTAGAAATTCACTGAAAAAAACATAGGTTTCAGGGATGTTATAGTTAGTTGGACATTTGACTCATATAAAACCAGAAAAATTCACCCTTTATAGTTAGTTGAGCTAACTATAACTCGCGCGCCCGCAATGCACTGGTGATGACGTCACATATTACATCACTCATGACGTGGTCAGTGACATCACTGATGACATCTCAAATGACATCACTGATGACATCATCCAGTGAATGTGTGTTTCTGTAAAGTTTAAATATTTTTCACATATATCTATGCCAAGGTGTATTGAAGAAAGAGTGAATTTACAAGTCCCTGAATGGATTATTTAGTAGGTGCGTGCCTGATTGTATAACTGAGTGATTGAACATGTGTTACTGAATGTATAGGTTAGTGACTAAACTGTGTGAAAGTCTGTATTAGTGTCTCAGTTGGTGTATGAGCGGCTGCATGGGTTGGTGAGTAGCTTCATGAGTGTCTATATGTGTTATTGATTTGTTGTCTGAGTATCTGTATGAGGGTCTGTGTGGGTCGGTGGGGGCGGTGTGACTCTGTGCACACATGTCAGAGTGGGTGATTCACTGGTTGTATGGATTCAAAAGTGTAGGAAAGTGGCTCTGTATATACTGTTCCCAAATAGGTACAGTGTGCACAGAGTCCACAGTCCCCAGAGGTTTGGCAGAGGATAAAGTTAGATATAACCTTACTCTCTAAAGTGGTAGCTTGGTCGAGCAGTAAGGCAGTATCAGAGGACAGTGTAAAGCATTTGTTGTACACACTCAGTCAGCAAATGGTCTCACACACTCAAGAACTGAACTCTAGGCCAATGGTTTGTATATAAAAATATATGGTTGTTTTATTTTAGAACCAACAATAGGTATCAAAATATACTTTCTCAGAATGAGATGCTTTAGTTAAATACTTTGCAATGGCAATTGACTTTTAAATGCAATAGTTACAGTTTGTTGCAATTGGCAACACAATTTCAAACACAATAATACATTGAGCTCAATGGGAATTTCAAGTTAAATGCAATTGATTACTTTTAGGATTACTTTTTTAACTCCAGGACTGGATCCTAGATTCCTGGGACAGTTCTTTGAAACAGGTGAGTAAATACGATTTAGTTACTGTGGTGATTTTTAAGCATTATTTTGGTATTTTAAAAGTTGACACTTAGAAACTTTTTCTAATGAAATCACCAATGTTATCCTATGGGAGGAAATTCACTTAGCAGGTAAGTGGGGTTATTGTTACTTTTTCTATCTCAGTGTTGGATCCTGGATCCAGCACTAGTGTACCACCTGTAAGCAGTTGAGAGAATGCGTTTAGGTTATACAGGCGATTTTTAACGAATATTTGTAAGTTTGCAAAATCGACACTTTTTCAGCAAAAACCAGGCAATGTTATCCTATGGAAGGAAATTCAAGTTGCAGGTAAGGTATGTTCTCGTTACTTTTGTAATCCAGTGCTGGGCTCCTAGGCTCAGTACTGTGACATCTATCTAAAACAGGTAAGTAATTACGTTTTCACAGTTGGTACGATTTTTAAAGAATATTTGTAGTTTGCAAAAATCGACACTTAAAAGAAATTTCACAGAAAAACAGTCAATGGTTTCCTATGGGAGAAAATTGAGTTAGCGGTAAGTACGGTTGTAATTACTTTTCAGAGTCAGTGCTGGGCACCAAGATCCAGCACTGGGATCTCTCCTAATAGCAGGTGAGTATTTTCGATTCCGTTACTCGGTTAATTTTAGGTGAATATTTTAAAGTTTAGAAACTCTACACTTATATGAATTTTCAAGTGAAACCAGCCAATGTTACCCTATGGAAGAAAAGTGAGTTATTGGCTCTTGGGTAAGTACTCGACTGGCAGAGTTAAGGTGGTGGGCATAGACTCAGGGGTCTCCCAGGGTCAGGTAAGTACAGTTGTTACACCCTCAGCGGCACAGGGGCAGCCGGGTGCAGAGTGAGGTAGGCCCAATGTTATCCTATGGGAGGCAGGGGGCCGGTGGTTGGTGGCTGCTGGCTAGCAGGCCACGCGGCTGTGGGAGCTGGGCTCCTGGTCACTTGCTCAGGGCAGAAGTTGCACTGCCAGGGCCATCCATGTGGCTGGTTGCAGGGTGCTTTTGAGCCGTCAGGCGCTCAATGGATTGCAATGGAGAAGCTCAAAAATGAACAAAGGTTGCAATCTCGGGGACGAAGATTCTTCAGGTGCGACCACCACTTCAAGAGGTAAGTTGGGTAATAGGAGGATAGGTAGGTACCCAGGAGTTGGGCACAGGGGGCCGCAGGGCGCCGGGTGCAGGGGTGCCTTTTGGTGTCGGGAATTCTTACTCTGTTGATTGCGGTTGGGGGGGTCCCTGGTTCTGAGGCTGCAGGCGTCGTCAGGAGCGTCGAGGTTGGTCCTTGGGTGCCGGATTCGGGGTCACAGTCGCCGGGGGGATGTTCTCTTGGTCTTTGTCCACTCCAGCACAGGCCAGGATTGGCGGGTGCAGAGTGTGCAGGGTTCGCGATTCCTGGCTGATGCCAGGGGTCAGTTACTTGCTTTGAGCAGTCACTGCTCGTGGGAGTCCCAGATGCTCAGAGTCACAAGGTAGCCAGGTCCTCCGGGGTTTGTGAGGTTCTTAGCCACGGAAGATGCCGGGATTTAGCAGGAGCAGGTTCGAGGGTCGACAGGCCGGTAGGGCTGGGGCCAAAGCAGTTGGTTTCTTCCTCTGTTTGCAGCTGCACGGCAGGTATTCTTTCTTCTTGTTCTTCTTTGTTAGTTTAGAATCTGGAATCTGAGGAAGGAAGGTTCAGGGTGCCCCTAAATACTACATTTAGGGGCGATACAGGTAGGTAAAGGGCAGGGACCACTGGGTCCCTGCCCTGGGGTGGGTACACCCCCTATCCTGCCTCTCTCCTGTGGGAGGGGGCAGTGGCCTAGTCCTGATTGGGCAGGGCTCCCCATCTTCCAGATGGCGAGAGCCCGGAGATGTACTTCACCTCGCGTCCCCCCCACCTGAGGGGTGGGGTTGGCAGAGGCTGGCACAAACCCCTTTCCTTCCTTGGGGTTACCGGACAGTTTTCCCGCCAGAGTGGGGGTTTAGAACCGGTAGGGGCCAGTTGCTGAGTACAGCAAATGGCCTGGAGAAGCTGACAAAGGCGGCATGCCTTTGAAGCTTCCCCTGCCCATCCTGGGGGAGGATACCTAGCACCTCGCCCAGGATGTGCATTGTTGCAGGCCCAGAAGAGCGGATGGCTCTCTACCCAGGGGTCCAGCAACATGTCTACTGTGTGGCAGCCTAGGCAGCCGCTCAGACCAGACGTGGATTGTAGGTTAGGTTCAGGGGGCATCTCTAAGATGCCCTCTGTTGTGCATTGTACATTAAATCCTGCACTCGCATCAGTGCGGGTTTAATGTGCTGAGAAGTTTTCTCAGTCTTCAGTGAAGCCATCATAGTGCTGTGGAGTTCGTGTTGACGATCTCCCAGCACCATATACTCTTAAATGGCAGCACTGCACTTACAGTGCCCAGGAATGGACCTGGGTACTGTAGGGGCACAGGGCTCATGCTCTTGTACCCACACCACTGGCATAGGGCACCCAGCTAGAGGGGAGGTTGATGTATGCCATGGCAGTGTATGTTGTGGGCATGGCACACAGGGATGTCTGCCATGTCGACTCTTTGTTTTGTCTTGTACCCAGACACTCAGCCTGCAAGGGCAGTGTGTGTGTGTTAGGGTACAGGGCCTCTAAGGGTGGCACAATGAATGCTGCAGCCCTTAGAGGCCTTCCCTGGTCACAAGGCCCTGGGTACCTATGGTACCATTTACCAGCGGCTGACATGTGGCCAGGGTTTGCCAATTTCGGTTTGAGGTTAGGGAAGGAACATAGGCCCTGGGCACCTGATTGGCAGGAACCCAGGGCACACTCAGTCAAAGTACATTCAGCAATTCAGCAAAAAGTGGGGGCATACCATGCAAGAAAGATGGCACTTTCTCACAATGTATATCACACAAAAAAAGAGGGGGGGATCTAGGAGCCAGAAAGGTCCAGTGTCCATGCTCCCTAAATTCAATATCTAAACCAAGAGGACACAGTTCCTATGGGCGGGTGCAAAAAGTCACCAAGCCCTAAAAAAGAAAAAAAGGAAAGCAGAGTGTGAAAATTTCCTAGATTGGAAACCCACTCATGAAACTGGAAGACCACTCTTTGTCCTCTATTGCCCTCACACACCCCGAAGGGTGTCATGCTTCATCATCGGGCGGTTGCTCCTCGTAGGGCCGGCGCTGCAATTCCCTACGGGCCCCGCGAAGGGTCTCTTTGTCGGAGATCTTTTGAGGACCGCCGGATGGTGCATGTGGGTGTGTGGGGAGTGGGTTGTTGATGGAGGGTAAATGAAGTGCGTGCTAGTTGGTGTGAAAAATATGTAAAAAAGGGTCATCATGCAGCAAATTGTGTTAGATGTACCCTTAGCAGGCTTTGGACTGCTGAAAAGTTATGACCCTAGAGGCACGCTATGCCCAGGGGTCATAGGTCATAGGTCAGTCATAGGTCAACATGTTTCGCGCTTCTTCCGCCTATAAGAGGTCGACGGCGCTTCGTCAGGACCAAATTGTTAAAATTAAGTGCACGTGAAGGTTGGTGAGACATAATAAAATACCCTCAATACCGCTCTGGGCCACAAACTGTGTTCCTCAGTGTGGTCACAGGTTGATGATGAATAGTGAGCTCCAGGTCAGTATCCTCAATACCGCTCTGGGCCACAAACTGTGTTCCTCAGTGTGGTCACAGGTTGATGATGAATAGTGAGCTCCAGGTCAGTATGTTGTTTGAGAATATCGAAGGAGGATCTCAGTGTAGTTTGAACTGCATTTAATTCTGTTCGCACTGCACTTTAGTTCCGCTATCTGCTATCCACGGTCCACCACGGCTTTGTGTGCCGCTTGTGTGGAGGGACGCAGCTCCACCCCCAGCCCTCCTTTCTCACAATGGCCACATCAAAAGCATTCAGCATGTGCACAACCAGCAATGATGCGTGCTGCGGGCGGGCCGTACTAGGAGCAATGTCTGTTGCCTACAACACTACATCATCTGCAATAGCGACTCGATCTGAATTGTAAACACTGCTGTCTGCAGTGTAGGCCAGAGAGCGGTCAGCAAGGGCCCACAGCCACGTGGTGTTGACTTCAGCTGCCCAGTTTGCCATACGTGAAGCAACAAAAACCGTGTGCGGACCCTGTGATTATGCGTGGTGCGGACATAGCGCACTGGAGTAATGTCTTTTGCCTACAGGACTGCGTCATCTACAATAGCGACTCGATCTGAATTGTGAACACTGCTGTCTGCAGTGTAAATTGAAGGCAGTAGTGAGCACAGTCTTCCATGAATACTTTTTCTCACGTCTTCTGCACAAAATACAACATAAATTACACAAAACTCTGCAATAAATCAATCAAAACAATTCGAATTGCCATCTCTGCTGTCCACTGTGTACACTGTTATTCAGTGTTCTTTACCACTACCAAGAAAAATTTGGTCATTGTACTAGACCTATATGTCATCTTAAAAAACTTCTTCAAGCAGGTATACTAAAAGGCTATTGTGTATATTTCAATAGACGTTGTAGTTAGTTGCCTACTGGATTTGGTAATTAAACAATCACCACTCGATCTGAATTGTGAGCCCTGCTGACCGCACTGTAGGCCAGAGGCAGTTGTCATTAACGCCTCACAACCACATGCTGTTGGATTCGGAAACACGCAGTTGGTTGCACCTGATCGGAGTGGGTACACAGAAATCATCACAAACTTTAACTTCTGACATCCTCAATCACAGAATCAAGACCCCGTTTCACTGTTCCGACCTGCTGTACCACGGTGTATTCCACCGACTGCAGTCAACCAAGCCCAATAATCATGTGCAGCAGTTAGCTACTGAAGCAGAGTCTGATGCACCTCAACGGAGGGAGTTCTGTCAAAACCAAGCAGCAAGTAATATCGGACATCGTCTATTTTGGGATCAAGACACCGTTCCACTGTTGGGACCTAGAGTTGGTTGCACCTGGTCGAAGGGGCTACCTTCATCTCCACTCTCAGATACAGTTCTAACATCGTCCATTGTGGGATCAAGACCCCGTTCCACTGTTCGGACCTGCTGTACCGCGGTGTACTCCACTGACTGCAGTCACCCAACCCCAATAATCATGTGCAGCAATTAGGTACGGAAGCACAGAGTCTAATGCACCTCAACGGAGGGAGTTCTGTGAAAACCAAGCAGCACGTAATATCGTACATCGTCCATTTTGGGATCAAGACCCCGTTCCACTGTTCGGACCTGCTGTACCACGGTGTACTCTACCGACTGGTGTCAACCAAGCACAATAATCATGTGCAGCACTTCGCTACGGAAGCACAGAGTCTGATGCACGTCAACGCAGGGACTTCTTTGAAAATTCACAAGCAGCAGGTAATATCGGCCATCGTCCATTGTGGGATCAAGACACCATTCGACTGTTGGGACCTAAAGTTGCTTGCACCTGGTCGAAGGGAGTACCTTCATCTCCACTCTCAGATGTAGTTCTAACATCGTCCATTGTGGGATCAAGATACCGTTTCACTGTTGGAACCTAGAGTTGCTTGCACCTGGTCGAAGGGAGTACCTTCATCTCCACTCTCAGATGTAGTTCTAACATCGTCCATTGTTGGATCAAGACACCGTTCCACTATTGGGACCTAGAGTTGGTTACAGCTGGTCGAAAGGAGTACCTTCATCTGCACTCTCAGATGCAGTTCTAACATCATCCATTGTGGGATCAAGACACCGTTCCACTGTTGGTACCTCTTCGACTACTGTGTTAGTAGAATACAGAGCACTTCACGGTGCTGGGCCTCAGGCTGGGCGCTGTCTGCCTGTGTCACGGTAGCCAGCGTTGATCTCAGGAGCCTACCCAGCTTGCAGACCTCTGCCCAAAAGCTTCCGCCGGCACGTGGTGGGCCCTATTTCACATATGACGGTGTCGAAAGGTGAACTGTGGGGCCTATGTGCGTCGCAGGGGCCATGACGGTTTCTGGGTAGCAGCAGGCTGAGAGCATTATTCCCGCAGCCACCTTCGCTCACGGCGTCAGCCTCGTGGCGGTGTAAGCTGCGCAGACCTGACAGACATGTTTGCCATTCCGGAAGAGAACCACACCCAGAGAAACGTACCTTTTATTCATACCCCTACGCTAGCCTTGTGTACGCCGAGCCAGCCAACTACGCTAAAGATTTATTGGGGGGGGGGGGGCAGGTACCCGCTATGTTTTCATAATCTTCCCTACTGACTGCACTATCATGGTTGTGTCCACTGTCGACTTCACTCAATAGACCATCAGTGTATGTTGACATGTAAATGTCTGTGCTCTGGATACTAAAGTCTCTCAGGCACATCCCCTCAACACTTTGCATTGTATACTTTTATCATCGAGAATCACTTGCCACCTTCGCACATACTTTGCTCCCATTCTCCCCACATTATGCATTGTGTGGCAGAGGTGCCATGCGTTTGTGTACATGGCTAGCCACAGTTCCCACAGTGCGTAGTGTCGTTGTGTCTGCTAGGTGTACATGTTGTTTATCATGTTGTATGTGATTATATAAGGTAGCACGTTTATTTACGAACAGTGGTTTCTCCAATTTACATATCGCTGTCTTAAAGAGGATACAGAAGTTTTTCTCACAGGTGAAAAGTGCGAACACAATGGCAGTCATTCATTACTATGCAAGAATGTCCAACTGTACAACGCTTGTAAGCTTACAGGCCCCAATCTTGCGTGCTTTCTTAAAAGCATGCCAACTTCCACAATCAGACCAACATTCACACAGCTTTCTAACGGCAGTTATCTGCTTCTTTTCCTCTTCTTTTTTTCCTTCAAAAAAGCTTTATTGTGCAGAGAAAAAGGGTACAAGCACGGGCCTACAACCTCCTGGGCCGGCCGCTAGTATTCAGAGATGTTCAAGCAGTTCAAAAACAATGACTGGCCCACAGGGGCTCCGCTAAATTACAGGAGATCAGACTGCACATAAGGGACGTCAGGATACACCCTTTTAAAAAAAAAAAAAAAAAAAAAAAAAATTAAATAAAAAACCAAAAAGCAAGGCGAGAAACATTGAAAGGGCGTCTAACCACAGCAGAGGAACTCCACACCCGACCACCATAGGGTGGTCAATAAAAAGGGGGTCTGAGAGGGAGGGGGGGCCACGGGAAAACCAAACCTATACACAGATGAACAAATTAAGCAAGGAACCCTCAAGGATCAGGGGGACAAGGCAACCTCAGACGCATCCACCAGGGGGGGGAGAACAGATAGTCCCTCGATACACATTCCACTGACCCCAGATTCTACCCCATGCCCCCGATTTACCACGAGCCACATACACCGTCTTCTACCTGAACATGCACCAGTCCATGTTCTCCTTCCATACGGACACGGTGGGAGGCCGTTGGGAACCCCAAAGCTGCGCAATATCTCTCTTTGCAATCATGTTCCCAAGGGCCGCCCACCGAGCCTGGGCCGCATTACAGTCATTGGGCTCCCACACATTCAGAACACATCGGCGCACCTCCGGCAGCAGAGCGACCCCAGTGACTCGTTTCATAACATCATGCACCTGGCGCCAATATTCCGCCACCTCGCGGCACTCCCAGAGGATGTGGAGAAAGGTGGCACTGAGCCCGCAGCCACGCTTACAGAGCCCGTCGTCAGAAAACCCCATCGAGACCAAACGGGGACCCGTCACATAGACACGATGGAGAATCTTAAGCTGGACCAGACGGAGACGGGCCGGGATGGCAACCTCCTTAGGGGATGACAGCGCAGACTGCCAGTCCTCGTCATCCAACTCAACCCCATCCCCCGTCCACGCCTCCCGAAGACGCACCAAGAGATCAGCCCGATTATTTATTAGTTTTTTATAAATCAGAGAGATAGTACTGTCGGGCACGTGTCCGTCGAGTATACGGTCCTCGAGAGGCGAAGCAACAGGGACCGTGGTCCCCTCCCCAAAGACAGAGAGTAGGGCGTGCCGAACCTGGGCATAGCGGAAGAACTCCCTTTCACTAAGCTCGTACTCGCTCTGAAGCGCCGCGAAGGATTTAACCGCGCCTTTAACCCATAGGTCCCCCACTCAGCTAATGCCGATCGTATCCCAGTGCTCAAAGCCTTTCGTTGTCCAGAGGCTTCCCAAGCGCTCTGAGGCGAACAAAGAAGTAGCACACGTTAAACGCTCACTCCAGCCCACAGCTACATTCGCCGCCTTCCACACACGTACCGCAATCCTAGTAGGGCCCGTGAGGGTCCTCCCGGCAGATCGAGAGTAAAGCGCTCTGTTATAGTTACCGCCGGGAAGCAGGAATTTATCCATCTCATATGCCGGGTTCGAACCAGGAGCGTACGTAGCATGGTTAATGGCAGACAGCTGGGAGGCCCAATAGTACCTTCTAATGTCAGGAAGCGCGATGCCCCCGTCATACCAGGGAAGAGTCAGCTTTGCCAAAGCGATACGCGCCCGACCGTCCCAAACCAGTCTCCTCTGCAAACTCTCCACTTCCCTAAAGTAGGCCGCCGGAATGATATCGAAGGAGTTCTGGAGTGCGTAAAGAAATCTGGGGAGGGACATCATTTTAAACAGTGCTGCGCGACCAAGTTGAGACAAGGGCAACTTACACCACCGAGCCGTATCCACCCTCAAACGCCAGAGGGGAGACAGGAGATTCTGCTCGTAGCGGACCGCCGGATCCAACGAAACGTACACCCCCAAGTATTTAAAGCCGGATTGAGATGTTTGAATCGGAAGCCGAGGCGGTAAGAGAGGAAGGCCACCGGAGATAGGATACACGCAAGATTTGGACCAGTTAATTATCAACCCCGAATTCCTCCCGAAGGAAGTAAGGACATCAAAAAGCACATTGAGCGACTTCCGCGGCGAGGTGAGGTACAAAAGAATGTCGTCCGCGTACAACGAGACCTGATCCTCGAAGCCCGGGGCCCACCGGATCCCTCTGATCGAGGGCTCCCAGCGGAGCCAGGCAGCGAGCGGTTCCAAGGCGAGAGCAAAGAGCAGAGGGGACAACGGACACCCCTGCCTAGTACCCCTCCCGAGAGCGAAGGGCCGAGAAACCCGCCCATTGACAACAACCTGAGCCACTGGTCCAGCATAGAGGAGCTTAACCCAACTAATAAATCCCTCCCCAAAGCCAAACTTCGCCAAGACGGCCCAAAGGAATGGCCACTCGATGGTATCAAAGGCCATCGTGGCGTCTAAGGAAACCAATATGGCCGGTTCAGAGAGGTACTCCGCCCTAGCGAGGACGCCGTGTAGACGCCGCAAGTTGAGAGCGGTATTCCGATGAGGGATAAAGCCGCATTGATCCGGATGTATCAAATCACATATAACTCTCAGCAAGCGATTAGCGAGGACCTTGGCGAGGATTTTCGGTTCGGCATTTAGTAGGGAAATAGGCCTATATGAGGCACAGCGGTCTCGTGGCTTACCGTCCTTGGGAATCACAACTATAGTAGCCAGACGCTGGTCGTCGGGGAGGGAACCCCGCTCGAGCGACTCCAGAAACATACGACGGAGGAAGGGCGCGATTTTATCCAGGCGTAGTTTATACAGTTCAATCGGCAGTCCGTTGGGGCCCATAGCCTTGCCCGAGCGAAGGGAACGAATCGCGGTAGCAATCTCGTCGACAGACAGTGAGGCCTCCATCTGCTCACGGTCCTCGACGGATAAGCCGGGCAAGGCAATATCCCGCAGCAAGAGACGAGAGTCATCCTCATCTCTATCAGACACCGGGGAGTACACCGCCTATCTGCTTCTTAATAACATGGACTGATACCCAATGTGAGCTGGCATACCGTATGTCCTTACTGTTTCAAACCGGATAACTTCCTCTGGCAATCTCTATTTCCAACCACACAAAGTAACTCCCAAAGTTCAACTTGGCCTTCAATACCTACTTTGAAAACAGATTTTTTTAAACGGAGCAAACTGAAAGCGCTTTTGCTTACACGAATCCCAAGAATCAGGCACAGATGAATGTATTAATTACAGAGCTGCCACATCTAACGCGTTTCGGGCAGTTGCCCTTGCTCGCAGCCCTTTCCCGCCATTTGTTTAAATATGCTTTGTGTGCACCACGTGTGATAATAAACATAAAGAAAATACTATGTGTTTCTTACATTTGGGTCAGTCTTTTTTCTGCCTGATCATACACCATGAGTTAATCTTAATAAAATCTAACAACGAAAGGCATATATGTCTGAATAAAATATGACCAGTTTCATAATTTAAAAACGGAGCAATTTGTTGTTACTTTAATTCGTTCAATTCGTGTGCTACACGGTTTGTCGGCAATCAATATGTCTAATATTGTATATTCAAAGACAAATGTGCAAATTCATGTGCAAATACCGCAAATAAATATGTGCAAAATAGAGCATGCATCTCTTACAATATGTGCAAATTGCGCTGTCTATGTATTTATGTGCAAATACCGCTACGATCTGTTGTGTAAATCAATGAAAATTTGTAAACAATTACATCGAACATGTGCAAATTACGCAAGCCTTGAATCAACCTCATATTGAAAGCCAATATGGTCTCTCCTAACAATAAAACATAATCAATATACAGCCTAAATGCTGATTGATTCTCTATTGCCTTTGAACTGAAGGTTCTTATGCTCTATACTGAAACCAACATGGAGTATATTATCTACAAAATGACTGAACCATCCTCTGTGAAACAGCTTATAGAATGTGTAAGTATAATGTACAATCCACGTCAATATAGGAAAATCCCCAAAAGGTGAACATAATATCTTTTAAGAATCAAAAGAAGTTATAGTTAAAAACAACGGTGCTGCAGGGAAGCAGTCTAAATGGATATATGCAGAAAATTAAATGTTGCTATATTTGTACAGAAAAACAACCGATTATAAAAAATGATACAAATCTTCCGTAGTATTTAACCACTTGGGGAATTTACTGTCTAGTTCTAAAATTATTCTTGATTCCATCCTTCTCAGCATCTTATCCCTGTCTCCTCCTCTGTTTGGTTTGGGAATTGCCACTATTACAAAGTACCTTAGACACTGCAGATCATTATTGTGAACTGACTTAAAATGTCTGGCAACTGGATAAGAGCTGTCGTTGTTCACGATTGCTTGAAGATGCTGGAGGATTCTGACATGCACCTGCAGCTTGGTGCTACCAACATATCTCAAGCCGCAGGTGCATGTCAGAACATAAACTGCATATTCAGTTTTGCAATTGTAGGTCTCCTTGATTTTTACCATGTCTGGACGGAAAGGGCTTGCAAGTTTGGTATTAGTTCCAAACTTGCAAGCCCTGCAGCTGGAACATTTGACAAACCCTGGCCGGGGCTGCAAACACATGGGGTCTTTGCTCAATTCAGGAAAACTTTTAGTAATTTGAGCTCTCATTGAGGGTCCTTTTCTGTATGTAATGGTTGGAGTACTGGGGAGTCTAGGAGCTAGAACCCCATCAGTTAAAAGTATAGGCCAGCTTTGTGTAATGATGGACCTAATCTTTCTTTTTTGGCAATTGTACGTTGTGACAAACCTAGGAGCAGAATCATTGTCCTTCGCTACTGAATGTGTATTATGTATTGTTGTTGCATCATTTCTTAACAAAAAATCTCTGGGCTTGGCATACATTTTCTTGACTGCCTGATTTAAAATGGCATCTTTATACCCTCTCTGTTTGAATCTATCGAGTGCCAGTGTGGTGCAGGACGCTAAATCCTCTTCTGTGCTGCAGTTGCGCTTGAGCCTTAATAGCTCACCATACGGGATGTTATTAATGACGTGTTTAGGGTGAGCACTGCTGGCATGTAATGTAGAATTGCCAGCAGTGCTTTTCCTGTGGAGGGTGGTTGCTATTTGTCCTTCACGAATAAAGATGTTAACATCTAAAAAATCAACTTGTTGTCTATTTATGTTAGATGTAAATTTAAAATTCTCGTTATTGATATTAACCTCTTTGACAAATTCAATTGCACTTAACTCATCCCCCCTCCATATAATAAAAACGTCATCGATATAACGCATCCATGTTAAAACATGATCAGTAAAAACAGAATTATGTGTGCGCTTGAGGACCCGCTCCTCCCACCAACCCACGTGAAGACACGCATAGCTGGGAGAGAAGCAGGCCCCCATCAAGACACCCCTCTTCTGTAAGTATATATCCTTGACAAACAGGAAATGATTGTTGCTGAGACACCAGGATAATAGTTCCATCATCATTTTGTTATGGCTATAACATTGTAACGGTCTAGTACCTAAATTTTTTTTTAATCCAGTATGATGTTCAATACTGGTATAAAGGGATTCAATATCCAAAGTAATGAATATCGAATCTTCAGTCCAAGGAATGTTCTTGATCTTTTAAAAAAAAATCTCCGGTGTCTTTAATATAAGTTGGCAAACTCGTTACTAGATCCTGTAAAAAGTAATCAATGTACTGAGTGATATGTTCTGCGACGCCCTGTATGGCCGATATAATGGGTCACCCAGGGACCGGTAATATCTTTTTATGCACTTTGGGTATTAGATATAACCTAGGTAAAACAGGATTTTCTACATGTAGAAACTGGAATTCCTCCGTGGAAATCATCCCCTCTCTTTTCCATTTGAAGAGTATTTTCTTGAGGTAATCTCTAGCAGCATTGTACTCCCTGAAAGTGGATTTTTCATAACACAAAGGATCGCTTAGCTGTTTCTGCGCCTCTGCGATATATTCTTTTTGCGGCCAAATAACAATGTTGCCCCCTTTGTCAGATGTTACAATGCCAAACAGGAATTGATTGTTGCTGAGACACCAGGATACTAGTTCCATCATCATTTTGTTATGGCTATAACATTGTAACGGTCTAGTACCTAAAAAATTTTCTAATGCTTTTAATCCAGTATGATGTTCAATACTGGTATAAAGGGATTCAATATCCAAAGTAATGAATATCGAATCTTCAGTCCAAGGAATGTTCTTGATCTTTTAAAAAAAATCTCCGGTGTCTTTAATATAAGTTGGCAAACTCGTTACTAGATACTGTAAAAAGTAATCAATGTACTGAGTGATATGTTCTGCAACGCCCTGTATGGCCGATATAATGGGCCGCCGAGGGACTGGTAATATCTTTTTATGCACTTTGGGTATTAGATATAACCTAGGTAAAACAGGATTTTCTACATGTAGAAACTGGAATTCCTCCGTGGAAATCATCCCCTCTCTTTTCCATTTGAAGAGTATTTTCTTGAGGTAATCTCTAGCAGCATTGTACTCCCTGAAAGTGGATTTTTTATAACACAAAGGATCGCTTAGCTGTTTCTGCGCCTCTGCGATATATTCTTTTTGCGGCCAAATAACAATGTTGCCCCCTTTGTCAGATATGGTGACAATAATTTAATGGTCATTACTCAATTGTTTGATCAACGATGCATATTCTTTTTCCTGTTCGCTCTTGTATCTTCTCCCGTGTTGGATTTTGTAGTGCAATTTTTTTAGATCTTCCACTATGACCTCATGGAAGATATCAATAGCGTCCTTAGGCATGTTTGGCACAAAAATGAACTTTGGCTTGAAGGGGCTTGTGTTAGCTCCTATTTGGGAAATGGTCGCCTCAGTTAGTTCTTGTTGGGTTGATAAATCCTCCTCTGAGGCACCAGTCATGTCGAAGTTGGTGCATTGTAAGAAACATTTTCGCATCGGCTGCTGTAAGCTTGATATTTGACTGGTTGTCCAGGTTATGTTCTCGTTCTTTGGGACCTTCTTTAATACTAAAGAATTTCTGCAAGTTGAGTTTACGGATGTAACAAAAGATGTCTACACGTGTCCGTGTGTAATCAAAGTCACTGATAGGGCAGAAAGACAGACCGAGACTGAGAAGCTGTTTTTCAGCCTCAGAAAGAGTGATGGTAGAAAGATTTACTATAGTGTTGTAAGTTATTGATTTTTCTCGCCAATACTGCCTTTTTGTTTTTTTGTAAGAGTTTCCGCTTCTTGCGGCGCTCTCTCCGTCTTTTGTTGGTTCTTGTTCTTTTTTATTTTGATTGCGGGGCCTCAATGTTTGCAGACGATCGTATACTAAAAAAAAAAAAATCGATCTCCTCGCCTAAATCTAAAATTTTGGACCTGTCGAATGTTTCTGTACTATTAATGCTGCCTTCATCTGACGACATAGTGTTAAATGGTAGCGGCAGTCGTAGTCGATAACCTTTCAAGTATTGCCCGGCGGTAATCGCCTCTTATACCATTCGATGCTAAACCAATAAAGAGGCAGGCGCCGGAGACTGGAAGGCAGGAAACAAAGTTTTATTCCGTCGGAGTGGAACACATCAGATCAGACAGCGAAGTATCGTCACGAGGTGCTCTAACTGCATCTCTGAGACCTGTTCTCTTATACACACGTTTATGACTTTATTGCAGGGTTATCATACATGGCACATTCTTGAGATCACTTTGATGCATGAAAGAACATCCTCAGAATCCCCGGCTCAGATCCGATCCCACGCATAGCTACAGTAGAAGTTCCCACCCCACCCGCAGTAGGAGATGGCTATCACACAGCAGGATATTCCGCCAGTTCCCGGGGGTGTGTGCAACCGGTCGGGTCTCAGGGGGTGGGGGCCTTGATCTGCTGTAATCCCTTTGATGTGGGGTGTTTCCCTTACAGTAGGGGCAATAAACTGCATCCGCAGGGCTAGGTGATGGCCTGGGATCGGTTCGGACAATCGGGCGCGGAGGAAGGGGGTTATCAGAAAGGATGTATGACCATGTATGGGATGAAAGGAGGTGTTGGTCAGGCACGGGGTGCGATTCCATGGCAGGGTCGCGCAGAAGGAGAGGTTTTACGGCCCATGTATGAGAGAGCGGGGGTGGCCAGCGCGCGGGGGATGTTCGCAGCGCCTGAGGGGCGCGCTGGTGATCGGCAATGAGCGGGGAGAGAGAGTGGGGTGCCTAAAATGGCGGCCGTGCGTTCGCTGTGCGTGGCGCTGGGGAGAGGCAAGATGGCGCAGATAATGTTCAGTTACAAGCTAAATTTCCACAATAGTGCTCACCAATGAATCACTGTCACTATTGCCTGGGGCAGATTCAATATTCGCACTTGCAGTTGCCCCTCTTTGTGCAGTCGATGTGGTTGGCTTTTGGTTCAGTTTTGATTTTTTTGCATTATCAAACTTTCGCTCAAAAGTATAAATGCGCCCCTGCTCATAGTCCTCTTTGTCTCGAGCGAACTTACATACTTTGCGTGCCTTAATTTTGTCTTCTTGCTTAGCCAACCGTTCCTGCATTTCCTTTCTAGATTTTGTAATGAGTTCACTGGGTTCAAACTTACGTAGCAGCTCATTTATTTAATCAATTTCTTTTACCAAAGGTAATCTGTCAATTTCTGCGTATTTAACTAGAATTTTTACTAGATTTGTCGACGCTTCCAAGTTGCTATGTCCCCATTCCTTCAGCATTTCCGGATTGGGGCTCTCGTAATTTGGGGCTAGTAGGATATGTAGCCCCCTCGGTACTCGCCCCTCCTCAATGTATTTGGATAATGACTTGTGCTCCCAACATTTTGTAACTTCGGAGCGCATGCATTTCTCAAATCGATTGAGTAGATTTTTAATTTGACCCTCATTGGTAGTGTAAGTACCGCCGTGAGTTGTCGTGGCCATTGCCCCTTTATTGATTGTTTTCGGGAGGTTGGAAAATAAAGCATCCGTCGCTGCCTCCCTGCCACGGACTGCCTCTGCTGACATTGTTATGCGAGCTCGGTTATATCTAGTAAAGTTTTTTTACGCGGTTATCTTCCCGTATACTCTGTGAGTTCCGCTTGTGCAGTAAAGTCCTCCCCACCGCTGCTATTAGCCGTCTCACTCACCGCAGACAGGAACCGTTGTCGTACAGAAATGTAGTTTATGCCGTCTTTTCCCTTCGCTGCGGGATTTGTATATAGCTGCTATATATATATATATATATATATATTACCTACTGGCGGTCGCCAGTAGATAGTTATAGTTAGGACCCTGTTTCCATAGGAAAACCGCAACATTCTATTTGGAATAACTTTGGCGCCGGTCGACGAATCCTCGCGAAATTTTCAAAATAGGTGGGGCGCTACGCTCCGCTCCTACCCTGAAAGTCTCGGGGGGATTCGTCAAGCGGGGGCTGAGAAAAAGGGGGGGTCCCAAAACGCGTTTTTCCCATGCATTTTTCCATAGGACCTTTAGACACAGCTACAGCCCGAACGGCTGAACAGAGTTACTTGAAATTTGGCAGAGAGGTAGTCCTCAGGTCAATGAAGTGCCTTTTGTAGGTCTGGTGTAAATCTGTTCAGTAGTTCCTGAGAAAATAGCATTTAAATCAATATATATATCTGTGGCAGCTTACGGTGCGCTTACGGTGCGCTTACGGTAAGCTTAACGTACGCGTACGGTGCCGTGCGCGAGCGCGAATCTGATTGGCTGTTAGATCTTAGTAAACATTCGAATCGGTCGAAACCAGGAAGTGGCGGCCGCCATTTTCTCTGTCGCACTCTGAGAGGGGGTTGAAAAACAAAGGCCAAAAACATGTAAAGGGGCTGTTTAGACGCGCGGGGGATGTTCGCAGCGCCTGAGGGGCGCGCTGGTGATCGGCAATGAGCGGGGAGAGAGAGTGGGGTGCCTAAAATGGCAGCCGTGCGTTCGCTGTGCGTGGCGCTGGGGAGAGGCAAGATGGCGCAGATAATGTTCAGTTACAAGCTAAATTTACACAGTCCTCCCTTTTAACATATCTCGCCAGCTTGTTTAGTTCGGATCTATCCCCATAATACTACGAACTTCCAACTCATACAGAGCTTTCATTCGTTCCGCTTCAAAGTTCAAAGTCTTAGGGCAGATGCAGTTCATAAAAAGCGAACATAAAGGTGGCAGACACTGAATCCCCAAGCAACATCCACATAGTATCACAATCGGTATTAGGATAAATGAAAACAGCATCCATCCCCAACTTTTAATAGTGTCCCAAAACCAACTCCCAAGGGACCATCCTTCTTGCTCCTGATGAACCTCTGCGGAAAGTCTGTGGAGGTGTTCAATTGCTTTGTAGACTGAGGGTGAGTTATCCGGTACGTAGGTACAACAGCTGGACCCAATGATGCGGCATGCTCCTCCACGATCATCCAGAACCACATCTAGAACGAGGCGGTTCTGAAGAGCCACCAGGCGGACGGCCTGAAGCTCGGGGGTGTTGTTGGCGAGGATGCCAGCCGTAATGTTCATCGCCGTCTCGACTGCCTGAGTTAAGTGGCGGATGGCACGGCTGTTTGCCATTGGACCCCAGAGTGGAACAAGTCCCTTTACTGCATCCAGGAACTGTGCTCCGGTGGAGTCGGCTTGTACAAGGTCTTTGGCACGTTTCTGTCGGTGATGGTTTGCTGGAGCCACATATGTCGGAGGAAGGACAAAAGCGATGTAGCAGGTGCCTCCCCAACCTTTCGGAAGCCAGGTGTAGGCCTTAGTACCACAGACGAAGTACATATTCGGGGAGGCAACAAAGGAGGGTGGATCAACTGAGTCCAATGTTCGGGTGATGAGGCAGGAGCTGTGGCCCACCAGCTGCGCCCCCAGGCCTTCGAGGCACACAAATCCAGTGGTGTTGATGACGGATAGGGCCACTGTTAGGGTGGCGGACGTTCGTTTCCGGAGGTAAGAGAAGGTGGGTCTGGCTGGGTTGTTGAACACTTGCATTTCAACTCGTTCTTTGGCAGGGATGTCCATGTGAAAGGAAGTGTTTGATCTCAGAGGACAGAAGGGGGCAGAAGTTCTTCCAGTTTTGTTCAGCCAGAACCCATGGTAGAAGTGTGACATAGTTCTGCCGGAAGTGGCATTGTCCTTGTAGCTTTCTTGCAGGAGGATTAGCCAGGCGAGGCAGGAACCATGGACAGAAAAAGGTGAAGGGATGAAAGGGATAGAGTGTCCAGTGGCATGTGGTAGCAATCCACAGATCCAGCAATTAGTGGCATTGGCGGCAAGATTGTGTTGGTGGAGCAACTGCACAAAAGAGTTATTCCAGAACTCCTTACGCCTTTCTCGGAGTTGGGGTGAAAGTGAGATCAGATGGTGTTCTTTCATGGTGATAGGTTGAACGGTGGTCAGCAATGTCTTATGAGCGGGTGTGCTCTCCTCCATGATCCAGAAGGTGACCATGAGGAGAAGGGAAAAGAGAAGGGTAATGAAAAGGGCAATAGTCTTTGAGCTGTGCATTCTGTCAGTCTTTGGGTTTTTGTAGTGGATCTTCGGACGTCCGGTTGCTTCCATCATCTTCATGTCGGATGCTTCCATCACCTTCAAGGGACTCGGTAGCGGGCAGAACCACAGATTTTGTTTAGTTTCTCTCCTGGTGGCCTTTGAGGTGACTAGGCAACCGCTCTGAGATTTCAACTTAGTTTGTGGTCTGCTTAGCCGAAGTTCCCTCCTTTCGTCGTAGGTTATACCCTTCCTTGGATGGCACAGTGGGATCGGGATATTTCATTAATTCAAGTGTCTCTGTATCCGGGCAGCGGCTCAGGGATGGTCGGTCTTTGTCCAGAAGTTCTTCTTGGGCGGTGATGTTGTCCGTGGTCGTCAGGGTCGATGATACCTTCTTGCAGTGGTGTGCATGCAGCCAATTGCGCTTCCCCTCCACTCGAAGAGCTGTTCGGGTGGTGATCAGGACTTGCAGGGGGCCCGTCCACCGGGGCTCCAGACTCTTGGTGCGCTGGAAGTTACGCACTAAGACAAAGTCACCGGGTTGGATGTCGTGTCCGGGGCCCCTGGAAACATCGGGAATGGCTTGCAGCACCTGCTGATGGATAACAGACAATGTTTTAGTTAGGTTGTACAAATAGTCAGACATGAGGACGTCCGGGACGTCGTGGATGGATGTTGGTTTCGGTGCAGTCCAAAGGTTCATGGGCCGCCCGAAGACGACCTCGTAGGGGGTTAAGTGGTGTTTGGTGGGGGTGGAACGCATTGATAGTAATGCTAGCGGGAGAGCGTCTGGCCATTTCAGTCCTGTGGTGGCAACTATTTTTGCTATCTTAAGCTTCAATGTGGCATTATGTCGCTCAACCAAGCCTGCAGATTGGGGATGGAAGACCGCATGGAACTTCTGTTTTACACCCAGCCCCTTTAAGATGAGTTGGATAACCTCGGCTACAAAGTGGGGCCCGTTGTCGCTCCACAAAATTCGACAAAGGCCGTATCGGGGGAAGAATTCTTTCAGTAGTACTTTTGCGGTAGTCATAGCGGTGTTGTCGTGGGTTGGGTAGGCTTCCACCCACTTGCTGAAGGCACACACAACGACAAGTACGTACTTCAAACCTTGGCACCTTTCTAACTGGACGTAGTCCATTTGTAGGACTTCAAAGGGGTGATTGGGAACCCCAAACCCTCCCCGGGGTACAGCAGTTCCTTTCCCAGGGTTGTGTTGGAGGCATACCAGGCATTGTTGGACCAGACGTTTGGCTGAGTCTGGGATTTTGTCGTTGTGCCAGACTTTGGAGATGAGTTCGATCATGGGGGCAGACCCTATGTGTGCGGGGGAGTGTGCCATGGTCAGCATGGGGATCAAGTATGAGTCAGGTAGCAACCATTTGTTCGAGTCTTTAGTTCGCCAGCAACCGTCATCGTCCTTCAATCCCACCCGTGCCCATTCAGTTAACTCGTGTGGTGTGCTGGCTAGTTCGATGTCCCTAATCGTTTCCCTAGCATCCTTCCATTTCTCAGTTTGTGACCTGGTCACGTACACACGGGTCGTGGACCTATTCTCGGCTGTGGTTCGGGCAGTAATGTCAGCTAGTGCATTTCCCTGTCCTATAATGTCTGTCACCTTCTTGTGTGCCTGGCATTTGATCACAGCCAGCCGTGTGGGGAGGAGGACTGCTTCGGTCAGGGCAGAGACTAGATCTCCATGCAGGATGGGTGTGCCATGGGAAGTCAAGAATCCCCTCTCTTTCCATAAGAGCCCAAAGTGGTGAACTACCCCGAAGGCGTACTGACTGTCTGTGTAAATGTTTGCGGTTGTCCCTGCTGCCAGGATGCATGCTCGTGTGAGAGCAATTAGTTCCGCCGCCTGTGCGGATCGCTGTGTGATGCGGGCTGTCTCAACAACTGTTCGGGCTGTGGTGACTGCATAGGCAGCTGAGGTGGTGCCATCGGGGAGCTTGATGCATGAGCCATCCACCCACAGTTCTCCGTCAGGGTCCGGGAAGGCAGTATCTCGGAGGTCAACCCGACTCTTGGTCTGTTCGTCGGTGAGGGTCACGCAGTCATGTATAGGGGACGCATTGGGGTCAGTGTCAGGGAGAGGTAGTAGAGTAACTGGATTCAGAGTGGTGCATCGTTTCAATGTGATGTGGGGTGCAAGCAGAGTCAGTTCGTAACCAGTCAGTCGTGCGCTAGTCAGGTGTTGAGTCTTGGTCTGGTTCAGGAGGGTGTCAACCGCATGGGGTACCAATACAGTGAGGGGGTTCGAGAGCACGATCCCCTCACTTTGCCGGATAGAGACAGCAGCGGCGGCTACTGCTCGAAGGCAGGCGGGCAATGCTCTGGCTACAGGGTCAAGAGTGGCAGAGAAGTAGCACAAGGGCGTTGTTTAGGGCCTATGGACTGGGTTAGTACAGACAACGCACATCCCTCCCTTTCGTGGGTGTAGAGGGAGAAAGGTTTAGTGTAGTCTGGGGTTCCTAGGACTGGGGCCGAGCAGAGGGCGTCTCGTAATTCTTTGAAGGAGGATTGGCATTCGGGTGTCCAGGGGAGGGGGAAGGGGACATCTTTAGCCAGCAGGGAAAGCAGAGGTTGTACAATAAGACTGAAGTTTGGCAACGATTGTCGACAAAAGGAGGTGAGGCCTACTAGAGACCGCACTTGCTTCTGAGTTTTGGGAACAGGGGTTTCTAGGATGGTCTGGATTCGGTCAGGCGTACGTTTCCTCCCATCCTTGGATAGGAGGTGGCCTAGGTATGTCACTTGGGGTTGGCAGAACTGCAACTTCTTCCTGGAGACCTTGTGACCGTTCTCCGCGAGGAAGTGGAGGAGGTGAAGGGTGGCCGTGACAGCAAGTGGGGTGGTGTCGGCCGCCAAAAGGATGTCATCGACGTACTGTATTATCACCACTCCATCGGGCAATTGGACTGCATCTAGTTGTCTCTTGAGGGCTTGGCTATAAATGCTGGGACTCTCAGTGTAGCCTTGGGGTGCCCTACAGAATCTGTACGACCGTGCTTTCAAAGTGAAGCCGAACAGGTAGCGGCTGTCTGGGTGGATGGGGATGGAGAAGAATGCGTTCTTGAGATCAATAACAGTAAAGGTGGTGGCAGTGGACGGAATTAGGGTGAGGATGGTGGTGATGTCTGAGACCACGGGGTACTGAGGTATGACTACTTTGTTGACTTCTCGTAAGTCAACAATGAAGCGGTATGCTTTCTCATCTCCCTCGCCTTGCTTCTTTACAATGGGTAGGATAGGGCTGTTGCAAACATTACTGACTACTTCTTCTACTACTCCTGCATTGACTAGGGACTGGATGATTTCCACCAATGCCTTCTCACCTTCGGGCGATATTCGATACTGTGGAAGCTTTGGTAGCACTGCGTCCGGTCGGACGGTTATGTGTACTGGGTCGATCACCATGCGCCCTACATCTGAGTCGGTTTTAGCCCATAGATGTGAGGGTAACGTGTCGAGTAGGGACAGGTCAGCATCAATTATAGAGAGCATACGTCGTGTGTGACAAGGTCTGAACAGATCTGGGTTATCGTGCAGGATGACTCGAACTCCGTCTGGGGAGCATCTGATGGTAGCTCGGAAATGTTTTAGCAAATCAAGTCCCATAATAGCATCGGGGGTGTTGGAGGAGAGCAGAAAGGTCGTGTCAGTGGCGTTATCTTCTAAGTCAAAGGAGATTGGTGCTGATAAGGGTTAGTGGAGGGCGTTCCATCGAAGCCTATTGAGGTTACGTGTGAGCCAGACAAGGGTGCCCTAGGAATCAGTCGTTTAGATAACGCACTACGTGTCGCCCCAGTATCTACCAGGAATGGAGACTTTGTGCCCAAGACCTTAGCAGTGACGTAAGGACCTTGCTGGTCAACACGGAGTTCGACTGGATCCCTCCCTTGCCCCTGGCGGTCCTATGCGAAGTCATGGGTGCTTTCATAGTCGGACTGCTGACACTGGTTTTGTCGGGGGCGATCAAAGGTGTTTGGTCTGCCTGGCCTGTCGTTGATGGCGTCGTTCGTGTACCCTCGTCCCTGTCCTCTATTTCTGGGGTCATATGCTGTGTCTCTGGGGTCCCTATTTTTGTTCAATTCCAGAAGGACCGGGCACTGGGATTTCCAGTGTCCGAACCCTCTACAGAACGCACATTGGTTCCCATCTAAGTCTCTCCGTCCGTTGTTCTTCCTCTCTGACGCCCTATCATTCTCATTCTTTTGGTTTTCGTAGTATTGGGCCATCTGGAGGATTGCTGCGGGTTTGGAGGCTGCCCAACTACTCTCGCTGGTCTGTAGCTTCTGGGAGACTTCTTGTGACAGACCCTTCACATAATTCTGGACAAAGAGGTGATGTCCGGTTGCGGTGGTCATGTCCTGGCCACTATAATCGGCAAACACAGTCTCGAATCGAGAGAAGTATTCAGACACATCCTCCTGGGGTTTCTGGCGACAAGCCGTCACTATCGACCAGTCTACCTTTCTTTCTGGGATTAGAGTCTTCAACTTCTGTACAATCTTGTCTGGGAGCTCCAATATGGCTTTCGGGGGTTTCTGTCCCGGTTCTCGCTGTTTATCTATGGTATCGAGTTGTACCCAGGTATATCCGAACGGCTCAGCGTGGTCAACTTTCCGGATTTGCTTCCACACATCAGCCGGCAGACATAACCCGAAGAACAAGTCGATATCTGCTAAAGTCATTATTGTTGAACCTAAGGCTGTACCTAGTTCGGTGTAGAAGGCAGTCGGGTTCTTTCTTAAGTCGGGTAGAGTTTTTCTAAAGGTCAAAATGTCTTGTCGGTCCCATGGCTGGTAGACCCAATTATATACAACCCTTCCCTTCGCATCTTGGTGGTTGATGTCGTCATGTGTTCCCTTACCTCGTGGGGGGACCCAGTAGGGGGCGGCCTCTTTGATGGGCATCATGGTATCAGTCCTTTCTGCCTGGGGCTTAGTCGCTATGGGAGTTTCTGCTTTGGTTGTCTGTCTGTGCTCTTTAAGGTGTCGATAGACCTCGAGTGTACGAGTGAAGAGGTTCGTCACATCGCCCTCTCCTTCTTCCCCAATGTCTACCTTCCTATATAGGGCCGCTAAGCCTTCGGGACCTTTATCGTGGTACCTATCCTCATATGTATTCAGGGCGTGATAACAAAGTCGTACGACAAAGTGTCGTCTGCGGTTGTCGGCATACGAGTTATACACGTCTGTTATATACTCCTCACTTTCCTTTCGCTCCACCAGTGTCCCTACTATCTTGTCGATTCCTGCTCGTTCATCCTTTGTTAGTCGATTCATTTTGGTGGAATCTTTCTTTCTCATCTCAGGGTCATCCAACGTTATTGCCGACGTTGTGTTCAGTACAAGAGGCTCGGCCGGCGCGGAGGCCGTGAGGACCGAGGCCCCTGTACTGCTTTCGCTTGTGTTTGGGGGTTGTGGGTGTTGCACTACCGATTGGGAGGGTGCGTATGGAGGGGGCATGTAAATGATCGGGGGACCTAATAGTAATTCGTCATTCGTTCGTTGCTTAGAGGACAACTCAGGGTAGAGCATAGAGGGGGTCCTAACAGGGTACTGGCCTGATGTTTCGGGCTCCTGTCTTAGTTTAGTTTCCCTTCTCTCCTTTATTTCTTCTTCTAACTTTCTAGCGGCAAGGTGAGCTGCCTTTCGTAATTCCTTTTCTGCTTTTACTTCTTCCCTCTTTTTCCGTTGTGTTGCTTCTTTGCACCACATGCCGATACTGTCAAGCATAGTAGGCGTCGTCTTATTGCTACGCAGAGCTATTTCTAGCATTTCTATCTTATGGTCGTCGAAGGATCCCATCAGTGGCCACTGACTCTCGTGGTCCTTCCTTGTATATTTATGCCATAGCTTGCTATAAGCTACAGCGACTAGTCCATATTTAGTGAACATGTCCTTATTAGGGGTGCCATCCAGTGGAGCCGGATGGTTCACCTCTAATAAGCGGTCCGGGCAGAACCAACTACCAATCAGTGGGGAGAAGATAGGCATGACGGGTTACAACGGGGACAAAAGTCAGCACTACCTATCTTTTCACTGCTTGCAAAGACTAGACAGAATATCTCTACTCCTCGTTATTTGTAAGCAGAGAATACCTCCAAAGAACCAATATCGAACAACTAGTGTTCGGACAATCAATCAATCAATGGGGAGATAAAGATAGGCACGACGGGTTACAATGGGGACAAAAGTCTGCGTTACCTACCCTTCACTATTTGCAAAGACTAGACAGAATATTTCTATTCTACGTTATTTGCAAACAGAGAATATCTCAAAGAGCACGATCCTTCAAAACAATCAATGTTTGGACAATCAATCAGTGGGGAGATAAAGATAGGCAAGACGGGTTACAACGGGGACAAAAGTCTGCGTTACCTACCCTTCACTATCTGCAAAGGGAGAGAGAGAGAGTATTTCTACTCCTCCCCGTTTGTAGACAGCGAATATCTCAAAGAGAACAATCAATAAGCAATACTAGTATTTTTCAATCAATCAATCAATCGTTTCGCAATTTGTCGTGTTTCACGACCTTACCCGGACCGCGTGGACAGTTTCTCGTCTTCCGCCTCCAGCGCCCGATCGTCCTCTACTCTCCGTTATTGCCGCGGCACTCCTGATGGTTCCCAGTCAGGACCGTAGATCACTCGAGAGAGGTCTGCTCGGAACCAGTGAAGTTCGGATGATCGGCTGCCAGACGAGGGTCTATCGGGCAGGAGCTCTCCCGATCGTTGCAGTTGTTCACTCTGTCGTCGGGACCTCTCCCACTGGATCCACGTGTCGCTGATGGGCCCCACGCTTGGGACGCCAATTGTTAAATGGTAGCGGCAGTCGTAGTCGATAACCTTTCAAGTATTGCCCGGCGGTAATCGCCTCTTATACCATTCGATGCTAAACCAATAAAGAGGCAGGCGCTGGAGACTGGAAGGCAGGAAACAAAGTTTTATTCCGTCGGAGTGGAACACATCAGATCAGACAGCGAAGTATCGTCACGAGGTGCTCTAACTGCATCTCTGAGACCTGGTCTCTTATACACACGTTTATGACTTTATTGCAGGGTTATCATACATGGCACATTCTTGAGATCACTTTGATGCATGAAAGAACATCCTCAGAATCCCCGGCTCAGATCCGATCCCACGCATAGCTACAGTAGAAGTTCCCACCCCACCCGCAGTAGGAGATGGCTATCACACAGCAGGATATTCCGCCAGTTCCCGGGGGTGTGTGCAACCGGTCGGGTCTCAGGGGGTGGGGGCCTTGATCTGCTGTAATCCCTTTGATGTGGGGTGTTTCCCTTACAGTAGGGGCAATAAACTGCATCCGCAGGGCTAGGTGATGGCCTGGGATCGGTTCGGACAATCGGGCGCGGAGGAAGGGGTTTATCAGAAAGGATGTATGACCATGTATGGGATGAAAGGAGGTGTTGGTCAGGCACGGGGTGCGATTCCATGGCAGGGTCGCGCAGAAGGAGAGGTTTTACGGCCCATGTATGAGAGAGCGGGGGTGGCCAGCGCGCGGGGGATGTTCGCAGCGCCTGAGGGGCGCGCTGGTGATCGGCAATGAGCGGGGAGAGAGAGTGGGGTGCCTAAAATGGCGGCCGTGCGTTCGCTGTGCGTGGCGCTGGGGAGAGGCAAGATGGCGCAGATAATGTTCAGTTACAAGCTAAATTTCCACAATAGTGCTCACCAATGAATCACTGTCACTATTGCCTGGGGCAGATTCAATATTCGCACTTGCAGTTGCCCCTCTTTGTGCAGTCGATGTGGTTGGCTTTTGGTTCAGTTTTGATTTTTTTGCATTATCAAACTTTCGCTCAAAAGTATAAATGCGCCCCTGCTCATAGTCCTCTTTGTCTCGAGCGAACTTACATACTTTGCGTGCCTTAATTTTGTCTTCTTGCTTAGCCAACCGTTCCTGCATTTCCTTTCTAGATTTTGTAATGAGTTCACTGGGTTCAAACTTACGTAGCAGCTCATTTATTTAATCAATTTCTTTTACCAAAGGTAATCTGTCAATTTCTGCGTATTTAACTAGAATTTTTACTAGATTTGTCGACGCTTCCAAGTTGCTATGTCCCCATTCCTTCAGCATTTCCGGATTGGGGCTCTCGTAATTTGGGGCTAGTAGGATATGTAGCCCCCTCGGTACTCGCCCCTCCTCAATGTATTTGGATAATGACTTGTGCTCCCAACATTTTGTAACTTCGGAGCGCATGCATTTCTCAAATCGATTGAGTAGATTTTTAATTTGACCCTCATTGGTAGTGTAAGTACCGCCGTGAGTTGTCGTGGCCATTGCCCCTTTATTGATTGTTTTCGGGAGGTTGGAAAATAAAGCATCCGTCGCTGCCTCCCTGCCACGGACTGCCTCTGCTGACATTGTTATGCGAGCTCGGTTATATCTTGTAAAGTTTTTTTACGCGGATATCTTCCTGTATACTCTGTGAGTTCCGCTTGTGCAGTAAAGTCCTCCCCACCGCTGCTATTAGCCGTCTCACTCACCGCAGACAGGAACCGTTGTCGTTCAGAAATGTAGTTCATGCCGTCTTTTCCCTTCGCTGCGTGATTTGTATATAGCTGCTATATATATATATATATATATATTACCTACTGGCGGTCGCCAGTAGATAGTTATAGTTAGGACCCTGTTTCCATAGGAAAACCGCAACATTCTATTTGGAATAACTTTGGCGCCGGTCGACGAATCCTCGCGAAATTTTCAAAATAGGTGGGGCGCTCCGCTCCGCTCCTACCCTGAAAGTCTCGGGGGGATTCGTCAAGCGGGGGCTGAGAAAAAAGGGGGGTCCCAAAACGCGTTTTTCCCATGCATTTTTCCATAGGACCTTTAGACACAGCTACAGCTTGAACGGCTGAACAGAGTTACTTGAAATTTGGCAGAGAGGTAGTCCTCAGGTCAATGAAGTGCCTTTTGTAGGTCTGGTGTAAATCTGTTCAGTAGTTCCTGAGAAAATAGCATTTAAATCAATATATATATCTGTGGCAGCTTACGGTAAGCTTACGGTAAGCTTACCGTACGCGTACGGTGCCGTGCGCGAGCGCGAATCTGATTGGCTGTTAGATCTTAGTAAACATTCGAATCGGTCGAAACCAGGAAGTGGCGGCCGCCATTTTCTCTCTCGCACTCTGAGAGGGGGTTGAAAAACAAAGGCCAAAAACATGTAAAGGGGCTGTTTAGACAGCTCCTAAGCACCTAGCCATGTTGAGGGAGTCCCCAAAGATCCCCCAAGGCCAAAAAGGGAATTTTAATTTTTTCGAAAATTTCGCCGATTACGCTTACCGTACGCGTACGGTAAAAATTATTTAAAAAAAAAAAAATTATCCATACTCTCCCCACCCCATGTGCAAATGGTGCACCAAGGGCACCATTTGTGCATGGCATATCACTGCTCTGAAAAATTAAAATATTACCTTTCACAACGAAGCGCATCATATGTCCTCCATGTGCACACGGTGCGCGAAGCGCATCGTGCGTACATGGCCCATCTAGCGTAACGTGGGCACGCGGTGCGCGTAGAGCACCGCGTGCCCACCGTGCGTGCACGGCACTAACTGCGTAAAGTGGGCGCGCGGTGCGCGAAGTGCACCGCGTGCTCACTGTGCGCGCACGGTGCGCGAAGCGCACCGTGCGCGCACGGAACGAACTGCGTTAAGTGGGCGCGCACGCCACGAATGGCGTAAAGTAACTTAGCATTTAAAAAAACGTACAAATTCACTGAAAAAACCATAGGTTTCACACACGTTATAGTTAGGAATTAGCATTTAAAAAACCTTGTAAATTCAGTGAAAAAACCATAGGTTTCACACATGTTATAGTTAGCTGGACATTTTACTGATAAAAAACCAGTGAAATTCCCCCGTTATAGTTAGTGCAGGCAACTATAACTCACGCGACCGCAATCCTCTGCTGATGACATATGTGTCTTTATGAAAAAAAAATATTTGTAATATATGTATAGCTAAAATTTAATGGAAGAAGACATGGGCAAATAAGTGTCTAAATACAGTATTAGCATCAGCAGAGGATTGCGGTCGCGTGAGTTATAGTTGCCTGCACTAACTATAACGGGGGAATTTCAATGGTTTTTTATCAGTAAAATGTCCAGCTAACTATAACATGTGTGAAACTTATGGTTTTTTCACTGAATTTACAAGGTTTTTTAAATGCTAATTCCCAACTATAACGTGTGTGAAACCTATGGTTTTTTCAGTGAATTTGTACGGTTTTATATATATATATATATATATATATATATATATATATATATATTTAGTCCAATCCTGCTTGTCTTCGTTACGAACAGGCACTGACACCGTGGGATATTTCAAAGATTCTTTATTCCATCAAGAACGCTTTAACCCAAGACGCGTTTCGGCGGACAGGTCCGCCTTGCTCACTTGTCTGATTTCACTCAAATGCGGTCCTTTCACAGTTTTCAACACTCGTACACAGCACAAGGGGTTACCTTGGCAACACAAGGTCAGTAAAAGACATAGAAGAGTTCTTAAGATAAGTGAAATACTAATGGTTGACTCACGTAAAAAACAGAAAAGAACCAAATGTCAAATTAAATTACACATTTTGTCAAGTTTAAACATTGGTCAACTTTGTTAGCTCTTGTGATTCAAATAATTCAATTTGGTGTTTTGCCTAAATGCAACTCATGAGCGAAACAGAGCGCTCAGACCATTGAGCCCAAGTGGGCAGTGATTAATCAAGAAAATATATAAAACACCAAAAAATCCAAAATTACAAAAAATTACAAAAAATAAATAAAAATTCCAAGAACAGTTGGCCTTGTAATGTGAGTCTAATATTATAATATGTTCATGATCACAGAAAACTGAATCAAAGCAGGATTTGCTCAAATCTAAGGAGTGAGTCAGAAAAAAGGGGGGGAAAAAACAATAAACAAATTAAGAATTGCTTCAGGGATTTCAAAGTATGCAGCGACTTTACAATACTAAGTGATAATTCGGACATCATTATGCGGTTTCACTAAACAAGGGATTACAGATGTGTACTCAACGCTTCGTCTGCATTCATACCATTGGGAATTTTACAATCCAACAAGGTTATATATTTGGATTCCAATCTCCGTAGTGCCAATTGCCTATTTCCTCCCCTGACATTCTTTTTCACACTATCGATGACAAAATATTTTAGATCCTCTGCTCTCCCACCATGTACTGAGTTTATGTGTCGGGCAACAGGATATGTCGGGTCGTCATTGTTAATTGCCCTTAGGTGTTGCAATATCCTGACATTTGCGGGGTGGATCGTACTGCCTACGTACATTTTATTACATGTACATTGTAGTACATAAACCGCGAAATCCGTTTTACATGTGTAGTGGTCACGGATTTCTAGCGGAGTTTTTCTCAGGGGAGTGGAGAATGATCTAATATTTACTCCATGTCTGCAGGCTTTGCATCTTGAACATTTGAAAAATCCCTTTTGCAATTTTAGCCAACTGCTACCTTTCTCATTCACAGGGGCATTGACAACTAATTCACTTTTCATAGACTTGGCTCTTCTGAATGTTAATTGAGGGAGCTTAGTACACGAGGGGCCTATGATGGGATCACATTGAACTATCGGCCAGTGTCTGTACAAAATCCTTCTTAGATTATTATGATACATATTGTACCCTGTAACTAATCTAGGGGTTTGAACTTTCTGGACCAGTTTTTCTTCAGATTTTTTGAAAATCAAATTTTCTCTGGTAATGCCTACACACTTTTGTTTGGCTTTTTCCAAGGTTTGTGTTC
Source organism: Triturus cristatus (assembly GCF_964204655.1). Lineage (NCBI taxonomy): Eukaryota > Metazoa > Chordata > Amphibia > Caudata > Salamandridae > Triturus > Triturus cristatus. The sequence continues at coordinate 1,353,141,593 of NC_140590.1, forward strand.
TATATCCTCTCTTGCTGAGTCTTGTACATAAATTCTGCGTGGAGGCTTGTAAACTCTCCGGGGTACTGCAATTACGTTTCATACGCAGACACTCCGCATAGGGAATACTTTCTATCAGATTAGTTGGATGGAAACTCTGGGCGTGTAAAATCGCATTTCCTGATGTTGTTTTTCTAAATGTACGAGACTGTACTTTGTTGCTACTAATGTAGAGCTCTAAATCAAGAAATACTATAGATGTAGTGCTAGTAGTACAGGTAAATTTAAGATTTAAGTCATTCTCATTAAGTTTAGTAGCAAAATCGATGGCTTCCTGTTCAGTACCTCTCCACAAAAGGAAAATGTCGTCTATGTAGCGCTGGTATATCACTACATTTTCTGACATGTGTGTGGAGAATTCTTGCATGAGTACTTGCTCCTCCCACCAGCCCATATGCAAATTAGCATAACTGGGGGCGAAGCAAGTACCCATTGCTGTACCTTGTAATTGTTTGTACAGAAGTCTGTCAAACATGAAAATATTGTTTTCTAAACACCATTCGATCATGTTTAGCAGCATGAGAGTATGTTGATGGAAACCTATATTTCTTGTACTCAGATAATATTTCACTGCATTCAAGCCATCAATATGTCTAATACTTGTATATAGGCTTTGTACATCCAATGTCATGAAAACAAAGTCTTTTTCCCAATTACAATCGAAAAAAAATGTCAGAAAATCTCCAGTGTCCTTTAAATATGCAGGTAGTGTTTGCACAAACGGTTGAAGAAAGAAGTCTATGTATTTGCTGGTGTTCTCAAAAAGGCTTCCAATGGCAGAGATGATGGGCCTACCCGGTGGACATTCTGCATTCTTGTGAACTTTGGGGAGTAAATAGTTGTGGAGTGATAGGGTAATCATTTTTCAGATAGTCAAGTTCCAATTTTGAGATGAGACCTTTTCCTCTCCATTCGTATAAGCAACGTGGTATCTTTCTTTGATACTGATTATATTCGTAGCAGTTATCCGGATGTAACAATTTTTATCCAAGAGTTGTGACATGGCTTCTCTGTTATACATTTCAATTGGCCACAGCACTACGTTCCCTCCTTTGTCTGACCACCGTATAACTACGTCTGTACGTTCTTTGATTTTTTGCATGACTGTGGAATATTGTATTGCTTGTTTATTCAAAGTCTGTTGAAAGTTGTTACTGCTGTTGATTGCCAATTTCTTGAGGTCTGTAATCACTTTGTCAGAGAAGATGTCAATGTTATCTCTTGGCATTATTGGATTAAAAACCGATTTAGGTTTGAATGGAGTCCGAACAGTTGTGTAGATGTTCACATCTGATCTGCCTGCAGCTTGGCTCATACTCATTTGATCGATTTCTTCATTGTACTCCAACTCTACCATGTCTCTCAGAATCGTCATGTCAGCCACATCCAATGCCATAGGTGAAAAATTATTATCTGCTTCTTCGTTCTTTTTACTTTTCATATTGAAAAAATGTTTGCGTAATTTCAAGTTTCTTATGAAATGATAAAGGTCTATCCTGGTCTGTATGTAATCAAAGTTCGTTGGTTTACAAAAAGATAGGCCAAGGGCCAAAATTTGTTCTTCCGCTTGTGTCAAAGCCATGGTGGAAAGATTTATAACTGTGTTGTCAGACTCTTTGAGGTCAATTATCTTCGTCTGTTCCGCCTGTAAGTCGGTTTTGTATAATGTTGTTGACCGCTTTCCCCATCTCCTGTCTTTTCTCCGTCTGCTCTTTGATTTGGAGTTCGGTTTGATGTGAACTCTCGTTGCTGGGGTCTTGGACGTAGGCTCATTAGGCGTTCTACACGTAACAAACCCAGCTCTTGTACAGGTGTTGGGGCTTTACTTGCTTGGGGTCCACCGCCAGGACCTTCAGGGTCAGATTCAATTTCCGAACTTAATTCGGATTCACTGGGTACAGGATATCCACTGGTGCCGCTACTGGTTGTTGATAGTTGTTGGCGGTGAATGTTATCGAATTTTCTCGAAAAAGTGTAGATACGACCATAAAGATAATCATTCCTATCTCGTTAGAATTTGTTAGCCTTTCTTTCCTTGATAGTTTGTTCATATTTAAAACACGATTTTTGATATCCAGCAGACCCTTATTCACTTCCTCTTGATTGGATGCTTTGTCAAGTTCTTTGCATATTTCATCAATGCGTAATAGAATTTTTTCTCTGTCCGTTGTCGCAAACTTGATTAGTATTTCTAACATGTTCCTGGATGATTGGGCACTATTCTCAGCCCATTCTTGGAGCATAGCGGGATCAGGGTTGTCATAGGTCGGTGCCACTAAAATCCTCAGACCCCTCGGTATCCGCCCCACCTCGAGATATCTTTTTAAGGATGTGCACTCCCACCACTTAGCCACCTCATGTCTTCGTAATTTCTCCAATTTGCCCAATAGCTGCTTTACACCACTTCCTGCTACTGTTAGTTGCGTGATTCCTCTCGTGTTGGCAACATTTCCTTCCTTATCACTGAATATGTCAATCGCTGCCGCTTCTCGATCTCTGATCCAATCCTCAGCCATTATTGTGGAATAGCGTATATTTTAAACACCCACTGTCTGTAAGTTACGAACCCCACATAACTCACTCTCCCATAAGCCACCTGAACGGAAACAGAAGCAAAAGATGGATCACACTGTGAGCTTACCTGGATCCCGGTCTGCCCTCCGGCAATCACGAGAGACAGGATACTCACGTACGTGTAGTCACACCTTGTGCATCACCGTAGTATCGGCTTGGGGGGGCTCTCCGCTTTCCTTGTTTACAAAGAAAATCCACACAGTTTGCCGGCAGCCGAGTGCGCCAAAACGAGGAGGGCCAGTGTAGGAGGCTCCGGAATGCCTCTAATATTTAGTCCAATCCTGCTTGTCTTCGTTACGAACAGGCACTGACACCGTGGGATATTTCAAAGATTCTTTATTCCATCAAGAACGCTTTAACCCAAGACGCGTTTCGGCGGACGGGTCCGCCTTGCTCACTTGTCTGATTTCACTCAAATGCGGTCCTTTCACAGTTTTCAACACTCGTACACAGCACAAGGGGTTACCTTGGCAACACAAGGTCAGTAAAAGACATAGAAGAGTTCTTAAGATAAGTGAAATACTAATGGTTGACTCACGTAAAAAACAGAAAAGAACCAAATGTCAAATTAAATTACACATTTTGTCAAGTTTAAACATTGGTCAACTTTGTTAGCTCTTGTGATTCAAATAATTTAATTTGGTGTTTTGCCTAAATGCAACTCATGAGCGAAACAGAGCGCTCAGACCATTTTGTCTTCTTGCTTAGCCAACCGTTCCTGCATTTCCTTTCTAGATTTTGTAATGAGTTCACTGGGTTCAAACTTACGTAGCAGCTCATTTATTTAATCAATTTCTTTTACCAAAGGTAATCTGTCAATTTCTGCGCATTTAACTAGAATTTTTACTAGATTTGTCGACGCTTCCAAGTTGCTATGTCCCCATTCCTTCAGCATTTCCGGATTGGGGCTCTCGTAATTTGGGGCTAGTAGGATATGTAGCCCCCTCGGTACTCGCCCCTCCTCAATGTATTTGGATAATGACTTGTGCTCCCAACATTTTGTAACTTCGGAGCGCATGCATTTCTCAAATCGATTGAGTAGATTTTTAATTTGACCCTCATTGGTAGTGTAAGTACCGCCGTGAGTTGTCGTGGCCATTGCCCCTTTATTGATTGTTTTCGGGAGGTTGGAAAATAAAGCATCCGTCGCTGCCTCCCTGCCACGGACTGCCTCTGCTGACATTGTTATGCGAGCTCGGTTATATCTTGTAAAGTTTTTTTACGCGGATACCTTCCCGTATACTCTGTGAGTTCCGCTTGTGCAGTAAAGTCCTCCCCACCGCTGCTATTAGCCGTCTCACTCACCGCAGACAGGAACCGTTGTCGTTCAGAAATGTAGTTCATGCCGTCTTTTCCCTTCGCTGCGGGATTTGTATATAGCTGCTATATATATATATATATATATATATATATATTCACTTAAAAAACCATAGGTTTCACACATGTTATAGTTAGCTGTACATTTCACTCGTAAAAAACCAATGAAATTCCACGTTATAGTTAGATCAGGTAACTATAACTTGCGCGCCCACAATAAACTGCTGATGACGTCACATAGTACATCACTCATGACATGGTCAGTGACATCACTCATGACATCAATGATGACATCTGAAATTACATATTGTGGATTGCGGTCGCGCAAGTTATAGTTACCTGATCTAACTATAACGTGGAATTTCATTGGTTTTTTACGAGTGAAATGTACAGCTAACTATAACATGTGTGAAACCTATGGTTTTTTAAGTGAATTTGCAAGGTTTTGTAAATGATAATTCCTAACTATAACGTGTGTGAAACCTACGGTTTTTTCAGTGAATTTGTACGGTTTTTTAAATGCTAAGTTATGTATTTATTTTTTATTTTTTTTTCCGGTTTTTCACTATGCGCACACACTGCGCGCGAGGTGCGCTTCGCGCACCGTGCGCGCGCTGTGGGCAGTCGGGCACCGAGCACCCACGTTGCGCAGTCCATGCCGTGCCCGCCTCGCCTTTTTTTACGCAGTAACATTTGTTTTTTTCTCCCTTGTGGGTCCTTTAATTTATTTAATAAATGTGATTGTTACTTCTTTATTTTTTTATTTTTTTTGCCGTGCGCGTACGGTAAGCTTACCGTACGCGTACCCCGCGATTTTTTTTAAAAATTATTAAATTTATTTTTCGTACTTTTGGGTCCTTCTTGGACCCCCTGACAAACACTAGGGGGTCTGCAACTCTCTTCGTTGCCCCCGTTTCACGTTCCCCACCTTTGTTTCTCAGTGCGAGAGACAGAAAATGGCGGCCGACCGATTCGAATGTTTACAGTCATGTAACAACCAATCAGAATTGAGCTCGCGCACGGCACCGTACGCGTACGGTAAGCGCACGGAGCGCGCTTACAGATATATATATATATTGATTTAAATTCTATTTTCTCAGGACCTACTGAACAGATTTACACCAGACCTACTAAAGGCACATCCTTGACCTGAGGACTACCTCTCTGCCAAATATCAAGTAATTCTGTTCAGCCGTTCGGGCTGTAGCTGTGTCTAAAGGTCCTATGGAAAAATGCATGGGGAAAACGTGTTTTGGGACCCCCGTTTTTTCTCAGCCCCCGCTTGACGAATCCCCCCGAGACTTTCAGGGTAGGAGCGGAGCGTAGCGCCCCATTAGTTTTGAAAATTTCGCGAGGATTCGTCGACCGGCGCCAAAGTTATTCCAAATAGAATGTTGCGGATTTCCTATGGAAACACGGTCCTAACTATAACTATCTACTGGCGACCGCCAGTAGATAATATATATATATATATATATATATGAGTTACTCTGCATTAGAGGGCCTCCCACAAAAAAGTTACTCTGCATTAGAGGGCCTCTCACAAAAAAGTTACTCTGCATTAGAGGGCCTCCCACAAAAAAGTTACTCTGCATTAGAGGGCCTCCCACAAAAAAGTTACTCTGCTGTTGGGAACGTTGTGCTTCCAGTTGGTGGAAATCGAATTTTGGGAAGGTGAGCAACAATGAACTTACATGCTAACCTACTACAGGATTAACAGCGTTTTTCATCTGGCAGTATGCACTATGCTCATATTGTGGATACTACATCTACCATGATGCAGAGTGAACCAGGGGCGTGTATTTAAATGAGGCGCAGGTGCGCTTTGAAATGTTTGCTGCTTCCTGAATTTGCCTTGGATTTTAAATGCCAGTGATCAAGGGAAATGCTGCCCGAAACATGTTTGGTTTTTAAGGCAAAGCTGAATAAAGATGCTTGTAAGGACAATGTTTACGAGCCTTCCTTCTGCCAGCAAAAGAGGAATTCATTGCCACAACGTGAGAGGCCCTCTAATGCAGAGTAACTTTTTTGTGGATTTATTACGGTCTGACTCAGATCGGGGAGGGCCCCACTGCAGAAGTGCAGGTCTCTGGCACTAATTATTTCCAGCGCTGTTGGGAACGTTGTGCTTCCAGTTGGTGGAAATCGAATTTTGGGAAGGTGAGCAACAATGAATTTACATGCTAACCTACTACAGGATTAACAGCGTTTTTCATCTGGCAGCATGCACTATGCTCATATTGTGGATACTACATCTACCATGATGCCGAGTGAACCAGGGGCGTGTATTTAAATGAGGCGCAGGTGCACTTTGAAATGTTTGCTGCTTTCTGAATTTGCCTTGGATTTTAAATGCCAGTGATCAAGGGAAATGCTGCCCGAAACATGTTTGGTTTTTAAGGCAAAGCTGAATAAATATGCTTGTAAGGACAATGTTTACGAGCCTTCCTTCTGCCAGCAAAAGAGGAATTCATTGCCACAACGTGAGAGGCCCTCTAATGCAGAGTAACTTTTTTGTGGATTTATTACGGTCTGACTCAGATCGGGGAGGGCCCCACTGCAGAAGTGCAGGTCTCTGGCACTAATTATTCCCAGCGCTGTTGGGAACGTTGTGCTTCCAGTTGGTGGAAATCGAATTTTGGGAAGGTGAGCAACAATGAACTTACATGCTAACCTACTACAGGATTAACAGCGTTTTTCATCTGGCAGCATGCACTATGCTCATATTGTGGATACTACATCTACCATGATGCCGAGTGAACCAGGGGCGTGTATTTAAATGAGGCGCAGGTGCGCTTTGAAATGTTTGCTGCTTCCTGAATTTGCCTTGGATTTTAAATGCCAGTGATCAAGGGAAATGCTGCCCGAAACATGTTTGGTTTTTAAGGTAAAGCTGAATAAATATGCTTGTAAGGACAATGTTTACGAGCCTTCCTTCTGCCAGCAAAAGAGGAATTCATTGCCACAACGTGAGAGGCCCTCTAATGCAGAGTAACTTTTTTGTGGATATATATATATATATATACCTGTGCTCGTGATCAAGGGGTTGTCCCCGAAACGCGTTGGGTTGTGTTCGAAGCGACAATAAATCACCGCTTTTTGCAACGTTATGGTCTTCGGCTGTTGATTTAACGAAGAGGAATCGACAATTGTTTTGGATATATATATATATATATATATATATATATATATATATTTTTTTTTTTCACTGAAAAAAACAAAGGTTTCAGGGGCGTTATAGTTAGGAGTTGGCATTTAAAAAACCTTAGAAATTCACTAAAAAAAACATAGGTTTCAGGGGCGTTATAGTTAGCTGGACATTTCCTTCGTACAAAACCCTAGAAATTCCCCTGTTATAGTTAGTTCAGCTAACTATAACTCGCACCCCCGCAATGCACTGCTGATGACGTCACATATTACATCACTCATGACATGGTCATGGGGATCCTAACAAGAAATACTCATGCGGCACGGCTAGTATGATGAAGCACCTAAGGACCCTTCATCCAAACAATCTTGCACGAGAATAGTGCAAACGGATGAGAAACACTCCTACGCCTTCCACCTCATCGCAGCCGAGCACTTCAAGAGTGCATCCATCAGCCCAAAACTTGGACATCCGTCCTCAATTTCAATTTTTAAAAGTGCTCTGCACTAAGTGCAATGCGACTTTGTGCTACGGTGAGCAGTCGATCGATCTGATCTGCCGCCGGCAAGAAAGTCACATTTGCTAGTTTTTTTATTTTTATTGTTCCCTGAAGTTCATTGTTTGGTTCCTCCTGTTTTGTTTTTTTGTTTTTCAAAAAATCCCCAAAAATCACAAAATTGTTGGAAAAACCAAAAAAAAAGAAGGAAAAAAAAGTTCTTGTAAGAACTAACTTTCCTGGTTTAAAAAAAGAGCTAAATTTCTTTGTTAGTGTGTGGAAGTTTAGATGAATGTATGTGTAGTATGTAATTGACTGAATGAATGCATTAGTAGCGTATGGTGAATGTATAAGTGCAGAACTATGAGGAAGTGCTGCAGCATCACACAGTAACCTCCTTAACTGCAGTGTGCAGTAGTACTTTCAAAGCACAGGGATGCAACATATGTACATAAATATGTTGCAAATCTATGCTTCCCTCTGCACGGCTGCTTAAACTGCAGCCATGTGGTGACACTGTTGGCCCCGTCTTCTGTCTACTGTGCTGTGTCTCTTGTGGCAGGTTGTTATTAAAAGCACCGGGACACTCTTTGGAGTAGCTGAGCGCTATAAAGGACCAATTTTGACATAACATAACATAACATAACAGGCACCCTTGCACCATAGTGCAAGGATATCTATGTCATGTGCTGTTTGTTTTTGTGCAGGAAGACGCACCTTCCTGCACAAAAACAATCATTAAAGGCATTTTTCTCCTTCAATGTATGCTGAGCATTGTAGCATGCATTGAAGATATAAAAATGTGGAGAAATGAAAACAATTCTCCTTGTTGTGCTCTCCTACACCAATTTTAGAATGGTGCAGCATTCACACACATATCGAGATTTATGATTTATGATAAATCTAGACATGTGTCTTGTTCTATGAGTATTCAGTGCAATCATGCACAACAACACTTATAGAACACCCTTTCAACGCAAACTGGTGTGCATAATGAGGTTGTATTTACATGGAGTATAACAAGTGCACAGAGTGCCTTTTCCTCTCTTTGTAAATATGAAAGAGTGTCTTGCGCAATAACTATGTTACAAAAAGTGACATTTCCAGTTTTAAAATTCCTTGCGAATGATAGAAGGTAAGCACAGAGTTTTGTCTGCAAAGATGTTCAAAGAAGAATGATTGAAATGATTGCGGTCCTTCAATAGCTACAATGGGAAATATTATGAACCCCTCAAATCTCTTTTTTGCAGGTCACATGATATCTGATTATGGTCAGATTTTAAAACTACATAGGTATAAACAGAGTGTTTTTACAAACGTGTTTCAACTTTGTAGCTTCTTGCAGACCTCCTCAATCTGCATATTGAGACTTAGTTAAACTTACCTTCACAGTAATAGCAATAAAAAATGGTATAAATTGCTTATTTTAAAATTTGGATGTGTGAAAGAAAAGAAAAAAAAAATTATAACGTGTACAAATACATTTTTAACAACACAGCATAATTTCCACAAAGTAATTTGTTTGCCTTTTTTGCTGTTCTCAGAATATATTGAATTTCACTAGAAATAGTGATTTCAATCGTACTCATCACTTAACAGCGGGCAAAAAAAAAACAATCAGAAAGATTGTTAAAAAAAAACAACATGCTATTCTCAGTAAAATACCAGAAAATACAAATCACACATATATGAAATGCTTACGGCTAACAAAAGTTTATAACTTTATCTTATAAAAACTGTAAATATTGCCGCATTAAAATATTCACCGAATCAATGACCACCAAAAAGTCCATAATTCAAAAATATACCTTTCCTTGAGGCCAAATGGTATTTTTGCACTCCTTCTTTATGTAAATTGTCCAATGGTAGTCCTATTAAATTATAATAATAAATTCCTCAGAGAGTGGATTATCTTCCTAAAACTTTGACTTTAAAAATATTAGTTAGGAATTTTGTAATTCCTCAGGCAAACGTTGTTTAAAAACCAACTGGGAATCATTACAAAGTGTCCAGCCTGTCTCACATTTTAGATAGGCAGTGTAATGTCCAGATGTGGTGGAAGGACCATCATGGAAAATTATTGCAATTGCTACAAAAGTCCTTCCTGATATTGATAGTTGTGCTGCTACAAATTGCTTTATTAAAGTCTCCAATGTTCTTCCGTCAGCTGTACAACGTTGCATCATTAAAATTATATATTTTCCATATTTTGTTAAGAATAATGTGGATAACATTTCTGATTTACATTGGCTACACTCCATGTTTTGATTTGCACCTTTAACCAATTTATTGAAAGACACTGATTTACAGTCTGGTAATGTTAAATACAGAAATCTCTCAGTGTCTACATTGGTGCTACATGTATACATGCAATTTTCACAATTATGTTCCCCTTTGTAAGAAAGGCCAAAAATATTTTCTATTTCTACACCTTCATTTTCAAAAATGGTAAGCATATACATTAAAAATTCCTGAGCATCTTGTTGGATATTTTGTGTAAATTGTGTGGAACCAGAACACACATCCAAAAGACTACGAACATCTGAAACAGATTGTATTTTACTTCTATCTGTTGTCAATTTTTCATAAACAGAATGCAACAGAGAACAAAATCTTTTTTCCTGATTCTGCATAATCTGTTCTTGCACACCTTCCAGATAAAAAACAACATTGACCAATACATTAGCATAGCAGTTGACATCAGAACTATTTTCAAACAGATAACCAACAATCTCTTCAGCAGTGTCCAATTTCTTTATACCTGCAATCACAACATTATCTTGTTCTTTTCCCTTCTTCACACCTTCAGAACAGATATTCTCTAACCTTCTTTTTCGACCAACCACGCGCTTTTCAAATACAGGATATTGACCTAAATTTGGAGCATAAACCCTTCTTAACCTATTATACTCTTTTACACAGTTTGCATCTGCAGTAACCTTTGTCTCATCAAAATCAATCAAAAACAAACCAGATAATGTTCTGACTCGCGACAAAGCAACATATGCCATACCCTCTTTAAATACAGTAGATCCAATGTTCACCAATGCACTGTCTACACTTAATCCTTGAGATTTATGAATAGTCACTGCATATGCCAGAGAAAATGGAAATTGTTTCCAACGGACATATAAATCTTTAACAAGCAAAAAACGAACTGTACAACGACCAATTTCTTTAACTTCATCAATCTGATCAAATTTAATTTTTAAAAATTAAATTCCTTCTTTTTTCTGATAATTCACAAAATCCACCACTTTACCCATTGCACCATTAACTAAACCTTTCTCTACATCCAAATTACGCCTTAAAATTACCCGACAGTTTACACACGAATATAGTGTCTTTTCTAAACCAGCAGTTTTAGAAAGAAAATATTTCAAAACAAGCCAGTTTTGATCTCAACTTTTCCGTCAAAATAATAGTGATTCCTTCATGCAGTATTTTATCGATGGCTTCCATTTTTACAATTTCTTCATTTTCCAGTTTCAATAATTCTTCGTTGAATATGGAACTCTCACGCAGTGTTGGCATTAAGCAAATTACTGATTTATTTTTAGCAATTTCCACGTACACTTTTGCAGGAACTGCATTTTCATTTGGAAAGACATTACAAAGTAATCGACTCTCCAAAGCTTGTTTTCCTTGTTTTGAAAGAATTCCAATTCTTATATCTTGAAGAATACTTCCATATTCAGCATAATTTGCCTGTCGCATATTTGTTGTCAGTTCTTTGTATTCAAAATGAGTCCAAATGTTCACATTACCAACACTGCCAAGAGACTTTCTGGTGTCTACATGGGCTAGTGTTTTAAATACTGGTTGTCCTTTTACCGGAGTCAGTTGCAGTAGATCTCCAAAAACTATGACGTGGTTTCCTCCAAATAACACGTCATACTCTGTTTTAAGAATTTGCTGCATTCTTAAATGTACAAAGGCAAGCATCAAGTTTGAGACCATGCTCACCTCATCAATAATGAGAAGTTTCATTTTCTTCAGGACTCTTGAAACTTCACAACAAGCTTCTCCAGATAGCTTGTGGTATTCCAATTTGTTCTCATGCTCTACTGGCAGCATTAGTAAACGATGTAAAGTAATTCCTTTAATGTTATGTGCTGCCAACCCAGTTGGAGCAGTGACAACACAAGACAAATGCGAATCAGTTGTTTTCTGTAGATAACTTGTAATTACTTTAATTAAGAAACTTTTTCCTGTTCCAGCTTGACCACTCAAATACATTCGGATAGGTTGAAATGATGTACATGAGCACCCTCTCTTTTCATGAAGTAATCCATGGTCAATCTGCTCTTTCACTTGCTGATATATTTGTTTATGTTCAACATTTAGTTGTTCTTCCAAGTTTCCTAACTGTATTGCATCTTCTTGAGCTTGATACATTGCTGTTTCCACCTCATTCATTGCAATCGCTGCTTCATTTTCAATAATTGGTTGTCCTAGTGGATCTTGACTCAGTGCAGGAGAACTTTGACTGTCTTGAGAACTGTCTCTAGCAATCTCAGCTGCAATTGTAGCTTCTTGATCAATTTCATCATTCAACATTTTGACATAATTTGCGAAAGCACTGCATTGTATGCTATCTTTAGAAGCATTAAATGAATGTTCATAGCTGGGAAAATCTCCAAGTAATTCCAGTTCTGAACGCCATGGTTTGAACATTTGCAAAAGGGCTAAATAGTAAAATTCCCTTTTGTCAGCAGTGTCGCAACTCAGTTTCCTGTGATTAATAAAATTTCCTTTCCTTTGTTTCACCAGACATCGTTCGGAACCAATCACTCCATATTTTCCATCGTTGATGTTCTCTGTAGTATTGCGTTTAGAAGTGTAGTTTTGCAGCACTTCATAGAGACACATGTTCTCAAGATGATGACTTCTATTTGGGTAGTATGCGTCCAACATATTCGTTTTCAAAATATCTGTACTTTCTGGTTCATTTTCTGCTAAATATTCAATTTCTTGAACAGATTTCAGTACCCGATTTCGCATTCCTGCAAGACCTAGACTCACCCAAATGATTCTTCTACTTTTGGAATATAGACTTGCAGATGATAACCGATGTGTACATTCATATGCTCCAATTTCATGATGCGATAACATCTTGATATGATATGATATGAGATGAGATTGTATTTATAGAGCGCTGCTGTCACTCCGCAAGGAGTATCTTGGCGCTATTGTCAAACGTGGATAAGGGAACCCAGAGTGGTGAACTGTTGAGAAAGGTTTTAAATCAGAGCAAAACAGCAGACCTCCGAGATGCCATAGATCCAGGTTTTAAGTTCTTTCATGAAAGTGAGTTCCGAGTTGCTAAGTTTGATCTGAGCTGGGAGTTTATTCCAGGCTCTGGCACCCAAGAAGGCCATCGTTCTTGCACCTTTTGACTTGTATTTAAAGTGTGGTACTTTAAGAAGGTTAGCTGAGGATGACCTAAGCACTCTGGAAGTGGTATAAGGAGTAAAACGAGCAGACAGGAATTTAGGGCCAATATTCATCTTTGCCCTATATGTGACCAAAAGAATTTTAAAAAGGATTCTTTTCGGAATCGGGAGCCAGTGTAGAGCGTTCAAAGCAGCCGAGGCTGAGGACTTTCTAGGGAGCTTGAGCACCAGGCGGGCTGCAGCATGCTGCACCACCTGGAGCTTCTTTAGAACTGATTTATTAACTCCAGCCAAAAGGCCGTTGCAGTAGTCGATACGAGAGAGTATCAGAGCCACTGCCACGGACTTTCTTGCGGACAGGGGAAGAAACTTAAACATTTTTTTTAAAGATTTAAATAAAGTAAAACAGGTGCCTGCAACTGTTTAGACATGGGGAAGGAAACAGAGGGAATTGTCGAATTGAACTCCTAGGTTCCTGACAACCTTCACCATCTCAGGAGGGGGGGCTGCTCCCTCAGGCCACCATCTAGACGGCTGGAAAGAGATCTCCGACCCTATCGGGGGAATCTCAGTCTTATCCGTGTTGCACCTCAGATGATTGTTTCGCATCCATTGGAGGATAGCAGTCAAACATAGTTTGAAATTTATTTCCGCCTGCATAGAGTCATTCTCCAAGGAGACAATCATTTGGGTGTCATCTGCATATGACATAACCTCAATCCCAAATGAATTGATCAAGGTGATAAGGGGAGCCATATACACATTGAAGAGTAACGGGCTAAGGGAAGATCCCTGAGGGACTCCTCCCGTGATGGCGCGCTCTGCGGAAAGGAACGAGCCCAAAGTAACCACCTGTCTCCGACAGACCAGGAAGGATGTAATCCACTTCAGTACTGTACCAGTAATGCCGCTGCATTCGAGACGCCTCAGAAGAATGTCATGGGAGATCGTGTCGAATGCAGCCGACAAATCCAACAGAATCAGAACCGCTCTTCTCCCTCTATCTGTGATCATTTTCAAAGAGTCAGAGACTTCAATGAGAGCTGACTCTGAAGAGTGTTTGGGCCGAAATCCGGATTGACACGGATGAAGAGTATGATGCTCTTCAAGAAATTTAGTTAACTCCCTTAGGACAAATGTTTCCGTGATTTTACCCAAAAAAGGGAGAAGAGAGATAGGGCGAAGATTAGAGAGTACTGTCGCATCTATATTTTGTTTTTTTTTTAGTGGTTTAACTAGTGCCAGCTTCCACTCCACTGGCACCACCCCCGTCTTGAGAGAAGAGTTGATGATCTGATTAATCATAGGGTTTGCTACCATTAACAACTTCTTTAGAACTGACGGGGGACAGGCATCCAGTGGTGAACCAGATTTACAGTTTTGAATGGCTAAATGAGTCATGTCCAATGAAACAGGTTCAAATGTGGAGATGGAAGCCGAACCGTCATTCCAAGGAGGATCGGGAATGAAATTTCCTGCTGGAAAATCTACCTGAATCTTGAGGATCTTTTCCTGAAAGAACAGGGAGATCTGGTCACACAGTGACTGGGAGGCCGGAAGCCCCGCTTGTTCTGCCATGGGTTTAAGAAAGGACCTCACAATTTGAGAGATGGTTTTCTGATTATCCTGTGCCATGTTGATTTTATTAGTAAAGAATTCCTTTTTTGCCAACTGCACCTGACAAAAATATACTTTCCTGCCCTCCCTATACAACTGTTTTTTGTCCTCTCTATATCCCTTTCTCCACTGCCGCTCCAGTTGCCTGCAGTGAAGGCGAGCTTGGGCCAGTTTGGATGTGAACCAGGGAGTATTTAAGTTTTTTGATTTTTGCGGTTTAGTCTTAGAGATTGAGGACGAATTTACCCTACCTAGGGTGGCCAGCCAAGACTGAAAGAGACGAGAATCCGTCTCTGTCTGGCCAGTCAACGTAGGGACAAGATCTATGGCCGTCGTCAGAAAGTTGGGGTGTTTCATGATCTGTAGCCAGCTCGGTCCTTGTTGAGGATTATTAAAAAGTTTTGCAATCTGTGTCTTCGGAGGCAAAGTAATTCTAAAAGAAATAAACGAGTGATCAGACCAGATTACAGGGGAGGGAGGGTCGACTGCAAGCCAGGATAGGTTGGAGCAGACCCCATCCAAGGTGTGACCTGCCTGGTGGGTAGGACCCTTAACTATTTGTTGTAATGAAAATACATCTAGAACTTGAAGAAAACTAGATGTCCATGGATTGGAGTTCTCTTCCAGGTGAAGATTAAAATCACCGAGGATTGTAAAATTGGCATATTTGAGCATTAGATGACTTAAGGAATCATTAAGTGCTTCAAACTGAAACTGTATAATTTCTTACTTAGAGTCTTCTCGTGAGAAATCTTTTCCCACATTTCTTTCAATTCAGTCTTTTCTGATTTAGTAATGTAAGACGTTACATATCGAGCAACAGCAATGGAATTGTCCGCAACATACTGAATATCCATGTTAGCGTTCCACATGGATAAAATAACTGGATTGTAGTCATTTATGTATTTCGATTCTTCGCTTCTTCTTAAGTTGTAAGTGTTTTTCGGAGACTTTCTTGTGATGGTATGTCGCATAGCTGACATAAAACTGTTCACTCTTCCTTTGGATAATACAGGACGTGGAAATCCAAAACGACATTTGGTATAGAACTTATCCTTTGACTTGTACTTTCGTCGACAGTATTTTCCACACCTGTGGCTTTAAAATCGTAAGACTTGTTGTTTGAAGTTTTTATCTTCTCTGCTATTGGGAAGAGCACATGTAGCATAATCTTCAATGAAAGACAAAACAGTTTCATCTGAATCTGTTCCAAATTTGGGGGCGTCCTTGATCCATAACAACATATGTATATGAGGAGCACCTCTTGCTTGATGCTCCTTTCTCCAAAAGAAATCCACAACTTCTCCAAGAGGAGGATTCTTTTTATTGCAGATGAAAGACATCATAGCTTCAAATCTATGATTGAAATATCTGCATACATTGACAGGATCCAAAGAGCACAATTCTCCAGGTGTCTTGTATTCAATATTTTTTATATTGGAATTTGCCTCTCGAAGAAATTCAAGTAAATCATCCCAAGCATACTCAGCACAGCTTAGTGTAGCAAACCATGTAGGAGTTCCCAAGTTCCGTAGCATACATTTCAGTTCTACATGTCGACGGTACCAATATTCATTAGTCCCACACTGACATGTCATCAGATTAATCAACTGAGATTCTATATGATCATCTCTCTGATGCACTTTATCCATAAAATCCTTTGCAGTTACATTTTGAAGATGCATTCCAGTTTTTAAAATGTGATTTACTGCATATGAAAGTCCAGACAAGTCACTTTCAAACAGAAGATGAAACATATAAGGGATACATTGTCGAAATCTTGGATCTTCTGCATATAATCTTGTTGTCCGATATTCAGATGCAGGAATCTGCACAGGACGTTCATCATATCGTCCACCTTTTCCTGTTGGAAACAACTGTGGGAAATAATGAGCTTCCAAGCTCTCTTCCCATACACTCATGGGACTTCCTGTTGCTTTTTTCATTTGAAACAACTCAATTGTATTCCCCATCACCTCTTTGGAATGAAGTGGATGTACACTGTAATGTTCATAGATTTCTTCACATCTGGACATGTCCACTTTTTCTATTTGTCCACTTAATGTTTCAGTATCTTCTGCTAAATCTATTTCTTCTTCTCCTACAAACACATTTCTATAGTACTCATTATTTTTTAACAGATACAATGATGCCTTTTGCACTTTTCGAACATCCACTAACTCTTGCCAAATTTTCTTAGTCTTAGTAGGAACACCATTAACTAGAATGACTAGTGGCTCATTTTCTGCATGGTCTACACCAATAGTTTCAATATTTTTCGTTAAATCTAACGGTAAATACACAACTCTTCCTTTCAATCCTCTTTGCAACTCTGATGGAGGTAATTTACCTGTTTTGGGCTCCATACGAACAATAGCCTGAAACGGGTGAACACATTGTATGAGAATAGACTCATACGTATTTAAATCTATCAGCTCTGATGGAATAGCAACCAACTCTAGATTATTATGAACAGCTCTAGCAGGCATTTTATTCTCAACTAATTTTTTATAACAATATTTGCAAATACGCTGCTCAGATCCCAAATCAAAACAATCCTCTACCAACAAATAAGTTGCAAATTCCATCCACTTATCATTATCTTCTATTTCACTTTTTAAATACAGATTGACACCCCTAGTCTGATTTTTATAGTGACTTCGCTGACAACAAATACAAGAAACATTTGGTCTTTCACCTGAAATTACCTTAAACTTTGTGATTTCATCCTCAAATGTTTCTGTAATTACGGGTTGTACATTGTCTTCAACATTTTGTTCTACTAATGTGTCAGTTTCTTCACTCTCTTGCTGAGGACCAAAGTAACAAAACTCAATATCATCACAGACCTGCTTCACATCTGATACTGACCCACGCAAAAGAGCACTGTTCAAATCACTTAACTTTAGTGCTGGACTTTTAGCATAATACAACCTTCTTACTAACTTCCGCATTTGAGTATGATGTACTGCCAGCATTCCGAAATGGTGAAAAACACTTTGACAAACTTTCCTAGAAAGACAAGCCAGAGAATGACCTTGCAAACCAGTATGTTTTCTCACTCTGCAAGGGTCTAGTCCATGCAACAGCTTAATCTTTTGTTTTACACTTTTTTTAGTATAGGCTCGTAAAAAACTACATAATTTTTCAATAGATTCCTGTCGTACACTGCAAGTACTACTGCAATCCCAAGTGTACACAGGGTTTTTAGAACATCTCCCTAAAACTTCATCAGCTATCACTTCTTCTGCATTTCTTTCAACCATTTTCTCTTTCTAAATTGGACAACCGTCTCTAACCTCATAACCTCTACCATTGGTGTCAACTGCATACAATAATTTTTCGCTCTGTGAATAACTCTCTTCGTTAAAAAAAGGCTCTGAACTGGAACTGTGTTTCCATTCTCCCAAAAAAACATCACCACATTTTTTTTTTATTAAAAACTCTTTTCCTCCTACTTTTGGCCTTCATTACATGGATTGGTTTATCTAGTGATCGAATTCTGTTTAATACTAAAATAAACAGTTTCCTTTTTATTTCAAAAGCCTTTTCCACAATGTTTTCAATATGCTTCTTCTTTTTATAAAATAAAGCTCTCTTTTTATATTTCTTCACATCTTTCAGCAAATTATGCACTACTCTCTTGTAAAATATTGTTTTGCGTAATTCCTTATACTGATTTTGCCTTCTTTTACCATACTTTGTCTCCTTTGACTGGCCATTTGCTTTTTTGCTTTTCCTCTTATTTTGAATTTTTTTCTTACTTGAAAAATTCTCAGTAGTTCTAGCATTATGTACATTCTGTTTGGTCCTACAAACATTTTTAATAAATTGCTTTGTAATCTTACCAGAAGATTTTTTCCTTTTAGCCACATTATCTTGTACATTCAATACTTGTGGTTGATGTTTCTTCAAGTAATCCTCCTGTTTCTGTTCTTTACTTTTTCTTTTTTTTTCTGGCATGATTTCTCTATTTTAACATTGAAAAACAGTACCTGTAAAAAACAATCACAAATAAATGTATATTAATAACTTTCAAATTTGTACTATTCTATTATTGTAGAAACACATTTTATATAAAAACTGACTAAGAAACTATAGCCCTGAAGCACAAGTGTGACAATGGTTAAAACACTACATGAATAGTGCATACTACTTTGAAGCAGTTCATGACCTAAAGCCTACCTCACTAAAAGACTACATGCTAACTGACTGAATGATTACAGTACTATAAGGAAACACACTGGGTGAGTGACAGGGTGTTTGCTAGAAGTGTACGAATACTGACTGGGGAATTGAAGGTGTGAAAGACAAGTGTGTAGGTGGTTAGAGGACTGCATGCATAGTGGATAGGCGTTTGAAGCAGTCCATGTGCTAAGGCCTGGCTCACTGCATGAGTACTTGGGTACTGACTGAATGATTAGAGTACTGCAAGGAGAGTGCCTGGGTGAATTTATAAATGGTTGGCTTTTGGCGCAGTGAATGGATTAGTACTTGGTACTGAATGAGTCACTAGAGGAGTGCAAAGGGAGTGACAGGGTGTTTGTTGGAGTGTATGGATACTGACTAGGGAATTGAAGTTATGAAAGAGAAGTGTATACGTGGTTACAGGACTGCATGTATAGTGGATAGGGGTTTGAAGCAGTCCATGTGCTAAGGCCTGTGTTGCTGCATGAGTACTTGGATACTGACTGAATGATTAGAGTACAGCAAGGAGAGAGCCAGAGTGAATTTATAAGTGGTTGGCTTTTGGCGCAGTGAATGGATTAGTACTTGGTACTGAATGGGTCACTAGAGGAGTGTAAAGGGAGTGACAGGGTGTTTGCTGGACTGTATGGATACTGACTAGGGAATTGAAGGTGTGAAAGACAAGTGTGTAGGTGGTTAGAGGACTGCATGCATAGTGGATAGGGGTTTGAAGCAGTCCATGTGCTAAGGCCTGGATCGCTGAATGAGTACTTGGGTACTGACTGAATGATTACAGTACTGCAAGGAGAGTGCATGGGTGAATTTATAAGTGTTTGGGTTTTGGCGCAGTGAATGGATTAGTACATGGTGCTGAATGGGTCACTAGAGAAGTGCAAGGGGAGTGACAGGGTGTTTGCTGGAGTGTATATATACTGACTGGGGAATTGAAGGTGTGAAAGACAAGTATGTAGGTGGTTAGAGGACTGCATGCATAGTGAATATGCGTTTGAAGCAGTCCATGTGCTAAGGCCTGGCTCAGTGCCAGATTACTTTGGCACTGACTGAATGATTAGAGTACTGCAAGGAGAGTGCCTTGGGGAATTTATAAGTGTTTGGGTTTTGGCACAGTGAATGGATTAGTACATGGTGCTGAATGGGTCACTAGAGGAGTACAAAAGGAGTGACAGGGTGTTTGCTGGACTGTATGGATACTGACTAGGGAATTGAAGGTGTGAAAGACAAGTGTGTAGGTGGTTAGAGGACTGCATGCATAGTGGATAGGGGTTTGAAGCAGTCCATGTGCTAAGGCCTGGGTCGCTGAATGAGTACTTGGGTACTGACTGAATGATTACAGTGCTGCACGGAGAGTGCATGGGTGAATTTATAAGTGTTTGGGTTTTGGCGCAGTGAATGGTTTAGTACATGGTACTGAATGGGTCACTAGAGAAGTGCAAGGGGAGTGACAGGGTGTTTGCTGGAGTGTATATATACTGACTGGGGAATTGAAGGTGTGAAAGACAAGTATGTAGGTGGTTAAAGGACTGCATGCATAGTGGATACGCGTTTGAAGCAGTCCATGTGCTAAGGCCTGGCTCAGTGCATGAATACTTGGGCACTGACTGAATGATTAGAGTACTGCAAAGAGAGTGCCTTGGTGAATTTATAAGTGTTTGGGTTTTGGTACAGTGAATGGATTAGTACATGGTGCTGAATGGGTCACTAGAGGAGTACAAAAGGAGTGACAGGGTGTTTGCTGGAAGTGAATGAATACTTACTGAGGAATTGAAGGTGTGAAAAACAACTGTGTAGGTGATTAGAGGACTGCATCCATAGTGAATAGGCATTTGAAGCAGTCTATGTGCTAAGGTCTGGCTCACTGCATGAATACTTGGGTACTGACTGAATGATTAGAGTACAGCAAGGAGAGTGCCTGGGTGAATTTATAAGTGGTTGGCTTTTGACACAGTGAATGGATTAGTACTTGGTACTGAATGGGTCACTAGAGGAGTGCAAAGGGAGTGACAGAATGTTTGCTGGACTATATGGATACTGACTAGGGAATTGAAGGTGTGAAAGACAAGTGTATAGTATGTTAGAAGACTGCATGCATACTGCATAGACATTTGAAGCACTCTATGTGGTAATGTATGGTTCACAGCATGAGTACTTGGAAACTGACTAAATCATCAGACTACTGCTAGGACAGTACCTGGGTAAAACTTTTAAATTTTCAGTTCTGGTGCAGTGAAGAGAATACTACATGGTACTGCACTTTAGTGTCAATGCATAACAAAAGACTAGCTTCTAATGCTACTAAAACTTGACAACATGAACGGTTTTAAAACAGTTATCTATCAGCAAATACACGATCTACCAAATGCTTATCTCACAGTTCCCAAATGCACACAGACTCACAGTGCGATTCTAGACAAGCACCACTATCCCTAGGGGTTTACCAAAACTCATTCACTACAGTGGAATTGGTAAGGGAACTGCACACAATCTACATATTTCAGGACTGCACTTTTGTGTCAAAGCCTGACTCATTTAATCAAAGCATAAGCAAAAACTGCCTTCTAATGCTACTAAAACTTGACAACAAGACAGGTTTTAAAACAGTTATCTGTCAGCAAATACACGATGTTACCAAATGCTTCTCTCACAGTGGTTCCCAAATGCACACAGACTCAGTGTGATTCTAGACAAGCAACACTATCCCAAGCAGCTTACCAGAACTCATTCACTACTGTGCAAGGGGTAAGAAGACTACAAACAATCTACATATTAAAGTACAGCACATTAGTGTCAAAGCATGACTCATTTTATCAATGCATAAGCAAAGACTGGCTTCTAATGCTACTAAAACGTGACAACATGACAGGTTTTAAAACAGTTATCTGTCACCAAATACACAATGTTAACAAATGCTTCTCTCGCAGTGGTTCCCAAATGCACACAGACTCACAGTGAGATTCTAGACAACAACCACTATCCCTAGGAGTTTACCAAAACTCATTCACTACTTTGGAAGTGGTAAGGGAAGTGCACACAATCTACATATTTCAGGACTGCACTTTTGTGTCAAAGCCTAACTCATTTAATCAACGCATAAGCAAAGACTGGCTTCTAATGCTACTAAAACTTGACAACATGACAGGTTTTAAAAGAGTTATCTGCCAGAAAATACATGATGTTACCAAATGCTTCTCTCACAGTGGTTCACAAATGCACACACACTCACAGTGTGATTCTAGACAAGCACCACTATCCCTAGCAGCTTACCAAAACTCATTCACTACTGTGCAAGGGGTAAGGAGACTACACACAAGTTACATATTAAAGTACAGCACATGAGTGTCAAAGCCTGACTCATTTAATCAATGCATAAGCAAAGACTGGCTTCTAATGCTACTAAAACTTGACAACATGACAGGTTTTAAAAGAGTTATCTGTCAGAAAATACATGATGTTACCAAATGTTTCTCTCACAATGGTTCCCAAAAGCACACACACTCACAGTATAATTCTAGACAAGTACCACTATCCCTAGGAGTTTACCAAAACTCATTCACTACAGTGGAAGAGGTAAGGGGAATGCACACAAACTACATATTTCAGAACTGCACTTTAGAGTCAAAAACTGCCTTCTAATGTTACTAAAACTTGACAACAAGACAGGTTTTAAAACAGTTATCTGTCAGCAAATATACGATGTTACCAAATGCTTCTCTCACAGTGGTTCCCAAATGCACACAGACTCACTGTGTGATTCTAGACAAACAACACTATCCCTTGCACTATACAAAAACACATTTCTTCATCTAGAATGTACTACATTTTAGTGTAGAAACATAACTCATTTCACAAATTCATAAACAATGACTGGTTTCTAATTCGACCAAAATATAAAAACAGCACAGTTATCTGTCTGCAACCACATGAAGAACACAAATGCTTATCACAGAATGGTTTCTACATGCACACACCCTGTCAATAAGATTGTAGAGAAAAAAAGTACTCCCTACACTTTAGCAGGAGAAATACATGAGTCTGATTAAAATCAAAATAGTCTACATACATCCCCTCACAATTAAATAACTCACCTTTCAAGTTGTTTTGTAGATTAAGAAGTATATCAGTCACACACCAGATTTTCTTATACAGAATCTCTGCACTGTGCACCTGTCAGCAGAACCAAAGAATGGCAAAGTTTCCCTCTCATTTTCCCCACATATACATGTACACATCAAATCCCATTCCTTCCCACATAAATTCAAAACCAAACACACATTTCTATTGGTTAAACATTTCAATCCTTTCCAAATGACATAAATTTGAACCCTTCCCCCAATCTGCCTTCTGCCTGTTACCATAGAAACAGGTCATGGAACACTGTACTGAGCACACAGGTCACAAGTTCAGCACACAATGTTGCTAATCAAGACAGCAAGTGTGCTTGACTTTTCAACATATCAGCTTATCATATATAATGTTCCTTACAATCAGTTTTTGTTAACCCCTTCCCTGCTCATGACGGAACCGTTCCGTCATGAGCCACGGTTGCCGTGTGCTCATGACGGAACGGTTCCGTCATGACACGCCCGTTGGCGGCCGCTCCGCCTGCGCGGCGCTGTTTCCCCGCCTGTGCGGGGGGACAACGCAAATGGGCGGAGTCATGACGGAACCGTTCCGTCATGAGCACAGCCCAACCGTGGCTCATGACGGAGCGGCTCCGTCATGAGCACAGCGCCACCGCGCTGCCCCCCCGCACCCCCCAGCACCGCGGCGGAATTCCCGCCGCGGTGAAAGGGTTAACCAATAAGAATCATACGTTTACAAAACAGAAATATGCACCCTACCTTTCAGTGTAGAAGGTTGTCAAACAACCAATGATTTCTTGTCTTTTTTCAAAACTGCATCTTAGCCACCAATTTAGAAAAATCTTACTTTCCAAACTGCCATTTCATTTACAGAGACCATCTGAGTGCATCCAGACCTCCTTTCAAGATGCTTAGAGTGTGGATTGTGGGACACAGCTATATTTTCTGGAGCCAAAGGTATGCAGAATACAAAGGCATTCACAAAGACCTAGGTTTGCCAAATGTAGACATTAAATGGATTGGACAGAGAGGGTTAAAGTGGCACCAATTGATGCCATTGGTGAAATCCTTCATGCATATCCAACACCCTGACCTCATAATAGTGCACTGTGGTGGCAATGACCTAGGCACTTTGACTGGGGTAGGTCTGGAAATGCTTATGAAGGACACCTTTGCAGAACTGATTTCACTTTTTCCCAAAACTGCCTTTGTGTTTTCTAACATATGCCAAAGGCAGAAATGGAATTGGTCCGATCATTTTTGTCCACAAATTGAGAAAGCTAGGAAACATGTGAATAAATCGGTTTCTGCTTTTCTCCGAGACTATAGAATGGGGTCCATTTACAATAACAATCTGCTCTTTCATATGCAAGAGATGTATAGGAGAGATGGCGTACACTTTACTGATGAAGGAAACAGAGTCTTCCTCAACAACTTTAGACTGTATAGGTACTTACTTATAAGTACCAAACACTCTCAATGAACACAACGGCTCTTTTTAGAGCCACTCAAGAACAAAACACTTAAGCTTGATGTTTATCTCCCAAAAATTTCAGTTTTTTTTCCTTGGATCCGCGCACCCAACGCGTTAGGAACCGCTCAACCAACGCGTGAGAATCCGTGCACCCAACGCGGTAGGATGCGCACATTTCGCCGTTTTTTTTTTTTAAAGGGTGGTCCTTCTGGGACCCCCTAAGTACCTCTAGAGGGTCAGAGTATTTCCACTCTGCCCCCTTTATATGTTTTACACACTTATTCCCCTTGCTTCTTCAGCCTCACTTCTACCGAGGCAGAAAATGGCCACCAACAGTTCCTGGTTTCGAATGGTTTCGACACTCGACAGCCAATAAGCATTCAGCGCGCGATCGGGAGGGTGCGCGCTTGGTGCGGGGAGGGTGCGCTTACGATGCGGGTAGGGTCCGCGGATCCTCCCCCGCCATAGTTATCACTAACTTTTTTACCCTAATTTTCTCAGGAACTACTGAACAGTATGCAAAAGGCAGGAGTCTGAACTGAGGACTACCTCTTTCCCAAATTTGGTGTCATTCCGTTCAGCGGTTCGGGCTGTAGCTGCGACAACAGATCATATGGGAAATTGCATGGGGAAAACACGTTTTGGGACCCCGCTTTTTGCTCGGCCCCCGCTTGACGAATCACCACGAAACTTTCAGGGTAGGAGCGGAGCGGAGGTGGCCAAAAGTTTGGAAAATTTCGCGAGGATTCATCAACCGGCGCCAGACTTATTGGGAATAGAATGTTGTGGATTTCCTATGGAAAATAGGTCCTAACTATAACTATCTACTGGCGACCACCAGTAGATAATATATATATATAAATATATATATATATATATATTCACTTAAAAAACCATAGGTTTCACACAGGTTATAGTTAGGTGGATATTTCACTCGTAAAAAACCAATGAAATTCCCCCGTTATAGTTAGTTCAGATAACTATAACTCGCGCGCCCGCAATCCACTGCTCATGACGTCACATATTACATCACTCATGACATGGTCAGTGGCATCACTCATGACATCACTGATGACATCATCCTTGTGATAGAGTGGCGGTCGCGCGAGTTATAGTTATCTGAACTAACTATAACGGGGGAATTTCATTGGTTTTTTACGAGTGAAATATCCACCTAACTATAACCTGTGTGAAACCTATGGTTTTTTTAAGTGAATTTGCAAGGTTTTTTAAATGCTAATTCCTAACTATAACGTGTGTGAAACCTATGGTTTTTTAAGGGAATTTGTACGTTTTTTTTAAATGCTAAGTTATGTATTTATTAATTATTATTTTTTTTCAAGGTTTTTCACCGTGCGCGCACCGTGCGCACAGTGCGCGCACGGTGCGCGCGTATAGATATTTAAATGCTTTTAAATGCTATTTTCTCAGGAAATACTGAACAGATTGACACCAGACCTGCAAAAGGCACTTCCCTGACATGAGGACTACCTCTCTGCCAAATTTCAAGTAATTCTGTTCAGCCGTTCAGGCTGTACCTTCGACTAAAGGTCCTATGCAAAAATGCATGGGGAAAACGCGTTTTGGGACCCCCCTTTTTTTTCGGCCCCCGCTTGACGAATCACCCCGAGACTTTCAGGGTAGGAGCTGAGCGGAGCGCCCCATTTGTTTTGAAAATTTCGCAAGGATTCGTCAACCGGCGCCAAAGTTATTCAAAATAGAATTTGAGATTTCCTATGGAAACACGATCCTAACTATAACTATCTACTGGCGACCGCCAGTAGATAATATATATATATATATATTCAACTTTTCTTTCCCTCGGTACAGCCGCCGCTCACCAAACCAACGGGTGCGTCGTCATAAAGGACCACCAAGGCAAGGTCCGCAATATTGTCTCTCTCTTTCTCGAACCGACAAAGATTGACGACGCTGTGTTCTGACCAAAAATTTATTGGAACAGCTTAGGAGGACGCGTTTCGCCTGCCAAGCAGGCTTGTTCACCAATAGTTCAACCATTTTTGAAATCAGACATTTTACATCGTAGTGCATGAGTCAAATAGTCACGTGATGAGACTACAATCACAGTGTGTTGGAAGAAAGACTCGTAGTTCTCACTCATGGACAACTACCGTTCTCGCTGTACAATTCATACAACTATGAATAAACAAATGTCACAATGTCTGCCATTACAGTACAATACTAATTAATAATTAGCTAAATAAACATAAAGTGCATTTATATAATTTCATTCGTTATTTTTCAATAAAACTTTATGTAAAATTTGGCATCTGGCTCAGCGAATCACAATGTACTGAATAATCAATCGTCCCTGAAATGCTTGACCTAGGACACGCATAGATATATTTGTCCTAGCGGGTTTATCTTTTTGCATACACCTTCCATTTGCAATAAAACTTTATGCAGACAATTCTGTCCTTGCAAAATGTATTCATATTGACATCTAAGGTTCTATTCTCATTAGTGCAACCTGCTCTCGAGTACAAAATACAACCCAAGTGGGTATAAATTACTCGTTTTTACAAGCAGTTTCTCAAATGATGAAGGTTGAAAGAATTGTATCGCTTGGTCTAATTGCGCCCAAGTGGGCAAACACCCATTTCTGATGATCTTCACGAGTATGATCCTGGTTAAAGTAACAGTGGGATAAGCGTTTAAAAGTGCAATCAGCTTGAACTCAATAATCACATAAGCAACTATAGTGTATAGATCCTTCAATCCAACTTCCGACTTATAGCCTCTCATGCCTCAAAGAAAAACTTAATAAAGATAAAATCGAAGAAATGAAAAACAAAAGAAAATAGTTAAAACTAGAAATTGAGAGAGGTATAGCATGCATTTCTTGTATCTTTGGTTGTCCAATTGCATCACAGATTAGTGCAGATGTTGTGCCTACACTTTACAAATGGGTTAACAGGTCCTCTTCCATATTTAAGCCCATAGGCGTTTTGGTGTTTAATTCGATAATATAGCGCGATTCTAATCTCCTAAGCTTTTTCTCTCGGTTGCCGCCTCTGATACTCGGAGGCACGCAGTCGATGACAAAATAGCTTAGTTCTTGCGCGTTTTTATCATGAAATGCGTCAAAATGACGTGCAACTGGGTATGTTTTATCCCCATTTCTTATGGCTCTCAGATGTTGCAGGATTCTTATATGTACTGGGTGAATAGTACTGCCTACGTATTGCAGGCCGCAAGGGCACTGCAAAACGTAGACAGCATATTCTGTTTTGCACGACAGAAAACCTTTAATCTTTTTCTCTCTTTTGGGGAGTCCCGGTTTGTAGGAAGAGGTATTCTTCCCATGGTTACAGGCTTTGCATTTTGTGCATTTTAAAAACCCTTCTTTTCTTCTAAGCCATGTGAATGATTTTGTAGTTTGCTGGTTTGAAATCATGTTGCTGACTAGCATCTGCTTAAATGATCTAGCTTTTCTGAACGTGATTGCAGGCCTTTTTTGTACTAACTTGCCCAGAATTGCATCGTTTCTGATAAGATGCCAGTGCTTACTCAGAATGCTCCTAACCTGGCCATGCTGTCGGTTGAAGGAGGTGATCATTCTTACTTGATTATTCTGCGTGTTGTGTCGCTTAATCTTACTCTTGCTGTCATGAATAAAATATCTTCTCTTGTTCTTTTTTTCGCTTGTTTAATAGAAGCCTGAATATATTCCTTTTAAAACCCCGGGATTGAAATCGTTGTTCCATCTGCTCTAATTCAGTATCCAAGGTTTTCTGTTCACTACAGTTGCGGATGGTTCTGAGGCACTCACCGTAAGGAATGCTTCTGATTAAATTTTGCGGATGAAAACTCGTTGCGTGCAGCAACGTATTCCCCGCTGTGGGCTTTCGATACAGTTTTGTATGGACTTTGGAGTTTTGTATATATACAGTTAGGTCTAAAACATTAACTGAACTATTACTGATAGTGTTGGTAAATTGTAAGTTCAAAGAGTTTATTTGGATTTTTTCAATGAAACTCTTTATAGATTCCTCCGTCCCTTTCCAAATGATAAACAAGTCGTCGATAAATCGACTCCAATGTAAAATGTTGTTTTCCCATTCTTGATGGCACTTAACTCTGACCACCTGCTCCTCCCACCAGCCCATACGCAAAGTCGCATAGCTGGGGGCGAAGCAGGTGCCCATTGCAGTGCCACAGATCTGGTGGTATAGATCATTTTTGAAAAGGAAATAGTTGTTTTTCAAACATAACGAGGTCATTTGGATTAACATTTGGGTGTGTGCCCAGAGGGTTATTGGACGCACACTTAAAAAATGTTTGATAGCTCTCAGTCCATCTTCATGTCTGATACTGGTATACAATGTGGTCACATCAATGGTGACCAATAGCATGTCATCTTCCCAAGGTATGTCATATATTCTTTTTAAGAAGTCGGGGAAAACGCGTTTTGGGACCCCCCTTTTTTTTCGGCCCCCGCTTGACGAATCACCCCGAGACTTTCAGGGTAGGAGCTGAGCGGAGCGCCCCATTTGTTTTCAAAATTTCGCGAGGATTCGTCAACCGGCGCCAAAGTTATTCAAAATAGAATTTTGAGATTTCCTATGGAAACACGATCCTAACTATAACTATCTACTGGCGACCGCCAGTTATATATATATATATATATATATATATATATATATATATATATACACACAGACATACATACATGCATACATACTACTGGCAGTTGGTAGTTATAGTCAGAATCTAGTTTCTATCAAAAGGTGATTTCCAGTTGCCTATATCTTTGGAGCCGGTTGATGAATCTTCATGAAACATTCCCCTAAAATTTGCGCATTGCTCCAGATGCTGTCTGGAATGTTTCGGGGTGTTTTGTGTAGTAGGGACAGAGAAAAAGGGGGGTCCCAAACCTAGTTTTTCCCATGTTAATTCTCATAGGATCCTAAGATACTAAGATCCTAAGATACGACTACTGCCCGAACCGCTGGACAGAATTACACAAAATTTGGTAGAAAGCTAGTTTGTTCCACAGATTGTGCTTTTTGTGATTTGGTGTAAATTTGTTCAGTAGTTTTGAAAATACTCAGGGAAATACAAATTTGTCTATATAGGGACACGGATCCTTAGCGGATCCAGCAGTCAATGTGTTGAAATCTGATTGGCTGCCAACAATTCAACCAGGAAGTGTTGCCAGCCATTTTGGGTTAGGCTTAAGTCCCACAAAAAATGTAAAAAAATACCTCCCCAAGGCTTTTCTTTAATTTAATGGGAGGGCCGAGCGGACCTCCCCCACAGACCTAGAGACTGCCATCTCCTTGGGGCACTTTAAAATAAGGATGCAGCCAGCCACACTTAGCCCTCCCACACCCTGGGGACCACCACCTCCTTGAGGCCAAATCCAAGAAAGAAGGGGGGCTGCACGCCCCCACCCCTCCTGGAGCCATAGATGGACCTTGGGATGGCCACCACCTGCTATGTCCTGGGGTGCCCACCCCTGAACATAGCTGTGGCTTGGTGGGAGCTTTACTGCTCCCGCCAAGCCTCAGCAAACACTCCGCTTTCAGCAAGCGAAAGCAGTGGAATGCTCTCGCTTGCTGAAAGCGGAGGAATCCTCTGTTTCTCTGCCCGCTGTCAAGAAAGCAGGGAAACAGACATATTGCTTTCACACGCAGGGAGCTGCATGTTTAGCAAATCCCTGTGTATGAAAGCAGTGCCAGCTCTTGCAGAATGCAGGGAGCCGGCAGGGACTGCAGGTGCCTTGAGGTTTGCAGACAGGGTACCCTGGGTGGGACCAAGGCACCCAGACACATATGGCTGAGGATGGGGTCCCCGGGGCCGAAATCTGGCCAGGAAGAGGAGCTGCTTGGGCTGAGCAGCCACCCTCCCCCATTAAATTGAGGCCTAACCCAGAGGGAAGGAGTCCCCAGCGCCAAATCGGCCTGGGAAGGGGAGCCGCCAACCCCCCTCCCCCATTAAATGAACCCCTTTGCGGACAGGCTTTTTTTGGCTATTTATTTTTGTTCCCACTTAGGCCCCCATAACGTTTTCTCCACATAAGGTATCCATGCCAAATGTGTGTCCTTTTTTTTCAAGTACCCTAAGGATTCTGAATGTACCCAGGGTTTGTGGATTTCACTGCAGAAGACCAAGAAATTAACCAAAATACAGCTACATTTTGTTTTTTGGGGGGGATGAAATGGGAAAAAGTGCTGCAGAAGAAAGCATATGGTGTTTTCCCTGCAAATAGTATCAACAAAGGGTTTGCAGTTCTCAAGCAATCAATCAGGGATTTGTAGAGCACACTACTCACCCATGAGGGTCTCAAGGTGCTGAAGGAGGAGAGTGTGAGAGCAGCTCTGTTGGGGTCATTCGAAGAGCCAGGTCTTGAGGTCCTTTCTGAATTGGTGCAGTGTCGGGCTTCGTTGGAGGAGAAGGGGGGGTACGTTCCAGGTCTTGGCTGCAAGGTAGGAGAATGATCTCCTACCTGCTCTGGTCCTGTAGAAACAAGGGACGGTGGCTAAGGCGAGGTCGACTGAGCGGAGGTTTCTTTTGGGGGCGTGGAAGGAGATTCGGTCATTGAGGTATTGGGATTCAGTGTTGTGGAGAGCTTTGTAGGCATGTGTGAGCAGTTTGAAGATTATTCTTCTTTCAACGGGAAGCCAGTGGAGGTTGGGGGAGGTTTCTGGTGATGTGGTCATGTTGTTCGATGTCCAGCATAAGTCTGGCTGCGGCGTTCAGGGCAGTCCGGAGTTTGCGGAGGAGTTTTTTGTTGAGTCCGGCATAGAGAGCATTTCCGTAGTCCAGTCTTCTGGTGATGAGTGCCTGGGTGACAGTTTTCTTGGGGTTGGGGGGATCCACTTGAACGTCTTGCGAAGTATGCAGAGGGTGTTGAAGCATGCAGCAGATACGCCGTTGATCTGGCGATTCATGGTGAGTGAAGAGTCGAGTATGATGCTGAGGTTGTATGCGTGGTCCGTTGGGGTGGGTGGGGGGCCACCAGGTGTTGTCCCATGCAGAGGGGGTGGAGCCGAGGATGAGAACTTCTGCTTTCTCTGGATTGAGCTTCAGGCCGCTGTTGCTCATCCAGGTCGCGACAGCGTTCATCCCTTCATCAGTTCTAAAATCACCATCTTTACAGCTTTCAGGAACAGGCAGACTTTTGTCAGAAAATCAAATTTTTCTGCACAGTTTTGGCATTTTACAGGGAGATAACCTAATTTTCCTATATTTTGTGCTTTCAACCTCCTTCCAGTTTGTGGTAGGAATGGACATGAAACCAATAATCGTTCCTAGAAAACTATACATTTCTGAAAAGTAGACATAATTCTGAATTCATCAAGTGGTCATTTGAATAGATCCTTGTAGCTTTTCCTGTAGAAAGTAACAGTTGAAATAACAACATTGTGAAATTGAGTTGAAAAAGCATAATTTTTTGCCAACATTTTCACCTGTAACTTCTTCTAACTATGGCTGATTTTTTAAAGCAATATACCATTACGTCCCCTGGACCTTTCTGATTGCGGGGATATATAGGGCTTGTAGGTTCACCAAGAACCCGAGGTACCCAGAACCAATGACTGAGCTGCACCTTGCAATGGTTTTTCATTGTGTACCGGGTATTCAACAATTCATTTGGTCAAATATAAAGAGTAAAAAAAAGGACTCAAGGAAAGGGAACAAGACACAGAGTTTAGAAGCATTGGTTATTTGCAAATCTCTGAATTTGAGGATACCCATACGAGCATGTGAATTAGAAGGCATTATTCAAAATGACTTCTTTTTTACACACTGTCTTACAATTGGAAGGCAGAAATGCATAAAAAGACAATTGGTTGTAACATTTGAACTACTATTCTGTATTCCTCTAAGTCTCACAATAAAAATGGTATCTCACTTGTGTGTGTAGGCTTAGTGCCCGCGACAGGAAACAGCACAAAATGCAACATGGACACATCACATTTTTCCACTGAAAACTGACCCTTTTTTTTGCAATGTGCCTAGCTGTGGACTTTGGGTCCTAGCTCAGCTGACATCTAGGCAAACCTGTACATTTTTAAAAACTAGACACCCAGGGGAATCCAGGACGGGGTGATTCTGTGCCTCTTATCAGGGTCTGTTGCCCCGAATTCCTTGCAAAGCGCAAACTTTGTCAAAAAAGCACATTATCCTGACATATCTGTGATGGAAAGTTTTTGAATCTGTGAGGAGCCACACATTTCCACCACCCGGCATTCCTCCAAGTCACCTGATAAAAATGGTACCAAACTTGTGTGGGGAGACCTAGTGCCCGCAACAGGAAATGGTCCAAAAGGCAATTTTGACAATTCACGTATTTTCATTGAAAACAGATCCTTTTTATGTAATGTGCCTAGCTGTGGATTTTGGGTCCTAGCTTAGCCTGCACCTAGGGAAACCTAGCAAACCCGTAAATGTTTTCAAAACTAGACACCTAGGGAAATCCAGGATGAGATGACTTCTGTGGCTCTTACCAGGGTCTGTTACCCAGAATCCCTTGAAAACCTTGAACTTTGTAAAAAAACAAACACATTTTCTCGACATTTCTTTGATGGAAAGTTTTGGAATCTGTGGGGAACCGCAAACTTCCACCCAATCAGCATTCCCCCCAAGTGTCCCGATAAAAATGGTATCTCACTTGTTTTGGGTCCGGGGCTTGGCAGCCATCTATGGAAACCTACCAAACCCAGACATTTCTGATAACTACACATCTGGGCGAGTCCAGAGATATGTGGTTTGTGTGGATCCCCAAAAGCTTTCTTACCCAGAATCCCCTTCAAACCTCAAGTTTACTTACAAAATCATATTTTCCTCTCATTTCTGTGTGGGATCACCGCACCGGCACAAATTTCCTATCACCCAGTGTTCTCCTCAGTCTCCTGAGTAGAATGATACCTCACTTCTGTGGGTGCCCAAAGCAGAGTCAGGCTATTTTTGGGGGGATGGGGGCATTGTCATGCCTATTCTAGTTAGCCCCCACCCCTAACATACAAACAAAAAAGTCCCTGGTACCTAGTGGGCTTTCTGTCCTCCCGGGGGTACAGATCGGGGGCTATTGCCCCATATGCCCCCACAGTGAGGCAGAAAGACAGTGGCCATTTGTTTTTGAGTGTGATGGGGCATTGGCATGCCCATTGTGGGAAGCCCCCACCCCTACTCTGGCAAAAAACAAAATGCTAATGTCGCCATCTGCGCACCAGGGGGGCCGAAACACTGTAGCTATTTTTGGGGGACATTGGGATGCCCAATCTGGGCAGCCCTCACTTCTGAACTACTAAACAAAATAGTCCTTGGCTTCCTAGTGGGCTTTCTGCTTCGCGGGGGGCAGAATGACTATGCCCATTGTTTTTTGAGTGGGCTGGGGGCATTGGCATGCCCATTCTGGGCAGCCCCCACCCCTACTCCATCTAAATAAAAATAGTGGCCCCTGTTTTGTTCATCAGGACTCTGTTTCCAACAGGGAAAATAAAATTAAAAAGTGATAGAAGGGGTCGGGATAGAGGTACCCCGACCCCATGGGACTAATGGAGGGGTCTGTGAGGGACCGCTCATGGGCAAGGAACTGTCCAAAAACCTGTATTTTAAAACCATATGGGAATCCGCGGATTCTTCCGGATCCGGATTTGGATTCAGAACCGGATTCGGATTATCAGATCTAGACCCCAATAAAAAAAAAATTACACTCACTCACAGACTCATACCTATGCATGCACACACACACACACCCATTTACACACCGACACAACCAGTTACACACCCATGCAGCCACTCACACACCCACTCACAGACCCTCACACCTACTCACAAAACCACTCGTAGACCCACACAGCTTTCACACACCTACTCACACACCCACTTACAGACCACTCAGACACTCACGCACCCACTTAGAGACTCATGCGCCCACTCATGCATCCACTCTGGCACCCACACTCTGACCCAAACAGACACAAAGGCTGTGTGCAACGCGGGGCTGGATGCATGTGGGGGTTGACTGTAGGGCCTGGCCGCAAACTAGGCCCTGCAGCCTACCCCCTGCTGCGCACATCCAAATGCTGTGCGCAGTGTGGAATTGGCAGCACGTCGAGGTTGGCCGCAGGCCAAGCCCTGTGGGCAACCCCCGCTATCTTAAAAAAAAAAAAACATAGAAATTTACTGACCAAAGGTTACAGTGTGTTATAGTTAGGAATTTCCACTTAAAACCCCTAGAAATTCATTAAAAAAAACAAATGTTATAGGTGGATTCTGAATTTACACTCACAAAACCATAGAAATTCAGCTGTTATAGCTAGAGTTATTTCAATTAACTATAACTCGTGCCCTCGCCATGCACAACTAATTACCCCACACATTATACCATTGATAACATCTTCTATAGCCTCATTGATATTATCACTACAACATTTGCAGTGAAATTATTGATGCAAAAACTGTGCATGGTGGGGGCACATGTTATAGTTACCATTGGGCATGAGTTATAATTACTTGAAATAACTAACTATGACTGCTGGGAAAAAAAATATATATATATATATATATTCGAGATGAAATCGTCCAACAGGCACACTGGTACACCGGCAAAAAGGACGAAGCGAACCCGTTGACTGGTGCTCAATATTTTATTTTTCACTGCCCGACACCATCACCACCATGACGCGTTTCAGCCCACGTGGGGCCTTGATCACATGACACGCAAAGGAAATACAATTGAATTTAAAGTGCACAGTGCATGACGTCTTTCCTGAGATGCAATAGACATAGAAAGAGTGTACAGATCTGATTCAATGTTGAAACAGAGACACGTTCAGAATACCATTACTATATGTAAAATACATCAGATAAAATGGATGGACATCTTAAAATTATCAAGTGCAGCAACGTTGCTACCTGACAAATATTACATGGGTTTAAAAATTAATTAATTCATTGATTAACACAAAATCAGACAATACTTATAAATACACTTAAATAATTTAAATACATTATATAAATATATAAATACATTGTAATAAATATATAAATATATAAATAAATAAATAGATAAATGCTAAGAGTAAAAAAGTCATTTGTCTAAGTTTTAATATAGTGTTAAAGTAGACCCATTGTCTGCAAGGTGCCTGGTATCTGACCAAACCTAGTCTTTACAAGGGGAGAAGGGGACACTTAAGCCCAAGTGGGCCCTCTCTTATTTTAACCCTGGAATGGATCAAAGGTTCTATGTGCAAATATAAGCAGAAAGATTTAAAAGAGATAAAAAAATAGTGCAAACCCAATGTGAATGGAATTGTGAATTAAAATATCATTATGTGTAAAACAAATTTTTTTATTTTTTAAGAGAGGTAGATGCAGTAAGTACGGAAGACTATGACATTGCCTAGTGTAGATAGGTATAAAAATCCTCACTAGCGTTGAGTCCATTTGGGGTTTTACAGTCCAAAAGAACAATGTGCCTGGTTTCAAGTTTACGTAAAATTGACTCACGATCCCCACCCCTTCTCTGTGGTGGGACTGAGTCAATGACAAAATATTTGAGGCCTACGGGGTTTTTTTCGTGTAGTGCCTCAAAATGTCTCGCCACGGGATATGCGATATCCCCATTGGAAATGGCACGTATGTGCTGAAGTATTCTCTTGTGGACCTGAAGTTTAGTACTTCCCACGTACCGTAGGCCACAAGGACACTCCAGCACATACACCGCATATTCAGTTTTGCAATTTAGTTTGTTACGAATACGGGTGGGTGTGTTGCTGAGAGGTGTCATATACTCGGTTTTGTTCACACCATACCTGCAAGCTTTACAAACTGAACATTTGAGGAACCCTTTACTGCTGCCAAGCCAAGAGGTGTTAACTCTAACCTCAGGACTACTTGAGACTAGGAATTGACTCATAGATTTGGCCTTCCTGTATGTCATACAAGGGGAGTGAGTCATGAGTTGGCCTATCACAGGATCATTGGCAATTAGGGCCCAGTTCTTTTGGACAATTTTGCGTATACTCTGATGCTGAGTATTGTAGGTGAGGATCAGGCGGGTTGCCTGCACATCATTGGACTCATTGTTCTTGGTGTCTTTTATATACGGTGTAATCAAAAGACTGCTGGACTTATTTGCTTTACAGATTGCTTTATCAAGCAAATCGGGGCGGTACCCTCTTCTCAAAAATCTTTCTTTGCAATCTTTCTGAGCCTCGAAACAATCCTGATCAATACTACAAATTCTTCTAATACGGAGCATTTCGCCGTATGGGATGCTTTTGATCAGGTGTGCAGGGTGGTGACTCGAGGCATGTAGCAAGGCATTACCAGCTGTGGGTTTACGATACATCCTAGTTTGTAATGTGTTCTGTTGGATGTATATTTCCACATCAAGAAAGTAGATAGTGCTACTGCTAATC
Organism: Triturus cristatus; assembly: GCF_964204655.1. Taxonomy (NCBI): domain Eukaryota; kingdom Metazoa; phylum Chordata; class Amphibia; order Caudata; family Salamandridae; genus Triturus; species Triturus cristatus. The sequence continues at coordinate 1,353,178,340 of NC_140590.1, forward strand.
TGACTTGTGAAATGTAGATTGAAATCATTTTCATTAATGTCAGAAATAAATTGCACGGCATCAGTCATGGTACCATCCCAAATGATTAAAAGGTCATCAATATACCTGAACCAATTTACCACATTATTGGACATGACATCAGGAAATGTAGGTAAGAGGACCTGTTCCTCCCAGTAGCCCATATGAAGGCAGGCATAGCTTGGCGAGAAACAGGCCCCCATAGCCACGCCCCTCACCTGATGGAACACTTGACTAGAGAACAAAAAGAAATTATTTTCCAAACATGATTTGATCATAGATAATAACATTTTGTTATGATCACAAAAGTTCATTGATCGCGTGTTCAGGTAATATTCAATTGCTCTCAAACCATCTCTGTGGTAAATGCTAGTGTATAGGGATGATACATCCAAAGATATTAACAAATATCCATTTTGCCAATGTACTCCCTGTAGTTTTTGCAACAGGTCTCCAGTGTCAAGTATAAACGACGGGAGTTTTTTGACATGTTCCTGCAGAAAGAAGTCAACATATTTACTCATGTTTTCCATGATGCTACCACACGCAGAGATAATGGGACGCCCAGGTGGTTTCACACTGTCTTTGTGAATCTTGGGGATAAAGTAGATTGCAGGCATCACCGGGTGTTCAGTTTTTAAGAATTTGTATTCATCCATTGTGATGAGTCCCATACTCCTCCATGCCATCAACTTAGTATAGTGCGTATTCCATGAAAGTTTAACCTCTGCCATGGTGGTTCTTTTGTAGCACTCTCTATCATTAAGTTGTCCGAGGGCCTCCTCCATATACATCTCCCTTGGCCACAGCACCACATTGCCACCTTTGTCCGATTGGCGGATGACCAAATTTACGTTCATTTGTAGTTTTTTAACCAATTGATAATATGCATGGTCACGGTACAGGTGTCTTTTATTGGCATTGACCACATTGATATGTAATTGTCTTAAATCATATGCGATCTTATCATGGAACATGTCAATATTGTCTTTAATCATCAAAGGGCAGAAAGTAGACTTGGGTTTAAACGGGGTAGGAATAATCTTGGTAGCTTGTCCCAAAGCAAGGATAGACGTTGACTGTGTATCCTCAGTCTGCAACTGGAGCAACGCATTAAGCAAATCTTCGTCTCCTGCTGTTAAAGATGGAGAACTAAGATTAGGAAGCAATGGCTGTGGGACACGGTCAGGTTTCTGCAAACAATGAAACTTGCGCAGTTTTAGTTTTCGAATATATTTGTAAAAATCAACCCTGGTCCCCGCATAATCAAAGTTACTCCTAGCACTGTAGGATAGACCCAATGCCAAGGTATTCATCTCTTTGTCAGACAGTACAAGTTTTGTGAGGTTTACGACTGATTGCGAATCATATCCAGCATTCAGGCCACTTACTTGTTCTTCCATTGTTTTCGCGCTTTTCTGTATGGTTGCTTGGTGCTTGCGTTTTCGCTCTTTGTTGCATCTCCGCCTCTCGCTTCGTTTGTTGTTTGCCCTTTGTTTGAATTGGCATTTCGTACACCGGACCGTAGGGTTTGCCGGCGGTCCTGTCGCATACAATCCAACTCTTGCGCAAGAGTGAGTTTGCGAAACCCCAAACGCTGTTCTCTATGTTGCTCGTTGTCTGATTCACTGTCTATGTTTGAACTGAGCTCAGATACTGATGAACACTCTGGGGGATTACTGGCAGTTTTTTGTGCAATGTCAGGTACACTCGTTGTTATATTGCTTTTTACCCTGGCATTGTCATATTTCTTCGCGAATGTAAAAATCTGCCCATTTTCATAATCCAAGCGATCTCTTTGGAATTTATAAGTCTTTCTTTTTTTGATGATTTCTTCCTCCCTTTTGAGCCGCACCACCATTTCCTCACGATACTTGCTAGTGAGAGGAGTTTCGGGTAGTTTATCAATTTCATGGTTAAGCGCCTCTATTTGGTTTTGCAATTTCACTCGATCACTCTCGGCGTACTTGACCAAAATTTCCACCAGACGCCGAGAGGACTCTAAATTGCATTCGGCCCATTCAAGGAGCATACCAGGATCCGGATTTTCGTATGAAGGCGCCACCATTATACGTAATCCCCGCGGGATCCTACCCACCTCCAAGTATCTTGTTAATGAGCGATGCTCCCACCACTTTGCTTGTTCCGACTTACTTGCTCTCTCTAGGGTTTTGAATAGTTCTCTTAAGTTGGGTTGTGAATCCGTCGTACCAACGGAAGTCCGATTGAGTACACTTTCCCCAGCCGGGGAATCCACAAACATATCGGAGGCTGCCGCCTCCCGACTCCTCAACGTGTCAGCAGACATGGTGTCGAACAGTGGGCTTGCAGAAATAAAGACTGTGGCTCAGACCGCAGTAAATACCGCAGGTCCAAACCAGGCACACTCCTTCACGGGGCTCTCCGCGGGGCTCCTGCCACAAGAGGAAGGTAACGGCTAGCAGCACAGGCCTTCCGGTCAGCTGACCATCAAACCCGCTTCGCCAAACCACTCCCCTGCAGTCCGTCGCACTACCGCTGTCCCGGGGCAATCACAGCTGTTCCTTACTTGGAAAAGAGACGGACTCCAAACAACGGTTCGAAGTCACTGCTTCATGCTGTACAGCCCGAAAGAAGGAGGGGTTTCGCTGGTTTCCGAGGAAGCAATCTCAGAAAATATTTGAGATGAAATCGTCCAACAGGCACACTGGTACACCGGCAAAAAGGACGAAGCGAACCCGTTGACTGGTGCTCAATATTTTATTTTTCACTGCCCGACACCATCACCACCATGACGCGTTTCAGCCCACGTGGGGCCTTGATCACATGACACGCAAAGGAAATACAATTGAATTTAAAGTGCACAGTGCATGACGTCTTTCCTGAGATGCAATAGACATAGAAAGAGTGTACAGATCTGATTCAATGTTGAAACAGAGACACGTTCAGAATACCATTACTATATGTAAAATACATCAGATAAAATGGATGGACACCTTAAAATTATCAAGTGCAGCAACGTTGCTACCTGACAAATATTACATGGGTTTAAAAATTAATTAATTCATTGATTAACACAAAATCAGACAATACTTATAAATACACTTAAATAATTTAAATACATTATATAAATATATAAATACATTGTAATAAATATATAAATATATAAATAAATAAATAGATAAATGCTAAGAGTAAAAAAGTCATTTGTCTAAGTTATAATATAGTGTTAAAGTAGACCCATTGTCTGCAAGGTGCCTGGTATCTGACCAAACCTAGTCTTTACAAGGGGAGAAGGGGACACTTAAGCCCAAGTGGGCCCTCTCTTATTTTAACCCTGGAATATATATGTATTCACTTATATATATATATAGTTACTGCAGGCAACTATAACTCACGCGACCGTAATCCTCTGCTGATGCTAATACTGTATTTAGACACTTATTTACCCATGTCTTCTTCCATTAATCTTTAGCTATACATATATTACAAATATTTATTTTTCAGAAAGACACATATGTCATCAGTGATGTAATATCTGACGTCATCAGCAGAGGATTGCGGTCGCGTGAGTTATAGTTGCCTGCAGTAACTATAACGGGGGAATTTCATTGGTTTTTTATGAGTGAAATGCCCAGCTAACTATAACATGTGTGAAACCTATGGTTTTTTAAGTGAATTTGCAAGGTTTTTTAAATGCTAATTCCTAACTATAACGTGTGTGAAACCTATGGTTTTTTCAGTGAATTTGTCCGTTTTTTTAAATGCTAATTTATTTATGTATTATTTTTTTTATATATTTATTTTACAATAAACTACGTATTAAAAATTATTCTTTTTTTTTTTTTGGTTTTCACCCTGCGAATTATTTTTTTTCTTTTATAAATTTTTTTTTTTTTTTGTGTTTTTCAGGGTGCGCGCACTGTGCGCGCACCCCCGCGATTTTTAAAAAAAAAAAAAAAATTTTTTTGCCTCCGGGGTCCTTCAGGGACCCCCTGACAAAGGCTAGGGGGTCAGGAACTCTCTACCCTGCCCCCTTTTCACGTTCGCCACCTTCCTTTTTCACTCTCGCACTGAAAACAAACAAAATGGCGGCCGACACTTCCTGATTTCGACCGATTCGAACGTTGACTAACATGTAACCACCAATCAGAATTACGCTCGCGCACGTTAGGGTGCTCGCACGGTGCTCGCACGGTGCGCGCACCCTGCGCGCATATAGATATATATATATGGTTTTAAATGCTATTTTCTCCGGAAATACTGAACAGATTTACACCAGACCTGCAAAAGGCACTTCCTTGACCTTATGGCTACCTCTCTGCCAAATTTCAAGTAATTCTGTTCAGCCGTTCGGGCTGTAGCTGTGTCTAAAGGTCCTATGGAAAAATGCATGGGAAAAATGCGTTTTGGGACCCCCCTTTTATCTCAGCCCCCGCTTGACGAATCCCCCCGAGACTTTCAGGGTAGGAGCGGAGCGTAGCGCCCCACCTATTTTGAAAAATTCGCGAGGATTCGTCGACCGGCGCCAAAGTTATTCAAAATAGAATGTTGCGGATTTCCTATGGAAACGTGGTCCTAACTATAACTACCTACTGGCGACCGCCAGTAGGTAATATATATATATATATATATATATATATATATATATATATATATATATATGCCACAGAAATCGTCTCACAGCTTGCCAATAATCCTCGTGCAAGAGACGAACACGGACCCAATATTCAGTGCCAATTTTTATTCAGTCCAACATAAACGCACCACCGCCATGTCGCGTTGCGGCCTACTGGAGGCCTTGATATATATATCTACTGAAGAGTTGTTGCGCTTAGTGGTTCCCTTCCCACGGCATCGGTGCCTGATAAACGGCGGCAACAGCTGTTTGTAAATTCAAATGGAATCCTTTATTCCGCCTCAATGGCAAAACATAACAGGAAGCGGCACACCAGGAGACAGCACAAATAATTTTATTGTGTACCAAAGTTAAGAATGACGCGTTTCAGCGTTTCGCCTTTATCAAGTTACTTCCTGTACATCTAATTCCTTTAGAAATATGTTTCAGAATTCATAGACATAGTAAACATACTCCGCTTGTTTCCAATGTTTCTCCATTTGGCACTACACAAGAATATTCAAACTGAGAATAAAGTAAATTAAAATACAATACAAATAGCTAACAATGCATTAATGTGATTGTCATGAAATGTGCTGTTGAGTGCCACTGAATAAATACAAGTCATAGGCAGTGTTTGTTCCCAGCATTTCGGTACAATAAAGTTATCGTAGTTGGTCTCCCACATTATAGAAACTACTTATACCAGAATGCCTCATTCATAGTCTGCGAATACCTTGCACTGAAACCATGCATTCCGCCACTATAATAAGCATCTCCGCAGAGATGGTTTTAAGTTGAACCGTATTATCTCGACACAATTACCAGTGCGCAATTTGACAATATTCACATATGCGTGGTGCTTGGCACGGAAGTACGTACAAACATAATTTTTGACCATACTCAGGACTTTTCCACAATCTTATGACAAATTTGTCCCAAAGGTCTAAACAGCAGAGAGGAGCTTGCAACTCATATTGGATGCTGAATCTGAAAGAAGCTGCGATAAGGGCCGACCAGGTTTTAGATGCTGTAAGAACTGTAAGGCATGTAGAAAAAGCATTGATTGTGACAAATTGCTGTTACCGAATTCTAAGAGAGAGTTTGTGATCAGAAAACCATTGAAATGCAATACTGTATACTATGTTTATGTCTTGATATGCCCCTGCAATAAATGGTATGTAGGGAGCACGATACATCGGGCCAAGAAGCTGGTACTTGAGCACATTCGTGCAATAAGACATAACAGGCAGTACCCGTAGCTCGCCATTTTCATGCAGGTCATCTCCAAGATAAAAATGGTGCTCGAATGGTGGTCATCGATTCTGTAATTATTGGTGTCAGAGGTGGCAACTGTGAGCTCTCTTAAGAAAACTTGAGTCACGGTATATTATTGATTTCGAAAGCAAGTCACCGAAAGGCTTGAATTCCAGTGAGGAGCTGGCAATCCATCTGAATGTTTAATTAATTGGTATATTATGGCAGTATCCAGGTTTTAGTGATTTTAAAAACTTTTTTTGTATCCCTTTTTCAGGTTTGGGCACTTCATCTATCAACTGTGACAAGAATGATGGGTTGTTTTTGTTATACTGTCATTTTATGGTGTTATTATGATTGGAATTTGTATTATGGCCCACTTGGGTTAGACTAAATGTACACCATTCACCCATATTGGGTTCCTGAATGCCTATAAGTTAATGTCAACTTTTGAATTATAGGCCCACTTGGGCGAGACCATAATGCGAGTGACATGATGCAAAACATTATATTGTGTTTACCTAGTGCATTTGCATAGGTTTTGGATTGGAGTTAAAGTAAATCCAAGTACGAGAGGCACAGGACCTGGGAGTATTTTAGTGTATGATTTCTACAAAATCCCAATTGAATTGACTATGCAACATATTAAGTTTGCACATTACAAAATGGCCGCCACAGTTGCTAAGAATGTATATACACAGTAAGATTGTTAGTCCATCCTCTAATGAGCCTAAGGAAGTGGATATAATCACGTGTGTTTTGGTCTTCTACGAGCGTGAGCAAGGCACAAGCCAAAACGCATCAATTTAGTCTGCCATTAAAGACTTTCTGCAGCACATAGAAGTGTCCGAGTGTTTCCTGTGATCTGCAGTGAATTGTGGAGTGAATATTTAGGATTTCCGGTATCCCGTATCGGACCGCCCGTGACAGCCTTTCATAGTCCTTACCGGGAATTGTGGAGTGAATATATATACATATATATATATAAATATAATGGCAGTGATGATGTATTCTGGGTATTGTGGTCCGAGTACTACAATTGAAGACCATTGGAAAACTATACAGTGGTGGGACACAGTTATAATGAAAATACTTTAATTTTCAATGGCTTTTCCATGATTAAAACAAAAAGTACTTACTGCCACTGTATGAAAGAGAAGCGATGCACATTAATTCCGCTTTAAATCGAACAGGTGGACATCAGTCCTTCTTCAATGTTTGGAGCTACGTTTAAATATGCTAACGAACCCATCTATAGAAACTCTGCATATGATTAAACCTCGAGGGAGGCGAAACGCGTCATGCTGCTCTTGTCTCCAATAAAGAAATGAAGAAATGCAACAGCATGTTGGAGTGGCCTGTTTCATGTTACGAAGGGTAACGTGCTTTTGTTGAATATATAAATATAAATATATATATATATATTATATATATATATATATATATATATATATATATATATATATATATATTGTATCCAATCCTGGTTTCTCGTCGTTAGAAACAGGCGCCGACACCGTGGGATAGAGTTTCAAGGAAAATATTTAATTTCAACATGTGGCCCAGATGCGTTTCGGCGGACTGGTCCGCCTTGCTCACTGTGTCTGACCCTGTTCACGTGAGTTTTTTATACAATTAATCCACATGACACAAACCAAAGAGTTGCTTAGAAACAGTGAAGGCAAAGATTAACATAGAGGAAATACTAACGGAAAAGAAGTCTTTCTTCCGAATAGCAATATTTACAAAACTAATAAGCAAAGCAATACATTAGTCGAACAAAATGCCACCATCATGATTAATGATTTAGTGCCTTCATAAGCAACATGGATCAAATAATTAATATCTTAATGATCGTTATGAATGAACGTGTCACAAATCAAATAATATTGGAACGGGATAAAGCCCCAGTGGGCAATAGACTTGACTTGCATCTCCTCTGCTTAGTATAACCCAATTGATACAAAAAATGGTGGTGGCAAATCTAAACAATTGTTACTACATCATAGTATTTTTGCTACAAAGTAAACATATGATATTGCCATAGGAATTCGGTTAGTGAAGATTTTGTGAAAACCAAACAAAAAATTAATACGAAAATAGCTAGGTCAGATCTAATAGGATTGGTATTCGAATTTTGAAGAGGCCGTTGTTATTTTAAAGATGTACACTTAATGCTTCATCAGCATTGAGGCCATATGGAATCTTACAATCCAACAGGATTATATATCTTGACTCAAGTCTCCTGAGTGCCTGTAGTCTGTTACCACCCCTGATGTTCTTCTTGACACTATCAACAACAAAATATGCCAGATCTTCTGCTTTGCCACCATGTGTGTTGTTGATGTGACGGGCCACAGGGTATGCTGAATCGTTATTACTAATGGCCCTGAGGTGTTGTAGAATTCTGATATGTACGGGGTGAATGGTACTACCCACATACAATTTGTTACAGGTACAGCGCAGCACATATACTGCAAATTCTGTTTTGCATGTGTAGTGCTCCCTAATCTCCAATGGGGTTTTACGTAAGGGAGTGGAGATTGAACTGGTGTTGACTCCATATTTACAAGCTTTGCACTTTGTGCATTTGAAAAATCCATTTTGGCACTTAAGCCAACTAGTGCCCTTAACTTGTACTGGAGCATTGCATACAAGTTCATGTTTCATTGATTTAGCCCTCCTGAAGGTCAATTGGGGGAGCTTAATGCATGATGGGCCTATGATAGGGTCACAACTCACTATAGGCCAGTGTCTATACAGGATTTGCCTCAATTTCTGATGGTAAATGTTATACCCTGTGATTAGCCTTGGTGTTTGTGACATTGCCTGCCCTGGTGTTGCTGTTTTATCTTTATTTTTGAATAACAGATCTGCTCTGCTAACATTTGAACATTTCTGCTTGGCAGTTTTCAGAGTTTTGACATTATACCCTCTGTTGCTGAGTCTTTTAAACAAATTATTAGTTGAATCTACTAGACACTCTGGAGTGCTGCAATTTCTTTTCATGCGCAAACACTCTGCATAAGGGATGCTTTCAATCAATTTAACAGGATGGAAACTTTGGGCATGTAAGATAGCATTGCCTGATGTTATTTTTCTGTGTGTACGTGAATGTACTTTGTTATTCATAGGGTAAAGTTCCAAATCCAGATATACAATGGATTGCTTACTGATCGTGCCTGTAAACTTTAAATTTAACTCATTACTGTTGATGGCATGTATGAAATCATTGGCACTTTGTTCACTGCCCTTCCACAAAATGAAAATATCATCGATGTAGCGCTGATACAACATTACATTATTAGACATTTGGATGTTATATGCCTTCATGAGTACCTGCTCCTCCCACCAGCCCATATGCAAATTCGCATAGCTGGGGGCGAAGCAGGTACCCATGGCCGTACCTTGTGTCTGTTTGTACAGCAATCTATCAAACATGAAAATATTGTTCTCAAGGCACCATTCCATCATTTGCGTTATCATAACAGTGTGTTCATGGAAACTTATATCCCTTGTACTTAGATAATGTTTGGCTGCTCTTAGACCATCCGAATGTCTTATGCTCGTGTACAGACTCTGTACATCCAATGTAACAAACAAATAATATTCATGCCAATTGCAGTCAAAAATCTTCGTCAAAAAATCCCCAGTATCTCTGGTGTATGCTGGCAAAGCCTGTACGAAAGGCTGAAGAAAGAAATCAATAAATTTGCTCGTGTTTTCGAACAGACTTCCTATGGCGGATATGATTGGCCTGCCTGGCGGACACTCTGCATTCTTATGAATTTTGGGTAACAAGTATAATTGAGGTGTTACAGGGTAATCATTTCTCAGAAAGTCCAATTCATTCCTTGTTATTAACCCATTTCTTCTCCATACATACAGACTTGCATGATATTTTTCTTTGATACTAATGGTGTTAGTGGCACTGATTCTTATGTAGCAGTTTTTGTCCGATAGTTGGGTTAAAGCTTCTTTATTGTACATTTCCAAGGGCCAGAGTACAATGTTGCCCCCTTTGTCTGACCAACGTACAACAATATCGGGGCATTCCTTTATTTTACGCATTACACTTGAGTATTCCATCGGTTCTTTATGCCTAATTCTGTTAAAGGCATTGCTACTCTCAACTGCCAAAATTTTGAGATCCTTAATCATTCTCTCAGCAAAAATGTCGATGTTATCCCTGGGCATTAAAGGATTAAAAATGGATTTGGGTCGAAATGGTGTACTCACAGATATGCCCGTATTTAAATCCGATACAAATCCTGCTTGCCCGTTAGTTTGTTCATTTGCTGAGATCTCATTTTCCAGATCCGTCATGTCCTTCAGGAAAGTAAAGTCTGCCACTGTTAAGGTCCCAGGCTCTTGAGATATATTGCCCTCCTGGTCCCTAACTTCAAGCTTTTGCTTAGTATTAAAGAAATATTTTCATAGTTTCAGTTTGCCTGTGAAGTGGTACAAATCGATTCTGGTTTGTGTATAATCAAAGTTCGTTTCCTTGCAATATGATAGTCCTAAGGCAAGGATTCTTTCTTCTTCTGATGTCAAAGCCATGGTTGTCAGATTGACTACTGTGTTATCACTTTTTGCTGTCATATTTATCTCCTTTTGTTGCACCTGTACGTTGTTCTTTGTGCTTTTTTTGCCCCATCTGCGGTTTTTCCTCCTTCTGTTCCTTGACTGTGAGCTTTGTTTGATGAGTATTCCTGTCTTTGAGGTCTTGGACGCAAACTCATCAAACGCTCCACACGTAAAAAAACAAGTTCTTGGATCGGTGTTGGTGCCTTAAGTGGTTGATCTCTGCTTCCACTTGTTTCAGGTTCTGATTCCAATTCAGAACTTAATATAGATATATACGCACACACATGTCAAATAACGCTACTTTGCAGTGAAAGGTAGAGGGACAAATATGTGTATCAAGGTGTAGCATCTGTATTACCTCCTGGTACATTTAACAGCTGTAGCGGTGAGGCACAAAGTGGAGGGGACTAGGACACATTGAGCCGGGGCACAATCAATCAATCAAAGAACTAGTAAAGCACGCTACTTACCCGTGAGGGTCTCAAGGCGCTGAGGGGGGGTGTGCTGCTACTGCTCGAAGAGCCAGGTCTTGAGGAGCCTTCTGAAGGTGAGCAGGTCTTGGATCTGCCGCAGACGGGTGGGGAGGGTGTTCCAGGTCACGGCGTCGAGGAAGGAGCAGGATCTGCCACCGGAGGTAGTACGTTGGGTGCGCGGGATGGCGGCAAGGGCGAGGCTGGCAGAGCGGAGCTGGCGGACGGGGGTGTAGAAGTTGAGTGTTGTTCAAGTAGGCTGGTCCGGTGTTGTGGAGTGCTTTGTGTGTGTGGGTGAGGAGCTTGAAGGTGATCTTCTTCCTGACGGGGAGCCAGTGCAGGTCTCTTAGGTGGGAGGTGATGTGGGTGCGGCGGGGACATTGAGGATCAATCGGGCGGAAGCGTTTTGGGTGCGTTGTAGTCGTTGCAGGTGCTTGGCCGGGATTCCTGCGTAGAGTGCGTTGCCGTAGTCCAGCCTGCTGCTGAGGGCTTGGGTCACTGTTCTTCTTGTTTCGGTTGGGATCCACTTGTAGATCCTGCGAAGCATGCGGAGGATGTTGTAGCAGGAGGAGGAGATGGCGTTGACCTGCTTAGACATGGAGAGGGAGGAGTCGAGGATGAATCCTAGGTTGCGTGCGTGGGTGTTGGAGCTGTTCCCAGTGTGGTCGGCCACCAGGAGTCGTCCCACGCCGAGGGGGTGGGGCCAAGGATGAGGACCTCTGTCTAGTCCGAGTTCAGTTTCAGACGGCTGCTCCTCATCCACTCGGCGACGGCCTTCATTCCCTCGTGGAGGTTTGTTTTGGCGGTGTGCGGGTCCTTGGTGAGGGAGACGATGAGCTGGGGGTCGTCGGCGTAGGAGATGATGTTCAGGTTGTGCTGGCGGGCCACTTGTGCGAGGGGGGCATATAGACGTTGAACAGGGTCGGGCTGTTGATGATCCCTGGGGAACACCGCAGATGATGTTGGTGGCTTCGGATCGGAAGGGCGGGAGGCGGACTCTCTGAGTTCTGCCGGAGAGAAAGGACGTGGTCCAGTCCAGGGCCTTCTTCTGGATTCTGGCTTCTTGGAGGAGTGTTCTTAGTGTGCGGTGGCAGACCGTGTCGAACACGGCTGACAGGTCCAGGAGGATGAGGGCTGAGGTTTCGCCGTTGTCTAGTTGGCGCCTGATGTCGTCTGTTGCGGCGATGATGGCAGTCTCGGTGCTGTGGTTGCGTCTGAATCCGGACTGGGATGGGTCTAGGATGTTGTTGCCCTCGAGGTGGCCGGTTAGCTGTATGTTGGTGATTTTCTCGATAACCTTCGCCAGGAAGGGGAGCAGGGAGATGGGCCGGAAGTTCTTGAGGTCTTTGGGGTCCGCCTTGGGTTTCTTGAGGAGGGCGTTGATTTCGGCGTGCTTCCAGCTTTCCAGAAATGTCGCTGTGTCGAAGTGATGACCTTCCGTAGTTGGGGTGCGATGGTTGCGTCCGCTTTGTTGTAAATGTGGTGTGGGCAGGGGTCTGACGGAGATCCTGAGTGGATGGAGTTCATGACTTTGCGTGTCTCTTCGTCGTTGACGTGGGACCAGGAGGTCAGCTGGTTGGTGCGGGTGGCGTTCAGGGTGGGGTCAGTTGCTGTCAGGGCGGATGAGGAGTTGAAGCTGTCGTGGATGTCGGCGATCTTGCAATGGAAGAAGGTAGCCAGTGAGTCGCACAGCTCTTGCGAGGGCAGGATGTCGTTGGTGTTGGTGCTGGGGTTGGAGAGTTCCTTCACAATGTTGAAAAGTTCTTTGCTGTTGTGTGCGTTGTTGTCCAGTCGGGCTTTGAAGGACGATCTCTTGGCTGTTCTGATGAGATGGTGGTGTCTGCGGATGGCGTCCTTGTGGGCTGCGTGGCTGTCTGGTGTGCGGTTGTGGAGCCATTTCTTCTCCAGCTTTCGACATGTGCGTTTGGAGGTCTGGAGTTCTTCGGTGAACCAGGCGGGCTTCTTGCTGGGATGGTTGCCGGAGGGTTTCTTGATCGGGGCGAGGGCGTCGGCGCAATCGTCGATCCATTGTCTGAGGTTTCGGGCGGCGGCGTCTGTGTCAGTGGGGTCGGTGAGTGGGTTCAGGGCGAGGGTGGTGGTCAGCTGGTCTTTCGTGACTTTGCTCCAGTAGCGGCGAGTCGGCAGTTGGGTGCGGTGGTGCGTGGTTGGTTTCTTGAAGGTGAAGTGGATGCATCGGTGGTCGGTCCAGTGGAGTTCGGTGGTGTGGCTGAAGGCGATGTGGGTGCTTGTGGAGAAGACGGGGTCGAGCGTGTGGCCGGCGGCGTGGGTGGGTTCGGTGACGAGTTGCCGGAGGCCGAGGATGGCGAGGTTGTCGATCAGGGTGGCGGAGTTTGCGTCGTTGTTGGTCACAAGGTGGAAGTTCAGGTCCCCGAGGAGGATGTAGTCCGTGGAAGCGATTGCGTGGGTGCTGGCGAGGTCGGCGATGGAGTCGCTGAAGAGGCCCTGGGGTCCAGGAGGTCTGTAGATGAGTATTCCTCTGAGGGTGGTGTTCAGCCGCGGTCGGTAGTAGGAGTTCCTGCAGGGCGGTGACGTCGGGAGGGGGAGGGGCAGGGTGGGGGGTAGTAAACTATGGATTACGGAGGTTTACAGGTAAGTAAACATATAAATTAATAAAACGAATTTCGTTGCGTGCACTGCATCGCATTTGGGGATGCAGTGCACGCAATGAAACTCGTTTTATTAATTTATATGTTAACTTACCTGTAAACCTCCGTAATCCATAGTTTACTACCCCCCACCCTGCCCCTCCCCCTCCCGACGTCACCGCCCTGCGGGAACTCCTACTACCGACCGCGGCTGGTGGTGTTGGGGTCGGTGTGAATCCGGAAGTGAAGGTGTTCGGCTGAGCTGAGGGAGTCGTCTGCGAGGGTGTGGACCTGGAGGGTGGACTTGTGAACAATGGCTATTCCTCCTCCAGTTCCGTTGGTGCGGTCTCTGCGGGAGATCTTGTAGCCGTCCGGGATGGCTAAGGCGATGTCAGGTGCCAAGGAGTCGTTCCACCAGGTCTTCGTGAGGAAGGCAACGTCTGGTGCGGCGGTGTCGAGCAGGTCCCAGAGCTTGACGGAATGTTTGCGAGCGGAGCGGGTGTTGTGGAGTATGCAGAGGAGGTGGTTGGGTCCGGTCCTTGGAGGTTTGGTGGTTCTGTCACATGCGAAGTTGCAGGTGTGTCAGGAGAAGGGTCCGTGGGTGCATCTCGGGGCAGCCTGGAAGCAGCGGTGGTCTCGGCCAGTGTTGAGAGCATGAAGGGTGTTGGCGTCGTATCGGAGTCTGGCGTCGTGGCGTGTGCGGGGTCCTGGTGTTCTGGTGCTGGGCGCGGTCCAGGCGCGGACGGGCGCAGACGGGCTTGCCTTTGGCAAGCCTTCGGCGCAGCAGCCACCATTTAAGGTGGGAAGGGCGGGAGGAGCAGCTGGGAGGCGGGAGCGAGGCGGCGAGGGGGCATGGCCTCAGGGGCAGCGGCAGAACAAGAGCGGGGTACAGAAAGCAAAAGGGGGGTGGGGGGAGCGAGTAAACAAAGGGTCTAAGAAATGGAGCAAAAAGCACAGAGAGCACCACAAAAACACAAAAACAGGATACAAGATTCAAGCAAAGATCTGACCTAAGGTCACGGCGGTGAGCAGCGGCAGACAGCTGGCGCGAACCCGCGCGCAGTCACAGGAGCAGGCAGTCAGCTGGTGGAGCTGTTCGGCAGCAGGGGGGTGACCTGGCCTGCAAGCAGGGTCGGGGTCACTCCTGCTGTCGAGCAGCGGCCGCCATTTAAGGCGGGGAGGGCAGGAGGAGCAGCTGGGAGGCGGGAGCAGGGCGGCGAGGGGGCGTGGCCTCAGGGGCAGCGGCAGAACAAGAGCGGGGTACAGAAAGCAAAAGGGGGGTGGGGGGGAGCGAGTAAACAAAGGGTCTAAGAAACGGAGCAAAAAGCAAAGAGAGCACCACAAAAACAGGATAAAAGATTCAAGCAAAGATCTGACCTAAGGTCACGGCGGTGAGCAGCGGCAGACAGCGGGTGCGAACTCGCGCGCAGTCACAGGACCCTTCTGTCCTTACTCTAGAGATGGCAGTGTGGGTCAAGTACCCGCGACAGGCAAGAGCACAAAACGTATTGAGGAGACATCAAAATGACCTATCACAAAACAACCTGCTTGCAAGAGGGGTCACCTGGGCTTTTTTGCCCCGGGCTTGACGGCCATCTTGGAAAACTACCAAACCCACACATTTCTGAAAAGTAGATACCCAGGGAGTCCAGCGAGGTATGGCTTGCGTGATCCCCCAACGTTTTCCTACCTAGAATGCCCTCCAAACCTCAAATTTAGCTGAAAAAAACACATTTTCCACATATTTTTGAGTGGAATCACTGTGCCGGCACAAATGTCCTACCCCACAGCGTTCCCCTCAGTCTCCAGAGTAAAATGATACACTTTTTAACATTTTTCCTATATTCAGCGGTTAGTTTCTATAAAGAAACCTTGAAGGATCTACACAAATGACCCCTTGCTGAATTCAGAATTTTGACTACTTTTCTAAAATGTATAGCTTTCCAGGGTCCATTATTGCTTTCATACCCATTTCTACCATTAACTGGAAAGAGGTTGAAAGCACAAAAAATACCAAAATAGGCTATGTCCCTGAAAAATGCCAACAATGTAAAACATTTTGGTTTTCTGACAAACGTCTGCTTGTCCCTGAAAGCTGGGACGATGGTGATTTCAGCACCCCAACCACTTTTTTGATACCATTTTCAGGGAGAAAACCAGACGCTTTCATCAGTAGCCCTTTTTCCATTCAAAATGTACCTGTATTTTGGCTAATTTCTGTGTCCCCTCCAGGGGAATCTACAAACCCTGGGGGGGGGAGGCCTAGCAGCAAAGGGGATTAGCAGATCATGTATAATCGCAGAATTTTAACGATTGTGCTCTGCCCCTTGCAAAAGCCAGCTTGGAGATGTGATATTATGTAGTTTTCCTCCACCAAAAATGTTGCCTACATCGTCCAGTAGCGAAATAGGCCGATAATTGGTGGGGTCATCTCTCCTCCCTTTTTGTGGATTGGAACTATTACAGAGGGCCTCCAGGAGTCAGGAACCACACCTTCCTCCAATATGGTGTTGAATGCTGCTGTCAGAGGACCCAGCCACGCCTCCAGGTTGGTTTTGAACACATCAACTGCCACCTTATCTGGGCCTGGAGCTTTCCCCAAATTTTGATGTTGTATAGTCTGGTCTATTTCCGTTTCACTAAAAGAGATTTCTTCAATATGGTGGTTGCACAGGGAGGCTGAGGCTACAACTTGATTCTTTTGAGCTCCATACAGGTCTTTTTCTGTGATTCCCTAATCAGCCTCTCGGAGCTCTTGATATAGGGAGGCAAATGCAGGGCTTATGTTAGGTTTGAGATTCCTGGAAGATCCTGCGCAGCCCCAGCCTATGATTTCCCAGAACTTTTTTGTCAATTGCATCTTTCCAGGCCTTGGTGCACTGGTTCTTCTTCTTGTGTCTTATGAGGTGTCTGTAGGACCTTCTGGCTTCCAGCAACTGTGTCTCGCCACCAGGTTATTTCTGCAATTTTCACTGAGCTCTTTCTTGTTTTCACAGCAACCCTTGTCATATCAATCGAGATATGAATCTTGCACTTGCAGGTATATACAGAGTCTGTTTGGTGCCATTTCTCAAATTGAGTTTCTGGAAGATCAAGCACAAGGTGGTGTGGATCGTGGTCATTTCTTATTCTTTCTTCCACCCATATATCCGAGACCAGATTCCAAGCCCCTAAATTGATCAATATGTAATTGATGGCACTATCGCTTCCCAATACGAAAGGTTGGTTTTGGGGGATTGTCGAAAGTAGTTTGACCATTCAGTGGCCTCAGGCCCACGTTAAAGATAATCGCACTTAATAGTTCCACCTTTTTGTTGTTATTCTGTATCCCTTAGATGAAGGTAGTGGAAGCCCCCATGCGTGGTCCTCCTCCGTTTCTTTGCAGTCCTGCATGACTGGGTGGAGGCTGGTATTCAGGTCCCCACATGATATTATTATTCTTGCCAGATTGTCAGAATGTGTGCGATTAGTGGCACTATCCTGCCTTAGAGCAGACAGTAGTAAGTCAAGGGATTTTAGAAGCATTGAGGTTTCATCCTTCCCACACGGTGGTAGATAGACGTTGATAAGGTCTATCACTCCTTTGTCTTTTTCCAACTTCAGGTGTTATTATTGAGGAAGAGAATGTTATTTTAGCATTTTCGGTGCAGGAAACTTTGACCCAGATATGAAGGTCACCCTTTGCCCTTCCTCTTGGCTGGCTTATGTCAGGTGTATTGAAGAAATGAACCTCTCTAAATCTATAGTCTCCGATCCCAGGTTTCGTGCAGGCAACAGATGTTTTGCATTGCCATATATGCTGCCCAGTCCTTGTCTTCCATCTTTTTGCCTAATCCCGCTGTTCAAGCTAATTATCCACATTGGTTTGGCCACTGGATGGAGGGATTACTGTTCTTCCTATAAAAAAACTGTTTGATCGCCGAGCAGTGTCAATGGGGTACCACCCAGAATGATGTTGCAGATTAGTGGGACAAGGGATGGCTTTGGCCTGTCTGCCTAGTAGCAATTGTAGACCTGCCACTGCAGCTTGCTTTGTTGCACCATGGAACTTTAGTTTCTGGAGATCGTCTTTTGATGGTAGGGCATAAGAGGGACCACATGCTTTGTCCAAGGTTGAGGAATAATCAGACCGTTCTTTGGGGCTGGGGTCTTGGTGCTTTTGTGTCTCACCTCAAACTTGGAAGGGTATGGTTTTATAGACGGCTTCGACTGTTATGCACCAGGCTGCCAGGTCTTTGACATAGTCTGCTGCAGCATAATTTCTCCAGGGAGTTAAAGTCTGCTCTCTCCTCAGCGGGAGAAAACGTACACTAAATAGGTCCTTGGAAGTTATTTGGAACGATCCTATCAAGGAGTTGGGCAGTTTGAGAATGTTACCCCTGTTTAGAATATTGTGGTTCCCTGAATGATACTTCGCGTAAAAACTAAAGCCACTCTGCCTCTGGGCCCTTGGTGCATCTGAGTGGGGCATTGGGTTCTCCGTGGGAGTGCTTTGGTTGAAGGCCAGATTTTTGACAGGCCAGGCCCTGCATCGCTGCATGGACTACAGCATTTGCATACATAGCTTTCTTAGCACAACTTGATATTTTAGGGGCTTCTAGCACTGATCTCAAAGAGAATTCTGGAATCTCAGAGTTAGTGTGGACAGTGTGAGGGAGATCGTCAAAATTATCCTCAACCACCATTGTCGATTTAGACTGGTTTCGAGATCACAGTTGAGCTGCGTTGAAGTTCGCTAAGTCAATATTAGATAAAGCCACAGGGACCAAATTGCTTTTCTGCACTAACGCAGCTCCCATGCCATCTTTCATCCTGTGTTGATTAATTGCAAATCATCCTTAACTAAATTAATGACTGTCTCTTTCTTTAGTACCACTTCTTGCAGTTCTAAAGGCCACCATCAATTGTGACTGATCTGGCCCCACTCCAGGACCTTGCTGTGGCAATAAATCTCTTTGGTCTCTCCCGGGGAACCCATTTGGGGACACCTTGTTAAGCTGATAGTAACGGTATGGTCTGAACTTGCTTTGGCTGAGACCAAAGCTTGGGAACCCTTAGTGCGTGTGGCAGTATCATTAGGACAGCAAATATAGGAAGCTTTCCCTCCTTTGCTGATCTTTGGGCTAGCCACCTGGGTATGTCTCTGGTCAGTGAGGAATCTGTTAATGTGTGTGTGTAACTTGCACTGTTTGTCACATAGGATGCTATGGTAGACAGAGGGTGGATCCCGAAGTGAAGGGTTGGTAGGCTGGAAGACCTGCAGATTATTTAGTAAAGTCCCAGAGTAGCGGGCACGTTATCCTCCAAAGCATCGGATGGCGGACCAGTAAAGGGTGCCATTCAGTCAGTCAGTCAAAATACTTTAGTCCGCTCTATTTGAGCCATAAACGCGTGCCCAAAATCCAATTCATTTAACTCCATTTACATATAAAATAACAAATAAATACATATTACTTGCATTAAAAACAGGAGCGAACATAATACAAATTTACTATTTACTACGTATCCTAAATGCTGTTAAAATAAAATTGAAAACATCATATAGAATAGCCTTGTTGTCTAGGGACAGTAAGCCAGAGCCAGAGGCGCAACTAGAGCCAAATTTCGGGGGGGGCTGAGCAAAAATTTCGGGGGGGGCTGAACTTTAAGCAATCGGCAGAGTGGAGCAGCAGGGGCTCTTAGAAGGGGTGAAACAACAGCAAGGTCTCATTAACATGCAAATAGTCGTTTAAAGACCTGTGAAGTGCTCGGGTGCGGCTGCTTTTTTGCCCGGGAAGGTGTCTCATCCCGGGCTGCCACACGCGACGGGGGGGGGGGCTGAAGCCCTGTGAGTCCAATGGGTGTTGCGCGCCTGGCCAGAGCCATCTCGTGATTCCTGATTTTCTGTGCTAATAATAACGGACGGCACCGCGAGGAGGTGTTTGCTTGGACGGGCGAGCGACGGAAGCTCAAGCCACACACCCCGCCACGTTCTGACTCAGAGTCGTCTTCTGGAGAGGCCACGCAGCAACTTCCTAAGACTAAAGGGAAGACAAACCGAAGATCACGGTCGAGGCGCCGCTGGAAATCACAGGGCGCTTCTGGCTCCCGGAGTGATGGGGCCTTCAGTGAGTCCTCGCTGGCGCACAGCGGAGACTGAAAACTGCAGGCAACATCTTTATATGGACTGGACTGGCTGGTGAATTTTAACTCACTTTGCCAAGTAAAGAAGATATATATTTTGTAATCTCTTTAAACTAAATGACATGTATATGGGGATTTGAGAATTGTGTTTGTTCATTATGTTGATGGTACTTCACATGGGCCTACATGAGGCCTTCGCCCCAACCCTCTTTTCTCAGTATCTGAGAGCCTAGTATTTGTTTGGGGATAGTTCTATAGGGATCCATTGGTGTGGGGCTGTGCCTTGCCCCCGTTGGGGCAATGGTATGACGCTCACCACAACAGATACAGGTTTTCTTGATTTGTTTGATGCCATTTGTTATTACCACTATATTTTCCGCCTTATGTACTTTTGAGATTGTCAATGTTATCCACTTTATTAGATCCCTAACTATATGCCATCGCTGTGCATGCCGCAAGATTTAGCCGGGGTCAGGAGTTGAGAGCTCCTAGTCCTTAGTTGGAATGTTAATGGTCTACTGGATAAGATCAAGCGGGGTGCGGTCCTGCGCCAAGCAAAGCCCCATAGGGCGGGGGTTCTCTGTTTGCAGAGGACTCACCTAGCAGATAACAAGACACCTAGCCTGGGACTGTTTGGTTTTGCACACACTTACCATGCTGGCTTCACTAGAGGCTCCCGGGGAGTTGCAATACTTATACATCGCAGTGTCCCCTTCGTTCATAGCAGCACATGGTCGGATCCACAGGGTCGATACATCATGATATACGGGACGTTATATGGGGAGCCCATTGTTTTAGGTAGCGTCTATGCGCCTCCCCCTCTCTCGTGGTCTTTACTGGAAAAATTTACAGTACTTTGGACCGACCTTTCGTCTGTATTATCAATAGTTGGGGGGACTGGAATGATGTTATGTCCCCATCACAAGATAGAGGGTGTGCTACGGCCCGAGTTGCAGAACCTCCAGATTCCAAACTATTGCCCATGGCTTGGGGTGGGCTGACTCGTGGAGGACTATACACCCAGACACATGCACCTACTTTTCCAGTGCCCATGATTCCTTTTCTCGCTTAGATTACATTTTCCTTTCTGAGACACACACGCATAGGCTGACTGACGCTACAATTCTCCTTAGGGGGTTATCTAACCATTCCCCGGTGTCCATTCTCCTGTCCCTGGATCCCAGGCGGTCCCGATTTCGGTGGCATCTGTCGCCTTGGTTATGGAGGGATGAGGAATATAGGGCACATGTGCATGTGCCTTTAACGGAGTACTTATTACTAAACACAGAGACGGTGGAGTTGCCGGCCATCCTGTGGGAGGCTATGAAACCTACTCTCCGGGGAGCGGACATTGCCTTCTGTACTGGCCAACGTAGACTGCGACGTGACAAGCTGCTTAGCATTGAGGCCCAAATACTTGATACGCGCTAGTAGGGATGTAGCAATAGTGGGACAGCCCGCACGCAGACAATTATTGCCAGTGCAGCAGACATACGCCAGTGAGCTACTTAACGAGGCCCACATCTATTGGCTTGCTACCCGTAGCCGAATTTACCAGTGGGGAGACAAATCCAGTGCACTGCTGCATCACCTGTGTCAGCAGACACTACGCCCTCAGACGCTCCCGAGTATACGTGGCCCTGATGGGACTGCGCCTACAGACCCGTCCGCCATTGGTGACAGTTTTGCCGCCTACTTTGCAGACCTCTATGCTCCCCATGAAACATTGCCTGCTGCAGAAATTTATTGATGACTTCCCTTCCCGCGCGCTGTCAGATACAGCGCGGGAGGCACTGGACGCTCCCCTCTCGGCAGATGAACTTCTGCCGGCACTTTTGGCTATGCGGGTGGGAAAGGCACCAGGCCCAAACGGCTGCCCATGTGAGTTCTTTCAAAAATATCACGTCCAACTCTTAGAACCTTACTTAGCGACCTTGGAGGCTTCTTGGGAGTGAGGAATCCTTCCATCCGATTGGCAGCATGCGGAGATTGTTGTGTTCTTGAAGCTCGGCCGTCCACCGGAACACTTCTCGTCCTATCGCCCAATTTCTTTATTCAACGTAGAAGCTAAGCTTCTAGCTAAAGTCATTGCAAACCGTCTAGTCCCATACATCACGGAGCTGATCCATCCGGATCAGGCAGGATTTATGCATCGTGCTATGTGACACAATATCAGACGTGCCCATAATGCCATTGCCGCAGTTGACAAACTTGGCACTCCTGCTGCACTTCTTTTGGCAGACATGAACAAGGCTTTTGATTCCCTTAGCTGGACCTATCTTTTTTCCTTGCTAGATCGTCTTAATATAGGCCCCCAGCTGCTCAGCTTTATTCGCCTGCTCTATACGGACATAACTGCCTCAGTCCGAGTGGCTCATTCGATATCCAGAGGCTTTCGTATTGGGCGGGGGACGCGCCAGGGCTGCCTGCTTTCTCCCTATCTTTTTGCTCTTGCTATGGAGCCGCTCGCGGCTTGGATACGGATAGACGCGCAGCTGCGCGGCTTCGAGTGGGCACCGGGCATCTCCGGCCGCATAGCGCTTTATGCAGATGATGTTTTGTTCTTCCTCACTAATCTGGACCGGTCTGGTCCGCGTCTTATCCGCATCATGCAGATCTTTGTCGAAACCTCTGGCCTCTATATGAACTGGGGTAAATTCTATTATGGCCACTGCGGGGCGGAGATCGGCAGGGTGACTGGTCGCAGGAAGTGGTGGTGGCCCCAGACGGCTCTAAATATTTGGGAGTTTATCTCTCTTCATCTCAGGCCCTGGCATGGAGTAAGAACCTCATCCCTTTATGGACACAGGTGGGGGACCAGACACGAGTATGGTCTCACCTACCTCTATCTCTTTTTGGTAGGTCTGCTTATTTTTAAAATGATCTTCCTCCCTCGTCTTCTTTACCAGCTACAAAATCATCCTTATCTGATAAAGCCTACGTGGTTTCACCAATTGAATGCCATTCTAGACCGCTTCCTCTGGGGGGGGCGGCGCGTTGTGGGTGGCTCTGAGGACTTGCTTCCAATCTACTAACACCGGCGGAGTGGCCACTCCACATGTTCAGGCATATTATAAGGCCTCCCATCTGCTTGTCCTCAATGATTGGTGGTATGGTGACCGTGGGGACCCGGCGTATGCGGTTGAACCACCTGCCACAGCCACGATTTGTAAAATTTGGAAGGCGGCACTCCATAGGATGGGCTGGTGAGGGAGACTTACTAGGGAAATTCCACTGTGTAATAACGGCCAACTACCAGAGCTAATACACCTGTCCAGGTTCCGGGGTTGGGAGGCCATTGGGATTGATACGGTAGGGGCAGTAGTGCGTGGATGCACTCTCAAGTCTTTTCTAGATATACACACAGAATATGATATGCCTCGTAAGCAATTTTATCGTTATATCATATTCCGATATGCCTTTACCCCATACTGGTCTCATCTGACGGTAATCCCTGAATTTAACCCTATTGAAGCAAAAGTTTTTATGGGCGATCTAGGCGACCATAAAATCACTAAAATATATTGCACACTTATCAACAACACCCCTACCACACTGTCTAAAACTTGAGAGGCATGGCAGCAAGATCTGGGCCCCCCTAAAGGAGGATGAATGGGTGGAGGCTCTGGCGTTCCCACGTAGAGCAGCAATTGCGGCTCGGCTGCGTCTCATTCAGTTTAAATACTTACATAGAGCCTACTATACCAGACACAGGTTATGGCGTGGTGGGCTCATTGCAACCCCACACTGCCTGCGATGTTAGTCCATAGAGGGTACTATCCTACATATTGTGTGGACATGCCCACTATTGTCAGAGTTTTGGAAGGGGGTGTTCACATGCTTGTCGGAGGTCTTGGGGTGGGTCATTGCTCCTCACCGAGACTTGCTATACTACATATTACAGAGGACATAGATGGGAATAGGTACAAGCGCCACCTCCTATTTGTGGGCCTTACACTGGCCAAACGAGATATTTCCCTGATCTGGAAAGATGAATCCCTGCCGTCACTCAGGGTGTGGAAGAAATGTCTGTTTTGTATGGGCCTGGAGCTTCTGGTGTTCGAGGCAAGAGGATGCCCCCTAAACACTACAAAATCAGGAAATGGTGGGCCGACTATAGAGGTTTATATCTGGAGCCTCCTCCCCCGTCTGATGCTGAAGAATCATTACTATAATATTAGTTGATTGGCATATACTTAATGATAGCATTCACGACGACTATGGATGGCAGAAACTTTCTCGCTATATGGGATCCTTAGGTTTCTTAAATAGAGGCAATGTGGCACAGTGGTTCTTTTCTTTTTCCTTTTCTTTGTTGTTAATAATTTTTCCTGCAATATATCTTTTGTGGAACCAATCCTTTTTTTTTGCTGAAAATGTTGATTCACTTATTTGCTACCATGTATATCTACACGGATATTTTCGCGCCGGGACACTTCGGAGTAGCCGTGCGCGCTTTAAATGCTGGTTAACATAACATAACATAACATGGAGTGCTCTATGAGGCCATTGTATTGGATGTCAACAATAAAATTATGTTGTGGAAAAAAAAAAATAACGGACAGAGAAATTGCCTTCTCTGAAGAATAAAAATTGTGCAGGATAAAATAAAATACCTAGTGCTTTGATATGTAGAACCATCACAAGGACATGGTGTCTGCGAGTTATGCTGGGGTTTGGAGTCTGCCCCTCAGTCAGCTAGGGTTCCTCGCACTGCCAGACTCCTGGGAGGTTGTAGGAAGTGCTTGCCGCTCACGTATGCGGCTCCCTGCCGTGAGTTTGGCTGGGGCTGCTCACGTATGCAGCTCCCTGCTGCGAGTTTGGCTGGGGCTTTGAGTCTGCCCTTGGTCGGCTCTGGTGCTATTTATTTAAGGATGGTTCAGGAGATCCACAGGCCTTTACGACCTCCCCACATGCCCCAAGGTCATTGAACTCACAGATACACTGATGCAGATACATTAATGATTCTTTGGGCACCTGTTTAGCTAAACACAGTAGGTTTCACCAGCCATATCTACTGGAACAGCAGTTGTCACCTGAGGGAGATAGAAGAGTCTCATTAGGAGCTCTGTGTGGTATTTGGCTGTGTGGCTGACTAACTTAGTGGAACATTGTTTCACTATCTTGATAACTGCATTATTTGCAAGTCTTGACTGTCACCCAGCATGCCTGTATCATGTCATGAATCCAGAACATGTTTTAAGTATTCATTGAAGCATAAATTAACATCAGATACTAACTGAATTCTACAAGTGATGCATCCATGGCAGTTTCAGTGGGAAACTGCTACCTGTAAGGCCTCTTGATGGCTATTTAAGTGCATTCAATGGCCCCTCTATTGAGGGAAAGTGACTGATATAGTAGGCATACCTCTGTAGCTTTTCCTGTAATATATGCTGTGGAATGCGTAGGACGGTGACGTGGCAAGCAATATGGTATTTTCGTTTTTTGCCCTGCAGGCTTGTGCATGATTGCTTATGAGATGCTGATTGCAGGTCTGGGGACTCTTTTTGCAGACCCAATGACCTGATATTGTAGTGTGCATAGAGACTTTGGCCCTGATTTAGGGCCAGATGTACCAAGCATTTTTCTGATGGCAAACAGCCTGATTCTCAAAATTAGGCCATCTGGGACTGTAAAAATGCTTTTTCTGATGTACAAAATGCGATCAGTAACTTGTTACCGAATCACAATTTGCATTTGCGATTCACTATTTGGAAGAGGTGTGTGCTTTGCGCGTCTCTTTCAAATACCGAATTGGTTTGGTTTATATTACTGTTTTGCGATCAAATTCCGTTCGCAAAACAATAATACTTTACCACCAGATTTAAACTGGTGGCAACCCATTTTCAAAGGGGAAGGGTTCTCCAAGTGACCCCTTCTGCTATGAGAATGTAATTAATGATATTTTTAAAGTGCAGGGAGTGGTCCCACGGACCACTGCCTACTCTTAAAAAATTGAAACTTCAAGGTTTTCATTTCTTCTTTTTAAACTGAACTGGGGTGGCAGAGTGGGCTAAAGAACAGTGATGGATCAAACCCAGATCTGTTGACTGGGTGTGAGTGTTTGATTGGTTCTGATGCTCCGTCCATCACCACCCCCTTTTGTACCCCTTTGTTCGCCATAAGTTGGCAGGGTATGCTCAGACGTGAGTCCCTTGCTCACTTTGCCACTGGATTCAAGCAAGCCTGGCTGAAGACGGCTGAAATGCCAGAAACCGGTCCTAGGAAGCTTGTTTCCGGTCCAGGGAAGGCATGGCTTGGCAGTTTGGGCTGGACTGTTCCCATGAGGCACAGGGTCAGACTGATTTGCATATGGCCATGTCTGAACTGGGGTGGCAGAGTGGGTTAAAGAACGATGATGGATCAAACCCAGATCTGTTGACTGGGTGTGAGTGTTTGATTGGTTCTGATGCTCCGTCCATCACCACCCCCTTCTGAACCGCTTTGATCGCCATAAGTTGGCAGGGTATGCTCAGACGTGAGTCCCTTGCTCACTTTGCCACTGGATTCAAGCAAGCCTGGCTGAAGACGGCTAAAATGCCAGAAACCGGTCCTAGGAAGCTTGTTTCCGGTCCAGGGAAGGCATGGCTTGGCAGTTGGGGCTGGACTGTTCCCATGACGCACAGGGTCAGACTGATTTGCATATGGCCATGTCTGAACTGGGGTGGCAGAGTGGGCTAAAGAACGGTGATGGATCAAACCCAGATCTGTTGACTGGGTGTGAGTGTTTGATTGGTTCTGATGCTCCGTCCATCACCACCCCCTTTTGTACCGCTTTGTTCGCCATAAGTTGGCAGGGTATGCTCAGACGTGAGTCCCTTGCTCACTTTGCCACTGGATTCAAGCAAGCCTGGCTGAAGACGGCTGAAATGCCAGAAACCGGTCCTAGGAAGCTTGTTTCCGGTCCAGGGAAGGCATGGCTTGGCAGTTCGGGCTGGACTGTTCCCATGAGGCACAGGGTCAGACTGATTTGCATATGGCCATGTCTGAACTGGGGTGGCAGAAAGGGCTAAAGAACGGTGATGGATCAAACCCAGATCTGTTGACTGGGTGTGAGTGTTTGATTGGTTAAATGCTCCGTCCATCACCACCCCCTTTTGTGCCGCTTTGTTCGCCATAAGTTGGCAGGGTGTGCTCAGACGTGAGTCCCTTGCTCACTTTGCCACTGGATTCAAGCAAGCCTGGCTGAAGACGGCTGAAATGCCAGAAACCGGTCCTAGGAAGCTTGTTTCCGGTCCAGGGAAGGCATGGCTTGGCAGTTCGGGCTGGACTGTTCTCATGAGGCACAGGGTCAGACTGATTTGCATATTGCTATGTCTGAACTGGGGTGGCAGAGTGGGCTAAAGAACGGTGATGGATCAAACCCAGATCTGTTGACTGGGTGTGAGTGTTTGATTGGTTCTGATGCTCCGTCCATCACCACCCCCTTTTGTACCACTTTGTTCGCCATAAGTTGGCAGGGTATGCTCAGACGTGAGTCCCTTGCTCACTTTGCCACTGGATTCAAACAAGCCTGGCTGAAGACGGCTGAAATGCTAGAAACCGGTCCTAGGAAGCTTGTTTCCGGTCCAGGGAAGGCATGGCTTGGCACTTCGGGCTGGACTGTTCCCATGAGGCACAGGGTCAGACTGATTTGCATATGGCCATGTCTGAACTGTGGTGGCAGAGTGGGCTAAAGAACGGTGATGGATCAAACCCAGATCTGTTAACTGGGTGTGAGTGTTTGATTGGTTCTGATGCTCCGTCCATCACCACCCCCTTTTGTACCGCTTTGTTCGCCATAAGTTGGCAGGGTATGCTCAGACGTGAGTCCCTTGCTCACTTTGCCACTGGATTCAAGCAAGCCTGGATGAAGACGGCTGAAATGCTAGAAACCGGTCCTAGGAAGCTTGTTTCCGGTCCAGGGAAGGCATGGCTTGGCAGTTTGGGCTGGACTGTTCCCATGAGGCACAGGGTCAGACTGATTTGCATATGGCCATGTCTGAACTGGGGTGGCAGAGTGGGCTAAAGAACGGTGATGGATCAAACCCAGATCTGTTGACTGGGTGTGAGTGTTTGATTGGTTCTGATGCTCAGTCCATCACCACCCCCTTTTGTACCGCTTTGTTCGCCATAAGTTGGCAGGGTATGCTCAGACGTGAGTCCCTTGCTCACTTTGCCACTGGATTCAAGCAAGCCTGGGTGAAGACTGCTGAAATGCCAGAAACCGGTCCTAGGAAGCTTGTTTCCGGTCCAGGGAAGGCATGGCTTGGCAGTTCGGGCTGGACTGTTCCCATGAGGCACAAGGTTAGACTGATTTGCATATGGCCATGTCTGAACTGGGGTGGCAGAGTGGGCTAAAGAACGGTGAGGGATCAAACCCAGATCTGTTGACTGGGTGTGAGTGTTTGATTGGTTCTGATGCTCCGTCCATCACCACCCCCTTCTGTACCGCTTTGTTCGCCATAAGTTGGCAGGGTATGCTCAGACGTGAGTCCCTTGCTCACTTTGCCACTGGATTCAAGCAAGCCTGGCTGAAGACGGCTGAAATGCCACAAACCGGTCCTAGGAAGCTTGTTTCCGGTCCAGGGAAGGCATGGCTTGGCAGTTCGGGCTGGACTGTTCCCATGAGGAACAGGGTCAGACTGATTTGCATATGGCCATGTCTGAACTGGGGTGGCAGAGTGGGCTAAAGAAAGGTGATGGATCAAATCCAGATCTGTTGACTGGGTGTGAGTGTTTGATTGGTTCTGATGCTCCGTCCATCACCACCCCCTTTTGTACCGCTTTGTTCGCCATAAGTTGGCAGGGTATGCTCAGACGTGAGTCCCTTGCTCACTTTGCCACTGGATTCAAGCAAGCCTGGCTGAAGACGGCTGAAATGCCAGAAACCGGTCCTAGGAAGCTTGTTTCCGGTCCAGGGAAGGCATGGCTTGGCAGTTCGGGCTGGACTGTTCCCATGAGGCACAGGGTCAGACTGATTTGCATATGGCCATGTCTGAACTGGGGTGGCAGAGTGGGCTAAAGAACAGTGATGGATCAAACCCAGATCTGTTGACTGGGTGGGAGTGTTTGATTGGTTCTGATGCTCCGTCCATCACCACCCCCTTTTGTACCGCTTTGTTCGCCATAAGTTGGCAGGGTATGCTCAGACGTGAGTCCCTTGCTCACTTTGCCACTGGATTCAAGCAAGCCTGGCTGAAGACGGCTGAAATGCCAGAAACCGGTCCTAGGAAGCTTGTTTCCGGTCCAGGGAAGGCATGGCTTGGCAGTTTGGGCTGGACTGTTCCCATGAGGCACAGGGTCAGACTGATTTGCATATGGCCATGTCTGAACTGGGGTGGCAGAGTGGGTTAAAGAACGGTGATGGATCAAACCCAGATCTGTTGACTGGGTGTGAGTGTTTGATTGGTTCTGATGCTCCGTCCATCACCACCCCCTTCTGGACCGCTTTGATCGCCATAAGTTGGCAGGGTATGCTCAGACGTGAGTCCCTTGCTCACTTTGCCACTGGATTCAAGCAAGCCTGGCTGAAGACGGCTAAAATGCCAGAAACCGGTCCTAGGAAGCTTGTTTCCGGTCCAGGGAAGGCATGGCTTGGCAGTTGGGGCTGGACTGTTCCCATGACGCACAGGGTCAGACTGATTTGCATATGGCCATGTCTGAACTGGGGTGGCAGAGTGGGCTAAAGAACGGTGATGGATCAAACCCAGATCTGTTGACTGGGTGTGAGTGTTTGATTGGTTCTGATGCTCCGTCCATCACCACCCCCTTTTGTACCGCTTTGTTCGCCATAAGTTGGCACGGTATGCTCAGTCGTGAGTCCCTTGCTCACTTTGCCACTGGATTCAAGCAAGCCTGGCTGAAGACGGCTGAAATGCCAGAAACCGGTCCTAGGAAGCTTGTTTCCGGTCCAGGGAAGGCATGGCTTGGCTGTTCGGGCTGGACTGTTCCCATGAGGCACAGGGTCAGACTGATTTGCATATGGCCATGTCTGAACTGGGGTGGCAGAGTGGGCTAAAGAACGGTGATGGATCAAACCCAGATCTGTTGACTGGGTGTGAGTGTTTGATTGGTTCTGATGCTCCGTCCATCACCACCCCCTTTTGTACCGCTTTGTTCGCCATAAGTTGGCAGGGCATGCTCAGACGTGAGTCCCTTGCTCACTTTGCCACTGGATTCAAGCAAGCCTGGCTGAAGACGGCTGAAATGCCAGAAACCGGTCCTAGGAAGCCTGTTTCCGGTCCAGGAAAGGCATGGCTTGGCAGTTCGGGCTGGACTGTTCCCATGAGGCACAGGGTCAGACTAATGCATATGGCCATGTCTGAACTGGGGTGGCAGAGTGGGCTAAAGAACGGTGATGGATCAAACCCAGATCTGTTGACTGGGTGTGAGTGTTTGATTGGTTCTGATGCTCCGTCTATCACCACCCCCTTTTGTACCGCTTTGTTCGCCATAAGTTGGCAGGGTATGCTCAGACGTGAGTCCCTTGCTCACTTTGCCACTGGATTCAAGCAAGCCTGGCTGAAGACGGCTGAAATGCCAGACACCGGTCCTAGGAAGCTTGTTTCCCGTCCAGGGAAGGCATGGCTTGGCAGTTCGGGCTGGACTGTTCCCATGAGGCACAGGGTCAGAATGATTTGCATTTGGCCATGTCTGAACTAGGGTGGCAGAGTGGGCTAAAGAACGGTGATGGATCAAACCCAGATCTGTTGACTGGGTGTGAGTGTTTGATTGGTTCTGATGCTCCGTCCATCACCACCCCCTTTTGTACCGCTTTGTTCGCCATAAGTGGGCAGGGTATGCTCAGACGTGAGTCCCTTGCTCACTTTGCCACTGGATTCAAGCAAGCCTGGCTGAAGACTGCTGAAATGCCAGAAACCGGTCCTAGGAAGCTTGTTTCCGGTCCAGGGAAGGCATGGCTTGGCAGTTCGGGCTGGACTGTTCCCATGAGGCACAGGGTTAGACTGATTTGTATATGGCCATGTCTGAATTGGGGTGGCAGAGTGGGCTAAAGAACGGTGATGGATCAAACCCAGATCTGTTGACTGGGTGTGAGTGTTTGATTGGTTCTGATGCTCCGTCCATCACCACCCCCTTTTGTACCGCTTTGTTCGCCATAAGTTGGCAGGGTATGCTCAGACGTGAGTCCCTTGCTCACTTTGCCACTGGATTCAAGCAAGCCTGGCTGAAGACGGCTGAAATGCCAGAAACCGGTCCTAGGAAGCTTGTTTCCGGTCCAGGGAAGGCATGGCTTGGCAGTTCGGGCTGGACTGTTCCCATGAGGCACAGGGTCAGACTGATTTGCATATGGCCATGTCTGAACTGGGGTGGCAGAGTGGGCTAAAGAACGGTGATGGATCAAACCCAGATCTGTTGACTGGGTGTGAGTGTTTGATTGGTTAAATGCTCCGTCCATCACCACCCCCTTTTGTGCCGCTTTGTTCGCCATAAGTTGGCAGGGTGTGCTCAGACGTGAGTCCCTTGCTCACTTTGCCACTGGATTCAAGCAAGCCTGGCTGAAGACGGCTGAAATGCCAGAAACCGGTCCTAGGAAGCTTGTTGCCGGTCCAGGGAAGGCATGGCTTGGCAGTTCGGGCTGGACTGTTCCCATGAGGCACAGGGTCAGACTGATTTGCATATTGCTATGTCTGTACTGGGGTGGCAGAGTGGGCTAAAGAACGGTGATGGATCAAACCCAGATCTGTTGACTGGGTGTGAGTGTTTCATTGGTTCTGATGCTCCGTCCATCACCACCCCCTTTTGTACCGCTTTGTTCGCCATAAGTTGGCAGGGTATGCTCAGACGTGAGTCCCTTGCTCACTTTGCCACTAGATTCAAGCAAGCCTGGCTGAAGACGGCTGAAATGCCAGAAACCGGTCCTAGGAAGCTTGTTTCCGGTCCAGGGAAGGCATGGCTTGGCAGTTTGGGCTGGACTGTTCCCATGAGGCACAGGGTCAGACTGATTTGCATATGGCCATGTCTGAACTGGGGTGGCAGAGTGGGCTAAAGAACGGTGATGGATCAAACCCAGATCTGTTGACTGGGTGTGAGTGTTTGATTGGTTCTGATGCTCCGTCCATCACCACCCCCTTTTGTACCGCTTTGTTCGCCATAAGTTGGCAGGGTATGCTCAGACGTGAGTCCCTTGCTCACTTTGCCACTGGATTCAAGCAAGCCTGGCTGAAGACGGCTGAAATGCTAGAAACCGGTCCTAGGAAGCTTGTTTCCGGTCCAGGGAAGGCATGGCTTGGCAGTTTGGGCTGGACTGTTCGCATGAGGCACAGGGTCAGACTGATTTGCATATGGCCATGTCTGAACTGGGGTGGCAGAGTGGGCTAAAGAACGGTGATGGATCAAACCCAGATCTGTTGACTGGGTGTGAGTGTTTGATTGGTTCTGATGCTCCGTCCATCACCACCCCCTTTTGTACCGCTTTGTTCGCCATAAGTTGGCAGGGTATGCTCAGACGTGAGTCCCTTGCTCACTTTGCCACTGGATTCAAGCAAGCCTGGGTGAAGACTGCTGAAATGCCAGAAACCGGTCCTAGGAAGCTTGTTTCCGGTCCAGGGAAGGCATGGCTTGGCAGTTCGGGCTGGACTGTTCCCATGAGGCACAGGGTCAGACTGATTTGCATATGGCCATGTCTGAACTGGGGTGGCAGAGTGGGCTAAAGAACGGTGATGGATCAAATCCATATCTGTTGACTGGGTGTGAGTGTTTGATTGGTTCTGATGCTCCGTCCATCACCACCCCCTTTTGTACCGCTTTGTTCGCCAAAAGTTGGCAGGGTATGCTCAGACGTGAGTCCCTTGCTCACTTTGCCACTGGATTCAAGCAAGCCTGGCTGAAGACGGCTGAAATGCCAGAAAACGGTCCTAGGAAGCTTGTTTCCGGTCCAGGGAAGGCATGGCTTGGCAGTTCGGGCTGGACTGTTCCCATGAGGCACAGGGTCAGACTGATTTGCATATGGCCATGTCTGAACTGGGGTGGCAGAGTGGGCTAAAGAACGGTGATGGATCAAACCCAGATCTGTTGACTGGGTGTGAGTGTTTGATTGGTTCTGATGCTCCGTCCATCACCACCCCCTTTTGTACCACTTTGTTCGCCATAAGTTGGCAGGGCGTGCTCAGACGTGAGTCCCTTGCTCACTTTGCCACTGGATTCAAGCAAGCCTGGCTGAAGACGGCTGAAATGCCAGAAACGGGTCCTAGGAAGCATGTTTCCGGTCCAGGAAAGGCATGGCTTGGCAGTTCGGGGTGGACTGGTCCCATGAGGCACAGGGTCAGACTGATGCATATGGCCATGTCTGAACTGGGGTGGCAGAGTGGGCTAAAGAACGGTGATGGATCAAACCCAGATCTGTTGACTGGGTGTGAGTGTTTGATTGGTTCTGATGCTCCGTCCATCACCACCCCCTTTTGTACCACTTTGTCCGCCATAAGTTGGCAGGGTATTCTCAGACGTGAGTCCCTTGCTCACTTTGCCACTGGATTCAAGCAAGCCTGGCTGAAGACGGCTGAAATGCCAGAAACCGGTCCTAGGAAGCTTGTTTCCGGTCCAGGGAAGGCATGGCTTGGCAGTTTTGGGCTGGACTGTTCCCATGAGGCACAGGGTCAGACTGATTTGCATATGGCCATGTCTGAACTGGGGTGGCAGAGTGGGCTAAAGAACGGTGATGGATCAAACCCAGATCTGTTGACTGGGTGTGAGTGTTTGATTGGTTCTGATGCTCCGTCCATCACCATCCCCTTTTGTACCGCTTTGTTCGCCATAAGTTGGCAGGGCATGCTCAGACGTGAGTCCCTTGCTCACTTTGCCACTGGATTCAAGCAAGCCTGGCTGAAGACGGCTGAAATGCTAGAAACCGGTCCTAGGAAGCTTGTTTCCGGTCCAGGGAAGGCATGGCTTGGCAGTTTGGGCTGGACTGTTCCCATGAGGCACAGGGTCAGACTGATTTGCATATGGCCATGTCTGAACTGGGGTGGCAGAGTGGGCTAAAGAACGGTGATGGATCAAACCCAGATCTGTTGACTGGGTGTGAGTGTTTGATTGGTTCTGATGCTCCGTCCATCACCACCCCCTTTTGTACCGCTTTGTTCGCCATAAGTTGGCAGGGTATGCTCAGACGTGAGTCCCTTGCTCACTTTGCCACTGGATTCAAGCAAGCCTGGCTGAAGACGGCTGAAATGCCAGAAACCGGTCCTAGGAAGCTTGTTTCCGGTCCAGGGAAGGCATGGCTTGGCAGTTCGGGCTGGACTGTTCCCATGAGGCACAGGGTCAGACTGATTTGCATATGGCCATGTCTGAACTGGGGTGGCAGAGTGGGCTAAAGAACGGTGATGGATCAAACCCAGATCTGTTGACTGGGTGTGAGTGTTTGATTGGTTCTGATGCTCCGTCCATCACCACCCCCTTTTGTACCGCTTTGTTCGCCATAAGTTGGCAGGGCGTGCTCAGACGTGAGTCCCTTGCTCACTTTGCCACTGGATTCAAGCAAGCCTGGCTGAAGACGGCTGAAATGCCAGAAACCGGTCCTAGGAAGCTTGTTTCCGGTCCAGGAAAGGCATGGCTTGGCAGTTCGGGCTGGACTGGTCCCATGAGGCACAGGGTCAGACTGATGCATATGGCCATGTCTGAACTGGGGTGGCAGAGTGGGCTAAAGAACGGTGATGGATCAAACCCAGATCTGTTGACTGGGTGTGAGTGTTTGATTGGTTCTGATGCTCCGTCTATCACCACCCCGTTTTGTACCGCTTTGTTCGCCATAAGTTGGCAGGGTATGCTCAGACGTGAGTCCCTTGCTCACTTTGCCACTGGATTCAAGCAAGCCTGGCTGAAGACGGCCGAAATGCCAGAAACCGGTCCTAGGAAGCTTGTTTCCCGTCCAGGGAAGGCATGGCTTGGCAGTTCGGGCTGGACTGTTCCCATGAGGCACAGGGTCAGACTGATTTGCATATGGCCATGTCTGAACTAGGGTGGCAGAGTGGGCTAAAGAACGGTGATGGATCAAACCCAGATCTGTTGACTGGGTGTGAGTGTTTGATTGGTTCTGATGCTCCGTCCATCACCACCCCCTTTTGTAACGCTTTGTTCGCCATAAGTTGGCAGGGTATGCTCAGACGTGAGTCCCTTGCTCACTTTGCCACTGGATTCAAGCAAGCCTGGCTGAAGACTGCTGAAATGCCAGAAACCGGTCCTAGGAA
The DNA here is from genome assembly GCF_964204655.1 of Triturus cristatus. NCBI lineage: Eukaryota > Metazoa > Chordata > Amphibia > Caudata > Salamandridae > Triturus > Triturus cristatus. The sequence goes on from NC_140590.1 coordinate 1,353,213,186, forward strand.
GCTTGTTTCCGGTCCAGGGAAGGCATGGCTTGGCAGTTCGGGCTGGACTGTTCCCAGGAGGCACAGGGTCAGACTGATTTGCATATAGCCATGTCTGAATTGGGGTGGCAGAGTGGGCCAAAGAACGGTGATGGATCAAACCCAGATCTGTTGACTGGGTGTGAGTGTTTGATTGGTTCTGATGCTCCGTCCTTCGCCACCCCTTTTGTACCGCTTTGTTCGCCATAAGTTGGCAGGGTATGCTCAGACGTGAGTCCCTTGCTCACTTTGCCACTGGATTCAAGCAAGCCTGGCTGAAGACGGCTGAAATGCCAGAAACCGGTCCTAGGAAGCTTGTTTCCGGTCCAGGGAAGGCATGGCTTGACAGTTCAGGCTGGACTGTTCCCATGAGGCACAGGGTCAGACTGATTTGCATATGGCCATGTCTGAACCGGGGTGGCAGAGTGGGCTAAAGAACGGTGATGGATCAAACCCAGATCTGGTGACTGGGTGTGAGTGTTTGATTGGTTCTGATGCTCCGTCCATCACCACCCCCTTTTGTACCGCTTTAAAACGCTCTGATGACCTTGTGAAGGTCCCATCCACCAAATTTTGAAATGTCTGTCTGACCGATAGACATTTCTAGCATTCACAGAAACCGCTGTCAAGGTGATTCCAGTGAATGCATTGAAACTATGCCCTAGGGCTCCGTAAAACATGACAGAGCCGTACAACCAAGTTTCCCAAAATTTTCTTTTTTTAAATACAAAAATCCCAAAGTGTTTTGTGTTTTTGAAAATGTAAAAAAACACAATGCCCTCCTCGCCATGGGATTATTATTTTGGTTTTTTACTGCCTCTTACTGCCAGGGTTTGCCTGGCAGTGACAGACAGTAAAAACGGCTATATGTCCACCCATCCTAATTGGACGGATAGACCTATAGCCAGTTCCTCAAATGGCCCGTAATCCGTCGAGCCGTTTGAAGAAGTCTGGCCACGCGGGAGACGGGGTAGTCTTCACCATGGACAAATTATGGTCCTCTCACTTTTAAATTCGGTAGGCAGACCATCATGTTGGCTGTAAGTCCACTCCATCGTCGTTGCAACAGAGTATGCACACCTCAACATTTAAATATTCTGGCCATATGTCACTGCAGTGATGTTCTGCTGTATGTTCTTCAGTGTGATGAAACGTCGATGGCCATTGATGCTGTCCTTACTGAGTATGGATCTAGTAAAGCATCCTGAGTTGGTGTAGTCCCAGCATGTTCTCCATTGTCTGAACCTCCTTGTTGTGTGTTCTTTACTGATCTACCTCCTGAGATGTTGCATAAGTAAGTGTGCCAGGAAGTACTGCATGTGTATGAGGGTTGGGTTACCATATTGCATGCAATGTATTGAATGCCAAGAGTATTTTATTGACTACATCAACTATCCCTATATTGTCAAAGTAGGTAGATGTGGAGTTAAGAATAATAAATACATTCTACCCTTAAAGATTTGGTGGTAGGCTATCTAGTGGATGTAATGTGTTTGTAGGTCAACATTGATGACCTCGATTTAGTGACCTCTCGCAGATTGTCTGCATTGCATAAATCAGAGTGCACAGTTATGGCCCAGCACTGAAAGCAGGTCTTAGCCATTACAGTGTTTGTAGAAGTGTGTTCAAAGGTAATCCACTGTTCACTGTGCATTGGTTGTGATGCGGGAGATGACTCATTTTGCAAAAATGTACCTCTTTGATTTGTGCATTTTCGTCCTTTTCTCCCATCCAATGATGGTTTGTTCTTCGTTTTTTCCTTTAAGAGACATTTTTACGTAATGTTTGTATCTGTATTTTTCATTTTACGTTGTGATTCTTACTACTCTTCTTGTTTTAGCGTCTGTGTGTATTCAACATGTATTTGCTGAGAACTAGTGGCAACATGTATTTAAGCAATTCAGACTTTTGCAATTTGTACCATTTTTGCCTCTTAGTTTTCTTAAGTAGGTGAATTTATGTAAACACGTTGGACATCACAGGACTTAATCTCCCATTAGTTTTGATGAAGAAGGTGTAATCACCATCATGTAATCTATTTCATAATCCGTTGTTGAATAGAGAAATATTTATATTTATGTTCAATGTGAATTTCCTTTTTAGTGTTATTTGGCAATTTGGCTGGGGCGAAACGGGACCCGAACTTCAGGGAAGGCATGGGTGGTCAAGGGGAGTTCTTGCAGGTCAAACAATGAGGCAGATCTAACCTTAGAACCAATAAGAGAAAATAGTGATACATTGTGCATTTTAAAACCATTGATCAAACCGAATATTATTACAACAAACATGTTTTAGTGAATTTGACACTGTTTATAGGCTGCTGACATGTCTTAGTGGAATATACAATGTTTCATAAAACTGATGTGTCTATCCAAAGGGGCCTGGACGTGCATGGAAGCAGAATCTGCCTTGTTCTCTTGCACCACACCAACTGAACCAGGCAAATTTGGCAAATATGTCAGGAAGAGCTGTTACAGGAGTGACAAAAAGGGTGAAGGCTTGTAATTGTGCAGCATAAGACAGGATGAAACTGGGAGCTGGCCAATACATTCATGAATGGACTTGATCCCTTGGTTTTCTCATTTAAATAACACATAGCTGCCTGAACCTGTGGAAATCGAAAAGAGTGCCTGCCTAATGCTGCTGCTGGGGGGTACTTCAGTTCCCACTGCGCATGCTAGCGCGCACATGAGCACGACGTGGCCATGTGGTGTTTGTAACTGCCTGAAGCTTGAACTGGTGGAAATCGACCAGAATGCCTGCTTGATCCTGCAGGGGGAACACCCGCTTTGCATTGCTCCTGCCAACGAGCACATAAGCGCAATGCGGCCCCTCGGCGCGGGACATGCACGGGGACATGCCCGGGCAAAGGGGGGGCCTGTCCACGCCCATCATCACCTGGAGGAGGCTGGGCTGGGCCACCCCCCTTTCGCTTGGGCTCTGAGGTCTAAGGTCTAAAGCCTTGGACATGGTCAAGAGAAAAATAAAGCCCGAACCGGGAGGGGAGATTATAACCACCCTGGACTCCTTCCTGATGAGAGCGGCTTACCATTTAGGAGGACATGGGTCCCTCGACTTCCAGGAGGGTCCCTGATAGCAAATCCCCCTCAAGTCTGATGGCCCATGGGAGAGCCCTAGAGGGATTAATTCCATTGGAACTGAATTTAGCCCGGTAATCGAACCCCCGGTAAATGGAAGAGGGGGGAGGACTAAAATCGGGACGAATAGTAATAGCAACACCAACCCAAAGGCCCCCAAACTGCGTTAAATACGATGACGAATCCAGTGCAAAGGCACATTACAAACATACCTGTTACACTGGCAGTATCCCATCCCCCGCACCCCCCCGGGGACGTTATATGCCAAAAACTGGACCAAATTTTTCCCACTGTGTTACAGCCAATCACAGACAGGTTAATAAAGATAGAAGAAGCCCTTCAGATCCTCCTCCTGAAAGATGATCAAACGCATGACCAACCAGCCCCACGGTGGTTACCGGATGGGGACACTGGTCCCCGCAACCTTCAAAAATGTCCTTCAGGGGGCCTTCGAGGATATAGTTATCAAACAGATGCTTCCGCTAAGAGACCAAGACAGACTGTACTTAGACAATCCTACTTTGAATTCCCAACACAATGGCGACCCCAATCACCATAGTGTACACTTGTCCTCCATGCCTGGAGGGGGGACACAGGGGCGGGAGAGGCCTGGATCTAACTGTGAGGAGAGAACTAGAAACATCAGAGGCAGTAATGCGTACACAACTACGGACCATTTCAAGGCTATCGAAAGAACAAAAACCATATCACAAGGAGAATACCTGGACTTACCCCCGGCAGTATGCCCATACAATATCTTAGCCAATACGCCCAAACTTAAACAGCATCAGTATGAGTCAACAATGCAGCCGATGGACAAGGCCCTGCACTGGCTCTCTAAATCTAGCATGGGGGATCTTAGGCTTTATAATCACATCATAACGGCCAGGTGTGTAAAATGGGTGTGTCGTGACACAAAATCTATTGGGAGGGACTGCGTAGCTATAAATTTTAACAACCATAGGTTGGCGGAGCATCTTTTGAATGCATTGCCAAATGCCCCTGCGATCTGAATCCCAGATCTTTGCACTACCACTTCGTTTTTTCTACAAACCATTAGGGCATATCAATATCCCACAAACCAGGGCCACTCCCAATTTAAATCAAAACTGGCATTGTGACGATTGGCTAGCAGTTGCAATGAGAAACAGATACGAGCTACTAACTGACCTGGAAGCCTGTTATTGACTCTACCCTAACTGAACCGCAGGCCCCTAATACTGTTCCCTCTAGTAATGTAACTGCCACTGCAGGCCTAGAACAGCAGAATCTAACATTCATCTCATAGAATATAGCGGGATATAGGCAGAAAACTCAGGATCACGAATGGCTATGACTTGTATCGAATTATGATATCCTGTGTCTACAAGAAACATGGGAATTTAAAACGATTCGTATAGATGGTTTTAGCCCCTACCAGGTGTCTGAAGTACCGTACAGAACAGGACGCACAAGAGGGGGACTTGTCACTTTAATAGCATGCAAAGGTGGTGTTGAGGTAAAAAAAGTTTATAAATACATCATCATGCTACCATATTTTTCTATGTGAAGGCCGGCATGGAAGGGACTGGCTCTTGATTAACCTGTACAATAACTATTTCGCAGGAGACATGGCTGGGGTGATAGAATTAATTGAGGAAGACAGACCATCTACAGGAATGCCATCATGTTCCCTTAGATATCTTATGGATGGGGGATTTTAATACCCGTACGCTTAATAGGATACAGCTTGCTGGTTGTGGCATGATGGATGAACAAGGGGACCTGATTTGTCACTTCATCCATAATGGTTATGGCACTGCACTAAACAGACTATTAGTGATCCATAACTTGGAGATACTAAATTCAGTAGACACTATTACAGGCCAATTAGATCACACATTTTTTGCCTGATCTTCTAAGACAACAATTGATTTTATCTTGGCCTCCGATTATATAACATCACATGTTTCCTCTATTAAGACAATAATGTATCCATTTAGTGACCACAAGGTAATTAGTTGTCAAATACCTTGGGGTATGAAGATTCTTACCTCAGGTGAACAAGTCGCTAAGCCATCAATTGCAAGGAAAAACTGCATTATCCTGAAGTGGGACAAGTTGGACATACCAAAATGTACCCATAGCTTTGTCTCTACTATGTTCCAGGAAATTCTAATCTGCCTAGACCCACTTTATTATTTTTTTTTTATATAATTAAATCGGACATCTTGTAAAGGGTCTTATCTCAGCTCCCTCAATATGTCTACATGTTTATCCAGTCCACCTTAGACCTCTGGAAGTTTTCTAGTAGCTCAGGCACACAGTCATCTTTTGTGCACGCTTACATCAAATCAATCCTTCATTCGCACATTCCTCTTCATACGGCCCTGCTAGGTCACTAGATCCAGTGCTAATTTGACCTGTTCTCAGAAGTCACGTACATCTTTCCTGAATTTGTAATTGGGCCCCCCTGCTTTATTACCCGACATGGCCTCTCCCAGAATGGTGATAAGCTTTGAGCACACAGGATCCAATGCCTCTACGATCAATTATCCTCCTAACCTCTCCAAAAATGCGACCAAAAAGCACAAACATCGCCTACTCAAACCCAGACCTGAAACACTAATCTTAGACATCTACCTTTGTGCAAACAAGGCTATTATATCTAATGACCTCATCTTCTATTCCAGAAAATGGCCATGTTGGCGGAATGTTTTATACTCCATGCTTCGTATAAGGGGCACAAGGAAAACCCCACATGGTCTCAAATTGACAGCCTCGCCCTCGCCTTTTTTCAAAGCAAATGCCACCATCACCATTTATAATACTGGTATCATTCTAATCCGAGCCTCTAATTTTGATCTAGCTAAGATGGACAACATTTTCCCTACACTCAAGAAAATGGTGACCACTAAATCCACTGTTAACTATCCACACCCTCCTAGTTCACAGGATTTAACTAACTCACCCTCCAACGCTTCCGGAACACCCCAACTTCTCATAACTCCTCTCACTCCATAACGGATTTAGGAGACATTCAGCCCCCTGTTTAAGTCTCTCACTCCTATCAACACAGATGGCTGGCAGGTGTACTGTTGCACCCGCCTCGCTGATCTCAAGTCAACAACACGCCTATTCCCCTTCCTTGATCCCATTGTCCTCGCCATCATCTCTGTCGGGTACAAGCGGAGTACTCATCCCAACCCACTTAATCTCCACTTGACCACCACCTACACACAATACAATTGTCCTTCCATCTTCTCACCTTCGCCAGCCACCCCATCCATTGAACAGAGACTCCGCAAGACATTAACGACTCTTTCTCTCCCCAGAACACTGCATCACTGCCCTGAACCAACCAAGCATCCCTCGAGGCCCATCTCCCCCGCTGGATCTCACCACTCAACCTACACCCTTTAACCATCACTCAGACCTTGTTGTGCTTTTGGATTAGATATCGCTCCAACTGCACCGTCTCTCATATGAACTCCATGAACAGAAAGCCCTCTCAATTGAGCGCCTACCCATGGCCAGTTCCCTAGGAAAGCTGCCAATATTCCCCGCTAGCGCAGTACCTTACCTCGCCCAACACTCTTCGCACCATATCTCTAAAACCCTACCCCTCCCTAATACCCCATCCCGCCCTAGAAGAATGCAGGCCGATCTTGCAACCAGGGATATAGAGGAGCTACTCCTCTCTTACTCTATCAATCTAGACACCGCCAAGACCCCTCTGGAGCAAATTAAAGCCATTCATGCAAACCCGCACAGGGAATGCTCACACAACCTCAGAGTAGTAAATAGTGACAACCTCAAGAGAGTTAACGTCAAGCAGACTCAAACCTCACACACGACTATATGGCCAAAATGTATACTTCTTAACTGCAGATCAGCCAGTAAACATACCTCTGATATCTTTGACCTCATCCAAAACAATGACGTAGATATCATCATCCTACTGGAATCCTGGCTTAATCCCTCTTCCACCCCTATCCTAGACATCATAGTTCCTCTGAGTCATGATATAATCCGTCTTTACAGATCTAAGAAGTAGGGAGGTGGCCCAGCTTGTATACACCGAAACACACTATCGGTTTCCCACACAGAGACTACCCCTCCACCCTCCAGTGAATACCTTTGCCTAAACATTGAAAGTAATCACCTACCAGTTTACAAACTTCACACGTTCTACCACCCCCCGGGAGACAATCTCTCCTTCATTGAACAAATAATGGAAATCATCTCCTGCAATGTCGACTCCTCAGTGTCACAAATCTCCCTCAGTGATTTCAACCTTCACTGGTCTAACCCTAATGACCAGGCGGTAACCTGCCCAAAATCATTTGTATTGGATCACGAGATGACCCAATTCTGTGACCGGCCAACTCATAATAAAGGAGAAATTCTTGACCTCATCATATCTAAAGGCAGGGCTTTAAGTCGGCCAGGTCTCACCGGGTCTGAGCACCGGCAGTTTTTTAAAGGGGGCCTCGAAACGGGTCTCTATCGGGCTCTGTTTAGATCCGTAGCACGGGCGGTCTGTTTTTTCCCCAGACTGCAGTGACCGCAGGCACGTCGATGTGCCCTGCTCACTTCTCACTAGTGGAGAAGATACAGCATGACGTCATGCCAGGTGAGCTTTGTAGGGGAAGGGAAATCCTTTAAAGAGAGTCATTTTCTCTCTGGATTTCCCTTCTCTTTTTGAAACTCAGGAGCAGCAACATTGTCGTAGTGTCTGTCACCAGGGCTTTAAGTGGAAGCTTTTTCAATATTATTTACAAGCCATAGTTGCTGCCTATTTATAGTATGCAGCTAACAACCACTGACAAAGCCAATAGTCCTGCCTTGTTGTAGGTATGATGTTACTTGTGTCATATATCGGGATGCAATGACAGAAACACCAAAATACAAGTCGGGCGGCACACTATGCTAAGCACAGATTTTTAGGTGTTTTTAAGCCACGCCCTTAAGTACACTGGCCACGCCCCTTTGAGAGACCCCCCAGTTTTTTCATCCCACTTAAAGCCCTGTCTAAAGGAAACACCATCACACTGGATGACATTACCCCATTGAATTGGTCTGACCATTACATCATCTCCTTCCATATTAACAGGGATGTCGTAATGAGGAAGGATCAGCCGAAGAAAACTAAGCAATGGAAAAGGGACCTCAGAAATATCAACTCGGAAGATCTAACAACCCACTGTGAATTCGGCTTGTCTTCACAAACCAACAAGACAGATGTTCTTGATCTCACTGAATTCTATAACTCGACTATCTCTAATATCATGAATTCCATTGCACCATTACAAAAAAAAAATGCCTCTTCCAAAATCTCCAAACCTTGGTTCAACAACAATCTAAACTTGGAATGGCGCAAGTAAATGGCAGCCGAATGATCCTGGAGATCCAAACCCTCCTCGGAGCATTTAAAAATCCTTAGATCGGTAAGGAGTTCTTATAATAAAAAAATCAAGAATGCTAAGGCTGATTACTTCAGATCCCAACTTAATCAAGCCTCAAACCGACCCAAGAAACTGTTTGAAATTGTTAAACAACAATCCGTGAGATCACCCAACCACCTTGACCCAAGAGTCGCCTCTCCTTCATGCGACGACCTGGCTACTTAAAGAGAAAACAAAACTCATCAGTACTGACCTTGAATTCAAGAAGGCTCTTCTGTCAGCATCCAAGACTGCGTCTCCTCTGGCTTACTATGAGAGGCTTGATGCATTTAGTCTTACCACCAAGAACAATGCATCATGGGGTACTTTTACTCCCCTCAGCGAAAGACATCTACAAAACCCTTCTTAGTATCAACCCTTCTAATCACTTCAGCGATCCGCTGCCACCAAACATATTCAAAGAAATCAAGGATGCCTTCATACCCCTGTGGACAAAGATCGTCAACGCTTCATTGTCACAAGGCACGATCCCCGCATGCCTAAAAGCAGCTCAGGTTACACCCATTCTAAAAAAAACGAATGCAGATAGAACTGATTCCAACAACTTCCGCCCCATCCCCAACATCCCCACTGTGGCTAAGCTCCATGAAAAATGTGTGCAATCGCAACTCTGCACTCGCTTAGAGAACTTCCAACTCCTGGAGCAACATCAATCCAATTTTTGGAATGGTCACAGCACGGAATCAGCGCTCACTCACACTATGGATGACATGTTAAAAATGCTAGACCAATCCGATTCCTGCCTCCTAATCCTCCTTGACCTTTCTTCTGCGTTTGACACTGTTAATCACAACATCCTGTTATCCATTCTTGAGCACAGGATGGGCATTTCTGGTCTGGTATTGCAATGGTTCTTGACATTCCTGCACAACAGATCCCAAAGAGTCAAGGTGAATCAATCCTTATCCCAGCCCTCCACAGTTTCCATGGGGGTCCCACAAGGGTCTGCCTTATCTCCCATACTCTTTAACATATTAATGGAACCTTTAGCAAACGCACTAAATTCCACAAACACTCTTTTTCACATGTATGCGGATGGCACGCAACTTTACCTGAAAATAACCTCCGAAGATTTCACTTCACTCAACTCTACCGTGACGAATACTCAAAACTGGCTAACTGAGAATCACCTCTTACTCAACACCTCCAAAACTAAATTCCTTCTCATATCTCCGCCTAATCACCCCCCCAAGATAGACCACTGGATGAAACTCCTCACAGCCTTTAACTGTTTTCCTCATATTATTGACTCAGCCAAATCTCTCAGAATCACCCTAGACATGGACCTGAACATGAAGAATCATATTGGTAAGGTATGCAAGGGTGCTAACCACCAGTGGAGGTTAATTAGGTATCTCAAACCATTCCTTCCACAAAAGGACCTCAAGCAGGCGGTTTAAGCGATGGTTTTGCTGAAGCTAGACTATGGCAGTGCTACGCTCTGTGACCTCCCCAAATATACCTTGGCACCCCTATGGGCTTCCTTGAATGCCGCAGCCAGACTGATTATGGGTACAAAGAGAAATGATCACATTTCCCTATCCCTAAAATCCCTAAATTGGTTGCCATTGGAAGCTAGAATACAACTAAAGATTGCCTGCATGACTCACAAAGCCCTCCATCTCAATACCCTCCGTTACCTGGCGCAAAAGCTAGAACTATCAGGAAGGGGCAGACCATCAAGAAGTGCAAACTCCTTCCTCTTGAAACCACAGATTTTGCGCAATAAGAGGATGAAGCACAGAATTTTCTCTGGTTCCGCCCTGAAGATTTGGAACTCGCTCCCACCGGAAGTCCTCAGAATCTCAGCAACAGCTTCTTTCGAAAAGGAAGTGAAAACAATCCTTATGAACAAGTTATTGCCTTAAATGACCATGGCTCGTCTGTCTCACTCACCCCCCTTGGATTAACTAAGTTAGGAGTCTATCACTTGTGACGCCCAGAGTTGTTTGGTTATACTATCATAAGTTATGTTTGTTCTTCTCCAAGCAAGCTTTTATATTATCTAAATGTGTTGTTATTTTGATACCCCTTCTTTATTGATCCTTGCATTCATTCGCAAATTACCTTTATTTTTACTTCTTTTTTTCCCCCTCTAGTTCCTCCAACAATCCAAATTATGAAGCGCTGTGATACCCATCTGGGTCTTGTTCACGGTTTACAAAACTTTATAAATAAATATATTTCACAGCCTGAGGAATCCCCTGTAGTGTTTGAGCGAATTTTAGCCCAAATTAATGCAAATCTCTTACGCCCTTGTAAAAGAACGGCCAGGGGTCCGGTATGCTGGTTCAATGATCGTTGTACCAGAGCATTCAAAAACCTTCGTACTCCCCTTCCGGACTAACCCTAGCAATATCCCACTGGTAAAATCTCTGCGCTTCATTTATAAAACAGAAAGAGAGAATAGATTAAGGGTTTAAAATGCAGAGGCATGAGATAAACTAATAAAAGCAGCTACCCTTTAAAAAATAGTAGGGATTTCTGGCTCATAATTAACGCCCTGTTCCTTAAAGACTAGACAGACCCCTCTTTAGATCAGCATGTGAAGTAGGACGATTGGGTGAGCTACTTTACGGGATATTTGGTACAGAAGGAGAGGGCCTCGTAGAGGTATTACCTTGTATGACTCGCCCAGAGGGACCTAAACTATCTTTCACCCTGGACGAAATGAAAATAGCACTGAACCAATGTAGCAGTTTGAGGGCAGCTGGGCTAGACGGGGTGCCAATAGACTTCTTTTTAACAAACCAGGAGCTTTGTGCCCCCTTACTCACTAATGTCTTCAATGCCATGTGTAAAACACATGCTCCCCCTTCTTGAAAAAAGTCTGTGTTCATCCCAAACAATAAAAAGGGGGATACAGCGCTAGGGAAAATATACGCCCAATATCGCTTTTAGATAATACAGCAAAATTAATGGGATGCCTCTAGTTAAATAGGCTAGAGGCTTGGGCCGAGGAAAACAATATATTGATTCAAACCCAGTACGGTTTTAGAAAGAACAAAGGGACAGTGGATCAGTGCCTTACTTTAAACCTGCGGATTGCCAAATATACGGCAGCTAAGGAAGGCCATCTTTACATGGCTTTTGTGGACCTGTCGCTGCTTTTGACCGAGTGGCCTATATGAAGCTATGGTCTATATTGGATGATATGGGCATAGATAAAACAATAATTAATTTTTATTCGGGAGCTGTACTGCTCAGCCGAGGCCTGCGTGCGTAAGGGAAGAGAGGGTGAGGGTTCTAGACCTTTCCCTCCTCGCTCGCGGTGTTAGACAGGGGTGCGTACTTGCGCTCTTTTTTATTCTCCATCTACACAAATGGTTTGGAGGCTGCACTGGTGGTGTCCACCATTGACGTTCCCATTATTCATTCTGCTACTGTGCCTCTACTCCTTTACACAGACGATGCATTATTGCTGGCCCGGACGGGCAATGCGTTGAATAATCTAGATCTGAAAGTTAATGAAACTTTTTCGGTTTCCTCTAATTTATAACTGGACATGCTTTAAAAATGTGATCTACCTGTTCTTCTCTGCAGTTCACTAAGCCCATATGTGGGTGTACAGCTTGCATATTCAGAAATCTAAATGCTGAAAATCTGACAATGCGGAGTTAAACTTCAAAAACCCAATGCCCCATCTTTTGCTCCACTGCATACGTGCTCAGAGGCTTCCAACTGGTGCTGAACTGCGCGCTACAAAAACTCTAAAATAATAAAATAGGCACAGAGGAGAAGTTCTTCCTATAAGGAGGTCCACTTGAATTGTGCGATTCTGCGGCCACACCATTGTCTGTATAATTATGTATTTGTCAAATCCAACATCTACTGTATAGTTGAAGCTTTAAAAAAAAAAAGAAATTGTGCCTCAAATGGATCAAAAGTTTCTAAAAATGTGCCGCTCGGTGGAGGCCCTTCACTAAGTTTGACTGGTCACCTTTCGGTTGCTTAATGCTGCATTTGGTTGTTAAACTGGTACGAATTAGGTGAAACCTTTGCTTAGAGACTATTAACATGTAAAAATGATAAAATAAATAACACTATCACATATGTGTTGCATTTTGCCACATACTACCCCTTTTTTTGACGCATAATTTAGTCAAACCTGCTAATTTGGTCCTCACTGGCCATATAATTCCAGTGGCCCTGCCAATAAGGCTTCATTCAGATTGCCGAGTGTAGTATAGCAAGAATCAGTGGGTCATACATAAAGAACCCACAGATTAGGGCAGTCTTCATTTGAGGGTGCCTTGAGCTCTTGCCTCTTGAATTTATTTACTTATTTAAGGTGTTTTATATATCGCAAACATGACCTGTCTGGGTATCAGAGCGATGTACAAATAGAAAAACAAGTTAAACATAAAAATATGCGTAAAGGTAACAAGTAATAAACAGATAAAAACACAGATAGCAAAATGTTGTACAAATAGCAAACAAGTTGAAACATCAAAAGGAACAAGCAAGAAACAAAGTATGTACAATGTAAACAAACGACTTAGTAGATTCAGAATCCAGATATATATACAAAATAAGTCAAGCATAGTGAATTCAGGACTACTGCTGAAGGTATGTATTCAGCAACAGCAGTTTTACTTTATTTTTGTAGGAGGTAGTTGAGGGGTTAGATCTGTTTCAGGAGGTATTGCATTCCATATTCCTGAGGTAAGACCAGAAAAGGAGCATTGATAAGTTTAATTTTTGTTGTACTTCTGTGGCTTCAACAACAGAGTTAGTACTTCTTGAGGAATGACTTTCACCAGATAGTTCAAGTTTTTTTGCCAATTAGACAGCAGTGTTATGATGAAGAGCCTTATGTAACATGCAGGCTATCTTCAACTGAATCCTTGCTTCAAATGGGAGCCACTTGAGATGTTTTCAGATCTAGTGTAATGTGGTTGCGTTCACTGGATCCCATGATGAGCCTAGCAGCAAAGTTTAGAGTGGCCCTTAATGGAGCCAGCCTAGCTTTGGGTAATCCTGCAAGAGCAGCACTCCTCTAGTCCAGGCGGGGAAGAGTAGGGATTGGACTGCTAACTGAAAGTCATCCAGGATTAAGAAGGGTTTGATATTCCTTAGAGTGAATTGGTAGTTAGCTTATTTGATGGTTTAACTGATGTGAACTTGCATATTTAGGTATTCGTCCAATGTTATGCCTAAAGATCTAGTGGAATCAACATGCGGGGCGCAGTTGAGCACTGTAAGTTGTTTGAGCCATTTATCTATGGGGTAGGGAGATTGTAGGGAGCAGCCAGCAGAAATTCCATCTTGAGTGTGTTTAGCTAAAGGTGATTGCGGGTTAACCATGGTTGGTTGTTCAGTAGGGCATAGTTAAGAGTTTTGATATCTTCAGGTGAGGACATTTTTAACTATAATTGTGTGCCATCCGCATACACATGGTACTGTATGTTTGAGTGTTTAAGAATTTCGGCATGAGGTTCCATGAACAAGTTGAATAGCATGGGTGAGAGTGTATCCCTGAGGTACTCCAGTCGAGACCGGAGTAATATCTGATAGGGTTTGATTGACTTTGATTTGTTGAGCTCTTTTAAGAAGGAACAAAAAAACAGTTTAAGACCGGAACAGATAACCCCATCCTTTTCTCAAAAAGGTCTATCATGTTGTCATGTTTGACCATATGAAATGCAGAGGAGAGATCATCATGTTTGACTATATCAAACACAGGGGAGAGATCAAGGAGTATAAGCAGGCAAGGTTCTTCCTGATCAAGTAGTCTCAGGGCATCATCTACAATTTGCGTTAGATCTGTTTGAGTGCTAGGACCTGTTCTGAAGCCAGATTGGCAATGGTCAACAAGCTGAAACTGCTCAATGTGATTGTAGAGTTGTAGATGTAAGCATTTCTCAAGTAGGTTTGCTTCTGTCATAGTGCTAATAATTGGATGAAAATTGTTTAGGTCAGGCAAGTCTGCATTTGTCTTTTTTGGGGATTGGGGTTACCCGTCCTTTTATTAGGCAACCAGGAATCGTGCCCTGGGACAGAGATGCATTGACAATCAAGGACTAAAGTAGGAGTATGGAAGATCTAAACTCTTTGAATTTGGCAGGCAGAGGATCTTTGAAGTGGTTTGAGGGTTTCATTAGTGGTTTGAGTATCTTAACTTCATCTGGAAGTTTGAAGTAATTTCATGTAGCATTATTTTTTGTAGTAGAATAAGTGTGTTAGGACCTTATCATGGGAAGCATAGGGAGGAGACTGGGTTAGGCCTGGCTTAGTGGACGTTGAGAGGCGAGTTGTAGCTCTGATTCAATCTTCCCAGTTTTTTCAATAGAATGAGCGGAGAAATTGCCTTTAGCCCGTAGCATTGTACCAGTGGGTGGGGCAAAGGACGACTAATGGAGACTTCCAATACTCTGTGTTTGCCATGCTTCCAGCACGGCACCTTTTCTGCCAGCATGGGAGCACAAGGACAGAATCTAGGGCAGAGCCAGACTGGCCTGCTAGATCACTCAGGCCATTTCCTAGCATTACAGTGATGCCACCTTAACTAAATTTAAACTAATGAAAGAAGACTATCGCTTGAATCATAATCAGTTTAAATGTAACTAAGGCAAACATGTCAGCAGCAGTTGGGTGATTAAATTCTGCGATGACTGACTTTGCAGGTCAGCAGAGAGTAGCCTATAATGAAGGCTCCCCGTTTCCTGTTTTTGCTGATTTTTACAGATAAATACAGACGGAAAACCATTTATTTTCATGTCTGTATTTATTTTTAAATGTGAATAAAAACTGAAATTGGGTTGCTTTTTGAGTGATTCTAAATACTGTCTGCCATGACTGCTAGGCCAATAGCTGTTTGGGTTGATAGGCAAGGGGGTTAAAAAAGAAAGTTATTTTAGTAAATAGGCTTAAACAGCAGTAGATATGCACAAGGTTGATACTGAAATTTGCATATTTTCATATAGGTGCATTGATTTATCTTCTGCAGGTGTTCAGATCACTGAAACCTGGCAAGCATTCAAGCACAAGTGCATATTTCTCGGTTAAATAAATGTGGAAATACACCAGTTTCAGCTTCATCATTTTCACAAAGTCCAAAATAAATATGGATAAATACAGATAAAATTAGCAAAAAATACATATGGATAAATACAGGAGGGAATGTCAAAAAAATAAATACCATAAAACCCAGAGCCCTAGCTATAATCACTTCCAGAGGGCAAACACAGGTTCTTTAAAAATAATTTCCTGCTCTCAACCCAAGTAGTAACATCCCCTACCCTACTCTAGACCCATCAGCAGTCTTTACATAGCTACATTCCCAAGATACACCAGTGCACAGCTGAAGCTGGCAGGAGAACAGGACAAGTGTATTGCTCTTTTCTCTCTCTTGTCAACAACAGAAGACTGACAGGTGTTCCTCAGATCGTCAACCCACAGTTGCACCACTAGACAACACCTGCCCAGGCCTGACAATGACAATTGACAATCGGTGGTATTGAAATGAGTATTGTAGCCGACTCTGGTTCACAGTATACTATAGTGAACAATGAAGTATGGAAGGAGAAATTCGCACCTCATTTGGGGGGAACAGCTGGATAAGGCTGACATCTCCATCAAAACATTCACTGGGGACCCAATAGAGGTATGTGGATTTAGAAAATTAAAATTTGCCTTTAAAGGAAGGGAGTCGATCTGCAAACTCTATGTTTCTGCCATGGGACCCTCCGTTTTGGGATGGATGGACCAAGGGGATCTAGGAATAAAACTGGATCCCAGCAGGTCAGACCCAGTCCTGGTTGTGCATGACAGCGAGAGCTTCAGCAAGACCTTGTTGGATAAATTTCCCAGTGTTTTCAACGGGGAAATTGGAGCACTCAAGGGGTATAAACACAAGATACAAGTGAAGAAGGATGCCATCCCAATAGTGCATAAAGTTCGAAACTTACCATTCTCAATAAAAGAAGAAGTAAAGACACAACTTGACAAGCTTCTAGAGGATGGGATTATAGAGCAAGTAGAAGCTTCGGAGTGGGTGGCACCATTGGTTGTGGCTAAACGGCCTAATGGCAGCCTTCGGCTGTGCATTGACTTATGCGATCTCAATCAAAACATAGTGGTTGAGCAATACCCTCTACCAAGAATCAATGAAATGCTAGCGAAAACAAAGGGGGTAAAGTGGTTTTCGACAATAGATTTGAAATCCGCGTATCACCAAGTCCCACTACATCGTGAGAACAAGAGACTTACCACGTTTATAACGCCTTTCGGATGTTACCAGTTCAATAGGGTCCCCTTTGGTTTGGCCTCTGCGGCTGCAATGTTTCAGAGGCTAATGCAAAACATCTTTGCGGACGTTCCTGATCTCCTGATGTTCCAAGACGAAATCCTTGTCATGGGAAAATCCAGGCAAGAGCATGACGACAAGGTCAATCAGGTTCTGGGCATACTTGCGGAAAAACGTTTGACAACAGAACACAAGAAGTGTAAATTTGCTTGCCGCAAGGTTAATTATCTGGGACACGAAATAACAGGGGAAGGAATCCGTCCAAAGAAAAACTGTTGGAAGCCATCAATGAAGCCCCTGTACCCAAGAATAAGGAGGAGTTACGATCCTTCTTGGGATTAGTAGAATTTTATGCAAAATTCATACAGAATTTCTCACACAAAACTTATCCCCTTAGACAATTGTTGAAATTAAAGAACACATTCTTATGGGATAATGAGTGTCAGAATACTTTTGATTCCTTAAAGCAGGAAATGTGCTCAACAGTACCTTTACAGGGTTTTGACCCCACTCTTGACAACATCATCACAACAGACGTAAGTTGTAGAGGACTAGGAGCAGTTCTAACTCAAAGGGACACCAAAGGCAATGAGTATACTATAGCCTTTGCCTCACACTCCTTGACTCTCAGTGAAGAAAAATTCTCAGTAATTGAGCGTGAGGCACTAGCTTGTGTTTGGGGCCTTGAACATTTCAGGCAATTTGTCTGGGGTAGCAAGGTTACCCTACGCTGCAACCACAAGCCACTGACTAAAGTCTTTACCACGAAAGGCTTGTACGCAGCATCACCTAGGCTTGCACGGTTATCTATGCGATTGTTTGAATACAATTACGCTGTAGAGTATGTCCCTGGGGTTAAGAACATTGTTGCAGACTTTTTGAGCTGTATGCCCATACTTTATCGTGAGAAAAGTGAAGAAAGTGATGAACTTTGCATCGCTAGTGTGAAGGAGGGATTAGATGGTATATCACAAGAAGAATGGATCTCTGAGCAAAACAATGATAAAACCTTGTGTGAAGTGATTGAGAGAGTAGAAAAGGGTTGGGGTCCCAAGTCAACCTTGCCTGAAAGACAGACATTTCTGGGAAGTGAAACACGAACTGTCCAAAGAAAATGATTTACTATTAAAGGGGGGAAAATTTGTTCCATCCAACTCGTTAAGAAGGAAGATAATTGAGATCTGCCACGAGGGGCATCTTGGCATAGCTAAAACTAAGAACAGAGTGAAGAATAGTTACTGGTGGCCAAGAGTGAGTATAGCAGTTGAAAGAGCAGTCAGGGACTGTACCTCATGTCTAAATTCAGATAAGTCACAGGTAACTTTTAGACCTCCGTTACAGCCTATTCCCTGCCCATCCATGCCGTGGGAAAGGGTAGGGGTGGACATTACAGGACCCATAATGGACAATGGTGAACGGGTATATGTAATTGTCCTTATTGACCTTTTCTCTAAATGACGCGAGGTTAAGTTCATTACCCAGCCAGATTCTTTGAATGTAGTAAAATTTATGGACGAAGTCTTCACACGTGAGGGGTTACCCAAAACAATTATCAGTGATAATGGGCCTCAGTTCACGTCTGAAACTTTTAAAAACTATATCCAGAGGAATGTAATTTGTCATAAAACCACCTCTGTATATCACCCCGCCGGAAATGGGGTGGTAGAGAGGTTTAACAGAGTCATCAAGGGTATTGTACAACTGGCTAACAGCAGTAGGCAGGCTTGGAAACAGGAGATTCTTAAAACCATTTGGGCTTACCGCATCACACCTTGAGTCACTACCGGGCATAGCCCTTTCGAGCTGATGCGTGGCAGAACCCCATTGTCCAAGGACAATGTAGGTTGGGCCAAAGCAGCCAAGAGAGTCAATTGGTCTAATGAACATGTTATGGGAAAAATGAAGGTAGCACAAGATTCTTGCAAGGAAAGGTATGATCTGAAACATGGGTGCAAACCCGTCAGGCTTGAAATTGGAGACACAGTTAAAGTTAGAAGAAGTGGCCTCATTTGCAAGGGTAATGATAGATTCACACAGCCCCTATCTGTACGTAATGTGTTTTGCAATTCAGCTTTGCTCAGCGATGGTAACGTTTGGCATTTCTCTGCCCTTTCACGGTGTACGAACACCCCCGTTGAGCATGACGCTGATATTCAGACACACAACCACACCTATGGTAGCTCATTCACTGATTCGTCAGATGAGGAAATGGATTGTGCGGCGTGGGGCAATGAGGCAGAGAGCAAGTGAACTGGTTGGGTAGGAGCATTTGGGTCTTTTGGAGTGAGGTATTATTCATAATAGGGCTTTCAGGCATCGCATGGGCATTTGTTTGGGTCCTGTGTAGTGTCTCTGGCGCAGTCGCTGTATACCCAGGAATGTGTTCAGCTGAGCAGGGGATAGTCATGGTGCAATAGTTGTTTTCATGGGTGTGTGTCTCTGCAATTGTTCCTAATGAGGGGTGGTAAGCGAATATTCCAGTTTGTTGATTCACGGGTAGCGTCTACACTTCCCCATGTGTAGGCTGAGTAATGTGTGTTGTAGACCCTGGAGGAGACCTGTAGGGAAAGGGTGTCAGTGGAGACAAGAGAGCCTTGGGCGGTGGCTTGATCATTACTATTCACGGTGTTTTTGATAATAGGGAAGGTCTCATCAAATATTTCTAGGTTGTGGTCTGAGGATAATTACATTATTGTATAGGGTGATGGTTGCGTCTGCTCTTTAAATCGGTGAGGGGGCTACAGAGAGTTTGAGCTCATGTGGAATTTTCCTAGATGTCACGATCCTGAGCTGAGAGAGCAGGGCTTTCCTCCACTGTGCTCTTCTTTTTGTGTAGAATATAAGACCCGTAATTATAGCTCCTATTTTTTGCAGAAATATGGGTCTGGAATTAGCGTTTCTGGATGTAATTTGAGAAATCTGTGTTTTAGGGTATTGGAAGCATTTTTTGATAGATTGGGAGGATAAATAAGTCTGGAGGCATTATAGCCTACCTAGTATGGAGAAGGGGAGGGATTTTTATCTATGAGAATGGATTGTGATTGGAGGCACAGGAGCCTCACTGTGTGAGTCATCACGGCGAGAGTGACGAAGGACTAATGGACTCTGTCTTTAACAGGAAGCCAGTGGAGTGCCTCGGGACCCCCTGTACCCCCTCCAGAGGGCTACCATCAGCGGGCACACAGTCAGTGCACCTCCTGACAGCATCTTTTTCTCAGCGCCTGTATCTGCAATATGGCGCAGAGGCAAAGGGTGTGTAATAATTCTTTATTGCTTGATTAACAAAAATCATTGGAATTAAAACATTAAAATCCTGAATAAAAAGACACAATTCCCTATATCTTCAAACAACGTACACCTGTACAAAAAGAATGCTTCTATGTTTACATGCCGTACTGGAACATTGATACCACTTCTAAACATCTTTTATCACGGTCATGCTGTAATCATAAAACTAATAACATATAATGGTTAGATTCCAATAAAAACTATAAACATTATGTAACATGGTGCAAGTAAGCTATAAAATGCCTAGATGAGAGAGCTGTAAACCTTATGAGTCATTGCACAAATGAGCAATAAAGTGCTTTGAAGACTGTTGTCTAAAATTACCTAAGGGCCCATGCAAATGAGGGCACACCCTCTGATGATAGTGCACACAAGCATCTGCGGCCCCTTCTGTAATACCAAAGTGCTCCAGGGACATGTAAAGCGGGCACAAATGCGGTCTTTAACTAGTAAGAGGCGTTCCATGGCAAGAGTCAGCCACAGTCCATGTAGCCAGACCGTGCAATCCGGCACAGTCGTAGAGCCCCAGTGTGCCAGGATTGTTTTTCGCGCTGCTAATAATGCCAGTGCTATTTTGCCTGCCCCTCAATGAGCGCAGGGGAAATGTCAGCGCGTTTGATAACCCCAGTAGTGTGTATCCTGGAAAACGTGGGATCTGTGTATGAAAGGCTGTATCGAGGTCGTTCAGCACCCCCTCCCAGAAGCGCCCCAGCCTTGGGCAATGACAGAGTTAGTGCACCAGAGAACGGCAAGCCCACAGCCCCTACAACATTTCTCAGTGTAATTTTTGTTCCAGCTGTGGATGCGGGCCGGTGTGAGGTACCAATAGGATGTAACCTTGTATGCTGATTCGGCTCCAGTGGTGTTATGGGCTAAATGGTATGCCCTGTAGTGGATGTTCTCCCATTCTTTGTCCGATAGGACCCTTTCCAGCTCCTCCTCCCAACATAGTTGGCCCTTTATGCGCCCCCCTCGCCCCACTCAGCCCGGCGGCGAGCATAGTGTACAGTTCTGAGATCAAGTGTTTATCATCGTTTTTACCCATTAGCCACTTCTCAAAAGGAGTGAGTAGCTGCGAGGCCTGCGTAAGGTACGGTCGTGAAGTCACCCAGTGTCTCAGTTGCCGATTGTTGTGGAACACATCGGATTTGGGCAGATCATAATCCGAACTTAGTTATACAAAGGGAAGTATGCCATCCACATTGAACAGCGAGCCCACCTGTTTGCAGCCCGCCTCCCTCCATCTCTGGAAGACTTCAGATTGGCAGCCTGGTGGGAAGTCTGGGTTATCTAGTATCAGGGACATAGGTGGGGGGAATGTCACCAGGCCCCTCCTTAGCGCCACGGCGTCCATACTTTTAGCATCGCTGCGGTGACTGGTGAAGAGTAGAGTACCCAGGCCCTTAGTTTACATTGAAGCCAAGCCTCCCTCCATGCTGAAAAATTTCCGTCCAGCCTCCCTCCATATATTTGCTCCAGCTACCGCTTGATCCATAAAGGTCCAGTGCTGTTCTGAGAGCGGACGGTTCCACTCCACAATATACCGGAGGTGTGAGGCTTGAAGATATCTGTGCACCAGCGGGAGGTCCACCCCTCCGTCTTGCTTGGACTGCGTCATTTGGGACATAAGTAGTCGCGCCTTCTTCCCTCCCCAGACAAATGTAATAATGGCTAGCTGTAAAGCATGCATAGCTTTCGGAGGGGGGACCAGGGGTAGAGTCTGGACAATATGTAGAATCCGTGGTAGCACCGTCATCTTTACTGCTACTATGCGCCCGAACCAGGCCAACTTTAGTCTCAACCACCCGTCCATGGCTTTCGCCATTTGCTCCACCAGCACCGAGTAATTCAGCCCCAGCGTTTGCAACAGCGTAGGGGCCAAAAAGATGCCCAAATAGGTTATCGGTTGCTTGGCCCATTGCAATGGGAATCTCTCTCTTAGGAGCTCTTTATATGCCTGGGGAGAGGAAAGGTTAAGAACCTGGGACTTGCTGAGGTTTACTTTAAATCCAGAGACCTCACCGAAGGCCTCCAATTTGGTCAAGAGAGCGGGCAAAGAAGTGAGTGGCTCTGCGAGAGATAAAATTACATCGTCCGCATAGAGGCTTATCTTATGGATATCGCCTCCGAATCGAAGTCCCTGTATTTGCAGATGGTACCGGATCTGTTGGGCAAAGGGTTCCAT
Organism: Triturus cristatus; assembly: GCF_964204655.1. Taxonomy (NCBI): domain Eukaryota; kingdom Metazoa; phylum Chordata; class Amphibia; order Caudata; family Salamandridae; genus Triturus; species Triturus cristatus. The sequence continues at coordinate 1,353,235,470 of NC_140590.1, forward strand.
ATATAGAGCAAAGAGGAGGGGAGAAAGCGGGCACCCCTGCCTCGTGCCCCTTGCGATCGGAAAGGGTTCCGAAGATACCCCATTCACTCTAACGAATGCCCGCGGGGCTTGGTAGATGCATCGGACCCATTTTACAAAGCGCTCGGCCGAAGCAATAGAGTGTGTCAAACAGGTAACTCCGCCGTACTCTGTCGAACGCTTTCTCCACGTCTATTGACAGAAATAAGGCTTCCTTACGGGATCTATGTACGCTATCCATAAGGTGTAGGAGACATTTCGTGTTATCTCCCCCCTGGCGGGTGGGGATAACCCCGCTTGATCGGGGTCGATCAGGCCCACCATCAACGGGTTTAGACGGGCTGCCAATACACCGGCGAAGAGTTTTGAGTCTTGGTTAAGCAGCGAGATGGGACGGTAGGATTCGCACAGACTGGGGTCTTTGTGGGGTTTGAGAATCACCGATATAGCCGCTTCTGCCATGGAGTCAGTGACCGCACCGCTCTCCGGAAAGGAGCTAAATAGCCGCGTCAGCAAGGGCGCCTGCTCCACGCCAAAGGTTTCATAGAATAGAGCGGGATACCCGTCAGGGCCAGGGGCTTTGTTCAATTTCAGCCTCGCAATGGCTGATATAACTTCCTCCAGACGTATGGGCTCGTCAAGTTGAGTTGCCAGGGCCCCAGGGAGACGAGTGAATTTGCTTGCCTCAAAACACGCGCAAGCATCCTGCTGCCCTGCGGCATCTTCAGTATATAGCCTGGTAGACCTGCCTAGATGTTTCAACTATCTGAGGGTCCGAGTGCACTTCTTCGCCCGAGGGATCTTAATCAATGGTATAGCCACCGCCATGGTTTTAGCCCTAAGTCTCTGCGCAAGCAACCTCCCTCATTTGTCACTGCTCAGGTAGAACTTGTGACGTAGTCGAAGTAGTGCGTATTCCGCCCTGTCTAGGTCTAGGCACTTTAGGAGGAGCTGTTTCTTCTCTAAGTCTCTCCATCCCCTTGGTTCACATGTACACTTATGTATAGCCTTCCACTCTCTCACCTCCTGTTCTATGTTCTGCCGTGTTTCCCGTCGCCATCTATTGTCAGCAGAGGAAACGGCCAGAAGTTCCCCCCCTTACTACAAGTTTATGTGCCTCCCAGATCACCACCAGCGAGGTGTCCTCCCTGTCATTGTGCTGTATGTATTGTGCAGTCTTTGTGTATATCTCCATTACTGTGCTAGATGATTGCAGCAGGCCCTCCTGCGCATTTGTGGGTGGTCTCATCTGGCTCAATGGTAATTGTGAACAGTGCATGGTCCGATATGGATCGTGGCTATATAGTTGCCTCCCGTACCCTAGGCAGCAGCGCTGTGGAGACTAGAAAGTGGTTGAGGCGTGCGTAAGATTTGTGTGCAGCAGAGTAGTGTGTGTAGTCCCGTGACTGGGTGGCGTTGACGCCAGACATCATGCAGGCCATTGTCTTCAAACCATTGTTTACCCTCTGCGGTGAGCGCCCCTACCTGAGTAGCTCTCTGGGAAGAGTGATCCCTGACATTATCCATAACTAGGTTGAAGTCGCCTCCCCCTAGAATCGCAGCGTCAGGCGATGCTAATCCCTCTGAGAGGTTTCGAATGATGAAGGGTTCTTGGTGCATGTTTGGCGTGTAGATATTGATCAGTGTGAAAGGAATGGAACCCCATTGGAATCTAAGTGCCAAAACCCTCCCCTTCACCTCGTAAAGAGTTGAGAGGACTTTCCCTTCAAATTTCGCCCCCAACAGAATAGCCACTAAAAAAATGTTCGCATCACTTGACGACCAATATTGGTGGGGAAAACGACGTGTACGCATGCGGGCTGTGTCTCTGGATAAGAGGTGGGTTTCCTGCAACATGCAGATATCACCTTCAGCGTGCTCCAGCAAGGATAGGATTGTGGAGCGTTTTACTGGGTGATTGAGGCCCGTACATTGAGGCATACAACCTTGAGGTCCTTACCGATGGGGTTTAACTGATGTTAAATAAAGTAGCGACGTGACCTCAGAATACGATGTCAAGAGGGGGTGTGTCTGAGAGTGTAATAATGCCTTCAAATACTGGCTCCCCTATTACCGGTGCAGGATACCCCAAAATAAATAAACCCCAAGCAAATGAACAATAAAACCTCTCCCATTGAACAGGATGGAACTGTGATCGTGCCCCACCCCGGACGTGGTCTATCGCCCCTCCAGTCCTCTAAAGGATACGCTTCAGTCGTGAGTCAGGAGAGTAGTAACTTTCATTATTTTTCTTACGGGGGGGGGGGGGGAGGAGGGCCTTTAACTGTCAGTTCCAGGATGACTAAATACTGCACTCAAGGGAGGGGAGAGAATGGAACAAGGCGTAGAGAAGGGCTGCGTTCTACAACGCTTGAATAAAGGATTGTCTTTAAGCGTCTCTAGGTCTGAAGGGGTTCTTTCTGTTCTTTTTTGAGGTCTTGGTTGTGTGGTACTCCAGGTCTTGTTCACTCTTCAGATACTGCGGTCCGTCTCCTCCGGATGGGGAAGCAAAAGACAACAACAACAAAAAATGTCAGGTCCCTCTCCTGAATTTTAAATGCTGTGGGGATTAGTGCCACCGTCACCCGAACCCTAACTGTGTGGTGCCTAAGTGAGGGAGGGTATCGGTGATTCAGTGTTCAGTGTCCCGTATGCCCGCCCACCAACCCCAAAACAAAGAAGAGCCCGGCACTTGCCTGAGCCCACGACCCTCCTGGGTCGTGGGAAGGGGAGTCGCAGCCTCCACTTCCCCTGTAGGAGTACCGAACTAGAGGGCGCTGCTCCCAGAGCGGTTATCCTCGTTGGTCTTCGGTTCCGGTCTGGACTGGTCCCGCTGTCGTGGTGTCTCCTCCGCCTGCGTGTCCTCTGATTCCGGCTTTTCTTCCACGCCTCCTTCTTCGGGGTTTCCCTGCCTCGCTTCTTTGCGCTTCCCTTGTAGCGCGAAGACTGCGTTTTTGGCCCCTCCTCCGGGGCTTGCTGCTTCCGTCCTGTGGGATCCGGAATGAGCGTCTGGACCGCTCACTCCACTTTCTCTCTGGGGTTCCTCGTCTGCCATGTTCAAGGAGTTCGAATAGTCCGTCCGTGATGAGGAATCATCACATTGCCTTCCCTCCAGGAATGGACGTGTGGGCCATTCAGTCATGGGATATCTGGAGAGGAAGTCCACGTTCGCCTGGAGTTTCCCGGGAACATGCAAGGTACAAAAAGAAAAGGGTTGCAATGCAAGAAACCACCTGAGTACTTTTGGGTTTGAGTCTTTATGCATAGAGAGCCAGGTTAAGGGGGCATGGTCGGTCAGAAGAAGGAATCGTTTGCCAAGGAGGTAATACTGTAATGCTTCCACCGCCCACTTGATGGCTAAGCATTCTTTTTCTATTGTAGCGTATCGGATCTCCCTAGGGAACAGTTTCCTACTTAGAAAAAGGACAGCGCGTAATTTATTTACCTTTGTCATCTGGTTGGGATAGGACAGCCCCAAGCCCTCTACCTGAAGCGTCGGTTTGAAGAACAAATGTTTTGGTATGGTCAGGGCAGGTGAGGACCGGAGCATTGCATAACATTGTCTTCAGTAGAGTGAAACTACGTTCCTGAGGTTGGGACCATTGGAAGGGTTTCTCTGTCGTGCTTTTAGCTAAGAGGTCAGTAAGAGGGGAGGCTATATCTGAAAAACAGGGAATAAATCGCCTGTAATAACCCACTAATCCTAAGAAGGAACGGACGTCTTTCCTATTGGTTGGACGGGGAATGCGGGTGATGGCCTCGAGTTTGTTCATCTGGGGCCTGATCTTTCCAGCTTGGATGTCGTAACCGAGGTACTGTATGTGTTCTGTTCCAAACATCGTTTTTTTGGGATTAATAGTGAGACCGGCTTTTCTCAGGGTTTCTAGAACTGCCTTCAGATGTAAAGGTGGGTTTCCCAGTCAGGGCTATGGATGACAATGTCGTCCAGATAGGCCATAGCATAGGCCTGGTGTTCTTTTAAGAGGACATCCATTAATCTCTAAAAGGTGGCCGGTGCGCCATGAAGGCCAAAGGGAAGGACTTTAAATTGATAAAGACCCGAATGAGTTGAGAAGGCCGTTTTTTCTTTGTCTTCTTTGGCAAGGGGTATTTGCCAATATCCCTTTGTGAGATCGATTATAGACATTATCTTTGCTTCTCCCAGTCGTTCAATCAATTCATCGACACGGGGCATAGGGTAAGCATCGAACTTGGACCTAGCGTTTACTTTGCGAAAGTCGATGCAAAAACGAATGCTCCCGTTCGGTTTAGGAACAAGAACGACTGGGGAAGACCAGGGGCTATGTGAGGGCTCGATGATGTCGGCTTTCAGCATATCCTTCACCTCGTGATCCACGGCTTGTCTACGTGCGGCCGGTATGCGATATGGTTTCAATTTAACCGGTTCAGCTCCCTCGGTGTCTATTTTATTTTCGACCAGGGAGGTCCTTCCTGGTTTTCCTGATAATACATCGGTATATACTTGCTACATAAAGCTTGCATCTGCTGTATTTGGGTGAGGGAGAGTTGGTCACCTAGGTGTACACGGCCGTTTCCCATGCCCGACGGGGGTATAAGGGGGATCTCCAGGGGTTGAGTGAGGGTGACATGTAGTATCGGTGTGTCTTTATCTGGAGATGTCAGTTGGGGGCCCTCCCATGCTTTCAATAGATTTATGTGATATATTTGGCCTGTTTGGGTTTTATGGGGAACAGCCACACGGTAAGAGACAGGGGTGACCCTTTCTAGTATTTCGTAGGGGCCTTGCCAGGGCACCAATAATTTCTTGTCATTGCTGGGAAGAAGGATCAGTACAGAGTCTCCCACCTTGAACTCCCTTAGTTTTGTGCCCCTATCATAATACTTCTTTTGTGTAGCCTGTGCTCTTTCCATATTCGTATGGACCTCCTCCCAGAGAGATACTAGAGCATCAGGCAACCCTTGGCTATACTGCAGAAGGGGTTTGCTTTCATCCTCCTCCTCTTCCCATTGTTCTTTTGCCATGTCAAGAAGGGTACGGGGCTGTCTTCTGAACAACAGTTCGAACGGGGAAAACCCTGTGGATTTCTGGGCATGGGTGCGGATAACGAATAAAGCCAGGGGAAGCTGTCTATCCCAGTCTCTACCCGCTTTATCTACTATTTTTTTTAACATGATCTTTATTGTCTTATTATATCGCTCAACCAAACCATCGGTTTGGGGGTGGTACACCACGGTCCGTATTTGTTTAATGCTCAGTATCTCACATATCTGCTTCATTAGGCGGGAGACAAATGGGGTTCCCTGATCCGTAAGCAATTCACCGGGGAAGCCTACCCAGGAAAAGAAAGAGACCATTGCCTGGGCTACAGCCGTAGTGGTCATACTAGTCTGGGGTATTGCCTCAGGATATCGTGTTGCATAGTCTACTAGTACGAGTAAGTATTGATGACCTCGGGAGGAGGGTAGGAGGGGTCCCACTAGGTCCATCCCTACTCTTTGGAAGGGCACATCTATGATTGGAAGTGGGTGTAATGGAGCCTTGGGAAGGATGGGTTGGTTAACTAACTGGCATCTCTGGCACAAGGCACAATATCTAGCCACCTCCCGCTACACCCCAGGCCAATAGCATTTATCCAATAGGTATTGCAAGGTGTGTTCCTTCCCATAGTTTCCCCCCCCAATTTGGCTGTGGGCTAGGTGTAACACCTGTTCTCTGAATGGTTTTGGGACCAACAGCTGTTCCTTCTTGTGTCCTGCCTTCTGAGTTACCCTATACAGTAAATCCTTCTTAACACAGAACAACGGGCCTACCTTGTTGGGGTGATCCTCTTGGATTTGTTCCCAGGCATTTTTCAAAGTGCTGTTGTCACGTTGTGCGGCCCGAAAGTTCCAGCCAGGGGATTGGGGAGTCTCTGTGGAGAAAAGAAGAGAAGATGGCAAAGTAGCGTGGGTAAACAGGTATGCCTTCCGTTCCTATTTTCTCTTTACGTGTTTTTGGGCTATTGGGTTTGGGCCCTTCTATGTGTTCTCGGGAAAACGGAGCCTGGTTCAACCAACCTACCACAGAGGACTGGGATATGAGGGTGGAAAGGTATTCCTGAAACTTCGGGAGATCGGTGCCTAAAAGGATGGTTTCAGGTAGAGAGGACACGACCCCCACCTTCCTTAGTTGGGGTTCTCCATCGATTTCAAGCAGTATCTCAGCGAGAGGGTACATCCTCTTCTCTCCATACACACAGGTGTCCTGGACATACTCTCTTCTCAGACTCTGGGACTCAGGGACAAGGTCCTGGCTAACTACGGTATGGTGAGGTGACACCCTGTGTCCATTAAGGCTGTTACCGGTTTACCATTCACATGGATGGATTTTTTAAAGATCGAGGGACTCTACCCAGAGAACAATACACGTCCCGGTGTATACCCCACTTCCATGGGTTCTTGGGGAGGGTTGCGTGCTGGACAATGTCTGGCTATGTGCCCCCACTCGGCACAGTGGAAGCACTGTGGTCCCTGTAGTGCTGGAACACCCTGGCCTGGTCGGAGCTTGGGTCTTATAGGGGATTGGGTCTTGGCCTCAGGGATCCTAACAGGAGGTCTGGGATTGGATAAAGGAGGTCGTTAAGAATGTACCTTAAAATCGGGGTTCCTATGGAAGGCGCATGCCAAGTCCACTGCTAAGGGGATTGTTAGGTGAGGATGTTGTTTGACCTAGGACCGTGTAGGACGAGGAAGAGCGTCCAAATACTGCTCTAAGTAAATTTGTTCTGTTACATCGTCCATGGTGGAAGAGGCCGGGCGTAACCATCGGTTTCCTAGGTCCCTTATCCTGTAATATAGGGCTCTGGGATCATCCCCAGTTGACCACTTCTCCTAGCGAAACCTGCTACGATAGTATTCCCGGTCGCAGCCTAGTCGCTCCAGGATGGCTCTTTTTACCTCGTCGTAGGGGGTTGTTCCATCAGGGTTGGCAGCCTGAAACGCAGCCTGTAGTGCCCCAGACAGCAGAGGAGCGACATACTGCCCCCATTTCTCTCGGGGGCAATCTGCGGTGGCTGCAACCCTCTCAAAATCTGTAAAAAAAACTTTAACTGTCAGTTCCAGGATGACCAAATACTGCACTCAAGGGAGGGGAGAGAAAGGAAAAAGGCGTAGAGACGGGCTGCGTTCTACAACGTTTGAATCAAGGATTGTCTTTAAGCGTCTCTAGGTCTGAAGGGGTTCTTTCTGTTCTTTTTGGAGGTCTTGGTTGTGGGGTACTCCAGGTCTTGTTCACTCTTCAGATACTGGGGTCCGTCTCCTCCGGATGGGGAAGCAAAAGACAACAACAAAAAAGTCAGGTCTCTCTCCTGAATTTTAAATGCTGTGGGGATTATTGCCACCGTCACCTGAACCCTAACTGTGTGGTGCCTAAGTGAGGGAGGGGATCGGTGATTCAGTGTGCCGTGCCCCGTATGCCTGCCCACCAACCCCAAAACAAAGAAGAGCCCGGCACTTGCCTGAGCCCACGACCCTCCTGGGTCGTGGGAAGGGGAGTCGCAGCCTCCACTTCCCCTGTAGGAGTACCGGACTCGAGGGCGCTGCTCCCAGAGCGGTTATCCTCGTTGGTCTTTGGTTCCGGTCTGGACTGGTCCCGCTGTCGTGGTGTCTCCTCCGCCTTCATGTCCTCTGATTCCGGCTTTTCTTCCGCGCCTCCTTCTTCGGAGTCTCCCTGCTTTGCTTCTTTGCGCTTCCCTTGTAGCGCGGGGACGGCGTTTTTGGCCTCTTCTCCGGGGCTTGCTGCTTCCATCCTGTGGGATCCGGAATGACCATCTGGACCGCTCACTCCACTTTCTCTCTGGGGTTCCTCGTCCGCCATGTTGAAGGAGTTCGAATAGTCCGTCCGTGATGAGGAATCATCACAGGAACAAAAAGCAGGAGTCCCTGAAGACAAAGTTTGTCTAGGTAGTACTGGTTAAGGGGGCAAGAGCCCAAGGCAGTCCTTCAAAGGTAGGCGGGGGCGGTCGCCAATGCCGCCTCATGGTTGTGCTTCACTTGCCTTCTCTATGCGATCATGTGAGGGACGATTGGACTGGACCAGTGGTCAGCGAGGAAATGACTGCTTGTCTTTCCTTCACGAAAGTTCCTGTGTCCGGTTTGTGGGCGGAGGAGGACTTCCTCACTTTCTGCCAGCGAGACTGATTGCATCTCGCACCCTCTTGGGGCTTGCGCTGTGTCTCCGGGGACATGGGCCTCGCAATTCCCAGGACCTCCCTGGCCTCTTGTAGTGAGCGAATCTGTCGCAGCTTGCCCTTATAGCGGAAGATGATTCAGAAAGGATGTCCCCATGAATAGGCAATTCCTTTCTCTTTCAAAGGCGACGTAATCGGACGGAATCCCCGCCGTTTGAACAGGGTATTGGCTGACAAATCCTGGAAGAGCATTGGAGAGTGACCACGGAACTGCAAGGGATGTGCATTCCTCACCTTCTTGATGAATAGTTCCTTCAGCTGGAAGTCATGCACACACCAATATGTCGGGTGGCGGAGCCTTGCCACTTCTCTGCAAACCTACTCAGTGGGACCTGTCGATCTGGATCTCGGTCGTGTGGTCTGCGCCCAACACCTGGCGAAAGAGGGCCGAAACATACTCTCTAATGTCCTCTCCCTCCGCACCCAATTTCACTCCTGTAATGCGCACATTGTTATGGCAGGAGCGGTTTTCCAGGTACTCCGCTTGACCCTGTGGTTCAATGTGCTACTCCTTAAGCCTGAGGATTTCCTGCTGCATCATTTACATCACTTCATCTTGTCCGTTTTTGTGTTCCTCAAATGTTGCCACAAGGTCGCCAATCTCCTCAACATCGCGCTTGACTTCTCTGAGGTTGGCTGAGAGTTGCCCCTTGAGTTCCTGCATGTCTTCCCGCAAGGACGTGAATAGCGCGGTCATGAAGGCCTTCGTAGCTGAGGGCGTCAGCTCCCTCTTGTCCTCCCGGGAGCCCCTCCTTGTCTTGGCCCACAGTCACGGTGGCTCCCTGCGTGGACTGCTTCAGGAGCATCTCCTTGACAGAGTGCTCCTTTTTCAACCTGGCGCTCGTCATTGTGCTCGCTCTAGCTCAGCCGGTATGTAGCGGGCCCTTGGTCCTTGTGCCCCCTGTACAGTTGACCGCCTAGCTCTAGTCTAAGCTGCAGGGGCCTGGTGCGGGGCCACCCCCTTATGCTTGACCGGGCGCGTGCCCTTCATGACCCCTCACTTCGGAAGACGCTGACTCCACTTGGGTATGACCCACCAGCGGGTCACACCTGTTCCCCGGCGCCTGATCCACGAGCTGACCCAAGATGTGCCTGCTGCTGGCAAGAGGCCCTGATCGCTGGAAAGGGGGCCGGGGTCACGTGATCCGGCATGCTATGCACAACAAGTGTATCCCGCTATTCCGTGTGCTTGTGCCGCCAAAGGGTGCTTCCTCGGTTGGCCTTGATCAGCATTGGAGAGGGCGTCTTCTCCCCAAGTCAATGCGCCCAGACCCGTGTGAGATTGAGGTGCCACAGGCCTCAGCAGCGTCCAAACTCTGATTGTTCTAGCTTTGGGGGCCCGATCTTCTGCCCCGCATCCATGAGCGTCTCCAGCAATCCACCCAAACTGCGTGACACGGAGAGCCCAGGCCCCCAGGGCGCCCCGTGAATTCCCCCCCATGCCCTGCACTCACCACTGGGTTGCTGCTTACATCAGGCCGTTGGCACCGGGGGGAGTTGGTGGCGAGGCTCTGTTCTCTCTACGGGGTCACTGCACCTGCAACCTCCGACACAATACGTGCCGGAGCTCCGGCTCTTCAGTGCAAGCGAGCAGGCCTCGGGCCCCGACATCTGGAAGTCTCGACGTGGTCAGTGCTGCTCCTAGGCACTGACAGGGAGCACCGTATCTCACTCCCGGGTCCCCCGCTCTGCTGGTGCCGGGGGGCCTCTCCTGCAGCCATACAATCCTCGAGGCTTCGTGTCACCCCGCTCCGGCGCTCTCAAGCCGCGGCACCTCCCCCTCTGCTAGGCCGGCTACGATCTCCGGGTACCCAGGCCTCGCCTCACTGGCAGCCCGTCCGCTTCCTCCACGCTCCCCTCGGGCCACCACTCGGTCCTGTTTGTCTCAAATCTACGGGGGTGGCCCCAGCACACGGGGGGGTTGAGGGTTGTCCCCGGCAGCCGCAAAGGCCCAGACTGTCACGCCGTCCGCGCTCCACGCCAGGTAGGCCGCGACTCTCTCGTTCCTTCAGGGGTGCCCTGCTCGGGATCTCAGGGCTCTCCGCACCCCTGGGGATCCGGGTGTACTCCGGAGCCCAGTCCTTGTCCCTCCTGCCAGTGATAAAGGCATGGAGCAGGCGATTGCAATGCGATTGTTGTGGCGGAGCAGGAGAGGCCGCACGCCACGTTTTATCTGGCCGCCATCTTGGCCACACCCCATATTTTTCTTTTTAAATGCATCTATCTAGTTTTCCTTTAAAGAAAACGGGCTCCATTTAGGAAAAGAAAAAAGATTGCTTTATTAAAAGCCAATCACAGACATGGTGGTCTGCTGACCTCAGTAGGCCACCATCCCTGTGATGGCTGTGATTCCTAATGAGTTTGAAATTGCGACCTACTTTATTAATATTTATGAGGTAGGTTGATTTGCAACCTACTAGGAATTGCTATTTTTAGGAATACATAAATTCCTACATTAGGAATAGCGATTCTGAGATAATTGCAATTAGGAAATCCGTATACTTAATGTTTGTACATCTGGCCCAATATTCTTTACTGATCTGGGCTTCCATGAATAAAGTATTGTAAAGCAGGACTCTTGGGCATTTTACTTTAGGTGTGAAATGTAGCATCGATGGAAAAATATAAGCTGTTGCAGGGCTGAAAGCTGATATTCGGGTTTTAATAAAGGGCATGGCCTCTGGTTAATACAGAGCTGGTTGCATTTAAATATGAGATCCATGGGGGCGCTGGAGAGCCCGTCAGCAAGATGGTTGCTGCCTAGCAGAGATCTGCTGGCAATGCCATAATCAACCAATTATCTTCTGGGCTCTAGTGCCTTCTCTTTGGAGTTGAAACAACGCCTCTCGAGGCAGGGTTGCCACCATGACCCACGCTGAGCTCCTGTGAGGGCGGTGAGGGCATGTAGCTGAGCCCTGCTGTCCGACTCGGGCTGTGGCGAGCAACGTGGCTATCCTAGCCCCTCACTGAGACCACCACTGCAACAACCCCTATGGTCCCTGTGGTGGAGGCCACAGCAAGTCTCTGGCATCAGGCTCTGGCTCAGTGATTTGAGCCAAACTGGATCCTGATCTGTGGGGAGAGTGCTAACCCTTGCTTGCTCCCTATGTAGAGCCTCTTGAGAGTGAGCTGTGGCTGCTGGACAAGGGGGTCTGCGACCCTGAAGGTCGGGCCTACAGCTGGAGACACGCTGTGAGGGGGCGGGCCGGCTCCTGAGGCCTCAGTGGCGCCGCCCACCACTATTTGACTGCCGAGCCTGCAGAGGGGCTGCTACGACCATGGCACTTCCTTCCTGATGGACCCGCTGCAACGGCGTTGGCCGGGTGAGTGCTTCCACATTGAAGCCTGGGTCGGGCGGCCTGTGGGTTGTGCACCAAGGTGAGACCTGGCCGTACTGGGCATCGGGCATTTCCCCAGGAGGCTGGAAGGCCGGTTTTGTTACTGGGTTGCCAGTTTTGCAGTGCTGCACTGTCGGCCCCCTGTAACAAAACTAGAAGACCAACATAACCAACACAGCACTCTTGTTTCAGCCTCCCTAGGTTTTTAAAGCAGTGGCTGTGAGTTCTTTGTATATCAAGCAACAATAAATGTGTCAAGATATCTCTGGAGATTAATTTTCATGCTGGAGTTTTGTCTAGTGACATTTTTAACTAATCTATAAGGTAGCGCAGAGGGTTAATATGGATGCTGCAAAGAAGGTGTCCCACACAGATCATATAAATGTATTTTAGGTGCATAGCTCTGTGGATTACTGCTTTTGTCACAAAAGATCTTTGTTACTGTGCAGTTCATATGTTGCAATAGTAACCTAGCACAGTGAGCTATGAACTGCCATCACAGAGCTGCATGCAAACTACATGGTAAAGGTTAGAAAGTTATATTTTCTTCCAGTCGTTCAATATCCTAATGATGCTAAAAATGGTTTGTTTAGGTAGAAATAAATTATTAATAATAAATGTAACCCTAACCACTGTGTTACATTTTGAATCCCGAGTTTGTGCTTCTCCAGCCCAAGCACTCTTAAAAAATGCCTACACCTCGGAGTGCCCTTGGTCGTATGTAACATTTTCTATACACTGACTTACACATTTATTATTCATGGTCTCTTTGTGTGTTTGATGTAAAGTGCTCCAACACCATAATCTGGTATGAGAAGCGCTATTAAACAAATAAAATACATGCGAGAGGGGCTATGGAGAGCTGAGGGGCACTGTTGGAGGGTGATTGTCAAGGAACCATTGAAGGGCCCCAATAAAGATTGCTGTATCCTAGTGCACTGTGAGCCATTCATTTATTATGCTTTAAAAGCTAATACAATTGAATATATATTGCAAAATGTGATGTAGAATGCACCATTTTAGCAATTTTTCCCCAAATTGTCATGGGGGAGCACCCCGCCATACCCTTCCTGTAGTTGTCAGGCTCGCTTGCTGAGCTCGCTAGGCAACCTATGGGTGCTAGTCTGACAAACGTTGTAAGGGTTGTTTGTGTTCCCAATCTGGCCCTGGATTACGCACCTCCTGTGGGTCTGTGTGACCTGTGCTGTGGCTCCTGGGTGGGGATCCCCTGGATCCCCTGCCCCCAGGGTGACTGAAAACTCTGGCTGGCCTCCTCAAGGGCTTCTCCCTCCGCTGCAACAACTGGACAGGCCAGAGGAGGGTCTGGAATTACACTGCACTGGCAGACTACTGGGCCCCTGCCCCTACATCAGGCTACAGGTGCACTAAATACCCGCTCCTTAATTTTCTGTGGCCCCCCCCAGCTGGCAGTTGATAGCGATGCTCCCTCCACATCGGTGCTCGCCTGCTCGTGCCCCCCACAGATGGTGGGATGTGGTGGGGACGGTGCCTGAAGCTGACCCTCTGTGGGCCCTGCACCCTACTGTCCATCATTTTTGCAGGTGCTGGGTGGTGAGGCCCCCTGGTGAACTCTCGCCCGGTGCTGCTGGGTGGTTCAGGGCCCCCACCCCGATGCTCCTGCCCCTCCCTGTGAAAGGAGGCCTTGCTGGAGATGGCCGACATTCATTGAAAGCCTGTGCTGCTTGGTGTAAGCTACGGGGAAGCTGAAGGCGTGCCAGCTGAAGCTGGCATTCAGAAACAAGCAACAGACGCACAAGATTGAGCCGGTTCAGGCTCTGGAGGATGCCTCTTGACAACTGCACGGCTCATCGTAGCCAGGTCCAGACCTAAAAGAAATACTATTGGAATTCCAAAAACAGTCTGCAGGCCATTGACACCAAGATCGACCTCCTCACTGGCTGCCTTCACCGCATGGAGGAGTGGATGGACAAATATGACGACTGGCTGGACCTGCTGGATGTCCGTATATACGATGGGGAGGATGTCCAAACCAATGTGGGTGAGCATCTAATGCGCATGGACAAAGTCCTTGAAGTAATAAAGCTAAAGAATGAAGACCTAAGGTGCTTTCCCGGCGCAATAACCTATGCATCATTGGGGTCCCAGAATCCACGGCCGTGGACACTATGGAGCACTTCGTCGAAACTATGTTGCACTCCCTGTTTGCATATGCACTTTCGAACGTCTTCATTGTAGAGTGCGCACACAGATCCCTTGGTCCACACCCTCCTTCAGGCACTCCAGCCTGACCTATAGTGGCCAGACAGCCTAACTACAGGGATCGTGTTGTAGTGCTACAATGTGCCCGTGAACATCGATCAGCCCAGTATCAAGGTAATATTGTCTCATTCTTACTGGACTACACCATGGCAGTGTAGACAGCCCACCGTGATCTCCTCCCGGCCAAGCTACTCCTACAAAATGTAGATATTACCTATTATCTGCTCTACCCAGCCAGGCTGCGGATCCATCACAATGGGAAGCCCACTACTTCAGACGCTATGGCCGAGCTCAAGTTCTCTCAACAAATTTCAATGTGGGGGTCATCCCCTGGAGCCTCCCCATGCAACCTAATGATGGCTGCCTCAGTGATAACAAATGATACCGGGCGGAGTCGCTGATGCTCCCTGAGTGCAGAGAGCGAATTCCATGCCTATGCCTCGATCCTCAACGACCTACTGTTGCCGTCCTGAATCCTGCTCACTTTGCCACTGGATTCAAGCTAGCCTGGCTGATGACGGCTGATTAGCCAGAAACCGGTCCCAGGATGCTTGTTTCAGGTCCAGGGAAGACATGGCTTGGCAGTTCAGACTGGACTGTTCCCGTGAGGCACAGGGTCAGACTGATTTGCATATGGCCATGTCTGAACTGAGGTGGCGGAGTGTGCTAAACAATGATGATGGATTAAACCCAGATCAGTTGACTGGGGGTAAGTGCTTGCAACGTTCAACACTCCGTCCATCATTTCCTTTGGTTTTGCTTTGTTCGCCCTATGTTGGCAGGGTATGCCCAGACGTGGGTCCCTTGCTCACTTTGCCACTGGATTCAAGCTAGCCTGGCTGATGACGGCTGATTAGCCAGAAACCGGTCCCAGGATGCTTGTTTCCGGTCCAGGGAAGACATGGCTTGGCAGTTCGGGCAGGACTGTTCCCATGAGGCACAGGGTCAGAGTGATTTGCATATGGCCATGTCTGAACTGGGGTGGCAGAGTGAGCTAAAGAATGATGATGGATTAAACCCAGATCAGTTGACTGTGGGTGAGTGCTTGCAATGTTCAACACTCTGTCCATCATCCCCTTTGGTTTTGCCTGAATCCTGCAACAGGTGTTAAACATTATCATACACCCAGCCTCACCAAGTTACTAACTTCTCGAATATGCTGCCCAGGCTGAACTCTTCCCTGATGCGTATGAACCACATTGGCGGCCCGGTCCCCTTGTGATAGGGTTGATCGCCTGGCTCCTGGTTGCCCCCCAGGATGACTCTCACTATGCATGTTGTTTTTCCAGTTGGGGTTTTGGGTGGAGGGTGTGCTGGGGTCCTCAATCTACTTCTGGGGTTGGAGTCGGTGGGGGGTACGATTGTTTTTCAGTTCGAGACTCCTGATCTTTACTACCTATATGTCTCCCCTGGCAGGGTACCTCTTTGAGTCCTCGCATAGCACACACTTCGCTGCATGACGCATTTCTCTGGATGCAGCAATGACCATAACTAGGTCCCTGAGCTGGAATGTCCGTTGGTTGAACCATCAGCGGAAAGCCAGGCTAGTCCACGCTTATCTCAACAGACATCATATTGACATATGATTTCTACAAGAACTCCACCTCACTCAGTCGACAGCCTCTTGCCTGTGGGCAGGGTGGTGTGTGGGGACAAATGTATTCCTCTCCTCTAATTAAGCATGAGAGACTACCATGCTTCTGCACAAGGGCTTACCCTGGCACCTAACACATGCCATATGCGGTCCAGCTAGGTGATATGTCCTATTGACTGGCAAGCTCCACCATCATCCGGTCATTTTGGCCTCCATCTACGTATCTAACACTGACAGCCCTGAGTCTTTGCAGATGTCTGGTGACTGATAGCTGACCTGGGACTGGGCGCTGTAATATGGGGGAGCGACTTTAATTTAGTGCTTGAACCTAGTGTGGCCCTCTCTGGTGCTCTGTGCTGACCTCATCCCAACACGACTGCCCAACTTCATACCTTAATGAAAGACAATTGCCTTACATACGTTTGGAGATGCATCCATGAGTGCAGCAGGTGGGGCACTTGCATCACGTTGGCGCATGGCACATGGTTGCGCATATACTATTGACTGCTCACCCAGGATGTGCTCACGTGGGCAACTGCGGTATCACATCGGCCCATTTTCAGACCATGTTCCGGTACTCCTGGAACTCTCCCCGCCATTACCCTCTTTGCGTGCTTTTACTTGGTGACTGGCCCCAGGGACCCTCCAGGACTCAGTCTTTAGAGCTGAGATCCGCACTACAATTATTGACTACTTTGCTAACAATGAGGGGTCGGTTGTCTCTACATCGGTGCTCTGGGAAGCTTTTAAAAACGTGATTCGAGGGTTGTGCATTGTGAAATAAACTGGCGTTCTCAAAGCAAACCGGTCACCTCTAGCTAAGCTGGAGTGTGAACTTTGGGCGCTCAAACTGGAGTATTATGCTTCCAAGAGTGCCACCACCATGGTGGCTATTTGTGTAAAACGTATTGACTACAATGAGGAGGCTGTGCAAGAGACAAACTATATGCACTGGGAAGCGACTGCACATCGCTATGGGGAGGGAGACAGACCCGAGAGAACACAGGTCAACATGCTCCGCAAGCCACGGGCTTCAGAGTATGTAGTAGAGCTGCTTGATGATAATCAGGATCAGCAATCTACCACCAAGCCATGCTTCGCACAGTGACCGTTTTTTTTTAAATAGAGTTTTATATAGCGTGAACTAGACCAGAAGATATTGGGTATCAGAGCGCTTTACATAGCACCAGTTTTGTTACATGAGGACACATGACACACGCACTCCCAGTTCTATAGTGCCATGACAGTACTGAGTGCTGAGGAGCTCATGACCTACTTTGACACTAAAGGACATGGACAACCAACTAATGGTTGACACTGAGCACAGTGCTGAGGGTAACTAAGACCCTAAATTGTTAATCACCTTGATAGAAAATAATGCTCAAATGCAATGTGTAGTATCAAAGAGACATATATTGATTCATATATGCGATCAGTCAATACAACGTTTTGTCAATACATTGAGAAATGACATTTATAGACACTCATTGGTCTGATGATTTTCTAACAAAACAAAGATCTAGTACATAATACAATTATATAATCACATGATGACATGTTGATGAGCCCAATGCATTTCGGGACTAAGATGTCCCTTCATCAGGGGCAATCTGTAAAAGAAAATACATCACAAAGATCAAGAGTAGTAAACCCTAAAATTACATTCTGCGATACTCAGTGGTGAAACAACACTTTTTATATAGTAGGCAACTGTGAATTTTATCCCAGATAAGTCGTGAAAAAAGCACCCTAGCAGAGCCAATCACGCTGTGTATGGGCGGTATGAATTGAGGTGCAAAAGTAAAGATAATATCACCCGGGGGTGTGAGTATACCATCTTGGTGTAGGTCAACCACGTTCAAACTGGTTTAAAAATATGGTTTAAAAATATCAGGTGAGAGAAGGGAATGAACGAGAAGGCTGGGGAGCCTCACCTCATGTATTATGCTTGTAGAAGCCTCGAAAAAAAGGAAGATGAACAAGATAACCGGACAACGACAATGCTATATAAAAGACGAGAAACCAGAAATAAGTGACACATGAAAACGCGCCAAGTGCGACTATAATGGCTGGTAATCGAAATAGATGCCTACTTACCAAGTAGTTGGTGTAGGCAAACACGGAGGCAGGTACTGTGAATAAAGAAACATCGTGTAAACAAGCATTTGACAATGCAATAGGTCTCGCATTTACTAGAGTTTGAGCAATTGGCATTGTAAATGGCGATGCGTTTTAATAAATCTATGTATGTAATCACTATGGCTACAGAAATAAACAGACATTGTTTTAGGAAATAACGGACTAAGGTTTAAACATGTCAGGCATACGCAATTAATAAGCGTCATACATTAAAGCGCTAAAGCTAAACATTAATGCTCAGCATAGTATAACGCCTAAGTGGCATTTTATGAATCCTGCTACTGCACCCAAACAGGTTACAGTAATAGCCGACCTACCAAAACGACGTAAACTTTATGTTGCTGTAATATGACTAGTGGCTATATACAACAATGCTATACTTTAGGACTAATTTAGCGCTGCAGAAAACGGCCCAAAAAGCAAATACAATTTTAAACCATAAAATGCTACAAAGGTAACATAAATTTCCCCCCTACAACTACGGTACAAACTGTGAGCCCTATCGGCACCTCTTCCAAGAACCTGCCTAGACCCGGCCAACTTAAAGTCCAAACTAAAGTGTAGTAGTAATAGTAGTTTAGCATATATAAAGCACAGGCAAATATTTACTCTCTAAAGTAACCACTGCTTAAAGTTTGCCCTTCTGTATCATTTTTATTTTCAAAAGCTTACTCGCCCGCTTGGAGCAGATTCAGTCTCCAACAGCCACTTAGTAAAACAAGCAAACCTGTTTTTAGAACACTCATGTTCCAAATTACCTGACCTCTTGTTAACGTGCATCTCCCTCTCGTCTATCTAATAAGGCCCTTGTACATAATGTGGACGGCACTGATACTTACACAAATTATTAATCCAATGCCAGGCAAATTACAAAATACAGAAGGCCTCTCAGTGGCTCTGCATCGTTGCAGCTCATATGACAGCCGAGTCAAGTAAAATATTCACCTATTATAATAGTAAAAAAATGCCCAGTCCCATTAGACCCCGTTGCAGTACCTGCTTGGACCCGGTCCACTTAAAGCAGTAAGTAAAGTGTAATGCTAACAACAATTAAACATATAGAAAGCATACGCAAATTAGAGTAGCTGTTTCCACATAAATAATTGACTGCCAAATAAAGCGTTACTGTATTAATAATAAAACGGGCTAGTCATTACGGGCAAATTTCTAGCATAGTCATTACGGGCAAATTTCTAGCATAAGGCAAACGTTTTTGCCTTTGAAGTTTGCAGAAAGCTGGTTCTAGTCACAGCGCTACACGTAAGCTCAAAATCAATGTTTAGCATATCGTACCGCACAAGTGACATTTTGCTGCTACTGTTAGTACCGAACATCTAACTAAACTAAAATTACATCTACAAAAAGCCATAACTATTGCCTTTATAAACGTTTATGAGCACACATATATGTGGTAAAAATACATTGGCCTAAAAGTAAATTAATAGTTACAGTGCTTTGTGTATATGCTAAATGTCGCTGGGCAAAAGACTAAAACAAAATACCAAACTAAAACAATGTGTAGTGTACCTCAAGTTAATTTACAAATTATTTCCTAGGCGTAGAAAAGCCTAAAGTGTTCCGTCTGAAAACGTGGTTTTGGGGGGCCAAAAGCAGACCGAAAGTCTGCGATAGTGTGATGTTTTCGAGTGAAAATCGACACTTTAGAAAGGAAACAAGGGCAGGCTAATGAAGCGCCAACAAGCAGAGAATGACAGATTAAAATCTACTCGTAGGCAGCATCTGTAGGATGCAAAACAAGCACAGCAAGCTGGTAAAGTTGTGTTCACACCAAAGCACACCGGAAACAATCTAAACAAGCATTTGCAATGCAATAGGTCTCGCATTAGGGAAGTGTGAGCAGTTTGCATTGCTATTAATAATGTAATAGTATCTATTGGTATTCTAAATGATAATGGCCTGACTTTATGTGTTTGTTTTATAAACTATATTAAAAAGCCATTGCACAGCCTTATCTGTTTTAACAACTCTGCAGACTAGGGACATGTGTCCACCAGTAATAACAAGGTTGAACTGTTGGCATTGTAAATGACAATTCCTTTTATTTATGTTTTGGTTTCTAAAACATAAATAAAAGGCTTTGTCATTACAATGCTAATAGCTTAAACTCGCGTAAATGCGAGACCTACTGGATTGCAAATGGTTGTATTACTGGCGCCCATGCAGCACTTTCACATTTATGGAGGCATTGCACCTGTCTTTAGACTAGGCGAGTGTGAAGGAAGGGGCATGGCCGACCCCCCTACTCCTTGCTAAATTATCAGTGACCAAACATGATGACTCAGGACTTCTATTCTTATCTAAGCAGCATATTTCAGTAATTCGCAGATATGTTACACACATCTAATCTTGCACACATTTTTGTGGTGCTTTTGTTTCTCTCATTTTACCGTGCATAGATAACACTCTCAGCTGCTGGAATGTTTACCCTTTTCTCGCTAATAATAGACTATAATCAGTAATTTGCAGCAGTATATGTATGTTGCCTTCTTATGTGTACACACATGAAGAAGTAGGGCATGATAGCATAAATATGAGGTTATGAGAAAGCGCAAATTACATAATAAGAGGAAGCGTTATTCTCTCAACTTGCAATTGATCTTGCCATATTCAGGAACTATTTTGTTGGCCTTTTACCTACAAGTAACTGCATGTACCATGTCAGCGACACGTATTAAATGATAAATAAATGTGAGTTACGTTTAAATGTGGCAAATACACGGCTCTGCTAGGAAAGCTCAATTGGTAATGCAATGACTTCAAAAAAGGTTTGTGTATCCGGAGGGCACAGATCTGAATCCTGGTTGGCAGGCTGAGGAGTACTATTGTGCATTTATTTATAATTCTAAGAGGCACTGTGAATATATGTCAGGAGATTTCAAATAGCATCACACAAAGGCTACCAAAGTTTAGAAAATGAAATGTATTGCACACAGCAGAAGACAAGCTGCATGCAGCATAAGAAAGGCCGCCACAAAATGTGTAAAATTATTCAGTATATAAGGGCTTACTTGAACTTCCAAAGATGTATAACAGAGTTCAACGAGCATGGCAACGGCAGATAAGTGTGGCAACAAGGGAGTGAGAGGATGATGGCAGAGGAAGGTGAGAGGGAGGGAAGGGCCACGGAAGAGGAGGGGAGGGGACACAAAACTGTTGAGAAAAAAAGCAAACAACAGGAGGATGGTAGCAGAGGAAGAGAATACCAGAGAAGGCAGTTGGCAGAGATGTGATGGCTGAAGATGGTGATGGCAGGGTAAATTAATGGTAGGAGACAGTGAGGTTTTGACAAGCAAGGAACAGTAGTAAAATAAAATATTGAAAAGCTGCCACAAAATAAACCGATTTTGCGCCTCAAAATCCCAATTTTGGTGCTGCCAAATCCGGGGAAGGGGTCGAGGGTCTGTTTAGAGGAGAGAATTATAGAATGAAAACTCAGAAACGAAGCAGGCCGTTTTATATTGTCTGCTAACACGTGAAGAGTATTGAGAAGTGAAATTGCAAAATTCACCACTCTACCCTTTACTTACACAATAACAAAAACTTTATGTGCTCAGTACAAAAGCAACATTAATAATAGAACGCCGAACGTAGCGAATGACCAAAACACATCTTACAGGAAGGAAAAAAGTTAAGATTATGATTTTGGATTTTAAAAATAGCATATGAAAGAAGTGCTATCTAGGAAACCGCCTGAGTTGGAGCTCAAAGGATAGCTGTGGCTGCATACCGATGTGAAGCATTGCCACTGCCCTCAGTCTGATTCCAAACCATCTGCAGGAACGTGCGCATCTAGGCTGGCGCATCCTGGGGCTGTGCGGAGCATACTAAAGCGAACACCTGATAAGAAGAGTAAGATGGGAGAGTTCCGAAAATAAGTATGGACATGTGGCAGAGATGTTAATACCACAGCTGTGCAGGGACAGCATGCTTTCCCTGGGACTGTGCTTCAAATATGGCAGCTGTCTGTGCAATCAGAGTCCCCTCTACGTGAATTGACTTTGATTGTTTAAATAACTTTGTTTAATTGTGTGGTGACAGGGGTAGTAGATCCTACCTCTCTGCAGCGCTGGTTGGAGCGTCGGCTTCCTCAATGTAGGTCGGGCGGTGAGCAGCGGACCCAGACTGCTTGTTCGGCTCGTACTGCCCCTGTAGCTACTTGCTTCATGACGGAGGTAATCCAAGCCTATAAATATATTTTGTTTACATCCTCTGCCGAGCTATGCCTTGGCCGCTATCCTGTTCAGCAGGTCGAGGTACCGTTACTTCCGGAGCAACCTTGATGGAACTGAAGGGCTTTCCGGTAGTTGGTTCGATAACGGAGTGCAGCCGCTGGTGATTTTGGAGCCTAATACAATAATAGAACATTTAAATTGGAAATTGGGCTCACTAACTTATAAACACGAGATACAAAAACTGAGCATATAAGAAGCAAGTAATGGTAAAAAGAATGACCGCGTGAACAAAAATGCAAGTGAAGGGCTGCTTGGGAACGAGCCTCTGCATAGGTTTAACATCGGTAATTCTCGTAAAATATAATTAATCTCCCCATGCCTATCCAAAAGTCAATGTGTCTGTCTGTTATGTAACTGGTGTCCTTTTACAGCGCTGCAATACTATTCGGTCAACTTTGCGCTATTTAAAAATACAAAAAAAAATAAAGCCCGGCTTCTAAAGTGGTCCGGACGCGAGCGCCCAAAGTGAAAGCAAATTTCTCAGGCGGACGCGCTTGGCGGGGGCGGGGGAGCGGACCCTTTGTAGTGGGATGCCAAACGGGTGATAACGAGCGAGGGCTCGTGGGTGGTAGAGTGTGGAAGTGGCTTCATACACAGAAATCCTCCTCATTACGTAATTTCAGCAGCGGTGATCTCAGCATTTCCGGGCGCAGAGGGGAGCAGTTATTAGGTCTCTGACAAAGCAATTACAGCCCATATACGTGCGCTGGGAGCTGACCTGACATTTGCCTCGGGACAGTTGTCATAGCAGCAGCCTGAATATAGCTGCTGGCTGCAGGGTCTCGCTGCAGAGGGAAGGAAAGTTCGGCGCTAATGCAAAGCTTCTGAAGGCTAACAAAGTGCAACAGCACTGTCTGCCACTTAGGAGACACCGCAGCTTCCGCATTCAATTTAGGGCTAATGTCAAAATATTCACTTTTAAAGCATTCCGATTAGCGAGGTTCCCTTAATGCTCTGCCTTTGGCCAGCGAGCGGTGTCTCATGCTGTTGCCAGGTAACACGGGGTTGCTGCTAGGGGAAGGCTTTTCAAACACGCTTTTGTTAACACTGGAGAGAGGAAGACGCAATCCGGAGCCCAATGCTTGCAAGCCTGTCCTGCAAGAATGTCATGAATATCTAAAACTACAACCTAGATGTAACCAGCTCGTGGAGGGCTATTCTTTTCAGATGAGTGAATGGTTAGGGCTTGTAGTCTTTCTTCTGTGGCTGTTTTCGCTAAGTGTTATTGACTTATTGGTAGGGTATGTGCATGTGTGAAAGTAATCGCGATCACATCAAAGCGGCCGTGCGGCCGCGAAAGTGAAAGCAAACGAGTGCTTTCAGGCCTCCAAATGGTGCGCGCGCCCGGGGCACATGCACTGTATTTGGAGGCCTGAAAAGCCACTGTTTGCACTTCCAAATCTCGCTTACTATAAGTCTCGCCAGAGCAGCGCTAAAGCGCTGTCTCAGGCGAGACCTAAAAAGGACGAAGGGTCCTAAGGACACGGTAAAGAGTTGTAGCAGTGCAGACGTGAGACTGCAGAGAGTCAATGTACTTACTGATTGAATTCGAATCGCGTGGCGTGAACCGTGGTGTCTACAGGCGTCCTGTTACTGAAGCGGGATGAGCTGGTACGGACTTGGCGCCATTTAAATATTGGAACGGAAGAGCTAATGCGGATGAGGATGTTAGAGTGTAGTGAAACGAAAAAGAGGACTGACTATGGTCGCCATATTTGAATGGGGTACCGTTACAAACGAACAAATAAACGTCAAGAACATAAGCATGAAGAGGTCTAATATCACTATGGAAGTAACTAAAGGAAAACAATAAATGTGAAATAAATAACGTGACAAAGCAATGCATCTCAACAAATCCGTCAAGAGTAAGAAACTCACACTCATGTGATGATATGATAAAAGATTAGGTATACAGGGAGCGGTGAAATGAATTCAAAGAACGGTAAGCTGGATAAGAAGTGAATGACAAGTGAACTGAAAACCAGCAGATTTAAAGGAACACTTCGCGAAAAAGGACTCATCACAAGTATCGCCAAAAAATAATGTAACAATGGGAGAGTAGTCAAAGGGAGATGAATATATGCCGCATTTCAGAGGGTGGAAAGGAAAGGTGAGTGAAGGGTGAACCCCAGGATATTAGAAAAGAATTGTGTACAGGTTAAAGAGGTGGTAAATGCCTACAGAAAACATGATAAATCTAATCGATCATTGAGCCCACACGGGGCCAAGGTGTGTAATTTCTGAATCCAGAAAATCTCCTTGCGTAATAGAAGATTGGTAATATCGACCCCTGGTCTGACATTAATGGTTTCAATAATTTGGAAACGGAGTTGAGAAATTGTGTGTTGAGCTTCTGACCAATGAATGGCAAGGCTCGAGGTGGTGCTTTTATTTCTAATCCTAGATTTGTGTTATTTATTTCACATTTATTGTTTTCCTTTAGTTACTTCCATGGTGATATTAGACCTCTTCATGCTTATGTTCTTGACGTTTATTTGTTCGTTTGTAACGGTACCCCATTCAAATATGGCGACCATAGTCAGTCCTCTTTTTCGTTTCACTACACTCTAACATCCTCATCCGCATTAGCTCTTCCGTTCCAATATTTAAATGGCGCCAAGTCCGTACCAGCTCATCCCGCTTCAGTAACAGGACGCCTGTAGACACCACGGTTCACGCCACGCGATTCGAATTCAATCAGTAAGTACATTGACTCTCTGCAGTCTCACGTCTGCACTGCTACAACTCTTTACCGTGTCCTAAGGACCCTTCGTCCTTTTTTACACGATGTTTCTTTATTCACAGTACCTGCCTCCGTGTTTGCCTACACCAACTACTTGGTAAGTAGGCATCTATTTCGATTACCAGCCATTATAGTCGCACTTGGCGCGTTTTCATGTGTCACTTATTTCTGGTTTCTCGTCTTTTATATAGCAGTGTCGTTGTCCGGTTATCGTGTTCATCTTCCTTTTTTTCGAGGCTTCTACAAGCATAATACATGAGGTGAGGCTCCCCAGCCTTCTCGTTCATTCCCTTCTCTCACCTGATATTTTTAAACCATATTTTTAAACCAGTTTGAACGTGGTTAACCTACACCAAGATGGTATACTCACACCCCCGGGTGATATTATCTTTACTTTTGCACCTCAATTCATACCGCCCATACACAGCGTGATTGGCTCTGCTAGGGTGCTTTTTTCACGACTTATCTGGGATAAAATTCACAGTTGCCTACTATATAAAAAGTGTTGTTTCACCACTGAGTATCGCAGAATGTAATTTTAGGGTTTACTACTCTTGATGTTTGTGATGTATTTTCTTTTACAGATTGCCCCTGATGAAGGGACATCTTAGTCCCGAAATGCATTGGGCTCATCAACATGTCATCATGTGATTATATAATTGTATTATGTACTAGATCTTTGTTTTGTTAGAAAATCATCATACCAATGAGTGTCTATAAATGTCATTTCTCAATGTATTGACAAAACGTTGTATTGACTGATCGCATAGATGAATCAATATATGTCTCTTTGATACTACACATTGCATTTGAGCATTATTTTCTATCAAGGTAATTAACAATTTAGGGTCTTAGTTACCCTCAGCACTGTGCTCAGTGTCAACCATTAGTTGGTTGTCCATGTCCTTTATTACTTTATATGCCCGATAGACAGCGAGCATAACACTGTAGCACCTATATCAATTATCAGCATAAAATCGATAAGTAAGCTAAAGGAGTGCGCTGCTCCCCATCTCTACTTTGACACTATATAGCTACTCTGGCTCGACCAATCACATCGCCTATACCTGTACTTCCCCTTTACAGAGAATGAGGTGCTTAAAGTCATACAGAGCCTCTCTACTGACAAAGCATCTCGCTTGGATGGACTTACAACTTCCTTTTACAAAGAGTATGTTGCCCTCCTGATTCCACACCTACTCATTATGTATGAGGTGGTCCTGGAGACAGGGGAACTGCCTCCGTCACTTTGTGAGGCAGTAATCGTCATGATACTTAAACCAGATAAGCCTGTGAGTCGGTGTGACGTATAGGCTGCTATCAATGCTAAACATTGATAACAAAATATTTGCCAAACTCCTCGCTAACCGCCTCCTTGTCTTGCTTCCAGACATAGTTCACCCAGACCAATCGGGGTGTGTACCATAACTATCCACAGTGCAAAATCTGTGTACACTGTTCTCCCTCATGCACAGCATGGAACCCCAGCGCACTGCAGTCACAGACCTACTGAAAGCCACAAAGGTGTTTGACTCTTCCTATTCCCCCTGCTCTCGCGGCTTGACCTCAACCCGAACTTTGTGAGCTTGATTCGGTTACTGTACACCTCTCCAGTGACCAAACTACTCTTAAATGGGATGATATCAGGCCAGGTTACGCACAGCACCCGACAAGGGTGCCCACTATCCCCAGTTCCAATGCAGTTGCAATTGCAGCTATGGCAGTATCATGCCCACTGGGGGCTTAACTTCACAGCCCACAAGATATTAGTTTCCATGTACGCCAATATCATTCTCTGCGTCCGGGAACCTCAAACGAATCTTGATCCCATCATTCAGGAGGTCATCCGCTTTGGCGGCTACTCAGGTATCCACATAAACTGGGCCAAATCTATCCTCTCCCCTTAGAGGGCAAGCAGCCATTTGAATCAGAGTATCCCTTACTGTGGGTCATGGAGCTGGTACACTACCTTGACATCAGGCTCAGCTGCTACATAGACTAGCATGGCCATGCGGTGTAACCACACGTTGTCATTACATCGCATGCGCTTTTACAACGCATGCAATGTAATAGCAATCCACATAATTGTGAGGAAACTGAGGCTGTTCCGTTTCCTCACAACAACTTGCACCGTGCACCGCCCCTCAGACGACAATGGAACCAGGAGAGAGGAATCACGAGGAGAGAGGGGTAAGGGGGATTGGGCTTGGGGTGGGGATTACGTTTTTAGGGTTTAGGGTAGTGTCGAAGTAGTGTTGTAATGTTTGTGTAGTGTAGGGTAGTGTTTTAGGGTTTAGGGTAGTGTCGGGGGGTCGTGCAGGGTAGTGTTAGGACTGGGGGTCAGGGGGCTGTCGTGCAGGGATACTAAATTAGGGTTTAGGGTAGGTCAGTGTAGTGTCACTTACCTTTCATACTTTTACCATGAGTATACCTTTACCACGCATGCCTTTGCGTTGTAATAGCATGTGTGGTAAAGGAATATGCGTGGTAAAAGTATGCGATGTAATGGCATGTAGTTGTAATGACAACACGTAGTAATACCCGCATTGTAATTGCATGCGTTGTATTACTATGCGTTGTAATGAGTCCTATACTCAGTCGGCACCACGCCGCCACCATCATTCGTGACCAGTCATTGAGGCACCTGACATGCCTTAATGTAGGCAGTGACGTAGGAGGGGGTGCAGATCATTCAAAGGTCTGACTCGCGCATCGCGCAAGTCTACCAGTGATCTGCCCTCCCTCCTTAAGTTTGCGCTGCAGAGAAGTTAATTCCCCGGGCCTCCGGCTGATTCACTTCACACACAACTGGCAACTTAAGGTGAGTAAAAAAGCGTCCCCTTTACAGAAGGCCTGTCAGAGCAAAAGAATTGCATGCATTGAACATGTTTTTGCTATTTGCACAAAGCTGTAATCCTGCATTACTATAAATGATCCAACCTTCTTTACATGAGGGCCCTTTTAGAGGTTAAAATGGAAAAATACTTGTTAAATATGGGATAATAATTAGACTTACTGCCCCTTTAAAACGATTTCCTACTTTTTGGAGATATTGCTTGTAAATGTTTACACAAAAAACATTCCCTTTCGCACAAGCAAGGTGTGTGTGCTAACATTACAGATTTTAAACGCAGATTTGTAATTTAAAGCTGCATTTTCAGTACCATCAAGATTATCCGGGTTTGAAACTCAATTAATTGGCATGTGGTATTACAGCAAGAAATCCAACCAACTGTAAATGAGGCTAAAAGTCCAAATATTTGTGTCACGGAGCTAGTTCGCCAGCACACCAGGTAGTGTTTTGGGAGACAAGTCTGGGATGGATGCACAGAGCCAGGGTAATCGAGTAAGCATGTCTACAAGGCAAAATAGGGGTGTTAAATGCAGGCCGGGTAACATGCACATTTAATGGTGCATCCGTGGTGAAACAGAGCCTCACTATCAGTCAAACATCAGTGTGAGTGGCACTTTAGGGAGGGCTCCTATTTTGGGCGTCCTGGTCTTTGACACACAGCCGTGTGAGTCTTCTGTCGGACCAGTCTGTGCTCAGAACCAGCCTGCGCAGCTTTGTGACAGCAACTCCGGGACTGCCGCGGGATGGGCGTGTACGTGCAGGAGGACAAGGGGTAAGCTGAACAGCTGTAGCTAGTTCTCTAGGTTAATGCACCCCCTGCGGAGATCTGTGTCTAGGTCACAGGTTTCATCCCAGCAGGATCGCTTAACCATTCATCCAGGGTTGAAAAGATGATTGACGTTGTATTCGTGTAATAGGCACATCCATTATTAAAGTGTCTTGATACTTGGGTGATAAAGCGCTCCAGGAGTATTGGTTTATTGGAATAGAAGAGTCCATTGGTATAGAGCAATGTTCTTCTCAGCAGTATGCCTATAACAACAAATTGCTGATTTTGATTAAAAAAAAGAATCTTTTACTTTAAGTATGTTCGCGAGGCAATCATGCTGTGATAGTGCTTGTTTAAAAAAATTCCAAACAAATCGGAACCAAAATATATTGCACCAGATTGATCACAATAATCTTTTAGGTTATAGTTATACAACCGTGTTCCGTTTATTACTCTATGGACATAAATGCTCTCAGTGTCCTATTGGATGTTTATTGCACTTGAAAATAATGTGAACGGAAACATCCAGATTTTAGAAGTCTCTTTCACTACCGCAAATTAATGACCACTACCACGCCCGCATATTATCAGTGGGCTTGAGGAGAACTTTGTGTTTCTTGAAACTGACAGACCTGAGTGAGAATTTTCGGAGTTAACGAAAATGATTGTTTTAAATGTGGCTTGGGTTTAGGTAGACGGGAGGATAAATGTTGTCCATTGTTTTTAATGCATATAATGAATGCATGCTGTAAGGTAGCTCAGTAGGGCAACCATCAGTTACTGAAATATTTATGTAGTTTTTAGGTCACAAGTTTTTGCCTGACAGGCAGGACACAGCCTATTATCCTCTGAGATTGATAAAATGAGTACTATTGTGGTGAGTTACCATAAACTAGGAATAATCCATGATGAAGTGCATGTAAATGACATATGGAAATTGCATATAAGTCTTGAATATATATATGAGAGTGTTAGACCTGGAATCTTTTGGCATGTTTCCCCTGTCTTTTTGCTTTCTCACTTCCTGATTTTGACTGTTTTTGCTGGTTTAGTGTCTCTGCACACTTTCCCACTGCTGTTCAGTGTTAAAGTGCAAGTCCTCTTGTATAAATTATTATATGAATTGGTGTCATGAGATGTGGTCAAGGGACACAGAGGACATGCGAAATATTTGTTGATGAGAAGAAGTTAGCCTCAACAAAAAATGTTTCCTACTTAGGCATTTTATTTAATCAGCAGAATTCTTGGGCTCAAACTACCTCCGCCAAGAAATTGGCGTTTATTAGATCAACCACAGCCCTTGTTACTTTTGCTAAAAAGCTAGGTAGGAAACCACCCACAGAGCTCCTGCAAATATACAAGGCCAAGCGTATCATCATGGCGATATATGGGGCAGGGGTGTGGGGCTTTGTAAATACCCTCCTACTACAAATTGGAGAAAATTCTTTTTTGAGGTATATTCTATCTAGGGGTGGGCGGAATTTGCGGAATTAACCTTCGCAAATTATCGCGAGAATGTTTAAAATTATCGCAAACAAGCAGAAATATCGCGAAGATGCGGAAGTTTTTTTCCGGCATGTTCGCGCGATTTTCTGCATGGTTGCGGGTCGCCAACTTACCCATGTGGCTGCTTGCGGGCGCGGCCATCTTGTTTTGAGTTGTTCTCGCGGTGCATGATCGCGAGAAGAAAGACGTGATCGCGCGACGCATGACGTCACTGCGGGCGCGAACTGTCGCGAGACAGCGCAAATGGCTAAAAACAATACAACATCTCATGGAGAACGCGACCGGATCAAGAAAACTTGTCGGCGAACGCAGGGATTCAGGTAAGGCGATCGCGCGCGCGCGAGAATGTATCATTTTACAGCGCGAGCAAGAAACAAATTATCGCCAAGCTGCGGAAACCGGAATTTTTGACATTTTCGCGCTCTCCGCGGAACGCAAAAATGTCAAAATATCGCAATTTCCGCGAACGGAACGAAATTTTTGCCCAGGCCTAATTCTATCTGTACCACCTAGCACTTCCTCTTACGTTTGTCATCAGGAGCTGGGCCTCCCTTATATTGCTGATATTGTTAAATTAGAGCCAATACTTCTGTGGCACAGGATTTGGTGCAAAGATCAAACTAAGCTAAATAGGGAGATCATGCAAGACAGTTTAAGGCTGGAAGGGGCTTTAAAGATTCCCTGGATTAGATTTGTACCTGACTTTATGAACGATCTGGGCCACCCGGAATATTTTCTAAATCCAAGCTCTATGCTGGGGATTCCCAGAAAAACTTTAAAGAAAGAGGGCCTCCAATTACTGGATTCTATTCGAATGGAAGGGGAAATTTCAAAAATAAGTTTGAGGCAACATCAGTTACTACGTACTACTTCAGGGATGGAGCCTTATTTATCTTTCGTACCTGGTGGTTTTGATAGGTTGCTCCTAACTAGATTTAGATTGTGCTATGTTCATAGATTAGTGTCACTACCAAAATTGAATGACTGGTCCCGGATGCTACCACCTTGTCCTTGTAACAAAAGTTCTGAACAATCTATTATTCATTTAGTCTTGTTTTGTAAATTTTATCATGAACTAAGGAAAGTGTGGATAATTCCATTTTTAAAAAACCTAGGGTTTGAGGCAATGCCGCCCAGCCTTTATTTCACTTCAACTATTGGAAAATGAGCACATAGCATGGAGATTAGCAATGTTTTTAAAGAAGGTGCTTCAACACAGGAAATGTATTGTAATTGATGAGTTGTAATTACTGGGCATCTTCCTCTTGTGGGTATGTGTTTTTCTTTTTTTTTTAATTGTTAAAATTATTACTTCAATTTGCAAAACTTGAGATGTGTATATTGTTTAATATTTTGTAATTTAATATGAAATGTTATAGGTTTTTATGTGTTTTTATGTCTGTTCAAAAAGCAGCCAAATAAAGCTTTCTTGATTGATTGATTGATATGAATTGGTGTTTCTATGATTGGAATATTTGATTTACTAAGTAAGTCCCTAGTACAGTGCACTGAGGGTGCCAGGGCTTGTAAATCAAATGCTGCTGGTGGGCCAGCAGCACTTATTGTGCACCCCACTTAAGTACCCACTTAAGTAGCCTATTTAAACATGTGTCAAACCTTTGCACAATTGTTTGAGGTTAAGTGCGTTTTTAAATGTCTTTATATTATTTTATATAAAGAATAAATCGGTTATATTGAAATTCATGTTTCGTGCTCAAGACTTTTCATTTTTTGGTGTTCACTATAGGAATGTCTGATTTATGACTGTTTTGACTGGGTATCCTGGTGCACCATAAGGTCATCATTTACTATGGTTTAAAAGTTAATACAATTAAATATGTAATGAAAAATGTGTTGAAAAATGCATTGTTTTGGCCTTTCTGGAGAGAACTCCCCAAACTCCCCCTAGTAGTGGTTGCATACTGCACTTGCTCACTACACACCGTATGGGAGCTGGTCTCACTTATACTTTGTGCTCTCTGATTCACTACATTTGTGTCTATTTTTGGTGCTCTCTGTAAGAATGTCTATGGGTA
The DNA here is from genome assembly GCF_964204655.1 of Triturus cristatus. Classification (NCBI taxonomy): domain Eukaryota; kingdom Metazoa; phylum Chordata; class Amphibia; order Caudata; family Salamandridae; genus Triturus; species Triturus cristatus. The sequence goes on from NC_140590.1 coordinate 1,353,267,171, forward strand.
CATATGACTGGGTAACCTGGTGCTCTTTAAGGTCATCATCTTCTATTTACTGTGCTTTGAAAGGTAATACAATTAAATATGTAATGAAAAAGGGCTGTAAAATGCACCATTTTGGTTTGTCTTTTTCCAAACTTTTTGTGGGGGGAGCCCCCCCAAACCCCCATAAGAGTGCTCGGGCTCACTTGCTACGCTCGCTGGCTCCGTGGCGGACAGGGGCTGGTCTGGAAAAAATTGCCAGGGCTGCTTTCAGTTCCCAGTCTGGCTCTGGTGTCCAATTGGCCTGGGATAGCTTGCAGTGCCGTGCTAGCCTGCCGTGCCTTTATGCCCCATCTATCCCTCTATCATGCAGCCCCCAGCTGCCAGTGCTGCCAGACTAAGGTGCTAGAACTCAAGCTCACAGAAGAAATCTGATCCCATTCGCTGACATCTACTCCGACGACCAATTCCTACCACCATTTGCGGCAAACGAGCTCCCTCGTCCCACTGCGCTTGACGTCCTGCCCTACTAACAGATTTGTGCTACCTTCCATACGACACATGACATGTTCCCAGCATGCTTGCCCACATTACATGCACTTGAACACATGCTGACAAACACATCCCCCCACAAGCTAGTTTCCTGCCTCTATAAGGTAATGCAAGACAAGCCTTCAATGAGCAGCCCAGAATCACACGGTACCTGGGACCTTAACCCCCCTCTCATAGATGAGCAGTGGTTGTATTGTTGCTGACAGACTCTGGCTCCATCACCCAACTACAGACTGTGGCTCATACATTTTAAATTTCTGCATGAGCTGTACCACACACCAGCACAACTACTACGCATGGGGCTGGTGGCTGAGGCATTCTGTTTGCAGTGTTCGGTGCCGCAGGCCTCTTTCCTTCATCTTGCTTTGGCTGCCTGAGGGTGGCGGGTTACTGGCTAGAGGTGCACTCAATCCTGCAGCACATTTTGGGCCACTACCCCCCTCACAGACTCCACTGGTAAGCCTCCTAGGTTATGTCAGAGATGTTCCCCGGGTGTCTAATGCCTTACAGTTATGCTCCTGCTTTCGGCCAAGCGCCGAGTTGTTATGCACTGGGGCCGGCAGCCCGCAGCTAAAGCTTCAGGACATGACCTATTGCCAGGAACAGCTCACCACTTACTGGGAACTGATGCCACCGACATCCTGCCCGAAAGATACCTGGGAGCAACTGCTGTCTTATCTTAGACTAATGGACACTCCCTGCCGGCTGGCGGACGGAGTTGATTCACCCATGGGCGCCTTCCCTCGGCTAGCGCCTCAGCTGACATCACCATTGAGCCACTGCCGAGCTGATGCCTGGAGATGCAGGCGGCACTGCGGACTTGTGGTCAGCCCCCCCTTTGCCGTGCCGGGGCAGTGATTCACCCATGGGCGCCTTCCCTCGGCTAGCGCCTCAGCTGACATCACCATTGAGCCACTGCCGAGCTGATGTCTGGAGATGCAGGCGGCACTGCGGACTTGTGGTCAGCCCCCCCTTTGCCGTGCCGGGGCAGTGTGATGTTATGCTGCCCGCCCCCCGATGTATTACACTTGAGCTCCTGTTGTCTGTGCCACTGATGTGCTGATTGAATGAATATGTCAATGTTTCTCTCTTTCTACTCGAAACTCTTTTTAGGTCTCGGCTAGCGAAGGCTGCGCTTGCGCAGTCTCGCTCGCGAGATTTAATGACTTGGAGAAGAGGGGCTTGAACCCGCCTCTCTTCTCTCCTCTTCTCCATTAGCTGGCCTCTGAAATACTGGTCAGCCATTGGAGAAGAGGTTTGTATTTCCAAACAAGCTTCGTCCTTTTCGGATTCGGGGGCGTGTTTTTTTCAATTATTTCTCTTTTTTGTACTCCCTGCCCCTTTCACACGTGGTGGGCGTGTTCGTTTTTTTTTTTTTTTTACATCCGAAGGTCTGAAGGTTCGGCCATTTCGTGTGCGGCGGGACTGGGAACGGAGCATTTTTTTTATCCTCGGCAGACAGGAGTCTGCAAAGGTACAGAGCGGTGGCTGTACTCCCTCTCTCTCACCTCCGTGACTGCGCACTGGAACGGCCCTAACATCAAATACTAATTGTTATGGCTGTAAAGTGGGGCTTCCCTTGTCGAGGTTTCGCGGCACCCCGGCACGCATTTTCGTCCTTACGTGTCCCCATGCTAGCGCCTACTAGTGGGCGCGCTTGACTGCCGGCGTTGCCTGCCCCGGTACACGGATCTCTGAAGTGACCGTCTCAAGTGACAGACTGCCTGTCAGCGCACGTGTCAATGCCCACATTGTAGGCTAACTCCTCTGTGACTTGTAAATTATGGATCGGCACTGCACAGAGGCCTTGCTCGCCCTCGCAGTGCAGTGTGCTGAAGGTGAGGCCACGGACGGTGCACGGTTACACTTCGCGTGTAACCGGTTCCTCCTCATTTGTTGAGATGTCTCAGCAGGGTGGAGCAGAGACTGACCTGCCAGCAGCCGAGAGCTTACTTCAGTGACGTGAAAGTGGCTTCACTTCAGGCGAGCTCGGCGCACTCGCGAGCTCACCCTTTGATTCGTGACACATCCCGAGCAAGAGCCCTGTTGTGCCAGGAGCCTTATCTCCTGAAGAGGGCGGGGAGGGGCAGGGGTGCAGCCCGTGATCTCAGCTGGTGTCAGCAGGGGGAGGGCCGAGCAGGGAGGCCGCGGCTGCATCTAGGGGTCTGCTGAACCAGTCCGAGGAGGTATGAAGCGCCAGAAGTGCAAGGGGCACGCGCTGCTTTTATTTTACTTCACTTTCCAGACGTATGTGTATGGGTTTAAAGGAATGGAAGTGGACGCTGTCCGGACACATGTAAAGAGGTAAGTGTGAGATGCCAATGTTGTGGGAGGTAAGAGGGTGGTCACGCTGTTATGACTGTGTCACACAGGCGTGGAGTGAGCAAAGTTTTAAAGCGCCGCTGGAGAACTGCAGAGCACTCACCGCCGATGGGCACTTCCACCATTCCCATTGTGCAGTGTCTGGAGCTACTTACTAACATCGCGCCGTGAAGCTTATCTTCTAGGTGTGTTTTCGGGTGGTGTTATTAGTCTAGAATGCACCGATCACGCTGACTTGCTTAGGGGCTCAAAATCATTTAGCGCACGCCCGTTCTGTAACATGTGAAGGACACAGCAGTTGTGTGAAGACGTTCTGCGCTCCCGCATGAGTGTTTTGTTTACCCTTCTGTTTAACACCCACAGTGAAATACCTCGGCGAAGTGTGCATTACAACATATTTGCATTCAGGGTAAGATTCCTCCCGAGACCGTAGGCACTTGCAGGCAGGTGTGACTTGCTCAGGAGGCCCCGGGAATAAGTAGACTTTTTTATCCTCGGCAGACAGGAGTCTGCAAAGGTACAGAGCGGTGGCTGTACTCCCTCTCTCTCACCTCCGTGACTGCGCACCGGAACGGCCCTAACATCAACTACTAATTGTATTGTATTAAGTGCACATAATGTAAATAGGTCAGTGGGGCTACTGCATGTGTGTGTGTGGCTCTGTGGGTGGCTCTATTTGTGTGTGGGTTGCTCTATGTGAGTGGCTCTGTGTGAGTGGCTCTGTGTGTGGGTGCAAATGCAATAGGTCTCGCATTTGAGCGTGATTAAGCTATTGACATTGTAAATACCAATGCCGTTTCTTTAAATGTTTTAAAAACAAAAACAAACAAAAATAATGTCATGAGCAATGCCAATAGCTCTAACTTTAACAATGCCGAGACCATTGCATTGTAAATGCCTGTTTTTGTTGGGAGTTATATATAGACTCTAAGGTATCAGAGCGCTTTACATGAGCAACAGTTGTGTTACAGACAGACACATTCATTTTTTTTTTTTTTGGTAGGCACGGGGACATTAAGTGATTTCCCAGAATCACATGATATTGAGCGTCCCTGCCGACTCTCAAACCTAGTTACCCCGCTACGAGGTCGACCGCTCTAGCCCTTAGGCCGCATCCTCTACCCTGTTTGGTGCGACAAGGTATTTGTCGCTGTGCCCTGCCCCCTCTCCTCTCCTATCTCCCCTGATTGTTAGAGGCTGCCGCCTTGCAGTTGTTCTGTATATGAAATGCCAATCAAAACAGTAAAAACAATATATATATATATTTAGACAGACAGACAGATAGAGGCTCCATGCCTAATTCATTGATAGTTGACACTGGTGCAATGTAGCATATCTGCCAATGTATAAATGAATTTCACTGTGTGCAGAGGGGGCGGAACCTTGGAGGGGGCGGGGTCTCATGCCAAGAGCTACCTAAGAGGCATTCTACCGTCCCAAAGCCCCTCACCCCTACACAAAAAAACAAAAAACAAAGGGCGATTGAGGCTGTTGCCCGTGTCCTGGGGTGTTTTCACACCTCTTAATGGACATCGGCTGCTTCAGGACAGAAATTTGTCGTGAAATCATGTTGTACTAATTTTTTACTTGGTTACAACAGGCCATCCTACCGGACTGCTTATTCGGAACCTGCCTCCTCCGTTCCTTCCCTCCCCCTGCACTATGAGCTATGGAGACAGCAGTTACAAAGCCACAGCTTGAGCCAGAACATACTATTATTAATAATCGTTCTTTGCAATATAGAATTACAAGAATCTGCAAAAAGCATTAGCAAGGTCTCTGCTTTACACATTTAATGCCTCGGTCATGTCTGGCCAATCAGATGCTCTCCTTTCTTGTGGACAAAATGACAGCTTGCCAATGAGGACTGCCAGTGAGATTTCCCACTGGTATAATAAGTGTAACAAAATGAAAAGACCCTGCCAAGGCCACAGATCCAGGTTGTATTAGAAGAAAGAAGGAAAACCACTATGTAACTATGCTTTCGCCCAAACAATAACACCCCCTCCTTCCTGTCTCAGTCCCCGACCATATGTTTATCTGTTAAAGTTGCCAAATCTGTTTTATTCTTAGACCAACAAGACTGTGCCTCGGATTTAAGGTAGAATTGTTAGAACATGATGGGCCAGATGTACAAAGCATTTTTCCGGTCACAAAGGGCCTGATTCGCTTTTACAAATGTGCAAAATGCGATTTGGTAACTCGTTATTGAATCGAAATTTGCATTTGCGATTTGATATTTGGAAGGGGTGTGTTTTGGGTAGCCCTTCCAAATACCGAATCAGCATGGTATTAATGACTGTTTTGCAACAAAATTCCAGTCGCAAAACAATAACACTTTACCACACTTCTAAAAGTGGTGGTAACTCATTCGCAAATGGGAAGGGGTCCCGAGGGGACCCCTTCCTCTTTGAGAATATTGAAAAAATATTTTTTAAAGCAGACAGTAGTCCCACAGACCACTGCATACTCTTAAAACATGAAACTTCAACGTTTCATTTTTTTCTTTTTAAGCGCATCCAGTTTTCCTTTAAGGAAAACAAGCTGCATTTAAAAAAAAGATTGCTTTATTAAAAAGCAATCACAGACATGGTGGTCTGCTGACCTCAGCAGACCACCATCCCAGTGATGGCTGTGATTCCTAAGGGGTCACAAATTGTGACCTACTATATTAATATTCATGAGGTAGGTCGATTAGCAACTTGCCAGGAATCAACATTTTGCAATACAAAAATTACTACATTAGGAATACTGATTTCCTAATTGCGATTTGGAGATAATCGCAATTAGGACATCGGTATTCCTAATGTTTGTACATCTGGCCCAATATTCTTTACCGATCTGGGCTTCCATGAAGAAAGTATTGTAAAGTAGGGCTTTTGGGCATTTTACGTTAGGTGTGAAAGGTAACATTTGAAGGAAAAACATAGGCAATTGCAGGGCTGACAGCTGTATTTTGGTTTTAACAAAGGTCATGCCTCTGGTTGATACAGAACTGGCTGCATTCAAATATGGGTTCTATGCCTCCTTTACTGGTAGTTGACACTTGTGCAGTGTAGCATACTTGCCAATTTACAAATTGATTTCATTGTGTGTGGAGGGGGCAGGGACTTGGAAGAGGGGGCTCATGCTGTGAGCTACCTAAGAGGCACTCTGTCCTTCACCAAGCCCCCTCCAAAAAACAAAGGGACATATTGAGGCTTTCGACAAAATCCTGGGGTGTTTTCCAACCTTATTGGACATCGGCTGCTTAATGCCCCGAAAATGAGATGGAAATCCACTGTTTACCCTACCACTGTGAGATTTCGGTTCCTCGGCAGGTGACAGTGTGAAGGGAGCCGAAATCGTGTGACACACGATGGCACCGTGTGAGTTGGCAGGTCTGATGTAGGTTTGTGCATTGCTACAAGACTAGCTGTTTGCAAAGCACATTTGATAAAGAGTGAGAAGCATTTCCACAAATGCAGACCAGGCTACGTCCACACAAAATCTTAGATGCTCAGTACATTTTACCAGCGGGGTTTGAAAATCGGGCAAAGCAGCAGAAGCGCGGCTTAATTTGAGCCGGTGGTTTCCGGCGCTTGGCACCGGCATTCAAATGTCAGCACCAGCACTTATGACAGTCTGCCACATGGTTGCAATGTCTGTCTTATTAGGGAGGAGCACGACACAGCTGTTGATTAATTGGATATACATTAACAATGGCTAATAACTGCCACCCAAGCCATTCTTAAAGCTTTGGGGGCCTGGAATAATAGTAGTTGTCACACGTGTTAGAGTGGGATAGTTAGCAGTTGAGCTGGGATTGAATTTGGCGGTACTGAGGGGGAAAAGGTTGGTACAAGCTGCAGTGACCTCCTGATGAGGGCCCTGGCACTTATTAATCTACCAATTAAGCATTGAGCAGAAGTGTTCAAGACATAGAATTTTGTCATAAAATCACACTGTACTGATTACTTGATTATAACAGGACCCCCTGCCTGACTGCTTCTTCGGAGCCTGCCTCCTCCATTCCTTGCATTGCCTGCACCAGGAGCTATGGAGACAGTAGTTACTAAGAGCCACAGCTCGAGCCAGGACAAATTATTATTAATAATCGTACTTTGCAATATACAGTTACAAGAATCTGCAAAAAGCATCAGCAAGGTCTCTGCTTTACTCATTTAATGCCTCGCTCTCGTCTGGGCAATTAGAGGCGCTCCTTTCTTGTGGACAAGATGACGGCTTCCAAGGAGGACTGCCAGTGAGATGTCCCACTGGTATAATCCACGAATCAAAATGGAGAAACTCTGCCAACGCTGTAGACCCGGGTTTTATTAGAAGAAAAAAGGTAATTCACAATCCAACTCTGCTTTCTCCCAAACCCTAACATCCCCTCTGAGTAGACCCCCTTCTCGTCTCAGCCCCGATCATATGTGTATGTTTTTATGCGCCTTCTGTCCGCACACTTCTCTCACTCCATGACCTTCTGCAATAGTATGTTCACGCTTCTCTACATAACCTTTGTTTTTGTAAAGCTGTCTGTCGCTTAGTTGTGCTAGGTCAGTGCCATGTGAATACCCCCATTAAATAAAAATTAAAATAAAACACCTAGTTAATCGTTTTTTTGTAGATCAGACTTTGTTTTAGTTTGTTGCTTTTCCTTTAGAAAAGTAGTAAAGAAGCTGACTTCCATTTTACAATTGTGTTTAGAAAAAGATTCCCCTCACTGCCTTCATATTCTCTGAAGAGCGTTCATTTTTGAAGTGGAACCCGTGATTTTTCATTTGGTTAAACGTATATCATATTACCAGAGCTATATTGTTTTGATGTCAATATAAAACACTTTGCATGATGACAAATAAATACTCACATCGAGACATCTCAGAAATTGTTTCGACATCTGTGAAAGCTGAGCAAGAAAACAGAAAAAAATACAAATCGTTATTGTTTCAGCTATTAGCCTTACAATTAATATATAAAATATTCACTTAAAAATAAATACAATTAAAACACGATACAACAGTCCAAGAAATAACACATTTCGCCTAATAAAACCTAGAAAGGCATCTGTCGACTGCATGTAAATACTAACGTCTTAGCAAACAGGAAAACAGAATTTAAATTACATCTAAATTGATTCAAATCAAACTTAGCCTTTAAAATTATAAAATCGCTGTTCTCCTATACTTTTGTTTGCTATATATTTTCACCATCAATGCATATGCCGCCCTCTAGCATGTCATAAAACAGGTCAAATGATCTTCTTGGCACAGTAGTAACAGCAGCATAGCTAGTTAAAATGTGCACAATTTAAGAAATACTTCCCACACGAATCCATTATGCAATTAAACGCCAAATGCAATACCATGTACAAATAGTACACATGCCACCTGGGAAAAGTTTCATTGATGCCATCTTAACGCCCATTATTCAGTTGGGTATTCTCGGCATCCACTGGTCAAGTTACTGGCAATGGCCAACAACTCTTTCACACGTAGCCAAGCTGCCCATAAATACGAAGCTATGGGATTAAAAATAAATTCATCGCCTGTCCTAAAACTGAAAGGTACTACAAACCTAGTAGAACTGATTTTATACAATCTAAATAAGAGTAGTAGCCATCTTTTGAGAGTAAACCATATTTTGTGCAAAAAAGCAGTAGGTGCAATATATTGTCCTTCCCGCAGACCCCAAACATACAGTAATAAAACTCGGTTCCCATAATGAGCCTTGCACACCTTACAAGGTATTCCCTAGTAGGCAAGGTTGATATTTAAGGTACGTTTCTATTCGAGACAGATCAAATCCAGAGACAGCCATAGCGGGCCTTGCCTGCTTTTGAAATCATCTCCAAGTATGGTGCCTGCTCTTATTGGCGAAGGCTTCGTCTCGCACCTTAGCCTATAATAACGCTCCTTTACGAGCTCTATGGCATTCCATCCTACCCTACTTGGGTCGGTCCATAGAAACCCCAGTTTTACCCCACTCAATATACCTTTCAAATGACCCAACCAACTTCTCCAAATCGAGCTGCCATAACCATCTATGTCAATTTAAAAAAACTGTTGCTTTCGGGTTCCTCACCAACCTAATCCAGTACAACAATGGTTATAGGACTGCTGATTCAGCAAAGGATGGAAGGCCGAGCTATTTACCCAGCCTTAACAAAGCCCTAAGGAAATCATTTTTGGCTACTTGCAGTAGACTTAAGTTTCTGTACCCCCACAGCTCGGCCCTGTAAAGAGCAGACACTACAGCGTTCTGTGTGTAGATTTGAAGGATGCTACTAATGCTTTGCGCGCCTGCTTCTTGTCTGAATTTCAATACTGCCCGAGGCCTGTGTTAGAACTCTGCTTGCCCTCAGGTCCTTCCAGCTGAGGTGTTCTATAAACCGTATCCCCAAGAGTCATAAAGCTTGAACCACTCAGTTTCCTCATCATTTATCATTAACCTTCTCTTGAGTCCAGGCGATGGTTTTAACATCATACTCTGTCTTATAACAATGGATGGTCAGGGTCTACCTATAGCAATAATCTGTAAATCTTTTTAGCAGTCTATGCATTGCGTTTTCTGTTTGAGCCAACAAAACCGCATCATCAGCGAAGAGCAAAATCAGGACCTTTCGTTCAGCAGTTATAGTGGCATCAATGGGTTCTTCCAATAAGTGGGCTACAACATCACCTGAAAAGAGGCTACAATGTAAGGGGGCTAACACACATCCCTGCCATACACCCCTTTCAATGGAAAATGTTTCGCTACATTCACCTGCCGGTTCATGGCTAACCCGAACTGTATTAATGGTGTGCAGCTCGCACAATTGAGCCCTCTACCCCTTGCTCTGCCATGGATCTCCATAACCTTGTTCGATTAACAAGGTCAAATGCTAATTTCAAATCAACAAAGGTTAAATACAGTGATTTTATTGCATATTTATAACAAATCATATACAAGTGTACTCATTGATCTATGGTTCCTACTCTTGATCAAAACCAGCTTGTGCCTCAGTTAAAATATTCTCCTTGCCCAACCCAACCCAACCTTGCAGTCGATTTAGTATAACTTTACCAAAAGAAATTCCAGTCCCATCCAAGAGAGAGTGGACCGTAGTTGAATAGACAGCCACAGTCACTCTTCTGAAATGGGGTTACTAAAGTTGCTGACCGCCAAGAGAGGGGGAAGGTATTATTGGCTAGGGATGAATTGAGTACTTTTGTGAGTACTCTAGCCCACAGCTGTGAGCTTTCCTGGAAGACGTCAGTAGGCACTAAATCCAGGCCTGGTGCTTCATGTTTTTAATGCTAGTCCAGTGCCCTTTCTGCTTCTAGTGCTAGAACATTCAAAGTAATGTACTTTTCACACTGTTCCTCACTGAGCGGCTGTAGACCTCTTGCACCATTCATAACATCCTTAAACAGGTCACCAAAGTGTCCCAACCATATCTTTGGGCCAATAAGACACAGTTGTTTGTTTACGAACCCCCTTTTGCGTGAGTAACAACTTCTCACAGCCTTTTGGTGTTTTTTGCCTGCAAGACTTTACATTTTTATAGTGTAACATTCGGTGACATACCAACTACAATAATAACTGCTGGTTAGTTTAAACTTTTCGGGCACAATTGCCTTTGACCACATCAGTTCCAGCTCTTAAATCATTACATCAGATGCAGCCGGGATAGCATATATTCTATCTCTAGGAGCATTCAAAATAATAGTACTTTATTTTGCAATAATAGCTTTGAACAATGGAATTTCATTTTGGTATTTCATTTTGTTCCATCTTATACTTCTCCAATTATTGATCAGAAGGATCTATGACCCACACTCCGCCCTGCTATGCATACTAGCATAAAGCTGGCTCCTGCTGCGCATTCCAGAGCTTACTCCAAGAGGGTCGTGATCGCTTTCGACTCTTTCAATAACTAGTATGCCAAGAAAATTCTCCCAGAATTCTGGGTTGACTATGATATTGTCTAATAGTGTTGCCCTTCTACTAATATCATAAGTCATTTTTGCTGGACACCCAGAAGGGGTATGACCACTAATGAACCACAGCTGTGGATTTATTAGAAATGATGAAAGACTCACATTTCTTGGTCGCCTTAGATAGACTCATGACCGGCTTTAGGATATCTAGACAATGATCTTCAGCCAGTACCTCTTTGTTAACAATAGCGTCTGATTGTGCGTTAAAAACTGCACATATCAATATTAGACGCTTATCTCCTTTGCCTCTCCCAATTTTAGTGCAGCTATCGTCCTCCTTTCTAATACGTTCAACATATCCAACAAAATTGCCTCAAGCTGCCTGAACCTCCAGTGACCATCCAGGTGGAATATATACATTCAAAATATCAACCGCACCAACTTCTTTGCTGACACTGGTGACCCCCACATTGAGCACAATGGGAGAAAGATATTTCTCACCCAGTTGCTGCACCATACAGTTGAACTACCAAGACACCCATACTGAAAGCCCCCCTGCCGGACACCCTTTATGGAGTGTTATGCAGGTCCACTAATGAACCCCTTAGCACTGTTTTCAGACAGGGCCCACGTTTCCTCGAAGCAACATATTGCATGGTTATTAATAAACTTTAACCAATCCCCAGTTCCAGTTTACTTGCCAGTCCAGCAATGTTCCATAATAAATGTCTAAGAAACCCTCATTAGCATAACGCATCTCTTTATCGTGAGGAGCCCCTTATATGCCCTAAGCACTAACTTATAGTTGTTGACTCTTTGGTAATCAGTTAAGCTGCTCTTTCATTGTACTTCTACTACCGCTTACCAGGGCAGTGGCTAGCCGTGACCAATTATGGCCCCCTGACTCATCTGCCGCTTTTCCAGTGTGCAAAAATTAAATTGTCCTTGAGTGGTAGCTTGCAGTGATGCAAAGATTCTCAAAACTAGACCATTGTTTATTCCAGTGCTCCACAAAGGGTAGCGCTCACTTGAAATTGTCTGAACAGTCTCCCTTATTGGCCACTTGAGCAGTGGTGTGTTTTTTGTCACCTCATTATCCCGATTTTACGGCATGTATTTGAAGAAGCAAGGGAAACCGGTATCCTGCCTCGCTCAATGCGCGAGGCACTTATAATATCCTTGCCTAAGCCGGGGAAATCGCCCGCACAACTGGACTCATATAGACCCCTCTCTCTCATTAATGTCGACGCTAAACCTCCCGCCAAACTTATTGCCAATCGGATTGCCCCCTTATGCCAGTATTGGTCCTTCCGGAGCAATCCGGGTTCGTTCCCACAAGGAGCACCGCCCACAACTTACGTACCCTATTTGCGCTTCTCCAGGACATAGATCCAGAAGCGGATGCGGCGGCCATTTTTCTTCATGCCCCTAAGGCATTAGACTCCCTGGAGTGGGACTACCTCTCGTTCGTCTTGGTGCGCATGGGTTTCCACCCCCCCATTCCTTGCCTGAATTCATCTGCTGTATACGGGACTCCGGGCCTCAGTAATGGTGAATGGAATGCGTTCTGTTCTTCTTCTTTTTCGCTGGCTAGGGGTACTAGACAAGGATGCCCGCTTTTCCCTCTCTTATTCGCTCTTGCCATTGAACCCCTTGCCGCCAAGATACGTCAACATCATCGTGAATATGTGATTATATACCCAGAGCGGCAGATCCTTCTTTCACTATACGCGGATGACATTACGTTATACCAGCGTCAGCCCGAAATCAGCTTGAATCCCATCCTATGACTCTTCATACTATTTGGGAAGCTCTCTGGAGTCACCATTAACTGGGGAAATTCCCAAATTTTCCCCCTAACTGCCTCCACTGTCAAGTTTCAACCCAATTTTCCTCTCCAGTGGTGTGAATCCTCTCTTACCTATTTGGGGATTATACTTTCTCGGAACCGCGAAGAGCTCATGAGGGATAACTATGGACGGACGCTAGACTCTGTTACTGACAAAGTTACTGGCTGGCTCGCATTGCCTTTGTCTATGGCTGGCAGAGCAGCGTTAATCAAAATGATTATCTTGCCCAAACTTTATTTATTTATTAATATTCCGTGTGCCCCTAGCCGCCAATTCTTTTTCGGAGATTAGAATTCAGATGATGAGGCTTGTTTGGGGGGGCAAGCAATCTAGATTAAAATGGGATGTCCTCACTCGTCCTTTTGAGGCGGGAGGGTTCTCGATCCCGGATTTGGAATTATATTTTAGCTGCGCACAGGCGCATTACGCTGCATACTGGTTGAAACCCCCCCCACTCTTCATGTCCCATTTGGCGATAGAGGACGGGTATATGACCCCCACACCAGGCACAGCTTACCTGAGTGTTCCTGAGCTCCCGCGACACCTGGTGCATAATACCGTTCAGGCAACGGTTAGCGCGTGGCATGACTTCGCAAAGGCAACCCACTGCACTTTGCTGTACTCCCCGCTTATGCCCCTCTCTGGACAGCAAGACCTCCCCGTTACACAGGAGGGTGGATGTCGCCGGCTCCTCCGTAAACTTTCTATTCCTACTTGGGGACATCTCTATATGAAGGGCAAGTTTAAGACTAGTGCAGAGTTCTTCAAAGATATTACTCTCACCCCGCTGGAACGCTTTTATTATATCAGACTCCGTCAGGCAGTGAAATCTGCCACACCTACGTTCCCTCTTGAGCCTCCGATTATGCTCCCCTTGCATGTGTTACTGCAACAGGAGACCCCTGCTCACGTGCTCTCGCTTTTGTATCGCGTGTACAAACTAATGGAGATTATGCGACCCCGCTAGCCCGCACCAAGTGGGAGGAGGAACTCGGTCACCCCCTCACGGAGGAGCAATGGACTTTTTGTTGTAAGCAGACCGGGGTGATCTCCGCCAGCAGTAGGTTCAGAATCATACATTACAAATACATTCACAGACTATATTACACGCCAGCGCGATTATACAGGCTGAAGCTCCGAGATAACGCTTGTTGTGCTAGATGTGGTCATGGGGGGGCGGATTTTAAACATCTGGCTTGGGATTGTCTGCCCATACAGAACTTCTGGGGAGAGGTCCTTGCTGCATTAGACCTCATGATAGGACTGCATATTCCTAACAATCCCTTGACTGTCCTGCTGGGCTATACTGCCCCTCTCGCTGCTAAAATACGTAAATAACGCCTCCCTTGCACTGCTTCGCGCAAAAAGGAGAATCGCTTGTAAATGGGGAAGAGGTAGAGCACCAAAATTCAAAGATTGGATTTAGGATCTCATTTACTGTCAAGAGCAACTCCACACGTATGCAGACCTTCAACACCCCTCATCATGTCCAGTCGATATATGGGCCCCATTGCAAACCTACTTGCTGGAACACCCCATTGATACAGACACAGGTTCCTCAAAAGAATTGCCTACAACCTAACCGTAGAATGTAGTGATTGACCATGCACACACTGAGCAAAGCGGGATTGAGAACGGATCGAGGTCACACGTATGCAATTAATGGTTAACTAGCCTCATCGCCTTCGCCAGGTTATCTTCGAGCACAGTGCTTTAATGGAACCAGTTAATGGGTATGTTTTTGTTGACTGTTAATGCACTTCTTAAATGCATGCTTGGAAATTATTGCATAGCTGCTCTGAAGCCTCCGTCAACGCGGCCGGCCCGGAAGGGTTGTAGGCGGCTTGCCGTGTACTCCCCTATCCCCTTCTGCATAGATAATTACTTGACATTTACGGAGCGATGCATTGCCGGCCAGATGCTGGTTGTAGGCAGTATGCTGAATTGTCTATCCTTCTCATTTTTTTTGAAGTGCAATAAAGCTTTAAAAAAAAAAAAAAAAATTGGCCGGTTCGCACGTCCAGACTCAGACACCATGATCAGAGAGAGACAGGCGGTTCTGGAGACCCTCGATGGGACATCGTCGGAGTGCTTGACTCTACGCAGGCGGAAGCTCCGTTAGCCCTTAGTTCTAATTCTAGTTAGCCGCTGGACTCTGGTCATCTGTTTTGGGTCTCGCCAGGGTGGAGCCGCACACCACAGGTTCCCTAAACTACCTTTCCAGGAGCTGGATGCTCCAGACTTTGACTGTTTGCAAGTTCTTACCCTTATTGTTCTTGTTATCCTCTGGGGTTTCTTTTGTTTGCAATGGGTTCCCTCTCACCCACCCTCCAGTCCGTCCATATACATGCCACAATGTTCTAATTGAGATATTTTGATGGGATGCCACCCAGTGGCCCGGTGGGGGAGGTGTGCTTTCCCCCGTCACCTCGCACTATGCCTCGTTCTATTTTAACCCACCCTGGTGAGTATCGAAATCCTGGCGCTTAATGTGAAGGGGCTCAACAACCCTGTCAAGCACAGAGCCATTGTGTCTTACCTAGAGAATTCCAAAGCACACATTTGCCTGCTACAGGAGACCCACTTATTGCACAGCGACACACATAGGTTGCGCTCCAAGGCCATGACTCAGCAATATTTCTCCTCCCTCCCAACTAAAAATGCCGGAGTGCCCATTCTTATTTCCTGCTCCTTCACGGGGGTTGTGGGGGCAAAGGTGCTCGAGGTTAAGGGGACCCTTAAGCTGGGGCAGCGAGAGCTCACGCTGGCCACTATACGTTCCCAATGAGGGCCAGGAGGCGTTTAAGAGGGAGGCGGTGGCGGACTTGACGTCCTCCTCCGATGGACAAATACTCATAGGGGGTGATCGGAATGTGGTGTTTGATGGGCAGTGGGATCCCTCGGCTCAAAGGCAGGGACAGTCTGGTGCTATTTCTGGCAATGTGCGGCAATGGTTACACGACATGGGCCTGCGCGACATGTGGCGTCATCTTCATCCACAGACAAGGGATTACACTTTCTATTCTCACCCCCGAAGTACTTATGCCCGGCTGGATTATTTTATAGGGTCTCAATCTCTCCTCGCTCTCATACCAGATTCGGACATAGAACCCCAGGTGCTCTCAGACCATGCTGCTCTGACTATGACCCTGTTGTCTCCCCCTATCTCTCGTCCTCCCTTCTCGTGGAGGCTTAGGGATACGCTCCTTCATCGCCCTGAAGTTATCACTCGTCTCACCAAGACACTACAGGACTACTTAGCTGTGAACGTCACCCCTGAGGTATCCAGGGTTTCATTGTGGGAGACACTCACGTTGGTAGCCAAGGGCGACCTAATAGCCACCTCTGCAGCTGACAATAGGATACGCAAGGAGAAGTGGGAGGAGCTCTCACGGCAGGTCTCTGAATTAGAGGGGATCCATAAAAGAACTGGTGCCACCAGGGTATGGAGGCACTTAAAGAACGCACAAACACAGCTTGCTAGCTTAGACTGGGATAGAGCCAAATGCGCAGCTCTTAGGCTTAAACATTTATTTTATACGATCGGAGATAAATCTGGTCGCTTGCTAGCGCACAAACGCCGCTCACAGCGTCAGGCAGCGGCTGTCCCACTGATTATAGAGGAGGGGGGCGCCGAACTTTACCGGGGAGGAGGACATCTCTCACACCTTCAGGGACTTCTATGCCCAGCTCTACTCAGCACAGCTGATACCAGACCAGAACCCTCCTGGATACTATCATGGATTAACACACTCCCTCCTGTCACCTTATCAGACCAAATTACTAGACAGTCCGATCTGAATCGAGGAGGTAATCTTAGCCATCGCAAGGCTCAAGCTTCTCAAATCATCGGGCCCAGACGGGTTCACAGCTATTTTTTACAAAACCTTCTGTACAGTCTTGGCCCCAATATTAACACGATTATATAACGCGATTGGTGATACCTTGGAGATGCCTCCCACGATGCTGATGGCATCAGTGGTAGTCCTACCCAAACCTGGGAAGGATGGCAGGCTCTGCGCCTCGTACAGGCCTATCTCCCTACTGAACATTGACCTCAAAATATTTACGGGATATTGGCGTCCAGGCTCGGTCCGCTGATGCCCGAGCTAATCAAACCCGACCAAGCCGGATTTGTGGCTACGAAGCAATGTAGCGACAATACCAGGAGGCTGCTCTACCTTCTCGACAAAGCGCACCGCCAATCAGTAGAGCATGCGGTGTTATCGGTCCACGCCAAAAAAGCATTCAACAGGGTACACTGGCCCTTTTTGGAGACCACTCTGGGACGTTTTGGATAGGCAACCGCTTCCATAAATGGGTGCTTAGCGGGTACAGCCATCCATGAGCCACTGTTCGTGTGAACGGCTATACGTCTGATCCATTCCCGATAGCTAGGGGTTAGGTGCAGGGGTGCCCGCTCTCACCGCTCCCGTTCGCCCTCTACATGGAACCGCTGGCTCAAAGGATTAGGGGAAACCAGCAGATTAGCGGGGTTCTTTTTTGAGGGGAAAGGCATACTATCAGCCTGTACGCAGATGATATCATAGCTACGCTTGAAACCCCGGAGTAATCCGTCCCAGCTTTTCTTATGGAACTAGAGCAATATCCCCCCGATTCCGGCTTCCGTGTAAATGTCTCCAAATCACAATCCCTAGGGTTCTCTCTACTGCCGTCCACCATTGATTCCCTAGCCCTGGCATGCCCCATCAGATTGGATCAAAAAACTATCCCATACCTAGGAATCACACTGGCGGTCTCAACCGCTGAAACAATCTCCATTAACTATTCAAGCTTGTTAGCGCAGATGTGGCGCAACTTGCAACGTTGTTGCCTGTTTAGCCTCTCGTGGTTGGGCCGAGTGGTGACTCTCAAAATTATCGCCCTCCCCAAAATTCTCTACCTTTTTCAGACTCTGCCTGTCGAGCTACCTCCTGGAACACTCAAGCAATTCCAGGCTGAGTTCCTTTCTTTTATATGGGCAGACAGGAAGCAGAGGATGAGTAGGGACGGATGTATGACGTTACAACGCACACTTTTACAACGCATGCACTTACAACGCATTTTTTACAACGCATAATCCATTACAACGCATGACATTACAACGCATGACACTACAACGCATTTTTAAAAAATACCTTTACAACGCATTGCCATTACAACGCATACTACCTTTACAACGCATACCATTACAACGCATTATATTAAATTACATTTAAGGTAAGTATTAGATAGTATAGGGGTAAAAATTACTATTATAACTCCAGGGGGTGCAACAGTAGGGTAAGTGTTGGATAGTATAGGGGTAAAAATTACTATTCTAACTCCAGGGGGTGCAACAGTAGGGTAAGTGTTGGATAGTATAGGGGTAAAAATTACTATTCTAACTCCAGGGGGTGCAACAGTAGGGTAAGTGTTGGATAGTGTAGGGGTAAAAATTACTATTCTAACTCCAGGGGGTGCAACAGTAGGGAAAGTGTTGGATATTATAGGGGTAAAAATTACTATTCTAACTCCAGGGGGTGCAACAGTAGGGTAAGTGTTGGATAGTATAGGGGTAAAAATTACTATTCTAACTCCAGGGGGTGCAACAGTAGGGTAAGTGTTGGATAGTATAGGGGTAAAAATGACTATTCTAACTCCAGGGGGTGCATCAGTAGGGTAAGTGTTGGATAGTATAGGGGTAAAAATTACTATTCTAACTCCAGGGGGTGCATCAGTAGGGTAAGTGTTGGATAGTATAGGGGTAAAAATTACTATTCTAACTCCAGGGGGTGCATCAGTAGGGTAAGTGTTGGATAGTATAGGGGTAAAAATTACTATTCTAACTCCAGGGGGTGCATCAGTAGGGTAAGTGTTGGATAGTATAGGGGTAAAAATTACTATTCTAACTCCAGGGGGTGCATCAGTAGGGTAAGTGTTGGATAGTATAGGGGTAAAAATTACTATTCTAACTCCAGGGGGTGCATCAGTAGGGTAAGTGTTGGATAGTATAGGGGTAAAAATTACTATTCTAACTCCAGGGGGTGCATCAGTAGGGTAAGTGTTGGATAGTATAGGGGTAAAAATTACTATTCTAACTCCAGGGGGTGCAACAGTAGAGTAAGTGTTGGATAGTGTAGTGTAATATTATGCGTTGTAATGGTATGCGTTGTAATGGTAGTATGCGTTGTAATGGAATGCGTTGTAAAGGTAGTTTTTAAAAATGCGTTGTAATGGTATGCGTTGTAATGTCATGCGTTGTAAAGGATTATGCGTTGTAAAAAATGCGTTGTAAAGGTAGTGCGTTGTAAAAGTTGCGTTGTAAAGGTTGTTCCCCGTAGAGACATGTGCTTTAGGTCCCCAGCAGAGGGAGGCCTCGGAATGCCTAACTTAGATCATTATTATAAGGCTTCTCAGGTTCGCTGACCGCTGGAGTGGGCCCAGCCTGAATCTGAGAAGCACTGGGTTTTTATGGAGAGAGCGTTGGCCGGACAGCCTCTGTGGGAAATCCCCTTCCTCTGCAAGACTTCCAGGCCCCTCGGCCTCTATGGCTCCCCGATAGCACGATCTGCCCTTAAGGCTTAAGATGCCACAGCTATTCGCAATGGCCTCACCACTTTCCCTTCGCCTCTCACTCTGATTACTGGCAATCCTGATTTCTCCCCAGAACTGGATCAGATGGCTTTTCTCCAATAGAAACAACACGGCCGCAGATCATTAGGGCACTTTTTTAACAAGCAGGGCCCTCTGCCCTTTGCAGATTTTAGAGCAGATTTCGGCATGCCGGAATCTGAGCGATACCATTACCAGCAAATACAGCACTGGGCGATGCAGCCCCAGGTGCGCCAGGGAGCTGAAAGAGCACTTACCCCTTACAAGCGGTGGCTATTATCTAAGCAATCCATTAGAAAACTCACTACAGAACTATATCATATCTTGCATCCCCCGGAACATGAAAGCAGATCCACGGGACAGAAACGGTGGGAGGCGGAGTTAGGGCGCACGCTGACCCAGAAAGAATGGGACTATATTCATTACAGGGTTAGGCACTCAGCACGCAACATCTCTAGCATTTATTCTGTTACCAAATAGCGACATATTGGTATCTTACCCGGCATAGATTGCATAGGAGTGACCCCAACCGATCGCCGAGAAGCTGGAGGGGATTGCCACTCTGTTGCACATTTTATGGGAATGCCCCAAGCTTCAAGCGTATTGGACTCCAGTCTTAGATGAAATAGAATGCCACTTCAACACTACTATTTTGCGATTCCCCGAATATACCATACTAAGTGTCTCAGATAGACTTACATTCCCCTCAAATCACATAAAGGGAAGCAGATGGGTATAGCTTTAGGGGTGGCTCTAAAGAACATCTTGGCAGCATGGGGGTCGGACAGGACACCCTCGACGCAGGGATGGTTGCACAGACTGTGGTATGTGCTAGGGATGGAGCGTATTTCCTTCTCCCTCCAAGGGGACAGAGCTTCTTTTTTGGAGCGGTGGCATACCTTCGTTGCTCTCCTATGGTCCAAATCCCACGAACTCACCTGCCCTAGGTATATGCGCCTCCTGCGGCTTTCTTCACTCTCACACGATCTCACCCAACCGCAGGTCCCCTAACTTCCCTATGTAGGCCTTGGAGATCTTCTTGGATATGGTGTGGGTGGGGGAGGGCGGGTCAGGAGGGGGGGGGAAGGGTCCAGAGGGAGGGGGATGGTGGGTTATTTCTTTTCTGTTTGTTGAATCCTTGTATATGCACTATGTAGTGTTGCATCGAGCATGGCCCACAATCTGGGCTTCTTTGGCAAAAGCATTTTTGTTTTGTATTGTTATTGCATCAATAAAAAGATTTAAACCTAAAAATCAATAGATTTCATGGGCAAATAAGTGACAATATAAGAAGAAAAAATATCCATTAGCACGTGTCGAAGGAATCCAGTATGTAAGCTGCCATGATAGAGGCAAAGGAGTCCATGATGGAGTCCAACTCCATGAAGATAGACTGGTCTGCGGCCCAGTTCATAAGTTTCGATGAACAGATATGATCCTTGGCTCCAACAGATGCACATACAATGACCGGGCAAACTGCGTTGGTTTCAACAAAACTTTGATCCAGCAATCGCTGTGCCGATGCAGAGAAACCCCAGTTGGCCATTTGCTCCAGACTCGGATTTTGTAGAGGTCACAAACACAAGGAACAGTCCCGATAATGGGCCACTAAGGGATTCATCAGCAGTTTGAGATCCAAGGCTGCGGGCGTCTGTAGAGCCAGGCATATATTTAGTGTCCATTGAAAGGGGCACCAGATGCCGTGAAACACCGGTTGCACACACGTGAAATAAGCACAGCAGAATGTTAGACACCAATCCATATCCAAAGCTTGTAACGGAATCATGCCAAAGAGCTGAAGCATCCGCTCACAGTAGTGCTGGAGTGATGCCAGGTCCGGGGCGGCAGCAGAAGGAGCATACATTATGGAACAGTAGTAACAGGATGAGAATGCCGCATATGAGAAACAGCAGTTCCGGGAACCCATCGAACACGCTGAAAAAGAAAACATAGAGTGTATAAAAGCCGGTATTACTCCAAAAATAGTTTGGAAGGAAGTGACGAGGCCAGAGCCTACAAGTTAAAAAAAAAAAAAATGAACAACACCGCTATCAGAAGCATTAAATATTTGATGTATCAGTTCCCTTAAATGCAGGGGATAATTTGTATTTAATAATGACTGTATTTCAACAGTAGTTCTAGCCACCTGCAATTCTAAGGTCTCGCAGGCAGATGTAAGAACCACTTCTTGTTGAAAGAATGATGCTTTGAGTCTGTTTAGCTTGTTGAAATCTGCTCTCAAAATTGGAATGGAAGTCCACAAAGAGCTCTCTACCAATCCATGCGCAGTGGGAAACAGGATATTGTTGCAACAAGTGGCTAACTGGGAAATGGACAGAATATACGGACTCCATACGGACTCCCGCCCGCATACCACAACAGTCGTGATTATTAAACATGAGATAGCTTCCATTTGAAAGTACAGTAATGAAGGGAAGAATTGCGAGAATTGGTGTTCCTTTTAAATTACAAGCCAAATTAGGTGTCAAAACATTACAAGTGGCATGGATTTTAACATGTTGACAAATAAGTGAACAACCGGCAGTGGAGTCACACTCCTATCACATAAGAAAAACTTCTCTATCAGCTCGATCACAGCAATAGGTAAACGGCAGGGTCCATAAATCATGGATGTGGCTGCTCACAAGGGGTTCATGTCTACCTAGTGGAAAATGTTTCATGCATGCTGTAAACTAAAATGTCAATATAGGCAGGGAGCGGACTAAAAATATTAACCATAACATTGAAGGTGTTTTGGCTACAGTAACTGGGATTTCTTTTCTAATTTCACTAAATGTAACATGGTATATGTGGCGTCTTTCATAGCCATGGATTGTTGTGTGTGTATGTGTTAAATTAAAAAGGCAGAAACAAAGCAATACAGTTCAGGTAATGTCAAGGAACGCATCAATTTCTGAGTGTTTGAAGTGTCCAACTAAACTCCATAATGGATCTGAGCTGACTCCGACCATGATACAATGTTGACATATCGTTCTGTACAATCTCAATAACAGATGACACAATGCTGTTCAAATTATAAATAAGAGATGATAATGTATTAATACTGTTGTCTTTATAGCAAGTACCTTATCCAAGCGCATAGCAGTTTAAATTTGAGACAATTTCCATATTTCATTGTAGTCTGCATATAAAAATCTTTTAGAACGAGGGTATTTGGGACATAATAAAAAAAAAATCAGATAAATTCATGTAATCGGGAAAAATAAAAAGAGGTTTCACTGCAGATAGTGTTAAATGCTCTAAACATTTCTAGCATAGATTACCCACTGAATAGGTGGTAATAGCATTTGAATGGGTTGAGTGCGAGTACCGTGGGTCTGGTCTACTGAATTTAAAACCGGAGGTGGAATTGAGAAAACGAGAATGACAACCATTGGTGTCTACTGCACACAGTAACCACCCACCAGGAGTTGCAAATGACGAGATGTGCTATTTTGTATCATACTATTTAATTGGTCTTCTGTATAATCGGTGTAGGATTGCCAATTATCAAAGTGGGCAATTGAAGGAATTGTTGGGGCATTCATTTCTTTAATTTTAGCCAATCCCAGACAAGTAGTTTGTTGGACTGCTTGATTTAGAAAAATATTTTTTCAGGGAATCAAACAGGCTTGAAATAGAGTTTCTGTACCCTGGACCTGCCAGGATTTTGTACCACAAATTGATTTCAGGTCAATATTATCTTTCCAGTAATCATAACCCTTAAGAGGCAGTTGTTTGACAAATTAAGTCGCATATATCAGCTTAGTCTGACTGAGCATATACTTTTTCGACTGGGTAGGAACCAATTTAAAATAGTATGATGTTGGGTGTGAAAGGTCATAACTTGTGAAATATGGGTATTTATCTGTCTGTATTTGAACTTCCCTGTGGCGGAATAGGACAATTTTCCCACCCTCTATAGTTAAAATGGGGACAATGGGGACACTGGTCATTTGATATATGCAGAAAATTATGTCTATAATGGTGGTATCAGAACATCTCAGTGTAATTTGCGGAATTAAGATATAAATATTCCAATTCAAACACAGTATAATATTGATATTCAGAAAGCATTGAATTCACAATATCAACATGCCAATCATCTGATTGTAACCCAGGTACTATTACATCACCCATAGAAATTTTGAACACATATGGCATCTGCATGGTCTCCGTATAATCATATATATCAAATTGAACTTTATCCCAAACAATTACATCAGTCACTGGAACAGCTGAAATATTGACCCGGGACAAGTCTTGTTTCATTTTGTGTGAGGAGGAATGGGGAGCCAGCACCCTGTCGACCAGTTCTGTAGCAGAACATTCTGGGAGGTAATGGCCGTTGATCAGAAGAAAAAAGACAATCACAAAACCTATCCGCATGAATAAAAGAACCAAAGAAAAGACTATCCAACTGTATATCCAAGGAGGGACTAGATAAGTGTGCTTAAACCAAGAAATACAAACACAAATTTGCACTAGAGGTGGATGCAGAACCGAAAACAATGAAAGAACTGTCTGATGAGAAATGAACTTGATCCATATAGACCCTAAGGAACTAAATGGAAAAGGGGTGGTTGCGATTCAGCACGCAGATTTAAAAAATGGATCTCCTAAGGAGTTTCCAATGGCGTATCAGTATAAACTACATCCATTGTAGAAGACGAAGAAGTAGAAACAGGTATCAAGGTAACAGAGGTTTCGACCTTCCCCCCTGCAGCCGGGGAGAAGCAGCAACGATGGTGCTCACGGGCTGCAAAGGAAAGTTTTGTGAAGGACCACTTCTGGGCATACAATGAAGTATCGACCTTATTGTGTAACTTTAACATGTTCAATGGAAACAAAATGATTTTTTTGTCCTGGAAGTAGTGGCAAAATTACAGTTCGGGTACAAAGGACTGGAACAGGAGCACGGTACGTTGGGCCAAATTCCTTCTTGAGGGCCACCTTTTCGCGGACAAGGTCTGCTACTTTGGCAAGCCAACCGGATATAGGAATTTGCTTATCTGGACTCGTAGAGAGGTGCAAGCAAATGTTTGTGAGGTAGGTCACTCTGTAAATCCTGCAAGATAGTACAGTGGTTATTTACGTCGAAGGTTGCGGCTGCCTCCACAACGTCTGGACCATCAAGGTCTGGAACATACATGTTTATGCCAAAGAGCATTTTGTACAGGGTTCGCCCATCCAGAGGTTTTGTAGGGAGATTTAATGTCCGCTGAACCCCATAGAGATGAATCAATCAACCCCACCCTTTACCTAATGCTCTAGCCATTAAGGATTGCTTTAAGTCATGGTTCATTCTCTCCACAACAGAATTTCCCTCAGATTTATACGGAGAAGAATAATGCACTTGCACACACATGGACTTCATTGAATCATGGTACACTTTTGAGGCGAAAGTCAGACCTTGGTCCGAGTGGGCTGTACAACAAGCATAATTTGCGACAAAGATTTGCAAATCTTTAATAACAGTTTGAGTGTCAGCCGAGCTCTGTGGCCAAACCCAGAGGAACCTGGAGCAAGAATCAACTGCAACCAAGATAAATTTGAAAACAGTCTGAGAAATTAAAAGACTGCAATTATGAGCCAAAGGGCTGATTGGAAATAAACAAACCGGTCTGTGGTGCACGACACACAGGAGAACTTTTAATTTGTTAACAGAAGTCACAACATAAATCATGTTTTTTTGGTTTGTTAATATAAACCTTGCCACCAATAACGTTGTTGTAATAGGGAAATAGTGGCAGCCACCCCAGCATGTGCCAAAGCAACTCCTTCATGCACGGCAACTATCAAAGAATGCCTGAGGCCAAGGTTGGGGATACAACGATCACCAACCCCAGGTATAGTCACAAAGGGAAAAAAAATTCATTCAGAAAATAAGAATATTTTGTAGGAAAACCTTTAGGTAAAGGGGTGCTGGCCTGAAAAGCATGGACGGCAGCCAAGATGTCATTAGCAACCCGTGTTTTAAAATGCGTAACTGCTGCTATTTTACATGTAGCTACTGCAGGTTTGGCTGCCTCATCAGCCATGATGTTGTGGCAATTTATCCTTAAAATCTGCCACCTTAACCTAGAGCATTTTATGCTTGATTGAGCTACCTTTGAAATCCTTAAAGTAATTTTGCTGCCAAAAAAGCAAATTATCATTATAATGATCGTAGACAGTAAAACAAATCACACACTATAAGTGTGGGGAATTCAGGATTCGTATGTTCAAGAGCAAAAAACATAGCCTTCAGTTCAGCTAACTGCATGGTACAGTCTCCTAGAGACCGAGTGCGAGTAATTGTAGGTTAAAAAAGCCATCTGACATAATGCCTAGAATGATGTTGCAAAGTATTGCTGCTTAGAACCTAAAGGAGGTTTCAGTGAACCATCGGTGTCGACAATACACTTGTATTCATGAAGTGGAAGAAGAGAAGAAGGAACAGGATAAACATGCTCATAGTGTAAGAATTCCTGTGTCTGTAAAGAAGGGTCAAAGACAAAGTCAACATCAACTGCTGTTAAGGATGTAGCTCATTGAATCCACCGGGGATGAAGGGCTTTGGAATTAGGAGCGCTAGCTCTTGTGACAGCCTCTAAGGCAGGCATAGGAGAAACAAGAAAAATTTGTTTATCTTGAGTCAAAGGCTGTTCTTTGAGGACAGCCATCTGGACTGTTGTTAGTATTTTTTCAACAGACGCAAAATGCATTTCCGGCTGGGAATATAAATGCGACTTATATGCAATAGGAACTGTATCTTCTTAATTGAATGTGACATAGGTAAATCCAACAGAACCCGGAATAATCCAGATTACTAAATACATTGTATTAAGACGAGTATATAAGTGCCGCGCTTCAAGCAAGTCAAATTGTAAAAATCTGAGAATATCAGTATGTTCAGGCATACAGCAGGTATCTGAAAAATGTGGTTGTATCAAAGCATTCAGCGATTTAATATGTTGAGCACAGTCTGGAATATAAATTCCTCCAAAATGTAAAAAGCCAAGAAATATTGTAGCTTTTTTAGCGTATTTGAGGGCTGAAACTGGACACATTTTTCCAAAAAGTGAGAGGCTAAGCTCATACCTTCGTGGGTTAATTCATAACCAAGGAAAAGAACACTGAGAAAAGCAATGTGAGATTTCGAGAAAATGAACTTGTAACCAGGTTCAGCAAACCACAAAACTATGCGATCCACTCTAGCCAAATGAGGATTCAATTCATCATCCGTCAAGTAAATGTTATCAACATAGGACAAAGCATCAGAGTCAATGTCATGAGGAATTGACACAATTCGAGCTGCAAAAACGCCTGGGTTATTTTTATCCCCCATAGGTAAACGGGTGTATCGCCCGCTGGGAGCCAAAGGCAGTAAACGCGTACCAATCACAGCTCTCAGGAGCCAAATTGTGACTGAAAAAATATTTGAATTATCAAAAGTCGTTTTACATTTTTTACGAACAATATTGTTAATTAAAGCTGTACCATGTGTATTTTGGACAGCAAAGTTCAAAAATGACTATTCAAATATCGAAAGTCTAAACTAGCAATAGATAAGATTGATCATGTTTTGAAACCGGAAAAAAAGGATTGTTCAACTGTGACACAGGGTTAAATTACTCCTTGGTATTCCAATTGAGTAAGAATGTCTTTAAAGGCCGCCTTGGCTTCACATTTAATTGGATAATGAGGTTGAGAATGTGGAGTGGAGTGGAACGTACAGGGATTACATGGAAAGTATAATCTTTATCCCATCCAGCCTGGTTGTGATATGAAGCAGAGGCCAAAGCAAGGGCCTATTCAGAAGCATAAGCCTGTTTGACTGTGTCTGGAACCAGATGCGAAAATGAAGGGTGGATAACATCCTTACCCTGGGGACAAACCAGAATAAAAGGATGCGACCAATCAACCTCCACCAAAAGAATATTATAAGAAGAAGTTAAGTTGTACCAAAAGATAGCTTTAATGGTGCGTTTGTCACCTTCAATTTCAATGTCTAAATGATAGTCTGTCAGGGTGTGCCACACAGGTGTCGGTGGTTTCTACCGTGACAAAAGTTTGTTACTCTTGCCTCCACAAGGAAAATCACAGGCAGGGCGAGCATCTTTATCAGAAGCTGGTTTTACAAGGGTGGAGACTGAAGGTCTGGTCCCTAAACTATTATGTCCTAAGGACGTAAACACTTGTGAAATTATGATAGGCAACTCACGCTCAGGGTCAGCAATTGCTGGCTTATAGCCAAGGAAGTTGCTTCACCTTTAACATTAGAAATTACATTCCCAAACCTGCCTCATGTTCATTCTGTATTTGTTTGAGGACTTTCAGTAGAACGCCCATCGAGGGATTGCCATAATAGAGAGTACACACTGTGGCAAACACGGTCCCCCAGGTGCTGCAGTTTTTCCCGTGGACCAGTAAGAGGAAACAGCATCAAGTTGATCAATTTTCTGGGCAATCCAAATGAAATGTCCTTATGATTAGGTGGGCGTTTGCCCACAACCGAATTTACAATCCTGGACTAATAACAAGTCCCGGAGCTTGGTGTGTCTGAGCAGGCGCCCCAGCTGGACCTCCCCGAAAGACTCGGGAAACAAATTGTATCAAACGTGTATATAAAAGAACAACTTGTACATATAATGCACGCGTATCTCCCAAATTTAGAGCAGCTAAATTTGGGTAAGGTGTAAAGCCTGCAAGAGTAGGCCAGGTGGCCACGTTAATACTTAAGGGGCCCATATTAACAATGCCTTGGACATGGGGAAGGGCGCCATTAAATGAAGTCTGGTGTTCCTAGGCCATAAGAGGAGCCCCAGTATTAGGGACACCATGGGCATGTAAGTGTTAAATAACCGCAGGGTCGCAATTAGCCACAATGGTTACAGCCATAACCTATATGCAAAGGATTAAAAAAGGCAGCACAAAAGTGGGTATAATCCCTTTAATATTCAAGTTTGAAAAACCCAACAGATCTAGGTGGTCCCTAAAAACTGTGGAGGATAAGTCCCAAACACCACGGACGTCTCCCCAAGATGGTGCAAGGGTATTGTGGACAAGTACAAGTGCTACCCAGGGTTCCCGTAAGCACCAGACTGAACGCTGGCAACGCCATGTTGCAGGGATTCTGCTCAGAGTCGGAGCTATGCTTGGGACTACAGAACATCAGTAGTTAGGGACTGAGTCACCATACTACCTCAGTACCATGAGCCCGAGTCAGACTACCTATAGTGTCTCACTTGCCTTCCTACTCATAACCAGAGGAACAAGTGAATTGACACCCCAGAACACAACACTCCTGATCATCTCAGGGATCTTGGTGACAGGACACCCCCTTTTGTCACACACTCATACTCAACCACAATCAAATATGACAGAGAACTTTGAAATGTTTATTTAAACTATTGTGCTCTAGAATTCAGTATACGTGCCACAGTCAGAAAACAACTACTTAGCAAAAGTATCAGCAGCATTGTCAAAAAAACGTATATTATGAAAAGCCCTGTCATATTATAAGACAGTATAGCCTAACCCCCCTTCTCCTTCTACAGAAGCAAAACTGATTATATAGCAAAGATCTCTGGGCTTAGTAGCAGACATTGTACCTTAGCATTCACAGATGAAAGTTCTACATCTCAGATACAGCTGTGATCTTCTCTCAGAAAATATATGTCTCTCTCTGTGTTACATTGCTGTGCATACCTTATGACAAGGTTCATGTATTCATCAACAGCCGCATTTCTGTGTTGTGTCTAGGTGCTGTGAGAAAGTGCCATCTTTCTTGCAAGGTATGCCCCCACTTTTTGCTGAATTGATGATGTACTTTGACTGAGTGTGACCTGGGCTGCTGCCAATCAGGTACCCAGGGCCTATGTTCCTTCCCTAAAACTGTGTTGAATCCTAAACCCAATTGGCATCTCTGGCCACATGTCAGCCCCTGGTAAATGGTACACTAGGTACCCAGGGCCTTGTGACCAGAGAAGGCCTCTAAGGGCTGCAGCACTTATTGTGCCACCCTTGGAGGCCCTGTACCCTGACACACACACACTGACCTTGTAGGCTGAGTGTCTGGGTGCAGAACAAAACAGAGTCAACATGGCACACATCCCTCTGTGCCATGCCCACAACACACTGCCCTGGCATACATCAGCCACCCCTCTAGCTGGGTGACCTATGCCAGTGGTGTGGGTACAGGTGCATCAGCCCTGAGCCCCTACAGTACCCAGGTCCAGTGCAGTGCTGCCATTTAAGAGTATATGGTGCTGGGGGATCGTCAACACGAACTCCACAGCACCATGATGGCTACACTGAAGACTGAGAAGTTTGGTATCAAACTTCTCAGCACATTAAACCCGCACTGATGCCAGTGTGGGAGTCAATGTACAATGCACGACAGAGGGCATCTTAGAGATGCCCCCTAAACCTAACCTACAATCCACATCTTGTCTGAGGGGCTGCCTAGGCTGCCACACAGCAAACATGTTGCTGGACCCCTGGGTAGAGAGCCATCCGCTCTCCTGGGCCTGCAACAATGCACATCCTGGGTGAGGTGCTAGGTCTCCTCCCCCAGGATGGGCAGGGGAAGCTTCAAAGGCATGCCGCCTTTGTGAGCTTCTCCAGGCCACTTGCTGTACTCAGCAACTGACCCCTACCGGTTCTGACCCCCACTCTGGCGGGAAGACTGTCCGGAAACCCCAAGGAAGGAAAGGGGGTGTGCCAGCCTCTGCCAACCCCACCCCTCAGGTGGGGGAGGCGAGGTGAAGCACATCTCCGGGCTCTCGCCATCTTGAAGATGGGAAGCCCAGCGCAATCAGGACTAGGGTACTGCCCCCCTCCCACAGGGGAGTGGCAGGATAGGGGTGTACCCACCCCAGGGAGGGGACCCATTGGTCCCTGCCCTTTACCTACCTGTAACGCCCCTAAATTTAGTATTTAGGGGCACCCTGAACCTTTCATCCTCAGATCCAGATTCCAAAACAAGCAAGAAGATCAAGAACCAAGAAGACCTGCCATGCAGCTGCTAACAAGAGGAAGACACCAACTGATTTGGCCCCAGCCCTACCGACCTGTCGACCCTCGAACCTACTCCTGCTAAACCCCGGTGTCGCCAGTGGTCAGCAACCTCAAAAACCCTGGAGGACCTGACTGCCTTGTGACTAACTGGGACTCCCACAAGCAGTGGTACTGCTCAAAGCAAGTAACAAGCCCCTGGCATCAGCCAGGAACCGCGACTCCTGCACACTCTGCACCCACCAAGCCTGGCCTGTGCTGGAGTGAACAAAGACCACAAGGATGTCCCCCCGGCGACTGTGACCCCGAATCCAGCACCCAAGGACCCACCTCAATGCTCCTGATGATGCCTGCAGCCTCAGAACCAGGGACCCCCTCCAACCGTGACCAGCAGAGGGTAAGATTTCCAGACACCAAAAGGCACCCCTGCACCTGGCGCCCTGCGGCCCCCTGTGCCCAACTCTTGGCTGCCTACCTATCCTCCAACTACCCAACTTACCTCTCGAAGTGGAGGTCGCACCTGAAGAATCTTCGTCCCCGAGCTTGCAGCCTTTGTTCGTCACTGAGCTTCTCCATTGAAATCCATTGAGCGCCCAACGGCTCAAAAGCACCCTGCACCCAACCGCCCGAGTGCCCCGGCAGTGCAACCTCTACTCTCATCTACTTCCCCACTTGCCCTGAGTAAGTGACCAGGAGCCCAGCTCCCACAGCCGCGTGGCCTGCTAGCCAGCAGCCACCAACCAAGGGCCCCATGCCTCCCATAGGATAACATTGGGCCTAACTCTCTCTGCACCCGGCTGCCCCTGTGCTGCTAAGGGTGTAACAACTGTACCTACCTGACCCTGGGAGACCCCTGAGTCTATGCCCAGAACCTTAACTCTGCCAGTCGAGTACTTACCCAAAAGCCTATAACTCACTTTTCTTCCATAGGGTAACATTGACAGGTTTCACTTGGAAATTCTTCGAAGTGTCGAGTTTTGAAACATTAAAGTATTCATCTAAAATCAGCCGAATTACGAAAACGAATTTACTCACCTGTTATCAGGAGAGATCCCAGTGCTGGATCGTGATGCCCAGCACTGACCCTGCAAAGTAATTACAACAGTACTTACCGCTAACTTGATTTTCCTCCATAGGATAACATTGCCTGGTTTTTGCCAGAAATTCTTCTGTTTCGATTTTGCAAAATTCTCTGATGGCCTTCCTGAGGTCATCTCTTAATAATCTCTCTCGTACCAATAAGGTAGGAAAAAAACATTGGGTGGATTTTGGTGACGGATTGCTTTAGTTTAGAGTTGTCGAAAACTGAGAATGGTCAGATATTGTAATGGGATGGATAGTAGCC
Organism: Triturus cristatus; assembly: GCF_964204655.1. Classification (NCBI taxonomy): domain Eukaryota; kingdom Metazoa; phylum Chordata; class Amphibia; order Caudata; family Salamandridae; genus Triturus; species Triturus cristatus. The sequence goes on from NC_140590.1 coordinate 1,353,298,715, forward strand.
GTTCGCAGGTCCGTGGTAAGAGGCCGGCTGAGAAAGGTGTAATCTAAGCAGGAGTATGTACAATGAGTATGTGAGTAGAAGGTATAGACTTTAGTGGTGGGGTGAAGAGATCTCCAGGCATCTACAAGGCCTAATTCCTGCACCACCTGTTTTAAAGTTTTCTGGAAACTGTCTGTGGGGGATCTGTGTGGATGTATATTGTCCATACCCGAATGCCAAGTCAAGATAAAATCCCCCATCACTAATAATTCACCCACCGCAAATCCGTCCAGCAATGCGAGTAGTGAATGAACAAAGGAGACCTGATTAATGTCAGGTGCATAGGCTGAGCCATTACTTTTTCCCCTGATCCGAACCTTCGCTAGAACGATCCTACCTTCTTTGTCTTGTAACCCTCAGGCTGAAATTTCAGGGAAGAGTGAAATAACAGTTCTACTCCATTGTGTTTTGTGGATGCTGAGTATTTATAAACGAATGGGTAGGATTTGTGTTTTAACCTGTGGTCTTCCGATCTTTTAAGGTGTCTCTCCTGCATGGCTGCAACATCGTAATGTTGGTGTGTCATGTATTTCCAGACTTTGTGGCATTTAAGTGGGGAGTTTAGGCCCCTGACATTCCACAGTAAAGTGGTGATCTCCTAATATCTGAGGTTTTTGATTTCCCATTCATGAAATTCTTGCCTACTCGTTCATCTCATGTCTCCTTTGTTTTGTCCCTCCCTTCCCTTCTCTCATCTCTCTCGGGAGCCCTGTATGAGCAATGTGTCCCTTAGTACCGCTGTGCCTAAAAGAGAACAATCCATGCACCTAGAAATAAAAAAAATATCTCAAATTAGAAACCGTCGGGACAACAGATGCCAATTCAGTGTTCTCATTTAAATGATACATTACGTTAGGAGAGTCGGTCAGAGTCCGCTACCATATCTTTCAAGGCGCGTTGTTAATTAAGGCCAATTAGGCCTCTTATGCTGATGTGATTACACCAGGACCTGTGTTCTAGGTCTTCATTTTTCAGGCTAGCAGGCTAGCAGCTTGAAACTGTGAGCAAAGTGATTGAATGACGTCTCCGAATTGGTTAGTGTGCTGTTCCAGCTTGAGTGTTTTCGCTTCTAGATTCTCCACTCTTGTGCCTACGGAGTGGACAACTTGCTGTAGGGTGATTAGTTTACTGTTCAAATCAGCCTTCAAGTTTTCCTGTGAGGACGCCAGATCAGTTTTTAGTTCCTCTCCTTGCGTGAGAGCCATGGTATCCCCTGTTGCAGTTGCTACCTGGTTATGCCTTGTCTCCGCTTTAGTGAAGTAACTGGACACCCTGTTGGATTGGTGTTTTTTTGTCAGTAAAGATAATTACAGTGGTCGTGTGAAAGGGCTGGTCGGGAGCATCACAACTGACGTGAGCACTGCTACAAATGTCCTATAGCCCCTACTTGCTTTTTGGTTGCATTCAGCGGGAGGACAGCAGCTGCCCACTATGTAGTATCACTTGGGGTCGCTTCTTCCTAGTGAGGCTTGCCTGAGTGATAGGTAGCCCCCAGGCCCATTCCCGGAGGGGTCAAACACCAATCGTATATGGCGCTCACAGGCCTCGGATCACAGAGGGCGGTGCTTCAGCACTTTAAACAGTTACCCCGAGGTTACCTGGTCAATCCCAAGGTTGCCGAGTCTGCTCTGTTCCATCAAACTGCAACATGCCATGTAGTGCCTTTATAATTGATGGGGCTATTGGGTCAGTAGGGCTCCCTCCCTCGGTATGCTGTATTTGTGATCTGCTTATTATGACTTGCTTTGTTTGAGTGTTGGCCACTGGAGAAGTCTAAACATAGTCCAATTTCCTTGTGGAGTTCACGGGGGCCACCATTTTAAAGTCAGGCATTTGCTTTGTGAATATTATGTTCCTGTAGATTCCAAGTATGTAATCCAGACCATCCACGCACACCACCGCCTGCCACGGAGACCCGCTGACAAACCTGCTAAGCAGGGGGATGAAAACGATGTCTTCTAATCGCCCCAGCTTTCCTGCAGCAGCTAATTGGACGCCCTGTTAAGGTCAGTCACGGAGTCTTCATTCTACCCCAAGTCTCTGGTTTCTCCCTGTCCCACTGACGTTGCTCTGCCTCCTCTGCAGCCTCCTCCACAAGTCGCTATATTTGGATATTGGTGTGAGGTTCCCTTCGGCTTTTCTTAGCAGTCTGCCCTGTCTGTCTAAGCAGTGCGGGGTACTCTGGCTGCTACCTGTTACTCACCAGAGAACTCACAGGGGGAAGGATGATCTCTGCAGTGTTTTATCATCTTGGCTGTGGGGCAGTTTGTTATAGCACCAGCTCCCGGGCTCTCATAGCGTATCAGGGGCTCCTCAGTGACAGTACAGGCCCATGGGTTGCTTCAAGCAGGAACCGTCCCCATCATGTCTGGGGGAAGCCATGTTCATCTGGGTCCTGCTCAGTTATTAAATCAGTCCCCTGCCTGCCATCGTTATCTTTATATATTCCAGTTAGCCTTCAGCGTCCAAGTGCACAGAATTGTGCTTGAGGAACATTGCAATTGATATGCATCCTGACGTGTTTTTCCTGATGCTGTAGTAACCAGTAAGCTTAATTGGTTAAAATCTCTTCATAGTTTGAGCTAAGAATTCTAATGCTCTTGTATTTTGCGTCCATCGTGTTTCACTTAGCAATGGCACATTGGAAATAAGAGATATTCTTTTGACTCTCATGAAAAAACTTGATGATGGCTTTTACTGTGTGTAGGAAGCTGTGTTTCTGTTGCAGTAATCCCCCTTCTTTTTGCCAGACTACTGATGCACTTTGACTTGATGTGCCCTAGGTCCCTGCCATTCAGGTTCCCGGGGCCTGTGTTCTTTCCCAAAACTGAACCTTGTACCCCCAATTAACATCTCTCTGGCCACATGTCAGTCCCTTGTAAAAGGTACCATGGGTACCAAGGGCACTGTGGCCAGGGAAGGCCTCTAAGAGTTGCAGCACGTATTGTGCCACCATGAGAGGCCCTGTACCTTTACACACACACACACTGCCATTGCAGGCTGTGTGCTTAGGTGCAGAACATCCCTGTGTGCCATGCCTACAACCCACTGCCCTGGCATAGGTCAGCCACCCCTCTAGCTGGGTGCACTATACCAGTGGTGAGGGTACAGTGGCATTAGCCCTGTACCCCTACAGTGTCTAGACCAATTCTTACATATTATAAGTGCAGTAATGCCATTAAGAGTATGTGGTGCTGAGAGTTTGTCATTACAAATTCCACAGCACCATAATGGTTTTACTTAAAACTGGGAAGTTTGGTATCAAACTTCTCAGCACATTAAACCCACACTGATGCCAGTGTGGGATTTAATGAAAAATGCACTCAGAGGGCATCTTAGAGATGCCCCCTGAAAAACGACCAGCCTCTGGTGGGTTCCCTGACTAGTGCACACCAGCCTTCCACCACGAGACATGTTTCTGGACCCCTGGGGTGGGAGCCTTCGCTCCCTGAGCCCAGAAACAAAGCCTTTTCCAGGGCCGGAGTGCTCACACCTCCCCAGGCCAGGAACAGCCATCTGTGGCAGGGGAGCTTCAAAGGCCTTGCCGCCTTTGTAACGCGACCCACAGCCTCTCCTGCTATCAGGAGCAGGCCCCCTTCTTGTCTCCCCTCCTTTTCGCTCGAGACCCCTAAAACGTCCCCTATATACAGTATTTAGGGTGCAACCCTGAACTAAGAAGACAGATTCCTGCAAACTACAAAGAAGGACGAAAGAAGACGCCCAGCAAAGGAGGCTGCAGAGAACAACTGACTTGACCCCAGCCCTACCGGTCTATCTGCAGTTTTCAGAGATCCTGCACCAAAAGTCGCCTTGTCCTGCAGCCAGCGACCTCCAGAACCCTGGGAGGACTGACTGCCTTCAACAAAGACTGGATCTCCTGTCAACAGCAGCTCTGTTCAAAAGAAAATCCCAAGACAGACTCTGAGCCTGCTGAGGACAAATAAACCAGACGCCTGGAACCACCACTGCACCAGATGCCTACGGCCTGAATTCGGGTGGCCCACAGGTCCCAGCAAGGTCCCCCAGTGCTCCAGAGTCCGAGTCCACCGTGGGTTGATCCCTCCAGGGCTCCCCGACATCGCCTGCAGCCTCTGCACAGAGACCCCCCTGACCGCGAGTGGCCCGGTAAGGTGAAATCCAACCTCAAAAAGACACCCCTGCATCCAGCCGCCCTGTGCCCTGGAGAAGAGAACCCAAGGTGCACCTACGTCCCTGTACCCTCCAACTTACCTGCCCAGCTGTTGGTTCCTACCGGAGGTCTTCCTGGACCGAGCCTGTAGCCAAAATCCAAAACTGGCAACCCCCATTGAAAACAGGGCACCCAACGTCAAAATCGCAGCTTGCACCCGGCCGCCCCAGCACCACTGTGGGTGGTCCTTGTGTGCTAAATCGGATCCCCTTTGCCCTGTGCCTAACACCAGGAGTTTTGCTCCCACAAACTTGTGGCCTGCTGGTGAGCAGCCACCAACCAGAGGCCCCCTACCCCCCATTGGATAACATTGGGCCTCAGCACTCTCCACCAGACCGCCCTAGTGCCGCTGAGGGTGCTTTGAGAGTGCACCCTTGACGCTGGGGGAACCAGTGTTCTTTTTTTTTTTTAACCACAAAAAACAAAGTTTATTTTGCTTCTTTTATTTCTGACTGGACTCCGATTTTGAGGTGGAGACTCTCAGTGAAGACAGCTGGCGTCTCACCAACTCTCAAAACAAAGTACTTACCGTTAAACCGATAACTTAATTTCCTCCAATAGGATTGCATTGACTGCTTTTCTATGAAAACTCTTCTAAGTATGGAGTTGGTTTCTATGAAAACTTGAAAAACTGTAAATGTACCGAAAGTGAATTATTTACCTTTTGTCTAAGAAATGTCTCAGTGTGATATCTAGGCATATCACTCTGATTAACAAAAGTAACTTAAAAAGTTATCCAAGAAGTAACATGTACTGTAATCTACAAAGTAACGGAAAAGTAATTCTGATTATTGATTTACCTGTAATTGAACCAACTGCATTTGAACCTGCATTCAACTGTAAACCACGGCATAAGATTTTGCAAAGTATTATTTCACTTACCTGCACCAGGCTTGGCCAGGTTCTAGAAATAAAATGACAAAATAATATTTTTTTATACAAACAAATTGGTCTGAGTTCAGTCTTTGAGTGTGTGAATTCATTTCTTGACTGAGTTTGTACACTAAATGCTTAACACTACCCTCTGATAAAGCCTTACTGCTCACCCACACTACCACAAATAGAGAGTAAGGTGCTATCTGCTTTTACCTCTGCCTACCTTTGGGGTTCCACTGGACTCTGTGCACACTATACCTGATTTTGGTATAGTAAATAGAGGGCCAGCTTCCTACACTGTGCCAACAAAAGTGCCTTATATCAGTAACAGCATTCAGATCATTAACAACCAAATTAAGTTTATGTGCAGCACATTGAGCAAAAGCAGCTTTGGAATATTTTCTATTTATTATGGCTTGAACGGCACCTTCCTTTCCTACCATTGTAGAGCATCCATCATATCCTTGGCGTTTTTCTAAGTTTAATCCAAATTTAGAACATGTATCAATAATCATATTTGCAATTGAGATAGCATCCATTTCTTTTAAGGTTGCAAATCCAAGGAATTCCTCTGATGACAGCTATGGTGCTACTTGTGTATACAAAACGTACTCCATGTAACATCTCTTCTTTTCCGGATATGTCAGCACTTTCATTAGCAATGATTGAAAATACATTTGAAATATTGACTAAGGATACTAGATCTTCTCTTAATGTTTCTTCACATAATGTAATCAATACATTTTCAACTCAAACTGATGTATAACGTGCATTAACTGGTGCATTTTCCAGATGGTTCTTTAGGATCACATCTCCTGCTTCAATACAAAATTGGTACAGACTTTGCACATTTCCGGTTGTACTTTTTTTCGCACGTAAAGAAATTTTATATGTGCCACAAAATAAGATAGTGGACTAAATTGGGAATAACTTTTTCCGATTTTCTTCAACTTGCCTTTTCACAGTGCTGCTTATTTGGCAAACAATACTTGTTTTCGTTTTCTTTCTGATTGCCAAAAAAGTGAGTTGCATCCACTTGTGCGTTTTTGTTCTTAGTCAATAAAACAAGGTTGCGTAACTTTCATGGAAGTCTTTATATTTAGTGAAAGGTATAGTTATGAATGCTCCTGGTGTCCCGCGATGAAATGGCTGTAGAAAAGATGTGCAATACTTGCACATCACACCTCTCAGTTTTGGAGAGTAGCTAAGCCATGGTGAATATTTATTAACCAACACATGACAGAAACATTGTGGCCTACCTGAATCCTTCTTGAAGTCATACTTTTCTGGTGGGGTATACATATTAGTAGATTGTATTTAAAACGATCTGTTAGTTTTTTTTTGTTGTATTCAAATTATTCCAATATCATTTACAGGAGCATCAATATCATGGATGTATTTTGTTGGAACTGAAATTGGACCTGCAGAACTGCGTGTGCTTAGTCCTTCTTCTGCCTCCTGTTCACCATGTCTAGATTCTTTTTCTTGCTTCCTTCACATCAGATTCTAAATCATCCGATTTTCGGTTAAAAAACAGAAATTACAGATTTTCTAAAAAGAAATGGGGATCATTAAATACTCTGCTCATCACCAGGATGGCTGTATTGAATAAACTGAGTTGTAAATGAGCTGCAGGGAGTTGAAACATTGATTAAAATTTCTCCTGCAAGGAGAACTAAGCTTTCCTTGCCCAATGCATAGTTATATTGCTAAAATGAGATTTGTGAACGTCAAATAATTCACCTACGATGCACTATTTATGGACTACAGCCCTGTATGCAGTAACAGAAACTTAAAAAAGGAGAAGTGTAAGTGTGTGGGTATGTATACACATACACTGACACACAGACAAATATATATATATATATATATACACACACTGTAGTACTAGATTTCACTTGCCACAGCACCAGACTGCACGCACAGCAGTTGCCACAGCACTAGATTGCATCCACAGCACCAGATTGCACCCAAAACACTTGCCACAGCACAGCGCTAATCCCATAGCACTTGCGTTGGCACTGGATGGCATTCACATCATTCACCAGATATAATCCCATATCACCAGGTATAACCCCCACCACACCAGATAATCATATAACCCCCCATTATTGCACAAAATATAAACCAACTGCTTTCTCATGCTTTTGCCCCATTTTTACTGCTTTCTCCTTCCTCTACACCATTTTTCTGAGTGCTCTCTCATGTATGCCTCATTTTTTTCCTGCTCTCTTCTTCCGCTGTCCCCGTTTTTCTGAGTGCTTCCTCCTGCTTAACCCTTGTCTTTAAGTGCTTTCTCCTTGATCTAATTTTTTTGGAGTGCTTTTTCATGCTTTGCCTTGTGTTTTTCTGCTCTCTCCTTCCGCGTCCCCCATTTTTATGAGTGCTTTCTCTTGCTTTAGCCCCGTTTTTTTACTGCTTTCTACTTCCTCTCCCACTGTATTTCTGAGTGCTTTCTCCTGCTTTTGCCTTGTTTTTTACTGCTTTTTCCTTCCTCTCCCCCCACATTTCTGAGTGCTTTCTCCTCCTTTTGCTTTATTTTTTACTGCTTTTGATCTTCTTTCCCCTGTTTTTCTATAAATGCGTAGCAAACGCCTGCGGCAGCAGACTATGACACGGCTGCCAGGAGGATTGGATGCAGCAGCCAGCAGGTCGGGGGTCAAAAAGCGCCCATGAGCCAGAGCCAGTGATTGAATAGGGACGGGCCTGTTAGTGCTGCTGCAGCGCTGCGCACAATACAGACGCTGCTACTTTCTTGAACTCCTCAGTCTTTCTTTTTATTTATTTTTTAAAAACATTTTTTATTGGAATTTTATAGTACCACTTGGGCAAATGGCCGACATATACCATCATGAAACAGGATACTGAGGATTTACCAAATAGGACAATATCATTGAGTACATTTTGTAGATACAAAAATAAAGAGGAACAACAAAACTGTACGCAGACACCCCCACTGGCGATTATGTGTGATTACAGATGTGCGTCTTAAAAAGGAGAACCCAATGTCATACACCATTGCCCCATACTTCTAGCAGAAGCTGCTCTTCAGGGGGTTTGCGAAGGAAGAGGGGGGAAGGTCTATGCCCCTGTATGTAGCCCATATCGACCAGATTTTCCTATGGTTTTGCGGGCATCCCCGTGTCTGGAAAACTGCTATCTCTGCACCCATGCAGTTGTCTAATTCTATCCGCCATTTCCCTATTAGCGGTGGGGAGGTTCCCTTCCATAGCTGGGCAATGTCGCCTTTGGCAATTGTGAGTCCAAGAAAAGTAAGTGCTGTTAATAACTGTTCCCTCCGATATCTTCTGTGCTGTGGAGCAAGAACAACCTAGAGTTGAGTGGGAGATCCCAAGATAGCACCTCTTTAAGGCAGGTTGAGACTGCGCCAAAAGAGCTGTATTGCAGCGCAGCTCCATACCGTGTGGAAGAACGACCCCTCCTCCCTGTCACACCGTAGGCACTGAGAAGAGGCTATGGCCCCCATCCTCCAAAGACGAAGGCTTGTGTAATACACACGATGTACATATTTTAACTGGATAAGATGGTGCCTGGAGGACACAGCAGCACCCGGGGGACTAGCTATAGCCCAATCATAATCTGAGAGCTCCGGAATATCGTCCTCCCATGCCTTCCTAGTCTTATGAAGGGTCATGGTGGAATGTGTAGTCAATGTTTGGTATATATGCCGGATTTTGTGCGCACCCAGATCGCCCATAAGAAGGCGACCCTCCAGAGGGTGAAACTCTGGGAGGTCATCTAAATCTGCAAGCAATGGGGAAAGAGCATGACGTAATTGGAGGTACTTGTAAAACTGGGATTTATGCAGATGAAACTATTCTTGCAGTTGCGTGAAGGATTTAAGAATAGTACCCCTCACAATATCTCCTAATGTGGAGATGCCAATAAGATCCCACTGACGGAACCCCTGCAGCTTCGCCACTTGGCGTACGAATGTTCCATGTCACAATGGCGTTGTCTGGGTCAGACGCCCATGCCACCCCATGTGCCGAACAGAATACCTCCACCACTGAATTGTCGTTCTGCTGGCATGAGGGAGAGAATCCAGAACCCCCTCCATTGCCTCATGTTCAAGGGCAAATGCCTGGTCTGTAGGTGTGTTATACCACCAGTCATTGATGACAAGGAGGTGAGAGGCCGCATAATATGAGTCACGTCTGCGGCAGAAATGCTGTAGATTGCACACAGGTCTGTAACGCCACCCTAGCAGCACCCCCACCCCATAAGAATTTGTTAAGTATGGCATTTATTTGTGTGAACCAAGACCTTGGTATATAATACGGGAAATTTTGGAGTCAGTAAAGCACTCTGGGGAGCGAGACCATTTTAAAAATAGCCGAGCGCCCATATAATGAGAGGGTCAGGGAGGACCACATGGAAGTCTCCCCCCGGAGGCCAGCCAAGAGCAGGTTAATACTACAAACTCCTCCGTCTTTCTGATGGTAGCCTGCCCAGTGTGCACTATGTTGATGCCTGGGGCCGGGGCAGGTCGTACAATGATTCGTCCAACTCAGGAGTCGCCTCGCGGTGAGGCAGCTCTTATTGGTAGCACTCAGATACCAATGACAGTGCTGCCTGCAGGACTGCAATGGCGGACTGAGGTCCGACTGTCATTAGTAGCTGAGTGCTACGCTACTGAGAGTCTCAGTGGTATTATAGCGCTCAGCTACAAATGATAGTAGGCTGCTACTACCACTCAGTAGCTGCCTGTGTCCGGACTGTTTTTGGCGCAATGGCGGCGCCCCGCCTATACCTAGACTAGTGCTAGTGCAGCATAACACTACGGCGGACGTAGTGTTACGCTGCACTATGCCATTAGTGTCTGTATCCACCATGCTGCCCTGAGTGGTCCGGGAGGGGAGGCATGCACCTCCCCTTTACCCCCCCAGCGAACGTCCATGATCGTGAATCCTAAAATAACACTTCAGACCCTAGATAGTTCTCCACAACTGACAGACATTCCCCAGTTAGAAGGGAAGCCTGATAAATATCTGTACCTCTTTGGAGCACAAAATGTAAAAGGTCGAGCTCTGGAATTCACATTCAGAGACCTGTGTCACATTTGATTAAAATAGCATAAACGGAGATGTAAGACAATGTAAAATAGATTTGCTTTTAGACGCTTTGGAAAATGTGTGCCTATAGAGCATTATATTTGTTCTTTAATTTTGGGTGCTCCTGCATCAGATCTTTGCTTTACAACTATGTTACTGTGTTGTTGTGCAATGTCTAGCTGTAAAAAAAAACATTTGGAGTAATCTCTTTGGCTTCTTCTTCCATTGTTTAACTTTTAATGAATGTCCTCTATAGATTCTTCCTCCCTGTCTGAAGATAACATTCTTTATGTTTTCTTTGGAACATTGATACAATATAGCTACAACACTAAGTAAAGAACTGTGCCTCTTCAGACAAATGTCATTTGCATCAGTAAAACCCTGAGGTCTGGAGGCAGAGAGAAGGAACCCTATGTTTTCAAGATCTCGTTCTTCTAACACATTACCAGGAGTAATGGGGCCCTAATGTAAGGAATTGGGATGCTTCCAGCTAAAGAAGGATTATCCGAAGGGTGGGTACAGGGTGTTGGAAAGCAATCAGCTGTGCCCTGATCAGATGAGCCCAGCGACAGTGGGTTCTCTAACAAGGAGGGATTTATAGCAGCCTGTCAATCAGTTACCCTCATCGGTAAATTCGCCACGAGTAAGAGAGAATGCCCCCATCCTTAGATTGGCACGGCTCATAGAGCCTATATTTAAAAGTACTATTTGTGTTAGACACGGTGGGTGTCTGCAGGTCGAAAGCCACCAAGTTCTCCACTAAATCCTTAGAGAGAAGGATCAGCTCAATAGTATCGTAATTTGAATCCATTTGAGGACTCCTGAGGGCACAAAGAATATACGCTAATAATGGAGCGACTACCTCTCTCCTTCCAAATCCAGTGGATGGATTTATTTATTAAAGAGTCTTCACCTTCCATATATTGAGTTTGGTTAGATTTAGGGACATTAACCATGAAAATAGAGCCGATTCGTGAAATTAGAGAGCCCTGCTTGCAAGTAACATGTTTTGAAAATACTTGGCTATTCTTTATTTGACTAAGTCTTCCTTGTGTTCAGTTGGAAAATACACAGGACATATGCAGGTGGTTACAGCTTGGTGGGGTCCCGTGCCCGCCATATTAGCTTGCTCTGGATATTTAGACCTAGATCTGTAATCTTTTGGGTGAGGAAGTTTACCAGCCTTGGAAGTTTTACAGCTTCCACTTAAAAACTGTTTCCCTAGGCAGCGTGAGATGCAAGTTTCACAACCTGTAGCGCTCCTTTTATCTTCCATCAATCTTTGTCAGAGCTAGAGTTGCGCTACCATAGTTTTTTAAGCCCCCGCCTCCTTTCTTATTTAAGCCGTCTGTTGGACTAGATGAAGTGGTTCGTCAGCTGCTACAGACGGCATATACTGAGTGAGAACCTGCACTAGGGTGTTGCTGAGTTTGGGGCACTGTCAGTTGAGTAAGGGAAAGAAAATTATTATTGCACCGTATTGCATGAAACTTAGAGTGCGTGTTCCTTATCTTTTGGTGTACACGTTTCACTCTATCATTTCTTCGTTTTTAATGTTGATATCACTGGATATTCAATAAAGCATTTATTCCAGTGTTAATCAATTTTAACATCACGTTTTCACACACTGCACCTTATTCCACTACACTATAGGCAGCTTCCTCCTATTTTGGGAGTGATTCCCTCCTAGTTGTATTAGCTTAAACATCCTTGAGCTCCTCCTTATAGTAACCTAAGGAGTTGTAGCTCTTTAACCGCACCAGGTGCGGTTAAGGGAGGTCCCAGATGATGAAGCATGCCACCTCGGTGGGTGATGGGACTCGGTCCTTCTTGAAGGATTCCCTTATTTAGAGTTGTAGCTGGTTTCTTTGCACATAAAATTTTTGTGTTTAGGTAGACCTATATAGACCCACGGACTCTGTTGTTGCCCTCTTCAGAGTCGACCAGGGTAAGTAAATAGGCTTGAGCACAAAAATAAGTGTCCCACCCCTTAGTATAAAAATGTGCCCCAGGTTTGCAAATTTGGACAGTTTTGCAGTTGTAAAGACATGCTCTATAAATATTTTGCAAGATATGCGTTGATTTGACCATGCTACAGGCAATATGAGTTTTATTATTAGAGAAATCAACAGTAAAACCATGCCCAGTAGATATAAAACAGGCCCACAAACAGCCTCAAAACTGCCTACACACTGACCTGTCAGACCAGTACGTCGAGCAATACCTGATTGCCCTATAGGCCAGTTCGACTATGTATCACTCTACTCGTTTAATTGCGAGGGTGAACGAAGACGAGGCTTCCACTAGTGTCTGAAAGCACAATGCATGGTGCTGTAGGAAGAGGGTATTGCAGGTTGTGCAAGAGTGGTAGCACATATGGGTGCCTGACTGGATGAGTACTTGAGAAGGTATGCTGTTAGTATCTGTAAGTGAGAAAGATGGAGTGTTTTCAAGTAGAGTGAATGATGCTAGGAGTTCCATCAGTGGACTTCCATACGCCTAACCTAAGGGGGAAAGCTTTGGTCCTGTGACCCACAAAATAAGAGGAATGGGGTATTGAAGGAGAAATGATCAAAGATCCCCACCGAGGTTGGACCCTGGCAGGAATGAGGAACACTACCCTCAGAGACCCAAGGGCTAGCTGGTTCTGGACCACAGACGGGTAGATGCCCCAGACGGGCAGATACCCCATGACCACCCATGACCAATACCATCTCTATAAAGCACAATGTTGCTGAAGATAAAGAAAAGCAGTCCAGAACCTGGATCCCGGTGTTGTAAAAATAAGATGGTGACATAAAATGCTGCCCCCTTTAGGTCTGCCTCAGTGGGTGATATAAACATTGGTAGGTGATCCCTACAAGTTCATAGGGAGGATCTGCTTAGAGCTTGCCAAACGATGAGGTGGTTATGCTCTAGTATCGTAGTCAGGGTGTGGGTTTGCCTGGTTAATAGCATGCCCACACAGCGTTCATCACTCACATCAGCCTGTATGTCCAAACTCTCATATCTCACATGTAGGTGGAGGTAATAAAGATCATCTAGTGACACCACCATGTGAGAGTAGATGAACTCCAACCTCTAGAGAGGTTTCAGGAGCCTGATGAATGCAGGAGAGATTGAATTGCATTCTCCAAGAGCAAAAGCAAGATATGTGGTGTGGAGCACTACTGTTCTTTTCATGTTCATTTAGATGTTGCAGATTCCCTTCGTGCTAATGACATTTGGTTTGTTGTAATGGAGAATGGAGATCTAAGCAAGGTACAACGCCATTGGAAAGGGAGGGATTATTGTTTATCAGAAAATTGAGCCTTTGAGTGTGAGACATCAGAACCTCCTTTCTACGACAAGTGTGAGGTTATTTATTTTGGGTTACTCTGGGTGGCTGACACATAATCTACCAACACTACACACTTAGGGAACCTATTAGCATTCTGTAGAGGCTGTTGCCAATCTTCCACAGGTTATGTGTCCTGGGTAGGGAGGTGTGGGGTGGTTCCATGTAACAAGGGCTACACAATTTGAAGGCACTGTTACAATTAGTAGTATCTATACAGGATGGAAACCACTGAGATCTAGTAGTAACGCAGAATGGAGAGTGTTGAGCTAGGATTTTTACAGAGAATGGGTATCAGTGATACTCATACCACAAGGGAAGATGGGACTGCCTTGTGTCCCATCAGAAGCTGTTAGGGCGTTGTGAGAAGAATTGGATTATTGTTAGCTGAGAGTGGTGCAAGAGGCACGTAGAGTGGTGGGTCAGGATGAAATCTAAAGGTAGGAGTACTGGCATAAATGTATTTTTTATAGCGGTTTCATGCAATAGTTCATTGATATCTGCTTTTTGCTAAGAGCTTAACTGTTTTTCTTGATGCGCTTCAGGTGAGAGGTCAGTGTGGCAAGTCACTTGTTTTCATATGTGCCCCATGTACAGTGTGGCCATGCAGCTGAAGTGCACAATGGTTGGGTGCCAGGGACCCTTAAGATTTCAGGGCAAACCTAACTAAAAGTGAGTGCTTGCTCTCTGCGGGAAAGAGAGAATTCAGGAGGAGGTTTGGCATACACAAGAGTATCTGAAAGCTAGAAAGGAGACTGGGACAGAAACTAGGAACTGTAACAGACTGTAATCTGGAAACTGGACATGAACTGGGAAAGCCTGTAAATGAGAAACTAGGAAGACAATGCAAAAACAAAATACAATCATCAGGAAAGAACAAGCTGGTGAATTATAGACAAACTTACACATGATAGTCTGTATGCTCTTTGGAAAGTGATCTCTCTGTGACATAAGATGATCTTACAATAAAGTAAAGGGAAGTTAATCTTATAGAATTTTGATAAACACCTGGTAGCTTTTATGGAAGAATAGTGCTGGGTGAGTCTCGTTGCCAGAGGCAGCAAGCCTCTGAATCTCACTGTCTCCCTTGGAAAAAATGATCAAGGCTTTAACACAGACAACAAATGAAAAAAGGAAATAGAGCAGGAAACAGAGAATTCAGAACTAAGCTTAGGAAAAAGCAGGACTGAATCAAAGAACAGGAAAAGGGTTAATCTAGAAGTTAAGACTATGAATTATGGATGCTGGAAACAAGACAGGAAAATATGCATACTTACAAGGGTAGGTCGGAAGTATACAAACAGAACAGGGAACATAAGGCAAGGGGTACAAGGGCAGGTCAAAAAGGCAGGTTGAACTAGAAACAAGGCAACTACGGGAACAGAGAGTCAGAATAACAAGGAAAACAGAGTTAGGAAAAGTATCAAAAACAGAAAAAGGGGAACAATAAAGAGACAAAGTACACAGAATCAAAGAGCAAGCCTGGAAGCAGAGCAGCAGGACAGCCCCTGATCACTATGGGCATCAGCAGTACGAACAGTTACAAGTCATTACGCACTGAGCTTTCAGGAATGAAATAGCTTGAAGCTCATGGGGAGCACAGGTGCAGGGAGACAGCGAGGTGCAAGGAATAAACTAGGTGCTAAGAATCAGGAAACCCTCAATGAAGGCAACCCTGACATGGGACTTGAAAAAGGAAAGACCAGGAAAACCAAAAGGCAAATGATGGAAAACAGAAAAGCCTGGAACGGAATGTTGGTCAGAGACAACAAAGCAATAAATACAGAAAGCATTTATGAAAGTCAGAATAATCATAGGATCCAGGAACCAAGATAGTGAATACAGCTCCACTATCTGGATAAGTTCTAGGTGGAGTCTGGCAAACAGAAAAAAACATAATGCATCAAGATGGTGGTACAGAAACCTAGACTGGAATATGAGGTTGAGCTAGGAACACAATATGTAGAAGAGTGTACTGTTATATTCTAGTGCAAAAGCAGGACCCCCACAAGGCCCGCATGAGTACCACCTGGTGGCCGGATAGCGGAAACTTGACAATGTGGCTCTGTGGTCCATGGAAGTAGGGGGTGCATTCATGTTGCGGGGATTCTGCACCTACACAGAACTATGCACAGGAAAACAGGACCTCGGTGTATAGGGGCGTACCAACCTATCACCTTAGTACCCAAAATCCCAAAACGGACTAGCTATAGTGTCTCATTCGTTCTCCTCCAAAATCACGAAGTTACAAATGATTATACAACCCAGAACACAACACTCCCGACTCTCTCAGGAACCACGGTAGCAAGACATACCCTTTTGCTCACTCACTCATACTTGTCCACAATAAGAATTGGCAGAGTGTCTGTAATAGTTTAAAAGATTTATTCTAACTATCGTGCTCTATAATGCGGAATACGAGCCACTACCAGCAGCAAAATGCATAAACTCAGAACAATTAGCATTGTTACAATTCCACAGAGTATGAAGGTGGATGCCGTTATATAAAGACAGTGGAAAAAGGACTACAAGGCCTAACCACCCTCCCATTGGCTGAAAGAAGTTTATTATATAAACGAAGATCTCTGGGATTTGTCAGCAGACCCCATACTTTAAAGCCTAGATGGAAGGTTTACATCATAGGAACAGCATAGCTATTCTCCCTGAAAAGGGATCTCTCTAAGTGTGTGTTAAAACAACATGCATCCCCGTAATATCAAAGCATGACTCTCCAGCAGTGCAGCTGTGTTTAGCATGTTTTGTGTACGTGCTAGGGACTGACCAGAACAGATTAACAAGGCGCATTGTTTATCGACCTTGCACATCGTGTTCAGACTAAACTCCAGGAACTTAGCAGAGAATGTGAAAAGCAGTCAGTTCTCATGTGGAAGGCATAAACAGAGTCTTGCTAAATAGTCATATAGTAACGTGCGCAATAGCAGCATCATGGCAGCAAAGCTCATGCTAACTTAGCAATTTCGACAATGACCCTAATGACCATATAACAGTGCGAAACCAGTGGTTCTGGCCTCGTTACTTTTTTTGAGCTTCCTCGTCTGGAGCAGAGGGCAGAGAGACTGGAGCAGCTTTGTGTGGCCTAGCTGTCCTTTGAACTGCAGGGCAGGGATAAATATAGGATAACACATGGCGGCATGGAATTTTCTAATGTCACCAAATAATGGCAGATTCCTTTTGGAATCTTTTTTATGGATTCTCCATTGTCTTACCTTTTGATGTTGGTGTGTGCTCAGTGTTGCCTTATCGGCTCCAACGTCGTTCATGAAATGCATCAAATGTGACTGGAAGTACCTTAATACTATCTCATTTGAATGTTGTTGTAAAACACATGACAGTGTGGTGGTGTAAATGCAACTGTCAACATTAAAAAAAGAATCCTATTCTGTCCCAGCCATGCCAATTCCATGAAGATAAAGGTATGCAGTCTCCACATCACTTGCTCCAACAAAGAGCATCATACAGTGGTTTCTAGACTTAAAACATGTTGTGGCATGCATTTATACTTTAAGGGCCATAGGGTTGTTACTCAGTAGGACTTGCTGTGGTGGACCCTCATGCATGCATATCCTGTACAGTGCAATGCATTTAAGCAACTTTCAAGCCCTCTCCTCTTGCCGAAGTTACTGCCAATCATCCACAAATTTAGGAGACCTGCAGGGGAAACTGCGGGATTGTTCAAGGAACCAGGGACAACCCTGTGCAAGCAATTTTTAATCCTTTCCTCGCTGTCAAAATGAGAGTTTGCTTATCTGACATCCTCAGGCTGGACTCCTGATTTTATTTAAGAAGCACCAGTGTTAAGACTGATTACAGAATTGTAGGATTTGCATCATTCATCACGAGGATATTAACTGGCTACTGATGTACCGCATCATAGGTTCTCACTGGACTGCTTTACATTCCCTTTTAACTGCCAGACCTTTTTCATGGCCCATCCTACAGCTAGCAAGGAAGCACCCCACCAATAAAAAAGGTTAGCATGCACATGGCATAGCTGGAGTGGCTGCAGGGAAATATTTTGTGTGCTTTCCCTATATTTGGGGTCACTGGGATGCAATTTGTATTTCCAAAAAACACTCCCTGCACAAGGCCCTTACTCAATCAAAAGTATACCTATGTCTCTTACCTCAGAAATCTGTTTAAATCCACACTGAGTCCTGCAGACACCATTTTGCACTTTTTAGCGGAAGACAGTATGGACAGCACAAAGTGAGGAAAAGGAAAGGGCAGGCTCATGCCAATAATTCCTAGCAGATCATTACAGTAACCCAAAGAGGACTGAGCTTTGGCACTGCTGTTGCCATTGTGAAAAGTTGCAAAGATTTTTCTTTGCTGACTTTGTGACTTGTTTGCTAACTTCACAAGCACTACAAGGTTAGCAATAAAAGTGCAAGAATAAGCTTCATAACTCTGTAGTAAGTGTCCAAGTTTGGAGCGAATAGTCAACTCAGCTAGCATGCACAATCCCAGTCCTCCTGTGGTCCCAGCCTCCCCTTTGGGCTCCTCACAGCCCCCAGAACCTGGTTTGGGGCATGAAGTACGAAGCTGGCAGCTTTCTTCATAGTTTTTCATACCAGCTGTAGTGTTGTGGGCCCAAGGCCCACATGCTATTAAAATAATGTATACAGACACATGAAGTATGGTTGATTAACTGGCCACAAACACGTGCACCCAGGCCCTTTTATTTGCAGGGTCACGTCACTTGTGTCGCTTGTGGTGGATGGGTGTGGGGGGCCAGTGTGTCCAGCTCTCAAGGGAGTGTCTGCCAATAAAAGTGCCTGCTAAGACACTAGAACGTGTCCAGCACAACATTACATTCCTCCCAAACCTAATTAAAACAAAACAAAGTCCAACCTATGGAAATAAACTATGCACATAAAACACCACTCAGTCTCGTGGTCTTGATAAGCAGTTTGCAGGACAACTTGGGACAGGTGCAGCTGGGAACACCCAGACATCTCAGCACATGTCCATAAATCCAGCTACTACTGGGCATGAACGATGTGTTGATGGGGTCCAGATTCTTTGGCATCCTGTCCGTCATATGAATGTCCGCTTACACACTGTTGGATAGACCCGTGTGCTGTTGTGGTGATGCTGTTATCGGACAACTCAAACATGGTGCATCAGGAGCATCAGTGGAGTCCCGCTATAGAGTCTTCTCTAGAGGGCACCTGGGAACTAGGATGACCCAACTGCCAGGACTGGAATGGCGTTGACAATGCCTAGGAAGTTATCCTCCAAAGCCCTCATGCCTCCAGGTACCATGTCGGTTAAGCCGCTTCCAGACTATCTCTTGTGCCGTATCCCTGGGTGCAGGAATGTCCCTGATGCCCTTATGCAGAGCTACCACGATACCGCGTGGACTGTGCAGGGCTGCCTGTGGGCCGTCGGAGGGCAGCTGCAGGATCACTGACAGGATCAGACGATGTTGTTTGTGCAACCGCTAGGGTGGGTGACTTAATGGTCTTTGTGCTTGCCAACAGGACACTGGAGCAGATGGGCTGTCAGATAGCCCCATGACACCTAAACTATCTCTTCAATAGGAGTGTCTCAGTCTCTTGGTGCTTTGCAGGTGCAAGGCTCCACCCTGGTGATTCGCTGGATTGGGTGATGCACATGGCGATGATGTGGTTGCCATTAGACCTGAACGACAGGTGGTGCTGATTCGCTGGGAGTGAGGATGACTGGAGGGACTTCGCAGCCATGTAACTGTGTCTTAGCTAAGGCTGTTCTTCACCCGTGGCATGTGTGATCAAGAGCAGGAGTGCCATCTGACAAATTATCGATGCTCGGGATGGTCGTACTGGGAAGCGCTGGGGAGGCACGCAGTTCGTGCTTGCTGTGGCTTACGTTTGGTTCTCCCGTTGAGCTGTCTTCAGGGACATCACTCCGCCTTGGTGGCTGTCTTGTGTCTGGAGTGCACTCCTGTCTTGTGGTGGTACGAGTCTTTGTTCTTCTCCCCTTGCTGAGCTCTCCAGCACACCTGTGTTTGTCCGGTTCGTCAGGGTGATAGGATTGTCACTCTTTGCTTCCTTCATGAAGTTGCGTCGTGCCACGTTCTCTTCTCCCTGTTGCGGTGGTAGCAGTTCGCCACTTGGGGGCATGCGGCTCTCCTCCTGCCTTTAATGGGCCGATGTATGATGCAGACTAAAGGCAGTATTGGGGCATTCCATTGATTGTCTCTGGCCCACTGCGGGGATTCACTGGTGCAGTGGGGATGCAGCGGTACTCCCTCCTGCATTCGACACATACTAGGCCTGCCCGGTTCTCTTTTTTCTCTGGGGAGCACTGCACATGTGCAGCATCTCTTTTGCTGACACCTGGCAGGCAACCAGGCACTTCATGTAACTTGCTTTGTGCCTATGAGGGTATCCCTGCTCTTCTCACTTGTGCAGGGACAACGTTGGCTGCAACACATGCACGTTTGTGCCTTAGGCATTCTGCACAGCTTAGTCCCATTTTTGGGCATGGGATCCACTGATGTCAACTGCTATGTGGAGGCATGAGCCTGGAGCCTCCCTTGGGATCATTCTTCCCCGCTGATTCTGCTGCTGCGGGCAGTGTGTCTGTTAGCAGGGCCTCACCATCAGTCTCTACTGCCTAGGTTGATGCTGTGGGGTAACCTCGCTCTTTGACGACCATGGCAACATGGATGCAGGAGATAATCGGTTGTCTATCTCTCTGCACCTCGCAAGAGCGGCAGATGGGGCGGGGTCAACACAGTACAGGTTCTGCCACTTCAAAGGCAGGGAATTCAGCAACCTTCTTAGTGCTGCAGATCGTTTCTTTTTAAAATATTCACTTTAAATGGGTGCAGTGCCATATTTGTCGGCTAAACAGCACTTCAGCCTTCCGCATAGCTCGATGCTGCTTTCCACACAGAAATCGACCTCAATAGATTTTTGGGGGCTGCGGGCTTTCTGCTTGTGCGTGTCCAGGTCAGGATGTTTATCAACAGCACGGGCTCGGTCTACTCAGCAAGCAGAATGCCGCACTCCAGGTAAGGTTGCCTCGCTTGCATATTAGCCCTCAGTCAGTTCATTGTTCTTGGCTCGGCCGTTGGGTTACCGTGAGGGACGCCTTATTGCCACACCCAAGGCAACCAGTAGCGCCCCATCCCAGAGGCTGCAGAATGATGCAGGCAACTTTACTCAGGGCCAAAAGTGGCCTCTTCTCTTCAGGCTTCTACACTGCTAGGGAGCAGTCAGAACTCTCTCCCTCTTCCCGCGGCAGCCACTTGCTCCGGTCCTCACAAGCACGTATGGGGGATGAGCCATCCCTGGCTCTTCCGTACTTTGAGAGGGGGGGGGGGGGTTACGGGTTATGTACTATTATCAACGCTACCCCTTTGTGTTTGTACTGCCCCACTTTGCCTTCTCATGCCGACCCAACCTCTCTGGTCATACTGGTGGCACCTTATTAGGAGCTCACTGCTCCTCTCTTCTCTGGACAGTATAGGTGGCACACCAAAGCTGTTACAGGCACTTTGTTTGCTATGGGGCATATAATGGCCTGTGCCCTAGCATACCTGGATAGGCGTGCTGCCTATAGCAATGCTGTTTGCTGTCCCACGCTGCCCGCCTCGACCGTCACTCAGTAGATGGACAACAGCAGTAACAGCTTTCTCTCTCCTCCAGCAAGGAAAATGTCTGTTCTCCATCCTCTGGGGTTGACCGGCTTGCTGGTTGGCCTTCATCTTACCCTGGCGAGCCTCTGTTTCTATCCGGCTGACAGGAGGTGTTGGGGCGCCTCAGACTCGGGCCATAACTCTTCTCACGAAAAAGCATGAAACGGCTGACAACCCACGTGTAGGGCTCGGCCAACTCTTCACCATTGTAGTGTTGTGGGCCCTAGGCCCACATGCTACTAAAATAATGCATACAGACACATGAAGCATGGTTGGTTAACTGGCCACGGGCATGTGCACCCGGGCCCTAAAATTTGCAGGGTCACGTCACTCGTGACGCCTGTGGTGGATGGGTGTGGGGTGCAAGTGTGTCCGGCCCTTGAGGGAGTGGCTGGCAATACAAGTGCCTGCTGAGACACTAGAACGTGTCCAGCACGACACTACTCCGGGTTCCACTGAAGTGCTTTATGTGGTCCTCCTACTGCACCAATACTCCTGGAGGGTGCGAGCTTTGACCACCTCCATGAGTATTGTTGTTGTCGGTGTGGAGTTAGTGTAATGCAAAGAGCCAAGTCTTACTATTGCCAGCTCAGGAATTGTAAAGAGGTGGAGCACAGTGGCAGGCACACGAGGGGCAGTAAGACCAGATCGAGTTACTGCAAGGGATCACATCGCCTGCAGGGCGACATAGAGGGGGCAGCATCCTATCCTAGTGTTGCTTCCCTACTAGATAGGTTGGGCAGTTTGTCCCAAAAAGGTTACTGCAGGGTATAGAGGGCTCCCCCTCTGTTTATTACCTAGAGTTCTTCAAACTGTGGGGTGCGCCCCCCTGGAGGGCCGTGACTGCATTCCCAGGGGGTCGCAAATGGCTCTTGAAGTACTTGCAAATGAGGAAGGCCTGGCAGCACGACTTTATTCATTTGGCGTATTTCCAGGCAATCTTGATTTACATTCAGAGGCTTTAACACAGAGTATGAACTGTGATCCTGGATGCCTTGAGGTAGGGGGTCAGCGAGTGGGGTGGCAGTGTCAAGGATGTGGCTAAAAAGAGCAATATATTCTGTAACAGGTTTGCTATTTTCCTAACCTTCAGGTTACTGCATACAAAAAAATGCACAAACGGTAAATGGAAAATAAATGCAAGTTAAACTAATCAATTTTACTACATAACCTCAGTTGCCTAATGCAATTATGGCAGATATATGTTTGTGACCAGAAAGCAGCATCACTAGAATTATGCAGCAGGAAAGGACCAAAGTTATGCAGCCGGGTTAAATAAATTATGTTGCAAGAAAATGCACATAATATGACTTAATGTGGCAGATTTTATGATAGTATTTTATTATGTTTCTATTTGTACACATGTATATAATGTCTGGGCAAAGATTTCACTTCATTAGTACCGTTTACCACTGAAATACACCACTGAGCAACTGAAAGGTTGCTACATTTTTAATACCATTTAATCTGTTTGAGCTATAAAAAACTTTTTTATATTCGCAGATTATGCAGCAGATGACTGATTAAGTGGAACATGTGGCAAATCCATAATTATGTGAATATTCCACAGAATTGCATAATTTCAGTGGTCCTGACAGAAAATCACAAAACTGAATCCTAGCTGGCGCAGTGGGGAATGTGGCCTGTGTATAAGTAATGCTACAAAAGTCCGAGCCGGTGACACAAAAAACTGTCAATATGTAAGTCATCCTTTTTATCTATATATTTTCATAAGTAATCAGACTACACCTAGAAACATTTTGATGAGTGTTAATTAAAAAGAAGCACTCAAGAACTCAGCTGGTGACACCCTCACATTACCTCTCAATAATTAAAAAACCTTAGTGGAGCTACAAGTGGCTCCATTAGTTCAAGCCTTTACTGGCTCCCACTGTTAACTAACTCAACATCCCATGAGCAAATCACCATATGCATGTGCCTAAAAATAATAACAAAAAATCTGACCCTGTGTAATGTAACTGGTGCTCATGTAAAGGAGCGCTCCAATGCCCTTGGGCAGAGTTTGTGCTGAATAGATCTCCCAAAAAACAAAAGATACAGAGCCTGTTTCAAGACTGTAGTGATTATCAGGCATTGGTGGGAGACAGGTGAAGGAGACAGCGGAGATCTCGTTCTACTCAGTGCTGCTGCTATCTATCACTAGTGAAATAGGTGTCATTGCATTGGCGGCAGGTGTGCAAGGTGAACACAACACACTAATTATGTGGAGCAGAATTTTTGGGTCAATTTCTGTTTTTTTAAATAAAAACTTGCTCTTTTTGGGTTTCAGATTTATTGTGGATTATGAGCTACTGAAAAAGTATCTATGAAATGATCTCATAAGATCCAACACCCTGCGCTCAGCCCTGGCCCTCCTCACCACAGTCCTTGCCATAGAGTTTTGAAGGGGGCTCAACTTTAATATATTTTGCTTTGTGGGGCCTCGAGGGAAAAAGTTTGAAGACCTCTGCATTAGTGTCAGAAATGGGCAGGGTGGGGCATGTTTTTTTCTTATAAGGGATCAGCAAGTAAGACAGGACCTATTTTGGGGTCAGCTCTCACAGCAGGAGCAAAGGAACAATCGGATTATTTTGAGTGTTTTTCTTCAAGTGAATGTGAGATTACAATCATCCGCCTACCTCCGATGCAGAGACAGATTGTCTGCAACTGTCAAACTTTGAATCTGAGTTAGGTACTGGGGAAGAGATATTAAATTGTATCACCTTTCGGATTAGTGAGTTCTCTTAAATGCCCCCTTTCTCTACCACGGGCGGCCTAAATAAAACCGGTCGTCAGCTGACCACCCTTTGTTTTTTTTTTAGCTAAGGATAACACCATGGTACTGTACAAAACTGGCCCTCGGGCCTCAAGGGTAACGAGGTACTTCTACACCAGGGAAGGGGGAAAGGATAAGTCATCCCAAGTAATATCCACGGACAAAAAGTATCCAAACCAACCTAAGGAAATAAAGTTAAATGAGTGGGCCCAGTTGTCAAAATGAGGAATGATGACTTACTACTACCACTATAGGGAGTACAACCCCTTTGTTAGATTCCCCTCACACACTCTAATAGTGTCATGCTTCATCATAGGGCACCCTGGCTCCTCCAGGCCAGGGTGGGCTCAACTGTTTTCCAGGGAGCTCTTGAGAGAAATGGACAGGGGGGTTAAAAATAAAAAAAACACTATCTACTCCAGGAATCCCTTTAATATGGAGAGATAGTGACTATTAAACGTTCAGAAAAATGGTGTCCCCCGGATATAATGGTCCTACGACCCTATGCATGCCAACATGTTTCAGCCGGTGTAAGGCCCTATGGGTCAACAGCTTTTGTCAGGGCACAAATGAAAGCAGATTTCCTTGCTGCAGAAAAATAGAAAAGCAGAATGATTCAAAAAATTATTTTAAATATCATACAGACGCTATGTGGATATACTTATACTAAATATGGTGTCCCGCCGTTTTTTAATCTTAAACGCCCCTGTCCATTTCTCTCAAGAGCTCCCTAGAAATGGTTGAGCCCACCTGGCCTGTAGGAGCCAGGGTGCCACTATGATGAAACATGACACTATTAGAGTGTGTGAGGGGAATCTAACAAAGAGGATGTACTCACAATATGGGTAGTAGTAAGTCATCATTCCTCATTTTGAGAACTGGGCCCACTAACTAAACTTTATTTCCTTTGGTTGGTTTGGATACTTTTTGTCTGTGAACACCATGGTACGCCACAATCCCATTTAAAATGGTTGATTTTTCGAGCCTGGTTACCCCTAAAACCTGCCTTTGCTTACCGAAACTCGAGATTCTCTCTTTTGCAGTAAATGTAAACGTAGTAATTGATACCAAACTGTGACTAGCAGGATACAACCTACCCGCTGTGTTCAGATTCCAACGGGATAGGGTGAGCAGTGGGCCGCACAAGACGAGGTCATAAGGGTTTGGTTTCGTTTTGGGCTTCGGTCACCATTGTAGAGTGCCACCTGGCCTCTTCAGTACAATGTAACACACACCCAGTGGTCGCTTGTGGCCACTGCTGAGATGTAAGCAGAGTGTTGGTGTGCATCACTTATTGCAGCGCAGGTTGAGGGCAGAAAGCCTCACATCTTGTTCGCCAGGCAACGAACAAGACACTGGTGACCAGGACGGCGGTATCCCTGCGCGCAGGGAACACCAGGAAACCCAGCAGCTACACTGCCTACGCACTGTGTGCTGTGCGAAGTAAAGGCAGCGGCCCGGAGGGGAGTGAGCCATGTTGTACACTGGTAGTCAGCTGGCGTCTGAAGAGCCCGCCTGCAGGTGGAAAGAGCCCTGTCCGGTATAGAGTGCCGCTGTCAGCTGCATCCCAGATTCTCCAGATGGGCGGCGCGCAGCAGTTAAAGGTAAACCGGTGTGGCCGATACGAGTGGCTGCACCACCACCTACTGGCCGTTTCTCCTTACTACATCACATTGCTGGAGAACCGGTGTCAATCACATGGGCGAACTGAAGCAAACCTGCAAAGCAGCCGGCAGGGAACTCAAGGTAACCAGCGAAGCAGCCGGCAGGGCTGGGACGGCCCTTCCTTGTGGTGGTGGGCAATGAACTGTGGTTTTAGATTTTTAAAAAAAATTAGATATATATTACCTACTGGCAGTCGCCAGTAGGTAGTTATAGTTAGGACCTATTTTCCATAGGAAATCCGCAACATTCTATTTGGAATAACGTTGGCGCCGATTGATGAATCTTCGCGAAATTTTCCAAACTTTTGGCCAGCTCCGGTCTGCTCCTCTCCTGAAAATTTCACGGCAATTCGTCAAGCGGGGGCCAAGAAAAAAGGGAGGTCCCAAAACGCGTTTTCCCCATGCATTTTCCCATAGGACCTGTTGACGCAACTACAGCCTGAACTTCTGAACGGAATTACACCAAATTTGGCAAAGAGGTAGTCCTCAGTTCAGACTCGTGCCTTTTGCTTAAATGGTGTAAATCCGTTCAGTAGTTCCTGAGAAAATTAGAGTTAAAAAGATAGATATATCTGGGCGGAGCCTAACCACACATCTCATCGTGAGATCTGATTGGCTGTCAGTACTTCATCCAAGAAGTGTTGGCAGCCATCTTGGGACCAATATACATGACAGCACCTCATTAAAAAGCATTGCAGTTAATAGAAGGTTTTAAGACTTTAGTTACATTATAAATCATTTGTTGATGGTACCATACCCATTTTAGGAATTGTGGTGTGTTCTAAGGTGATTTTACCATGTGAAAAAGCCTTCTGCTGTGATATCATGAATCATGTTTGAGAGAAAACTATTTTCTCATGCTTTTCCCACAAAGGTTTGGAAGGTGATCTATAAGCTAAACTGAGAGTATATTTTCTGTAAATTCACATTATCTTTCTCAGTCATGTGAGAATGAAGTCTGACATTCTCAGTAAAACATGTATATCCAACAAGGGCAGAGACTGTCAGTTGATTCCTTTGTGTTCTACTGCAGCCTCCCAGAGTGTTCTAAAGAACAACTAGAGCGCTAACAGTCCTACTTATGACAAACGTATTGCACACCTGAAGCCATCTTGATTGGAATAAAGTGGTAACTCTTAAAACATTTAATTTAAAAAGGAACAAAATGAGGGGGTTCATTCTGCCATAGAAAGTATGATTAGTGCTGCAGAAAGAAAAATTAGGGCACATTTTGAGTGACTTCTCAAATCCACTTCTATTTCATTAAAAAATTCTGACATGCAGACTAAAACATGCACTTTCAATACCAGCAGCAGACTTCCCTGGTGAGCAGTAGCTTTACTACAGTGATCTAATAAGCAACTAGAGTGCTAACATTCTAAATTTATGGCAAATGTGTGACACATCTGAATGCCTTCTTGATGGAATCAAAGTAAAAAACTGAAAGTATTTCCTACTGAGGAGACTGCAGTAAATGAGGAAATTAGGAAACTTCACAACAAATAAATCTCCCAAGATGGCCCCCAGAGACAAAAGAGCCCAAATGTAGCCCAAATATAACCCAGATGTAGCCCAAGTATAGCCCAATCACAGAATGTCCCAGAGTGTTCTAACGAACAACTAGAGCGCTGACAGTCTTACTTATGACAAAAGTATGGCACACCTGAAGCCATCTTGATTGGAATAAACTGGTAACACGTAAAACATTTAATTTAAAAAGGAACACAATGAGGGGGTTCATTTTGCCATAGAAATTATGATTAGTGCTGAAGAAAGAAAAATGCGGGCACATTTTGAGTGACTTCTCAAATCCTCTTCTATTTCATTAAAAAATTCTGATATGCAGACTGAAACATGCACTTTTAATACCAGCAGCAGACTTCCGTGGTGAGCAGTAGCTTTACTACAGTGACCTAATGAGCAACTAGAGTGCTAACATTCAGAATTTATGGCAAATGTGTGACATATCTGAATACCTTCTTGATGGAATCAAAGTAAAAAACTGAAAGCATTTCCTACTGAGGAGACTGCGGTAAATGAGGAAATTAGGAAACTTCATAACAAATAAATCTCCCAAGATGGCCACCAGAGACAAAAGAGCCCAAATGCAGCACAAATATCACCCAGATGTAGCCCACATGTAGCCCAATGACAGAAGTGTGCAAAACACTTATTTTTTGTGTATTTGCAGTTTTATATAGTGCAGACTTGTCAGGTATTGGAGTGCTTTACATGGGCATTGGTTACATCACACAAGATCAAATTCATTTTGGTTGTAGACATGGGGAGATTAAGTGATTTGACCAGAATCACAGAATGTTGAGCAGAAGCTCCAACCTGGTTCCCCAGTTGCAAAGTCTGCAGCTCTGGAAGTAACACCACATCCTCTCCCCTAGGTGCACCATTTAATCAAGTGGTCAACTGGATAAAAAACAAAGATTACAAATAATTTAAAAGTTCTTTGTTGCTATTTGAAAACTCAGAAAATATGTCCTCATTTTAGTTTTTTAGAGCACTAACCATAGTTTTGATGAAAATAAGACCCTCTCATATATGTAATTTCTAAAGGAAATACTCTAGGTATTACAGTTTTGATTAAATCAAGATGACGTCAGGCGTTCCACACTTTTGTAATAAATATAGAATGTTAGCAATCTAGTTGTTCATTGAGATACTGTTGAGAGGCAGAGGTCAGGGGCACGGACTCTGAAAATTGAAGGCAGGTAGGAGAGTGCAGAGGCAACAATTTGACCACACTGGGCAGGCAGGAAGGGCAGTGGCAGCACAACAGACTATGGAGGGCAGTGGAAAGGGGGGCAGGGGCAACAAACCAACAATACAGGACTGGCAAGAGAGGCTGTGGCAATATAATAGACCATTGTGGGCAGAAGGAAGAGGCAATGGTAGTACAACCATACATGCCAACAGACCCGTTTCAGCCAGGAAACGTCCAATGTTTTTAAGCTCAAATGGGCTTTATTTGATCTGTCTCCTGTCTACAATCTCCTCTTTTTCAATGTAACTCAAAGGGGAAAATCAATACCCCAGTTTTTTTTACAAAATCTCCATCTTACCAAGTTCAAAATGTTCGCAAGTATGGTACATTGGATCATGGTAGGCAGGAGGAATAGGGGTAGGGACATGGACTCGGATAACAGAGGACAGGAGGGACATGGAGAGGTGCACCAAACTGACCCTACAGGGCAGGCATCAGGGTTTGCAGCAGCACAATACACCACACAGGGCATGCGGGACTGGAGTGCAGCACAACAATCCATAGAAAGCAATAGGGAGGGGACAGGACCATGCACATGGACAACAGAGAACAGAGGGGAAAGAGGCAATTGTAGCTAGCTGACCATAATGTACAGACAGGAGAGAAAGCTGCAGCATAACAGACCATAAAGGGCAGGAGGGACGGATCAGGGGCATTACAATGGAACAGACAAGCCAGGAGGGAGGGAATAGGTGTCTGCACATGGAAACAGAGGGCTGGGGGCAAGGGGGCAGGGCAGGAGCAGCAAGATGACCATGGAGGTCAGGCAAGATGGGCACTAGAAACAAGACACACCATGGAGAGCAACAGTGAGACTATGATGGCATACACACAGACCATGGAGGGAAGGTGGGAGGGGGTCAGGTGCAGCTAGCTGACCACACAGGGAAGGTGGGAGGGGCCATGGAAGCATAGAAGACCATGCATGGCAAGCAGGAGGGTTAGTGGCAGCACAATGGCTATGATGGGCAAGGAGGGTGCAGGGGCATGCACGAAGGGAGGGTCAGGACCTGGGCACAGACAAGAGAGTTCAGGGAAGGGGCCTCACAACAGACCGCGCGGGGCAGGCAGGAGGAGCAGTTGCAGCACAACAGACCAGGGAGGGCAGAAGGGTGTGGCAGTAAAATGGACCATGGAGGACAGGAGGAAGGGGATAGGGGCATGGCATGTGGACAGGCAGGTTGGAGGTGGCAGGGACAGGTTACAGTCATCTGACAATGCTAGGCAGGTGGGAGGGGAGTGGCAGCTCAACAGAACACTCAGAGTTGATAGGAGTGGCAGGTCCATGGAACATGGTGGTTAAAAAGGATGGAGCAGGGGCATGCACAAAAACATCGGAGGGCAGGGGGAAGGAGAATAGGGACAGCAAGCTAAGCACAGAGGCTAAGCAGGTGTCAGGATCCCTAGCTCCAGTCCCAAAAAGACTCGCAAACGGTTACACACTAGTGATCATTCAGGGTTGAAAACCAGGCGTCAGTGGTCGAGTTGCTGGCAAGTTCGCAACTCCAAGATGGCCGCTAAGGTGCTGGGGTCTGCGGTCTAGTTGATTACAAGATTCTGGAGCGAGCTGTTGTGACGCGCGCACACCTGAAGTATTGCGCACTTCACTGAAGCGTTTCCACAGAGAAGACAGAATTTAAGAGCGTCCGTAGTTTAAGGTATAAATACTCTTAGAGCTCGAGTTTAGGAGAGTTTATCAAGCGTCCAAGTTAGTAGTCATAGAATCTTCATAGTTACCTGAGGTGAGAGAAAGGAGTCATTCGGAAATTCCGAGCGGAAAGAAAACTTATCGACATCCTGACAGCGCTTCGTTGTTCAAGTCTTCGAGTCAAGTGGCGAAGCAGCAAAACCTGAAGAGAAAAGAAGAAGAAGAAAGCTAAGTGAACTTCTGAGAGAATTCCTAGAGTGATAAGATATAATAAGTAAATGTAAGAATACAATGTCGTTTAAGTAGATACTTACCATTGACAGCAGATTTTAAGACTCAGTAACCTGTAAGAAAATAAGATAAATGATTATTGGTTGCGAGAAGTCCTAAGAGAAACGACATTAATAAGACATTAAAGACAGTAAAAGGAAAGATAAAAGGCAATAGCTGAGGAGAATAATCCAGTATAGAACTAGAACAGAGAATTCCTGTGGAGAGAAGCCGAACCAAGAACAAATAAAGAGGCAAGAAAAGAAAATGACCTAAAAGACAATAGATAAAACCATAAGGAAGAAGCAACGACATATAAGGAGAAAAACCCAGTTAATTCTCATCTGGTAGGTTAAAGAGTAGTAGGGGAACACATTAGGAAGTAAGGAATAAATAGATATTAACCAATAAAATATATTACA
Organism: Triturus cristatus; assembly: GCF_964204655.1. Classification (NCBI taxonomy): domain Eukaryota; kingdom Metazoa; phylum Chordata; class Amphibia; order Caudata; family Salamandridae; genus Triturus; species Triturus cristatus. The sequence goes on from NC_140590.1 coordinate 1,353,329,435, forward strand.
GGAAAGAACGCCAACTCGAACCAGAGAGAGAAGAAGGCAGCATAGCGCCAAGGAGAGGGGCACAGAGTTTAGGATCTCGGGTAGGTAGCATTTTCAAAGAAAAAAGTAAAAGCAAGAAGTAGGATAGAGTAGAGGAGGGAAAATAAATAATTGTTGTGTGCTTAGTTTTTCTAGGGAGACAGCTAGCCAGATCAAAGGCGGAAGAAGGTTTCCAGATAGAAAAATCTGAAGGTCCAGAACCAGTCTTTCTTATTGTTTGTTATTTTATCCACTTTCCCCCTTCCCCCTTGCTGATCAGTTAGCGCCAAGTATTCTTTTGGGGCTGAGTTGTTGGTAGTGGGAGTTGGGAAGCAAGCAACTTCTGTTCCTGTGCAAGACTACAGAACCAGCGAGAAGCTGAAGGTGAGCTCTGACAGCAGGAGGTCAATGATGGGCCATAGAATTGGGCAATGGAGGGCAGGAGGAGTGGACTGGTACATCATGCTAAATGGAGGGCAGTGGCAACACATCAGACCATGCATGGCAGGAGTGAGGAGGCTAGTCCATGCATTCAGACAACAGAGGATAGGGAGGAGGTGGATGGAGCAGCAAGCTAACTGTTCAGAGAAGGTGGGTATTAGGAACTTTATTGTTTTTAAAATGTGTGTCTGTGGGAACTACTTAAAATATTAACAAGTATGCAGCATAATCTCACTTTTATTCAGGAAGAAGAGGACGTTTGTGACTGACTCCGGGCTCACTTGGCAGAAACACCCCCTGACCCTCCACCCCCCATCGCAAAATGTAATGCCCGTAAAAAGGGTAGGTGGACGCAGTGTTATATAGAACATAGTCCTGAAAGCACGATTGAAAATGAAAACGAGATATAGTATATGGTATAAACTATGCACCAAAAAGTGTGATCTAAGATGAACCGGGGCGTGAAATATAATATGCAATACATTGTGCGCAATGACAGATTCATTGGAGAGCGCGAGATAGCACAGGCACTAGCGCGTGCTATGCGATATGCGCCTTGGAGTGTAATATGCACAGGGCAGTGTTGTGTAACCTAACTAGTCTCTAAAGTTGTAATATAAAATATGTGCTGGGGAGTGTAACGTTGCATATGCACTGTGACAAAGATATGGATCCCAGATTGTAATATGTATGGCATAGCGCTGTGCGTTATAACATAGGCATCGAGGAAGGCACGTTAGATGGGGCAATATAACCCGTACGAAGGCATGTGTGGCATGACATATTCACGGGGTGGTGTTACAGTGCACATGGGCTAGAGAGTGTCATAGCATACGCACTAGCTGGTGGAATACAGCACTGAGGTGTGTGGCACTCGGCGTGCACTGGTGGTTGTAACACAGCATTGGGCTCAGCCAGGAGCACGGTGTGACTCTCAAGTGAGGTTTGTCTCCTTTCCAGAGAGTAAAATAAAAAGTATTACACATCCGGCGGTGGGTGGGTGTTTTATTAACCGTGAGGGGGGTTTCTTGCATAGTTTGGTCGAATTTTTGTTGAATCCCCTTTGAATGGCTTGGTGTGCGTGTGTATTAAATGTGCCCGTCAATAGCTACCCATGTTTGTATAAATAAACAACAAGGGTGTCTACTTGGAGAGCACCCACCGGCGGGGGCGCCGGGATTAGGCACGGTAGGGCATCAGACACGTCAGAGCTTCACTAGCGGTGTAAATACATTCCACGTGGATTCATTGTATGCATAGTCGCCTTTTAATGAATATCACGCATATCGTCATGGTGATAGGTACATAGGTTTGTCCAGCATGTCCTAGGTGTTTCTATAAATATATTTATAAAGAAAATAATAAAAAACAAAGGCCGGCCCCGGGGGATGGGGTCCCCGGGGCCATAAGTGGCCTGAGGAGGGGGGAAACGCAGCCCCCCTCCTAAAGAATTTTTTTCAAAAAAAGGCCATGACCCGGGGGTTGGGGTCCCCGGGGCCGATTAAGGCCTTGGGAGAGCCAAATTAATTTTTTTCAACAAACAAAATTAGGGTGCAGGCCCTGGGGGATGGGGTCCCCAGGGCCAAAAAATTAGAAAAAGAAGGGGGGCCACACAGCCCTCCTTCTTAAAATAAATAAATAAATAAATAAAAGACCGGCATCGCGCCGGAGGCCACGCCCCCTCCTTGCAGCACTCTGCAAACGCGCCCCCTGGCCAGTTGTAAGTTGGGGAATTAATTCCCCTTCGATACTGAGGGTCCCTGAGGGTCAACTAGCCCAACAGGTATCTCCAGTATGCGCCAGGGAGCTGCGTTGCAGACAGGTGTTCTGAGGCCACGCCCCTTTTTACACCTCTACGCAACGCAGCTCTGTGGCGCTTACTGGAGGTACCTAGTGCGCTAGTTTGACCCTAGGGACCCTTAGGATTCAAGGGGACTTAATCTCTCAACTTAGAGCGGCCACAGGGCGTGTTTACACAGTGGTGAAGGGAGGGACGGGGCCTGAGGTGACGTGTGCAAACACGCCCTGTGGCGCGTTTTAAGTTGGGGAAATAATTCCTCTTTCAATCCTGAGGGACCCTGGGGGCCAACTAGCCCATCAGGTGCTTCCAGTAAGCGCCACTACTCTGCGTTGCAGAGGTGGTGCAGGCCGTGCCCCTTTTTACACCTCTCTGCAATGGCGCTTACTGGACGTACCTAGAGGGCTATTTTGCCCCTAGGGACCCTCAGGATTCAAGGGGACTTATTTTCCCAAATTAAAAAACAGCCACAGGGCGTGTTTACACAGTGGGGAAGGGAGGGGACGGGGCCTGAGGTGACGTGCGCCACTGAGCTGCGTTGCAGAGAGGTGGTCCAGGCCGTGCCACTTTTTACACCTCTCTGCAACGCAGCTCTGTGGCACTTACTGGAGGTACCTAGTGGGCTAGTTGGACCCTAGGGACCCTCAGGATTCAAATGAACTTACTCTCCCAACTAAAAACGGCCACAGGGCGTGTTTACACAGTGGTGAAGGGAGGGGACGGAGCCTGAGTTAACGTGTGCAAACACGCCCTGTGGTGCGTTTTAAGTTGGGGAAATAATTCCCCTTCAATCCTGAGGGACCCTGGGGGCCAACTAGCCCACCAGGTGCTTCCAGTAAGCGCCACTCCGCTAAGTTGCAGAGAGGTGCTCTAGGCCGTGCCCCTTTTTACATCTCTCTGCAACGCAGCTCTGTGGCGCTTACTGGAGGTACCTAGTGGTCTAGTTGGACCCTAGAGACCCTCAGGATTCAAGGGGACTTAATCTCCCAACTTAAAACGGCGACAGGGCGTGTTAACACAGTGGGGAAGGAAGGGGATGGGGCCTGAGGTGACGTGTGCAAACACGCCCTGTGCCGCGTTTTAAGAGGTAGTTTTAATCCCCTGCCCTATTATATACTAGGGGCTTACAGAGGAGGTCATGCTAATCACAGGGGGACCCCAACGCATAGTGTTCCCTAGTGTATGTAGGTGTTTTCACTGTATTCTGAGTGTCTTTTAACATAGCACTGGCTCTAGGACTGGTTAGTCAGACTCAGTTACCACCAATATCCTTCTGAAAAAGTTAAGGGTACAGGATAATTTTGCAACAAGGCTTCTTTCTGCTCTCCTGTTTGTTCTTTCTGCACGTTATCCTTCTTCCTGCACTTTTCTTCGTCTTTGAGGACTTCTGTTGCTTCTTTCTGCATTTCTTTTTTTTTCTTTCTGTGCGTCTTTTCTTCTTTCTTCACATGTCCTATCTCTGTAGGCATAGTAAGAAATTAGCATTTAAAAAACCTTTGAAATTCACTGAAAAAAACATAGGTTTCAGGCACGTTATAGTTAGGAATTAGAATTTAAAAAACCCTAGAAATTCACTGAAAAAACCATAGGTTTCAGGGGCGTTATAGTTAGCTGGACTTTTCACTCGTACAAAACCATTGAAATTCCCCCGTTATAGTTAGTTCAGCTAACTATAACTCGCACGCCCGCAATGCACTGCTGATGACGTCACATATTACATCACTCATGACATGGTCAGTGACATCACTCATGACATCACTGATGACATCATCCTTGTGATAGAGTGGCAGACCTCCTCTCCCCCTAATATAACCTTTGATACACACATTCAAAAATAGAAACGAAAATTTTCAAAACAATGGACATACCAATACCAGTTACAACAACCTATTCAGTAATTCTAAGATCCACATACACATCCACTCATTCACCAACAGTCCTTATACAGTCACTCATACATATACTCACTCATATGTACTCATACACCTATATATCCTGTTACACAACGCCACTCATCCATAGTTACTCACACACAGTCACTCATGCTAATAAAGAATCAAACATCCATTTACTTGCATATACAGTTATACACACACCACCACACTTCTACAGAAACTTACACATACTTAGTCTTTTAAACAATCACTTATAGAAACACATATTTATTCATACAGGAACTCTTTCAATCTCTCACTCACATATATTCACTTATATACACCAATAGTCACATTTACTAGTTTAAAACATATGTAGTTACTCATAAAGACAGTCATTCACTCACTAACACACCCATGCACACACTCATCCACCCATACAGTCCTGCACACATGCTGTCTTCAACACATACAAACAGTGAGTCACTCATTCATGCACCTATGCACTACGTAATACCCCCAGAACCATACAGACACTCATACTGATACTCAAAAAACCAACTAATAACCTATATAGACACTCATGTAGCTACTCACCAACCCATGCAGCCACTTATACACAAAGTGAGAGACTGATACAGATATTTACATATTTAAACATTACTCACTAAGCCATGTATTCACTAAGATGCACTTAATCAGTCAGTTATACAATCAATTTTTCAAAAACAAATCATCCATTTAGACACTTATATACCCATTTATTCTTCCATCGACCTTGAGATATACATATATAAAAACATATGTAATTTTCAGAAAAACACACATTCACTGGATGTCATTTGAGATGTCATCAGTGATGTCATGAGTGATGTCACTGACCATGTCATGAGTGATGTAATATGTGACGTCATCAGCAGTGCATTGAGGGCGCGCAAGTTATAGTTAGCTGAACTAACTATAACGGTGGAATTTCAATGGTTTGTCCAGCTAACTATAACGCCCCTGAAACCTATGGTTTTTTCAGTATATATATATATATATATATATATATATATATATATATATATATATATATATATAGACAGAAAATGCTTTGGGAGGGAGGTTTTGGACAACTCAATATCACAAAAAGAAGAGGGTTAAAGCGGTTAAGCGGTTTTGGAGCCAGGAGAAAGGAGCAGTTGCAAAAGAGTAACCATAAGTGACTGTGCAAGGAGGGACAGTGCATTTGACGGCACCACCTAATTGAATTGTTTTGGAAGTGGTGAAGGCCAAGGTACAGGCCCATGGTGACTAGGCAGAGAAGGGGAAAGAACTGGAGATTAACCGGGGATTGACCACGCATGAGGGAGTGAGTGCACTCTCAGACATAAGTGGTGACGAAGGACAGAACCATAAACCAACTGTGCCCATCGCAGTAGCGGCCCCGATTAGACACTTTGATCCACAGCTCAACCCAGATTATGAGCCCTTCAAGAAACGACAAACATGGCAGGCGGAGAAAGAATCTGTCGACATGTTGTGGCTCCGGAAGCTGGCGAGCCCATTCGTGAACATCAATCAACCTGAATAAATCCATGCCCAGATAATACAGGGCTGCTAGTCGGCGGTGCTCAGACGCCTCATGTTGCAACAATCGGGCATCTCCCTGGACGACGTCCTAACCTGCACCCATGAGCTGTTTTACAGCAGGGTTGATGACATGGAATTAGTCTTGGGAAGCAGCGCTGCCTCAACGGGGTCCACGAGAGTCATGAAGGTGAAGGAGGAACGTGTCAATGCAATCCAGAGACGTCCTGCACCTTCCCACCTGCCGGGTGCATTGAAGCCGCAAGAAAGCCAGTGCAGCAACTGTGGTCTAGATCACTGGACGCGGAACATCTGCCCTGCAAGAGGACAGACATGCTCCAAGTGTGGACAAATCTATCCCTTTGCCGAGGGGTGTTGAGGCGAAAGGCAGGGGCCCAAAGTTGGGTGCCCAAGCAGGGCAACTGCTGCTCTGCATCAACTGTCTCTCCACAAGAGGGAAGCTGAAGGTTTTCCAGAAGGCGGGGGTAGGGTGCCCCTCCAGATAAAACGTCCCCCTCTCATCTGTACGGTGGAGATTGGAGGCACCTTCATATCAGCCTTAATAGACACAGGCGCCTGTGTGTATGTCACAGACTCAGTGCAGTTCAACAAGATCATGCCATGCTCCAATCTACGCCACCAAGACACGGATGGAGGCACCGAACTGCTGCTTCCGAAGGGGATAGTGGAAGTAGATGTGAGTACACGATTCACATGCCTCAGCCATGGCGCAAGAGTTCTTTCAACTCTTCACGAGACTTGGTCGGCTCAAAAGTAAACAGATCAGCCTACACATCGATGGAGCGTAACGCCGTAGAAGGGTCCCATTTTAACTGAGGCAATAGATGGAAAAGGAATTGTGGGACCTAAAGCAAAAGAGGGTAATAGAAAAAGGTCACCGTTCCTAGGCCTTGGGTGTTCCTGTAAGTCATTGCGCCAAAGCCCCAGCAGCCGGGAGCAATCAGGCTACATGTCAATATGAGGTTCCGAACAAAGCCATCCAAAGGGAGCAACACATTACACCGACTATAGACGACATTGAGGCGGACCTGAATGGCACCCAATGGTTTTCGAAGCTCGATCAAAACACTGGCTATCATCAGCTGGCGCTAGAGCCTGCCAGTCGCAATATCACATTTTTTCCCACGCACATAGGCCTCAGGAGGTATCAGAGGCTCAATTTCAGCATCTCGTCAGCCAGAGGTATTCCAAAATACCATCAGGGATACCCTATTGAGGCTGGCTAGGGAGCTGAATGAGAGTGATGATATCCTGATTTTCTCAGAGAGCCTTGAAGAACACCACGTGCGGCAGAGGGCCACGTTGAGGTGGCTGGCAGAATGCAGATTGACACTGCACCAAAAAAAGCGCACTTTCCACAAAAACTCCACCGAGTTCTGTGGCTATATCCAGGGATGGCCTGAGGGTGGATCAGAAGAAAGCCAAGGCCATAGAAGTGTGTCCATACCACAAAATGCGACGGAGGTGAGGAGTTTCCTGGGTATGGCGACGTACTGCGGCAGGTTTGCCCCAAATCTGGTCCCTTTGTAAGAGCCACTGAGAACCCTAACGGAAGCAGATGCCCCATGGGAGAGAGGTCCAAAGTTGGAAAAGGCCTTCAGGCAAGTGAAAGAAGCTCTCCTTGATGACACAATGATGGTAATTTTCGACCCCCAGCGATGAACAGAGCAGTGGTTAACGCAAGTCCTGCAGTACTGGGAGCGATGCTCCTACAAGTGAAAACAGAAGGTTAATGGGTACCCATAGCATATGCGAGAAGGGCACTTTCTGAAACAAACCAGATACGCTCAAATTGAGTGAGTAGCATTGGCCATCCAGTGGGCATGTTACCACTTGTACTTGTGTGGGCAGCGATTCGGAGTAGTCATGGATCACAAGCCATTGGTCCCGTTGTTTGAAGGATATGCCCGACTGGCAGCCCCGAGGATTGAGCAGTGGGTGGTGCAGCTGCAGCCATAAGCCTTTGAGGTGATCTACCATCAGGGGTGAACAACCCGGCTTCAGGAAAGTAGGATCAGCTTTCACGGTCACCCCCACTTTTGCTGGTATCATTATGTTTTACTAACTGGTCTGACTGGGATCCTGCTAATCAGGACCCCAGTCTCAGTGCTTCTTCTCTAAATTGGACATGGCGAGTACTTAGGTACACTTCAGATTGGCTACTGGTATACCCCAATAGGTGCCTAGTATATGGTACTAAATTACCCAAGGTATAGGTAAACCAGGGGTCTCCCATGGGCTGAAACATATATTATGCCACCTATAAGAGACTACTCAAATTGTAACTACAGGCCTGCCATTGCAGCCAGTGCAAGCTAGTGCTAGCACCACTTATGTCAGATATAAGATTCCTTATATCTGGGGTCACTGTAATTAAAACCTATAAGGCACCCCTGAGGCATGCCTTTCAAATCTGAAGGCCGGGTGCTCAGTTCTAAGTGTGAGGGTGCCACTGCATGAGCAGGACACCCCTACAACCTTCAGAGTTCATTCTCCATTGTTGTAAGTGCATCGGCCATTAAGATACATAGAGTGGCCATGCGTCATTACACAATGACCATCTCTAAACTGGCTGTAACAAACTCGGTCATGTTTGGTATCAATTACGGTGTGGAGGTATGATTCCATGCACTGTAAAGCTCCTCTGGGAGGCCTTCAGTGCTCCCGGTACCAGTCTTCTAAACCCTGACAGCAAACTATGGCTGCTGCCGAGCAGAGACACGATTCTGCCCTCCTGCAGCTGAGCCAAGTTCGAGCAGAACAATAGGTATCCTGTCATAGGGAGGTGTGACCGCCTCCCAGACAGGGCTTGTGTATTGGGACAGGGTGGGGGCGCTTGCCAGCGCCACTTGCTTGAAGGGCACATTTAGTGCCCTCCTTGCATACTCCAGCCCAAACCAGTTCAGGGAGCTGTTGGTTCCCGCTCTGGCGCAAAACAGAACAAAGGACATGGGTTTGTCTTCCACACTTTCCAGCCCCTCCTCTGGGAGGGACCCCTAAATCGTTCCTACCCTTTCCTTAGGGTAATTAAGGGCTTAACCATGGTTAGGTCCCTAGATTCGCCGTGGGACAAGATTCAGATCAACTACCACTTCAACCATCTGAAAAGCTCTAGACTTCGCGGAACCTAGACTACAACTGGGAAGACTCCTGCTGCTCCTGGTCTCGTTGTCCTGCAAGTCTGCTGCAAAGTCTGTACCTATGCTCCATACAGCTTCTTCACAGGACCTGTGGACATCCAAGACACCCAAAGGAATCTCCTTTAGAGTGAAGGAGTCACTCCCCTGCATCCGCAGGCACCGCAACACAGCTGACCGGTCTGCTGATCCCAGGCTCTGACGGACTCCAAAAGACTCAGCAACACAGGGGGTGGTTCTGCAACTCCCACGAGGCCTGCACTGTCTTTTCACTGAGCTGGAGGCCAGTATCCCTCTTCGAAACTGCTGGAACAGAACCCCTGTGCACCATGTCGACTTGCCGTTGCCAAGGCTTGTTGACTCTCTCCTCCAGAGATCACCGGGCTCCAAAAAGCTCCAGCATCAAGCATCTCCTACAGCCAAGATCTTTGCCAGCACCGCATCCTTTGCACCATGGTCCTTCGTCCTGTGGTGAGCAGCTCAAGGTCCTCTTACGACTCCTGTGCCTTTGGCCGGTCGGTCCTCTCGAGGGTCTTCTTTGGCTCCAGTGGGCTCCCCTGCTTGCTCGGGCCAGCTCTGACTTAACTGCTTGTGGTGAGTCACTTGGACCTTGCTGGTCCTGACACTGCACCTTTTTCCTCAACTACGTTTGTTGCCTTTGCCAAGGCTTGTTGGTGTCCATGCCAGACACTGACCCCTTGGCTCTTGACATCTGACGTGGGACAGCTCATGTATGGCTCCTGGTACTCCTCTGCATCGCCTGGTCTGTTCAGCTGCAGTTTCCAGGGCACCGTCAACTCTCCTGCATCTTCGACAAGGGTGGGCATTCGTCTTCTGTGCCTCATGATCACTCCTGAGTGGCATAGACTCTGTCCCCTCTGCTTGCGAGTACCTCTCATCTTGAATCCACCTTGTGTTCCACCTGACACTTTCACCTTCTTCACCACCTGCATCTTTACTGAAGTTCTTCATTGTGGTCTACGGCGGTTTCCGACGTAACTTTGCACCTATGCACTGGCTTCCCTGGAGTAGGTATCCTGGTTCCTGGGGTATCCATGGGTGGGGCTATGTTATGTTATGTTAGCAGGTTTTTTTAAAGCGCACAGCTGCCTCAGCAAAGAGGCGTCCCAGCACACAGGTGGGGTGACTCTCCAACCTTCCATCTTACACAGGATTTCTTCAGGGTCCGCTGGGAAGGGTCCTTCTTTAAAATTGCAACCACAACTTACCCTTTGACTAACATTAAGCACACTGTTGTGTTCCCACTCTGCACACAACCTCCGTGGGGTTCCTAGATGCTCACCTTGGGTGGTTCCTTGGGTCCACAGCTCTTTTATGTCTTCTGGATCCATTCTTGTCTTAGATCGTGGATCGCATTCCACTATTTTAGTATATGGTTTGGTCTCCCCCAGGAACCACTGTGTAGTCTGTGCTATTTACGTATTCTATTGACAAAGTATTGTGTTGTATCTCTGGGTAGGAGATAATACATTGTGTTAGTGATTGTTAATAATAAATATTTTAGATGTACCGTGTAATGCAACAATCCTCTGGTTAAGCGCTCTGATACCTCCGGGTCTAGTCAGCGCTATATAAACTTCTCAAATCAAATAAACTCAAAACTGGTTTTCCTGAACACTGAGACCTGAGCAACATGGCTGATGCCCAGTGGAGCTGCTAGACAGCTAATGAGGAGATTGGCCCTGGTTTCCCCCTTGACCGTCACCTACCCAGCCGGACATTGGGCACAGTTCCTCCTCGTCTCCCCGCTATTACTCCTTCCTCCCCTCCCTCCTACGAATTCTTGCAACATTGTTTATGTGTACTGTACCTTACTATGCTCTTGTAACTGATGTAACTTTTAACGCAATGATCCTAAATGTAAAGCGCTCTGATACCCCTTGGGTCAAGTTTGCGCTATATAAAATTTTATAAATAAATAAATACATATTTATATAAATACACCGTGTGGTTCTTTTTCTTACATAGGTGAGCACCATATACTAAGCCAGCCTCTCACACCGTGGAACTACATCCGCCAGCTTCGGAAGGCCGAGAACATGCAGGTTATGACGAAGAAGCCAAGGACTTAGTGCGGATGGTGGTACGCTAAACATGCCCAAAAGCTCTATCAACAAGAAGCGATGGAAGCGGATGAGAGCCTCTCGAAGACAAAAGAACCTCTTTCTAGGAAACAGTGGAAAGATTTCTTTGAAGGCTCAATCTCTGATGCACATAGAGCATACGGCAAGGAGCCAGCTATGGTGAGTACGGAAAGAACTGAGCACCAGCGAAGAAATCTTGCTATTCGGAGGCTGGCAGATCGTGGTGCCACGGAGTCAATGGACCTGAGTGGTCAACTTGGCACACCAGGGCCACCAGGGTGTGGTTAAGACGAAGGCATGGTCAAGGAACAAGGTGTGGATCCCCGGGATGGACACCCAGGTATATGAGAGAGTGTGCAATTACCACTTTTGCGCCTATACCAGTCGGAATTCACTCCCGGCCCCCATAATCATGAAGAACCAAGCCTGAAGCCATGATGGAAAGGGAGCTTCCAGAACAGCCACCTCGTGGCCATGCTAATTGACTCACACAAAATTCCCCATGGTGGAACTAGTGCAGTCAACTGCATTTTCCAAATTTAATTCAGTTTTGGAGAAGGTGTTTGCACTAGTCGGCCTGCCCGAAGAGCTGAAGACAGACAATGGACTCCTATTTCAGCGGCAGGAGTTTCAAAAGTATCCGGCCTCCCTAGATATTCGACACAGGAAAGTGACTCCGCAATGTCCCCAAGTAAATGGGGAGGTCAAACGGTTCATTAGGACTTTGAACAAAGCTCTCAGAATAGGAGTGGAACAGGGCGAAGATGCCGAAGGCTGCCTTTATCGATTTCTGCGGGCTTACAGGTAGACCACGCAAGAGAAGAGGAGGGCTACTAACAACCGGGTGAGCTTGGACAGAGGGCCAGTTGTTCCTCAACTCTAAGTGGGGGATAACGTATTTATGTGGCACCGTCACCTGGGGTGGAAGTTACATACTCCATTTGAAGCCGAAACCTGGCAAGTGGTATGAATCTGTGGGACAATGGTCACTTTCAAGCGAGGACATCAGACCACTGTCAGAAACGTACTGTGGTTCAAAAGGGTGACCAGCCCGTCAATGAAGTCTGACAGAGGATCTGGAGAAGGTGAAGATGCCATTGGGGAAAGTCCGCCCATGCCAAATTCACCAAGGTGGGACATGCCCCATGATACCAACACCTTTCCTGGTGGCAAGAGTTCAACACCCTCAATGGCTGGCTCGAAAGCCTCCGCCCCAGCTTGAGTGGGCCTGGATACTCCCGTTCTGGCCAGCAGGAGTGAAGAAGAGGTCTGAAGTCCGAGGTATGACTTTTGCCCTACCCTGCACCCAGCCAGAAGCTGAGGGACTCTGTCTGTCCTGTAGGACAGTAAGGTACACCCCAGTAAAAGTTGGAGGGGACACAGAGTGCCACCTGGCCTCAACAGTACAATGTAACAGCACGCACCCTGATGGCCAGGCTCGGCCCAAAAAGATATAAATAAATGTGACTTTGGTCGCTTGTGGCCACTGCTGAGACTTAAGCTAAGTGTTGGTGTGCATCATTAATGCAGCGCAGCGTGAGCACAGAAGGCCTGGAATTGCGTTTGCCAGGCCACAAACACGACAGCCATTATACTGCATATCACTCATGAAAATCTATGTTGGGAACCTTGTATGCTTGCGAAGGCTTATGCTTTCCAGTTGACACTTTTCCTGAGGTTAAGCATTTTGTCTTGCCAGGCTTGAGTAAATGTCATGTTTTTCAGGTTTATGGTTTGAATTTGAACAACTTGCTTAGTATTGAAAAGGGCCGCAATGGCCATTTGCAGTCTAATACTGCAGGTCTCTGGCAGATCCGATTGATACAAAACATGATTGATTTTTCACCCACTAACTTGCCAGGAACAGTTTCCTTGACATGCGACAGTTAATAAGGCTGTTTGCAGTGTATAACCTCAGCAACAGTTTAAACGTCAGGGCTGTAAAGATACAGGTGTTTTAACAAGATAGAGTGACCGGATGTTAAACCAAAAACAAGCACTAGCAAAGCCAAAAGGTCTTGCCTGTGGGAGCTAATGGCTTTGGCAATGTTTGGAACCATGATGTACAGCAGAGCAGATATTTTGCAGTGTGGCTTTAACTGATTTCAAAAAGCACTATGATGCAGCCAGGGCTAATGCGCTTTTAAAAAATCAAATGCATTAGCACTGGATGCATCATAGCTCTTTATTATTATTTTTAGAGCTACTGCACAGCAGCCATGCTGATGTACAGAATAGCTGCAAATCATTGCCAAAGTTGGCAAAGCCCATGCTGTACAGCAAAAACAAAAGGCAACGGTAGAACCTATTAGTTTTAAAGGCAAGACCTATTGGCTTTGGCAATGCTTGTTTTCTATTCTGATTTGTGGCTTTACCCTTACCTTAATTATTTTGGGGTCATATATGAGTACATCATTTAAGTGATTTTTTATTCCTTAACGTTTTCTATCATTTTTGAAGGACCTCTACAAATCATATTGAAATGCCATTTGATGAAAGAACACTAAGATCTCTGTATCCTCATTTCACATGCCACAACATAAATCATTTCTCTTTTTGATCTACAACCGATGAATAGTGGCATTTTGACAAGTTCTTAATTCTTACCCTGGCTTGCACAAATTTATTTTAGGGGTTTGTACGAATACCTTATTGGTCTGTGGTGTTGTCTTGAGATATTCCTTAGTGAATAGATTACTGCATTAAGACATTGACTTTAAGCCCTGGTAATTTATGTACAAAGGCACTTAAGAGTCTTGGATTTTACTAACATATACTCTGTACTCATTAGGTTTATACTTATTGCAGGCATAGTGGATGTTGATTCCCAAAAACTGTTTTGTTCTGATGATGGTCTGTAACATTAGAGGGTTTCAGGCCGAAACGTCAACCGTTTCGTTGGCTTACAACTTTTGTTTAGATATATGAAACCTCGAAACCAACATTCTTGTACCTTCAATTGGCAGTCTTTATGGTAAATCACTAATGGGTTGGTTTTCCTTCACAAACACAGTATTATCCTTGGTTAACTGAAGGAGTTATTCCAATTAAAACTCTTGCTTCTAAACCGCTTTGTCTTTTTCATGTTTTACAAAAAATTGCGCTAGCAACTGTTTTGGAATTATTTTAAAAGTAATTTCTTTTTGTAGAAACTGTTTTTAATGTGCATAATTAATTAAATCAGTGTAATTGCATTAAAACAACAAAGTTAATATAATGAATTGCCCTTGTGTAATGAATCGAGCAGCTACCAACCGTTCCATGCTCTTCTTCCAAAAATGGAAGGGTGGTTGTAAAATGCCACTGGCTCGAATACAATAGGGACCCTATCGACTATGAGTAAATCTGAATAGTCATCTTCTCCTAATGTAATTTTGATCACATTTCTTAAAGTATTGCTTATAATTGGCGACTGGGTGAAAAAGCCTCAAATGCTACCCTTTTACCATGTAAGAAGTCGCAAAAACACACCACCTGAAATCACTCTGTGGATTCTAATGGACAGCACAAAACGTACTCTTTCAACTCGTAAATTGTGTCATTTGGACAAACAGCACAACTGAGAGAAAAGCAACTCCAGAGACATTTAGTGACAGCAAACATGAAAACTGCACAGGCACAGTTTTTAGTCTGTAGAATGGATGTGCCACTTATTTCACATTTATTTATCTTATTGCTTATTTCTTGAGCTATATCCTCGCTCTGCCATAATGCCACAATAATGTCCTCAGCGGGAGCACGCTTTGCACAGGGAGACGAACCGTAGAGAGAACCTCCTCAGACGGCCTAGGAAGGCTGGGCTAGTGGATGGTACTATCCACAATTGCCAAAAACTAGTGGATAAATAGAGAAATGCATACAAAGAGCGACAGAAAGAAAGCGAGGGACTTTGATATAGATCGGCAGGTCGGATAGATAGACAGATACATACAGCGATACCATTACTAGAATTGGACTAATCTTCGAGTGAATCCTTCCAGACGCCAGCCTAGAGAATGGCCTGCTTATTATATTGTCTCCATGTGTCCTCTGTAGTAACTTAGTCCACGCTGGTATGATGTAATCCAAGTAGGTTTATTCAGGTAAGTAAACAGGTAGGATAAATCCTTATTAGCAGGTTTTTAAGTGCTGTAGGGCAGCCCCGCTAGGAGCAGCCTGCTAGCTGCTCAGCCCCATCCACCAACTGTCATCACTCATCCAGTCACCCAAACATTCCACTCATGGCCCATTCACCAACATTCCATAGAGAGCGCACACACACACACAGGCTGAGCAGCTAGGACAAGGTAACATAGGGTATGAATCATAACACAAGAATACTACATATCTCTTCCCTTTTGAACAAAAGCAAAACATTAAAACTATGAGCATGAAAGAAAAACTATAAACATGAAAGTACAGCAAACAAACAGTCCACACCGAAAAGATGAGGGAGACACCGCCCGCATCATAAATGGATATGAACTATTACAACAGTCAAAAGCCCAGGGACGACGGGAACACCGCATCACGAGAGGGTAAGGAACTAAAGACAAGAAGGAAAGATGGATACAGAATACCCATCCCCCTCCTCAAATAAAGAAAAAATGAACGTCAAAATGTAAATTCTCCATGGAAGACTAGCCGTGTGGATCAAAGGGACTAAAACCGAATATCCTGCCCCCAACTTAAACAAGGGACAACGTGTAAATTCATATACACTCTCCATGTGAAAAAACACGACATGTGGACTAAGACCCAATGTCCTGCCCCCACTTTTAAAAGGGACAACAACGTTACGCAAGTGCTCTCCATGTAAGGAGGTAAACAAGCACAAAACCCTGCACAACAAAAACAAATGTGCGGCACATGGTGTCTTACGCACACATGAACCAAACCCTGCAACCAAAATAATATGTGCGGCACAAGGTGTCTTACGCACACAGGGAAAAAAAAACCTGTAACAAAATAGTACGTGCGGCACAAGGTGTCTTACGCACACAAGGAAAAAACCTTGCGACAAATAGAACGAATACCCATTCTCTATGAAAAAGTGAAAGGAAACAAACCCCTAAAGCCAACCCTCATGTAAGGGTAAAGTGTAAAATAGTGTGGAAATGGGTCTATAAACCCATACGTCAACCCTAATATAAGGGACAGTGTGAAGGACAGTGTGAAAACAATCACAATACAACTGCAAAAGGGACATGGGACAAGGACCGCCACTCCCCTCACTAACAGTTGGCATAGAGGGAACATGGCGGCCAGCTAATCGGCAGGTCGCGAGTCGTTTGCTCTCCTGTCCTCTGTTCTTGGTACCGACTAAGGCCAATGCGGAATGCTTACCTAGTGTGTCTGAGGGACTGATGCCGCCGCATCCTGGTCTGTGATTTTGTCGTTCCGGAGCCTGGTTCTTCGCCTGCTTCGCGTCCCGCTTGGGCCGGGAGGCTTCAGCTGTTTTGCGGACCCGCCCGCCCTCTCTCTCTCCTTGTGGCTGTCTGGGGCTGCCTCCTGTGGGGGTGGTACCGACGCATCCTGATTTGTGGCTTTGCCGCCCTGGAGCCTGGGTTTTCGTCCACTTCGTGTCCCGCTCGGGTCGGGCGGCTCAGCTGTTTCTGCGGCCCGTTCTCTCTGGTTCATCTGATGCTGTCTTCCGTATCTGGGATTGACTGTTCCTGCCTGGGAGTCCTTCCTTTGCCGCCGGAGTCGCTGGAGCTAGTGGTTTCGGGGCTTCGGGGCTAAAGCTGCTGAGGTTTTGGGAGGCTGTCCTATCTGCCTCTGAGGCATCATCAAGGGCTTAATGGCTGCGGTGGAAACGAAGTACTAACAGAGGAAGAGTCGAATTTCTCTTAGCCAGGTAAAAGAGACTGTGGTGGCAGCCTGAATGTGTGCAAGACTTACATTTCCCCTCTTCAGGGCAGCTGGGGCACTATCGCAAAGCAGACGTGCGCAGTGTTATAACCGAGCACAGTTTGCTAGCTGCTTTACACTAGGAGCGCTAGGTGTGCTATGTATATCCCCTGAAAAGCTGCCCCAAATATACAGAGATTGCAGCAGAGGCGAAACTTATTCAGGGAATTGTTTGTATAGGGCTCAATCTTCATATAAACAGCGCAAGCCTTATATTATATTTTCTGACGTGGCTAAAATAGGTAATGAGAATATTTGCTACTACATGGAGGTAGACAAGTTGCAGCCTGAGCAGGACCCAGCTTTATCGGGAGGGAGAAGGCAACAGCCGAATAAAGGGATAGACCCAAACTCAACCAAACAGACGCCCAGTACTGCCACTACTCAGGCAAGGAGGTACAAATTAAGATCGCAAACTTTTCTTGGGATAGAGCCCCTTGTACAAAAGCCAGCGCAGGCAATACAGTATATACAGCCTACGCAGCCTCCTATGCCCACGGAGGCCTTAATAAGTGGCCATAAGAGTAAAAAGCCGGCCTCTAGAACAGGGAAGCCAGCTCTCGTGAAAGGCAGGAAGAGAGATAAAATCCAACCTCTTACAAAAATAACGCCCTCTTTAAAGGCCTACTTTATGTCTAATCCACAGGGGAAAAGGGACCTAAGCAAGGGGACCCCAGTGGTAGACTCCGCTTTAGTTCTCAATCCTGTCATCCCTCTATCAAATAGATACTCTGTACTAGATAAGATTAATGGTACAGCCCCTACCACTATGGAAGATAGACATGAAAACCGAACTGACTTCGGGGATGCGATGGTGGAAGACACAGAACGCAATTTGGAAGGCCGGAGGCAGAGTGTAGAAGGGGTCGAGTTAAGTCCTGCTATTGATTCAATACAAGGGATGCTGAGACAGATATCTGCAGAGATGAGCACCCGATTCTCAACCTCGGAGGATAATCAGAGGAGGATACAGGATACATGCACCAGCCTAAAATAAGATGGGAGAACTTGGTCAGAAGGTCAAGGATAGTGCTCAGGCTAAAAGAGAGAGAGCAGGATGTCGATGAGAGGCTGGAAAGACTTGAAACTGTATCTAGAAGAAACAACATAAGAGTACTAGATTTAAAAGAAGGACTGGAAGGGGACAATCTGAAAGCATATGTTATAGATATTCTTGTTAAAGCATTTCCCCAAATTGCCTCAGCACCAATATGGGAGAAAGAAATACAGCGCATTCATAGAGACCCCTTTAGGTTAGACCCTGCAAGAAAGAAGCCAAGGAAGATCTTAATATGCATCCACTCCTACCCTCTAAAAGAGCAGCTATTAGGGGCAGCCCTTAAACTTAAGTCTATTGAGGTTAATGACATCTCCTTTAAGATTAGGTCTGACATCTCTAGGGTAACGGAAGATAGGAGATGGGAATTAGGGAAGCGGATGGATGCATTAAGAGAGTTGGGGGCTCAGGTGCATCTGAGATTTCCAGCCTTCTTGAAGGTTCTCTGGGCTAATAAGATGTTTAATTTTAGGTTCCCGGAAGAAGTAGACACATTTCTAGAACAGGCTAAAATTAGAAATGAAGTTAAAGGTTAAGGGATGTCGGTACCATATATACCATTATATCTCACTTTTCTTTCTTTGTGGGAGACGGGAGAGCTACGACTCATTGGGCAATACTCATTGCCATGGTTAGACAGGGAGGGTTCCCGGGGGTGGGTGTACCAGCAAATAGGGGGAAGGGATGGTGTGGGGGGGGTTTACACATGTGGTGGGGAGCATTGGAAATTTTTTTACAAAACAAAATGGTTAAACCTTTCTGATATAATAACTCTCAGTAGCCTTAGCAGGGGAGGTGACCAGGACAAAGATAATGATGGTGGATAGACCTCTACAGGGATCAAGACGGGACTTGGGTTTCTTATGCTGGAATGTCAACGGGCTGAGAATTAAGAGAAGACAGCGTCTGATCCTTCAATATCTAAATAATAGTTCGGCTTCAATCTGTTTGATTCAGGAAACTCATCTTTTACAATCAGAGTGCAGGGCATTATTCGGTAAGGAAAGATGGGTAGACAAAATTATTGCTTCAGACCAACAGTGCTGTTCGAAAGGGGCAGCCATTATTTTGAAACCAAATTCGGGGATTGAACTTATCAGATCTCAGGTAGACACAATGGGGCGCTGGGTCATAGCCGAAATAAAATCTTAGATGTCTAAATACACTATAGTTAGTTACTATGGCCCGAATGAGGATGATACAGGTCCACTAAATAATCTTTGTTTTGCCCTGGCTGACTTTGACTCCCCACTTATATTGGGTGGAGATTTTAATGTCCTTATGGATAATGGGCTGGACAGATCCTCCTTTTGGAAACAGATTGCGGCTCCTCGTGTCAAAGCCTATCTTAGGACTACTCTAAAAAATTTTAAGTTATGTGACGTATGGCGGAAAAAAAATGGTGAGGTGAGAGAGTACTCCTTTTTTAGTAAAAAGAATTTACACTTTTCTAGGCTAGATTATATATTTATGGAACATTCTGAGGTGGACAAAGTAAGCAACATAGAGTATATGCTGTCGCGGGATGCAATGAGGCTCGGAGACAGTAGTGCTTTCTCGTGCTCTTTTATTCTTTTTAAGCACACTTTTCCTTTCTATCGTGGGGCGATAATACGGCAAAGTGTTCTCTTCTTCGAGGTCTTGGGTCCGGCGATGGGTAGTGGGCGTCTTCCCTCTCCGACTCCGCTCCAGGGTGCCGAGGTCTTCGGGACAGGGCGCGTATCCGGTCCTCAGGACGGGGGGGGGTGTAAAGAAAGGACAGAAGGGAAAGGTGTGTCAGTACGGCGTTCACAACAAATCCCGAGAAAGGAGCCAGGGAGTGGAGGAGGTTCACCGTGCTCAGTATTCCTAACCTAAGTGACGAAGGTAGTGAGGAAGGGTACAGTCGGGGATACGGTTCTTTTTAGGTTCTAGGCTCACTACGGCGTCCTGCCCAGCCCGCTATACGAGCCCGTACCTGGTGATGCCACGCTTCTCCCACGGAAACGTGGCGGGGCGAGTCACAGGGTCGTTGGCCTCCTGGCTCTGCTACCGGCACCGCTGCTCGATGTCCGTTGGTCTCGTCCGTCGTCTCCTCCTCTACGCTCTTCGCTCGGTTCTCTCCTCTCTCGTTCCGCTCCTCTTCTCTGCTTCTCCTCTCCTCTCCGGTGATCACACACCCCTCTCGTACTCGACTTCCGGGATATGTTGGCTCCGTATCAGTGACGTCCTCCACGGGGGCGTGGTCTGCTGCTAGTTCACTCCAATTAAAGAAACAGTGTTCTCCAGGAGAGCCTGGGCCTCCGAAGGCTGTCGTTCCGTCCCGGGACACCGGGTGCTGGAGGGAAAGAGGGGACATGAAGGGGGACACACAGTCAATGAGAGGCGGGCATGAGCAGTCTCTGTCGGGGCCGGGCTCCGTGTCACACACCTCCCCCCTTGGATTCTCCCGATCGGGGAGAGGGTGCCGTGAGAGAAAGTCCGCGCTACAGTTCTCAATACCCTTACGGTGGAGGACGGTGAACGAAAAGGGCTGTAGGGATAGGAACCAGCGTAATACTCTGGGGTTATTCGACATGTTGCGGCTCATCCACTGTAATGGGGCATGGTCCGTGTATAGGGTGAATGGGTGTCCTTCCAAATAATACCTCAACTTGTCCACCGCCCACTTGATAGCCAAACACTCTTTTTCTATTGTGGGATATTTCACCTCCCTGGGGAACAGTTTCCTGCTGATGTACAGTATGGGGTGCTCAATCCCTCCGTCGGTCTTTTGTGATAACACTGCCCCCACCCCATAGTCTGAGGCGTCCGTATGAAGTATAAAGGGCTTGTTGTAGTCAGGCGATGCCAATACCGGGTTTGTGGTAATGATCCCTTTAAGGGTATTAAAGGCTTTCCACATTGACGGTGATGGTGTCTGTAAAGCCTGTTGATCATATTGTCGTTTTAGGGTGTCTGTTAAAGGGGCGGCTATTTCTGAGAAAGAGGGGATGAATCTTCTATAATAGCCTATCAGCCCGAGAAAGGCCCTCATTTCTTTTTTGGTGGTGGGAAAAGGAGTGTCTGAAATAGCCCTGACCTTCTCGATCTGGGGTTCGATGACCCCGTGGCCCAGTATGTATCCTAAATATTTCACCTTCTGATACCCTACTCGGGATTTTTTTGCGTTTATGTGTAGCCCCGCTCTCTCTAGGGCTTGTAGGACTAAACATAGATGACGAAGATGTTCCTCCCAGCTGGTGCTGAAGATGATAATGTCATCAAGGTATGCTGATGTGAAGGTGGAGTGTTCTCGAAGCGTTTCATTCATTAACCGCTGGAATGTTGCGGGGGCTCCATGCAGGCCGAAAGGAAGGACGTTGAATTCAAACAACCCATCAGGGGTTACAAACGCCGTTTTCTTGCGGTCTTCCTCCCTCAGGGGTACCTGCCAGTACCCTTTTGTTAGGTCCAGCGTACTGATATATTTGGCTTCACCTAATTGCTCGATGAGTTCATCCACCCGTGGGATGGGGTAGGCATCAAATGTTGACAGTTGGTTTAGGGCCCGGAAGTCCATACAAAACCTGGTACTCCCATCAGGTTTCGGTACCATTACAATCGGTGATGACCATTCGCTTCTGGACGGCCGTATGATCCCAAGGCGTAACATTTCCCGGACCTCCTTCCGTATAGCCGGTCGTTTGGCGGCTGGAATACGGTACGGTTTTTTTTTCACTAAGGTTCCTGGAGGGGTATCGATTCGATGCTCTATCGCAGTGGTTTTCCCGGGCTCATCCGAAAGCAAACGGTCATATGGACTGAGAGTATCGAGCAACGTAGTCCTCTGGTGGAGAGTAAGCTCCTCGTTTATGTTCAGGTCCCCCAACGTAGAATCTAGCGTACCGGTGGGCGTACTCGCCAAGTGTACGTCTTTGGGAGGAGGGCCTATCCATTTTTTTAGTAAGTTTATATGGTACACTTGTGTTTTCCTCGGCGTTATTTGTAATCGGTAACTGGTTTTTCCAATGGTGGCGGTGACTTTATACGGTCCCATCCATTCAGTGTGAAATCGTCGGGTGGCCGAAGGTAATAACACCAAAGCCCAGTCGTTTATCATTAGGTGTCTCCATTTTTTTCCTTTGTCATAGCAGTGCTTTTGTCGGGTTTGGCTTTGGGTCAGGTGGACGTAGGCCAGTTCTCGTAGCTTTCCCAGCTTATTTTTCAGGTCTTGTTTGTAGTCCAGTACTCCATGGTTTTCCCCCGTATCTTTCTCCCAGGCTTCTTTGGTCATCTCTAGTAGCGTACGCGGCTGCCGCCCGTAGAGCATCTCAAAAGCCGAGCATCCCAGGCTGCTTTGGGTTTGCCCTCGAATGACATACAGGGCCAACGGAAGAACAGCGTCCCATTCTCTCCCACTCACTGCGAGCATCTTCTTTATGACGGTCTTGAGGGTCCCGTTATATCGTTCAACTAGGCCGTCGGTTTGAGGGTGGTAGACGGATGTTCTTATCTGACGTAGGTCTACTAGTTGACAAACTTCCTTCATTAGGCGGGACATAAACGGCGAACCCTGATCCGTCAGTATTTCCTTCGGGAAACCCACTCGGGAGAACAGTTCGATCATCTTGTCAGCTATCACGCGGGTGGTGGGGTTGCGCAACGGGAAGGCTTCGGGGAAGCGGGTGACATAGTCGACTATGACCAGCGCGTATTGGCTCCCCCTTTTGATTTTTGGCAGGGGTCCTATTAGGTCCATGCCCTCCCTTTCAAAGGGGGTCCCTATAATAGGTAAATTCTGCAAAGGAACTTGGGGTGGGCGCTGTATATTTTTCTTTTGACAAACCTCACAGGCCATACAATGCAGTTTGATGTCTTTGTAGACCCCGGGCCAATAGAAATATCTTAGTACATTCTGGGTCGTCTTTTCACTCCCTATATGTCCTGCAAGGAGATGAGAATGGGAGTAGAACATTATTTGCTCACGAAAGGGGGAGGGTACTAGCAGTTGTGGGGGCTCGTCTTTCTTCCCTTCTCTGTACAACAATCCCTCCCTGATGGTGAACCGTGGGTATGTGGGGTTGGGGTCGTCTTTCGACTGGTGAGCCTGCTCCCAGGCGTTAAAGAGAGAGCGGTCGTTTGCTTGTGCGAAACTGAAGTTTTTGTCTCCCACCCAAGGTTCTGGTGTAACATACGCAGGGTGGGCTTGCCCCTTAGGTAGGGAGGTCTGTGTAGGTGAGCATGTCCTAGCGGTGGACCGAGAAAAGAGATCCAGAAACTCGGGATTGTCTGTCCCTATAATCAACTCCTCGGGTAAGGACTCTAAGACTCCCAGTTTTACTCTATGTTGGGCCCCTCCCGGGAGCTCGAGACTTAGAGTTGCTACCGGATAGGGTTTGACATCCCCATGGACACATTTGATATTCACAACGGACTGGGGAACCAGCTGTTTGGGCTCTACCCACCTCCCTTGTATCACTGACTGTCGGCACCCTGAATCAAGGAGAGCCCGGACCGCTTTCCCATTCACCCTAACACTTACGTAGAAGGAACTCCCAAGTTCCGCGGTATACAAGACCGATCTGGGGACATATCCCACTTCCATGGGCTCTTCTGTGGGCCTGCGGTGAGGACATAAGCGGGCGATGTGTCCCCAATTCCCACATTCAAAACACTGCGGTCCTTTGACGGGGTAGGTCTCGGGTTTGTAGGGCTTTAGAGGGAGGCTTTCTCCGAGTGGGCGTGGTTTTCTCTCCGGTTTCAACGGCGCGGGGCGTGTTGGTTTCTCGGTCTCCCATGGAGCGTTCCGTGGTTGTGCTCGAGCGTATGACGTCGCCATCTCAATGGCCTGAGCCACGGTCAAGAGTGGTTGTTGTCGTAGCCACCTTTGGGTACTGAACGGTAGAGCTTCCAGGTATTGCTCAAGGTACACCTTGTCCATTATATCCTCTTTTGTGCTGGTGTTTGGAGTCAACCACTTGTCAGCAGCCATTTTTAGGCGGAAGAACAGAGTCTTGGGGTTCTCGCCGGGTCTCCCTCTTTCTTTCCTGAAACGCACTCTGTACGCTTCGGCATCTAGCCCCAGATGGTCCAAAATTATGGCCTTGATAGTGACGTAAGGTACTGTGCCGGTCGCGTTGGCCACCTGATAGGCCGCTTGTGCCTCGCTGGTGAGCAAAGGGGCGAGGAAATATGGCCACTTTTCCACCGGCCACCCGCACGCTAGGGCAGCCCTTTCAAAGTTTAAGAGGAACGCATCAGGATCCTCTCCTGCTACATACTTCTGTAGTGAGATACCGGATGGCCCCGGAGGAGCCGGCCTGGGACTGGGGTTGGAACCGGCAACCGGATCTCGAATCATCGTGTGGAGGCCATCCAACTGCGCCGTGATGGTGGCTTTAAAGGTCTCTCTATCCGCTTCTGCCGACTTCAGTTGCTGTTCCACTACCCATCCTAACTGCTCCTGTCCTTGTATGATGTGCTGCAAGATTTCATCCATCTTTTCCTTACAGATGTCGGTGCTCATGCCCGCATTCTCCACCACTTGTCGCGGGATGCAATGAGGCTCGGAGACAGTAGTGCTTTCTCGTGCTCTTTTATTCTTTTTAAGCACACTTTTCCTTTCTATCGTGGGGCGATAATACGGCAAAGTGTTCTCTTCTTCGAGGTCTTGGGTCCGGCGATGGGTAGGGGGCGTCTTCCCTCTCCGACTCCGCTCCAGGGTGCCGAGGTCTTCGGGACAGGGCGCGTATCCGGTCCTCAGAACGGGGGGGGGGGTGTAAAGAAAGGACAGAAGGGAAAGGTGTGTCAGTACGGCGTTCACAACAAATCCCGAGAAAGGGGCCAGGGAGTGGAGGAGGTTCACCGTGCTCAGTACTCCTAACCTAAGTGACGAAGGTAGTGAGGAAGGGTACAGTCGGGGATACGGTTCTTTTTAGGTTCTAGGCTCACTACGGCGTCCTGCCCAGCCCGCTATACGAGCCCGTACCTGGTGATGCCACGCTTCTCCCACGGAAACGTGGCGGGGCGAGTCACAGGGTCGTTGGCCTCCTGGCTCTGCTACCGGCACCGCTGCTCGATGTCCGTTGGTCTCGTCCGTCGTCTCCTCCTCTACGCTCTTCCCTCGGTTCTCTCCTCTCTCGTTCCGCTCCTCTTCTCTGCTTCTCCTCTCCTCTCCGGTGATCACACACCCCTCTCGTACTCGACTTCCGGGATATGTTGGCTCCGTATCAGTGACGTCCTCCACGGGGGCGTGGTCTGCTGCTAGTTCACTCCAATTAAAGAAACAGTGTTCTCCAGGAGAGCCTGGGCCTCCGAAGGCTGTCGTTCCGTCCCGGGACACCGGGTGCTGGAGGGAAAGAGGGGACATGAAGGGGGACACACAGTCAATGAGAGGCGGGCATGAGCAGTCTCTGTCGGGGCCGGGCTCCGTGTCACATATGCCTATTCATATTTCTGATCACGGGGCAATAGTCTTCAATTTGGAGCTCCCTCAAAAATCTCCTATGAAGAGATGGACTCTAAATAGGAGATTTCTACTGCAGCCTTCCACCCCTGATCTCTTGAAATCCAAAACCGCCTGTTTCTTACAAGACAATCTCGGATCAACCTCCCTGCATAATGTTTGGGATACTTATAAAGCCTGGTTGAGGGGAACTCTAAAGGGGCGGTAGCGGGCTGGTCTAGGGCAGAGAAGACTGAGTTGGCCGGCCTAGAGTCACAAATAAAAAAAATAGAGGTAGAGCTTAAGTTGAGGAATACAACTGCTACAGTGAGAGAAGATCTAGTAAGGAGACTCGAGGAAGTACAGTTGAATTTTAGGCTTAAATCTGAGGAGATCATACTTCAAAAATGGGAAGCGAGTAAGATGTTTGACTTTGAGCAGGGGGATAACCGTGGTACACTCTTGGCGATAAAAATTCGAACTGATAGATCCTATAACTACATCAGTAGGATAAAATTTCATGCACATATCACTGAGGATAAAGATGTGATAGAACAGTCTTTTGTACAGTTCTTTCAGGAGCTTTATCAAGAAGATTCTTATACAGCGAAAGAACACAGACTCCTGGCTTATTGAGAAATTACTCCCGAAAATATCAGAGGATAGTCAGAACTTCATAAAGTCTAAAATAACTGGAAGTGAGATTTTGGCGGTATTAGATAAATCTAAGAGGGGAAAGACCCCCGGTCCAGATTCAATCCCAATTGAAGTCTACTCCATATTAAGAGATCAGATTATTCCAGTTTGGTTGAATCTATTTAATGATATTCTAGGTGGTCTTTCCCCCCTGCCAGACTCTTGGAATGGAGCACTCATATCTCTCATTTTAAAACCAGGGAAGGATCCGACTCAATGCCAGTCATATCGTCCGATTTCCTTATTAAATACTGATTTTAAAGTATTTGCAGGGATATTGAATAACCGCTTGTCAAAAATTATAGGTCCCATTATACATCAAGACCAGAAGGGTTTTATTCCTGGTCGGCAGATGTCAGAACTGGTATATACTCTAATTGGGGCAGTTGATTTGGCAGTGTCACAGAATATGCCTTTTTCCATCATCACTGTGGACGCAGCCAAAGCTTTTGACCGTGTAAATTGGCACTTTTTAGATAGGGTCTTGAAGGTTTTTGGACTCAGGGATGAGTTCAGGGATGTACTCAAGAAAATTTACTGGTCACCTTATGCCCAGATACTAGTTAATGGAAGCCCTTCCCCAACTGTTAAAATAAGTAGAGGAACTAGGCAGGGTTGTCCTCTGTCACCTATTTTGTTTGACCTATATATTGAGCCCCTTGCCCAAAGTCTCCGTCAGAACCAGATGATAACCCCCTTTTCTATAAATGGATTTGAGAGGAAAGTCGCCCTTTATGCAGATGACTTGGTGTTAATGTCCCCTAATCTCACTACTGCACTCCCGGAGCTTATGGCTGAAGCACAGGCGTTTGGGAAACTTTCAGGGTATGAAGTGAATGAAGATAAGATGGAGGTTATGGCATGGAATATCCCAGATCATGAGAGCAAGTCGGCCAGGGAGCTTAGATACTTAGGAATTACAATTACCCACGACCTGGAGAAACTCCCAAGAACAAATCTAGAAAGGGTGTCTAAAGAGGTCGACTTCTTGTTGAAAAGGTGGCAGAGTATACCTCTCTCCCACTATGGGAGGGTGAACCTCATAAAAATGTCCATACTAACAAGATTTACCTACCTGTTTAATAATATTCCTTTAGCATTTGCAAAAGCGGATCTGCTTAAAATCCAGGGCAAGATTTAGTCTTTTATATGGGCAAGCAAGGGGGTCCTTCTATCCTGGAAGAAACTAAGACGTAAACTGAAGCAAGGAGGTATGGGTTTACCTGACCTACAACTCTATTGCTGGGCCTACCAGTTAAACAACTGTAGGATGCTACTGCTCTCCCCAGACAAGTCACTAATAGGGAGTATGTTTTTCGCCATGTTAATGAGCATAGACGCATTCGGATTTATGTATAAATTCGGCTCTTCTAAATTCTTCAAAAAAGTGCGTTTGAAGACTTTACAAATGGCGGCAAAGCTATGGTTAAGCTGTCGTGATTGTCTCGGCCTCTCATATTATAGTGAGTGGGCCCCTGTGTGGGGATCCCAAGGAACTCCGGAGTGCCTCCTAGATGCTTTAGCTCGTCCTTTGTTTGAGGCTGGTGTCATGTCTTGGAAGGATATTGTCCTAAACAATGAATGCTTCTCATGGGAGTATTGGAATTCCAATACTAGAGGCACTTTATCCAGGTTTAAATACTATCAGATTGCTTCCTAGTGCAAGAATCAATCCTGGCCGCCCTTTGAGGAGTGTCAAATGGAAAGTGACCTACAAGATGTGGCTCCCAGGAAAAAGGAGGTGGCTCTTTGGTACGGGTATCTCCTAGCCGCAGCCGACAGGAAGATCGACAACCCACCGCGAGTCTGGGAAAACTACTTGCCGAGAGAGGAGTTAGATCAATTATGGCAAGTATCAATAGATACTCTTTATTCGACTGTCAAATCTGCTCCACTCAGAAAGAAACCTTTTTTTACAATTCACAGGCTATATTGGTCCCCCCTGAAAATTTCAAGAATGAGCGGCGGGGGAGAAGCAAGATGCATTAGGTGTGGCTCCCTGAATGCGGATGATGTTCATATATTTGCCTCCTGCCCTAAGATACAGGGATATTGGAAAAACGTGGGTAAGAGTATTTCTAAGGTGCTTGGTTTAGATGTAGAGATAAGCCCATCTCTTATACTTTTTGGGATAACCCTTGAACCTGGGGGGAGGCAAGACATGAACGTACTGTAATATAAGCTGGTGTTTTATATGATCCTTCTGGCCAGGAGAGAGATATGTAAACTTTGGCGTCAGATGGCACCACAGTCTTGGAATGCCTGGTGGAATTCAGTTACTTATTTTAGAGCTCTGGATCAAAGGGTGAACATCTATAGAGGCAGGCCTGCTACGGGGTTATTTTGGAATCTCCTGGATGGAAATACAATGGATAGTAGATTAGAGTAGGTTAAGGTTAAATTCCAATGATTAAAACCTCTTGGTCAGCTCATGATGTGTACTTTGGGCGGTCCCCAAAGAAGAAAACATTTGAGACTGAAACCACCAAGTCATCAGCATTAGTGGTGGATTAGGTCGAGAGGTTGCTGTGGCTACGGAGGTTATATGAGGGAGTTGGCATAGAGCTATAACAAGTGACTTGTAAAATAATACATTTATTTTTCCTGTAAAAAACACAGTAAAACTGGCAAAATTTTTAGTTTACCACATGAATGAGCAACAGCCAATAACTGGGGTAGTCAACACGTGTGAGCGATGTC
Source organism: Triturus cristatus (assembly GCF_964204655.1). NCBI lineage: Eukaryota > Metazoa > Chordata > Amphibia > Caudata > Salamandridae > Triturus > Triturus cristatus. The sequence goes on from NC_140590.1 coordinate 1,353,358,148, forward strand.
TCACACGAAATAGCATCAGTCATTTATATGAGAGTGAACTGCAATGTCTAACAGCTGTTTCTAATGGAGCACGTACGGCCAATAATAGTCTTAACAGACAACCACATCAGACTCCATTTCGTAAAGAGATCGTTGTTGGCCCCCCGACTGTGCACAAATGTTCTGACGAACCCAAAGGAAGAAAAATACCTGGGAATACCTGTGCTCCCATAAACACACCGCCGGCAGACAAGAAGAAATGAAGTGTAGCCAATATTCTCACCACGGGGTTTCAGTCAGACTTCAACCTTCAGTTAACTTTAATGGAAACACCGCACCTGACAAAGACGTGGCTGGCAAATCGAGGGCAGAGCACTAACAACAAATATGAGCCATAACCAACCCAAAGATGGCCGCACGCGGTTCACATCACGGCGAGTGGCTCCCGGTGCATAGGTGCTCCCAAACGTTGGACAGCAGCTAACAATCCTACGTTGAAGTCGAAGCGTCACAGGAGACTTGTGGCAGGCAGCAGGATGTAGGTAAGTGCTCGGGCTGATAGGACTCACGCCTGAGTGTGTGTGCGCTGACTACGACTCACGCCACCATTTTTTAAAAATCTGTGTAAGAGCTGTTTAACTGCCACTGTGATCTGGATGGCTCAAACTACCACCAAAAATAAAAGACAGAAAATGTCTCAACCATTTGACCAGTAACAGGTCAAATTCCAACGTGGTCAGAAAATGCCACAGACAAGAGGTCTCATCAGTAAAGTTAAAAAAACAAGGACAAATAATGTCTCATCTCTCTTTGTCACCAAGGGTTTGAAAGACATTGCTGCTGTGTGGCCTCAAACACATCTTCACACTTGTTACCGTTCTGTCAGCCACTGCTAGTGTAAAGACACCCAATAGCTTGTGAATCCGATAGAAAAGTCCATGTAAATCTGTTTGCACACCTCCATGCGTAAATCTGTGCAAGTCCCAGTGTGTAGGGAACACCGCCCCAACGCAGGCAGAAATAAGGCACACACATGTAAAGTTTGTAAGACTTGTTTGTGAAAAAAATGTAAATGCGAGTCACACTGCGCAGCGTTCATGAAATAAAAATAGTGTCTCACTGTACTTGAAGACTCACTCTGCACAGCATCCATGAAGTAAAAGAAGTGGCTCATTGTATTTGAAGTCTCAGAACTTGATGTAGTTTCCTCTTGAGACGGGGTACAGAACGCTTGAGTAGGGGCTGTCCGTTGTAATGGACACTGGTGGGGCTGCACGGCGCGCTGTACTAATTTCCTTACTTCCCTTTGTAGCATATAGTGTTTCAAGTGATCTTCTTGTGTAGCCACAGGTGACTCATACTTGTGGCGTCTTGTCCTTGTCAGTGCCTGTCGTCTTCTCCCTGTTGTATCTTCTTCCCAACATGTTTTAGAAGGCATCTTGAAGTCTCTTCAAGCTACTTGTATTAACTGTAGAGCGTGGAGATGTCTCCAACTCGTCGCCAAAATGTATGTAGTAACTTAGTCCACGCTGGTATGATGTAATCCAAGTAGGTTTTTATTCCGGTAAGTAAACAGGTAGGATAAATCCTTATTAGCAGGTGTATAAGTGCTGTAGGGCACAGTGGCGTAAAGAAAGTTCAAGGAGCCCCCCTGCAATATACACAGAGGGGCCCCCGCTCCGGATTTATTCTGGAGCGCTCAGGCATAAGTACTGTGCCGAGGGGGCCCCCTGCAGCTTGGGGGCCCCCCTGCACCGCGGCGGATGCGGGGGCCTGTGTTACGCCCCTGGTAGGACAGCCCCACCAGGAGCAGCCTGCTAGCTGCTCAGCCCCATCCACCAACTGTCATCATTCATCCAGTCACCCAAACATTCCACTCATGGCCCATTCGCCAACATTCCATACAGAGCACACACACACACAGGCTGAGCAGCTAGGACAAGGTAACAGAGTATGAATCATAACACAAGAATACTACACCCTCCTTGCAGCATGTACCACATGAACATCCAAAAACGTCTTGCTGTTTCAAATTTCCACGTTTTTTTTTCCTAGCTCAATTTACATTATTTTATTTGGAGACTAATGTATTAAAAACAGTGACAACTAGTCTGAAATCAACTGCAAATGAATGTCCTCGTGTACAGCTGACACCATTGTATACTAACCTGAACCGGTTTCCCCTGTACTGTACCACGGTCCCGTAATAAGCGGTGCTTCGAGCTTCTCAGCGATGCGGCCTCCGAGCAGGAGGTGGCGCTATTGTAACCACAACAAAACAAACAAAACGTTCTTAAAATGTACATGCAAATCCATACAAAAACATCTCGTGTGCCCTCAGTTTCTGTAGCCTAGGGTATATTTGGCCCATCTGTCTGCACGGTCTTATGTGTGAAATGTACTTTGAAGGAACCAGGAAGAATCACCGGTGGAAGGTTTCAAAATATTCTTACACACTGAAAACATGCACATTTGTGGGCAGCATACGTCGTTCTTTGTTGGCGATTGACGTTTTAATATGACAAAGAAAACCGCATATCAAACATTTCCACCTTAAAACGACATGTTATCTCGGGCGCTGTGGAACTAGAAATCTACCTCACCTCAGCCTCACACCCACGTGTGACTGGAGCAGGTTTCCAGAATGTGATGGTGGGCCCTACCATGCGCCGTAGCCATACTGCAGCGGCTCTCGCTGTGACTGTAAACCACACCTTACAATCTCATGTGGGTATAGACTTCGTGCGGTCTGAGACCCCTATATTTATAGCCTCCGGCCCCGCCCAGCCAGAGGATGTGATGCGATGCGATGACATCAGGCGCACGAACTACCTCTATAGAGTCCGTGTGGCTCATTACTCAGAAGATAGAAACCTCACAGGATGGATGTGATGTGGGCACCATTACAAGAGGCTTTGAGGCCGCTGGGCATTCTTCGCTTTTTAGGGAATAAGACTGCAAAGCCATTCTAAATTATAAGACGTGCTTTGTGCCTTGCAAGCTCTAGATAAATAACAATACAACACAGTACAAAAGAGGTTGTATTGTGTGTGACAACGTTAGCCAAAAAGCATGTTGCATTCTGGGACTTCTAGTTTTGCAATTACTATTGAAAAGATGAGCTCACAAATTCTAAAGTGCAAAGTTCTGTTTATTTAAATCCAGTACTGCTGAATGTGTTCTACATAAGAAGGAGCAGCATGGCAGCCAAAATGGTTGGATGCACTTTAACACTTTGAACAAATACTTGTAATGTGACAACCGTATTAATGGGGTATTTTGATAATCCACAGCTGGTTGGATTTTATATTTTGAGTACAGGTAAATTCAGTTGTGCATGTGTAATTAAGTTCAACATGGTATTGACTGCATTTAAAAACAGAAATCATGCAATTTCCATTGATGAAATGATGCATTGAATAGTTGTACTCAGTTTACACACCCTTCCCAGTCTCTATATTATAATTATCTCCATTACTTATTGTACATGAACAAGCCATCACCCTTCCTCTGACCTCTCTTGGTTTTTTGAAAGAAATGCTGTGATCGCACATATGAAGAATACCCATCAACTGTAATCTCTGGCCTGATCTAAGGCCTTTGTGCGTTAGTTACCAAGCATATTTCATTGCAGGCGTGCCCCCATATCACAAGAAGATTGCGATAACAACGTCCAGACAAGAGCAAAACATCTACCGTGACTCCAGGCAGCAAAGGTGCAGTGGTAAAGGTAATGTGGATTACCTCCTCGTCCGTCTTCCTCGCCACAGTAATTAACACATGAGATTTAGGCTTCCACAGAAACTCCAAGCAAAAGAAAGTCAGCCTAGTAGTCTCCCATCCCTCCAACATGGCCCCCACCTCTGTCCACCAATCGGATAAAAGGAGGCACCGGACACATCAAAGACCTATTTTTAGGTCTCGCCTACGCAGTTAGCATGCGCTGCATAGGGGACCTCTTGTAATCAATTCGCTTTTTCGGCGAAAAACGTGCACGCGTTGCATTGCTTTCAATAGCAACGCGTGCACGTTTAGCGATTCTCTTGCGGAAGCGAGCTTTGGATGGTGCCCCTGCACGCTCCCGCAAGGGAAACGCTCTGTGTGCTCTCGGCCACATTCACCCCCACCCTCACCCACCCCTCCACCCTCAGCGTGTACAGGCGCGCGGGACATCTTTATGTCGTTAAAGACCGTAGAGCGCAGTGCAGGAGAGCGCTGCTCACAAGCCTGTCGCCTCTAGGCACTGCGGTTCGATCCTGGCCTGAGGCTGTTACTCCGCTGAGTCTTTGCAATCATGTGTGTAGCGCTGCGTTTTGCGCATTTTCACCTTCAGGTGCAAAGATTCGATCCTGACCACACTCAGTTCTATTTAAACGTCTTAAATAATTTATTAGACAAGTGCATTGAACCTTTCCTTTCTAGGTCGTAGTTTCAGTTCTGACATCAGCAGGGCATTGGTCCAAGTGAATCTGTGACCGGCTGAGGAGGCCCCGTCTTCTGAACCTTTCACCTCTAGCTGCACGGGTTCGAGTCTGTCCTCAGCCGGTGATTGTACTATTTAAATATTTAAAATGCTCCTGGTCCCCTTGTCACCGCTCCTGTTTGCGCTGGCCTTGGAGCCCCTGGCGGAGTGGCTGCGGTGGCACCCCTCCATCCGTGGTCTCCGTTGGACCCCCGAGTATGAGGACCGTGTGTCCCTATACGCTGACGACATCCTTTTGTACCTAGCCTCCCCACGTAAGTCACTCATAGTCCTGGTTGATGTTTTACGTTCATTCGGCCGGAACTCAGGCCTTGTCATCAACTGGGCTAAATCATGCGTGTATGTGCTCTCTGGGGAGGCTCCTGTCCTTCCGCGGGGTTGTCCAATTCAGATTGCCTCTCAGGGGTTTCGATATCTGGGTGTCTACATTACTCTGGACCCGGAGGCCCGCTACGAGCGGAACTTGCTCCCCCCTCTCCAGCGCTTGAAGGAGGACGTCGTGCGCTGGCGGCGCCTGCCGCTTTCGCCGCTCGGCCGGGCGGCGTTGTTTAAGATGATGTCGTTGCCACGTTTCTTATACGCTCTCCAGAACACTATGGACCCAGTCCCGGCGCGCTACTTCCGTGAGGTGGAGAGTTTGCAGCGCCGCCTGTTCTGGGACGGGAGGCCGCGCATTGCCCTGGCGAAGTTGACGCTCCCATGGTATGACGGGGGGATTGCCCTCCCGGATATTAAACGGTATTACTGGGCCTCCCAGCTAGCTGCAATTAACCATGGCCTCTATGGGCCCGCCTTGAACCCGGCATTTGAGATGGACAAGATGCTACTGCCCGGTGGCGACTACAATCGAGCGCTCTACTCTGGCGCGCCCGACGCTCGCCTGACGGGACCTACGCGTGTCATGGTCAGAGTATGGCATGCGGCCAATGCAGCTATGGGGTGGAAGGACCGTTTGACCCGGGCGTCACCGCTGTATGCGTCTGAGAAGTTGGGCTCTCTCTGGACCTCAAAGGGCTTCGAGAAATGGGACATGATAGGCATCAGTAAAGTGGGGGATCTCTGGTCGAGGGGAGGATTTAAAACATTCGAGATGCTGCAGACGGAGTTTCAGTTGCAGGGCAGTGAATACTTTCGATACCTGCAGATCCGTCATGCACTGGGCTCCGTCTTCCCAGACGTCGCCTCCATCCCGGAGTCTTCCCCCCTGGAGGATAGAGTGCTAGATGGCCACGTCCCAGACAGTACGATCTCCCTTATTTATAAAAAACTGATTAATGATCGATCGGGCTTGCTGATTGGCCTTCGCGAGGCTTGGGTTGCCGACGGTCTGGAATTGGACGATGAGGACTGGACCTCCGCGGTGGCCTCTCCGAAGGAGGTGGCTATACCGGCTCGCCTTCGCTTCGTCCAGCTCAAGATACTCCACCGGGTCTACATGACGGGGCCAAGGCTTCAGCGTATGGGCTATACTGAGGATGGATTGTGTAAGCGTGGTTGTGGTGCCGTGGCGACCTTCCTGCATATTCTATGGGAATGCCCGAAGGTGGAGCGATTCTGGCGCGGTGTGCATGAGGTCCTGCGAGTGGTTACGCGTGTTGCGCTGCTGCCGGAAGCGAGGAGATGCCTGTTGAATGTGTGGGAACCAACTGACTACTCGGCTCCGCAAACGTGGTGGGTGACCCTGGGATATATGATTGCTAAGCGTGATATTGCGCAACTGTGGGGATCCCAGAACCCCCCGGCGGTGTCGGCCTGGAAAGAGCACATGGACTGGTGCATGTTTCGAGAGAAAAGGTGGTGTATGTGGCGAGGGGTAAGCCTGGGACATGGGTGAAAGTGTGGGGCCCCTGGAACGCCTACCGTGGGAGTATCTGCGCGCCACCGTTGCTGCCTGCTGCCTCACCAGCCCCGTCCCCTTAGCTGACTCCTTCCCCTAGCCCCGGGCACAGGGTTCCCCCAGTCCTCGCTCTGTTTCCCTCCCCCTCCTTGGACTCCTCTGATAGTTGGGGTTCCCCATTGGGGAGCACGTGCTGCTATTTTCGACTGTGGGTAGCCTTGTGGGTGTTGTTTTCTTGTTGTTTGTATAAAATGAAACCGTACTGTGGGGTATTATGGCTGTGGCCCATGATGTTGATAACTCCTGCTTATGCTCCTTGTAACGCCAAGTGTTCTATGAACGTATGCCATATGTTTCTGCCATTCCTAGCGGCCGGCCGGAAGGTTGTGGGCCCATATTTGTATATTCTTGAGATTTGTAATAAACGGTTTCAAAAAAAAAAAAAAATGCTCCTGGTGGCGTGTGTTATGAATCTTTCCCATCTAAGCACACAGAGTTGATCCCAACCTTAGCCAGAGGTTCATCTATTTAAATGTTTGAGATTACTTTGTTAACACTGTATTATCAATCGTTCATTCTAGGTACACACATTCGATCCAGACCCCAACCTAAGATTGTTCCTTTAAATTGCCTAAAACATATTTTTCCTTTTAACTAATATTTTTCATATTGGTTAGGATCCAACAGTTCGATAACGCTTTCCAAAAAATCATGAGAAAACAAAAAAAAGCACAGCGAAAGCCAAAAGGCTGGCCGTCAATACAAGACCTCTTTGCTTTGCCAGTGCTTGTTTACTTTGTTGACTATAATTTCAGGCATGTTTATATAAAGCGTCAAAAGCACTGCCGGTGCATCCAAGCGCTAATAGCACTGATGCCCCAAACCTGTGTTTTTCTCGCCATGTGTGATGTGTGGTTGGAAGGGGATTGTTAGGTCTCGCCTACGCCGCGCATGGGCTGCATAGGGGAGCTCTTGTTATCATTGTACCAACCTATATAAGCAACACGTTACACAAACCTACCTACACCTACCACACTTTGTCAATGGTTGATAGCTCCCTGAGGTAAATTAGCAACACTTTGGCTCCATTGTACGAATATTAGAAAACCCTCAGTTCTGATCTGATGAGACTGTGCAAGATATCTAATGAGTCATTTTGAATCCTTTCTTGCAGTGTAGCTCTGGGCGAAAAAGGATTGCCAGGTGGGTGGGAGAGGTAGATATACCTCGCTCCCCGCCCACTGGTGCACCTGAAATGACGTGTGACGCGCCGGACCCCAGAGGGTCCAAACACTAGCCCGGCTGGCTCTGTGCCTTCATGTGGCATTAAGGTGTCTGCCCTCCAAGGGGGCCCTTTGTGCGAGCTGCGGGCAGCCTCAATCTGCGAGTTGGGGGGGAGGGGGGCGGGGGGTCGTGAGTCTAAGACAACTTCCTGACAGTCCCTCTGGGGCGTGAGGAAGGTTAGGGGCATCTGAGGGGTGCAGGGGAGCCAGGGCAGTATTATGAAGAGCAAACAGGATGCGTGAAGCCTTTCAGACCTGTTCAAGCGCTGAGACCTCTAGGAAGAAGTTGGCACAGCAGACTGGTGAGCTGGGCACATGCCACAGAAACGGTGTCACCTGCAGGTTTGATGCTAATCGCATTGTCCAGGAGGCAGAGTGTCTTCAGTACTGATCTGTGCATACATTACAGGTCACAGACTTCAATACCTGGTAGAAAGTATGGTGGGATAATGCGCTTGCTGCTCCCGCGGGTGTGTGTATAATTGTGACCTCAAGTTTAGCTGTATGTTATGTTATATATTGATATAGAAAAAGCTGTCTCCAGTTGCAGCAAGGCACATGGCACAGAACATTTTATTGTGGAGAGGAGCATCTCTGACTTAAGGTGCTGTGAGTGCTTGCATCAGAAAGGAAATGAGATTACAAAAACAAGCATTGGCAAAGTCGGTTGTAAGCTGGGTGAACAAATTAATTAGTGGAAACGTGCAGGATGTATGACTGTATGAATGGTTAAATTGATAAATGGGGAAGGTGCTGGGGTGGTCTGTGAGAAGGGACAGCGCAGCTGCTGAAGGTTTGAAACATAAAAGAGGAAGAGGTCCAGACAAGAGGGGTGCTGGAAAGGCAAAAACACACAGCACGTGCTTAATTTATGTCTGTGTTTGCCAGTGCTTGGCACCAGCACTTAACTTATATACATCACCACATGCTTATGACTGCCTACCACATGGTGGCGTCGTCCGTCTATTCTTGAGGAGCAATCATTGCAAAGTCTGAGGGTTAGTATGTGGCAGTGCTGGCAGTGAGATGGGCGATGGCCTCTAGAGAAATACCTTGGCGCTTATATTTTCACAAATTAAGCGCTGTACTGCCAGCAGTAACTTTGGATTACTTTACTAGGACCAGTGCTTTAAATGGGCCGGTACTCACCGGTACTGAGTACCGGCACTTCTTAGATTTATTACTCTGAGTACCAGCACTTCTCTACTGCCCTGGAGAGTACTGGTACTCATGAAAAGGTTGGCTCATTGCCTGTGCTGGTGAGCAGGAGTGGGTCGTGTCTCTGGCAGCCAAGTCGCCGCTTTTGCAGCCCTGAACTGAGCCACAGCTGAGCTATTCAGCAGGGCTCATTTGAATATTGTCGGGTGCGCACCATCACGCTGTGCTTGACAGAGCAGGGTCCGTTCAGGCCCTGTGCTGTCAATCACATTCACACTATCCTGCGCTTTGTGCAAACACAGGAATCATGGCAGTTGCAATCAGGCTACGGCCAGTCCGGCCCTGGTGGCAATTAAAACAAGCATTGGCATAGCCAATAGGTCTCGCCTTTGGGACCTTATAAGTGTTTAGCCACGCAACAGTTGATGTTGTTGCACCATGGATATTGTGCTGTATAACTAAACACTTAAAAGGTCCCAAAGGCGAGACCTATTGGCTATGCTTGAGTGTGGTTTCCTGTTTTCAGGTAAGTGAGATCGAGGTCCTGTTTTAGCGGACTCTAGTATCCCTGGGATTGAGGTGTGCTGGGCATGCTGAGGTGACCACATGTTGTTTATTCTGTGTTTCACGCTCCCCGAGTTTGGTGGTCCTGCTATAATGGGACTCCCGGGGAGTGCGGTTCTGGCCTTGCCTGTGCGGGCCGCCTACTGTGTGACTAATTGCTGCGTACTCTGCCGGTATTTTCATGCTTGAGTGGACGTGCCGGTGAGTCGCGGTCTTTCTGTAAGGTGTTTACTCACCTTCCAGCCTTCCCTGGTGCTGCGTTTCACACCATGGGGGTTGTCGAAGTCCAGCCTCATCTTTAATTCCGCAGCTTCCTCTCAAGGGAGAGTGGGCGTGGCTAAGCTACAAGCGACGGTTCCCGTTTATGGGCGGCCCTGGGGATGTATTTATTGGTTACAGGTGGCATTCACATTTGAGGACGTGCCGGCCGCTGCCACGGTGCATTATGGGAGTGTTTCCCTGGCAACTGGGACGTTTTGACATCAGGTGTTTGCCGGTTCTGTTAGATTATTTATTCCTGTGTTGGGCAGTTTGGTGCTGTGCTGCATGATGGAGTCGGGTAGCAAAGCACTTGGGAAGTCCCATAACGTGGAGGAGGTAGAGCCATCAGAACCTCTTCCTTCGTTAGCTGTTATTCAGTAGATGATTCAGGCTGCTGTGGCTGCTGCAGTCCAGACAGGCAGGCTGTTTCTCCTTCTAAGAAGTCGAGGGTGGATCCTGGTCCCTCGCATGATTCTGATGGGGAGGAAGATGTGGAGCTGAAGGGTCGTTATGTGCAGGGTTTGGACTTGAAGGAGGTCCTTCAGCACATTCGGTCTAATTTGTTGTTTCCTGAGGCGGGAGTGTCTGAGGAAAATTTCTTTCCCCAGTAATCAGAAGAAGGAGCCTGAGTCTTTACCTATTCATGCTTCGGTTCCAAAGGTTTTGGAATCTGAATGGAAGGATATTGATAAGCATGGGTTTCCCCATTTTTGGGCAAGGCGCTGTCCTTTGCTGAACTTTGCGCAAGAGTTCCCTGCTTCTGTGAAAGTGGATTCATTGATGGCTGGGATGACTTCACAGGGTGCTATTATTTCTGAGCATGCTTCTCCGGCAGAAACCCCTTGATAAGAAGGTGGATACGGGTGTGAAGCGTATTTTTGCAGCTTCTAATTTAGCTTTTAGAGCTGTGGCCTATTCCTTGTATACTAGTCAGTCTTTGCTGAAAGACTTCTATTCTTTGGCTGAGTTGATTGACCAGGGCGAGGAGATTTCACCCACACACGCTCTGATGGAGTAGCAGGTGCAGCTCTTTTCTGACATTGTTAGAAATTGGATTTTTGGTTGGCTAGGGCATGTGCCAAAGTCGGGCAGAAACCACCATTCTAGTCAGGATAAGGGAGTTACACTCCTATAATAACCCCTGCTCACCCCCTTGGTAGCTTGGCACGAGTAGTCAGGCTTATCTCTAAGGCAGTGTGTAAAGCATTTGCACATAACCAACAGTAATACAGTGTAAGCAATACAAAAGGACACCACACCAGTTTAGAAAAATATCCAATATTTTTATATATTTAAGACCAAAAACGATGAAAATCCACAATACAGTACTTAAAAATCTTAAATTATCCAAATATGCTTGATAAATAGTTCCTTTATGTCGATAGCTCCGCCTGGGGCTATCACGGCGTTGTGAGCAAACAAATCCAAACAGTTCTGGCTGACCACGGCGTTGCCGGCCAGCTAAGGTGTCGGGAAGACCCACAAACAGTACCTTTTAGAAATGCAGGGCATCGGTGACCTCTCGTTGAGCTTCCGAAAGCACGGCATCTGCAGGCGTCGGTTCCAGAGGTCGGTGCAGGAGTCGTCGGGCCCTTGAAGTCATACGTGTTGCAGATCGAACTCCTCTCTGTTGAAGTCAGGAGAGCTGGCGTCGGCAGGCGTCGGGTGCTGCGGTGCGAAGTGCAGCGGTGCAGTGTGTGGTGCCCTCAGGTCGCGGTGTGAGCAGCGGCTCAGTGGCGGCATCAGATGGTGTCGTCGGTGAGACCGGGGTCGCGGTGCGAGAGGAATGCGGTGTTCGTCACGGTGCTGGCAGGTCACGGTGCAAGCAGTGGGATCATCATTGCTGAAGTGCTGTCGTCGGCTGACGAATTGGAGTCAATGGCACCGGCGTCTGTATGCCAAGGCTGCGGTGCGGGAGAAAGGCAGTGCGTCGTGTAACTTTACGAGCGGTGCCCTCTAACCATGGTGCAAGCAGCGGCGTAGATTTCGGCGCGGAGCGGCATCTGGGATACCAAGGCGTCGTCGGGAAGCGAAGCGGTGTGGAGTGTGGTGCCCACAGGTCGCTGTGCGAGCAGCGGCTCAGTGGCGGTGTCAGCAGGCGTCGTCGGTGAGACCAGGGTCGTGGTGCGGCGGTGCCCTCTGCAGTGCCTTCAGGACACGGAGTCGGCAGTGGCGTTGTAGACGTCGTCGGGTTGATTTTTCTTCTGTTGCAGCACAAAACACACAGTCCCCAGTGCTGAGGGCAGAATAGCTTGAAGTCTTTGCTGTTCCTGAGACTTCTTGAACAGGGTGCAAGGTCTTCCTCAAGCCCTTGGAGAAACTCAAAAAAATAGATTGCAGAAAGTTCAGTCCAGTCCGTTCACTGCCCAAGACAGAAGCAGCCACTGCAGGACAACACAGCAAAGCACACAGCAAAGTGGTAGTTCCTCCTCACAGCTTCTCTAGCTCTTTATCTTGGCAGTCTTCTTGGTCCAAAAGAGTTTTAAAGTTCCGGGGTCTGGGCCCCAATATTTATATCCCAAAATCCTTTGATCTCCAAAGTGGTAGTTCCTCCTCACAGCTTCTCTAGCTCTTTATCTTGGCAGTCTTCTTGGTCCAAAAGAGTTTTAAAGTTCCGGGGTCTGGGCCCCAATATTTATATCCCAAAATCCTTTGATCTCTTAGGCAGAGTGTGTCTGTGCCCAGCCAGAACAAGTTCTGCCTTCTCTGGTGTGACTTCCTGGCAGGAGGTGGAGACGGCATTGTCAGAGGCAGACCAGGCCCTTTGAGGTGCAAGGAAATCTCCTCCCCCTTCCCCAATTGCAGCCCAGGTCTATTCAGCCCTTTCCTGACCCACCTGGACTATCTGGAGCCACGCCTGCTCCCCAGCCTTCTGTCATCCAAAACCCAGACAGGCAATCCACATTCCAGCAGAGGCACACAAGATGACTGAGCAAGAAAAGATCTACTTTCTAAAAGTGGTGTTTTCAAACACAGAATGTAAAAATCACCTTCACTAAAAGATGCATCTTTAGATTCTGAGTTCAGGCATACTAAACTTTATTTTCCCAACTAATTCCCTGGGCCAGTTATGTTTATAAGATGTTATAAACAAACTCCCTATTTTGTCCTTTGGGGAACAGGTAGCCTTGCAATAGTGAAAAACGAAATTGGCCGTAATTCACTATCAGGACATGCCACACACACCAGGGCATGTCCTACCTTTCACATACTCTGCACCCTGCCTACACGGGTACCTTGGGCCTACCTTAGGGGTGCCTGACATGTAAGAAAAGGGAAGCTTAGGGACTGGCAAGTGTGTGCACTGGCAATTCGACATGGCAGTTACAAACTGCGCACAGACTCTGCAATGGCAGGTCTGAGTTACCTTTTCAGGGCTACTCACATGGGTGGCACAATCAGTGCTGCAGGCCCACTAGTAGCATTTGATTTACAGGCCCTGGCACACTCAGTGCACTTTACTAGGGACTAACAAGTAAGTTAAATATCCAATCATGGAAACACCAATCCGTAACACAATTCACACAGAGAGCTTATGTACTTTAGCACTGATTAGCGGTGGTAAAGTGGCCACAGTCCTAGAACCAACAAAAACAGGTCAGGAAAAAATAGGAGGAAGAAGCAAAAAGTTTGGGGATAACCCTGCAAAAAGGGCAATTTCCAACAGACATCTCTTTTGATTCCTTGGGGGCAGCGGCCTCCCAGCTGGCTCTTCTGTCGCTGACCACTGCCAGATGTGGTTACGTTCTTGAAAGGCGGATGCAACTCAGAAGTGATTACTGATGAAAATTCCTCTCTCAGGGTGAAACCCTATGGGCCTCCTGTGGAGAATATGGTTAAGAAGTCTGCTGAGGACCGCAAACTTCTGGCTCCGGAGAGGACGGCTCGTCCAATGTTCTTTAGTTCCCAGAGGGCTTTTGGTCTGGCTAGGCAGGGAGGGCTCACCAGCCCTTTCGTGGCAGGGGGCATAGTCGGGGTGCTCCTTCCACTGACAAGTCCCGGTTCCTTGCCTCTTCTTCCGCCTCCTCTGCTACTTCCAAACCCTGACTATATGGCTGTGAGCAGGGTCCAAGTGAAGGGACGCCTGTCTCACTTTGCGTACAAGTAGAGATGTTCCATTTCGGATCAGTGGGTCCTTCAGCTGGTGACAGAGGGGTTTCGCATTTGCTTTTCAGTAAGACCGTGACAGTTTTGGGGTCCCACCATGTCCCCAGGATAGGTTGAGAACAAGAGCTCTCCTGGCAGGGGTTCTAAGTCGCATGGAAAAAGGGTCTGTGGTTCCGGTGCCCCCGGAGCAAGTGGAGCTTGGGGTTTATTCCATTCTTTTTGAGGTCAAAAAGGATACCGGAGACCTCAAGCCTGTGTTGGATCTAAAATGGCTGAATTTGTTTAATCCCCCCAGTCAAAATCAAGGCATCTTTGCAGTTGATTCTTCCCTTGATCAATCAGGGGGATTTTCTGGCTTCCCATGACCTGCAGGATGCTTATCTCTATGTCCCACTCCATTGGGAGTACCAGAGGTCTTTACGCTTCTGTGTACTGGGCCGACATTATCGGTTCAAGGTATTGCCTTTTTGTCTTTGTTCCTCTCCATGGGTCTGTACTAAAATGTTGGCCCCTCTGATTGTGTTGTTGCATGGGAGAGGGATTAAGATTTTTACTTAACTAAAAGATCTTTTGATTTCTGCCTCTTCTTTCCCTTAGGCAGAATGTCATGTCCAGGAGGTTTGCCAAGTACTGGGGGCCCATGGATTTCTGGCAAATCTGAAGAAATCATGCTTTGTACTGACTCAGGATCTCACTGACATTGGGAATCGCTTCATGACTCTGTTGGGGAAAGTTTTCTTGCCATAGGCCCACAAATTGACACTGATGTCTGAGATTCGTGCCTTGTTGTCCATACACTGTCCTCCTGCAAAACATTGGTTGAGGGTGCAGGGCCTGATGTCCGCTTCCTTGATTGTAGTTCCTTGGTCCCACCTGCATATGTACCCTGTTGTGAAGCATATTTTGTCCCCATGGCTCCCGTGTGGTCAGGATTTCCATCAATGAGTGCCGGTTATTGCCCAGGCCAGGGAGGATCTGGGGTGGTGGTTGGATGTGGTGAACCTCTCCCGGGGTCGTCAGTTTCTGGTGGTTCCTTCTCGAGTGGTGACGATAGATGCCAGTGTTGAGCTGGGGTGCTACCCTGGGGGAGTTTTTGGTCCAGGGCAAGTGGTCTACGGCCCTGATGTCCTGTTCTTCGAATTACAGGGAACTGAAGGTGGTTCACTTGGGTCTATTGGCCTTTGCAACTCTTCTGGTGGGTCACCATGTGCAGGTCCGGACAGACAACCAGGTTGTCATGTCTTACTTGAATCATCAGGGTCGTTGCGGGGTGCTGTCCCTCAGTTGTCTCAGCCGGGTCATTTGCTCTTGGGCGGAGACGATGTTGGGCTCCATATCTGCCATTTACCTACCAGGCAAGGAGAATTTGGTGATAGACTGTCTCAGCAGGGTGTTTCCCTCCATGGGTTTGCTGTCTCTGACCCCAGAGGCATTCCTGATGTTGCAGGTGATGTTTGGGTGTCCTAAGGTGGACTGGCTTGCCTCTCTGGACAATGCCAAGCTCCATTGTTTCCCCACGATTATGCCTTGCCTGGGGGCTTGGAAGGTGGATGTGATGTCCTTCCAGTGGCTGCAGTGTCTGTTGTATACATTTCTCCCAGTTCTCCAGATTGCGGCGTTTCTGCAGAAAATCAGGAGGGATGGGCTTTGGTGCTTCTGGTGGTTCCGTGTTGGCGGCGCCGCCCGTGGTTTCCACTGTTGTTGGAGTTGGTGGTGCATCAGGGCTGGGCGCTTCCGTTTCATCCATATCCAATGTTGAGTCCCCCAGTTCCCTTCCCTGTGTTCCAATCAATGAGTCTTCAGACTTCGCTCTTGAATGGCAATCTCTGATACAGAGGAGTTGTTCCCTGGTGGTGGTTAGCCTCATTCAACAGTCCAGGCGTCCTCTACTTTGAAGGCTTCTGCTAAGCATTGGGACAATGTTTCTGGTTGGTCTGCGCCAGGGGTTGTCTGTGGATATGGTGGATCAAGCTAGTGTTCTAGATTTTTTGACGAAGGGTTTTGATTTGGGGGTGGCCTTTCCTTCTCTCCAGGGCCAATGAGCAGCTATTCGGGTGCATTGAACCATTGGTGGCTCGCCTGTTGAAGTCTCTGGCTTTTCAGCATCCTAAACCGATGTTGTCTCCCCCTCCGTGGGATCTTCCGTTGGTGTTAAGAGCCTTGCAGGGGGTTCCTTTTGAGCCTCTGGAGTCTATGCACTTCATGTTTTTGACCTTGAAGGTCATGTATTTGTTGGAGATAGCTTCTGCCAGGCGTATTGGGGAATTGGGGTCTTTCTTGAGGTCTGCCCTGTTTTTGTGGTTTTTGGAGGATAGGGTGGTGTTGAGGATTCACCCAGCTTTTGTAACGAATGTGGCTTCTTTTTTTCATAGGTCTGCAGAGGTGGTCTTTCCTGTTTTCTTTCCCAATCCCTAGTCTGAGGAAGTGTCTTTGTTGCATATTTTGGTTATGAAGCGTGCTTTGTTGATTTACTTTTTTGCGGACTGCTCCTTTCTGTAAATTGGACAGTCTATTTGTCACTTTAGGTTTGGCTAGGCAGGACTTAAAGTCTTCCCTTTCTACTCTTAGTCGTTGGCTTAAGGAAGCTATTCTGTTGGATTATGGTGCCCAGGACGGTGTTCTAGAGCTTCCTGATCAGGGACAGTCTACTCATTCTGTGGCGGTTTCTTGGGCTGCGTTCAAGGGAGTCACCATGGAGAATATTTGCAGGGCACCCACGTGGTTGTCTCCTCTTACCTTCATGGCGCATTACCAACTTGAGGTTGGGGTGGTGCTTCAGTTTCTTTTGTCACTTCTGTCCTAGATTCCGTTGATTCTTGAGATTCTGTTTCAGTCCCATGTTGTGTGTTATTAAACCTGATGTTTCTGACTTCTGTGTGTTGGCTGTCATCTGTTCTCCATGAAGCCTATTTGGCTTTGGTATCTGTTCATGTGTTAATTACTGTGGCAAGGAAGACGGACAAGGAGGTAATGGCCCGGTAAATTACAGGTAATCTTCATTACTCCGAGTCCTAGTCTTCCTCGCCACAGTATGGTTTCCCATCCCTCCCGGACCTTGTTTGGGGGCTTCATGTTTCTGTGACTTTGGTTGCAGGTCTTTGAGGTGTGTGATGCTCCTTTTATCCCATTGGTAGATAGAGGTGGGGGCCATGTTGGACGTATGGGAGACTAGTAGGCTGACTTTCTTTTGCTTGGAGTTTCTGTGGGAGCCTAAAGCTCATGTGTTAATTACTGTAGTGAGGAAGACTAGGACTCAGAGTAATGAAGATTACCGGTAAGTAACTGAGGCATTAATACAAGCATTGGCAAAGCCTATGGGCTTTGCCAATGTTTAAGACATGTTGCACCGCAGCTCAAGCTGTATTTTAAGTCATAAAGTAAAAATAAAAAGCCATATGACACAGCCAATATCATATCGCTTTTTTTGTGTGTTGCAAAGCAGCCCACACTGTACAATATGTTAAAAAAAAAAGTGGGTGGGGTGGAGGAGGGTAGAAGCACCTGACGGGGGCAGGGGGCGTGGAAGGGGTTAAGAAGAAATAGTATGTCAATCACAGCACAAGTATCAGATGGGAACTCATTAATTGGAAACAATCTGTGGTGGTCCATGCACCACAGAAAGAAACGGAAATGACTCTTTACCTGCGCTGGCCAATTAGGAGGGAGCAAAGAAGACTGACACTGAAGCCAAGAAATGGTAAGCAATGGGCAGGCTCCAAACCCATTATTGAAAACAAAAGTCTGCAAGCGAGGGAGTACATGCTCATTCAGGCTTAACCTAACAAGGACATTTCACAAATATAAAAGTAGGACTTAAATTTCACATCCAATGGGCAGAGAAGGACTTAAAAGACAGTGCTCATCAAGTCAGAAGACTCTGAATTCAAGGCACTGAGGGAAACAAATTAAATGCATGTGTTACATACAGTGCCATCTCTGTTAATTAAACAGATTTCTGAAAGTTGCTAACTAATCCTGCATTAAAACACACAAAGGCTTGCCTTTGGGTGTGAAATTAGGGAAGAGGTGTGGTGCAGTGGCCAGGGCGGCTGACTCCGGAACACGGGCCTCACTGTTCGATTCCCGGTGCCGGCGGCAGGTTAGCCCAGCACCTTTGTGACTCGGGGCAATAGCTTGCTTAATCTTCCCGACGGCCCCGGGACATCTCTCCGAAGGTAGCTGTGCACTTTGCAAATGCTGGTATATATATATGAATTGTGGGAAATTTGCTGGGAAAGAGCATGGAAACCAGGGGTGACTGCAACTCACATTATTTGCTGTAGTGTAATTACACAAAATAACGGCAAAATTGCATGAGATCACGCTGAATTACATAAGGAGCATAAGAGAGAATTTAGAGCTATTTTCCTAGTGCAAAATGCACCCTCATGTCCAAAGTGGACTAGAGGATGCAGTTTGCACTAAGAAAAGAGCGCAAAATGCAACAGAACACAAACACAGTAGCCAGCAGCTGCTTGCACTTGCTAAGCTCATTGCGTATGTGCTCCTGCAGTTGAAATTTTGTGCCAAAGCACTCATAATTAGGAGAACTGGTGTAATCTCCTCATTATTGGTAATTTCGCATCAAAAGAGTAACACAAAATTACTCGAATTACTCCACCGAAATTACAATTTCGCTCAGGCTCAATGAAAACCCAGGTGTTTTCTGGCAAATCTGGGACGCCTTCAACAAGGGACACTTAGGATTGAGGTATTACAGTCACGAGTTACAATGTAAGGATCACTCCACAACAAAGCACACTTTATTAAATACCTAGATGGGGCATGGGTGTCTTTAGAGTTAAGTTAGTTCACTGACGTTTACGTTCATTGAAATGGCATTTTCTTCGGATTTAAAGAGATGTGACACATTTTAGCTCGTGGCCTTTTGATTAAGGTTACTGACTGTGACACTCAAGGGGAAGGATTCAGTCTCTGGGGTTGCTGTGATATATGTTGTAATCAGTAAAATACTCTTATATATCAGCAAATTCTGCTTACTGCCAGCGAGGCCTCTGGGTCATCTACTAATTGATTCTATCATCCTTTTACCTGCTTTAAACGCACCCAAGAGGCAAAATGCAGTCGCTAATGTCAGCGCTGCTTTCAAGCACTGATATTGAAGCTTTCTTTATCACTTATCAATCAGCCATCATTCGGACCCTGGCTTGGCGTTAACATTATTTTGGATGCAAATTTATGTGCCATACGGTGCGTAACAAAGTATACATTTGACAGCTTTCTTCAATATTGCTTTCACCACCTTCTTGATGTTGAGATAAGTGGAGGCAGCTGGGTTTAAAACGTAATGGCCAGACGTCACGGGGAGGCCACGTCCTCAACAGGGGAGGCTGGGGCAACTCCGTTGCATTTAATTTGCTGTCTTTTTTAGGTCTCGCCTACGCAGCACACATGCGCTGCATAGGAGAACTTTAGCCGTTGTGCAGCTCTTTTTCAAAGCACATACTTGTGCTTGTGGCGGCATACGCCTTGCGGGAGTGCGCCACAAGCACGAGTATGTGCTTTGAAAAAGAGCAGACTGCTCTCCCCAGCGTGCGCGCACCACTCGCGGGTGCACCCATCCGCCTCTCTCTCCCACTGCAGCCTGCATGCCTTTTTTTTTTTTTTTTTTAAACATTGCGAGGCGGGCACTTGTTTTTCCTTGACACTTCCCCTCCCACGTATCTCTGACTGAGGCTATAAATAAAGACTGCCCCATTTCAAAGCGCTGCCTTTATGGAGAGGTTTAAATCGTGGTTCTTTGCTATTGTGCAGCAAACCAATTTATTTCTGTATTGCCGACAGACCCAATGAACCAGCTATTTGTCTCTATTACTTAAATGTTTCAAAAACGTGTTCAATCCTTTCACCGGGTAGTTTCTCCCTGCCTAAAGGCATTCCCAGTAATTTGCTCTGATGATCGGGCAAAAAACAACGAAACACATTACCACACTTCTTTTTATAGGCCAATGTCTTGCAATAGGCAAAACTGTATCATTTCCTGGTGGCACAATAAGCTTTGCATACTCAGTCTGTCAGGAGCATCATGGCTCATTACCCTCTTCACCCGATTCCACAGCGAGCCCTGGGGCCATGCCGGTTTACTTGCAGTATTCAGAGAAAGAGGTGAGACAGACCCGGCCCGGATTCAAAACACCTCTAGACCTCATCAGTTCCACCCTACAATGTGTTTGCCTTGATGATGTCAGCTTTGCTTTTGAGATGTCTTGTGACATCATCTGCCAGGAAACTCCTTTCATACTTTCTTTACGTCACTGAGCGACGCCTTCGTTGTAATGTGCATCTGCGCACAGCTAAAACATGCTAATCCCATTATTGGCCATGGTACAAATAATATTTTGCCTTTTTAGTACCTACTTTGAATTTGTTTCATGACTTGTGTTTCTATTTCTGGTGTAGCCATTTCCGTTTGCATTTTTTCAGATATAGTTTGCCTAGTTTCTTTAGTTTAGAATGTACATGACAAACGTCTATTAATTACAGTCGAATTTAAGGAGAACGTTATTTGCCACAGAGCTCATAATTCCAACCCTGCTCAAATTTGCATAGGCATCAGAATCCCAACACAGTCAAAGGACTTTAATAATGCCTGGTAGTAATAGGGCCAGTATATCATAGATGATTTACCACAAACTTTGATGTCTATAATGGCTAATGAAATGGATAATGTGCTGCGTGGCTGAACACTTATAAGGTCCCAAAGGCGAGACCTATTGGCTATGCCAATGTGTGTTTTGTTTACCCCTGTACTACTAAAATGCTGCCCCCCTATACACTGCTGTTCGATCGAGGTCACTGAAAACTTTCACAAGAGTCAATGCTCATTCGTGCATCTTTTTTTCGCTTTCTGGATATTTTATTGGGTAATGCAAGGCAAGTTCATGCATCCACGAGGTTTGTACTTGGTGGGCCCCCAGACCTGCCCCAGTGAAAAGATTGATGTTCATTTATGAAGTATGTTTTCTTTCAGGACTATATTGGCCATGGAAAGGCAGGAAGGCGTACACTAAGGGCCTTGGGCTGGTTACTTAATACAGTTCTGAGCCTCACGCCGGGGTTGTAGGGAATTGGTTATGTGCTCCCTTCCTATGCATTGTTTTTCTTCAGAGACAACAGGATAAATATCCTGTGCCTCATTTATGTTTTTTTGCCGTAGGCCTTGCTGCTGCGTTGCTCTAAGGCAAAAGAAAAGAGCAGGAATTAGCTGCATCTATTAGATACGGCACATTCCTGTCCATTTCCCCTGCGCCGGCGAACAATTTGCTACTGTGCGCCAATGCAGGCCCCTTTGCACCATGGTGCAAGGGTGCCTGCATTGTGGGGATAATTATTTTTGTTCAGTAAGGGAAACCTTCCTGCACAAAAACAATCGAAAGAGGCTTTTTCCTCCTTCCAGGAGTGCTGCAGAATGCAGCACACATAGAAAGAGAAAAGACCAATGGCGGCTCCTCGAGGGAGTGCTGCGGGGCAGGGTGGGAGGTAGTAAACTCCAGCATACGGCCGAACGGAGTTGAGTAAATTAATAAATAAATTACATGGCGCGCGCTGCATCGCCAATCGGCAATTCAGCGCGGGCAATGTAATTTGTTTTATTTATTTATTTACTCAACTCCGGCCATATGCCGGAGTTTACTACCCCCCACCCTGCCCCTCCCCCCACCGCCCCCCCTCGAGGAGCCACCACTAGAAAAGACGAGGAGAAATAAAGACATTTCTCCTCGTTGTGCCTCCCTTACGCCTCCCCTGTTTTGGCACTGCCTCAGACTTACGATTTCTCCTAAATCTGGGGCAGTTTTCAACAGCCATGGATGTTGCTGGGAACGCCCCATAGAAACACCAATGGAACACCCCTTTCACGCAGTTTTCTGCGTGAAAGGGGCACATATTTGTAAGGCCATGAAAAGCCACATAACATGGCTTTACATGGCCTTATAAATATGCCTGTGTCACATTGGAGACAAAACAACAATATCTCAACTGGTATCATTAAAGAGGACAGTTAAACATGCGTGTACAACACATTACATGAAAGGAAGACGGGAGACTCTGAGTAGATTTTTTGAAAAGTGCACTTGGCATCATATAATTAGGAACACGATAAAGCAGGTACAGTTGTAACAGCACTGTAGGCAAAAAAAGCTTGAGCAACCCGAATTGGACTTGGTGCTGAGTTTTGTGACAAATAAGGTGGCAACACAAGTGACAATGTGTAATCTGCAAAAACGGCGCAAAGTGCAGATGTGAACAAATATGTACAGTGAATATTTGTGGTTCAAGACAGTAATTTTCAAGTTTAGGATAGAGACAGTAATTTCAGTTGAACCACAGAAGATAATGCGCCATCAGTTGTGCTGAGGGGTCGACCACGTTTCGATCCTATGACTCAGGATCATCTTCAGGACCGGGTTGCAGGTTTTGGCGGTGCTGAAAAGGACACGGTCCCGTATCCGTGGATAGCAGGGTAAGGAATGCGGAGAATCAAGTTTCCGGACTCCAGTAAGGAACAGAGATCCTGGAAGCGTATCACGTCAGTTAGGCGTGTATATGCAGGAGCCGTGTCCCGGAGAGAACATCGGCGGCAGTAGGGGAAAACAATGAAGACGCTCCTCTGTGTGCCGCGAATCGGTACCGATGGGGGAGGGTTTATTGAGGTGGATTCAATCCTGGCAAGAGCGGGGACGCCGTAGTTAGCGTCTGGCCGTCACGTTCGTGTTTGTGTTGCTCAAGCATTTTTTGCCTACAGTGCTGCTACAACTGTACCTGCTTTATCGTGTTCCTAATTATATGATGCCAAGTGCACTTTTCAAAAAATCTACTCAGAGTCTCCCGTCTTCCTTTCATGTAATGTGTTTGTTGTACATGCATGTTTAACTGTCCTCTTTATTGAAACCAGTTGAGATATTGTTGTTTTGTCTCACGTACCCACCCAAATCTCAACGTGGTTTATGGGTTACACTACTGTTGTTACATACAAGAATGTGTCACATTGGGCCAACGGAAGTAAAAAACAGTGATACTCCGGCGGCGCAATAGTGCTTGTGCCTGTGTTTAGTTCCTTCCAGTTATTGGCCGGTAGGTATCAGTGGCCATATTGGCGGTACTTTAGTGTAGCTAGGAAATAACTTCTGTAGATGGACTCGCTGTGTAAGGACTGTCTCGAGGAAGAGGGACGAAGAGGAAATGGCTCTAGTGACGAAAAGCGCACCCTCCCAAGCGTGCAAACGATTAGCTCACCCCAAATTTGTGTTGTTCCTGAAAAGGCGTACTTCCGAGGGATACAGCCTGTTAATGCAGAGTTTATAATTCTAGGCTGAGCTCTACAATGATTCGAGGTGGTGCAACTTTTCCTTCCAGAGCTGGGCCCATGTTCAGTGCGTTGAGGTCAAGTTGAAGGGGCATTTCCAGGACCGATTCTTAGTATTCGTATCTGGAGGCGAAGCAGCTGGGGGAACCTCCCCCTTCCATCCTGAGCTACTGAGTTGGCTTAGTGGGATAATGTAACTATCTTAAGAATCTGTCAATAACACAATCATATAATAAACTGGATATAACCTTGTTGGAAGAATTCGATTTCCCAAGTACATTTACTAGAGGAATTATATTAATTTCTTAACTGCAGAAAGCTACCATCCTGGGGACAGGATGTGGGTTACGGCTGAAGACAGCTGAAATGCCAGAAACCGGTCCTAGGAAGCTTGTTTCCGGTCCAGGGAAGACATGGCTTGGCAGTTCGGGCTGGACTGTTCCCATGAGGCACAGGGTCAGACTGATTTGCATGTCTGAACTGGGGTGGCAGAGTGGGCTAAAGAACGGTGATGGATTAAACCCAGATCAGTTGACTGGGGGTGAGTGCTTGCAATGTTCAACACTCCATCCATCATTTCCTTTGGTTTAACTTTGGAACGAAGGAACCAGGTTCAAGTGTCAAGGTCGGCTCAACATCCTGTGATTCCGGGCAAATCACTTACATTTCCCCGGGCCTAAAACAATGAACGTGACCTTGTGTATATATCCCGGTCGAGTTTGTGCTAGAAAACACTGGAAAAAATAGCGGTAGCAAGGTACAGAGGAAGTCTTCTTAAGGTATGTGTATACTTAATATAGAGAGAGCATAATAAAGTAGAATGAGCACAAACCCCAGTTTACATCAGGGTCTGGTGGCTGTGCAGGAGACTGATGCATCCGTCCAAGGAATCTGTTGCTGTCCCCTTGGTCACAAGTTCGAATCACAGGAGGTCCACTCAGACATTCATCCTTCTATGTCTGAAAAGTGGGTGGTAAAGAAAATCAGTTATCTGTCGATATCTCCCACAAACTCCTTAGGGATGCACATATATTCTACAAATATGGCTATTATGTTACATGGAATCAGAGAGTAATACAAATATGCATGTTATGTTACACTAAATCTGATAAAAAATGTTTATTGCTGCCACACTGCCGTTACTGGTGAAAGTTGCAGGATGGACAGGGGAACATTGTTACTAACAGGAGGAAGTCATGGGACTCCCAAGGTTTCTGTGAGCAGTGTTTCATTGTTATGTAAGAATAGCTGCTGATATTTTCATTGCTGCTGCTGTCGGTTGCAGGGCTGGGCTAAGATCAGTTGACTGGGGGTGAGTGCTTGCAATGTTCAACACTCCGTCCATCATTTCCTTTGGTTTTGCTTTGTTCGCCATAAGTTGGCAGGGTATGCTCAGACGTGAGTCCCTTGCTCACTTTGCCACTGGATTCAAGCAAGCCTGGCTGAAGACGGCTGAAATGCCAGAAACCGGTCTTAGGAAGCTTGTTTCCGGTCCAGGAAAGACATGGTTTGACAGTTCTGGGCTGGACTGTTCCCAAGAGGCACAGGGTCAGACTGATTTGCATATGGCCATGTCTGAACTGGGGTGGCAGAGTGGGCTAAGGAATGGTGATGGATTAAACCCAGATCAGTTGACTGGGGGTGATTGCTTGCAATGTTCAACACTCCGTCCATCATTTCCTTTGGTTTTGCTTTGTTCGCCATAAGTTGGCAGGGTATGCTCAGACGTGAGTCCCTTGCTCACTTTGCCACTGGATTCAGGCAAGCCTGGCTGGAGACGGCTGAAATGCCAGAAACCGGTCTTAGGAAGCTTGTTTCCGGTCCAGGGAAGACATGGTTTGGCAGTTCGGGCTGAACTGTTCCCAAGAGGCACAGGGTCAGACTGATTTGCATATGGCCATGTCTGAACTGGGGTGGCAGAGTGGGCTAAAGAATGGTGATGGATTAAACCCAGATCAGTTGACTGGGGGTGAGTGCTTGCAATGTTCAACACTCCGTCCATCATTTCCTTTGGTTTTGCGTGGGTTGCAGGGCCACGTGGTTGCTGTGTGGTTTTACATCATGGAACAGTTCAAAAGTTTGATGGCCTGCTGTGCTCAGCACTGTACCCTTTTATAGTACTTACTACATGTAACATTTAAATCTTTTTATTAACCGTTCGATTAATTAAATTCTTTACAGTAACATGAGCATAAACAAATATTTATCACCTCTCCCCACCTACTCTCCTAGTTCCAAAGCAACTTGGCTCCTCAGTGCATTTATCTTCTAAAGCACTTGTTTTCCTTTGCAGATAAAACAAACATCGATTGATATTATGATACTTTTCATATATTAAAATTGTCCCACCATAAAAACAAGTTTGTTAGAAGTCCTAAATTTAACTCGTTCATAATTTTGATTGGCTATGCAATCCCTCTGCCTGATTAAAAATCGTATTCTCAGTCTTGAAGTGCAATGTGCTATCCCGTTAGACCCGGTGCAATTCCTTGACAGCCGACTGGAGCACACCAGTAAGGTTTGGGGTTCAAGAGATAATATTCATGTGCCTATTTTGAGTTGCCCAATATACTTTGTTTACGCTTCCTATCGATGAGTTCTACAGAGACAATGGAGTAATAAAAAGTGCATCCTGCAGGTAGACAGGTTATAAAGTGCGTTAGTCCCTATCCTTTACATACCCGCCAGCTGTTACTCTCCTATATTCCTGGGCTTCCCGGACTTCTTGTCCTTATGATCGAGTTTAGTGGCCCTTGTTGGACGCTCCTTTTACTCTCACTGGCCGAGTGCTCTGCCACCTCTATATAGCGATGGAAATCCCTTGTGCTGGGGTAACATGCATGAGCGACCTGTCATTGGACTTCGACAATCAGCATGTTGTTGAGCTACAATAACTGGTGACCCCGTGGGATAGCGCTAGTGCCACTTTTAGGTTATTAGACTTTGTCCAAGCCACTTGGTGTTCGCCTATAGATTGCGGTGCTTTGTGCCAGTTAATGCGTGCAATGTCTTAGCCCATCCCTGTGTTATAAAACCTGAGACTGCTCATCAAGTGCCAATCTGATTAAGTGCGTGAACTTCGCCATTCTTGCTAGATTGATTGCCTCGGTTTTGGTGAAACACAAGTCTGAGGCCTCTGTGCAAGTCCTTACTCCCTTGGCCCTAAAGATTGGGCAAAGCAACCGTTGGCGATCCTCGGCCAAAGTGGGACAGCAACACAATGTGTGGAGCCAAGATTCCTTTCTGTATGAGCATAACCTGCATGAAGCATTTCCCCCCTTGCGTGCCCATGCTGGATTAAAGTCTGTTATTCTTAACGCTGTGAGCCGCATATAAAGAATTTTGCTGCGTGGCTGAACTGACAATGCTTTGTGTAAATAAGGAGGGGTTTCCCCAGGGTATATGTTGAATCCAATGCCGCGGAAATGGAATTAAACTGAAATGTTCCCGTGTCTATTTCAGCCGAGATGATCTGTACCTGCCTCTTAACCACTTTTTTCAATTCTGACATCGAGATTGAAGGTAAGTGCAGGCTTTCAGCTAGAATCTTCAGGCTGCAGATTGCTTGCCCCAGCTTGCAGTACCAGGGTGAGTGCTCTTCCTTGAAGATCGTTCCCAGGTGCTATTTGTTATTAGGTCCCTTTATAGTGCCCCGGACTGTTACAGCCTTGAACTAGGGTGAGGGTATGGAGGGAGGATTTGAAGCTGTTTACCAAGGGGTCGTTTGTGACATTCCAGTGGATATGGAGTTCACCAAAAAAGATCTGATTATTATGTGACCTGTGGTTAGTAGAGATGATCTCCATGATTTGTTCTAGGAATGTGTGATTATGGAGCAAAATAAATGTTGTACAATTTAAGGAGAACATTGAGAAATCTAATTTTGGTCAAGTTATGACATGCCTATCCGATGATTCTACCCCGGAGACGGGCATACAGTGTTTCGAAGAGGTGGCCAATAATTTGACAAGATCCGTAAGAAGAAATGAACCACAGGAAACTAGATGGTTTAATGCTCCATGGCCCAAAAAGATCTTAAAAAAGCCTTGCATATGGTCCCCCGTGATAAGGATTTAATTAGGATTGCAAAACAAATTTCTAAACAAGCAATTGGGCATAGGAAGGACGAATTAAGAAGACTTGCCTGGGATGATCTGGAGCTAGCGCTCTCAAGGATTCTAAGGGCTTCTGGGAAGTCATAAATCGTCCCCTTTTCACAAATGATGTAAGGAACATGGATTCGACAATAACAGGAGAAGCTTGGGTAGCTCATTTTTTGAATATATTCAACCCAAAAGATGTATCATCGCAAGATCAAAGAGATAAAATAGTTATTAATTCGGAAACTGTGTACCAACTTAATTTATCTATCTCCCTTGGTGAGGTTGAAGACGCATTGACAAGGGGTATTCCGGCAAAAGCCCTAGGGCCAGATGGGGTGCCCCTGGACATGTTCAAAGGCAACCCCCAACTATGGGCACCGTTGATGGTAATGTTTTTATGGTTTAAATCTGTTTTATTGATTTTTAAAAAGGCAAAAAACAAACAACAAGACCTCATGCTCCTGAAAGACAGCGCAATGCAGACAGTTAGTGTCGGCTATGGTAGCATTACTAAGTAAGATGCAAGGAGCGGGTCAACAACAAGGACCCTCAGCAACCAACGCAAAACCCAAAAATCAAAACTCCCTGCTAACCCCACCCCACCCTCCTCCCCCTTGTCCACAGTCTATGAGTAGAAAATAAAGAAAGGAAAAAAGGACGGTCCCCGATACACGCAATTCAGCGTGGTCTTCGAGTGATGGTAATGTTTTTAAAACAATAATAGTGGGCCGCATCCCTAGTTCATGGAAAGAGGCAGTGGTGGTAGCGATATATAGGAAAGATAACAGGAATGATCCTGTATGCTACAGGCCTATTTCCCTAATTGATGCTACGTGCAAAGTCCTGGGGAGGATAATTCTTGCTCACCTGGAATCATGGGCCAATGACTCTGGTCTTATATCCCACACACAATACGGTTCCAGAAGGGGAATGGGAACGGACGAACAATGTCTTAATCTGTCCCTAGTCATGGGTAAGTACATGAAGGCCAAGGCCGGATCAATCCACCTGGTCTTCATGGACTTATCCAGTGCTTTCGACACAGTCAACAGAGTAAGCTGTGGACACCTATGGAAAAGATGAGCTTTGAGAAAGCCCTTATTACCCTGTTACGTAGGTTGCATACTTCAACCACTGTCTCTATACGTTATGGACCAGGAGGAGAGAAGACCAGGCCTATTGTATCTACAGAGGGCATACGACAGGGATGTATTTTGGCCCCTTTTTTATTTATTTTATATACAAATGGGGTGGAGAAATTTTTACTAGAACAGCAGTTGGATTATCCGAACATAGGAGGTAAGCCGGCTCCCTTATTGTCATATGCTAATGACACAGATCTGATGGCTCTAACAGCCAATAGCCTTCAAAAAGCTTTGATTGCCTTCACTGATTTTATGACGACACTGGACCTTAAAGTACATTTCTGTAAGTCTTTTATCATGGTTTGTGGCCCAAAACAGACAAAAACGAGAAATTTTGTGGTAAAAGAAAAGATTATTGATAAGGTACCTAATTTCACATATCTGGGGAATGTTTTTAACAACAAACTGAATTGGGATCATTTGATTGCAGCCAGGGTTCAACACACCAGTAAAATCATAGTGGGTCTGTTCCGCTTTGCGTGCAAGCTGGGACATAAGCCGGTGGCAGAAATGCTAACTCAATATAAATCAAAATGCCTATCAGTAGCAACTTAAGGGGCAGGAGTATGGGGCAATCAAAAATGCAGCCAGATACAAATTCTGGAAAATAAATTCTTCAAAAGATTGCTGATGGTTCCCATTAGTTCTCCCACAAAGTGTCACTCTGAAGTGGGATTGGACTATGTTAAAGATAGAGTGAACATCACCCCACTGATTCTATGGGGAAAAGTGTGGACTTCGGAGGAGTTATCATTCATCAGGGCGATTATTAGAGATTGTATGATTCTGGAAAAGGCCCTGTCTATTCCCTGGCTCTGTAATGTGAAAGATACTTTTAATAAGATTGGCTTGGGAAACTACTATGATAACCCTGATGGCATACAATCTAACATGAAATTAACTATAAAAAATGCATATTGTAATGAATTAAGAATGTCTAATCGGGCCATTGAGATACTAACTTACGGGCCGTCATGCTATCAGCAATATTCTTTTTTCTTTTACTATTCATACACAATCACGTTTCCTCTTGACCAGGTCTCGTCTTTTCACATTGCACTTTCTTGTTGCTTTTACTAAACAGGCAAGTTGGTGTGAGAGACTGACTTCCTGTCCCTGCAATAATTTAGCCCAACAAAGCACAATGCACTTTATGCTGTTTTGCACGCTATCTAAAGACATATGGGCACGCTTTATTAAGCCTATCTTGAAGGAAATTCGCCCTTGTTCTTATCAAGAAGGTTTTAATTATTTACGATCTTTGTACACCGCTGCTATTTGCAGCGCTGTGCTCAACTTCATTAGAACTGCTTTATTAATTAGGAAACAATATGAAGTGTGATAGGGGACCTGGGCCTCGAGTGATTTTAGGTTTTAAATGTGTTCTGTAAACCTGGGATAGACTGAGAAAATGTTGAATATTATAAAAATATATCTTAACATTTTAAACTGCAAATAATATATGTACTCATCCCAATTGCTGTATAGAAAGTTTTAAGTTTTGTTTAATTATTTTATGTATGAATGACATACTTTTATGTTTCACATGACTCAAATAAAGTTATTTGAACTGTGTGATTATCACAAGGAGGGTGAAACATTATGTGCATAGTGCACAATGTGTTGTCATTAGTTGAGATATTGATCCCCAGGTATTCCCATGAAGACAGATTGAGTGTGAGTTTGTTTTACTAAGAGATTGTTCCGGTGAATACAGGCAATGCCCACCCAGTGCGATCCAAGCGAATAATGTCATAGCTGAGCGGTACTAATAGGTCCAGTATGGGTGATGAGGAATCATTAAGCCAAGTTTCAGTGGGTAGTAGGAGGTCCAGGTTATTAGTGAGGATGAGGACAGCAATGTCGGCAGCATACTTCACTGCAGATTGGCAATTGAATAATGCACATTTTAGGTTGGTTTTGGTAACAGTTGGGGGTGGATGAGATATGGGGACTAGTTTAAGGTTATATTTAGTGATGGACCCTGAGATGGGATAGGGATTCCTATGAGGGTGAGCGATGAATGTCTGGATTTTTCCCAGGTGATTGGAGTGGTTGCTTGGTGCCTGGTTAAAGGAGGCAAGAAGGAAGAGGATGTTGTTGTTAGATAAGTTCCTGACCAATCTATTGGATCTGGAGGAGAGGTTATGATTCGGTTTGCAGCTCTATTTAGGTGTTGGGCTTCTGGGATGGACAGGGCTGATGATAGTAGGGCATTTGAGGATGGGAGAGTTTTGGGTCCCGTAATGCATATTTTGAATCTTAACTTTGTGTCCCAGATTGGAGGTAATATGTATACGGTTCTGGATGTCTGCCCTCATCAGATGTAATACATTTGTTACTTTGTGGAGCGTTGACCGGACAGTGGAGGTGCGGAGGAACTGATTTGGAGGTGATGTGTGAAGGGTATTGTCGTGTATTAGGACAGTTAGTGGTATGGGTGTCCCTAGAATGTAGGGATGGGTTGTTGCTATGCTGTTTGGTTTGGGGGTTAGGTGTAAGGAGGAGTTGGGTATTGAAGGAAGTGTGGTGAGTCAGATTTGGGTCCTGTGTGGGCAAAGAATTGTTGTGGAGGGTTCTTGTGTTGTCTGGGGAAGTATGGAATTTCTGATTGGTGGCCATGGAAATTGACTTTGCAGTATCATATAATTGAGTGTGTGGAGAGATGTTACTGTCACAACAGTGATCGGCGTTGATCTTAGATTGGCTTATGTGTTGGGCAGGGGAGTTGGTCAGGTGATGATGGTTAGTGGAGTGGTCATACTCTATCGGTGAGGAGGGTGTGTTTAGTACCGCGGTGGTTGGCCAATAGGGTTAGGGTCATCCTTCTTGGGGGTAAAGGAGGGAGTAAGGATTTGAGTGGGGGTGTTGGTGGGAGTGGGAGAAAGTGCCCTCTTTCTTGCATGGTATGCCCCCACTTTTTGCTCAATTGCTGATGTTCTTTGACTGAGTGTGCCCTCGGCTCCTGCTAATCTGGTACCCAGGGCCTATGTTCCTTCACTAAAACTGCATTGAAGCCTAAACCCAATTGGCATCTCTGGCCATATTTCAGCCCCTGGTAAATGGTACCACAGGTACCCAGGGCACTGTGACCAGAGAAGGCCTCTAAGGGCTGCAGCACTTATTGTGCCACCCTCAGAGGCCCTGCACCCTGACACTCACACACTGCCCTTGCAGACTGAGTGCCGTGGTGCAGAACAAAGTGGAGAGTCAGCATGGCACACATCCCTGTGTGCCATGCCCACAAACCACTGCCCTGGCATACATCAGTCACCCCTCTAGCTGGGTGCCCTATGCCAGTGGTGAGTGTACAGGAGCATGAGCCCTGTACCCCTACAGTGCCCAAGTCCATTCCTGGGCACTGTAAGTGCAGTGCTGCTACTAAGAGTATATGGTGCTGGGAGTTTGTCATTACGAACTCCACAACACAATAATGGCTACACTGAAGACTGGGAAGTTTGGTATCAAACTTCTCAGCACATTAAACACACACTGATGCCAGTGTGGGATTTAATGTAAAATGCACAACAGAGGGCATCTTAGAGATGCCCCCTGAAACTCGACCAACTCCTAGTGACCTGACTGAGTGGCTGCTTTGGCTGCCACCACCAGACATGTTTCTGGACCCCTGGGTCAAGAGCTCGCTGCTTTCGGGGGCCTGAAACAATGCACATCCTGGGACGAGGTGCCAAGCCTCCTCCCCCAGGATGGGCAGGGTTCATGAAGAAGAAGCTTCAAAGGCGCCTTTGTGAGCCTCTCCAGAACATTTGCTGCTTTCGGCAACCGGTCCCCACTGGTTCTACCCCCCACTTTGGGCAGGAGAACCAGCGGGAAAAATAAGTGAGGAAGAGAGGTGTGCCCACCTCTGCCAACTCTACCCCACAGGTGGGGGAGGCGAGGTGAAGCACAACCTCGAGTCCCCGCCATCTTGAGGATGGGGGACCCAGCCAACCAGAGACAGGCTCCTGACCCCCTCTCACTGGAAAGTGGCAGAATAGGGGGTGTATCCACCCCAGGGAAGGGACTCTTTGGTCCCTGCCCTTTACCTACCTGTAACACCCCTACATTTAGTATTTAAGGGGCACCCTGAACCTTCCTTCCTGAGATCCAGCCTACCTACAAGAAGAAAAGAAGAAGGACGAAGAGCCGTGCAGAGCTAACAAGAGAACGAAGCCCACTGACTTGGCCCCAGCCCTACAGGCCTGTCTCCCCTCTAACCTCCTCCTGCGAAATCCCAGCGTGTCCAGCAGCCAGCAACCTCACAAGCCCCGGAGAACCTGCCTGCCTTCACTTCCCAGACTCTCCCGTGACCACCGGACGTGTTTAAACTGCAGCTTCTGGTGCCAGCCAGAGACCGCAAATCCAGCCCACTCTGCACCCGCTGAAGTAGAAAAACACCACGAGGAGGTCCCCCCAGCGACCCTGACCCGAGATCCGGCGACACCTGACCTGCCTCAAGCCTCCAGACGACGCCTGCAGCCACAATCCAGAGGACCCCCCCTACCGCAACCAGAGCGGGTAAGAAAATCCGATGTCACAAGGCACCCCTGCACCCAACGCCCCACGGCCTTGTGTGCCCAAACCAACGGTGCCTAACCAACCCCGACATCCCAACTTACCCCTCAAAGTGGTGGTCGCACCCAGAAGATCCTCGTTCCCGAGCTGGCAGTGTTTCTTTGTCCCGGAGGTTCTCCATTGGAAACAACAGGGCACCCGACCTCAAAACAGCACCCTGCACCTGGCCGCCCTAGTGCCGCTGAGGGTGCACTTTTGGTGCTACTTTGGTCCCCAACTTGCCCTGAGCTTAACCCTAGGAGCTTTGCTGCCACAACCCAGTGGCCTGCTTGCCAGCAGCCACCAACCAGAGGCCCCCTATCCCCCATTGGATAACGCTGGGCCTCAACACTCTGCACCCGGCCGCCCTTGTGCCGCTGAGGGTGCAACAACAGTGCATCACTGACCCAGAACCTTAACTCCTGCAAACCGATAACCTGTTTTTCCTCCATCGGATACATTGACAATTTTCCCTCCAAAAAAACAACTAAGTGTGGAGTTTTTAAAACTAAAGATATTCATTAAAAATCGTACAAATAACCAAAACGTTTTTTCTCACCTGTTTGCAGGACATGTCCCAGTGCTGAATCTAGGCATCCAGCACTGAGGTAGAAAAAGTAACGTAAAAGTAACTTACCTGCAATTTATTGAAAAAGCCTATTTATTTCAATGTACTGGATTTGCTAAGTGTTGCATACTACTGCTACCCTGTAAATCAAACATAGTACAATTCCTATTGCATTTTTCAACTGTTCTATATCCAGTAACTTATTACTGAAAAGTGTTTAATGCTTACCTGTACCAGGCCTGCTTGGTTCTAAAAATAAACAAAAGTATATTTTTATACAACAACAATTGGCCTAGAGTTCAGTTCTTGAGTATGTGAATTCATTTGCTGACTGAGTGGGTACATCAAATGCTTAAAACTGTCCTCTGATACTGCCTTTCTGCTCGACCAAGCTACCACTATTAGAGAGTAAGGTTCTATCTAACTTTAACCTCTGCCTATCTCTGGGAACACTTGGACTCTATACACACTATACCTCATTTTGGTGTAGTATATATAGAGCCAGTTTCTTACATTGGTTGATCAGCGGTGGGATACACAACCTGCATTTGTTGGTCTACTTGGTTACCACCTGATCACATGACAGAACTCTTAAATTGCCTTTAGAATTCTGAATTTTCAAATTGGCATTTGTTTTCCAAACGACTAAATGTCTTGTTAGAGCCTTGCTTAAGTCCCTTTAGAATTTTAGAAAATAAAAAGTCACTTTAGTCAAGGGTAGAGGAGTTAAAACTTTTTGTTAGAATGTCTCACAAACAGAACCCAGCTATTAGTGAAGATAACCAAGATGGCACACAGGACATGGTTGAGGAGCTTGACCTCACCCCTTACCTTTACATGTCTTTTCAGGAGTTAAGGTCCTTATGCAGAATTTAAAAAAACATAGCCATGGGCCTACATCAAACCAAACAAAAGCTCCAGGAGATGTTGGCTGAGTCTGCTAAGGCCCACCCTTCTGAGAATGGTGATGATCAACCAGAAGAGAAAGGAGGTGAGGAGGATGGAGATAGGTACCCACCTCCATCACTTCCAGGGGAAGAAAGGGTCCCTGTACCCTTACTCCCAAGAGTTAACCACTGGGAACCTAGAAGCCACACAGGTGGTTCAGGTCCTGCTGGGGACATTGAGGACAGCCTCAATGAGGACAAACTTTTAGCAAGGCTGGCCAAAAGATTGGATCTAGAGTCCAGACTCCTGGCTCTAGAAAAAGAAAGAAAAGAGATGGGTTTAGCACTTATCAATGGTGGCAGCAATGCAAATAATAAGGATAAAGAGCAATATTATGATCCTAAAATCCCCAAAGGGTTTGTCCCTAAATGTGAGGAGGGTGATGACATCACCAAATGGTTCACAGCCTTTGAGAGGGCCTGTGAGATGAGAAAGGTGAAGAAACCTCTCTGGGGGGTACTCCTGTGGGAACTATTCTCTGGTAAACTGCAGCGACAAGCTACTGACCCTCTCTGGGCCAGATGCAGGGTCTTATGACCTCATGAAGAGAACTCTGATTGAGGGATTTGGACTCACCACTGAGGAGTACAGAATTAGAATCAGGGGGTTCACAAAACCCAGAACCAGTCCTGGATTGATTTTGTAGACTACCCAGTAAAGACACTAGATGGTTGGTTAACTGGACACAATGTGCATGACTTTACTGGACTTTACAATTTATTTATGAAGGAACATATTTTTAAAAATTGCACGAATGAAAAGTTACATCAACATTTGGAAGAACTAGGTCTAATTTCTACCCAAGAATTGGGAAAGACGGCGGACCACTGGGTCAAGACTAGGGCGACTAGGACAGCCACTGGGGGTGACCAAAAGAAAGGGGTTACAAAACCTCCCCAGGGGAAAGGTGGTGAGAATCCCCAAGATAAAAAGTCTGAGTCTTCCAAAGGGCCCTAAAAACCTGCACAGGGGGGTGGGTCCCAAACTACTCCCTATACTCCACAGCCCTATAGGGGGAAGAACTTTGATCCTGCAAAGGCCTGGTGTAACAACTGTAAGAAGTTGGGACACTTAACTGGAGACAAGGCTTGCCCTAGCAAGAAGGCCCCTCGTCCTACAGTTACAGCTACTCCTGGGGTAGCAAGTCTCCAGATGAGATCAACAGTGTGCCCAGAGCAAATCAGGTTGCACACTGAAGCAGTTCTAGTTTCAGAGGGGAAAGTTGAGTTTGCCACTTTAGCTGTGTGGCCACCCAACTTAAAGAAATACTTGCAATACCATTAGATCAATGGAACTAGGATAGAGGCTCTGAGTGATACAGGTGCCAGTGTCACTATGGTGAGAGACACACTGGTTTCCCCTGAGCAATATTTGATTGGGCGTACTTACCCAGTCACCAATACTAACAGTGTTACCACTAATCATGCAATGCCGATGGTTACATTAGACTGGGGGGGGGTGGTTACTGGCCTGGAGCAGGTAGTGTTCTTTCCAAAGCTACCAGCTGCATGTCTGCTTGGCAATGACCTGGAAACCTCAGCCTGGGCCGAGGTTGAACTAAAGACCCATGCATCAATGCTGGATATCCCTGAATTCGTGCACAGAGCAAAAGGCAGGGTGAAAAGGTGTTGGAGCCTGGAAGAATGGCCCAACCTACCAAGAGAAAAGGTAAGAAGACTGGGGAACCCGCTTCTGTTCAGCAACAGGATCGGGATCCCTATCCTCAGGGAGAGGACTTGGACACCCCGGAGGGAACTAAGCCCATGGAGCTTGACCCTTCCGAGGTTGAACTCTTAGGCCCAGGGGGACCCTCTAGGGAAGAGCTGTGCCAGGGGCAGCAATACTGTCCCACTCTTGAAAGCCTGAGGCAGCAAGCTGTTTCAGAAGCAAAGGGAGATGTTAGTCGTCCCCACAGAGTTTATTGGGAAGAGGAATTACTGTACACTGAGGCAAGAGACCCCAATCCTGGAGCCACCAGGAGAGTGGTAGTACCACAGAGGTACAGGGAGTTCCTCCTAACTTTAGCTCATGACATCCCCCTAGCTGGACATCTGGGCCAAACCAAGACTTGGGAAAGGCTAGTTAGCCACTTTTACTGGCCCCAGATGCACCAAAAGGTGAAGGAGTTTGTCAGGCCAGTGGCAAGACAGGTGGCCACCCAAAGGCCCCGCTGATACCACTGCCTGTGGTGGGGGGTTCCCTTTGGAAGGGTAGGTGTGGACATAGTGGGTCCACTTGAACCTCCCACAGCCTCAGGGAACAAATTCATACTAGTGGTAGTGGATCATGCCACTTGGTACCCTGAAACAATTCCACTTAGGACTACTACAGCTCCTGCAGTAGCCAAGGCCCTCATTGGTGTCTTCGCCAGTGTAGGGTTTCCTAAGGAGGTGGTTTCAGAGAGGTTCCAACTTCCTGTCTGCTTACCTGAAACACATGTGGAAAGAGTATGGAGTGCAGTACAAGTTTACTACACCCTATCACCCACAAACCAATGGCCTTGTTGAGAGATTTAACAAGAAATTGAAAGGCATGATCATGGGGCTCCCTGAGAAATTCAAGATGAGAAGGGATGGGATGTCCTCTTACCATGTCTGCTTTTCACTTATGCCAGAGAAGGGAGTAGGTTTTTCCCCCTTTGAACTTCTGTTTGGCCATCCTGTGAGGGGACCACTCTGTCTTGTAAAAGAGGGTTGGAAGAAGCCTCTCCAAGAACCCAAACAAGATATTGTGGACTATGTGCTTGTCATAAGGTCCAGAATGGCTGAGTACATGGAAAAGGCATCCAAGAATCTTGAGGCCAGCCAGGAGCTTCAGAAGCACTGGTATGACCAAAAGGCTACAATGGTTGCATTTCAACCTGGGCAAATGGTGTGGGCCTTGGAGCCAGTGGCACCAAGGGCACTCCAAGACAGATGGAGTGGCCCTTACCCTATCCTAGAGGAAAAGAGTGAGGTCACCTACTTAGTTGACCTGGGCACAAGCAGGACACCCAAAAGGGTTATCCATGTGAACCGCCTAAAGCTCTACAATGACAGGGCTGACATCACCATGCTGATGGTGACTGATGAGGAACAGGAAGCAGAGAGTGAACCTCTCCCTGACCTTCTCTCCTACAGCCAAAAGATGGGTCAGTGGATAGAGGTGTTTTTTCAGACACCCTCTCTGCCCAACAGAAGACTAACTGCAAGCAAGTCTTGCAACAGTATGCCAAGCTCTTCTCCTTGTCCCCTGGTCTGACAAACTGGTGTACTCACGATGTGGACATAGGTGACAGTGCACCTGTCAAAAACAAAATCTATCGACAGTCAGACCAAGTCAAGGAAAGCATCAGAGCTGAAGTCAGCAAGTTGCTGGAGTTAGGGGTTATTGAACCCTCGGAGAGCCCCAGGGCCAGCCCAGTGATTCTAGTCCCCTAACCTCATCCACAGGGTGGGAAGAGTAAAATTAGGTTTTGTGTGGACTATACAGCGCTCAACTTTGTCACCAAGACAGATGCTCACCCTATCTCAAGAGCAAATGAATTGATAGATAGGTTGGGTGCAGCCACATTCTTAAGTACCTTTGACTTAACTGCAGGGTACTGGCAGATTGGCATGGCCCCAGGAGCAAAAGAGAAAATAGCACTCTCCACACCTGATGGGCACTATCAGTTCACTGTTATGCCCTTCGTTTTAAAGAATGCCCCTGCCACCTTCCAGAGGTTGGTGAATAAAGTCCTTGCTGGGTTGGAGTCCTTTAGTGCAGCTTATCTCGATGATATTGCTGGCTTTAGTTCCACCTGTCAGGAACACCTGATCCACCTTGGGAAGGTTTTAAAAGCCCTGCAAACTGCAGGTCTAACTATCAAGGCATCCAAATGTCAGATAGGGCAGGGCACTATGGTGTACTTGGGCCACCTTGTTGGTGGAGGCCAGGTACAGCCCTTACAGCCCAAGATCTATGCCACCCCGGATCGGGCAGCTCCAACAACCTAGACCCAAGTCAGGGCATTTCTTGGCTTGACTGGGTACTACAGGAGGTTTGTGAAGGGATATGGGTCCATTGTGACTCCCCTCACAGAACTCACGTCTAAGAAGATGCCCAAAAAGGTTAACTGGACAGTTAGTTGCCAAAAGGCTTTTGACACCCTGAAAGAAGCAATCTGCTCAGCACCAATTCTGAAGGCTCCAGATTACGCCAAGCAGTTCATAGTGCAGACTGATG
This sequence comes from Triturus cristatus, assembly GCF_964204655.1. Taxonomy (NCBI): domain Eukaryota; kingdom Metazoa; phylum Chordata; class Amphibia; order Caudata; family Salamandridae; genus Triturus; species Triturus cristatus. The sequence continues at coordinate 1,353,396,669 of NC_140590.1, forward strand.
CCTCCGAGCTAGGGATAGGAGCGGTCCTATCCCAGACCAATGATGAAGGCCAAGACCAACCTGTTGCTTTTATAAGCAGAAGGCTTCTCCCCAGGGAGCAGCATTGGAGTGCCAATGAGAGGGAGGCCTTTGCTGTTGTTTGGTCCCTGAAGAAGTTGAGACCATACTTGTTTGGTACTCACTTCCTAGTTCAAACTGATCACAGACCTCTCAGATGGCTAATGCAAATGAAAGGAGAAAATCCTAAACTGTTGAGGTGGTCCATCTCCCTACAGGGAATGGACTTTGAAGTGGAACACAGACCTGGGACTGCCCATGCCAATGCAGATGGACTTTCCAGGTTCTTCCACTTAGACAATGAAGACTCTCTAGTCTCTAGTCTCATCATCTTTCGTTTGGGGGGGGGGTGAGAAAGTGCCCTATTTCTTGCATGGTATGCCTCCACTTTTTGCTGAATTGCTGAGGTTCTTTGACTGAGTGTGCCCTGAGCTCCTGCTAATCAGGTACCCAGAGCTTATGTTCCTTCCCTAAAACTGCATTGAAGCCTAAACCCAATTGGTATCTCTGGCATGTCCTCGGCTCGTGATCGTAAGGACTAATTTTCACACATCCGGCTGCAAGTGTTAATTTCACTCAGCTGGTTGCCCAGCTATCCTCAGCTTGAGGTCATCCAATTCCTTATCTTGGAAGACTCCGCAGTAAACCGCTATTGGTTTCAGCCCAGGATCGCTGATTGTAGCGTTCCGTAGCTCTTCGAGAGCTCCTACGCCTTTCTTGCCAGACTCTAATCTCAGCTCATCCAGAGCCTTAACGCATCTGCTTACGGTATCAAGGCAGTGTATTATTTCAGGCTTGTATAAATACCCGTCCTGTTGATGATCCTAGTATTAATTAAGGGATCGATACGTCGTCGACTTGTTTAAACAGTATGCACATTAATCCAATGCGTTAAAACAAGTGCAATAACTGTTTATTTGAAAACTTGCCCTTATCATTTGGATTGGCCATAAGCTACTTTTGTTTTGCCTGAAATGTTTGTATCCATTTGTAATTGTTTTGTGTTTTTGTAGGACGCAGGACTGTGTCCCACTCTATTACTGTGCTCTTACCTTGTTTAGAATTTGTTTTGATTAATTAAATCCGTTGTCCAGCTGGACATCATTAATATAGCACTGATTCTAGTCTATATTTATCATTACTTTATTGTATTTTTGAAGGACCCTTGTTTTTTGTAATTAACTGATACCCAAGGTCCTTTTCTACCTTGCGGGTTCCCTTGTTTGATTAAAAATACCTTCCAAAAAGGGGGCAGTCAGACAGGGGTGTGCACTTCCGCGTGGGACATGCGGTGCAGCCAGGCTTTATTGAATGACTGGTGGGCTGACCGCATGTCTGACTTTCCAGAGCAGTGAGATGGCTGCAGTCTCTAATATCGTCATGTGATGTTCCTTCTGGAGAGCAATGTTGCAAGAACTGCAGAGTACACAGTTGCCTGCTCAATCAAATCATGACTGACATCGCATGACTCTGTGGCTCGCACGAAACCCAAGGAGGAGACAGTGGGTTCCCTGTCCAGAGATTCCGGGCAGGCGAGAGAGCGGGCTAGAGGTGAGCTCTGCGGGTCTTAGGTCAGGGTGGAGGGCATTGGATCGTCTGCGTCGGGAGGCCGGCACCTAAGAAAAGAAGCAGGCTCAGTGGGGGGAAAAGAGTTGGCATGAACAGGCCCATGCGATTCAATGCCACAGCAGGTCCAGGACTCATTATGTGGGTCACGTCAGATCACTAGGAGGGATGTCGTCCTTGGATCAAGCCTTCACTTGTTTTCTTTAGCACTTCCTCAGATTCTAGATATTATCTTTCTAACTGCAAGATCTGTACTATGGCCATAGTGCTTCTCCAAGTGTCACTAGAGTTCAGTGCAGCATAGACTTGCACAAAAAAGTTAGGTGACCCTCTCTCTAAGAGAATTCTCTTCTAATCACTTTTACACATACTAGTCGCTTTCTCCTTTGCTTCTCCTTTTATCAAGTCAGGCCCCTTCAGCGACCATAGTGTCCAGGCAATACAGACAGTGCATAAGAGCTTTCTGGAGGGCTTACTTTTGATACTAGCTTCACCTGGAGGCACTAGGAGACTGAAAGACCATTTTCCAGTGTTCGCAACAAAGTGTCATTTGAAGCTCTTCACAGAATCTCAACTTCCTGTCTGCTACTGGATTCAGTGCAAGGGTGCCAGCATGGTGTGGCACTATCTTTGTAACGTTTAATTCTCCCACTACTCACCACAATCTCCTCCAACTTGCTACAGTTACTCCATTACTCTTCTCATAGTCTCAGTTTACAGCAGCACTGCTCTTTTATTGCGCTGGTAGCTCTTATTGTTTTAGCAAATGCATCCATACTAAGATTTCAGCAATACATGGTGGAGGTCAGGGCTGGATAAGGAGCAAAAGGCTCAAGGTTATCTTGTATAAAAACTAGATCATAGCTATTGGTGGCAGCAAGAAACTATGAGCACCCTTCTTTCTTGCTCCAGAAACACTGTGAATGTTTTATTCTAGTACAGATGGTCAAGATTTTGGGTGTTAAGTTGGACTCTAACTTATTACACATCAGCTATAACCTTCACCTTTTTCACCACCTCTGATGAATGAAACAGATTATGCGTCACTTTTAGATGATCCGCAACACGTCAGCTTGACTTAATATGTGGGCTGGGAAATTTGACTCTGTTACTCCTTTGCTTACAACTCTTCGTTGACTTCAGACACTGTTTTGAGCAAAGGACCATCCTTGGGGTTATGCACATATTATCGTTGACAAACTTTCCGAGATGTAGGTCTCCTCGTGCTCTTCGCTCAGCAAACAAAGGGTTCTGGTAGACACGTGGTATCACAGGCAAATCAAGGCCATCCTGACTGTAGTGCACTGCAAACGACTGTCCAGAATAGCCATGTCTTTCAACTTTGATTTTATTCCAATTACCACAAATTCAGTAAACTGCACATAGCCTAGCTCTTTTTCATATGTTTTTCTTAATGTCTAAATCAAGTGGTAATGGACTTTTTGTCTAGTGGTGACAAGAACCCATCAAATCTTCTATGATGGGAGTATAGATAGACTGTATAATCATTGCGCCTGATCAAATTTTAACCTTTACATTTTTAACTTGCTTTAGATTTGTTTATAACTGTGATTTGTTTTTAACACTGCATCTCTTGGTCTTAATGAACTACAAATATTATTAACTTAGATTGAATTATAGGCTTTAAAGAGGGCACGCTCACAATAAGTAGGGGGGACAGGATTATTTGGGAGTGAAGTGGCTACTAGGAGTCTCTACCACTTTTTATGCACTTTTGTCATCCAAGAGGCACAGCGCTTGCACCCACTTCCGGGTGCTGCCATTTTAGGTTCAGTGGTTTGCACAGTTAGCGTTCTAGTGTTCTTGGGAGCCAATGGAACACAACAGGTGGGCTATTTAATAGACAGGGCAGCACGTCTGCATAGCTGGTGCACCAAAAACAAGCCCATCTCTGGGACCAGGGGCCAGTCATAATGCCAGATCAGTTGTTTATTCAAGAGGAGAACTCCTCCAACTACATAAATTAGGACAAAATATCCCAACAGCCCTTGCCATATCCTTAAATTCTATAGGAATACTAGTGAAACCTTCATATAAAACATGGGAAACAATTGCTGCTTCTTGGCAAACCACTTTACGCAGGGTTACATCTATTAAGTACTTGATTTCTAATCACTGTGTTGGGCCTACTTGAACACTCGCTCCATAGTAAAACATAGATTGGAAAACGAGGGACTATATAAAGTGTACTAAGCCGGGCTTAATGTTAATTAGTGAGTCCTATCTGGCAGATAAAGCCTTAACCGAGTAGAGTGAAGCAATTCATAAAAATTATGTGCTTCTTTATACGAATAAAGTGGAGACAAAAAAATAGGTGGAGTGGCTGGTTTGTACATGAATTCTTAATATCTCTCATTTGCAGTGCAAAACAATTGAAAATGTGGGTTTATTATTGTTGTTAGAAGTTGGTTCTGACACTATGTGCCGCCCGGATTTTTCGTTTTTTGAGCACCTAATTGTTGAGCTTTTACTGTGGGGGAGCCTCATAAGTTGGGACTCACCCACAGTGAACTCAGGATGTAAGAGACTGCATGGGGATTTTACTGGTGTTCCCCTGGCTTGACCAGGCCACTGTGCAGCAGCTGGAGTAAGGGACACCGGGCTGGTTACATGCAGGCACATGTGTACATGCGTGTGCACAAGTTTACGGGCTGCGCAGGGGAGATTCCTAGCGTGCGCAGTCCAGGAGCAGCTACAAAGTGAATGGTGTGGCAGGATTTATGCATTATTGGGTGATGACATGGAATAGGCTTTATACACTGGAAAGAAACATGCCAGGGAAAGTCAGTGTGTTTTACTGTGTTTTCACTTCATTATTTCCCTATGGTGATATGGGGCCCATGGCTAGATTAACTTCCATTAGGCCTACAGATTCCAGACACGCACTTAAGTCCAATGTAGCAAATGTGAAAATAAGTATTCTGCAGAGTCCAAAGTCATATTTGTACTGCTTTTGGGTCATCCAGAACTGTCATATTTCTCTGAGCCAGCCATGACCAGACCCAGGCTGAGGGCTGACCTCAGCTGGATGGACTGATAACCTTTCTTCCACAAGTGAGGGCCTCCTCTCCATGAAGAGATGATGGGTGGGGCTACAGGCTCATCCATCACTAGGTGCCAGGCACCAGGCTGCACCAAGGAGGGAAGGAGTTGGGTTTCAGAGGCCATGTGGCCAGAGACACTGGACGACGCCATTTTGAACAAACCCAGAGGCTGGACAAGAAGGTGGGAGCAGGGGCAGGAAAGTGATGTGTCGCTGTTTGATAGGACCAACAGGGACTTCCTGCCAGCCCCCTACTCAACTATTAAAAAGTGATTGCACAGGAAGAGAAGCTCTCTCTGGGGTGTGGTCTGCTGAGGCTGAAGGTGCTGGAGCCTGGCGCAATGGGCGGTTGGAAGGAGAGACCCCTTGACTGCCCCCAAGACCCTAACAGCACCAGAAGAAGAGCCCAGGACCGGTGCGCAGGAGCAGTGGCCTCTGCGCAGGGAGAAGAGAGGCCAAGGAGGAGAGCCAGGCGAAAGGCAGGCGCAGGGAGCCAGTGTAGACAGCTCCCTGCTGAATCCACCCTCTCAGAAAGGAGACTCCCTGACTGCCCCCAGGAGCCTAACAGCACCAGAAGAAGAAAGAGCCCAGGACCGGTACGCAGGAGCAGTGGCCTCTGCGCAGGGAGAAGAGAGGCCAAGGAGGAGAGCCAGGCGAAAGGCTGGCGCAGGAAGCCAGTGAAGACAGCTCCCGGCTGAATCCACCCTCTCAGAGACCCTGAGGGAGGAGGAGAGTGTTCCCAGTGGCTGGGGCTGGTAAAGAGGAGCAGGAAGCGCTCCATAATGCCTTGCAGGCATTTGGAAATCTTCCATTTTGGTGCTTTGTGGCCCCCAGAGGAGGGGGTCACCCCCACTTGTGAAAAGGTGCTGGGGGGAGCTGCTGGAGAAGCGCAGTCTTTCCCCCAGCACGAAGAAAAGTCCCACCCTCAGTGTCATGGGGACCTAAAGGAAACTACCCCTCAAGGGCTCAGCTAGCATTTAAACACCTTCTTGGCTGGAACTGTTGTTCTACAGCTGAGGGTGTGTGGAGAAGTGCATCATGAAGTGAAGGGCTGGGTTGGGGATGTGTGGAAAAGTGCATCCCCTGGAGGTGAAGTGGTGTAATTGCACCGTAATGCATTTACTAGTGGTTATTTCTTTTTAGGTGGACTGAAAATCACATGTGTAAAGTGAAGTACCTGTGTAAGGTGATGTTAAGCTAAATGGAGTTATGTTGCTGGACCTTCCTGCTAGGGGGTCTGGCTATATTTACGTAATCCCATGCTTTTACCTGTGATTCCTTTTAAAGTGAAGAGGCGCACTGCAGGAGAAGTGTAGTTGCCAGGAGTATTTCTTTTGAAGGGACTGTAAGTCACATGTGTAAGGAAATGTCATAAGCCAAGTGGGGTTATGTTGCCAGACAGTCCTGCTAGGGTGTCTGGCTGCATATGCGCAATCCTGTGATTTAATCTGTGATGCCTTTAGGGGCTGTAATTGCAATGCATTAAAACGATCAACCAAGGTGATGAGTACTGTCATTCTAAAGTGTGCGTAAACATGGATTCTTGCTGCTGCGCTTAGGTGAAGACCCCAGACTGCTAGCCCTTAAGATAAGAGGTGCATGGTGCATAATTTATGGTCAGTAGGAGATGCTCAGTCAGGTTCATGTGTCACCAAGGCAGGTTTACCCCTTTTTAATGCTTGTTGAGGTAATTGGGGGGGTCGCCACTGGGTTGGTGCCAGTGCGCAGGGCCCTCGCTCCAGGTTATGTTCAACTAACTGCATTGGGGGCAAGTTGATGTGCATACATGGGAGTGGTGGTACTAGACTCCACCCGCCTGCGGGAGGTGTGGAGATGTTATACAATGTCACAAAGTAATTCCAACAGCTTATGTATATTTGTAAATTGGTGCATAGTATTGAGTAGTGTGTGTGCTTAATAAATGTACTCTTACTTTTATAAAGCAAAGTACAGACTGGACAATCAATTATTGAGTTTTATTTTTGTGCACCTGCAAATGGCGATTACTAGCCCACACCACCTCCCTTGAGTAAGCCTCAGGCTGCTCTGCAACGGTACCCTCTGAGAGTCAGGCGCTACAATTGGGTGTTTGGTTCCCAGTGAAGGACAAATGTAGTCATGTTATTTGTGCAGGCCTCACAGATGCTGCCTCGTTTTCCAACAATTGTTTAAAATTGAATTGAAAAATAGCACAATAGTTTGTCTACTAGCGTGTAGCCCACCCCAAAGTATGGCAATTTTTTTGTCAAATGTTTTTGAAGCAATCTGCTCCCTATCGATTCAATTTTCTAAATTAATGGTTATTGGAGACTTTAACTTTTGGCCAGACAAACCCTGATCCCAAATGCAAGCCCACCATAGATGCTATGATTTCCTTGGGTTGCCATCAACACATAAATCTGCCCACCCATGCAAAGGGTCACTCATTAGACTTAGTGTGGAAACTAGATTTAGAATTAACGGATTTTAACATACAGCCTTGGAATTGGTCAGATCATTATTTGATTGAGTTTTCTACCTATAGTTGGAATTACTCAAGTAGCCAGCCGACAGAGTTTATTAATATTCAGAAATGGAATCAGGTTAATATCAAACAGATAGAGGATAAGCTTGCTTAAACTACCCTGATATTAGGGGACTCTGTGTTGGAGGCAGAAAGAGAGTTTTCACACTGGCTAAAAGATGCAGCAGACCAGTTTGCACAGTTCAAAAACAATGCATAACTAAGCAAGCAAAGCCAGCCCCATGGTTTAAAAAATAATTGCAGGAAGCTACACTTAAATTGCGTCTCATTGAGCGTCGGTGGCACAAAGACTGTCTGATCGAGTACAAGAATAAATATAAAGCGGGATAAAAAGAATAATATAAAATCATATTACAATATTATAATCCAAATATTATAATGAACTGATTTTGAAAGCTGTCAATAAACAGAAGGAAACTCTTCTGATTCTAGATGAGCTCATTTCCTCGAAGAAGCTAACTGCTAAGGTGAAAGCTTCTCAAGATCTATGTGACCAGCTCATTCTTTTCTTCATAGAAAAAATCAAGACCATCAGGAACAGTATCTGATCTACTGGTCCAACTTTGTGCCTGAAATTCAAGGCGGAATCTAACAACGCTATTCTCACTTGTATCTCGGACATTGATGAGCCTAGATTAATGGAACTACTAAATAAAATAAAATCGGGTTAATATTGCGACCCTTGCCCTCCAGCCATTTTGAAAGGCATGCCTAAGGCAATATTCTCTCCATTACAAACGCTGCTAAATAAGTAACTGCAAAAGACACACAATTGATGGACGGAATGCAGAACAAATCAACACATTCACCTCAGTCAAGAGATCTGGGTTAAATCCATCATTCTTTTGCTCACCATGCTACCCCAGTTTAAACCTGGCCATATGCAAATCAGTCTTGACCCTGTGCCTCATGGGAACAGTCCAGCCCGAACTGCCAAGCCAGGTCCTCCCTGGACCGGAAACAAGCATCCTAGGACCGATTATGGGGTTTCACCCCTCTTCAGCCAGGATAGCTTGATTCCAGTGGCACAGTGAGCCCAGGACCCAGTTCGGGCTGGACTGTTCCCATGAGGCACAGGGTCAGACTGATTTGCATATGGCCACGTCTGAACTGGGGTGGCGGAGTGAGCTAAAGAATGATGATGGATTAAACCCAGATCAGTTGACTGGGGTGAGTGCTTGCAATGTTCAACACTCCGTCCATCATCCCCTTTGGTTTTGCTTTGTTCGCCCTAAGTTGGCAGGGTATGCCCAGACTTGGATCCCTTGCTCACTTTGCCACTGGATTCAAGCTAGCCTGGCTGATGACGGCTGATTAGCCAGAAACCGGTCCCAGGATGCTTGTTTCCGGTCCAGGGAAGACATGGCTTGGCAGTTCGGGCTGGACTGTTCTCATGAGGCACAGGGTCAGACTGATTTGCATATGGCCATGTCTGAACTGGGGTGGCGGAATGAGCTAAAGAATGATGATGGTTTAAACCCATATCAGTTGACTGGGATTGAGTGCTTGCAATGTTCAACACTCCGTCCATCATCCCCTTTGGTTTTGCTTTGTTCGCCCTAAGTTGGCAGGGTATGCCCAGACGTGGGTCCCTTGCTCATTTTGCCACTGGATTCAAGCTAGCCTGGCTGATTAGCCAGAAACCGGCCCCAGGATGCTTGTTTCTGGTCCAGGGAAGACATGGCTTGGCAGTTCGGGCTGGACTGTTCCCATGAGGCACAGGGTCAGACTGATTTGCATATGGCCATGCCTGAACTGGGGTGGCGGAGTGAGCTAAAGAATGATTATAGATTAAACCCAGATCAGTTGACTGAGGTGAGTGCTTGCAATGTTCAACACTCCGTCTATCATCCCCTTTGGTTTTGATAAATAAGTAACTGCAGCAGGGTTTAGTGCCACATGCTTTCAAACCCGTTGAAGTGATCCCCCTGCTGAAGAAGCAGGGGAATTATCCAGTGGTCCTAAAAAGTACAGCCCAATCTCACTTCTTCCTTTTCCGGCCAAACTGATAAAGGCATATGTCGCTTTGGAGTTGAGCAGCAATGTACAAATAACTGATTTCCTCCATCCAGCTCAGCTCAAGCAGTCTTTATACCATTCTACAGCACAGAATCCATGGTAACAGCTGTTTTAGCAGAGGATCTCAGCAGGAATGCATCCCAGGTCTTTTTAGATCTCTCTGCTGCTCTGGATACTGTTGACCATAGGATTTTGGTCGACCGTATATCATAGACAGGGAAGCAGGCACTGCTCTACAGTGGTTGAGGTCCTATTTAGAAAATCGTACACAACCAGGGAAGCTTGGAAATTTTACTTCCAAGGCAATTAGCCTTGACTGCAGAGTCCCTCAGAGTTCTTCTGTGTCTCCTTTTCTGTTTAACCTGTACATGAAACCCCTGATTGAGGCGTTGACAACTTTTGGGTGCAGGGTGCATAATTACACAGTTGATTAACAACTTCTCTTTCACATGGATAATGCCTCCGACTCCCATATAATTTTTCAGAGCACCCTGAGATTTATCGCAAACTTGATGGCAACCAATCGGTTAAAGCTGAGCACTGACAAACCGGAAATTGTCCTGCTGAAAAATGAGATTATCATGTAGAACAATAACTTCTGTCCCAGAGATTTCTGCCCTACTTTCCACCAAGAGCCCTGTGGTAGTGATAGATGGCAGTTAGAAGCTTAAGCTTCAGATAAGAGCAATTGTCTCTCAATGTGCCTTTCTTTTAAAAACTCTAAGGAAAAGTTGACCCTTGCTGTCATCTAATGTCAGGAAACGTATTGTCACAGCAGTCATCAACTCGAATTCAGTATATGCAGGGCAGCCTAATACTGCTTTAAACAAACTATTCAAAATGAAGCAGCACGGCTGATTTTTCTCTTGCCTCAGCACTCACACTCTACATATCGTTTGAGAGAACTGCACTGGCTTCCAGTACAGGAGCATATTCGTTTTAAAATGTGTTGTACAGTGTTTAAATGCCAGGACAGAGCCGACCCTAGTTTCTGGCAGAAAGAATTAAGAAGTACAGACCCCCACGAAATCCAAGATGTAGCCAGGCAAATCAGCATGTCATTCCAAGATTTCAAGTTTAATGATCAACAGCTTTTCAGTACTGACCCCTTCCACTTGGAACGCCTTACCTGGTATAATCCGTTTGGAACTTGAATTTGGGATTTTTCGTGGATCACTGAAAAGCTAGCCATTCAAGCAGGCCTACGGCATTAAGCACGGTTTGATTCGGATGAAAAAAAAACAGCCTGGGCATGCTAAAAAAAAGTGGCCCACATTTGCATAATGCCTTTCCGCAAAATACTGCTTCCGCTAAATTATATTGAAAAAAGGGAGGGGGTTAAAAAAAAATGCACCGATTAGTTTACACTGGTGAAACACATCTGAAAACAAGTGAGGCCACTTCTGCTCAGGTCCCTGCCCCCGCTCAGTATGCACACATTAATTGGCCGGCCCAGAGAGAGAAAGGGAGTGACACCTCTGCCAGTTGATAAAAGGGAGGTAATGGACGCTCATCTGCCTCCAGAAAGGCCACTCAGGCACCCACTGGGCCGCTGGCGGCATCGAACAACGCAGAAACCGCCCACATCGGCCCGCCAGGCTGCTCAAAAAAGTAGCCCACAGCTGGAATTCGGATACCGGCCCCTTGGGTATTGTTGGAGTGCCCGCATTACCAATCGGACGCTGGCATTAAGTACCTCTACTTTGATCAGTGCAGCTTTTTAGCACCAAGAAACGTTCGGTGAAGGTGCGCTTTATAGGTTATAATAACATACTCAACAAAGCTAAATGTCACCATGCACTTCCTCAGTTTCTTGTAATTCTGATCTTTTGTAAATTTTCTCTGTTTGCTTTAATTTTCCACCTGTGTTGGATTTCTGTGTTCTTCAGTTTGCTGTATTGATGCCTTATTTCCTGGTTGTTCTGGAGTCCTGGCCTAGAGACCAGTTTAGCCGTCTCACCAGCCTCATGCTTTCCAAAAAATTAATAATAGGAATACATACATATGTTAATACATACAAAGGTTTTCAATCACCCCTGTTCATGCATTGGTCTGTACAAGTGTCATTCCCATCTTGATTGGCTCTGTTCATCCACTGGTCTGTACAAGTGTCATTCCCATCTTGATTAGCTCTGTTCATCAATTGGTCTGTACAAGTGGCATTCCCATCTTGATTGGCTCTGTTCATCTATTGGTCTGTACACGTGTCATTCCCATCTTGATCGGCTCTGTTCATCCATTTGTCTGTACAAGTGTCATTCCCCTCTTATTCGGCTCTGTACATCCTTTGGTCTGTACAAGTGTCATTCCCATCTTAATCGGCTCTGTTCATCCTTTAGTCTGTACAAGTGTGTAGTAATGAAGGATATTACAAAGTGTCACTCCCATCTTGATCGGCTCTGTTCATCAATTGGTCTGTACAAGTGTCATTCCCATCTTGATTGGCTCTGTTCATCAATTGGTCTGTACAAGTGTCATTCACATCTTAATCAGCTCTGTTCATCCATTGGTCTGTACAAGTGTGTAGTAATGAAGGATACTACAAAGCGTCACTCCCATCTTGCTTTTATTCACCGCATACAGCATGGCGTAGTGCTCATGCTGTCATGCACTGTAAGTGACGGCATGCAGCCTCATCACGTGCACAGCCCCTTGAAAAGAATTGCACCTTGTTAACAGAGCTATTGTGTCTGTCCTGCTTGGCCACTCCTTCATTTTTATATTATTATAGGTTTACCTTTTTTTAAAAAACATTTTTCATATTTGATTAAAAGAATGAAACCCACACACACAACATCGCTGTGCGCTCGTCACGGTCAGCTATGTTGGCTTTGCCATTGCTTGTTTTAGTTTACTGCAGTACCGCCCTTTGGTTGCATTACTGTTCCTCAGTTTGCTATCATTCTGCCCCTATGTTGTGCTACTAAATTCCTTCGTTTTTTGTAGTGGAGCTCTTTTGTAGCACGCTTTCTATATTCTTTTAGCGTCTCGAGTTTATTTATCTACGGGAACTCCTAGTTATATTACTGAAGCAAAGAGACGTTCAAGTAACAAGAAGCACAGAGGCCATGTTTTTCTAAACACTAAAGCTGGGTGCTCGACGTCACGTTGACAGAAGTGAGGCACGCTCTTTGAAGGCTGGCGCTCGACTCCGAAGAGCTCCCTCTGTGGACAGCTGCAGCAATGCAGAACGTCTACTCATTACATTTTCCGTAGCTCAGGGCACGTGCTGAATAACAGGCGAGTGTCACAGGTGCAGTTTAGGGTCACGTCGCCACTCACGAGCCCGCCCTGCGCACAGACGTGGTCATTGCATTGCTGCCGTTCCTCACATTGCTGCTCTCAATACGTTTTCCTTCAGTGCTGCTCTATTCAGCATCAAAGTGTAATCGGAGCCGATATCGCAGATGAATGTTGGAGCCTTCTTCAGGGTCGAGTAGCCTATGGGGCAATCAGGCAGTGCCCGAGAGACTGGTCTGACAGGTCAGTGTGTGGGACGATTTTTGGACTGTTTGTGGGCCTGGTTTATGGTCTGCTGGGCTGGATTTACTACTGATTTCCTTGATATTAAAGCAAACATTGCCTGCAGTAAGAACACATCCATGCGGTCTTCCATATCTTGCAAAATACCTAGACAGTGTGTCTTTACAAGTTCAAACCTACCCCAATTTGCAAACATGGGCAATTTTATAGCTATTTAATTCACTAACAGGGCCCACTTTTATTTTGATGGCAGGGCCTTTTTTCTGTTCCAAGCAAACACAAAGAGATGATGGATGGCACTCTGAAACGTTTCAGACACTCACCCCTAGTCACAGATCTGGGTTGAATCCATTCTCATTCTTTAGCTCACTTCCCCACCCCAGTTCAGACACAGCTATATGCAAATCAGTCTTGACCCTGTCCCTCATGGGAACAGTCCTGCTCAAACTGCCAAGCCAGGTCTTCACTGGACCGGAAATAAGCATCCTGGGACCGGTTTTGGGGTAACACCCCTCAACAGCCAGGCTAGCTTGAATCCAGTGGCAAAGTGAGCAAGGGACCTATGTCTGGTCATACCATGCCAACTTAGGGCGAACAAATCAAACACAAAGAGATGATGGACGGAACGCTGAAACCTTTCAGACACTCCCCCCAGTCACAGATCTGGGTTGAGTCCATCATCGTTCCTTAGCTCATTTTGCCATCCCAGTTCAGGCCAAGCCATATGCCAATCAGTCTTGACCCTGTCCCTCATAGGAACAGTCCAGCACAAATTGCCAAGCCAGGTCTTCCCTGGACGGAAACAAGCATCCTGGGACCGGTTTCGGGGTAACACCCCTCATCAGCCAGGCTAGCTTGAATCCAGTGGCAAAATGAGCAAGGGACCCAAGTCTGGCCATACCCTGCCAACTTAGGGTGAACAAATCAAACACAAAGAGATGATGGACAGAGCGCTGAAACCTTTCAGGCACTTGCCCCTTGTCACAGATCTGGGTTGAATCCATCATCGTTCTTTTTGAAACTTATTTTTATTGCCATTTTTACATTTGACACATTGTACATCATACAGATCTTTCAAATAGTTATGTCAGATTGTACATCCAATAGTGGTACACATCAACCGTATATCTCGGTGACACGTCACCGGGGAACGTAAACAACGTACAGACTTATTGTGAGGTGTATACCCTGTTGTCTCAGGTTCCAGATATGGCACAGAAACTGGGGTATAACGCAGGCATAAACTAGGGGGGGAGACATGAACAGACATATCCAATTACATCGGCGAGGGTTTGTAGCGTCGTATGGGTAAGGCACCTCTGTGACTCATGAGTGCCTATCCTATTGGGGGCCGACCTGGAATTGCGATAGCATAACTGATGTTGGGGCATGTTATGAGATCATGTGGTCGGAATGTCGAGATATTGGTTGGGCGGGGTCTGTGTCTGCGCGTGCAGGGCTGACGATGTGGGCTGGCCGTCTGTTTGATCTGCTCCCAGGGATAGCTGCTTGAACTGATACAATAGCATGGCCCATTCCATTGATATGGGGCATTTGCGGACCCCTCTCACCTCCTCCTCCCGCAATGTCTCCTCTTCCGCCGCCACCCACTTGTGTGTAGCTCCCACCCAAGCCGCCAGCGGTGGACCTGTGGGGGAGCGCCAGTGCATGGCGATGCTGCGTTTGGCCAAGAGCACCGCAAGGGAGAGGAAGCGAGTTCGCACCCTGTGTTGCTTACCTGCGCGAAAGATGCCAATGGCGGTGGCCTCCCATGTGGTCATGCAGGTTAGCCCCGTGAGGGTACCTAATGCTGTGTGAATGTGGTGCCAGAAAGTTTTGATGATGGAGCAACTCCAAAACATATGTTGGAAGTCTGCATTCCGTTCTTGGCATCTGGGACAGAGGAACTGAGTGTCAGGGTAGAACCGTTGGAGGCGTGCAGGTGTTAAATAGGCCCTGCGCAGGATGTAGTATTGAATGTTCTTAAAGCGTGCGTTTCTAGAGACCTTCTTAGGGTACTCCAAAGCTCTCCCCCACTCCCCCTCATGGAACACACGCCCAATTTCAGCCTCCCAAGTGGCTCGCAGGGTCTCCAATGGTTTGTTAGTCAGTTCCCGGATGGCTTTATAAAGCCAGGTAGTGAGATGGCACCCTGCACCCATGCGTAGAATCGCGTGGAGAACTGGATGTGTGTGTGGCTCCCCTTTGATTAGGTCCTGATACGGTCGGTAGCTATCTAGGAGTTGGCGGTGGAGCAAGAATTGTCCCGGGGGAAGATCGTACTCTTCCACAAGGCTATGGAATGGTCTTAGTTGCCCCTCCTCGAATAGGGACTCCACCTCTGTTAAGCCACACGATGTCCACGTGCGGAGCGCGCTATTTGTGTAGTAGTGTTCCTGTTTGGGCCATCCCACCAGGGTGAGTAGAGGGGAGTACAACGGAGTCCCCGGGGACATACGGTGTATCCTCAGCATGCAACCACGCGCCACCGACACTTGTAAAGGGTATGTGCGCTTTGGTTTAGTGCCAGGGAGGAGTAGGCGATGGATCTCCGGAACCGATATCCGTCCTGCGACGGTGTGAGTTTCCACAGTGTATCTGTCTGCCGTCTAGTGAGACAGCCATTGCAGTTGTGCTGCCAAGAAGTAGGCCTCGAATGAGGAGGCTCCCAAGCCACCCTGTGTGGTGGGCAACTGCAATTTTGTCAGGGCTATCCTGTGTCTAGTGGACCCCCAAATGAGTGCGCTGACGAGGGAGTCTAGGTCCCGGAAAAAGGCTCTGGGTGGAATTACTGGCAGATTGGTAAAGAAATACAACAATCTTGGGACCATGATCATCTTGGCCAGCGCCACTCTCCCAATTGGAGCCAATGGAAGACTCTTCCAAAATCCGATCGCAGCCCTGATACTCGCCAATGCCCTGTTATGGTTACCCTCGAACATATCTGTGGAGGAGTGGTAGAGACGGACCCGAGGTATCGAGGGGCCTCCGCACTCCAGGGCACCCGCTGAGCACCCAGTCGAACCTCCCGCGGGGACAGATCCGGATGCAGCGGGTATATCGTGGACTTGTCCCAATTCACCCGCAGTCCCGAGGCCGCTGTAAATTCCGTCAAGGTTTCCCAGAGGGGAGTCAGGTCGTCCGTGATGTCCCGCACATAGATCAGCAAATCATCAGCGTATAAGGAAATATTATGCACTGTGCCTGCTACCGGGATGTCCCAACTCTCCCCTTCCTGTCGAAGGCGTATGGCGAGCGGCTCCACCGACAGAGCAAAAAGTAGAGGGGACAGCGGGCAGCCCTGTCGCGTGCCCCTCTGAACCGCGAACTCCGTCGATATGTACCGACCTAGGCGCATCCGCGAGGTCAGCCCAGTGTACAGTAGGCGCGTGTAGGCTAGGAGGGTGGGCCCAATGCCCGCACGCTGCAGTACCGAGAACAGAAACTGCCATCTGAGGGAATCAAAGGCCTTCTCAAGATCTAGGATGAGACAGGCCGCTCGAGGGTATATTCCCTTTACCTGATCCTGGATGTGGAAAACCCGACGTATGTTCTGGGACGTACGTCTGCCGGGTATAAATCCGCACTGATCCGGGTGGACCAGGGAGCGTATGATTTGTACGTATCTGTTCGCAAGTGTTTTCCCGAGGAGTTTGCAATCGGCAGACAACAGCGATATTGGGCGATAGGAGGCCATTTGCTGCGGGTCCCTGTGGGGTTTCAAGAATGTCACGATTACGGATTCTCGCATGGATTTCGGTAACTCCCCCTTCTTCAGTGCCGCCGCAAACATCTCTACCAATCAAGGGACTAGGTGCACCGAGAATGTCGTGTAATATTCTAAGGGGAACCCATCTAGTCCCGGAGCCTTATTTCGGGCCAGGGCCTGCAGGGCCCGCTTCACCTCTGCAGCGGTTATTACGGCGTCTAGAGTCTCCCTCTCTGTCCTCGTAATTGTTGGGATGGGCAGAGGATCGAGGAATCGATCCACTACAGTTTGCGGGGTAGGGGCAGGGTCGCTGTATGTCTCCGCGTAGTAGTCGCGGAAAGCCCCAAGAATCTCCGCCTGGGAGCGCACCAACATCCCCCCACGGTCCAGTATCTCAGTAATGGGCTTGATGTCCGTGTCCTGCCTGGCCAGCCATGCCAAGAGAGTGCCTGTTTTGTCCCTCTCTTTATGCATCCGCGTAGCATACGACCGGAAGTTGTACTTTCGTAAGTCCGCGGAGGCCGCCTGATAGGCCGTTTTTGCCTCGGCTACACGTCGCGTCTCCCCCTCGGATGTGACATCCCGTTTGGTGAGAGCAGCCAAGCGTTGCTCCGCCGTTGTGAGAGCCTGTTCTAGCACACGCTTAGCTCCCGTTATTTGCTTCAAGCATTCTCCCCGGGCTACCACCTTGAATGCATCCCATTCCACTAACTGAGATGATGCTGTGCCCGAGTTGCGTGTGAAATAGTCTTGGATGCTACTCTCCTGATCGTGCCGGAAGACCTGGTCCGCCAGGCAGTCCTGCGGTAAGCGCCAGATGGGGACCGGTGGGCGTGGGGGCCGCCAGTGTAACTGGAGAATGTGAGCATCGTGATCGGATATGATCCTGCCCAAGTAGTCCGAGTTGACCACCTTGGGTAATATAGTCGCCGAGCATAAAAAGCCGTCAAGACGGACGCGCAAATTGTGTGGGATGGAGTGGAAGGAATACACTCGGATCAAGGGGTGGCGCTTTCGCCAAGCATCGGCGAGCGACCAGTGAGTAATCCAAGCCCGGAATCTGTCAGTTTGCTTATGTGCCGGGGAGTGCAGTGGAGGGGGGTGTGAGCGGTCAAGGTGCAGGTCGATTGTGCAATTATAGTCTCCTCCCAGGACCCAGGGTATGGAGGCAAACGGGGCAAGGACCCCTGTGAGATGGTCCCAAAACTTGTCTTGTTCCACATTAGGAGCGTAAATGCTACAGAGAAGTACAGCCTGCCCATCCAAAAGACCCTCCAGCAGTGTATATCTACCTTCTTTGTCAACCACCCTCCGGAGCTCCTGAAAGGGGGTTCCCGGCCGTACCCAGATCAACGCCCCATGCGCATACGCAGAATAAGTTGTGGCGCATATGAGACCCCTCCATTTCGACTGTAGTTTCCCGACCTCTTTCGCGATGAGATGCGTCTCTTGTAAAAACACTATCGGGGTATTGTGACGCTTTGCGTAAGAGTACACCGCATATCGTTTGCGCGGAGTGTGAAGCCCCCGAACATTTAGGGTGTGGATGGTAACGTCATTGTGTGGCGTGTGAGGTGTCATGTCTTTGCGCCTACTCGCCATACGTGGGGACTGCGCCTATCGAGGAGTGTAAAGCTCTGTCGCACTAGCTGGCTAAGGGTGCCTGTGTCCCCCGATGCTGTGTGGTCATAAGTAGTGGACGTTTGGATCTGTGTCATGCCATGCGGGAGGTGGGGGAAGTATTGAACTGGGATAAGCAACTGAACAATGGGGGTCGGGGAACATTCCCAATGCTTAGGGCCCATCGTCAACAACGATGCGTCCAAACCTGTCTACCCAATTAAGGGGGGTACAACAATATAAGAAGGGGGCGGCGGTGCATGCGTACTGGGCCAGAAACGAATTGGGCCATTAGTAGAGAAAATGAACGTTGCTCCTGCTATAGCAAGTAGTCAGTCTGATGTCTAAATTCAACGGGTGGGGGGAAAGTATACTTAGCTATATGCCAGTTTCTGGAGTCCCATCTCATTTCGCTCGAGAGCCAGATTGTTTGTCTAAAATGAGGTCCGCCATCTGTTGAGTGACCATGGGGGGCGTCACAGAGTCCTCCCCCGACAGTGTTCCGTCACTTTCATTCTCCCACTCCGAGGTAAAGATATGCAGCGGTCCGTCTATGTCGTCCGGCAGGGGGGATGCTTGCAGATTGATCACAGCTTGTAGGGCCTCCCTCCGTTCTTTCACAATCTGCTCTAAATCCGGAGAGTCCTGGGTGCGTGCACGGGCTCTGCCACCCACTCCGCCACGTGGGCGCCGCTGTGAACGCCTTCCAGATCGTGAAGGCGTAGGGTGGGGGTCTCTTGTGATCTCCGCTCTAGACTGCCGCATGCAATGAAGGTCTGCCCAATCCTGAGCCTCCGTGGCATTAGCAAAGAATACAATTGAATCGGCGTGGACCACTCTGAGGAGAGCTGGGAATAGTAGGGAGTATTGGATATTGTTCTCGCGCAGCCGCCGTTTTACATGTAGAAAGGAGGCCCGTTGTTGTTGAACTGCTCTTGCATAGTCTGGGAACACCATGACCCGTTGATTGTCAACCTGTAGGGTGCCCGTCACTCGTGCCGCGCGTAACACTGCATCCCTGTCCCGGAAGTGGAGGAACTTCGCTAACATCGGCCTTGGGGGCACCCCCGGTGGCGGTCTGCGGGCCGGGAGCCTGTGGGCTCTTTCCATAGAGAAGAACGCGGAGCGCTCCTTTTCCGGAGTGAAGGATTTCACCCATGTCTCCAAGAAGTGCAGGGGGTTTGTGCCTTCAATTCCCTCGGGTAACCCCAGGACGCGAATGTTGCAGCGTCTTGAGCGTCCTTCCAAATCGTCCGCACGTTCTTCCATGATTGTCAGGCGATGCAGTGCCTCCTGAAGGGTCTGCTGGTGCTTATCGATCGCTGGCTGTATGTCCTCCATCTTCTTCTCTCCGTCTTTCACTCTATCCGCCAGTTTCCGATGGTCGTCGCGGATAAGACTGATGTCTGTCGCTAGCGTCCCGAGCCGCTCCTCCATCGAGACTCTGGAATGCTCAATAGCGGCTAGAACCTGGTCCAGCTTGACAGAGACCGAGGTGTCGGGCTGTGTCTCCACAACGCCCACCCATGTCCGGGCCCTGGGCATCTTCTCCGGGGCCGTCTCCGGAACCGCCGTCTGTTGGGTCCCCCGGGGCTTCCCCATCGCTGCGACCAAGGAACTTCAGCACTTCGTGCTCGTCTGCCGAGGGCGCGGGATCCCTCGTCCCCCAGGGATGCAAGGGAGTCGCCTCGTCATCAGGCCTGTCCTCACCAGCGACCTGCGCCCTCACTGAGCGCTTCCGTACTCTGCTGCAGGCCACCGCGGGTCCAGAAGACACCCCGTTACTCGTCCCCCGTCTGTGTGCCACAAGGGGGCTACCATGCGTCGACTCCAGGGATTAGATACCAGAGCGGGTGATGTGTACTGTCCAACCTCGTGACTCCCCACGAAACGGGCCGCCTCAGGTCCAGTGGACACTCCGCCGCATGGCGTCTCCCAGCAGATCTCCAAGGGGGCTACCCTCCGCCGACTCACGGGACACTTTATGGATGCTGATGTCAGGTGTCCTCCAGACGTGCGGCTCACTGTAGGGTGGGGCACCCCAGGCCCGATAAGGGGAGAGCGCAGGTCGTTCCCCGTTGCTGCCGGCAGTCTCTGCCCTCCGGTTCACGCACCAGATACTGCTATGGTGATGTCCCGACGGGCGCCATCTTGGAGTCAGGCGTCCCGATGTTGCGCTGGGACACACCAGGGCTCCCCTCCTGTGCCGCACTCACCGCAAACGCTGCCGCTGGTAAGTGCCCTGCAGGGGATGTATCGTCTCTCCCCATCACTGTTCTGCCGCTTCACACGCGGAGCTGGTCACTGTGCCGGGCGCGTGCCACCGGTGGCATGGCGTCCCGTCCTCTGCGCGCCAATTCCGGCGCGATGTTGCTCGTTCTCACAGGAAGCCTGCAGGGCTTTGCCAGCGCCACTCAGCCGTTGTTGCCACTTCACGCGGGTGCTGCGGGGGAGTCCGCCGGTCATAAGAGTGCCCTTTAGCTGTCCTCCGGGAGCACTATCTTCGTCCTCTGGGGTCGCCCGCCGCCATCTTGGGACACCGGGTCTCAGTCGGGCACTATCTTTCGCCGCCCTGATGTTTCTCCCCCTCCATGCGCCGAGTCAGCGCAGCCACAGGCGCCAGGATCGTTCCGGTGCCCAGGGTTGCGTTAGTTAGCAGGAGCAACGCCTGGAAGCAGTCATTCTGCTGGCCCGGTCTCGGAGCCCTAGCAAGCTGCAGCCGCCATGGTAGCCGGCTTGGCCACGCCCCCGAATCCATCATCGTTCTTTAGCTCACTTTGCCACCCCAGTTCAGGCCCAGCCATATGCCAATCAGTCTTGACCCTGTCCCTCATGAGAACAGTCCAACCCAAACTGCCAAGCTAGGTCTACCCTGGGCCGGAAACAAGCATCATGGGACCGGTATCGGGGTAACACCCCTCATCAGCCAGGCTAGCTTGAATAAAGTGGCAAAAGGAGCACGGAACCCACTTCTGGGCATACACTGCTAACTTAGGGCGAACAAAGCAAACACAAAGAGATGATGGACAGAGTGCTGAAACTTTTCAGACACTTGCCCCCAGTCACAGACCTGGGTTGAATCTATCATCATTCTTTAGCTCACTTTGCCACCCATATGCAAATTAGTCTTGACCCTGCCCCTCATGGGAACAGTCCAGCCCGAACTGCCAATCAGGTGCCCCAGGTCCTTTTCGTGTCAGGGGCAGCTGATATAAGGGAGTGGTAGAACGCTGAGGATTGTACTGTCTAGCATATTTCTGCCATTCAGGTAAGCATTTCCGCATGTAGGGATAATCCCCTCACCATAAAGGATGCAATCCTCAGCATTCGCCATATTGGCTGGATCAAAGGGCCCCTCTTGTGGCCATGGATTCATCTTAGAAGTTAACCTTCCGGTCCCATCTACCAAATTATCCACATATGGCACAACAATGTACCAGGTATTCTCTCCTTCGGCAACAATCTCACTAGGGGTGAGAGCTGCACTGCACAAAACTGATTGAACACTCATTTGCTGCACGGGTCTATCATGTAGTGTCAATCCTCCCATAACCTCATGAGATCCCATCCTGGGGACTGACTGACCATGTTACCTGAAAATGCAACCGCTCAAGCTCTGTCGCAGAAGGTTTCCTAACTCTAGAAAACATATCCCGTTCTCCTTCTCTAATATCAATACGATTAGGCAATCCCCTTGCACTCTTTGTGTGATCCAAATCAATAAGGGGTCTTTCTTGAATATCTACATCATAGATAGTTTGCCTAGATTTTGGTGGTAGAAGTGTTTCACCCATACTAACCACACACTTAAGTATAGATTATATTCTATTTGTCATTCTCTCAACACTTCCCTGAATCTGTCTTGAAAGGTAATTGTGATAGCCTTCTCTTCTCACTTCTCTTGCATCTCTCCTACTCTCACTTCACAATAGCCATTCTTGAACACTTTCTAGTGAAATCATTGCGTTCCCTATCTACTTCTGCCAAGGTGGTAAACTGTCTTCAGCCCTTCTAAGATCCTCATCCCTTCCTTGGGATTCTAGCCATCGTGTCATAATAATAGGCCTATCCAAATAGTCACTCCATCTTGCATTATCTGCATCTCTTCGCTGTGGGGTAGTCATTCGCTCTCTAACTACCCTTCCTGTGGTATCTCTTCTCGGCAACAAATGTGTGGTTGCTGATGAAACATGTGACTGGTCATCACTATCTCCTGGACTTAGCTTTTCACTTCTATCCTCCTGGAGAGAGGCTGGGTCTAAATGTAGTGAAAACTGTGCTTTTAGTTGGGCTGAAAACAGGGAGTAACCTACCTTTACTTGCTGCCTAGGTCTAATCACATGTTTTGACTTTAGTATTTGTGAGGCAACATTAGGGGTAACTTTTAGAGATTGTGAAGGGGCATCGGTTTCAGGGTTCTCAAATCCCAATGAAGCTTCCTGTAGCTGCAACAGTAGATAAATACTAGGTACCTTGGGAGAGGTACTCAGGATCATAT
The DNA here is from genome assembly GCF_964204655.1 of Triturus cristatus. Taxonomy (NCBI): domain Eukaryota; kingdom Metazoa; phylum Chordata; class Amphibia; order Caudata; family Salamandridae; genus Triturus; species Triturus cristatus. The sequence goes on from NC_140590.1 coordinate 1,353,419,209, forward strand.
GGAGGTAGGGGAACAGGTGGGGTAACAAGGGTGTCAGCTACTGAAGGAGTACTTAGGCTTCTCACAAAAAACTCAATATAAAGATAAAGTGGCTTCTCGCCTTTGTATAATTTGGCTCCTTCATATTTACTTCTAAGATGCATAATAGTATGCTCTAATATTTTATCATCAAATGTCCCTTCTTTTGGCCAGGGATACATATATTTCTGAGTGGCTTTAAACCATTCTAAACAATTGTTTTCCTAATTTGTCAGATTTGGAAAAACCGTTTGCATATACACTAAGGGAGTCTCAATGATCACTCGTATTTCTAATATTACTCCTCTTTTTACTTACTTACACAAGTCTTTAAAAACAGGAAAATTCAAAAGCTTTGTCTCTATCAATTATGCAATGCACATTAAAATAACATTATGCAACATTACACCACAACATTATACTGAGGTCACATTTCATTCACACACACACACACCACCAGCATAAGAAATATGAACACTTTCAATACTTCTAAATGTTAATCAGCATTATTATACTCTTAAACAGTAAGTGCAACTGGGAACCCCTGGTCACTTCCCTCCACACTCAAAGAGGATAGCCTTTTCAAACCATTCGTCTTTTAGACCATGGAATTACTTCTGGACATTTGGTCCAGGATAGTAATTCGAGTGTTCAGATAATTCCTGGAGGTAAAGTTTAGCGACATCAGCCTTTCAGATGTCCCTCTATGTCAAACATTTGGAACACATATTGGCACCTTCCAATTTCAAATTACCCACATCCAACCTTATATTGGAAATCATAAGTTAACCAGTTATGTAGCGCCTTTACTGAGTGTGTGTGCAACACATGTACACAATCCTGCATGTGATACCTTTATGGATCTTATAACCTTATATCTCTATCTCTTATATCTAGATCTATGTCTACCATTGCCAAGGGAAACAAGTCACATAATATATGGAAAAAATGGAACATAGTCTGCATTGTCCTCACCTTTAAAAAGATGGCAATCCCCGGATCCTTCCCAACTCCCGTGCACAGGCAGAACCTCCGAGAACACGGTGTCTGTTTCCCTCATCAAAAAGTGTGCAATAATCTATGGGGGGGGGGGGGGTAGGTGGCCTTCCGGTGTCAGAAGTAAGGTGGGGGCATGAGGGACTCCTGGGCTAGTTCGCCAACTGTTGCAGGGTAACTTAAAAACTTAAAAAAATTGGAAAACCACTCTTGTTTTGAAATGTAAAGACAGGTCTTTCCTTTTACGACAGGTATATCAACCCTCCTCACACAGGCAGGCAGCGGGTCTAAATTTGCTATTTCACAGACGGCTATTTTTATACAGAGTTAAACAATACTTTATTAAAAAACAGCAAATAATAATTGACTTGATAGCTACAGATCAAAAGTGAAAAATCACTCAAAAGGCCTATGACCCCGTAACCCCAAACTCTGACCTAATCCTCTACACATTCTTTATTGAATTTCCAACAATGTTTAGCAAACAAAATATTTTTCTACTTGTGAATGCATGTCTACTTGTGGTAAATGCAGTTTTAGTGGTTTGTGGCTTGTTGGAGGGACGGTCGGAAACAGAAGCGAGGAGGCCGTAGGGGTTGAATATTGCAGGGTTTTATTGATGATAGTTAATAACCCGTGAATAAGAAAAATAAGCAGGATATGAGTTGTAGGTAGGCAAAATAGTAATAAACAATCCAGTCCTTGGATTATAACATAGACTTGTGCTACAATGTGGTTTCCCCTGGGCTCTCCTTCAGTAAGGTTGTCAGATGGTTCTGTAGCTCCTGGCGCTCTCTCTGGGATGGTTTCCCCCGGGGTAGTAAAAGCACTCAAAAGAAGAAAAAACTAAGAAAACAGCGGTCACTGCTGTATCCTGAGTGTCATTTAAACCGTCACCACACCATGTGCGAGTTTGTTAAGGAAAGGATGTGAAGAAGGGGGTGGGTTCCTTATGTATGTTTAAACAGGGTAGGCACTTTTATGCTGCAGAGACGTGTGGGTCTTTTAAAACTCCTCTCACTTTAATTATTGACCACGTGGAGAGAGGAAGGGGTGTAAGCAGGGGAAAACGATCTCTCCAAAATCCTCCCACTCCACTCCCATACTATCCCCGCGGCACCCGTTACGTACCGCTGTCTGCCACAACTCTCCTGAGTTGTGGTGGCTCGTGCGTGTCCCCTGGGCTCCACCAATCTTTGGTCCAAATATCGCGACCCTCCGGTTCGTCGGGTGTAGTCTCTTCGGCGTCCTCTCGATGGGGAGCGGCGTACTCAATCCTCTCGGCGTCTTCGTCCGTTGTATCCAGCTTCCTTCCTGCGGGCACGCCGTTTTTCTCGGCTTCCGGCTTTTTCTGTCTCTCTTGACCTCTGGGGTCACTGCCTGATTGGTCAAGCCCTTGTGTTCTGTCACTTCCGGGAGGAGTGACTTCCAGGTCAAGTGCGGCGTACTGTGGGGCAGGGAAAAGACTTGTTATCTTGTGTTGGGTGACGTCGGCTTCGTTGCTATCGGCATACGGACGGTAAGGAATCCAGTTAACATCCGGATGTTTACCCCTGTGGACCTGCTCCGCCTCACAGTGCTTTATCATTGTGCACCTGAGACAGAGGTCTGCAAACCTTTTTACTCTGAGCCTCCCAAAACAAAATGTTTTAAAGGCAGGCCCCTCTCCAAAACTTTAAGGCAAGGATTGTGTGAGGTGGAGGGAAAAGGCTGAGCGCAGGGGGCATGGCTTATGAGCTCATTTCAGGAGTACTTTTACCATTGCTCATGAACCGCACTAAGGGCCTGATTACGACTTTGGTGCTGCAGCGCCAGGTCCGTACTGCTGCAGCATCGCCAAAGCCGTGGTCGGGCCGCCCGCCTGATTACAAGTGTAACTCGTGTATGGCGGGCTTCTGTTTTGATGTTCCCACAGCAGTGCCCTGATAATGGGCTCCTCAAAAGGAATGCCAAAAACAGTTACTGCATGGCATGGACTGAAAAGTTCATGCTGTGCAGGAACTGGGGTTCATGCACACAAGGGGCACATGTTGTGACCCCCTGCATGCACCCCAGGGGGCAGAGGCACAAGGGGGACCCTATAGAGCCCCCTTTGTTTCCTCTCCACCAGGGTTTTCATGGGGAAGGAATCGCCATGAAAACCATGGCAGAGAGGAGACTCTTAATATGTTTTGCGGGACTGCGGCGGTCCCACCAAGTATATTGAAGCCTCCTTTACCGCTGCACCACTGCCAGGGATAAGCGGTTCCCCGTTGGCTGCGGTAGGGCAATGGCAGTCTGACCGCCCTAATCATAATAGGGCGGCCGGGAGACCACCACCGTAGTGCCACCAAGGGTCTGGCGGTCTGTGGACCACCAGACACGTAATGGGCCCCTAAATAAGAGACTTATAAAACAGCAAATGAATCAAACAAGAACAGTTATTGACCCAAAAATACTGCTCTGCATAATTGAGGTGTTGTGAGCCCCTCGCACTTCTGGAACCCAATGCAACTACACTTTCTGCGCTAATGATAACTTCAGTCCTGAGTAGCAGGCTATCTCCTTTGCCTCTTTACCCCTTCGCCACTGTGCCCGATCATCACTCTAATCTTGAAACAGGCCCCTTTTCCCTTTCAGAAAAAAAGAGCTCCCACATGTTGTCACCCTTTTTCTGCAATGTCACCCTCGTTCCTAATGTTAGAAAGGAAAATAAGCTCTGATGCACCTTTTTTTAAATGAAAACCCTGGGCCCCAGTGTTGCTGAACCTGCTTCACTAATGTTAGCCACTGCGTTGCAAAGAGAGCTGTCTGTTAAAAACATGGATTCTCATCTAGCCACACACCCTTCTCTGCCATCTCTCTGAGGCCAAACAAAGGTGTCTCCTCTGCTTTAATTTTTCCCATCCTGTGGGCTATTGCTCTGAGGCCCAAATTAACGCTGGCAAGTTTGCAGTGGGTGCTAATGCCAGGAAGGATAGTAAACAGCCGTAATGAAGTTTAGTTGGTTCCTCATACCTCTGTTTACTGGTACCACTGTACCGTGCAGTACCAATGATTCTTTCTGCCCTTTGTTTTAAAAAGAAGCAGGAGTGACCAGGGCTCTAATGCTGACAAGGAAAATGGGCACCCACGCCACTTCATGGTAAGCCAGCCACAACTGAGCAGCAGTGTCCACTTAAACACCAGACAGGTGTCCTTCTTTCTTTGGGTAAAGGAAGTGGTCTCTGGCCATTTGTAACCATAAAAATGATCTCCCACACAGTGCTTTCCTCTTCTGGGCAATCTCTTTGAGTATATCTATGAATCTCACTTGTTTCATCATTCTCCTGGACCATTACTCTGACGCCCTAGGGTTCGAGAGGATCATGGCTCTGCATCTGAATGGAAACCTGTTGACTTCCTCCCTACTACCCCCTGGACTCACCTTTTACAAAAACAACTGCCCCTGAATGGTTAATGCTGACTTTGAGGTGTATCTGCCTGAAAGCAAGGGTGGGGTTGTTGTGCAGGCAGTTAAAAACAGAAACAAGTCTTTTTTTTATATTTCAGTTGTATAAAGCGCAAATTCGGTATCAGACCGCTTTACATGAGCACCAGTTCATTACAGACGGACACGTCCATTTTTTTTCAGGCACGGGAGAGTAGGTGATTTGCCCAGGATCACAGGATGCTTGAGCCTCCCGCCAAGACTCGAACCTGGTTCCCAAGCTTCAAAGTCAGCCGCTCTGTTAGTTACGCTACATCAGTGTACCAGCCTTTAATTGATTGAGTCTATTAAAACTAGGGCCACTCAAATTAGGAGTTTCTGAGACAGAAGCGTTTTCCGCATAGTTATGGATTTACCGCATTTGCTACATAATCCATCATCTGCTGCATATTCTTCAGATTTTAACCAAATCATTTGATTCTAGTTCAAACGAATCAAAAGTTACTTAAAAAGTGGCTGGTGACGTGTTCTGGAGCAGTAGAAGGCCCTTCATAAAGGTCGATTGGTCATCTTGCAGTTGATTATTGATGAATTTGGGTGCCAAACTGGTACTAATGCGATATAATATTTCCCCTGACAGTATTACCATGAGTAAAAATGAAAAAAATGTAGTAAAGCCAACTACAAAATGTGCCCGATTATGCAGCTGAATTTACCTTTTCTTCTTGCATAATTGAGTTAACCCAAAGTTTTTGAGAGGTAATGTAGGGTTGTTATCAGCTGAGCTCGGGACTAATGGAAATACTTATAAAAATGCTTTAATTAGGTACAGTGTGTGATTACTTATTACAAAAAACTGTATTTTGTAGGAACATGTTTTTATCTCAAACAAGAGATGAGATATCACGCACACCAATTGTTTATCAGAATGTTGTTAGATCTTAACAGGTGACGGCGTGCTGCTAGAGGAGCGACCCCTGAACCAAGGTCGGTAGATAATGTTAGTTGCACTGCCCCATCCGGGGTGGTGTCCCTCTATGCGCACAGCGCTGTAGGGTAACGAAGTTACCAGTCTTCTCAAACGAAAATTGAATCAGAGTTCATTTAATCATGATGAAAATATGTTTGCCATGTTACAGACTTCATATGTTGTATCACAACGGTACCAACGGATATCCTCTATGCATTTCGGGTGGGAACCCTTCATCAGGAGGAATCCTATGACAAAAACAGGAGATAATGTGGCTTACCCCCTTAGGAGATTACATGATTTAACAAACGATACGCACAAAAAAGAAACGTGATGTTTAAACCATACAAATGGGTGTGTGACATATTCCATCCAAAATATCAAAACTGAAAGAGTATACAGTGTGTGAAAACACGCAATTGTGAGAAATCACCAAGGATGTTGTCAATATCCAGAAAAGTGGCTGTGCTAAGATTCGCTAGTGTGAATAGTGCGACGAAGTGAGGCGTGGTAATGGTAACTCAAAAACAGTGCACGAGTGGGAATTAGAGAAACTTGATAGAAAAAACACCAAACGTGTGAAATTGTGCCGTATATTTCACTAAAATCGGTTCGACGCATGTAGAGAGTGCGCCGTAATAAGGCGCGATAATAGCAATAATAAGTGAAACTAAATCAAACACCAAAGTCAGAGAGGGTGATTAGTTGGGGAAGTTACCTCGGTTCGTTGGTTAAACGAGCATAGCGAAAATGTGCCGGTCCGGAAGGCCGTTAGTTATGTGGATAGCCATGTTAAATGGGGAGGTAAATAGTTAACAGAAAAAGAGGACTCAAAGTGTAGCGGCCATCTTTGAAAAGGGAAATGGGCTTGTTGTTGTAACAGTATCAAATCACGAGTGTGAAGAATAGATAACAGGTGGAAAATGAATCGAAGGAAAAACGAGTGTGTTAACTAATAACGGGAGATTAGTAAGGTGACTGTATGTGAACGCAGCTAGAAGATATCGGATGTTGGTTGGAAGGAATGTCAGGAACAATAAAGTTGGAAAAAATTAGAAAAAAGGTTAAAGAACAACAATGATCCAGAGATATATTGAAAAAAACCAGGTAATGTTGGAAAAAATAGGAAAAGGTCAACTTAATAAACATTGAAAGCATTATAAAATTAATTTGAGATAATAGGGTAAAAGTGAAATCAGGAGTGTTCAAACTTTCACGTAGGCATCAATGCAAAGTCAAATGAAGCAACTGAGTTCGAGGCGGTCATTCAGTCCATGGGGCACCATGGAGTTCATTTTGTATATCCAAGATGTTTCTCTTTGGATCAGAAATTTCCGGTTATCACATCCTTCTCTTAATGGAACTGTCTCACACACTAGGAAGCGTAATTGACTGACATTGTGTTTGTGTTCATTGAAGTGTATTGCTACTGTAGATTTGAGGTTGTTATTACGAATATTGCTTTTATGTTCATTTAGTCGTGTTTTCATCTTTCTTTCCGTCTTGCCGATGTACGGCAGGCCGCATGGACACTTCAACATGTAAACGACGTTTTTAGAATCGCAGGTTGCTGACACAAAGAGTTTAATGTTATGGCCCTTGGTTGGATGCTGTATGTTGTTGCCTTTGATAATGTTGTTACAGTTACCACAGTTGTGGCAGGGTGTGGTGCCCTTGTATTCAGAAATGCACTGTGGGGAGCGTGTAGGTTTTAGTAGGTCCATGAGATTCTTGCTCCTTTCATAGGCGAACAACGGTTGATCTGAAAAAATGTGATTGAAGTCATGCTCCATTCGTAATAAGGGCCAATGCCTGAGAATAGATTTTCTGATGTTGAAACTTTCAGTTGAAAATTTGGTGACCATAACCATTCTAGGATGTGGTTCTGAGGATGTTGGTTGGTTGTCCAGTAATGATATCCTTTGTTTGTTCAACGATTTCTCAATGGCCTTTTCTAAAATTTGTGATGGATAACCTCGCTCGACAAAGCGTCGTTCCATGTCCAAGGTTTGCTGGGTAAGCTGTTTCGGTTCAGAAATGATTCGTTTTATCCTGAGAATTTGTGAGTATGGTAAGTGACGTTTGAGTGATGGCTGATGAAAGCTGAGATAGTGTAACAAATTGTTTCTGTCCGTATCCTTCCTGTAAAGTGTGGTTTGAATGTGTTGATCAACAATATAAATGGAAACATCAAGAAACTTTATGTGTGTGTCGCTGATATGGAAAGTAAATTTCAATCTGTCGTTGATGGTATTAAGATTCTCAATCGCTTCCCTCAAGATGGTCTTGGAACCTCTCCAAATTAGAAAAATGTCGTCAATGTAACGAACAAACAGTAACAAATGGTTCTCCCAAGGTGTGGTGTGCAAAATGTGATCCAACTCAAACTTGTGCATGAACAGGTTGGCATAACAAGGGGCAGCACAATTGCCCATGGAAGTTCCGTTTAATTGAAGAAAAAATTGATTGTTGTGACAAAAATAACTGTGATAAAGTGTGAAGTGTAAAAGCACCATTAGGAAAACTTGTAAATCATGAGGAGTCTGTGATTGTAAAAGAAAATGTTCCGTGGCCTCTAACCCCATGTCATGGGGGATTGAGGTGTACAGGGAAGTCACATCTATTGTACAGAAGTACATGTCAGTTTCCCATGGGGTGTTGAAATTAAGGAGAATGTTCAAAAAATCCGTGGTGTCCTTGACAAAGGTAGACATGGCCTGCACTAGAGGTTGAAGGTGCCTGTCTAGATATTTGCCAACTGGTTCGTGGAGCGAGCCTCTAGTGGAAACAATGGGCCGCATGGGAGGATCCAATAAATTCTTGTGTATCTTGGGTAACATACGTAGAGATGGGCTTCTGGGGAATCTGGAAATCAAGAATTTCTTTTCCATATCGCCGATGGTGCCCAATAGGACTGCTTTATCCACCAAATCCTGTAGTGTTTTCAAAATAGCCAATGTGGGATTATGATCAAGTTTAGAGTAAGTGTTTGAGTCTAGCACATGTTCATCTAGTTTTCGAGTGTAGTGTATGGTATCCATGGCGACAAGTGCGCCGCCTTTGTCAGCATCGAGGAAGATGATATTGGGGTTATTCGCCAGTTGTTTGAGCAGTGATTTGTCCTTGGTTGTGATGTTCGGATGTCTAGGTCTGCGATGTTTAAAAACAGACTGAAGATCTTGTTTAACCAAAGTCTCAAAGGTATCTAGAATCTTGTGACTCACTGGGGCTACGAAGGTACTCTTAGATGTAAGACCTTTAAGTGTGTTTTCTGTTCTGGTTGTGGGTTCAGTGAGAACGTTGTCAAAGAAATGTCTGAGTCTAAGTTTCCGCATAAATTTGTGAAGGCTTACTTCTGCTTCCATGAGGTTGCTAGAATAGGTAGGAACAAAAGATGACCCCTTCTGTAGCAAGCGTAGTTGTGATTTGTTGAAGGTAGTTGTGGAAATATTAATGACCAAGTTGTCACAGTCATTTACCGCTGACTCCTTGTGGTTCTTTTGTCCAATGGTGGGACTACTTTTTTTGCCCCTCCTGGGTCTCCTTGATCTTTTTGGCCTGTCCCTAAAAAAGGGACCGCAGAAGGTAAAGAGGTAGAGGTTGAAGTTGTTGGAATTTCAGTGTCTGTAATTGTTTGCGGTTGTGGTTGGTCTTTTTGAGGGAAATTCCTCGGTTTTCGACGAGAAGTGTCAGAGTCACTGGAGGCTGGAGATGTGTCAGTATCAGATGTTTTTGACGTTGGTTTGAACTGTCTTCTCCGGGCATATACCTCCGCCCAATTATAAACCTCTCCCAGTTTATAATCGATCGTGTCTCGTCGAAACTTTCTGAGTTTTCTCTCATTCACTTCTTGTTTGTGTTTCTCAAGTTGTTCATTGATATCATTGAGAATCTGGGATAGATCATCTGAGGACATCTTAGTGGCCAATTCATTTTTGAGTTGAGTAATTTCTGTATTCAAGTCTTCAAGCATGTTGGATAGTTCTTCGATAATCAGTAATATAAGGTCCAGGGAACACTTATTCAGGATCCCATACCATCTATCGACGAATTTTGGATCATTCTTGCACAAAGATGGTTTGAGAGAGATTCGTAGACCTCTCGGAATTCGTTGCGCTCGATGATATTGGATCATTGTGCTGGCGTGCAAGCGTTGGTTAATTTCGCGTTTTGTCAGGTAAAGGAGTTGCTTGATATTGCTTTGTATGGTGCCTGTGCCGGAGGGGGTAGCTTCAATGTCTCCTATTAGTGAGTAAATCCTTTGAACTTCATCTTCGCCGAACGCAAATGTCTCGGCGCGCTTATCTGTAAGGTTGGTGAGGTCTTGGTAAGCCATGGGTGCTGTGATAGTGGTTGAGCGATGCAGAAAGTCAGGAGATGAGATATCACGCACACCAATTGTTTATCAGAATGTTGTTAGATCTTAACAGGTGACAGCGTGCTGCTAGAGGAGCGACCCCTGAACCAAGGTCGGTAGATAAGGATTTACTCACTAATAGGAGACATTGAAGCTACCCCCTCCGGCACAGGCACCATACAAAGCAATATCAAGCAACTCCTTTACCTGACAAAACGCGAAATTAACCAACGCTTGCACGCCAGCACAATGATCCAATATCATCGAGCGCAACGAATTCCGAGAGGTCTACGAATCTCTCTCAAACCATCTTTGTGCAAGAATGATCCAAAATTCGTCGATAGATGGTATGGGATCCTGAATAAGTGTTCCCTGGACCTTATATTACTGATTATCGAAGGACTATCCAACATCCTTGGAGACTTGAATACAGAAATTACTCAACTCAAAAATGAATTGGCCACTAAGATGTCCTCAGATGATCTATCCCAGATTCTCAATGATATCAATGAACAACTTGAGAAACACAAACAAGAAGTGAATGAGAGAAAACTCAGAAAGTTTCGACGAGACACGATCGATTATAAACTGGGAGAGGTTTATAATTGGGCGGAGGTATATGCCCGGAGAAGACAGTCCAAACCAACGTCAAAAACATCTGATACTGACACATCTCCAGCCTCCAGTGACTCTGACACTTCTCGTCGAAAACCGAGGAATTTCCCTCAAAAAGACCAACCACAACCGCAAACAATTACAGACACTGAAATTCCAACAACTTCAACCTCTACCTCTTTACCTTCTGCGGTCCCTTTTTTAGGGACATGCCAAAAAGATCAAGGAGACCCAGGAGGGGCAAAAAAAGTAGTCCCACCATTGGACAAAAGAACCACAAGGAGTCAGCGGTAAATGACTGTGACAACTTGGTCATTAATATTTCCACAACTACCTTCAACAAATCACAACTACGCTTGCTACAGAAGGGGTCATCTTTTGTTCCTACCTATTCTAGCAACCTCATGGAAGCAGAAGTAAGCCTTCACAAATTTATGCGGAAACTTAGACTCAGACATTTCTTTGACAACGTTCTCACTGAACCCACAACCAGAACAGAAAACACACTTAAAGGTCTTACATCTAAGAGTACCTTCGTAGCCCCAGTGAGTCACAAGATTCTAGATACCTTTGAGACTTTGGTTAAACAAGATCTTCAGTCTGTTTTTAAACATCGCAGACCTAGACATCCGAACATCACAACAAAGGACAAATCACTGCTCAAACAACTGGCGAATAACCCCAATATCATCTTCCTCGATGCTGACAAAGGCGGCGCACTTGTCGCCATGGATACCATACACTACACTCGAAAACTAGATGAACATGTGCTAGACTCAAACACTTACTCTAAACTTGATCATAATCCCACATTGGCTATTTTGAAAACACTACAGGATTTGGTGGATAAAGCAGTCCTATCGGGCACCATCGGCGATATGGAAAAGAAATTCTTGATTTCCAGATTCCCCAGAAGCCCATCTCTACGTATGTTACCCAAGATACACAAGAATTTATTGGATCCTCCCATGCGGCCCATTGTTTCCACTAGAGGCTCGCTCCACGAACCAGTTGGCAAATATCTAGACAGGCACCTTCAACCTCTAGTGCAGGCCATGTCTACCTTTGTCAAGGACACCACGGATTTTTTGAACATTCTCCTTAATTTCAACACCCCATGGGAAACTGACATGTACTTCTGTACAATAGATGTGACTTCCCTGTACACCTCAATCCCCATGACATGGGGTTAGAGGCCACGGAACATTTTCTTTTACAATCACAGACTCCTCATGATTTACAAGTTTTCCTAATGAAGCTTTTACACTTCACACTTTATCACAGTTATTTTTGTCACAACAATCAATTTTTTCTTCAATTAAACGGAACTTCCATGGGCAATTGTGCTGCCCCTTGTTATGCCAACCTGTTCATGCACAAGTTTGAGTTGGATCACATTTTGCACACCACACCTTGGGAGAACCATTTGTTACTGTTTGTTCGTTACATTGACGACATTTTTCTAATTTGGAGAGGTTCCAAGACCATCTTGAGGGAAGCGATTGAGAATCTTAATACCATCAACAACAGATTGAAATTTACTTTCCATATCAGCGACACACACATAAATTTTCTTGATGTTTCCATTTATATTGTTGATCAACACATTCAAACCACACTTTACAGGAAGGATACGGACAGAAACAATTTGTTACACTATCTCAGCTTTCATCAGCCATCACTCAAACGTCACTTACCATACTCACAAATTCTCAGGATAAAACGAATCATTTCTGAACCGAAACAGCTTACCCAGCAAACCTTGGACATGGAACGACGCTTTGTCGAGCGAGGTTATCCATCACAAATTTTAGAAAAGGCCATTGAGAAATCGTTGAACAAACAAAGGATATCATTACTGGACAACCAACCAACATCCTCAGAACCACATCCTAGAATGGTTATGGTCACCAAATTTTCAACTGAAAGTTTCAACATCAGAAAATCTATTCTCAGGCATTGGCCCTTATTACGAATGGAGCATGACTTCAATCACATTTTTTCAGATCAACCGTTGTTCGCCTATGAAAGGAGCAAGAATCTCATGGACCTACTAAAACCTACACGCTCCCCACAGTGCATTTCTGAATACAAGGGCACCACACCCTGCCACAACTGTGGTAACTGTAACAACATTATCAAAGGCAACAACATACAGCATCCAACCAAGGGCCATAACATTAAACTCTTTGTGTCAGCAACCTGCGATTCTAAAAACGTCGTTTACATGTTGAAGTGTCCATGCGGCCTGCCGTACATCGGCAAGACGGAAAGAAAGATGAAAACACGACTAAATGAACATAAAAGCAATATTCGTAATAACAACCTCAAATCTACAGTAGCAATACACTTCAATGAACACAAACACAATGTCAGTCAATTACGCTTCCTAGTGTGTGAGACAGTTCCATTAAGAGAAGGATGTGATAACCGGAAATTTCTGATCCAAAGAGAAACATCTTGGATATACAAAATGAACTCCATGGTGCCCCATGGACTGAATGACCGCCTCGAACTCAGTTGCTTCATTTGACTTTGCATTGATGCCTACGTGAAAGTTTGAACACTCCTGATTTCACTTTTACCCTATTATCTCAAATTAATTTTATAATGCTTTCAATGTTTATTAAGTTGACCTTTTCCTATTTTTTCCAACATTACCTGGTTTTTTTCAATATATCTCTGGATCATTGTTGTTCTTTAACCTTTTTTCTAATTTTTTCCAACTTTATTGTTCCTGACATTCCTTCCAACCAACATCCGATATCTTCTAGCTGCGTTCACATACAGTCACCTTACTAATCTCCCGTTATTAGTTAACACACTCGTTTTTCCTTCGATTCATTTTCCACCTGTTATCTATTCTTCACACTCGTGATTTGATACTGTTACAACAACAAGCCCATTTCCCTTCTCAAAGATGGCCGCTACACTTTGAGTCCTCTTTTTCTGTTAACTATTTACCTCCCCATTTAACATGGCTATCCACATAACTAACGGCCTTCCGGACCGGCACATTTTCGCTATGCTCGTTTAACCAACGAACCGAGGTAACTTCCCCAACTAATCACCCTCTCTGACTTTGGTGTTTGATTTCGTTTCACTTATTATTGCTATTATCGCGCCTTATTACGGCGCACTCTCTACATGCGACGAACCGATTTTAGTGAAATATACGGCACAATTTCACACGTTTGGTGTTTTTTCTATCAAGTTTCTCTAATTCCCACTCGTGCACTGTTTTTGAGTTACCATTACCACGCCTCACTTCGTCGCACTATTCACACTAGCGAATCTTAGCACAGCCACTTTTCTGGATATTGACAACATCCTTGGTGATTCCTCACAATTGCGTGTTTTCACACACTGTATACTCTTTCAGTTTTGATATTTTGGATGGAATATGTCACACACCCATTTGTATGGTTTAAACATCACGTTTCTTTTCTGTGCATATCGTTTGTTAAATCATGTAATCTCCTAAGGGGGTAAGCCACATTATCTCCTGTTTTTGTCATAGGATTCCTCCTGATGAAGGGTTCCCACCCGAAATGCATAGAGGATATCCGTTGGTACCGTTGTGATACAACATATGAAGTCTGTAACATGGCAAACATATTTTCATCATGAATAAATGAACTCTGATTCAATTTTCGTTTGAGAAGACTGGTAACTTCGTTACCCTACAGCGCTGTGCGCATAGAGGGACACCACCCCGGATGGGGCAGTGCAACTAACTTTATCTCAAACAATGCATTATTTTACAGCAACCTTTGTTAGATTGTGTGTAATGCAAGGTTAAAATATTAACTTACATATCCACAGTGCTTTCTGTCACAGGCTGGGACCTGCAGCACTATCAGTACAAAAGTCACTATTCCCCAAAGTGTCAACTAGGGTTCAATTATGTGTTACTCACGTTTCAGACTCTGCAGTGACAGTATTTGCCAACTACAAAATACTTAGAGTATTTACTTATTTTCTGTTTAGCCCACTTCTTGACACTCAGTAACCTCTCTTCAGGGCACTTTGAATCTTTATCAAGGCACTTCAAATCAATTTAAAGGTCTGCGTGTAAATAAAGACAGCCTGGAAATGGAGCAAATGAACAAGGCCGCAGTTCCAGGCCAACTTCAGTTGCATTTAATTGAAGAGGCAGTCGCGCCTCCCTTGGAAACCATTCATGGACCCCCAGGGGAGCGCTCCCGACAGTTTGAAAACCTCTGACCTAAGACTTCTATGTGTTTTTGACCAATTAAATCTCCTGCTCTTACTGTCAAATCAAGTTTCCATCTATTTGGAAACACAAAATATGTGCTAGTGAGCCTGTGTGCTGAAGCCATATATTCTTTCAATCTTGCTAAACACAAGGTGGTCTCTAACTGCAACCCTTTCAAGTTATTCATTCTGTTATGTCCACAAGTGAACTCTTCACCTCTCTCTTGCCAGCACAAGCTTTTGGTCTGCACTGCTCTTTTATCACGTATAACTGTGTGATGCTTTCTGCTGTTGTATTATACTTTCGTATTTCACATTTTCCTCGATACTGGACCTCACAATGAAGTTAATGTATTCCTCAGCAGTTTTGGATGTCTAACTGTGACAATGTAGCGGAACTCGCCAAAAGTAATCAGCAGGGTTCTGACCTTCACCCGGCTTGTGTACAATTGCATAGTCGTACTCCTGCAGGCACAACCCACAACTCTTAATGCGAGGAGGCATCTTGGCTTTCGAGTTTCTAAAATAGTGACAAATGCTTGGTGGTCTATAATGACAGTGAAACGTTTTCTGCATATAAACAAATGAAAATGTTTGCAGGCCTAAACTATAACCAGACTCTCCTTCTCTGGCTGAAAAGAAGAACGTTCTGTGTCAGGCCAAAATGCGTCTCTGAGGATTCGGATGACCATTATGTTGAGCAAGGACTGCCCCTAGCCCCACCGGGCTTGCATCTTCTGTGAACTCAATATGTAACTTGGGGTCAAAATAAACCATCGCGGTTGCATTCTCAATCACATGTTTTATTCTTTTGAAACTTTGATACATTCAGCAAACCACTGGGAAGGAACAATTCGTTTTGTCAAGTTTCTTAATGGGGCACTCACAGTAGCAATGTAAAGAATGTACCTTAAATGATACCTGGCCAAGCCTAAGAAGGATAGCAGCATGGTAACATCTTGTGGGGCGTAAGCAGTTGACAGTGCCCTTGCACTTTATCTGGGTCAGGAGTCATTACCTCATCAGAGAATATGGGCCCAAAGAATTTGAATTTTGCCTTGTGAAGCTCACACTGTGCTGCATTCAGAGTGAGACCTGCATCAGCAAGAAACTGGCACACCAGTGTAAGAGCCTTGTCATGCTCCCATTTGCAATGCCACAAATACCAATATGTCATTACTGTAATTAAAAGCATGCGTGAAAGGTTAAATTATTCCACGTGTAACATCCTGAAATATTTCTGCAGCTGATAACTTCAAAACTCAACCTTTTGTATCTGAACAAAGCAACATAAGTCGAAATAGCTGGATGTACCTACAGTTCTCTTCCAACTCGAGGTGATGATATCCCATGTTCAGGACAAGACGGGAGAAGATTGTGGCAAATTCAGTTGCATGATTATGTCCGCTATGTGTGGACCAAGATGTCTTTCTCTCTTGATTGCTTTGTTGGCTTGACACATATCAAAACAGATGCGTACTGTACCTCCACTGTACTTTCTTGGCCTTACAAAATCAAAATAACAATAACAACCACTATGGGCGAGACTCATGGTGTAGGACCGGTGGAGAGCTCAATGATGTCATGCTTCAACAGCTTTTCTAGTTCTTAACGGCTTCTTGCAAGTGAATAGTGACATGTGATGCCGCTGGGCAACAGGGCAAATGCCTTCATTAATATAAAGTTGCATTTTCATTGTCTAGAGCCTACTTACACCATGAAACGATGAGAACTGACTCTCAGTTTCAGATTGAGTGTGGAGGTTGTACTTGAGAGATATCAGTCCCATGTCAGCAGCTTTAGCAAAACTGAGAAGGCATGCACTGGACGAAGTCTCTTGAAGAACGTGGATTAATGCTTGCACTGATATAGCTTTATGTCGCATTGTCACAGTGAATGACTCTTGACTCTGCAATGGTTTAGAAGCAGCCCACGTGTATACCTTCGTATTTGACGAGTTGAGGCGTGGCACAGGAGAAAGGCTATTGAACTTCTCAATTTGCATGATGTTAATCGACGCACCACTGGCTATGATAAAGGTTATGGCACAACTGTTGACTTTTATTGGAATCTTGAGGCAGTGTACAAATGAATTCAGTTGTTTCATTTGGTGGTTTGCCTTTGTCTTTTGTTATTCCTTGCAAGTAGCCAAACCTACATGTGCCTGTCGTTCCTCGGTCGAGAACATCATTGCACATCCATCTGCTTTACTGATGCTGGATAATGATGTTGAAGAGCTTTTGTAGGATGAACTTGATGACGATCGACTTCGTATGGTTTCTGCTTGTCATAACTGATGTTGGTGTTTGGCCTTGTGAGCTTGGCGAGAATGCTTCTGTAACCTTCTGGTGCTCATTTTCTCTCCACGCATTTGTTTTCTCTTTCACTTTGAAGACTGTTATAAAGCGGTTCTCTTTCCTGAAACCTTTGCATGTATGTCCGATGGCCAGACATTTATCTTCATGGGGAAATGAAAACTCATATCAAAAACACAACTTTTTCTTTCCTGTGGACATCTACCGTGTGTTGTGCCTGCTTTTTATGATCAACGCCGATACACCTTGCACTATTCCAGCTTCTATATCAGTGGTCTGTTGATATGCACGTTCTTCTGCTGTTTTGTCCATTAATACTTTCTCTAAACTGAATGAATATCTCAAAATGCGTAATCTGAACGAGTCTGAACAACAACCATAGATGACTCTAAGGAGCATGGCTTCTTCATCGTTGAATTCACTAAACTTGCAGTGTTTGATAAGCACATCAACAAACTCATCCATCGGTTCACCAGCCCGCTGTCTCGCTTGATCGAAAATGTACCTTTCACAGTCGACATTCAGCATTAGATTAAAGTTGTTTCCCAATGCCTCTTTGATCTCACTTGAGTTGTCACACACGATCTAAGGATGTAAGGCGCCCTCACAGCACAGAGTTCTTTCTCCGCAGAGCACACAGGCACGCTGCACTTTACCCTCGTTGGGGGGGATCAAGGCACTCTGAACCTTCCCTCGCTGGGTGCCAATTAACGCCGCATCCTTCAGCCGCAGCCCGTGGGGAGGACTACGACACCCACACGCCTTAGCGCCAGGAGGCGCTATCGTCATACCTATGCGCCCGGAGGCGCATAAATTCAGCCCAGGGCTCCCGCGGCACGGGACGCGCGCGGGCGTGCCCAGCCCAAGGGCAGGCCCATCTGCGCCCGTCTGAGCCTGGACAGGGCTGGGCTGGGCCACCCCTTTTGAACCTATAACTGAAAGTCACACCACACCGGTAAGAATTCTTTTTAGGGAATTTTGTGATTTCGTCCAGGATATAAGGTTACAAAAAGTGAATAAGTAAAATGGGAAAACGTAAATTGCCAATAACTAATAAGGGGGAGTACACGGTAAAAACTGCACCGATTAAAAACTACTTGAAAAGCGCAATGGGCATTATTAATAACGAGATTGTCCAGGTGGAGGAGAAATTAGCCGCAACCAAAACGGCATTAAACGCTGCCCAAAGAGAAAGTAAACCTGTTGCGGGGGAGGCCTGCGAAGATGGCACTGCCCTCAAGTTTGAAGTACAGACCTCGGGTGCTGACATTGGTGGGACAAATAGCAATCTGACGGATGTCAGCTTTGATTTCTCTGACACACCTTCTAATCCTAAACGAGATATCGTAATTAGGCCTGGCCCCTGTGTATTGACAATTTCCCCTGAAATATCGGTAGTATCCAACTCCAACTCACCAGAACCGATTTCTTCACCTGCAAAGAGGAGTAAGCAGCAAACTGCATTAGCCCCACTAAAAAACAACTTCAAGAAATCGAAAAAAAGGGGAAGACATCGACACAGGTTGATAGAAATTCCATGAAAAGTACTGAAGACACAGCACCACATATGCAAGGCATCTAGACTTTTTAAAAAGTTACATGGGAAGATAGATACCATTGAGAGATGAGTCATGTCTGAGATAAAACCATTACAAAAAGATATCTCTACTTTAATGGAACTGGTCTCAGCTCTGCGGACAACAAACGTTAATAATATATGCCTGAGAATTACGCCTAATAGGAAGGATAATTAAGGACAAGATGTCACAGCAAAACAAGTGAAGTCTTAGTGGCATGGCAGTAGAGCCTAATAGACAACAACCCCTGTATCGCAAAGTAAGGAAGTCCCAGGAACTTCGAGATCACATCTAGCTATCAACAGGATAAATGGCAATCTGCAAATTGTGAAAAATAACACACAATTGATCGATAGTCATTATCAGTCGAAACCGCACCAGGTGGGACCCTTTAGCCTCTCTCCCCAAGCTACCCCCTATGTTATTGTTTTAAAAAATTTCGTGAAAACTCTATTGAATCTTGGGACTCCTTGAAGAACCAGGTTGTACACTGGTTCTCTAATAACACCCATTGTAGCTCTAGGCTCTTATTTCAAGAAATTATTATGTTAAGAAGAGTAAGTTGGGTGGGTAAAGGGGAAAAGCTTTGTGAAGGGGATTGTATTGTATTGTAGTGAATTTTCACCACCCTGAAGTGCTAGGCCGTCTATTGGAAGAGGTTTAATATGCCTGGAGATATGATGACTGTAATGAGGGCATTACAGCCTTACCCCTAGGTTATTTTTATAGATCCAGTTCAGACCTATCCCTCCATAAAGGTAGAATGAACTATACCCCTGCAATTTTCAGGTTACCGGTTATGCCAAATAGGTTGGCTCCCCTCAGAAGCTGTAGTGAGGTCGATTGACTGGATTTAATACCTACAAATACAGATGTTAGTACCTGTTGTCTAGATCAACCAGCTATATCCAGGGAAGTAGTATCTACGATAGGGGTGAAGCCGAATGAATGTAACTCCTGCACCCATTTAAAAGGAACAGAAGTAAACCCTGTGGAAGTATCGCAAATAAATGTCTGTAGTGATTCAACACCACAGAATAGTAATATTGGGGTAGTTCCATTGGACGACCCATTGGCTGGTATACTACAACTGATGTCTTGGAATGTCGCAGGGGTCCGTAATAAACTGCAAAATCCTTTTTGGTTAAAAAGTATCCAGCATTGCTCCTTGATTCTTTTACAAGAAACCTGGGCAACAGAAGCATTTTATATTAATGGTTTTAAAACATTTTTACTAACACAACACCGTCCAAGGCTGGGAGAGCAAGTGGAGGCCTAGCAGTATTAATTTCTATATCAGCACCTCTGGCCCTAACGAAAAATTATCTAAATTTACAGTACTTCCAGCTCCTAGTTTTTACCGTTAAAGGTAAGCAGAATATCATACTTATTAACTTTTATAATAATATTTTTAATAATACAAGGAAAGAAGTAATCTTAACCCGTTCGACGCGCATGACGGAACGGTTCCATCATGCACGTCGGTTGGGCTGTGCTTATGACGGAACCGTTCCGTCATGGCCCCGCCCGCGCACGGAACCTTCAGCGTGGCGCGGAAATCCGCGCCGCGCTGAAGGGGTTAAAACTAGAGGTAGAATTGGAGTTAGTCTTGAAAAAACTAAAGGGCGATAATATAATTTGGGCAGGAGATTTTAATTGTGAATTATGTGCACATACTATAGGGGACAAATGTGGTTAGGAAGACGTATTTGGTGATCAAAGTTCTCATTTCCCACTTAATCTATATGGCGAAGCCATTAACTATGCTATGTTTAAATTTAACCTGGAAATCATGGAGCCAGGACCCCATGAAGGAGTGTGCATTAAATATACATATGAAAGGCCCAGGTCGTCTTCATGTATTGACCACTTTTTTGATATCTAGAAACTGCGGGTGCTTGGTTGAAGACTGTTTTATACAACCCAGTCTGCTAAGTGATCATCACCCTGTTTTATTGTCGCTAAACTCAAAATTATTTTATAGAGTGAAGACATCCCCCCCTTGTAAATAACATCAAAACATCAGGCGAAAATGGGATTTCAATAAAGTGGTCCAGTATAGATCCCACAACCTTTGCAGAGAAAATAATGCAAAAAAATGAGAACCATTTAACATATGGATAGATCATCTAGCAACATAGATATCGTTTTCGCATTTAAAAATATTTCTGATTCAATCTCGAACAAATTGAAAGTTAAGAATAAGAAAAGCAGGGAGGATTGTCCACGCTGGTTTAACCATCATTGTTCCAGATTAAATAGGGATCTGAAGGAGGAACTAAAAAGTAAACCAAGGGATAGAGAAAAAATCTGCTGTCTTCGGAAGAACTATAAGCAAGTCTTAAACTTAAGAAAAATAGAAACAAGGGAAAATGCTTGGGATAATTTGATCCAAGCAGCCGAGACAAAGAACTCTATCCTTTTTTGGAAAACTATTGATCAACCCCTGCTTAAAGATGCTACTTTGGCTGGGTTGATACATTAATCACATCAGTAGAATGGTTAATTCACTTTGAAAATATATTTAATCCCTCACAACAGTCGTTTAAAATGGAAGAAAATCGCTACATTACTCTGTCAAATAACCCCAGGGTAGAATCAATTACCATTGGAGAGATAAATATAGCTTTAAATAATAGGGCAAGTGGGAAGGATGCAGGGCCGGACGGGGTTCCAATCGATGTTTTTAAGCATCTTAGCTAATTTATTTAACGTTATTATAAATGGGGTGTTACCATCAACTTGGGCTGAAAGTGTGATTGTCCCTATATTTAAGAAAGGAGATAGAGGTAGCGCAAAATGTTACCGGCCAATATCCCTTCTGGATTCCACCTCCAAACTAATGGACAGAGTTTTGTTAGCGAGACTGGAATGCTGGATACAAGAGAAATATATTTTAACAGACGCCCAGTATGGTTTCAGAAGGGGTATTGGAACGGTGGAGCAATGCCTAAACCTCGAGTTGCGAACAAGGATTAAGACAGAGATGGCGCACTCGTGCTTTTTGAAAAGAGGTAATCCTTGGTTTGGTAGGATCGTGGGTGCAGGCGAGTAACTCCCCCTGGGTTGGGATATGATAAAAGTAGAAGCACGTTCCTAGATAACAGCGTGTCACTCGTGTTGCACTCCAAATGGAATTTAATCCTTCATAAATAACTCAGTTAACAATGATATTGCTCAAAAGAATATAGAGTTTAATAAGCGTCTTCTTCCAAAACGTTATGAACTCGTGTGCATTTTCAAAAATCATTTGTGGTAAAATAATGTAATCCAAGATAACCTGGATGCCCAATGCATTTCGGGCTAGCAGAGCCCTTCATCAGGGGCGGCACTGCAGAGAAGAGGAAACAGGGAATCAGCCTATGTCCAGACAGTGATATAAAAGTAAATGACATGTAGTGTGTGGCGTATTAATAGGACTCATGCTGTGCATCTTGTAGTCAATTACCTAAACCAGGTGCAGTGTAAATGCGTGTCCCAACACTCAAGGTGAATTAATGTCTGAACACAGTCATCCGTGTACAATCAAGACGTGGTAAAAGAAAAAGAAAGAAGCTAACCAAAGTGGCGCGAGTATGCAAGTTTGCCGTGTGCTCGAACTGAAAGTGAACAAAGCCAACGCGAGCTGCTTCTCAAAATGACCATCCTTTTTACACAGATGGCAATCAAAAGTAGAAAGGACCTTACTTGTCTGGCATCGCTAAATTACGAACCTGATTAGATAGAATCTTTATTCTAACATTTTTATATTAAATTGTATGTATTTTGCTGACCTCAGGCGATGACACGCAATCCACATTCGTTTATACCTGCTAATGCTTAAAGTTACATAGTGTTTACATTTGTAAAGAATTGTGCTCTGGTAAAAATTTGTGATATGAAGCTGTATTTTTATGATGAAATGATTTTATTGTAGAATGCTTTTATGGCTATATAGCTATATACCGAATAAAGCTTGTTTTGATTTGATTTGGATGTAAGGCGCAGTTGTCTTCTTGACAGTAAGTAATGATTTCCTTTCTTGCACTTGGTCGTCGCTGCCTTTAGCTTTTTGCATTATACCTGGTTGCGGTTGCCTTTAGCGTTTTACTTTGTATTGATGCAGCGCAGTATGTCTTTTTTCAGCTTCACCAGCAGATTCTGGTGGGCTTTTTGAATGTGCTCTTCTGTAGGACCTTCAACTTCTTCAACAACCATGTCTGGGTTGGAGTGAGGCTTCGATTCTACATATGCCACCTTCAGATTGACCTGCATCGAATCAGGTGCACGTGACATGCATGAGCAGTTTGCTGTACCATTGTAAACTCTCAGGGAAAACAGTCTAGATTATTTGTGGCACGTAGCCCCTACGTGTCGCCTGATGTAGCGTCCTCCCCAGCCAGGGAGCATGCAAGTGAATACACAACACACCGAGCTCTGCATCAGACGTCTTTTTTCTTCAGCATACAATCACACAATGCACACTCATTACATCCTAACCGTTAATAACCACACCTTTTGCTGTTGAGTCTGCCCAGAACTGCAAGAGTCCTAGTGCACAGTCTTATGACACTACACCCCGTTGCTTACTTTGTCAAGGAGATATACCGTCAGTCATCCTACCTGGCCCTTTCCTCAGCAAAAAACTATAGGATAGTGTTCGCTCAAAACGAGGGCTCTCATATACATGGTGGACGTCATGATTTGGAAGTGTCTCCCCGTCAGGTATGATCATGTGCTCCCGCGTGTTGTGTGCGGGGATGAGCCAAGACACCAGCTCAGACCGTCTGTTGGAGGGAGTATGCTTACCATCTTCGTCGGTACCTCCAAAGTAACGAATAATGCTAAAAAAGGGGAGGAAATATTTACCTTCCGCCACCCTTCATCCACGTATATTATCAAGAACGCCAAAAAAAGCTTCACGCTGAATGGGAGTTGTGGTCTGTGCCTCTTGACTAAGCAACTATAAAACAGCTTCTTGTCTAATGGGACATGTAATCCATTTGTCTGTTACTCACCCGTTCTCTTGAGCTGTCCTCCATTATATGTGGCATGATATCTTTATTCAGTTTCTGGTAATATTTCTCATCTTCAAGGAGTCTGAGGCATTCAGCAGAGTACATTTCTTTTGATAATATCACTATCCCTTCACCCTTGTCAGAAGGTTAACCCCTTCCATGCGCAGGATGGCTGGGAACCGTCCTGCGCCACGGTGCTCGTGTGCGCAGGACGGCTCCTGGCCGTCCTCGCACATGGCAGGGGAAATCCCTCTAGTGCGGGCACCATAGGGATTTCCTCCCCTCCCCCCCCCCCCGACAGCCTCGGCTGTCTGTACTGTCTATATTGTTTCTGAGCAATGAAGGTCAGCGCGCACGTCGCGCTGACTTAATTGCACAGAAACCAAAACAAAAATGAGCCTTGAGGCTCATTTCAGTTTCACTTTCTACGTGCTCAGTGGGGCTATGAGACGGGAGAGTTATCATTGAAAAGGGGAGAATCTCCCCTTTCCAATGGAACCCCTCCCTAGTGGATCTCTGCTGGTGCGATCCACCCACTTGGCACCAGGGCCTTTGCTCCCCCCATAAAGTGTGGGCTAAATTCAGTCTTTCTCCCGGGGGGGGGGGGGGGGGGCAGAAACCCCACTAGAACCAGGGATTCTTTTTTACCTAATAAATTAGGGGTAGGGGATGCCCAATATGGGCACACCAAAGGCCCCCCCTGCACAATTAGAGTCTTTCTGCCTCCCCTGAAAGGCAGATCGGGGCAATAGCCCCCTATCTGCCCCGAAGGGCAGAAAGCCCACTAGAACCCCCCCCCTGCACAATAACAGTCTTTCTGCCCCCCCTGGGTGCACACCAGGGCGGTAGTCCCAATCTGCCCCCCCCCCCAGGGGGGCAGAAAGCCCACTAGGTGCCGTTTTTTTTACGATGAATTTAGGGGTGGGGGCTGCCCAAGATGGACATGCCAATGCCCCCACTCCTCCTCCCACACAATTCCAGTCTTTCTGCCCCCCCCCGGGGGGCAGATGGGGCATTAGCCCCTAATCTGCCCCCGTGGGGGCAGAAAGCACCCTAGACACCAAGAATTTATTTTTTTATAGGCCCGGGTTGAGGGCTGCCCAAAATGGGCATGCAAATGCCCCCACCCTACCCCCAAAGAAAACTAAAGACTTGCTGCCCCTCCAGGAGAAAGATGGGGGCATTAGCCCCTGATCTGTCCCAGGGGGAGAGGGGGCACAAAGCCCACTAAGCGGCAGGGACATTTTTTTATATTCAAAACGAGAACCCAGGCACTCCAAATGTTTTTATATACAATTATGTATATTAGTCCATAAAGCAAAGAAACACAACAATGAAAAGAGATTCCTCCTATTACAGGAAACACCGAAGAGAAAATCAATTGATCATTCATTGAAATGATTTATTTTCTGATAACACCAAAACCACAAAGACTTGCACATAATCATTCGTTGATACATTCATAAATTGATTTTTCTATGATGTGTGTGGTAGTCCAGTCCTTGTTGTGTAATACATTGCAAATAGCCAACGCGCGTTTCGTCACCACCGTGACTTTCTCAAGGCTTCAATGTTGCTCGAATGAGGACCAGAAATCTCATCGGCTCAATAGTCACGTACACAAAGAACCTCTTGGATCCACATTCAAAGTTCTGATGTCTACTTTTGGTCCTTTCTTCCTTATTTAGTTTTTGGAGCAGAAGATTTGTCCTCCAGAATATTTGTTAGTGCGAGTATAGGTTCAACATAATTGATTCTTTGTAGCGTTGTTTAACATTTTTAGGATAGATTCCAATTTCTAATGGTACTATGATACGACCGTTCGGCAGAAATGATTCTTTGTCGCATTATCAAGAGAATAATAAAAATCCGATATCTAGGGCACTATGATAAGCCTATTCAGCAGTTGTGGTTTTTTGTCGTGTTGTCAAAAGAATAGTAGAATCCGATAGCTAGGGCACTGTGATAAGACCCTGAATTAATGCTCCATTCGTCCACAGCAACCCGCTTCCACCGTCTGTTCTGCCGAGACCTTTTTTTATATAAATATATAGGTAGGGGTGGGGACTGCCCAGACTGGGCATGTCAAGGGCCACACCCCCCTTAAAAAATGATGTAGTCTTTCTGCCCCCCCTGGGAGGCAGATGGAGCAATTGCCCCTTATCTGCCCCCAGGGTGGGCAGAAAGCTCACTAGCCACCAGGGATTTTCTTTTCAAACGTCCGGGTGGGGGTTGCCCAGAATGGGCATGCCAATGCCCCCACCCCCCAAAAAAAAGATTCCACAGGCTTTCTACCCCCCCCCAGGAGGCAGATGGGGGCAGAAGGTCCACTAGGCGCCAGCGATTATGCTGGCTTTTCTATTAGTAGAGGTGGGTCTTCCCAGAATGGGCATCCCAATGCCCCCATCCCCCCCCAAAAGAATAGCCACTGTCCTTCTGCCCCCTTGGGGGTATATCGGGCAATAGCCCCAGATTTCCCCCCTCCCCATGGCGGCAGAAAGCCCACAAGGCACTGACTTTTTTTTAGGCTGTGCCTACCTGTGGATTTTGGGTCCTAGCGCAGCCGGCACCTAGGGAAATATAGCAAACCTATACATTTTTGAAAACTAGACACCCAGGGAAATCCAGGATGGGGTGACTTGTCTGGCTCTCACCAGGTTCTGTTACCCAGAATCCCTTGCAAACCTCAACATTTGTATTTAAAAAAACATATTTTCCTTACATTTCTGCGGTGGAAAGTTCTGGAATCTGCGTGAATCCACAAAATTCCACCCACCCTGCATTTCCCAAAGTCTTTCGAGAAAAATGGTCCCTCACTTGTATGGGTAGGCCAAGTACCCGCGACAGGCATGCAGGGTGGGTGGAACTTTGTGGATCCACACACATTCCAGAACTTTCCACCACAGAAATGTGAGGAAAATGTTTTTTTGGGACAAATTTTGAGGTTTGCAAGGGATTCTGGGTAACAGAACCTGGTGAGAGTCAGACAAGTCCTGGATTCCCCTGGGTGTCTAGTTTTCAAAAATGTATACGTTAGCTAGGTTTCCCTAGGTGCCGGCAGAGCTAGGGTTCAAAATCTACAGCTAGGCACTTTGCAAAACAGTGTCAGCTTTCACTGTAAAATGTGGTGTGTCCACGTTGAGTTTTGGGCCGTTTCCTGTGGCGGGCACTAGGCCAACCCACACAAGTGAGGTACCATTTTTCTTGGAAGACTTTGGGGAATGCAGGGTGAGTGGAATTTGTGGATCCACACAGATTCCAGAACTTTCCACAACAGAAATGTGAGGAAACTGTGTTTGTTTTGACAAATTTTGAGGTTTGCAAAGGATTCTGGGTAACAGAACCTGGTTAGAGCCAGTCAATTCACCCCATCCTGGATTTCCCTGGGTGTCTAGTTTTCAAAAATGTATGGTTTGCTAGGATTCCCAAGGTGCCGGCAGAGCTAGGGTTCAAAATCTACAGCCAGGCACTTTGCCAAAAAAGGGTACATTTTCACTGTGAAAATGTGGAGTGTCCACGTTGCATTTTGGGCCGTTTCCTGTCGCGGGCACTAGGCCTACCCACACAAGTGAGTTACCGTTTTTCTCGGAAGACTTTAGGGAACGCGGGGTGCGTGGAATTGTGTGGATCCACGCAGATTACAGAACTTTCCAGAACAGAAATGTGAGGAAAATGTGTTGTTTTGGGACAAATGTTGAGGTTTGCAAGGGATTCTGGGTAATAGAACCTGGTGGGAGCCAGTCAAGTCACCCCATCCTGGATTCCCCTGGGTGTCTAGCTTTAAAAAATGCATAGGTTTGCTAGGTTTCCCTAGGTGCTGGCAGAGCTAGCGTTCAAAATCTACAGCTAGGCACTTTGGAAAAAAAGGGTCAGTTTTCACTGAAAAAATAAAGTGTGTCCACGTTGCGTTTTGAGCAGTATCCTGTCGCAGGCACTAGGCCTACCCACACAAGTGAGGTACCATTTTTATCGGGAGACTTAGGGTAACACAGAATTGTAGAGCAACTGTTATTACCTATTGGTTTTCAATGCATTTCTGCCTTCCAAATGAAAGACAATGTGTAAAAAAGAAGTCACTTTGAAAAATGTCCTTTAATTCTCATGCTAGTATGGGTACTTACAATTTCGGAAATGTGCAATTATCTACTGTTTTTAAACTCCATATTTTGTTCCAATTTCAGAAATACATAGGTGTCTCACATACCGATTTTTCCATGTATATATTTTCCCAAATTAATTGCTGTATACCCGGTATATAATAAAAAAACATTGCAAGACGCTGCACTGTTATTGGCTCTGGGTTCGTTGGGTTCTTGGTGAACCTACAGGTCCATTATATCCCCACAACCAGAAAGGTCCAGCGGATGTAACGGTATATTGCTTTCAAACAGCTGTCATAATTAGAAGAAGTTACAAGTGAAAACGTTAACACAAATGGCTGTTTTTTTCAACTAATTTTCAATTTTTCCTATATTCAACGGTTAGTTTCTATAAAGAAACCTTAAAATCTACACAAATGACCCCTTGCTCAATTCAGAATTTTATCTACGTTTCTAAAATGTATATATAGGCTACGTCCTCTCCTTCTATGGGCGCGAATCTGGAGAGTACCAGAAATGATCAGCTACGCGGATGGCTTAACCGATGTGTTGGGGTTGCCAGGCTGGCCTAAGATTTGTTGGCTGAGGGAAGTTAAGCGCCTCCTCGGCAATCTTGGCCTTGGCGAGGCTTGGAACAACAGAACTGCCCCCCCAAAGTCTGTCCTGAAGGAGATATATTGGAGATGGGTAGCCGATGGTAGAAGTAGCAATGCTAATTTGTGTAGGACCACCATGGATTTCCTTCTGGTTAAGGAGGTGCCCTTTTGCGAACCATACCTGGACGTTATCACAAACCGCAGGGATAGGGCTCTATACTTCCAATTCAGGTTAGGTCTACTTCCCCGTTGGGGAACTGACATCTAGGTGGAAAGCCCCGGCCCAGACAATTTCTTCCTGCCCATTCTGTGAGAATAGGACAGAGTCAGTTCCCCATTTGTTGTTCGAATGCCCGGCCTATGTAGTCCCCCGCAGTAGATGGTTAAAGCCACTCTGCAGAGAACTTGGAACAAGACATTATAAGGAGGCCCTACGAATTCTGAAAAACAATCCACGGCCTCTCTTTGCTTGTGGCTTAGCAAAGTTCCTAGGGTGGGCTTGGCGCATCAGATCAATTAGGCTTTTGTATCTTGTTTAATCTGCATTTTAAAAACGGTTCTTATCTAATTTATTGGTGTCACTTGTAGTATGAATTGTATGTTTACTTTTCTATGTATTGGCTCCTTTTTATTGTTTTATTGCTCATCACTTTTTGTACTGCTTTTAAAGATATTGATCATATTGAAATAAAGCCTTTGATTGATTGATTGAAAATGTATATCTTTCCAGGATCCATTATTGCTTTCATACCCATTTCTACCATTAACTGGAAGGAGGTTGAAAGTACAACAAATTGCAAAAATAGACTATGTCCCAGAAAAATGCCAAAACTGTAAAAAGTTTTGGTTTTCTGACAAAAGTCTGCTTGTCCCTGAAAGCTGGGAAGATGGCGATTTCAGCACCACAACCCCTTTTTTGATGCCATTTGCAGGGAAAAAACTAGACACTTTCATCTGTAGCCCTTTTTTCCCATTTTTCCAAGAAAACCCAAAATGTAGCTGTATTTTGGCTAATTTCTGGGTCCCCTCCGGGAGAATTCACAACCCCTGGGTACCTTTAGAATCCCCATGATGTTGGAATTAAAGGACGCGAATTTGGCGTGGATACCTAAGCGCGAACTGCCCCAACTAGCCAAAAGGAAAATGCTACTTACCAGTATGCATCTGTTCTTGGCATGTAGAGCTGCAGATCCGTACATGGTGGATTAGATCGCCATCTGGTATTGGGCTCGGATGCTTGCACCTTGTTGTCGTCTTGGAAGAAGCCTTTTGTAGTCACTAGATAGGTGACTCCTCCCTTGGACGATAGTGCGCATGGGCATCGACTCCATCCTCAGATTGTTTTTCGCCATGATGGGAAATGATGGAGTCAGTAAGAAGTGGAAGAGATGTCCATGTGAATGTATCCAATTAGGATAATACTGGAACGGATACAGGTCCTGGGGAGGCGGGCGGGCGTGTACGGATCTGCAGCTCTACATGCCAAGAACAGATGCATACTGGTAAGTAGCATTTTCCGTTCGAGGCATATGCGCTGCAGATCATACACTGTGCATAGACTGTACAGCAGTGTCTCCCCTAGCGGTGGTCACCTGTATCCGTTGCAGTAGTTTGAAAAAGTGTTTTAAGAACAGCATGGCCTACAGAAGCTTGTTACTTAGCCTGCAAGTCAACACAATAGTGTTTGGTGAAGGTGTGTGGTGTAGACCATGTTGCTGCTTTACATATGTCATCTAATGGGATGTTCCCTAAGAATGCCATGGAAGCCCCTAGTTTGCGTGTTAAATGAGCTCTAGGGAGAATTGTTAATGTGCGTTTAGCCTTCTGGTAGCATATTTGAATGCATTTTACTATCCACCTGGCAATCCCAGCTTTGGAGATGGGGTTACCCTTAGGAGGTGGGGAGAAGCCCACAAACAGTTGTTTTGTTTTTTGAAAGCGTTTAGTCCTGTAGATATAATAAAGTAGTGCCCTTTTAACGTCTAGTGTGTGAAGGGCTCTCTCAGCTACGGAGTCAGGGTTCTGAAAAAACACATGTAACTCAACTGCTTGGTTAAGATGAAAAGCCGAGATGACTTTGGGAAGGAATGTTGGATTTGTTCTAAGAACCACTTTGTTACGATGTATTTGTAAGAATGGTTTCTGTATGGTTAAAGCCTGGATGTCACTTACTCTTCTGAGAGAGGTAATTGCGACAAGGAAAGCTACTTTCCATGTGAGGAACTATTGTTCACATTTATGTAGAGGTTCAAATGGGGGACCCATGAGCCTGGTAAGAACAATATTTAAATTCCACACTGGAGAGGGTGGTAATCTGGGAGGAATTATTATTTTAAGGCCCTCCATAGAGGCTTTAATTGCAGGCACTCTAAATAGTGACAAGTGTTGCCTATTTTGTAAATAAGCAGCAAGTGCTGCTAGATGTAATCTTATGGATGAATATGCCAAATTAAATTTTTGCAAGTGTAGCAAGTAGCAAATGATGTCCTGGATGGAAACATCCAGCGGATCAATATGACTGCTGTTGCAATAGATGATAAATCTTTTCCATTTTGCTGCATAGCAAGCTCTAGTAGTAGGACGTCTGGCTTCTTTAATGATATTCATACAGTCCGGCGGAAGGTTAAGATAACCGAACTCTAGGACTTCCTGAGCCAGATTGCTAGATTCAGCTGACCTGGTTCGGGGTATCTTAACTCTCCACGGTTCTGCGTTAGCAATGTTGGGGAGAGGCGTAGTTTTTGGTGTGGAACTACTAAGAGTTCCAGTAGTGTTGTGAACCACGGTTGGCGTGCCCATGTGGGAGCCACCAGGATCATCTTGAGAGACTGTTGTCAGAACTTGCGTACACAGGGGAATTAGTGGGAGTGGCGGAAAAGAGTCTGCAAATCTGCCTGACCAATTCATCCATATCGCATTGCCTTTGGACAATGGGTGTGGAAACCGGGCGGCGAAGGTTGGGCATTTTGCGTTTGCGTGTGCGGCGAACAGATCTACTTCTGGTTGGCCCCACATTTAAAAAAATGGTTGAAGAACTCGGGGATGAAGTTCCCATTCGTGAATATGATGTGTCTGCTGACCTAGCAGACACATCATCTGATTGTGAACTCCTGGAAGGTGTTCTGCAAGCAGGTATATGTTTTGTGGAATGGCCCATCTCCAAATGCTTTGTGCGAGCTGGGACAGCTGCAAAGAATGCGTGACCCCCTGTTTTTGTATGTAATACATGGCTGTCATGTTGTCCGTCCGGACTAGGACAGTCCTGTGCTGTAGATGTACTTGGAATGATTTTAGTGCTAGGAACACTGCTAGTAATCCCAGGTGACTGATGTGGAGCAATTTTTGTTGGGTGGTCCATTTGCCTTGAATTGTATGTTTTAGGAGCTGGGCTCCCCAACCGTTGAGTGATGCGTCTGCTGTTAGCACTATCTGTGGAACCGGCTCTAGGAATGGCCGCCCTTTGGACAGGTTTTGTGTGTTCCACCACTGCAGAAAGCGATGTGTGCGGCTGTCCACCAACACCAGATCCATAAGTTGTCCTTGGGCCTGGTTCCACTGACGTGCTAGGCATTCCTGTAAGGGACGCATTTGAAGTCTTGCATGAGGTACGATAAAGATGCAAGAGACCATCATTCCTATGAGCTGCATGAATACCCTTGCTGGGAGGGAGTGCTGTGATTACGGCTTACATACTGGCTATCCTGGCTGGAGTGGGATATGCCAGAGCTCTAGAGGTATCTATTGTGGCCCCTAGATACTGATGTATGTGGGAGGGCTGAAGGTGGGACTTGGTGTAGTTTACTGTGAATCCCAAGTTGTGTAGTAGCTGGATGGTTTGATGAGTGTAATGAACACACTGTTTGTGAGACTTTACACTTATGAGCCAGCCGTTGAGGTATGGGAAGTCATAGATTTGTCGTCTTCTCAAGTGGGCTGCTACTACCGCCAGACACTTTGTGAACACCCTGGGCGCGGTGGTCACCCCGAATGGAAGGACTTTGAACTGGTAGTGTTGTTCGTTCATTATGAATCTTAGGTATTTTCTGTGAGCGGGGTGAATGGGAATATGAAAGTAGGCGTCCTTGAGATCTAGGGCCTCATGTAGGTAAATAAATTTTACCGTTTCTTAAATACCGAGCCGTACCGAATCGGTAAATTAGAATCGGTAAGTTATATGTAGGTCAAAATTCGGTAACAGTTACCGATTCGGTAACATTCGGTAATCACGAATCGGAATTCACCGAATCGGTAAATACCGAGGTGGTATTTACCGAATCGGAAAATACCGAGGTGGTATTTACCGAATCGGAAAATACCGAATCGGTATGTACGGAATCGGTAAATAAAATCACATGACTTGACGAAACAGCTAATCCTGTGCAACCACAGCCCACCCAACCAGGAAGTGGCCACACCCAGGCAGGTGTACATAATTAGCCGACCCTGGAGAGGCTTGGAGTGCAGAGGAGAGGCAGGGAGCCGGTGCCTGTGCGAGCGGGAAAACGAACATCATGTCCAGCCAGAGAACACAGAAAGACGGAGGCTAAAGGAGGAGGAAGCTGAAATTTAGCCCCAAGGAACTCCAGGTGCTGGTGGAGGAGGTGGTGAAGCAGCACCAGAAGCTGTTTGGAAGGCAATCCCTGCAAGTGCCTGAGGCTGAAAAGCGCAACATATGGCTGGCCATCCAGGCCCATGTGAATGCTGTGGGAGTGACCCACAGGGACATAGAGGTCCTAAAGAAGCGCTGGTATGACCTGAGGATTGTAACCAAGAGGAAGATGGGCGACATCCAGAAGGAGGCCAGCCAGACTGGAGGTGGAACCAACAGGGCACCTGCCCTCACCGAACTGGAGGAGCTGGTGGGGGCCACAATCGAGCAAGAGAGCGTCGTGGGTCTTGGGGACGCCGACAGCTCTGCCAGAGCCGCCACACAACAAGGTAAGACGAAAGCACAGCAATGTAGCACCCCCTATCCCTATCCCACATCCCCCATTGTGAAACGAGAATCACACTGCAGTCCACACGTGTCAGTGCAGACAGGCAATGCATTCCGGGAGATGTAGTCAGGGAAACACCAACCATGACGTAAATGTCACAGGGCAACAAGGCATGTCACGCACTCGAGGCACAAGGAGACAGAGGACATTTTGGAATGTGAAATTATTTATTGTGACGCTTTCAATGCAGCCCTTCGGGGACACTGAGCCAATGTTGTATTTCTGTCCACAGATGTGACATCATGCAGGACAGGGCATGCTGCAGGAGAGACGGCACACCGGCCACAAATATCACCTCTAGCCAGCACAAGTTCAGACCAGGGAGCAGGCCCACTGGCAGCCGCACCACCAACACAGGCAGCCTCGCCGCAGCCAGAGCCAGCATCACCTCACCCAGAGCCAGCATCACCTCACCCAGAGCCAGCATCACCTCACCCAGAGCCAGCATCGCCACTCATGTTTGAATCACCGGCCACATCTCCGCTTGCAGGTGTGGGAATGAGGAGGCGTCCAGCAGCCAGGCTACGAGCCTTAGACACCTCGTCAGACGACAGCATGGGCCCTGAAGAACTCACCAGGCCCCAGGAAGGGAGCCATGCCACTGTGCCCCACACCTCACAGGCAGCACAGACGGGAGCAAGAGGGCGCCGCAGGTCGCGTGTCCAGAGTCCACCAGCACCCATTGACGGCCATGGTGTCTTCTTGGGTCTCGAGGGCCAAATGTTGAAACAACAGCGCCTGCAAACAAAGGCAGTCATGACAGTCCAGAGGCACATGCGGGTGATGAAAACTACATTAGTCAACATGGACAATAACATCAGCGGCATGGCTGCGGGCATTCGGGACATGTCCCAGTCAATCCAGCAGTTGTGCAGCAAATTAGATGCTGACATCGAGGCACGGCGCCGGGAACGGCAGAGAAGGGACACTACCAACAGGGCACTCAACCGTCTGGCAACTGCGACTTCTCTACTGTGCCGGCGCTCTGTGACGATGCAGGAGGGCCTAACACACTGCTGCAGCGACCTGTCTCGGGGGATGGTGCAGGTGACAAGTGCACTAGGGGTGCTATTTACTAGTCAGGCGTCGACAACTGCTGCAGGGGATGCTGCGGAGAGCATCGACACCAGCAGCAGGAGCAGCATCACACCCCCCGTCCCAGAAGGACGCAGGAGCAGCAGGCGGCTTGGGGTTGGCTCTAGTGAGGATGCACAGGCCGTGCCATCCACCACTGCAGCGCGTATGCGCAAACATTGATGTGGCCCTGCTTAGCCACTTCCCAATGGGTGACGTAACCCTGGACATACTCCTTGTATAGATGGTATATTGCCAGATTGGCTTGTTCATGTGTTCATGGCGTGGTGCCACATTAAAACTACGTCATGACTAATCACAACTGGCTGTGTCCCCTTACTTACTCAGAAATAGTTGCATGTGATCTCTGTCCGTCTCTCTCTCCCATCGATTGCAGTTGGCACTCTAGCTGCGTTGCCCTGTGGCTGGCCTGACTCATCCTCGTTGTCCTCAAAATATGTTAGTTCCACATCTGTACCTTTTTTCGTGGCAAGGTTGTGCAGCATTGCACAAGTGGCAATAATCTTGCAGCAGGTGATGGGTGTGTACTGGCGTGCGCCTCCGCTCTTGTGGAGGCAGCGGAACCTGCTCTTCAGTAGTCCAAACGTGCGCTCCACCACATTGCGTGTTGTTTTGTGTGCCACGTTGTATCGTCTCTCACTCTGGGTTGATGGGTGTAGGTAGGGAGTGAGGATGAATGACCGGCATGCATATGCACTGTTGCCTAGATGAGTTAAAGGGAAACATCAGTCACATGCTTCTTTACACTACGATTTGCAGGTTGCAAGGGGCGTCACTGTTACTCACCTAGCAGGTATCCCTCTCCAAATTCTCCGGCACTCAGTCGTGTGTAGATCCCACTATTCTGGAAGATGTACGAATCGTGGGTGCTCCCAGGAAACTTTGCAACAATATCTGTGATGATGTTCCCTGCATCACAGATCACCTGCACATTGATGGAGTGGGTGGACTTCCTGTTCCTGTAGATGTGCTCTGTGTCAGCTGGTGGACAGATTGGGATGTGTGTACCGTCAATACAGCCGATGACATGGGGGAACTGTGCCATGTGATAAAAGTCTGTTTTTGTTTTCTGCAGTGCAGCCTGTGTGTTGGGGAAGCTGATGTAGTGGTGCATTCTCTGCATCATGGCATCCAGGAACTTCCTGAAGAAACGTGACAGGCAACTCTGGGATACACCACCCACCGCAGCTATCACCACCTGATAACTGCCGGATGCCAGCAGATGTAGGCTGCAGAGCACCTGCACATCTGGGGGTATGGCGTGCGCCCTTCTTATTGGCTGGTCCAGGAGTGGGTGAAGGTCCCTGATTAAGTCCATGATGGTTTCGGGGTGTAGCCTGTACCTCTCATGTATCTCTGCATCAGTCAGGTGGAATAGTGTGATGCGCTGTCTGTAGATGCGTTCCTCCCGTCGCCAAGCCCTCAGTCCTGCTGCCTGTAGACGTAGGCGCCTTGCAATGACATACATAGCGGCCATGTTGTCCACGCTGTTGCATTTTGGGATTGCTTATATGCACTGTTGATGGTTACCACCTGCTTTCAATCCGTGTTAATTACCGACTCTTATTTACCGATTTTCTTGGATTTCTTAATTACCGAGTGCTCCTACATGTCATTTTCATTTTTACCACTTCATATTTACCACTTCATATTTACCGATTCGTTAAGTATGTATTCGGTAAATCTGATTCGGTATTTTAGAATTCGGTAAATATGATTCGGTATTTACCGCCTCATATTTACCGAAAATTCGTTTTTGGACTCCTACATCTCACTTGTCTGAATACCGGTCGGTAACGGCATATTTACCGACAATCGGCCGTTACCGACCGGTATTTGGCTACCTACATGAGGCCCCTAGTGTGGCAAAGAAGTCACCTTGTTGAAGTAGTGGAAGGACCTGTTGAAGAGTGATCATGTGGAAATGATCTGACTGTATGTAAAGATTGAGAGGTCTCAGGTCGAGTATTGGCCTGAGGGTGCCGTCCTTTTTGGGGATTAGGAAATACAGCGAATAAACCCCTGTTCCTTGATGCTGTAAGGGAACTGGATCTATTGCCTGCTTTTGAAGTAGTGAGAGAACTTCCTACTTTAAGAGCGTGAGATGTTCTGTAGACATTGGACGCTGTTTGGGTGGTATGGTGGGTGGGGTTTTTGTAAGTTCCAGGCAGTAACCATACTGGATAATCTGTCTTACCCACTTGTCTGTTGTGATGGAGTTTCCGACAGGCAGGAACTGTGCAAGCCTTCCCCCGACCGGAGTGGAATGGTCTGGGGGGAGTGGAGGGAAGTCACTGTTTATTAGCGGGGGAGGTGTGAGTGTTATTGTTACCTCGACCTCTCCCTTTGTTGTTATTTCCCCTGTATTCTCCTCTAAAATATCCACTGTTGGGGGATGTTTGTGTTGTGTTTTTGAAAGAAGAGGAGGCAGTGTCTGTTCCCATGTTTTTGGATGCTCCTCTATAAAAGGAGCGACAAAAGGAACCACATGTGGATGGAGACTGTAATGCTCCCATGGATTTAGCTGTCTCAGTGTCCTTTTTCATTTTCTCCAGAATGGTGTCTACAGCCGGCCCAAAAAGCTGTTCCTGATTGAACGGCTGGTTGAGGATGGTGGTTTGTACCTCCTGTTTAAAGCCTGAAATGCAAAGCCAGTCATGTAGCCTGAGTAGCACTCTAGTGTTAATGGACCTAGAGGCTGTGTCGGCTGCATCAAGGGCACACTTGATTGAGGCGTTGGTTTTCAATTTGCCTTCCTGAATTAAGTCATTTGCCTGAGTCTTGTACTGATCAGGTAAATGTTGCAATAGGGTTTCTAGTCGGTCATAGTGAGCCCTATCATACCTAGCAAGTAATGCTTGGTTGTTCGCTATGCGCCAGTGATTGGCTGCCTGGGCAGCAACCCTCTTGCCAGAGGCATCTAGCAACTTAGATTCCTTATCTAGAGGTGGTGCGTCACCGGAGGTTTGGGAATTGGCGCGTTTTCTAGCGTTAGACACTACTAGTGAGTCTAGAGGTAGCTGCCCTTTGATGTTGGTGGGATAATCGGGGGCAGGTTTGTATTTCTTATCAATCCTAGGATTGAGAATTCTAGATCTCACTGGGTCTTTGAATATGTCTGGGGCATGTTTAATGACCCCTTTGAGCATTGGCAGTATTTGGACAGATTTCTGCGACTGTTCAAAAGTGTCTAGGAGGAAATCCTCATCTGCAGGGTCTGAATACATGTGAACGCCATGGTAAATAGCAGCTCTATTAACAAGCTGCCCAAATCCAATATTGTCATCTGGGGGAGATGGTTTTGTTGGATATGGCTGGGGATCTGGGAGGTCTGTGGGATCTACTGGGTTATCATAATCGTCCCAATCATCC
The DNA here is from genome assembly GCF_964204655.1 of Triturus cristatus. Lineage (NCBI taxonomy): Eukaryota > Metazoa > Chordata > Amphibia > Caudata > Salamandridae > Triturus > Triturus cristatus. The sequence continues at coordinate 1,353,456,841 of NC_140590.1, forward strand.
TGTGGTGTGTCTGTATCATTGTCAGGGTCAGTAAACGGGTCATTGTTGCCTCCCCCTACATCATCATCATCCTGTGGTGGAAGTGTTATAGGCTGTGGAGGTGAGAGAGGTAGAGGAGGGAGAACAGGAGTAGGAAGAACAGGAGAAGAGTGGCTTATCGAGGAAGTGGCACAGTCTTTTTTCTTCAGAGTTACTGCAGGAGTGTCTGTTGTGTCCAGCTTCCTCTTCTTGTGTGGCACTACGGCCACACGTCCTGTTTTGGGGTCAATATGGAGTTTTTTCTGTCTGGGATCGACAGGATCCGGTCGAAAAAGTTCTTCCTCCTCAATAACCGCTTTCGGCGATGACTTTTTCGGGTCCGAACGGGGTTGAGATTTGTGTTCCGAGGCCTTAGGAGGTGTTTTAGAGTCCTTTGGCTTTGCTATGGAGACTGAAATCTTTCTCAGTTCCTTAGGGTTTGGTTTCGGATCCAAAGGTTTTTCTTTCGGCTTCGAAGTGGTCGAAGCCGATTTCTTTTTGGGAATAGGTTGCTCTCCCGGGATCGGTGCCGAAGGTGCTTTGGGGATGGGAATATGCGGTGTGCTCGGTCCCGAGCTACCGGAAGGCTTGTCCTTTATCTTCAGAGCCGAGCCCGAGGCTTCTGATGTATGTCTTCGGTCATGACTGGGGCCAGCAGGCGAAGTCTTGACCAGGGCCTTCTTTTTTTCGGGTGGAGTGGGGGTGGGGTCAGTTGTACTCGCTCTTTGACCAGGAGTGATGTGGTTGTCTGAGTTGTCTGCTTCGGACACGATTTTCAGGTTTTCAGAATCTTCCTCTGGGACATCTGGGCCTTCGTCAAAGATGTCCGCTGGTGCCGGAGCTGCTTTCTGCGCCATGATGTGTTGTCGAGCCCGGCAATCACGGATGGTCTTTTTCGATCGAAAAGAGGCGCAGGCCTGGCAATTGTTCTTGTCGTGTTCTGGCGAGAGACACAGGTTACAGACCTTGTGATGGTCACTATGTAGGTATTCCGCTCCACACTGGGGGCATTTTTTTAATGGAGTCCTTTCCATGAGCTGTAGGCCTGAACGGCGTCGATAGGCCCAGCGGCCCGCGTCGACGACTGGAATCGAGTTGTCGAGATGCACGTCGAAGATCACGCGATCAAAAACAATACCGGAGAGTTCTAGAGAGTTTGCGCATCGAAAAAGTTTGAAAAACAAAGTTCTTCAACTGGAGGACAAAAGTTACATCCGAACCCAATGGCGGGAAAAAACAATCTGAGGATGGAGTGGATGCCCATGCACACTATCGTCCAAGGGAGGAGTCACCTATCTTGTGACTACGAAAGACTTCTTCCAAGACAACAACAAGGTGCAAGCATCCGAGCCCAACACCAGATGGCGATCTAATGCAGTGTACGATCTGCAGCTCATATGCTCCGAACAAAGGCTTAGCACAGGAGGGAAAAGGCCTAGCTGCGAAGGGGTTAAAGGACAATTGAGGTACCCTTTGTAACTCAGCTACTGCTTCCCTTTCTGCTTCAGTGAAAGTTTGGAAACTCTTTTGCCTGCTCTGTTTGAGTGAATCTATACTCAAATTTACAGCTTGCTCAAATGCTGCTTCTTCTAGAGGTAATTAGTGTAGTGCTGAAGTAAAGGTAGACAGTCTATGTTTTTATCACCTTCGCCATTTTATTTATCATGTCTTTTGAGGAGAATAATATTTGTAAACTTGTCTTTCTTAGGAATTCCGCAACCTCAATCCTCAATTTAAAGTATTCATCCCTATGTGTTGCGACAAAACCTAGCCCTTTGTTTATCATGCCCCTTTGGGTATCAGTTAGTACTTTATTACTCAGGTTACTAAAATTGTCACTGCTAGGTCTTGAATCCTGCCACTCCCTGATTATGTTTTTTTGCTCGTATTCTGTTTCCTGATAAGATACTTTACAGTCTTTGTTTCTCCATCTGCCCCTCCCTCTGTCTAAAAACAGACATGGCAGTTGTTGCCAAAGAAACCCATGTTGGGGTGGATATTGGGGGAAACCAAATGGGTGGGGCCAGCCCTGTTGCGGGGTGTTAAGTGTAGCAGGGTTTTAGCTATTCTGGTGTAGGGGCCCGGTGGAAAACTTTTTTTTAACCTTGTGTTCTCTTTGTTTCTGTCACTCTTTCTGTTTCTGATGATTTGCTACTCCCACCAGATGTGTCAGAGGAACCACTGTTCCTTCATTCATAAGTCTCTTTTGAATATGGGTAAATTTTCTCATGAGAGAATTTGTTCAAGTCTTTTTGTAATTTGTTAGCTTTGGATTGTGTTAGAATGTTCTTATATTCTGTAATCCTTTTATTCAACTTCTCTAGTTTTTGTATTGAGAACAGAAATGCCTATTTGTTTCGAGGGTGTTCTCACTGGTCTTGATTATTATAACTAGGGTGTCTGATAGCTTATTGGCAGTTTTTGTAATTAAGACTAACAAGTCACATGTACAATTCCAGGCTATCAGTGACTAGTCATGTGTGGACTTGTCCTTCAAGAAATTCTTGGCTTCTTTAACTCTATTAGGCCCCATGGGGCTGCATTCCCTCTTAGGTACTCTTTCATAACTGCTCCATGGAACATGTTTTTTATCTGTGTTTTCTTCATCTCACTGAGTGATTCCCATTCATTAAGTTATTTGAGCGTATCTCTTAATGAAGTGTCTCCCAACAGAGAGGATGCCTCCAGGGTAGAGGACACTTCAACATCAAATTAAAGTCCTCCCATAATTGTTCCGCTATTAGGAATCAATGTCACTAAATAGGGCAGGTATCTCAGCCTCTTCTTTTTTATCTATTCTCACAGCACAAAGGGGTTGTACAAAACACTTAACACATTGAGAATTGGAGGCTCCAACTACCATGTTTTCCTCCTTAAAGAAGCACAATAAAAAAATGTTTTTTAAAAAACACTGTGCCCTACTTGTGAGGAGTGGGATCCTTTTCTCCCTGCTCTCCAGTCAAATGATGCTATCCTAGGTGATTGTACTAACTTAGAGCCTCAAGATATTAGACGAGTTGGCCTAACCCACGTAATGTGGCATGCTTCATCATTGGCCACCTCATTACACCCTGGTAAGATAGTATTAACAGGGCAGACTTGACCTCACAATTTTGTAGAGGGAGTTCTTAAAATATAATCTTCTGGATAATAATACCGGGATACAGTTTAACCCTTTAAAAATACCTTAAAGTATACCACAAAGATTGCCTTCAATAGGTGATACCTTAGGAATGAATTAAAATACTGGAACATGTATTCAGAGGATGCTGTTAGGTACAGTGCCTCCTAATAACCATAAATAGGTCTCGGGCATACTTCAGCACACAAGAAGGATTCCTACTCTACACTTGTAATCAAAGGAAAGGACCTACCTCTCTTTATCATATATTGCATCTAGAATAAAAACAACGCACAGTTAGGCAGAACTTCAAGTCTGGTGGACCGCTCTTAATTCTATATTAACTGCTAAAACACAATCTTAAGGTGGCACATATGAGTCGTGACACTGCAAAGGACAAATAGACAATATGGGGGGAAAAGTGTTCAAATACACGCATGGAATATTCATGCAACATTTCTGCGAGAGTCCAAATCCCTTACACCATTAGGGTTATCCTTATACTATTTGGTCTGATCAGGTCAAAGAGATACGCTCTCAGTCCTCCTACCTGGCCCCTGTCCTGAGCCGAACTATGGGACAGTGTCTTCTTGAAACGAGCGCTCTCATATAAATGGCGCCCGTCATGGTTTAGGTGTGCCTGTTGGTCGAGTGTGGTCACATGCTCCCACACGTCGTCCAGGGGGATGGGGCAAGGTGCCTGCTCAGTCTGTCTGTTGTAGAGAGGGTGCTTCCACAGTAACGAATAATGCTTAGAGAGGGATAGGAAATATTTACTTTCCTCTACCCTTCTCGTGCACGTGTATTATCAAGAGCTAAATAAGAGTTTCATGCCTGATGGGAGTTGTGGTATTTGCCGCTTGACTAAACAACTAAAAAACAGCTTCCTGCCTAATGAGAATTGCTGTAAATGTTTATGGCCATAACACGAGGAGAGCACATATAGTTGTATGTATATCATGATGACTGTTGATGGTACGAATATAGGGGAGTCAAAAAAATTAATTAGCGGACTTGTATATTATTTGATATTGATGACATTTTACTTTCTTTTAAGGACTCAGATAATGATTGTCCCAATAGTGATCCATGCTGATCTCGGAGTTCCATTCTTCTGTATAATTAATAAAGGGGTTAAGGAATATGCTACTTACCAGTATGCATCTGTTCTTAGCATGTAGAGCTGCAGATCTACACACTTGTGCATAGATCGCCATCTGGTGTTGGGGCCGGATGTTTGCAGTTGGTTTTCTTCCTGGAAAGTCTTTGGAAGTCACGAGGTCAGTGACTCCTTTGAATCGTATTGCGCATGGGCTTCGGCTCCATCCTCAAATTGTTTTTGCCAGCGGGGAAAGATGGAGCGTAGTAATAACAGCGAAGATGCCCATGTGTAAATAAGGAACAGATAAAGGCAGCCGGGGAGGCGTGTGTAGATCTGCAGCTCTACATGCCAAGAACAGATACATACTGGTAAGTAGCATATTCCGTTCGAGGCATATGAGCTGCAGATTACACACTTGCGCATAGATTATATAGCAGTACCCATCCTTAGCGGCGACTACCCGTATCTGTTGCAGTGGTTTGAAATAATGTTCTGAGTACAGCCTGGCCCACACTAGCCTGTTGCTTAGTTTGCACATCTACACAATAGTGTTTAGTGAAAGTGTGCGGTGTTGACCATGTAGCTGCTCTGCAGATATCATCTATTGGGATGTTCCCTAAAAATGCCATTGAAGCCCCTATTTTACGTGTAGAGTGGGCTTTAGGGGGAACGGATAGCGTTTGTTTTGCTTTGTGGTAGCAAATCTGAATGCATTTGAAAATCCACCTAGCTATCCCCGACTTGGAGATGGGGTTGCCTTTGTGTGGTGGAGAGAAAGAGACAAACAGTTGTTTAGTCTTACAGAAAGGTTGTGTTCTCTCTATGTAGTAGAGTAAGGCTCGTTTGACATCTAATGTGTGAAGAGCTCTTTCTGCAACCGTCTGTGGTTGTGAGAAGAATACTGGTAGTTCTACAGATTGGTTTAGGTGAAAGGGAGAAATGACTTTAGGGAGGAATTTTGGGTTGGTACGGAGAACAACCTTGTTCTGATGCATTTGGAGAAAAGGTTCTTGAATGGTAAGTGCTTGTATTTCACTGACCCTTCTGAGGGAAGTGATGGCTAGAAGAAAAGCGTTTTTCCATGTTAGGAATTGAAGCCCACATTTGTGTAGAGGTTCGAAGGGAGGCCCCATTAGTCTGGTGAGAACGATATTTAAGTTCCACACAGGTGAGGGAGGCACTCTGGGGGGAATTATTATTTTAAGGCCTTCCATGAAGGCTTTAATGGCAGGTACTCTAAAGAGTGATAGATGTTGCCTGTTTTGTAGATAAGCTGCTATAGCTGCAAGGTGCAGTCTAATGGACGTATAGGCTAGATTGCATCTTTGTAGATGTAGTAAATAGCCTATGATGTGTTGAATGGACACATCTAGGGGATTGATGGTATTGTTGTGACAATAGACAACAAAACGTTTCCACTTGGCCGCGTAGCACGCTCTAGTGGTGGGTCACCTAGCTTCTTTGATGACGTTCATACAGTCAGGAGGAAGATTTAGGTAACCAAATTCTAGGATTTCAGGAGCCAGATCGCAAGGTTGAGCTGGACTGGGTCCGTGTGCCTGATCTCTCCATGGTTCTGGGTTAAGAGGTGTGGAGAGAGGTGTAATTTTTGGTGCGGTACTACGGATAGTTCCAGCAGTGTGGTGTACCACGGTTGTCTGGCCCAAGTTGGAGCTACTAGGATTAGTGTGAGGGAGTGTTGTTGTAGTTTGAGCACTACTAGTGGAATGAGTGGGAGAGGAGGAAAAGCATATGCAAATCTGCCTGACCAGTTCATCCATTTCGCATTGCCTTTGGACAATGGGTGTGGATATCTGGTGGCGAAGCTTGGGCATTTGGCGCTTTCGTGGGTGGCAAAGAGGTCTATCTGTGGATGCCCCCACATTTGAAAGTACGGGTGAAGAACTTGTGGGTGGAGTTCCCACTCGTGGAGTAGTTGTGTTTGTCTGCTGAGCAGATCTGCTATGGTGTTTTGGACTCCTGGGACACGTTGGGCTAGGAGAAAAAATGTCTGGGGTATGGCCCAATCCATATGCTCTGTGCTAGCTGAGAGAACTGTGGAGAGTGTGTGCCGCCTTGTTTTTGTATATAGTACATGGCTGTCATGTTGTCTGTGCAGACTAGGACTGCCTTGCCTGAAATCTGTGTTTGAAAAGATTTTAGGGCTAAAAAGATGGCTAGTAACTCCAGATGGTTGATGTAGAGTAACTGTTGTTGAGGTGTCCATCTGCCCTGCATGGTGTGATGTAGTAGGTGAGCTCCCCAGCCGGAGAGCGATGCGTCCGTTGTCAGTACTATCTGAGGAACCAGGTCCAGGAACGGTCGCCCTTTGGAAAGGTTTTTGGTTTCTCCACCACTGCAGAGAGCGATGGGTACGACCGTCTACCAACACCAGATCTGTTAATTGACCTTGGGCCTAGTTCCATTGGTGCGCTAAGCACTCTTGTAGAGGACACATCCGGAGTCTTGCGTGAGGTACTATGAATATGCAAGAGGCCATCATCCCTATTAGTTGCATAAACACTCGAGCTGGAAGGGAGTATTGTGTCATAAATTTTGCGCGTAGAGCCTGAATGCTTGTAATCCTATCCGGACTGGGGTAGGCTAGAGCTCTTGAGGTGTCTATGGTGGCACCGAGGTATTGTTTTATGTAGGATGGTTGTAGATGGGACTTTACGTGGTTTACTGTGAAGGCCAGTTCGTGAAGTAGCTGGATAGTGGCTTGCGTGTGTTGTACACACTGGTTGTATGAGCTGGATTTTATCAGCCAGTCGTCTAGGTATGGGAAGACAAGGATGTGTTGTCTACGCAGGTGTGCTGCCACTACTGCTAGGCACTTGGTGAATACTCGTGGTGCTGTTGTGACTCCAAATGGGAGTACTTTGAATTGGTAGTGTTGGCCATCCACTACAAACCTGAGGAACTTCCTGTGAGCGTTGTGCACAGGAATGTGGAAATAGGCGTCTTTTAGGTCTAAAGTGGTCAGGAAATCGTTGTGGGAAAGCAGTGGAAGTACCTGCTGAAGTGTTACCATTTGAAAATGGTCTGAGTGTATGTATTTGTTTAGGGGCCTGAGGTCTAGGATGGGCCGTAGAGTCTCGTCCCTTTTTGGTATGAGAAAATATAGGGAGTAGACCCCCATATTTTGTTGGTTTGTAGGAACGTGTTCTATTGCCCCTTTTTGTAGGAGGGAGATTACCTCCTGCTTTAGTAGTGTTAGATGTTCCTGTGACATTGGGCGTTGTCTGGGTGGAATGTCTAGGGGGGTAGATGTTAGCTCGAGGCAGTAGCCTGACCGAATTATTTGTGTTACCCATTTGTCTGAGGTGATGGTAGTCCAGACAGGAAGGAAATTTTGGAGTCTGCCCCCGACCGGAGTGGGATGGTCTGGGGGGAGTGGAGGGAAGTCGTTAGGTAGGTGCGGAGGCAGAGAGGGCGGTGTTTGTCTTGCCTCTGCCTTTATTATTGTTGCCTCTGTAGCCGCCTCTTTGGTAACCCCTTGTAAAGGTGGATTGGGTAGGGGCCTTAAATGAAGTGGAAGCGGTGTCAGAGGAGTAGCCTCTGGATGTGCTCCGAAAGGAAGAGCGGCGAAAGGAGCGCCTGGGAGGGTGTGATTGTAAGGCTCCCATAGACTTTGCCGTATCAGTGTCTTTTTTCATTTTTTCAAGGGCCTCATCTACTTTTGGGCCGAACATATGTTCCTGGTCAAAGGGGTGGTTCAGGATGGAAGCTTGTACTTCTGGTTTAAAACCTGAGATCCTTAGCCAGGCATGGCGACGGAGGAGGATGCTGGTATTAATGGCTCTGTAGGCGGTGTCAGCTGCATCTAGGGCACAACTGATGGAGGTATTGGTGATGGTTTTGCTCTCCTGAATTAACTTGTTTGCCCTATTTTTATATTTGTCAGGGAGGTGTTGCATTATGGCTTCTAGTTCGTCATAATGGGCCCTGTCGTATCTTGCTAGTAGCGCTTGTGTGTTAGCGATACGCCATATGTTAGCAGCTTGTGATGCAGTGCGCTTGCCGGATGCTTCCAAGAGTTTTGACTCTTTGTCAGGTGGTGGTGCTTCGCCTGACGCTTGGGAGTTGGCCCTCTTTCGTGCTCTAGACACTACCAGGGAATCTAGTGGTGCTGGCCCTCTGATGTAGGAGGGATCTGTAGGGGCGGCTTTATATTTTTTGTCAATGCGCAGGTTAATGACCCTGGCTCTGACGGGGTCTTTAAAAACCTCCGGCGCGTGTTTAATAACTCCTTTGAGCATGGGCAGTATGGAGGTGGCCCTGTGCGTAGTGTCAAAGGTATCGAGAAGGAAGTCCTCCTCCACGGGGTCGGTATGGAGATCTACCCCGTGATAGTGTGCAGCCCTCTGGAGTAAGTGGTTGAACCCTAATGAGTCTTCTGGTGGGGATGGTCTCGAAGGGTAGCGATCATCTTGTGGGACGTTAGGAATGTCAGGGATGTTATATTCGTCCCATGGGTCTGGGGAGCCTGTGGGAGTGGGGTCCCCTGTAGGTAGGTCATGGGGTACGTCCCCTTATGTCATCATAGACATTATCATTATCATCATCATCATCATCATCATCCGGAAAGGGTGTTAGAGAATGATGAGGTGGAGGAGGGGACGGAGGAGGGGACGGTGGAGGGGGTGGAGGAGGTGGTGAAGGCATTCTGAAAGGGGAGGTAGCAGAGTCCTTCCTCTTTGGTGGTTGAGCTGGGGCAGGTTTTTCAAGCTGTCTCTTTTTGATGCTGAGCATCAAGTGTCCAGTTTTGGGGTCCTTGATCAATGTCTTTTGTAATGGATCCGGTGTAAAGAGTTCTTCCGAGGGTGGTTTGTCCGTCGGCGCCAAAGGCATTGGGGCCGTTGGTTTTCTGGTTTTAGAGTCTGTCCTAGTCCGCTGTTTGGAACTATGCGGTTTGGAAAGGGCTGTTTGTTTACTCGGTGCCGAGATGGTTTTCGGCTTCGAGATATCGGTGTCAATGGCCTTGTGTTTTTTGGTCGGTTCCGGGGATGGTGTCGGTACCGAGGAGCTGTAGCTGGTTTTCGGCGCAGAGTGTTTCGGTATGGAGCTCGGTGCCAAGGAGGCCATTTTCTTTTTCGCCGTCGGTGCGGAGGAGTGTTTCTCGGCACCGACGGTGGGCTGGCTCGAGCCCAAGCCGCCGGAAGGCTTAATTGGCTTCTTTACCGGTCCCACAGGTGCGGTGCGGGAAGCAGTGTCTCTGGTCTTCCTAGACCCGGAGGCGAAGGCGTGACCGAAGCCTTTTTCGGTGCCGTCGAGGGTGTGGGGGGGGGTAGTTCGGTACTCACGACCCTCTGTGCCGGAGTGATGTCCTCCACATCTGAATCGTCGGCTTCGGAGACGCTGACGAGACCCTCGTCGGTGTGGTGTTCTTCTGGAGCGTCGCCGCCTTCTCCGAAGGTGTCATCTGGAATCGCCGTCGACGAGTGTGCCATGGTTCTTCGTGCCCTTCGGTCTCGAATGGTTTTCTTGGCCCGGAAGGACTTGCATGCCGGACAGTCTCGAGCCTCGTGTTCAGGGGAGAGGCAGAGGTTACATACTTCGTGGAGATCGGTGTGGGCGAATTTGGACCCACATCGAGGGCACTTCTTGAAGGGAGTCCTTTCCATTAGCCAGGACCGGAGCTTGGGTAGGCTTGAAGGCCGTTGTCGACGACTGGAATCGAAGGTCTTTCTCGACGAGAGCCGCACCGAGAGTGGAGATCGCGATCGAAACAATACCGCAAATTAGGGTGAGGATTGCGCGTCGATTGGAGAAATGGAAGCTGTTTGGACCCGGAGCGCGAAGATCACATCCGAGCCCGATGGCGGAGGATGGAGCCGAAGCCAATGCGCAATATGATCCAAAGGAGGAGTCACCGACCTCGTGACTTCCAAAGACTTTCCAAGAGGAAAAACAACTGCAAACATCCGGGCCCAACACCAGATGGTGATCTATGCACAAGTGTGTAATCTGCAGCTCATATGCCTCGAACATATACATTTTAGTAGAGGACTTTAAATGTAAGGGGCAGCACTGAGGCATGTATTCATCTGCGTGGAATTCCCCTTGGTATTTTGTCATTCAATTCCTATATATCTATTCGCAGTCTAAAAACCCACCACTGCTCATATCTTAACAGAGCCATTAACATGTTGTTGTGTAGGGGTTGCAATTTCTCAATTACAAATCATTCAATATCATCCTTAGTATGTTGTTTCGCAGTAAAATGATTTTTTTTATTTGGTGTTTTGTCTCCTGCACCTTATTGTACTCCTGTGCTCATTGATTTGTATTCACACTTTTTTTGCTGTCATATCTATGTATAAACGTCTACACAGGCATTTCAATAAGTATATGACATTGCATGAATTACAGGTTGTGAAGTTATTTCGTTCACTGGCAGTGCTTAATTTGTAAAAGGTATAAGGACCAGGGATCTCGTCAGTAGGCGATCACAGCTTGTACCTCCCATTGCTACTGCCAGCGCTGCCAATGCCCGTACCTACACAACAACTAACCATCATACTGCTAAAGTGTGACAATTCGAATGTTCGAGGCCCTCAAAGATATAAGAATGGCTTAAGCAGCTGGTATAGGTTTTTTTTTAATGTATATTGAATTTATAAACAACTTTTGTTCTGTTCCACTCTAAAATGACACAAACAGCGCCACATGTGACAATTAAGTGCCGCTCCCGAGCACCGGAAACCACTGGCTCAAATTAACGACTGTTCACAGGGTGCCTGGAGTCCCAAGTCTACAGATTTGCATTTCTTAGTAAACAGACACACCAGTTACCACATGGTTGGTGACCCTTAAGATTCAGTATATTCCAGAGGGTGGTTAGTTTCCTCAAAGGTGTCTGTTTCTTTGGGCATCTATGTCCAAATCTAACTCACGCATTTTGACGCCTCCTAAAAGAAAACAAATTTCTGTATTCTTAATTTGCCGCACGTCAAAATATTTCAATGTTTTCTAATCAACTTTGTTGACTTAATGATCTTGGTCAATAGGTTGTCACACAGTTAGGTCTTTATACTGACGGTTTTGCATATGTCATTAGCAACGCCTCTCTTATTGTCATTACTTGCCCTTTGTCCTGCTCTTCTAATGATTTTTTATGTGTAATGTTTTTCTTTTAATTTTTTACTTAATATTTCTGTATGTTTTTTCTGCTTCAAAAAAATTGTGTCTCAGTGTTAGATATTTCCCGATTGAAAGACCCTCCCTCAGAAAAGGGGGTGCTAACACTCATAGAGGGTAAAGCAGTTCTTATCTGTTGGTTTATCAAAACCCTCTGTTTTCAGAATTCCTCTCACTGGGTAAATTCTCTGGTCTAAAAGGAATATGCTACTTACCTGTATGCATCTGTTCTTGGCATGTGGAGCTGCAGATCTACACACTTTTGCATAGATCGCCATCTGGTGTTGGGTCCGGATGTTCTTCTTCGAGCGGAAGGAGGCACAAGCGGGACAGTCTCTGGCCTCGTGCTAGGGAGAGAGGCAGAGGTTACACACCTCATGCACATCGGTGTGGGGAAACTTCGACCCACATCGAGGACACTTCTTAAAAGGCGTCCTTTCCATGAGCCAGATGCCAAGGCTCGGGTCGGCCCAAAGGCTTTCTTCGACGGCCGGAATGGAAGATTGGTAGAGATACGCGCCGATTAGGGGTCGCGTTCGAGACAATACCGTCAAAAAGGTGAAGGATTGCGCATCGAAACTGGAATCGGTAACGGTTCCGAACTGGAGCGCGAGAAACACATCCGAACCCGATGGCGGAAAAAAACAATCTGAGGATGGAGCCGATGCCCATGCGCACTATGGTCCTAGGGAGGAGTCATATACCTCGTGACTTCCAAAGACTTTCCAGGACAAAAACAAGTGCAAACATCCGGACCAAACACCAGATGGCGATCTATGCAAAAGTGTTTGATCTGCAGCTCATATGCCTCGAACATGATATTTCTAATTGACTCAGCCTCATAGTAAACTTCAGAAATGGGTTTAAGCTATTAAGCCACAGGTTACATTCAATAGCCTCTTCCCTTGATCATTTCCAAATCACCAAGATGCCATCAATGTATCTTTCCCAATCCAGACCACCTCATCCGATAGCTTGAGGCTCTTAGTGAGATCACCTAGGATAGCTACACCTGTCTTACTTACTGCCATGCATAAGCTGCTTGTAAGAAACCAGTGGGTGAAAGGGGAAAATTGTGTTTTGTACGACAAGGAATTATCCGCATTGAATCCTGGCTTAAAGCTTTGGTGCATGTTTGTCATTGAAGAAAGTGCTTACACAACTGGGCAGTTAAAAGCTATCAGGACCCCCACAAATACCGGATTTACAATTCAAGAGGTTTAAAATGTGAAAATGATTGTGGTTTTCAACGCATGTTTATTTACTTTTTATGCGTTCAGAGAACTCTTTTGATTCAATGGCAACCAAACCAGCAACCTCAACAAAGAATTGTATGTGACATGAAAAAGAAAAAAAAAAGCCAGCTGAGATAGCTTGAAACGTGCCCCCTTTGACGTTGATTGTGCACTGGTTTCACCAACACCCAGCCCCTGCTTTTCTTATTGTCACCCACAGTCAACCTCTAGGATGCTGAGCTGTTCAGAAATGTCACCAAGAAAGCCTCTGCTTTTTATGCCCAAGTTGAGTGGAGGAGGAGGAGGGGGAGAAGCAGAATGTGGCGCTACAGCCAGAGCAGCCCACCTCAGAACTGAAGAATAAAGGGTTCAAGGCACGATGTTGACTCAACATCCTGTGATTCTGGGCAAATCACCTAATCTCAGGCTTTAAAAAAAAAAGTGAACTTGTGTAAAGTTACTGTTGCTCATGTAAAATGTCTCAATACCTTCCGAGGGGTAGAGTTTGTGCTATTTAAAATTGCCAAAATCGGAATAAATAGTAAACAGGAAATAGTTTGTGTTGATGAAACCGATTTTTTTCATTTAAACCATGGAACAAAATATTCTACAGCAAAAGAAACATTTTTGTAATTGTAACTTTATTATTCATAAAATATTTGTTTACGGTCTTACATTTACAAAACTTTTTGGCATAACGAAAACAAAATTATCCAGTGTAATTGAATATCTTATTATACAGGGTTGGCAAAAAAGGCATTCATATAGAACAGCGGCATTAGAAATACAAAAAAAAGTATGTATATATTTACAGGTGATCTAAGTGCGAAGACTATCGTAAATAAGGATGGTCTGCAGATGAAAAATCATGCTCTCAAGAGCAACTGAACACATTCTGGGGAAAAAATAAAAAAGTAGGACAATATCTGAACAAGAACCAAGAACCTTTTAACTTAATAAAAATTAAAAACAAATATAAAAGAACAAAATGACTGCCTGTGTCCAAAAAACACATCCTACCACATCAAACTCAAAAACGCATGTCTTAGTTCTCAGAAAATATACTACTTTACTAACCACAAACATACACTTTTATGCAATCTGTCAAACACCAAATGATTGGAAATTATATAAATGTCCTTGCAGATTAATGTATATGTTACAGACTGTGATGAGACGGTAAACTACTTCGTTCCCAGGCATGGACAGGCCTTGATAATAGGAAGTGCAGTTAAGCCTATTCCTTTTCAGATTAACATTTTAAGGCCTTCCCTTAAATCCTACTAGCACAACAAATACTTCCCATTTGTGTTAATAGTTCTCCGTGTACATCCTGTTGTAAATACAGCAACTGTAAAACTGTGTATTTTCTTGTCTTGTGGGACCAGAGTGAGTGTTGCATTGAATGCTCATACATCCATGTATTAAAATGTATATATATTTTTTTGTTTGTTTTTTACAGTGGCTCCGGACTGCGTCGGTTCTGCAAACAAATGAAGAAAACATAGTGAAGGCATTCAAAGTATTATTTGTGATTTCTAGATACAAAAAAATATTTTCAGAGATTCCTGTGCTTGACCAACCGACCAGCAAATTTTTGTAGTTTGAGTTTTCTTTTTTTGAGAACTAAAGGTCGAAAAAATGCTTTCTGTGGCAAGCCAAGTGCAACAGTTGGGACATGGTCCTCCTTTAACACGTCTTATTACAAACATTTGTAATGAAAAGTAGGTGGGTTGTAAACGTTTGCTTTGCATAGGAATGAGCCATCTAACTGCTGTGCAATCTGCTCATTTTCAGTCATAACACTGCATAACTTAAAAATGTTATTAAAAAAAGAAACCTGCTTACTTGGTACTTTAGAGTTAAAGGTTTTAGAACACCGTAAAAAAGAAATCAGTGTTTGAATCAAAGTAAACAAACCCAAGACTCTAACCAATTTTCTGCTTCTGATGTCTACCACACGTCTGCAAGCATCAAAGTAACCAAAACTCACAGCCACAATAAGCAAAACAATTTTAACTGGGGGAAAAAAAAAACATGTTGTGGTCATACTGTGCACAGCCGGTGTTGCTGCTCTAGGCCAACAACCAGTGTCTGCAAAGTGGCCTTCTAAGGATACATGGTGATTATTTTCATGGAGCTAACAGTTATACAACACTAAGAACACACTAGGATATCAGTACTAAATGGCGTTTTAAATAATGTTTTAAAATATGACATTCTTTTAGCTTCAGCATCCATTAACCGTGAATTGGTAAATTAAACATTATTGGGACCTGAAATCTATTAATGAACAATATTATACACCTAGCATACGTGCCCCCAGTTATCCACATACAAAGGATTCCTATCCTGACCACGGGATCCCTTTAAATCCACTCAGCACTGAACCCACCATTGCCATCCTTCTTGACAAATAAATTATTCCAGCTCCAATCAAGTGATTAAATCCTATGTGCAGGAAAAATGCTGCACCGCCGAGGGCACACATGCACCACAATGTAGAGTAGATGAATTCTAAACCAACTTTCAAAAGCACTCCTGATCAAAGAGTTGATGGAACCTTCTGTCAGACCGTTGATCTGGATGGGTGGCAATTCTAATTGAGGCAGTTATAATGTTGATTGCAGAGCTTATGTCACCATGGATGGGTAGCGTGAGGTCGTCAGGATGAACAAGATCAAGAGAAGGCTTATGACCTCGAGCACTGGACCGGCATGTTCTTGTAGGGGTGGAGTGTCATGGGCATCAGAACATCTGATAAGAGTATGTACAAGTGGAATGTTAAATTGCTACCCAGATCTGATGTAGGAAACCATTTAAGAAAAGGTGTAAAGTCTTGCAGGAAAATGGAAAATGTTATCCACCTGGTGAGCAGAGTATACATCAGAGGTATTGGCAGTTGGAGACCTACAGAGCATTGGCTGTAAGAAGGAGCGTATATTTATGGATTGAGTGTCTGGAAAACAGTAAGGGTACTGCAGGAAGAATTCAGGAAGTACCTGAAAAGGACAAATATTCTTTTTAGTACTTGTTTAAAGAAACATTTGCTGTTGAGGAAGAGACAGAACAATAAATAGTCTTGTTTTGCACAAGCTATGGGATGCTGACGATTGAGAGGACTAGAATCTTCTGTGTGCCAACGGTAGGAAAGTGTGTGGATTGTGGAAATACATATGGGAAAATCTGGTAATATACTTGAGAAAATCAATGGAATTTACTAAAGCATCTTAATAAGAAGCAAAGAGGTGGGCGAAGAGTCAAAGATGATCCACAAGGTATTTGAGTACCGAATGCTTGCTACAAACGGGAGTCCAGAACCATGATGAAAGCCTGTCTTGCGTTATGAGATCGAGGGAAAGGGTCACATAGAGTAATAAAAAGGAGTTTGATAATCTTATTTTTGATAACTACAACCAAATTTGTGAATTTGTTTGCAAAGTGTGATAGTAGTATCAAGAAAGTCACAAGGAATGGAACGACGCAAGAGGTCTGCATTGCAATATGTCTGCTGCCAATGGTGTTGGAGAACAGTGGTAAGAGCATGAAGGCAACATGTGGCAAGAAGAACAACGAGGAAGGAAGATAATGTGAAGGAAATGGGAATTTAAGTTCTAACCAGGGAACTATGGAACACAAAATACAGAAGTCAAACATGTATGTATGTACATATTGACTGCAAGGCCATTTATGACTTATTCTGGAATCAAGCAAAAGAACATGTTTCTGTTTTTGTACACACTTAACTAATTATATCACAGACTTGCTTGACCAGACAAATAAACAGGAAACTTGAAATCAATTCTACATTTTTAAACAGTATATTTAGATGTCAGAATATGCCATGTGTGAGAATTTTGTTCGGGAGTTAAGACCTATTGATAAGGAACAACTGTGTACCACTAAGATAGTTGTACAAACAAAATGGTAACTTGTGGAGCTCTTCATGGCCTTATCAGCAAGGCCATCTCTGTCTTTGGCTATTTATTGAAGTTCTGAATTCAGAATGTAACCGAAAAATTCCCGAAATTAGTGGGGACAGTTCACGTTTGTTTTACTGTTATGTGGTACATTTTTACTCCTATACAGACTCCTGTACTAGGAGGTACTAGTGGCAATAATAAGCCCTGTATTTTAACTTGGTGCAAGTGCACACTTGAAGTGTTTGCAACACTCTAGGTTCTTTAACATATAAGATGCAGCTTAGAACTTGGTGCACACTAACTAATGCTTATCCCTGGATATTTGCAGCCTATGAGTGGGTTTCCTGCTGCTCCAATTCTTGTTGGAACTGGGTGCACAGCAGCAGAATAGGAGTTGAGTAACAGCCTCAGCAACTCAAAGCCAATTGCCCTTTATAAAATGTTTCCAGAGTAACTACATGTCATCATAATTTGCCCTATTACAGGTCTCCATATCTTTCACAAAGGAAACAATGAAACTCGGCCCAGCTCCAGCAGCTCAAAGCTTGGTGCATGCCAGTTTCGCTGTGATAATTCAGTGCAAATAGGCGTACAATAGATGTTCCCAACCAAATTCATGGCAGTGCACAGCTTAATAAAATGATCTATAAAGAAAGGTCACAGCCTAATGCTTGGTTGTATAAAGGATACACTATAACCTAATGCAGCTGTGCCCAGCTGTAGCATTCCATGTGACTAACATCTGGGTTGCATGAATAATCATCCACTTCCAAAGGTACAGACGTACTTCAGAGATCACAGTCAATGCAGGGTTTATGACTAATAATTCACAGTCTGACGCAGATGTGTATGACAGAATAGTTCAAAGTCCAATACAGGAGCCTACATCTGATATTTCAGTGCTTCATTCAAGTGGTGTGTAGGATTGATTATTCACAGTCCAATGCAGGGACCTATGATGGCCTACAGCCTAAAGCAGAAGTGTCCAGCTACAGCTGTTCAGTGCCCTATACAAGGGCACACAACTAAGTCTTGTTTTTTCCGTTGCGGACTTGAAAAACAAAACTCAGTCAAGAAGTAAGAATAACCACCTGATAAGCACAAACTATAGACCAAGGGGACTAGCTTGACTGCGAGGACTTCAAGAAGATGCTCTGACCCTGATTTAGTACTTGTTCTCAGTCTGTGCTCATCTTTCCAAGTACGCTGCACTGATGTCTATAAGCATTCTATCCCGGGTTTTACAAATTTGCTCATCTATGCTCAAGCTGAAGGTCTTCAAAGGCAGACCTGTATTGCATCATGTTCAAACCAATGAGGAGGGTGACATGGTAGCTTGCAACCAAAACAAGAAGTCTAAATGTCCAAAGTGCAGGAAACTTCAAAAACCTTCTTTAGACTAAAGCTCTAGGAGATGTGGTCCCTGTCTTGGGGAAATCAGTGCTTTCTTGTTGACAATCTCAAGACCAAGTACTCCGAAGCTAGGGTAGGTAAGAACAGAGAAAAGATCAGAGTAGAAAGAAACAGAATACTGTCCTGGTCTCTCTTGTGCTTTTAATGTGTGCAGGCAAAGAGGCACGTTTGATGGCTTGGCCAGATGTTAATACTGAACCTTTAGAGTTACAATAAAACTGAGAAAGGTCCAGCACCTGGGGCTGATACAGTATACTGTGGAAGCAGAGCATTACATATCCTGCGGGTCAAAGGGACCAAAGCAAAATCCTGTCATTTCGGCATATCGGGCTGCACTGTATTCGGAGAAAAACAGATCAACTCCGAACAATTACGTACAAGGGATAATGCTCAACTGCTTGAGCAACTTATGAGTGTTTTACAGTGCAGAAAAATATAAATATGCTAAGTGCATTGGATAGTAACTGCATGGTTGCAATGCCAATTAAGTTAGTCTTTGAATGCCTAAATTAGAGCTCCAGACTTTTGCCACCCCTACAAGCACCCAGTCTAATGAAATATGGGGCCTGATTTGGTCAGCTGTGACACAAATATATAAATCCATCATCCGTGCAAGCAGTACTTCGAGCAAACTCTTAATCTACTCAGCGTGTGACTGACCTTGTCTTTGGTTTGTACTCTGCAAGTAAGCCAAAGCCATTTGTGCTGATGGAATGCGTTACGATCTGAGCTGCTTGAAACCTTTTAGCGGTTGACTAGTAAGTCATACCATAAGTAATTAAGGCCTACCTGTGCTTTAAAAAGTTGTGTATGTGCTATACACAGAAGAGCAACGAATACATGGATAAGGAATAGAATTATAGTCACCCATTTAAGTGGCAAAGGTAAAAATGTCTGCACCACTCGAGTTCCCCAAAAAGTCCCTAAAGAACACAATACAAATGAAGATCCAGGGCAACAATTCTTTTGGATTTGCAGAATAACATATCAGATTTGTTTCTGGAAGTGTGAAGTATACTGTTTATGTTACAGTAAGTGAGGTCTTACTACAGGAATCAGCTGTTCAGGAAAGAGCCTCCTGTGCAGCTGGACTGCTATATGCTTTTTTGCATAACATGGGACATGATCTAGAACGGCATAGTTGAAGACAAGTGAGGATATGGACTCTAAAGTTAATGTTTCATATGTAAATCAATGGTGTAATAATTTTTGATGCGTAACAACAAGATTATGATTTGTAACCAGATGGATTTTAGCGATCCCGTCTGTTTCAGAGTAACAATTTGTAATGTGAACAGGGCGTGGGCATAGGGCAAGTCACACTGCAGACTTTATGAAGAATATGTCTCCATGAAAACGAAGACACTGAATTACAATACTTTACAACATCATCTTCTAAATTTCCTATGTGCCTCATATTTATCAGTTTTGACTCTCACCATGTCATGGAGAGGAGTGTGTCTATAAGGTGCATTGGAGAAAAACAATACTTTAAAACTGCCACATGTCGATCAGATCAACAGAAATAGTAATCCCATTTAAAGATACAAAGGGGCTTCAATCAATATTGACTCACAACACTGATGTCAGAAAAAGAATAAGGAGCCCTAAAAAATAAGTCTCTTCTACAGATCAGCAGCAGCATTTAAAGCATAATTGGGAACAACAAGCAGTGATCCAAGGATAGCGGGTTACTGGAGAACACTGTTTAGCCCTTCTTCTGCAAACTTGACCTAATTTGGACCAGGAATAATCTGCAGCAGTGATGAGATATGATTCGTTATGAGAACTACATTCCAGTAATCTCTGGATTTATTAAAGGTATGAAATGTATTGCTGTTTAGCTCAATGCATAACTTAAAAGAACTGTTTCCAGTATTGCATCGAAGTTTACAAACATAAGTACACTTTCCAAAACCTGACACACCAAACACTAAGCTGTACAGTTTCTCCGCCTCTATTGAAGGCTGACACGCAAAAAATATGTCCTCTATACGTTCACTCCCAGTTTCCCCACATAATGCAGACATATGACAAAAAATGTGATGTACATTCCTAAAGAAGCCCCTTAACGAAGCTCGTGTCCAGGTGCACTATCAGCATCCGCAGAAAAGACATCTCCTTGCGCGTGTTTTCAAAGATGATCCTGGGCTCATCTGACTGGCACCGGAGGCAGTTGGGCGCCATCACCATAGCTAGATTGTTTACATCCATCTTGGTTGTGCCCACATTGGCCGGATGTGCAAAAATCTGCCCAATGAGAGAGAGGAAGAGGATAAGTTAGAAGGGAGTCAAAGTCAAAGAAAACATGGAACAGGAAAATTCAGATTTTCTTTTGCTTTAAAGCCCAGGAATCTTCCATTAACAAGTCTCTGTCAGCACATTAGCTAATTAAACAACGCCTCCGGGATCATTTCTCAATCATTTTTCATTTATACAACAATTAAAATAAAGCTCCTCCAGTCTTTGGAGTGTTTCAATTTTTGGAGGCAGTTTGTATCAAGCAGACAGTCAAAGGGGTGATCACCATGGTGTGTGCCCAGACAGTGGATTACAGCAGAAATACAGATATATTAGCAGTAGGGCAGTGCAGAGACTGGATGAACACGGTGGATTGACTCAGGAAGTGAGATGGGTTTGCCAACAAGCTACTACCTAATATCAAGTACACTAGTCCCTTCTCAGATAGGAGTTCTGGGATGTCCTCGGAATGCATTTGCAACTTAAACTAAAAGAGTACTAATTGACAGGACTTGACAAACGACAAAGCTGAAAAGAACAGGATGAAAAGGGGCAAGACACAGTATAATGCACGAGAGAGCTGGAAGAGATGCCCTTCGCGTTCAAAAGAAAATCTTTGGTTGCACTGCGTTAAGGTCAGACCAGGAGCGGTAAAGGAGATGGACGAACACACACAAAGCGTTTGAAGCACAACAGCAAGTGTGACACAGTTACAAAAATAGCCAAAATGAGGACGCAATAATTGCATGACGATTTGAATAACATAGTATGTGTATTTGAGGAAAATATATGCCTGAATCCCTATGCGCACTGTTAGTGGTTTATGACCTATCACAATTATCAGTGTATACACAAACGCTTTGAACAGTTGCACAAAACAACATTTTCATTTCTTTTATCTTTTTTAAAAATCCCATGTATTTACAGAATTTCACAATTCAAAAACTATGTTAGATCATTAATACAGAAACACATTATTCAACGATTCTTGTGGATTCCACTCGATGCTTGTGTAACCCTGTGCATTTCAGGAAATGTGTCCCTTCCTCAGGGGCCTCTGTATCAAATAACAAAAGTTATTTAGTTAACCAAAACCTCACACCTCAACCAAGGAAACAATTATAGCTCATCAAGTAATGCCTTATTGAGTTTACTTATATGGTGGTTCATATGTACTCACCAACATCATGTGTGTTTCAGTGTTCATCTATGGTATATCAACATCTTCCAAGAGCTTACCGGTCGCCATTTCAAAATAACTTGTTGTGTGAAACATTAAACCAGTATCACTGCGTATCACCTTCAGGGAATAATCTCTGTTGGAAATTACTCACAATTTAAGTGGGATCATCAATATCTTTCATCATAAGCAGATTGTCCAAATCTTCCTTAAAAATAACACAGTTCTTAATACAAAAAGTACACTGGATTTGTGTACCTTACATCCCACTATTTATATACCCATACCTGAAACTCAAAAGGGATTCCTACGAACCACTTGTTGCAGTCTGCTTGTTCTCTGTTCAACCTTCAACCAAAAACAGAAAACAAATATCCATTTACTTGGCCTCTATGCCAACACTAGTTCTATTTCTAACCTCTCAAGGTGCCTACCAGGTACTCCCGTACGTCAAGCCACTCCTGTGGTTCTCTGTTTGGACGAGTATCCACTTCCCCTACCCTTCCTCTTTTCAACGGACACCCTTCGAACATACGTGATGCCAGGAGTCTCCCGTTCCCGCAACCAATGACGGACCATTCAACACTATTCTTCTGTGGCGCTTGTCTGGTGGACATCTTGTCAAGATACTCATACGGAAAACCCCTTTATAACATTGCTATGTGATTAACTCCGCAACTAAGAACGCCTCCATTATCTCATTCCTACCTCAATAGTTTGTGGCTATAGAGCCGAATAATCACATGCTCCAACAGAATTATTTGCTTTTTAGCCCACTTTTTTACAAACCATGTTCAGTAAGCAACGATGCGATCATAACTAAACACAATACCACAGTGTGCATTATGTCTGTAGATAGTAGATGTTCATGTACATATTCATGACTGTATTCAAACTAACGTCATTTCTATTTGCTTTGTTTACATAAATATCCTTCCTTACTCCTTTACATTTAATGCGTTGTGTATTGCTCTATTATCACCCAATGTTGGTATGTCTCTCGTGGTGTGCCTGATATATCATGGATGTGAACACAAAGATGTAATTTTAAGTGGTTTTAGATGTGTTATAAAAACAGCTCATATCCATATTGTTGTTAAGACCTAATGGCATCATAGTATTGATTTTTTTATCCCAAAAATGTCCTGTTGTAGTAATGTCTTGGTGGGATACATGCCTTCTTTAATGGTTACTACTTCAAATATTAAAAACCTGAGTTGAGCAATGTTATGGCATTTTTCTAACCAATGTGCCACTAAATTAGAATGAGTGTTCTTGTTCCGAATCACGCTCTTAGATTCAGTGATCCTAACCTTTATTTTTCTTTCAGTTTTACCGATGTACAACATTCCGCAAGGGCAATTTATGCAATATATAACATTGGCTGGATTACAATTCGCTGAGTGTTTCAGTGTCACCGATTCTCCAGTCTTAGGATGGGTAATACTGTTGCCCACGATTACATTATTCTAAAGTATGCATTTTTGACACTTCTTTGTGCCTTCCATACTCATTTGTTGTGATCTGGTTTTTGGTGTCAATAGTTCCTTTAAATTTCTTGTTCTAATGTAGGCAAATAATGGTCTGGATTAAAAAATTCCTATGGAATCTGTTTCAGTTTGTAATAGGTCCCACCGTTTCGGAATCAATTTTTGAATGTATTTTGATGTTTGCTTCTTTCCTAATTTCAGCTGTTTGCTTAACAGATCTGTTTGTTGAGATCTTAACTATGGCTTATTCACAGGTCATTGTATCTGAAGAAATTCTTTTTGCTCCCATTATTTGAGAGTAAGGTACATTTTCAAGCAATTTCGGGGGATGAAAACTTTGGAAATGTAACGCACTGTTGCAATCAGTGGGTTTAGTGTATACACTTGTTCTTATACATGGGTTGTTTTTTTCAATCCAAACATCAATGAAAACTACACTGGTCTTGCTCACTGTGTGAGTGAATGTTATATTGTCATTTTTGGTACTTAGGGCCGTAATGTTTTCAATAAGATTGTTTTCCCTGTTCAGCCATATCAGAAATATGTCTTCAATATATCGACAATAAAATGCTAAAATGTCACTCCATGAGTTGTCTGATAAGATGTGGTCCTGTTCGAACTTAGCCATGAAGATGTTTGCAGAAACAGGTGCCCCCCCCCCAACCCATAAGTGCTGCTGATTTGTAGGAAAAAATCCTCTTGCCATTTAAAGTAACTTGATGCCAAGCTGGAGCCATTGGGACTCGATGCTTTTACAATTAAATACCCACCTAACCTATCAATAAATGCATCTAAACGTCTCAAACACAGAATTCTTAATTTTTATCCAGAAACCTTAATCTCTGATCCCTACTCCTGCTTTAAAAAGGGTTTTCTACTCGAAAAGAAGAGCTAAATGGAGGAAATCATTCCACTCACTACTCATTATCACTTCTTCCAAAATATTTGCACACGACTAAGGCTCTTGATAGTCCCCTCACCCATTTTCAAAGCTGATGCTCCATCACCATGTATAACAATGGGATAATCCTCATCCAAGCTGCTGACCGTCATCTAGGTACTTTTGAGGAAACTTTTCACATCATCAAGAAATCCATAACTAACAGCGATCTTGACATTGCAAATAGGAGGCTTAGCACCTCATCCCTCACACAACTCCCTCAAGTAATCTCGTTACATAGTCCCTCCCACCTTTTCACTCCTCCCACAACATTTTCTCTTCGAGCAGCTCATACTTTCCCATCTTCCCATCTCTGCCAGTGGGATCTGATTCTCACATGATTATCAGTGATCTTACTCAGCACACCACCCACCCCCTAATCTTGGTAGCCATAGCAATGGCTCTCCCTCTGCCACTACACATACACTCACATCCTGCACTAGCCCCTGCCTACTTGCTACTAATATGTCTCCCACACGACCCATGGCTCACAAGGTAACCACTATGAAGTCTGAACCCATTTTCACTAACAACATCAGTACTCATACAACCCTTGCATCTCCCACGCTCCCTGGCAAGCCTAGTTATCTCTCCAATTCAAACTCTCCTCTTCTGGATCTCCCAGGCCAGCATCACCCTAACTCCACAATCAGATCTCCCTCCCTACATACGGGCTCCCGGATACACTCCTTGTTGTCTGATCATCACCTCTTTCCTGCTTCATGCCTAGCTGATATCTCTCGGGATCTTCAACTACTTATGGCTGACCTACAAAAGCTTACGATCATCACCTCAGAATTGGGTAATGACTTTTTGGCTCACAGGTCGTTAGGGAAGAACAGAAATAATCAAGTACCAGCTACTAACTACTACACTAAGCTGTCATCTTCCATTTCAGTGAAGGGATTATCTCCCTATGCGGCGTCTCCCTCCCGAAAGTTGGAGAACCACTCCTTGCCTGGATGCTGCCTCCAGACCTTGTAGATTTAAGATCTCCTTAAAAGATTGTGAAATTCACTCCCTCCTTCTTACATACAATTCAACTCATACAGCCAATCTGGATAAACAGGACCATATTCAGTCTATTTCCCCAAACCCTCACAGAAGATCCAGACACAACCCTAATATTATAAACACCGTCAACCTCAAACAAGTTCTCATCACTCAGTCTACCTCATCCGAAGTCACCACTTGAATTACATGCTTATTAATTGTAGATCTGCTGTGAAACATGCCGCAGACATCGCTGATCTGATCTTGGCGCAGGATCTTGACATTCTAATACTTACGGAAACCTGGCTAAAGGAGTCTCCTGGTCCGGTCCTTGACATCCTAGTCCCTCCTAGCCATAACATCATTAAACTTGACAGATCGGTCAAACCCGGTGGAGGGTTCGCCTGTATATATCTGAATAGTCTTATTGTGAAAGAGTCACACCCTGCTACTCTCTCCTCTTGCGAATACATGTGTATAGACATCACAAGCAACCACAGGCCTCTATGCACCTTGCACACATTCTACCATCCGCCGGGTGATAACGTCCCTTTTGTGGAACAAATTATGGAAACCATCTACTCCAATGTAGATCATCACTGCCCCCAAATCTTTCTCGGAGACTTCAATCTTAACTGGAATTACGTTGATGACCCTGCAGTGAATAGCCTCAAAACTTACCTAGTTGACGTTAACATGATTAAAATTTGTGACAGCCTCACTCAGATCTCAGGCTTGATCCTGGACCTATTCATCACTAAACCCACCTCCATTCAACTTGATTCGATTGTCCCTTATGACTGGACTGATCATCACTACATGTCCTTCCGCATTATGGAACCTTGGACTAAGATAAAATCTCAACCTAAGAAACCTAGGCAGTGGAAACAATCCATCTGAAATACAACATTGAATTAAATGATAAAGGGCTGCTCGTTTGGAGACGTGGGGGCGCGTTGCTGACTCCCGCTGTGTGTCCTACCTGGTGTGTCCTGTGTGCTCCGGTCCGCTGCTCATCTGTCCTCCGCCGCCGCCAATACCAACGCGGCCGCTGAGTGGGGACTACAATTCCCAGCTGCCTGTGCGGCCGGAACTCGCCGACAGCGTTTCCCGCGCCAGGAGGCGCTTAAAAATCAGGCACTCCCCCCGCGACGCGGGACGCGCGCGGGCGACGCCGGGCTAAGCCCGGGCAAATGGCGGGCCCTCTGAGGTCCTCAGAGGTCAACAGTGGTCGGGCGGGCCACCCATCTAAGCTGCAGAAAGGTGAGAGAAGCGATATGGCCACAAGGGGGAAGCGCTCTGCTATTCAAAGTGGCGGCCCAGATGTGGCACATCCGAGTATACCGTTATCCTTGGAAAGTATGCTGGATAATGCTTTCAACATGGTTGCCAATGTAATTGCGAGTACAGAGAGACGGATGTCACTGGAGCTTTCACGTGCACACCCTGAGCCCAGGGACTCAAGTATAGCTTACACTATACCCTTATCTCCAACTGTTATAGTGTCTAAATCCAATGTGCCACACCCACCATCTATTACCCTTGAGGAGGAAAGCGACACTATTATTCTTGAATCCCAGCTTGACACCACTGAATACGTCCCTATCCCTCATATATCCCCGAAAGCCAAACCTGCTGGAGGAAAAAGGAAAAGACGCCCCCCAAAATCCTTAAATACCAAAAGGAAACCAGCTCTGTATAACAAGGGCCAACCCACACCGCAGAGTATGTGGACTAGAGGGAAGCAAAAGACAATAGGGGGCAGTAGTGTTACGACTGATGAAGTGCAATTGGTCGAAGGACTCCTGGATATTACTCCCCCCAGTAACGGTATAAACAGTACTTATACACAGACTGAGCCAGTTAGTGAAAATATTTCAGTAATGAAATCAAATGCTAATTTTATGGAAACTATTGTAGATACCGTTTTTTAAACAGTTAGAATGTCAAATGATCAAACAGTTTAATAATATTTTTAAAAGATTGGACCGTATTGAAACCTTGATTAAGAATGAGGATGTTAAGAGGAAGGGGGCTATTAGCCTTGACCTAATAAGGGGCGAGCGCTTTTTGAATGATTTAGAAACTGTTAATAAAGGTATTTTAAGCGAGGAGCAAAATGCCCCTAGAAAAGTTACTATTGCAAACATTGTATCGAAAAGCGCCAATGATGGGAGAAATTACACTTCAAAAAACCCCCAGCACACCCTGACTACAGTCATAGATGCCCCAACACTATAGCCACTAATACGCTTAAGGATGCTCCCACCCTCCATGCCACAGGAAGGAAGGTACCTATTAACACTGCATCAGACAAGGGTCAAATAACTATCACAAGGCCAACAATGTACTCAGGGCCTGTCCTTAATTTGCCTCCCGACGCCTGCCCTTATGTAATAATTTTGGCAGGCGTACCTCAGTTAAGGGAGGGACAGAGCGAGACATGGATGCAGCTTAATAACAAATGCATAGATTGGCTATCTAAACACAAAGGGGTAGGACCCAATATCATGAGAGAAATTTTGACTACACGACGGGTGAGCTGGGTTGGGCCACTACCAAAGAACATAGAAGGGGATTGTATTGTCATCAATTTTAGAAATCCCTCTACAGCTAAATTTATCCTTGGCAGTACTAATATGTGTTTCTCCCCACCTACTGACATAACCTCCTTGCCATTGGGTTACTTTTACAGACCTCATCATAGACCCCCCAGCTCCATTT
This sequence comes from Triturus cristatus, assembly GCF_964204655.1. NCBI lineage: Eukaryota > Metazoa > Chordata > Amphibia > Caudata > Salamandridae > Triturus > Triturus cristatus. The sequence goes on from NC_140590.1 coordinate 1,353,484,364, forward strand.
TTTCACCTCTTCCCCTATATAACAGGTACAGTGCCCTGTGTGACCTGGGCACTCTGGACTGACCACCAACTATCACGTCAGATTCAGCAATTAGGAACTATTCTAAGATACCCGGGCCAGCAGGGGATTCACCTATTAATTCAACTATAGTGATTGCTAACGATGATAAGGTGCCTAAGAACAATAGCCATGTTTTTACTCCGGTACCATCTACCAACAATCTGGCAATCCTAAGCTGGAATATAGCAGGTTTAAATGCTAAAGTTACAAATAGGGACTGGGTGGACTGGGTTTCTAAAATTGATATTTTAATGTTTCAAGAAACTTGGTGCACCACTCCTCTTCTTTTTGATTGTTTCTGTTGTTTTAATCAAACTGCTTCTACACCTGCTATAGGTAGACCTAGCGGGGGACTATCAACATGGGTCAAAATAGGTGCAAATGTCAAAATCGAACCACTGGAAACATACAATAGAAATTTCCAGGCATTGCTCTATATTAGCAGTGTTAGAATTTGTTTAATAAATTTTTATAACAATGATTTTAAAACACATCCCAATATGAATTTTATCAAGTTGTTTAATTTTATTGACGATATTATTGAAGGACAAAAGTGTGGTAAACTTGATGGGATATGTGTAGGAGGTGATTTTAATGCACACATTCACCGTCAAACTCCTCCCTGTAAAAGAGGTGAAGAATTATCCAACCTTCTGGCCACGAGGGACTTAATCAATGTTATGGAAAAAGTAAACACTATGGAGAAAATTCGCCCCGTGGCCACTTATATCGGACATGGGAGTGCTTCCACAATTGACTATGTATTCATGAGCCCTATGCTCGTGGACCTTTTATTAGAGGCCTCAGTAGTCAGGTGTATATATAGCGACCATCACCCCATTCTATCCACTCTTAAACTTCCTCACAAAAAGCCGAAGCGGAAAGAAATAGGGGCAAAAAACCTAATCGCGTCGACAGATAGGCTAAGGGTGGTTTGGAAGGGGATTGACAATAAGGGGGTACTAGCCCGAGTTGTAAAATCTTATCCTGGACTAGTCTTTACCTGCCTGTCATCCGACCACCCTGACTATGCGATTGTGGAAGCATTCACTGAACTGTGCAAGACTATAAAGAAGGAGATATCCAAGCCAGTCTTAATTAATACTAACATCATCCCTAGATGGTTTGACAACTCTTGCTCTAGAGCAAACAGAGATCTGAGAGCTGCCTTAAAGATCGATCCACCAGATCAGTCTTTGGTGAGGACCCTGAGGTCTAGCTACAAACGTGCTTTAAGAACACGATCCGAAGAGCTTTTAAAAACCCATTGGGAATCACTCATACGAACTGCAGCAACAAAGGATATTGCCGGGTTTTGGAGAGAGGTCAAGAACCTGAAATCATTTGGCTCCAATATTACTCCCATAACTTGTAGCATACCAGGGGACGTATGGGTGAAGCACTTTACAAATATTTACATGGCATCGACTCCTCCTATTGAAAATTGTCAATTATCTAAGTTTCCGTATATCTCAATAACGGAAGTAGAGGATGCAATTCTTCAAAGCGCAGGAAACAAAGCGCCAGGGCCTGATGGAGTATCTATTGATTTAATAAAATCAGAGCCTGACCTATGGTCCCCACTTTTGTGTAATGTTTTTAATAATTTATCAAACACTTCACTGCCTGATTCTTGGGCCAATAGCACCATCGTACCAATTTTTAAAAAAGGGGACAGACTTGATCCTGGGAGTTACCGCCCGATATCATTAATTGACAATACATTGAAGATTTTGGGCAGGGTCATTTTTAATAAGATTAACATTTGGACCGAAGAAAATAAAATTTTACATCCATGCCAGCTAGGCTTTAGAAGCAACGTAGGGACGGTTGAGCAGTGCTTGAACCTAAACCTAGTTTTAGATAAATACACTATAGCTAAAAAATCCCCACTTTACCTAGGTTTTATGGATCTAAGCTCTGCTTTTGATTTTGTCAACCGATCACGCCTATGGACAGCCTTGCTGAGATATGGTTTGGATGAATCTCTGGTCCATTTTCTGGCCCATTTACACAGTGATTTAAAAGCCTGTGTTCGTATTAATAACGATGGTGAAGTTTCGGGCGAGATTTTAATCGGCAGGGGTGTAAGACAAGGTTGTGTCTTGGCTCCCCTGCTTTTTATTTTATATATAAATGAACTAAGTACATCCTTGGATAAACTGACTACTGATGTTCCGCTCGTTAACGGCAAACCCCTCCCTGTATTGCTTTATGCCGACGATGCGGTACTTTTAGGCCGTACACCTAATGCACTTCGCACTTTAATATCAGGCTTTGTCTCCTATATGGCCGACCTTGACTTATGCACAAATTTTAAAAAATCTTATAGAACGTCTTGTGGGCCAAAGAAACATAAAATCTGCCATATTACGTCAGGGAACAATGTTTTAAATAGCACTAGCACTTTCCCTTATTTAGGTCTGTTGTTTTCCGATTTCGGATCCTGGCAACCTCATGTTGCCAGAGGGAGGAATAAACTGGGTAAAGCCATCAACTCTATAATTACTTTACGCAAACCAAAGCACACTGAAGTCATTCTATCACTTTTACAAATTTATAAAACCCAGTGCGTCCCCACAGGAACTTATGGTGCCGAGGTGTGGGGATACTCGAGTTGCACGAACACCCAGATAGAAGAAAATAAATTCTGTAGGAAGGTACTGGGGGGGGGTTATCTCGGCACCATCATACGTGTGCCATAGAGAACTGAATCTCCCATATATAGAGGACTTTATAAAATCTAGACCTGCTCTGTTTTGGTTAAAAATTTGGCGTAATCCAGCAGCCTCACTGACCCGTGACATAATTTTAGACTGCCTAAAAAGTGAGCGGGCAAAATATATTCCCTGGCTTAACGCGGTACAGATGAGCCTTCTAAGCGTAGAAATGGGGCATCTCTTCTCAGCACCCGAAACAATTGATTCATCACATAAGACCATAGTGAAAAGGGCCTTATTTGATTTGTATCGAGTGAATAGAGAAAAAAACGAATTTACAAAGCCAGTAATTATTGGGTACATACCACTACAAACATCATGTACTAAGCCATCTAATATGCCCCAAGGCTACCTACGCAAGAAATTGGGCAGATGGAATCGGAGTTTGCTGTTTAGATTTAGGGATGGGAGTGTGGTAAACTTACTCTGCTTCCCCTTAGGTTACACTCATAATTTGGGGAATTTATTCTGCCCATGTAACCAGGGTGGAAAGCAAAGTTTGTTGCATTTTACATTGTTTTGTGGCTTTTATGTAAAATATACCAAACACTTTCTAATCCCTTATTTGAGAGCCAACGCCCTGACGGATTTTAATGAGGCTTTTAGAGTTTTACGGATGTTAAGTACTGACGATGTATTTACAGAGTCAACCACTTTCTTCAAATTGTTGTCCGTTCTCGTGCCTCAATGAATACGACCTGAAGTGTGTGGATTATTCTGCCAACTTAACTTATTGTGTTTTGCACATTGGCTGTCCATCCACCCTAATGAATTTGGTCTGACAGCCTGTTTATTATTTTGCACATTGTATTCTTGTACATTGGGTGTACCATTAGATATGCTGTTTTAAGATTAGTTTTTATTAATGACTCAGGTTGTTTTATTACTTGCACACTGCATATTTGCACATTTGATGTATCTTAGACAGTTTTATTATTCATTGGGATGACTTTTTATGCATTTTAATGGATGCATTTTCTAGAAATTTCTGACATGTTTGATCTAGAGCTATTTTTGCACTATTTGCGTATTGATATCTGCACTTATTTGACTGTGTATAAGAATGCTTGGTGTATTTTATATGTACTTTTATGGATGTTCTGTATATATCCGAATAAAGATCATTTGAAATTGAATTGAAATGATATTCCTTAGCTACATGACCTTGCCTCCACCTACTAACATGTCTGAAGTACATGACCTCACTGAGCATTACAGCAACTCCATACTGAACATTCTAGATGCTATTGCACCTTTGCAACTAAAATGAAGGTCCACCAAAGACCCCAAACCTTGATTCAACTATACCTTTAATATAAATAGACGCAATCTGAGACTAGCTGAACGATCCTGTGAGGCTCGCCATCTCTTGAACACCTTACGCTCCTGAGATCTAGAAGGAGCACTTACAATAAACCTATTAGAAGTGCAAAAGCTAACTTCTTCGTAAGCCAACTACATAAAGCCAGGAACAGGCCAAAAAGGCATTTTGAATGAATTAAACTCCAATCCAACAATCTTCCCATTCTTTCGCCAACAGCTTCTGTTATACAGCCAAATTGTGATGATTTTGCTGACTTCTTCCCCAAAAAGATGGATAAGATTGAAACTGACCTCCGGACATTGATGAACCAACTGACAGACTAATCCGCTATCTACCCCTCATCCCCAGCCACGCCCTGCTCCATGGCTCACACCCAAAAACAGCGCCTCCTGGAGCCAATTCACACCCTTTGCCGAAATCTTTATATGGTTGTGGGGTCCTCCACAGATAGCCACCACAATCCTTTAGAGCTCTCCCTAGTATTGCCTTGGGTCAGGTACATGAATCAAACCCACCCCATTGTTACGACTAGGGAGGTATGCCCAACTAATGATAGCAGACGGCTCAATTGGTCCCGGGTATCCCTTGACACAGAGAAACGAATAGTTTCTTACCTGTCGGTGTAGTTTTGCAGCTTGAAGACTTTCTGGATTCACTATGCTGTGCATTATTCCGCGGTCTGGTGGTTGGATCCGGAATCGTAGTATTTTTTCTCATGGCCCAGGTGGGCGTCGACGTCCCTCCATTTGGTGTCCTACCGTGACGTAAGCGCACTTCCTCCGGAAGCTCCCACCTTTGGGTGCCATCTTCGGATTCTTTTTTTCTTGTCTTGTGCTATTCTTGTTTTTCCTCTTCTTTTTTCAAAGTCTTTTTCCATTTTTAATCCCTTTCCTCCAGTCTCATCTTTCTGGCTGAGGTGGGTGGGTTCACTAGTGAATCCGGAAAGTCTTCAAGCTGCAAAACTACACTGACAGATAAGAAACTATTCGTTTTGCAGCGTGAATCTTTCTGGATTCACTATGCTGTGCATAGACTTTGTAGCAGTTTGCTATGTTTGTGGCGGCTGGGTGGAAGATGAGCGTTGGTTGTTGAATATATTTTGAAGCACTTTGTGTCCTACTTGTGCTTCCTTATTCATCTGTATATCCACGCAGTAGTGCTTAGTGAACGTGTGCACTGAAGCCCATGTTGCCGCCAGGCAAATGTCTTGGATGGGTGTGTTTGCCAGGAAAGCTATTGTTGCTCCCTTTTTTCTGGTAGAGTGAGCTTGTGCTGCTCATGTAGTTCTTGGCCTGTCTGCTTTTGGCAGAATTGGATTGTCTGTGCGATCCATCGTGCGATGGTGTTTTTAGTTACCAGTCTTCCCAAGAAACTGCTTGCGAAAGACACAAAGATTTGCTTTGTTTTCCTACAATCTTTAGTCCTTTCAATGTAATGGACCACTGCTCTTCTAGCGTCCAGAGTGTGCAGTGCACTCTCTCTCTGCGCTTGTTGATGGTTTTTGGAAGAAACTTGGTATCTGTTTTGTCTGGCTTATGGGGAACTTTGACACCCCCTTTGTCATGAAATGTGGGTCTGTTCTCATTACCACCATGTCATTGTGAATTTGAATGTAGGGTTCTTGTAGTGTTAGCGCTTGCAATTCGCTCACCCTGCGTAGCGAGGTGATTGCCACCAGAAAGGCTGTCTTTATGGTGAGCATATGTAGAGACGCCTTGTGAATGGGTTCGAAAGGTGCCTTCATAAGTTGCGTTAGAACTACATTGAGGTTCCATGCCGGCGGTGGCATCCTTTTTGGGGGGGCGATTCGTTTGGCCCCCTCCAGGAATCTTTTTACCACCTGGGATGTGAAGAAACTTTTTCCTGTTTCTCCTCTTGTATAGGATACTATTGCTGCTAGGTGTACTCTTAGCGAGGTGTAGCTTAGGTTACTCTTTAGCAAGTGTGTTAAGTATCTTAGCACTGTTGATTCCCTGGGGATTCTCTTCTGGAGCTCTTCCCTGATGCACCATTGGGTGAACCTTTTCCATTTTGCTACATAACACTTCCGTGTGGTGGGTCTCCTTGCCTCCCGCAGCACCGCCAGCGTGCTCTCTGGGAGCTTTAGGTGCGCAAACTCTAAGTCTTCAGGAGCCAAGCTGTTAGGCTGAGGCTCTCTGGTTCTGGGTGGAGCACCCTTCCGTTTTGCATCCGGAGCAGGTCTCTTCTTTTTGGGAACTTGTGTGGTGGCCCCTGTGCCATTTCCACAATTTGTGAGAACCAGGACTGCCTGGCCCACTGTGGTGCTATCAGAATCAGCGTCATGTTGCTGGTTCTGCACTTGCTGAGTACCCTGTCCATCAGCGGTATCGGGGAAAAAGCGTAGGCGAATGTCTTCGACCAGCTTATCCATAGGGCATTTCCTTGGGATTGCAGACCTGGCTGTCTGGATGCGAAGTATTGGCATTTTGCATTCTGGTGTGTTGCAAACAGGTCTATTTGCGGGGATCCCCACTTCTTGAATAGCTTTTGCGTTTCCTGTGGATTGAGCTCCCACTCGTGGGATGCTGATGTCTGTCTGCTGAGTCTGTCTGCTTCCACATTGTCCTTCCCTGGTAGATGTATCGCCAGGAGGTCTATTTGTAGTGGGATGGTCCATCTCCATATCTCCTGCCCTAGCCTTGATAGCGCTACTGATTGTGTTCCTCTCTGCTTGTTGATGTAGAACATCGTTGTGGTGTTGTCTGTTTGTATTAACACCCTTTGCCCATACAGCTGTTTTTGGAAGGCTTTTAGGGCAAGGAACACGGTCTTTAGTTCTAGGTAGTTGATGTGTTTGATCACATCTGTTTATGTCCACAAACCCCTGAGTAGGTTCATGTGCGCTACCCACCACATTTGGGATGCGTCTGTTGTGATGGTCACTGTTGGAGTTGGTGGCGTAAATGGCTTCCCCCTTGTTATGTTCTCTTTGTTCCACAACGCTATCTCCTCTTGCACTGTGTGCTTTACACCCACTAGATCTTCCCAACTCCCTGTTACCATTGTTGTTGGAGCCATTCCTGGAATGGTCTTATGTGGAGTCGAATATTTGGGACTAGGTGTATGCAGGACGCCATCATCCCCATGAGCTTGCTCACTGTCCTCACTGTCAGAGCTTGCCCCTTCCAGTATTGACGTGTCTCCTTTAGCAAAGCGAAGGTTCTCTTTTCGCTGGGGAACATCCAGCCCTGAATGGTGTTGATCTGTGCGCCCAGAAAGATCTTCACCTGTTCTGGTTCTATCGAGGACTTTCCCCAATGTATCGAAAACCCTAGTTCTGTCAGCGTGTGCATGACCCGCTGAGCATGTAGTTTGCATTGGTTATAGGAGTTTGCCTTTACCAGCCAGTCGTCAAGGTAGGGATATACATGTATTCCCTGCCTCCGTAGGTGCGCCGCTACCGCTGCTAGGCCTTTTGTGAAGACCCTTGGTATGGATTTCAGTTCAAGGGCTAGGGCCGTGAACTGGTAGTGCGCTTTGTTGATGGCAAATCTCAGTAGATGTTTGTGTTTTTGGTTCATGGGAATGTGTAGGTAGGCATACTTGAGGTCTATAGTGGACATAAAATCCCCGTCCCTTATTTGTGGTATAATTTCCTGTAGGGATGTCATTTTGAATTTTTGCGTTTTTATGTATTTGTTTAGGAACCGTAGGTCTAGGATGGGTCTTAGCGTTTCGTCCACTTTTGGTGCGAGAAAGTAGTTGGAGTACACTCCCTTGTTTCTTTCCTTGTACAGCACTGTTTCTATTGCCTCCTTGTGGAGGGGTTATTGTGCCTCCTGCAGGAGGAGCAAGAGCTCTCTTGTTGAGCGCGCTTTGTTGGTTGGCCTCCTGTTTGGTGGCGTTTTCTCCAGTTCTATACAGTAGCCGAACTGTATGATGTTGAGTATCCGTTTGTCCGTTATCTTCTTCCACTCCTGGAAGAAGTGTTTTAGTCTACCTCCTACCGGTGTTACATGTTCGATGATTTCTCCTTTGTATGTGTCTAATTGCTTTTTGAGTCTTTTGTTGTGCCGCCCCTCTAGAGACGTTGTCTGGGGGGGTACGTTTGGTACAGCGGAGTCACTTGGAGGCGGGTTGCTGTCCCCCTCTTCTCATTTGTCCCCGTCCGTTCGATTGCCCCCGAAAGGACTGGCCCCTCGGTTGGTACTGCCAGCTTTGCGGTTGCTGACCTTGCTGCTGCGCCTGGTTGTTTCCCTGATAAGTTTGCTGGAAGGCCTGGTGCGATGCTCCCGGTTGGCTTTCTCCTCTGCCACCCGGTCTCCTTGAGGGTGTGCCCCTTCTCATCCCTCTGAACTGCAGTGCTCCCTGGACCTTTGCAGTTTCATTATCCTTTTTGAGCTGTGTCAGCTTCTCGTCAACTAGAGTCCCAAACAGTTGTTCCCCGTTGAAGGGTGTGTTCAGAATATTGTTCTGGACTTCCGGTTTGAAACCTGAGATCCTCAGCCAGGCATGCCTCCTCTCCGTTACTCCAATCATCACAAGCCAGCTGGATGTGTCTGCCGCATCCAGGGCCGACTTTAGACAGGTGTTGGCCATGTTTTTGCCTTCCTCCACCAGGTGTGTTGCCCTCTGCTGGTATTGTTCTGGGAGATATTTGAGCAGCTGCCCGACCTCCTCCCAAGGTTGGTACGCATGCCTGTTTATTAGGACATTGGAGTTCGCGATGCGCCAGTGAATCGCCGCATTCCTCTCTACTTTCTTCCCCATGAGGTCTATTCTCTTACTCTCTTTGTCTGGAGGTGGCCCTGAGTCCGTGGGAATGTTGGCCCTTTTCCTGGCTGTTGACCTTATAATGGAGTCAGCTGGTACGGATCCCTGGATTATATGCTGGGTCCTTCGAGGAATGCTTGTATTTTTTCTCTGTTCTAGGGGTGACAGATCTGCAGGCTGCTGGTTCCTTGAAAGCTTCCCTGCCCTGATCCAGCACACTTGGGAGCATGGGTAGGAATTGGCTCCTAGTTTGAGTGGGGAGCAGAGTCTCCAAGAGGAAACAAGCTTTTGGTTTCTCTTCCTCTAATTTAACCCCATATGTTGCTGCAGTGTTCCTGATGACCAAGTTGTAGATGCCAAAGTCGTCTGGCGGTGAAGGCCTCGACGGATATGACTCTACTCCCTCCTCCGGGCTTTCTGCGTCGAGGTCCTGCCATTCCAGGTTGTGCGCCTCTGAGGATGTTGAGCCCAAGTATGTTCTTTGATCGTCCTCGCCTTCTCCTTCGTAATAATAGAGGCCTTCTTCGTCCTGTTGCTCTGCTGGTTCAGGAGTTTTCGGCGGGTCGGCGTCGTCGAACTCCTCTTCGACTTCTGTTTTGACTACCGTCGAGGGCTTAATAGGGATGGTGGATCTGCTCATCCATTTGTCGAATTCCTTTTTCCTCTGTAGGATACTGTCCATTTTGGCCTGAAGCCTTCTCTTCCTCCTCTCCATTTTGGCAGCTTGTTTGATGTCGAGAGTTTCGGCGCTTCTCTTCGAGGTCGCCGATGTTGACGTCGAAGTCGCTTCAGCTCTTTTTCCTTCGGCGTCGAGCGCGGCTTTTCGGGACCGTGCTTCAATGACCTAGGCTTTTCTAGAGCTTTCGCCGGCTAGGAGTCCTTTTCGAAGGACCCGCTGGGCTGTTTGTCCGTAGACGCAGCTGTGGCCGTTGAGTGCTTCGACGCCAGTGCTCCTTTCGAGGACTTTGGCTCAGTTTTTCGAGAGTCTGTCAGGGCTTTAAGGGTCAACGTCTCTCTTACCTCCTTTGTCGACTTCTTATCAGTCTCTGCGACGTGTAGTCTTCTGGTCCCTCGGCGATGTTGTCCTCTTCTCCGCTGAAGAGGCCCAAGTCTCGGAGCGACGGGGGTTGTCCTTGCCCCTGCATGGTGTAGTTCGCTATCCTCTGTCTCTCCCTCACTCTGAGGGTCTTGGGGGTGAATGCCGAGCAGGCGTTGCAATCCTTGCTTTCGTGGTCGATTGGCAGGCAGAGGCTGCAGACTGGGTGCTGGTGCTTCTGCACGTACTTGTGGTGGCAATTACGGCAAAATTTGAATGGAGTTTTGTCCATTCCTGCGCTCAGAGGGCCCCCTGTGTGCACATTCTCCATTGGACGTCGAAGTTCTTTATCTTTCTCACCCTCTTCGTCGTACTGACTCTGTGCTCCTGGTCGTGTGTTGAAAAACTCCAACTTTTGGTGTTTTCTGCTTGATTTGCCTATTCTCTTTTCCAAAAAACTCTAGAACACCTCGGTGATGATCCAGACCCAACGGCGGAAAAAAGAATCTGAAGATGGCAACCAAAGGTGGGAGCTTCCGGAGGAAGCGCGCTGACGTCACGGGAGGAAACCAAATGGTGGGACGTCAACGCCCACCTGAGCCACGAAAAAAAGAAAAAGAGAAAAAATAATACGATTCCGGACCCAACCACTAGACCGCGGAATAATGCACAGCATAGTGAATCCAGAAAGATTCACGCTGCAAAACTTGAAGTAATCAAATTTAATATGCTAGACATCACCAAGTTATCTAGATTTGAACAGGGAAAGCTGGGTGAGGTTAGGACTTGTCACGGCCATCTTTTTAGTCTGTTAGACACTCTCTTTGCCCCCAGGACACTAGTAGTGAGACCAAGTCACAGTTTGCCTGGTTCAACCAGGAGTGTAGGAGCCTTATACGTCAATTAGCTGTCGCCATTAGGGCAACCAATGTGGCAGAGCTGAGAGAAGTTAGGAGTGCTAATAAGGCAGCTCAGGTTAGAGTAAAGAGGGAATGGGAGGAGAACCGTTGGTCGCTAATTAGGGAGGCCTGCAATAGGAAAGACTCCAAGCAATTTTGGCTTCTAGTTAACAGGGGGGACGCCAACAGGTCCCCCCCTCCTAACAACATTTCCATTGCAGCCTGGCAAGATCATTTTTTCCACACTATACTCCGAGCCTCATAACCCAGATTTTGTAGCCTGTACCCTCGACCACACTCACTCATACATTACTGATTTCTTCACAGGAGCTGAAGTCAGGGCCAGCATTAACTCCATCGTAAAGGCCAAGGCCACTGGACCTGATGGCATTCCTGGTGAGAATTGGACAACCTACATCCTGGCACTAGCTATTGGCATTGCAGCGGAGCGGGTGCCCCAATTCCACCTTCTTGGAAGGGTACTGCGGTAATCTCAGTCTATAAGAAGGGTGCCCGATCGTCACCTTCCAACGCCAGGCCTATCAGTCTGATAGACTGTGTTCGAAAGGTGTTCGCTCATGCACTTCTTTTGAAAATACAGGCCTGGACCAGGGACCTTAGCATCTTGTCCCCCTTCTAAGCTGGGGCCAGGCAAAAAACTAGCACTATTGACCAGGTTTTTCACTTTCTCTTACTGATATGGAAGACGGTGGTCATAGGCCAGGGAAGCCTTTACGTTGCTTTTATTAATCTTAGGTCTGCCTTTGACAAAGACATAAGCTCTGGTGTGCTCTAAAAGAGATGGGCCTCCTTCCTGATGTCTTATCGTTAGTTATTTGTCTCCATGAGACTAACTATGCAAAAGTTCGCCGGGTTAGTCAAGGAAAGCTAACAGACCGGATTAAGGTTTAAAAAGGGGTTTGACAGGGCTGTGTACTCGCCCCTACACTTTTCTCGCTTTTTGTTAATGACGTAGTCCAGTATCTCTCGGAGATCCCCGCGGACGCTTGGGGGGGGGATACCAAAGTGGTAACACCTCTGTTTGCCGAGTGTATGCTGCTAGTGTCCAAAACCCCTAGAAAGCTTCAGTTGCTCCTGGATCGCTTTGAGGCCTTCTGTACCATGCGTGGCTTGAAGATCAATACCTCGAAAACAAAAGTTTTAATATTGAACACCCACAAAACATTTAATGGCAAGCTAACACTGGGTGGGGTACCCCGGGAGAGAGTGAATAGCTTTGAGTATCTGGGGATCATCCTCTCCGATGACCAGTCATGGAAGCCCCATATAGTGAAGTGGACTCTCCAACCCAGGCAGATTACCGGACCCTGATCAAGGAGCGCAGGACCTCCTCCAGCAGACCCGCTTCACATCTATGACTGCAAGGCAGTGGGCTCAGCACTATATGGTGCTGAACTGCTGGGGTTTGAAAACCTGGCCGGCCTCTTGGTTACAGAGAACAAATTCCTGAGAGCTTTGGTTTCACTTCCACAGAGCACTCTCAGGCTGGACATGGGCAGAACTTCCATGATCGAGAAGGCAAAGTTACGCCCCCTTATGTTCTGGTTGCGCCTTGGGACTACTCCTGAGTTGCTCCCATATGCTGCTGCCCTATCCGAGGTAATTGCCCTCGATCGCTCAAAGAAAATTGGTTGGTTTTATAAACTGAAATCTCTGCTTACTGCAATAGGGCTGGAGGGATTGTGGGATGCCAGGGTTCCTGCACTGCTCCTTAGCAGGGCCCTAATTAAGGAACAATACTGGAATTGGGTGGCCCAGTCTTCTCTGACTTAGCGCTGGGGCTGTCTCACATCAGACTTCCTGGAGTTCAAACTGACAAGTGAATTTGAGCAATAGCTGGAGGTCATAACAGTCCCGCAGGAGAGGAAGCTCTATGTGCAATTTAGATTTGGTTCCATCCCAGTGAACTCCCTAACAGCTTCTTGGCGAAAGTCTGCTACTCCGTCTCTGTTTTGTCCTGGATGTCCCTCAACTGCTGAGTCGATAGGCCACATACTTTTTGTTTGTCCACTCTATCGGTCCCCGAGATCTACATGGTTCGCACCTCTTTGCAAGCACCTTAGCACCAGTTGTCGCCGAGAAGCACTGCACATCTTAAAATCTGACACTAGTTTGCTGATAGTTTGAGCAGTTGCTATTTTCCTACGTAAGATGTGGGCTATCAGAAGTTCCCTGCTGAAAATATAAAATGACTATTTGTTTTTTTTATTGATTACTTTTAAAGTTTTTTTTTCCTTTAAAGTTTGCTTTTTAAATGGTATACAGTTTATGTGCAGTAGAGATTTATAAATTGTCACGTTGCTGACCTTTGTTCGATACAGGTTCTTGTTCCCTCGGCTTTAGGTGCTCCAAAAGATTACTATTTTAACTTTTTAATTATTGTCTAGTCCCAATCCTCTACAGTTTATCCTTCACCAGAATTCTAACATATCATTGTTAGCACCTTATCTCTTCCTGTATTGTATGCATTTGTACTTTTATCGTCTGAGAACCGTAATAAAGTTTATGATGATGAAATCTCTATACTTAACCTACTTACTACACTTAAACCCTCAAACCACTTCAGTGACCCGTTCCCCCCAGTTTTTTCAATGAAATTAAGAGGTCCCAAGTTCCAATCTGGACCAAGATAGCAAATGCCTCCCTATAGCAAGGTGTGATTCCTGATTGTATAAAGTCTGGGCAGGTTACACCCACTCTTAGCAAACTCACTGCGGAGCAAGAAGACCTTAACAACTTCCGTCCAATCACTAACATTACTACTCTATTGAAGCTGCTAGAGAAAATTGTCCATGTCCAATTATGTAGCCTTCATTGATCAATTCCAGCTGTTAGATCTATTCCAATCGGGCTTTCGTCAGGGTCATAGCACTGAAATGGCCATTAACCACATATTGGGTGACACTCTAAAAATGCTAAATCGGAACGAAGCTTGCCTTCTAATCCTCCTTGACCTCTCTTCGGCTTTTGATATGGTCAAACATGACAACCTCCTGGACTTACTGGAACGCAGCATGGGTCTTTCAGGATCAGTGTTAAACAGGTTTGCCTCATTTCTTCACAACAGAACGCAAAGATTTAAAGTCACTCACTCCCTCTCCAACTCTACTCCGATCACTTTTTGGGTCCCACAAGGGTCCTCGCTCTCACCCACACTCTTCAACCTGTTCATCGAGCCCTTAACGCGAATGCTCAAATCATACAATATACTCTATAACATGTATGCTGACGATGCCCAATTGTACCTGAAAATCTCCTCCCCTGAAGATATCAATTCACTCAATTCAACCCTACTAAAACCCAACACTGGCTGACTACCAACCATCTCAAGCTAAACTCCATCACAACAGAATTCCTCCTTATCTCTCCTCCTAAACAGGCACCCATTATCGTTGAATACATGAAACAGCTTACTGCTCTCAACTGTATTTTACACATCATTGACTCTACCAAATCTCTTGGAATAATACTTGATGAGGCCCTGAACATGCAGGAGCAAATCAGCGCTGCCACCAAGGGAGCGAACGTCAAAATGAGCACACAAAGAAAGATAAAACCCTTCCTTCCTCTGGAAGACTTCAAGTCTTCTGTTCAAGCGCTAGTCATCTCCCGATTGGAGTATGGGAGTGCAACTCTCTATGGTCTTCTGAGCTACAAGTTGGCACCGCAAAGGGTCTCTTCCAATTCGGCGGCTAGGCTCATCACAGGATCCAAAAGAAATAACCACATCACTCCGGATTTGAAATCTCTAAACTGGCTTAAATTTGAGGCTAGGATTCATCTTAAAATGACTTGCATGACCCACAAAGCCCTTCACCATAACACTACTGTATACCCCTTTGAGGAGTTCTATCACTTAACTGCTGAAACCGCAAATATTTCGAAGAAAGAAAACCTATAACCGGGCCTTCTATGGTATTGCCCCGAGAATCTGGAACGCCTTGATTCTGGAAACCAGACAAAATCCTGCAACATCCTCTTTCAAATAAGAAGTGAAAGCAATACTCTCTGAACTTGTAATGTACCTACCCCCTCCTAAGGCCATGCTCTGATGCTCCCTCCGCACACATATGCTCATGTATAGTGTTTATGTGGTGTTCCGATATTTTGGTACTCTTGTTAACTCGTTTATCTTGCACTTTTAGATTGTTGTTTGACCAACTTGTCTCCCTCTCTGTGGTCTTTAATCTTCTGTGAGGCGCTCTGATACTCGCTTGGGTCATGTTCGCGCTATATAAAACTTCATAAATAAATAAATGAAAAAAATAACTATGTTGGAGGCAAAATTGAAGAAGTTCTAACAAAAACACCTTGTTTGCTTTGATGTCAGATCGGTTGAGTAGTGTCTATTCCACTGCTTCTAATCCTTCTTGCAAAGGAATTTATGTATACAGTGAAGAAACCTCTATTGTGCATAACAAATATTCATCCAAGTTCTCAGCTGGCAAATCTCGCAGTTGTGTTGGAAAGTCAATAGTCTTTTACATATGAACACCATGCCTGTACAATCGGTTGTAACAAATAGTCCACATTTGTGCCAAAATGTTCAAACAAAGTACCGCAACCAGACACTATAGGTGTAAATAGAGGATCCATGTAATTTTCATGAATTTTAGGCATGGGAAAAGATGTTGTTAGGAATGCTCAAGTTTTTGTGTTGATCCCTTCCATATCAGTTGCTTTCTCTAGGATTTTAGATAGAATGTCTCTAATCTCCTGGCTAGGGTCATGATCTAATCTCAAATAAATAGATTTAGAGGCCGGTAAATTGAGCTTTGTTTTCTGGTTTTGGAAGAAGGTTGAACAGAGAACAAGCGGAATGTGACAAGTGATTCGTGGGAATCAAGTTTGAGTTTCAGGTATGCGTATATAAAGAGTGCGATGTAAGGCAGCACAATTCCGGTGTACTTTTTGTATTAGGAACTGTATTTTCTTTTAGGAAGCTTAGGAGGATGTCTGGTTTTGATGGAAGCTATTGACAATTCCACTTAGATTGGGAGTAATTTGCAGCATAGAATATTCACGGAGGGTGATACGCAATGATATTGGTTTAATGATTCACACAACAAGGTATTTTGAAATGGCGACCGGTAAGCTCTTGGTATACCATAGATGATCACTGTTGGGACACGCATGATGTTGGTGAATACATATGAACTACCATAAAAAGTAAACTCAATAAGGCATTACTTGATTAGCTGTAATTGTTTCCTTGGTTGAGATGTTAGGTTTTGGTTAGCTAAATTACTTTTGTTATTTGATAAAGAGGCCCCTGAGGAAGGGACCAATTTTCTTTTTACATGGACATAGACCATACTCTCACAAGTTCAGTAAGGGTCTCCATTTTTTAAGCCTTTGAGGGTGTCTAGTGCACCAAATGGGAGATTTTCCAACGAAGTGTTGCAGACCCTGCGTATCAACTGCCTAGACCTATCCACGGCACTTCATGCACAAAACAAAATGTGTTGCGTGGGACATGCGAAAACCTAACAGCAGAGAAAGGCTTATGACAAGAGGTTCCCCATGCACTGCAAATAAGCAAACACAGAAGACACCAGAGGTTTAACAGAAACACATTGAGAATTAAAGCCTCAAAACAGAGACACAAGAGAAATCAGAGAAGTACTCAACTTCACTAATTAGTGGAAAAACACGAACTGAATTGGTGAAATTATTAAACAGAAATTATTTTGGCACTGTAAGTAATACTTGTTAACCCAATTTACTAGTAGGTCACCTAATGGCAAGATTGACAAATAACAGCACAGGGAAACACATTTGAAGAAGTTGATTCATCTCATTTATAGAGTAGTCACATTGGATAATTAAGCTGAAGGCAAGCAGAGGTGGCACACACTGAGTTGCTTCAGTTGCACCTCCAATACGGATCTGATGCTCTGGGCTTTCAATGATGCTCTTCGAAACGCATCCATTATCTGAAGCAACTGTGTGTGCACCACCTCTTCGTCCCTGCAGTACAATTATCCACTATGGTTACTCTAAACCTATGTACATTCAGCCAATAAAGGTTGACCGAAACTGCTCATTAAAAGTCAAGTCTTAATACAATGCCACACAATTTCTGAAATGTAACTCTACCTGAAGGAAGTGTATGAGGTAACACAGCACCAGTCTGTTCAGCTCCGGCAGTAAGTGGACGACAGAAACGGCAGCGTCTGGATTCTCATAGTTGCTGATGCACTGCTTGTAGAACTGCTGTGGGATCAGTGGCTCCTCCAGCTCCCGGTACCAGAGCTTGAGCAAGGACGCTACAAGACCATGGGGAGAAAGACAGAGCTGGGTCAACGCAAGAAGCCTGTTTGTAATTTTTCAGTTCGCCATTATGAAGAACACCACTGCCAACACCCAATTAAATTCATCCTAAACACAGAAGAGGAGCCGAATGAGAAGTGCATGCACTTTAAACAGAACTTTCAGGACCATCACTGGTGTGGTGGATAATAATGTAAAATTGCTTGAAAAATATAAATAGACAGAGGGGAACAAACGCCTACCAGTGATAGCATAACCTGGGCCATACAGCTAGAGAGGAGGAAGGGTCTGACAGCAAGAAAGATTGGAGAGCAAGAAAGGAGCAAGGGCCTAACAATAACAGAGTATCCTAGGCCTAACAGCAAGAGAAAGATCAGATCAAGACAGTAAGTAAGGAAGCAGGGTCCAACAGCATGTGAAGAACGAGAGCCGAGAGCAAGTGAGGAACCAGGGCCTGACAGCTCGAGAGCACTGGAGCCATGGCCTGTCAGCAAGAGAGGAGCCAAGGCTGGACAGCAAGAGTAGGACCAAAGTCTGACAGCAAGGGAAGGACAAGGACCCGACAATAAGAGAGGAACCACATCCAGACAGTGAGAGGAACCAGGGTACAAAGCAAGAGAGGAACCAGGGCAGAAAGTGAAAAAGGGACGCTGACAAACAGCAAGTGGGAAACCAGCGCCTGATGGCAGGAGAGGAACGAGATCCAGACAGCAAGAGAGATGAACACAGACCAGACAAAAAGGGGAGACCACCAGATTGGAATCATACAGATGCAACATCAATCACCTCCACCTAAATCTGTAGACTGAGTGTACTGCTTATCCAGAAATTTCACAAATATTCATATTCATCAGGATATACAACAATATGCAGGCTGCACTTTCAGATCGTTGCGCACTCAGACAGACACATATTCAATAGAGTGGAAATTAATGTATGAAAGCAATGATGTGGCCAGAGCCTCTTCTGGGGCCCTGGCTGCACACATCTAGGGAGTGGGTCCAGGCCTCTCCCACCGGGTCCTGGCATCACAGAGCAATGGTGTGTCCACAGGACTTTTGTTCTGGGCCATGGCTGCACCAAGCACGTGTGTGGCCTTGGAGGGCTCAGACAGCACGCACCACTAGTGTGGCAAGGCTGTCTTCTACAATGGGGGCAGGTATCATTCAGCACTGGGGTGTGCACCAAGCTTCCATTGCAACAGCGTCATACTTCCACAGTTCGATGGCTGGGACAATGACACAGGCTTGAGACATCCTAATGTTGGAGCAAAAGGACAGCGTGGGAAGGGACTTTAGGATGTCGCCACTGTAGACGCTCGGTAACATGACCCATAAGGAATATGCTACTTACCAGTATGCATCTGTTCTTGGCATGTAGAGCTGCAGAGTCACACACTGAGGATAAGATCGCAATCTGGTGTTGGGCTCGGATGATTGCAGGTTGTTGTTGTCTTCGGAAGAAGCCTTTGGTCACGAGGTTGGTGACTCCTCCCCTGGACAACAGTGCGCATGGGCATCCACTCCATCGTCAGATTGTTTTTCGCCATGATGGGAAAAGATGGAGTATATAGAAAAGAAAGAAAGGATGTCCATGTGTAATGTCTAAGTAAGACGGATGCTGGAACAGATACAGGTCCCGGGGAGGCGGGCGGGCGTGTGTGACTCTGCAGCTCTACATGCCAAGAACAGATGCATACTGGTAAGTAGCATATTCCGTTCGAGGCATATGAGCTGCAGATCACACACTGAGGATAGATTATACAGCAGTGCTCCCCTTAGCGGTGGTCGCCTGTATCCGTTGCAGCAGCTTGAAATAAAGTTTTTAGGACAGCCTGGCCCACGGAGGCCTGTTGTTTGGCCTGCACGTCAACACAATAGTGTTTAGTGAAGGTATGCGTGGTAGACCATGTGGCTGCCTTGCAAATGTCTTCTAAGGGAATATTGCCTAAGAAGGCCATAGAAGCCCCTATTTTACGCGTGGAGTGCGCCCTAGGGGGAACTGTAAGTGTACGTTTAGCCTTGAGGTAGCATATTTGGATGCATTTAACTATCCACCGGGCTATTCCTGATTTGGAGATCGGGTTGCCTTTGTGTGGTGGCGCGAAAGCAACAAAGAGTTGTTTTGTCTTTCGAAAAGGTTTTGTCCTGTCGATGTAATAAAGCAAGGCTCTTTTGACATCTAAGGTATGTAGGGCCCTTTCAGCTACCGAGTCTGGATTTGGGAAAAAGACCGGTAGTTCTACTGATTGGTTAAGGTGGAAAGGGGAAATCACTTTTGGAAGAAATTTAGGGTTTGTCCTAAGAACCACTTTGTTACGGTGTAGTTGTAAGAAAGGTTCCTCAAGTGTAAGGGCTTGTATTTCACTTACTCTGCGCAGGGAAGTGATTGCGATAAGGAAAGCTACCTTCCATGTTAGGAATTGCAATTCACATTTGTGCATAGGTTCAAATGGGGGACCCATGAGTCTTGTTAGAACCACATTGAGATTCCACACTGGTGCAGGTGGCAATCTTGGGGGAAGGATTCTTTTGAGACCTTCCATAAACGCTTTGATGGCTGGTACCTTAAAAAGGGACAGGTGTTGCCTATTTTGCAAGTAGGCTGCCAAGGCTGCTAGGTGTAAACGTATAGAGGAATACGCTAGATTGCATCTTTGCAAGTGTAGTAGATAGCAAATGATGTTTTGGATGGAAGCATCCAATGGATGTATGTCATTATTAGCGCAGTAGATGGCAAATCGTTTCCATTTAGCGGCATAGCACGCTCTAGTAGTAGGGCGTCTGGCTTCTTTTATGATATTCATACAGTCTGGAGGGAGATTGAGGTAACCGAACTCTAGGACCTCAGGAGCCAGATCGCTAGGTTCAGTGTTTGAGGATCTGGGTGTCTGATTTCTCCATGGTTCTGGGTTAACAGATCCGGGGAGAGGCGTAGCTTTTGATGTGGAACTAAAGATAGTTCCAGAAGTGTGGTGAACCACGGTTGACGTGCCCAAGTGGGAGCCACTAGTATTAGTGTTAGTGACTGTTGTTTCAGTTTGCGTACCACAAATGGAACTAGTGGGAGAGGCGGAAAGGCGTACGCAAATCTGCCTGACCAGTTCATCCATAGGGCATTGCCCTTCGACTGTGGGTGTGGAAACCTGGCGGCGAAGGTTGGGCATTTTGTGTTTTCGGGAGTGGCGAACAGGTCTATGTCTGGTTGTCCCCACTTTTGGAAGAAGGGGAGTAGAACCTTGGGGTGTAGTTCCCATTCGTGGATCTGTTGTGTGTGGCGACTTAGGAGGTCGGCCACTTGATTGTGGATCCCTGGGAGATGTTCTGCTAACAGGTAGATGTTTTGGGGAATTGCCCATCTCCAGATTTGCTTTGCCAGTTGGGACAGTTGGAGAGAGTGTGTCCCTCCCTGTTTCTGTATATAATACATTGTCGTCATGTTGTCTGTGCGTATGAGGACAGTTTTGTTCTTTAGGTGAATTTGAAAGGATTTTAGTGCTAGGAACACTGCTAAGAGTTCCAGGTGGTTGATGTGGAGCAGTTTTTGTTGACTGGTCCATCTGCCCTGAGTGGTATGGTGAAGGAGGTGGGCTCCCCACCCCGTGAGAGATGCGTCTGTAGTTAGCACAACTTGTGGAAGAGGCTCTAAGAACGGTCTCCCTTTGGACAGGTTGATGGTGTTCCACCATTTCAGTGAGCGGAGTGAGCGACTGTCCACCAACACCAGATCGGTAAGTTGTCCGTGAGCTTGGTTCCACTGTTGTGCTAAGCATTCCTGTAAGGGACGCATTTGAAGTCGTGCGTGTGGGACTATGGAGATGCATGACGCCATCATGCCTAGGAGTTGCATGAACACTCTTGCTGGAAGAGATGGATGAGTTTGAAATTGAGAGATGAGATTTTGGATACTGGCTATCCTGGCAGTGCTGGGATAGGCAATGGCTTTGGATGTATCTATGGTTGCTCCTAGATACTGATGTAAGTGGGAAGGTTGTAGGTGGGATTTGGGGTAGTTGATAGTGAATCCCAAATCGTGGAGAGTTTGAATCGTGCGATGAGTGTGGAGAACGCATTTTTGGTATGTATTGGCTTTTATGAGCCAATCGTCCAGATAGGGGAAGACATGGATCTGTTGTCTTCTGAGATGCGCTGCCACGACTGCTAGGCACTTGGTGAACACTCTGGGTGCCGTTGTTACTCCGAATGGGAGAACTGTAAATTGATAGTGTTGCCCATCTACCACAAATCGTAGATATTTTCTGTGAGCGGGATGCATAGGGATGTGAAAGTATGCGTCCTTGAGGTCCAATGTGGCGAGGAAGTCTCCCTGTTGTAAAAGTGGGAGGACTTGTTGGAGAGTGGTCATATGAAAATGATCCGAATGTATATACTGGTTTAGTAGTCTGAGATCCAGTATGGGCCTTAGTGTTTTGTCCTTTTTGGGAATGAGGAAGTATAGAGAATATACCCCTTTTCCCTGATGTTGAAGGGGGACTGGTTCTATCGCATGTTTTTGTAACAGGGATTGAACTTCTTGTTTGAGGAGAGAGAGATGATGCGAGGACATTGGACGTTGTTTGGGCGGTATGTTTGGGGGGGATTGTATGAGTTCGAGGCAGTAGCCAGACTGGATAATTTGTCTTACCCACCTGTCTGTGGTGATGGAAGTCCAGACAGGTAGGAATTGTTGGAGTCGCCCCCCGACCGGAGTGGAATGGTCTGGGGGGAGCAAGTCACTGTTTGGTGGCTGGTGAGGTGCGGGTGTTGTTGTTGTTGCCCCGCCCTCGACCTTTGTTATTGTTTCCCCTATAACCTCCCCGGAAATAACCTCTGTTAGGGGATGTTTGTCCAGAATTTTTAAAGGTAGACGTGGTCTCAGTTGATGTGTTTTTGGAGCCTCCTCTATAAAAGGAGCGACGAAAGGAACCCCGGTTTTGAGGAGACTGCAGTGCTCCCATAGACTTGGCAGTTTCATTATCCTTTTTCATTTTTTCTAATGCAGTATCCACTGCAGGGCCAAATAGCTGCTCTTGGTTGAAAGGCTGAGCTAGAATTGCGGTTTGAACCTCCGGTTTAAAACCGGAAATACGGAGCCAGGCATGTCGTCTGAGTAAGACGCTAGTATTGACCGCTCTAGAAGCAGTGTCTGCTGCATCTAAGGCGCATTTAATGGAGGCATTAGATATTAATTTGCCTTCTTGGATGAGGTCAGAGGCCTGGGACTTAAAGGGTTCAGGCAGATGTTGCATAAGGTCCTCAAGTTGGTCATAATGCGCTCTATCATACCTGGCTAACAGGGCCTGGGTATTCGCAATACGCCAATGGTTAGCCGCCTGCGCGGCGACCCGTTTGCCTGAGGCTTCTAAAAGCTTAGACTCTTTGTCTGGGGGAGGCGTTTCTCCAGTTGTCTGTGAGTTAGCGCGCTTCCTGGCATTTGATACGACTAAGGAGTCTAAAGGGAGCTGGGCCTTAATGTATGCAGGGTCTTGCGGGGCTGGTCGGTACTTTTTTTCGATGCGTGGGTTGAGAACCCTAGCTCGAACAGGGTCCTTAAAGACTTCAGTAGCATGCTTTATAACCCCTTTGATCATGGGCAGTATGTGAACAGTCTTTTGTGACTGCTCAAAGGTATCAAGGAGAAAGTCCTCTTCAAGGGCGTCTGTGTGCATTGTGACGCCGTGGAATGTTGCTGCCCTATTTATAAGTTGGCCGAACCCTAGGTGGTCATCAGCAGGGGAGGGCTTGGAGGGGTAGGTAGTGGGGTCAGGCATGTCAGGTATAGGATAAGACCAGTCATCCATGGGTGCTGGGTCTGGGAACGTAAAAGGGTCGTTTGGATCAACAGGATCATTAAATAAATCAGGGTCCGCCCCTCCCCCTAAGTCATCATTATCATCCTGTGGAGGAGGTGAATGATAGGGAGATGGTAAAGGTAAAGGTAAAGGAGAATCAGGAGGAGGAGGGGGGGACGGGTTAGGAGGTAAAACAGGAGAGGAAGGACGAAGTGGTGAAGTAGCACAGTCCTTTTTCCGTATGGGAGCTGGGGGAGGTGTAGTGTCCAGCTTTCGCTTTTTATATGGGATGGCAGTCACATGTCCCGTGTTAGGATTGATGTAGATCCGCTTTTGAGTAGGATCTGGTTGAAAAAGTTCATCTGGCTCCGAAGGTGATGGCTGCGGTGTCCGCTTCGGGTCTTTATGAGCTTTTTTCGGCGGGGACGCAGTTTTCGGCGTCGATGATTTTTTCGGGTCCGATGGATTTTTCGGAGCCGACTGAGTTTTCGGTGCCGACTGAGTTTTCGGTGCCGACTGAGTTTTCGGTGCCGACTGAGTTTTCGGTGCCGACTGAGTTTTCGGTGCCGATGGACTTTCAGGCATCGATGTTGAAGAACGTTTCGGTGCCGGTGGAGACTTCGGTGCCGAGGAACGTTTCTGTGCCGAAGGAGATTTCGGTCTTGGAGCCTGTTTCGGTGCCGACAGTGGGTGTTTGGGTGCCGAGGGTGTTAAAGGCACAATCAGGTGAGGTTTGCTCGAGCCCGAGCCACCCACAGGCTTAGATGTCTTCGGAGCCGGGCCCGAGGGCGGGGCTTCTGAAGAGGATTTCCGGTCGCGACTGGGCCCAGCTGGCGGAGTCTTGACCAATGCTTTTTTGGATGGGGCAGGGGTAGGGGGGGTGGTACTCACACGCTGCCCTGGAGTGATGAGGTCATCGGAATCGTCGGCCTCGGACACGATCTCGAGATCTTCGGTGTCGTCTTCGGGAACATCTTGAGCAAAGATGTCCTCCGGTTCTGGAGCTGGTTTGGCCATAATATGGCGTCGAGCTCTTCGGTCCCGGAGGGTCTTCTTCGAACGGAAAGCGGAACAAGCTGGACAGGTGGACTCGTTGTGTTCCGGCGACAGGCAGAGGTTACAAACCTCGTGGTGGTCACTGTGGGGGAACTTCGCTCCACACTGGGGGCATTTTTTGAAGGGTGTCCTGTCCATCAGCCGCTTGCGGAACCGGTCCGAGTTGAGTTCGACGTCGATGGAATGAAGATTAAGTATTTAAAATGATTGCTAGAAGTTTTCTGCTGGAGCGGAAAAAAGTTCATCCGAACCCAATGGCGGAAAAAAACAATCTGACGATGGAGTGGATGCCCATGCGCACTGTTGTCCAGGGGAGGAGTCACCAACCTCGTGACCAAAGGCTTCTTCCGAAGACAACAACAACCTGCAATCATCCGAGCCCAACACCAGATGGCGATCTTATCCTCAGTGTGTGATCTGCAGCTCATATGCCTCGAACATAGAGATTTAAAGTGAGGTGCACGGAATGCCCAACCTCAGGAGACCGCTAATTAAAGCTAGAATGAGCCCTGTCACACCCACAGCATGTGGCAATCACAGATGCCGAAGTTTCCATTCTAGGAAGTGATTCCTGACTCATGGCTCAACCACGCACAAGGGAAATCAACCTGCAGGTCTCCTGCAAAAACCTGGAGGAAGGCACAGCATTCTACAAATTAAGATATTCACCGGACGGTGACTACTACTCGACTCTAATGATTAAAGGCAACTTAACTACATTCATCTTTGACAAAAATCGAAGTAACATTTTAAACTGTCTTTTAATGGTGGTAATAGTAAAGTTGGAACTTAAAAACACCTTGATGTTCAGAAGTTGGAGAAGCGGAAAATATTTCCAATTTTTGGAAAATGCATGCAAACTTTGATAAAATGTTGAATAATTCACATTCAATAAATAGAGCAATGAGCCACCATAAGACCAGTGACAACAGAAATCAACCAACTGACGGTAAACCCAATAGAGCAAGTACTGGCAAAGCCAGTAAGTTTGATAGTTATGGCATGTACAATGGTTGTGTGCATGCCGTTAAAACTTCAAACTTACTGCCTTTACCAGTGTTTACCCAGCAGCACTGGTGAACGAGCACATACAAAAGCATCATAGGAAATGAATGAAATTGGAAAAGGGTTGCTTTCTTTTCTGTAGAACCCATTTTTCAGAAGCTTTTGTCAGCTCTTGCTCCCCAGTGCTTCTGGGTTACTCACCAACTGATTAAAACGCGGAGGCTATCTTTACAATCAGTTGGCAAGCACCACATGGCAGCATTGCAGAGCAAATCCTGTTGGCAAGCACCACTTGGCAGCATTGCGGAGCGAAACCTAACAAAAGGATCTGTAAAATAAATGGTATAGATTATAGAACATAGAGCTGTCCCTTTTTTTGTAGCATCTATTTTTCAGAAGCTTTTTTCGATGCTCACTCCTTATCGGGATGCTTGCAAACTGATTTTAGTAGTAAAAGTGCCTCATACAGTCCAGTGGAGCTAGATGGACACACCTAGACAGCCAACATAAAAACAATAGCTTTCACCCATGTTTGGAACCAACACTAGTTCATTCACATAAGCACCTCCATGACCCAGAAGATCCCCATCACCTCCAGAGTCCCCCAAAGTTCTATTTTGTACCCAGCTATCTTCAACCTCTCCATGGAGACCCTTCGGGTCTTACTCGCCAATAATTGAATCATAATTTACCAATTTGCTGTTACAGACCACAAACGTCTCCTCTGCTCTAGACATCCAAAGCCTCAAACATTAGCTGCACCTCATCGAGACCTGGATATCTAACCCCTTCCCCACCAAAACTGAAATCCTGCTTTTTGCCATGAGCAACAAGTCCAACCCTGGGTCAATGACATGACCCTCGCGGCCTGACTTTCACCTAGTGCCAAGAGAAATGGATTCACCCTGGAAACAAACATAGTCCTCAAGGAACACATTGTCAAGACAAAAAAACACTTCGTTTCAGCTCTCGCTGATAAAGTTAAACTGTTCCTTGAAGAAAGAAATTTAAGAATTGCAAAATAGTTTTTCAAGTCTTCGCATTTGGACAGCGGCTGCGCCCTGCTACATAACTTCCCTGTATTGTTCAGGACTCCCTCAATACTGCTTCAATTTAGGAAAAAAGCTAAAGACACACTTCTCTAAAAACAATACATCACAATGCATTAACTGTCCACTTCTACTCCCAGAACCCAGCTACCTCTCCAATCATTTGTTCATTGTTGTTTTTGCCTCTGACCATATGCAGTGCTACACTGCATTTTGGCTAAATTTACATTATAGATGAAAATACTTATGTGGGCGGACCCAAGTTGTCATTGGCAATCTCTAAAGCCAACAGCTGATGGTTCTAGCGTATAATAACCCAGTGGCTGACACGGGCTGACCTGCAGCTCCTTAAAGTAAGGAAAACATACAATATATTTACCATTAAAAACACAATGCAAAAAGCTATGAGGCAATTTGGACTGCACTTATCACTATATTAGGTCATAAGTAGTTTAAACTCCTATGGTGCAAAGGACCTGATGCTCAATACCCTTAAACCTCCTAGGATACAATATCCCACAAATAGCACAATATAATAGGATCTCACACTGTGCATTGACCTATGACTAATGGCTACTTCTGTATCCTATTTCATTTCTGATCAGGCTATACTGATATTTACCAAAGGAGAAAGGATTATACATAAATGACAAGCAGATGAAAAGCGGTTTATGCACTATTGATAAACATCACTAAACAGTTCACCATATTGCTTTTTGGTAAGATTTATTCATGTTTTAATAAGGAAGTGGGTATCCTTTAAATATATTTTAAAAAACGATGCTGTTGCAGAAGCTCACATTGAGCATCAATGCCCCATCCCATTAGGAGAATACAAATAAATAATGATCTCATTTAAAAGGCATTTCATACTATTTAGAGGTTTTGTTTCTGGCAGGTATCAACGGAATTGTAGATTTATACAGACTATGGATTATTGGGTTTTCCCACGACATATGAAACTATGTGTATAAAAAGCTTAAAGAAAAATTCTGAAGGCTGATTAAAAAGAGTATTGAACAAAGTGAAATGATGGAAATATTGTATATATGTTTTTAGCCAAATCACCTTTTATTGTGTTGTGAGCACCTCTTTTTTAACATTGTAAATAAAATTGTAAATGTAATTTATACTTTTGTATATCATTTGTAGCCCTGAAGAAGTCCGATGGGACGAAATGTGTTGGCTACGGTTGTTTTATTTTGGAGAAGAATTTTGAAAAAAGAAATTTGGAACAAGACCTGATGAATGATTCTAATTTATTGCACACAGTATATTGTATAATTCATCTTACTAATTGGAGTGCTGGACCATATTGTTATTGTAATATATTTAAATCTGATTTTACTACATTTTATGATCTTCTGACGTGTATTTTTTAAATATTTATCATATTATACAACTCCCATGAATTCTTGTGTATGCCCTTCATTGCCGGATATTTTGTATTGTCTGTATTGTATTTTATATGCTTTTCATCTGTGCTTTTATAGCCTTGTCAGGCCGAAATAAAGACTATCTTGACTCCTGTAATATATTTACCATGAATGGAGCATGCGCCACAAATATCAAACATAGCAAGTACTGGAAAAGCCTACAGGTTTAACATTTTTGTAGGAGCAAAATGGGCATGTGCACAAACATCACATCTATTGACTTTCCAATGCTCATTTGCCAGGAAGCATTGACGCACATGGGCACCTAGAACTGATAGGCTGCTTGTCGAATGATTATAAATGTGGTGGCCATCTAGAATGGTAAAACAATAATGCAGTATGTAGAATACCATTCCAAAAGTACTTCCGTGTTTCTATTCTGTTGGTACCAGCACTAGGAAGTAAGCACTGACAAAAACATCTGAAAAATGGATGCAACTGACAATGTGTCAAGCCAGTGACTGAAGATTTTGGAGCAACATAGGCTAATGAGGGTTGGCCCAAAGCCCCTTAAATTAAGTACAGAATTCATGTTAACCCTAACAACAAGAAACCATAGGGATCAATAGATGTTGCTGGTAGTACTGTTTCCCCTTGTGTGCTTTGGACCTGGAGGGGGTAGGGTTGGGGCAGATAACACTATCCCCTTGTGCACCGCAGTGCTGGTGGGTACGGTGGCACTTTGTTTTCTGCACAGGAGCATAGCGACCATTTGTGCACTGCAGTGCTTAGGGGCATCTGGTTATGGGTAAACTACAGGTCCTAGTTTCCCTTTTTAGGTCTCGCCTGGCGTAGGTTGCGCACATGCGCAGTCTCGCTGGCAAGATTTAATGATTTGGGGTATTTTGTGTAAGGGGCATTAAGCCCCGCCCCTCTTTTCCATTGGCCGGTGTCACCCTTTACTCTAAACAGTGGCCAGCCATTGGAAAAGAGGTGTTGGTGACGTTTTCGGTTGGCTTTCTGAGCCGTCCCATTTGGACAGGCTTGTCTGCCTTCTGTGCGTCGTGAAAGCTTTATTATCAAGGAAAGTGAAAGCGGAGCGTGCTTGTTTCTGTTGTTTACAGAGGCGCAGCCTGCAGTAGTGCTTGATGCCTGGTGAGGTGAAGGCCAGAGACCCGGATGAAGGAGCGGGGTCAGGTTGAGGGGTGCCCAGGGCTGCTGATCCGAGGCTCACAGCCCGTTTGTTCCAGCAGCCTTCCCCAGCTCTGTGTGCACTAGTGGGGGCGGGGGTGACATCTCAGCCCACCTCTGCCTTACAACCCCGGCTCTCCTTTGCACCCAGCATAGATGAGATCCAGAGGCCGGGGGATCACGATCTCCGAGGCCCAAGCCTGCCAAGGGTGCGGCTCAGGGGTCACGGGATGCGCCTTGGCGGTGAAGCGTGGGGTGCGGGGCCAAGGGCAGCTCTCAGCTAGGGCTGCCTCTGTGCGAGGATGAGGGAGGAGAATAGATGCATTGCGAGCCGTTCAGAAAGTGAAACTAAAAGTGTCAGGGAGGGAATCCAGGATAGCGATGAGAACGGTTGCAGGCGCTACTGCCGCCTCATTGTGCCGGGTGCCCTAAGAGCTCCAGGCAGGCGATGCAGTGTGAGGGGTGCTACCCCCTCACACTGCAGTGCCATCGGGGTGATGCAGCACGGAATACGCACCCCGGTCTCCTCTCCGCGCAGTGCACTTGCGGTGGACCAGGGGATATAGGCAGAGTGTTCCCGGTCATCGCCTTGGAGTGCACCCAGGGTGAAGCAGGGCTAAGCACTGCTCTCTCCTATCCGTGCACTGCACCCGGGGTGATGCAGGGGACAAGCAGAGTTCCTGTTTGCCTCTTCACGGTGCTCCGGGGTGAAGCACGGCTTGAACCGGGAACTAGAGCTTCCTCATTGTGCAGTGCATTCTGGGCCTAGCAGGGGGCAGATGGGTGCTTCTAGTTCCTCGCCGCTCTGTGCACCCGAGTAGAGGTAGGGATGTACTAGGCTCATCGGTACCGTGCAGTGCTTTCAGGTGAAGCAGGGGGCGGTCACCTGGTTATTGCTGGTGTGTGTTGGGGGGTGGGTTTATGGCAGTTTCTCTGCGTGAGGTGATTTTGTGTTCGTGTGCGCATGCGTGAACGTGTGTGTGGCCTTGTTTGATGTGGGTAGACTGTTGTGTGTCTGTGTTTGAGGATGCATGTGTGTGCGGTGCATTTTTTATGTACGACCGTGGTTTGTGTGCCTCGGGCAGTGTACTTCCTGTGCAGTTTGGCGTGCGACGGCCGAATTGTAGAGTATGCACCTGGGTGTGCAACGTTCTTTCTTTGGATTGTATGTGGGCATTTTAGTGCCCCTTTCGTTGTGAAAGTACGTTTATATTGGTATGTATGCGTGTGAGTTTGTGTGTGTGTGAATGTGTGAATGTGTGTATCGGAGCGCGGCATATCGGAGCGCGGCGCCCCCTTTAGGGACACCGCGCTCTGTTTGTTTATTTATTTTACACCAGTGCCCCTGCGCTTCTTCTACCCGGGGAGGGATTTGCACTTCCAGCTTGCCGCTGTCTACATTTTGTGACAAAGGCATTCCCAATTGAATGGCTGCCCTCCGCTCCAGCCTTCACTGAGTCCTGGTGCACAGCAGCCAGTCTTTGCAGGGTCCTGGCTTCACAACCGCTGCTGCATAGCAGACTCGTTTCTCCTCACTCACCCTCCTCCGCATTCCAGCATCTGGGGGACAGCCATGTTCGGAACTGAATCTTCCTGTAAGTAAACGCACCTGGCTCCTCGAGCCGCCCCCTTTGGATCAGTTTCATTCCTGCCCTTCGATGCCTCTTGCACTTTTGGGGGGAAGTAAACGCTGGGGCCCTCTCACACCACTGCAAGCATCTCCTCCTCCCTACAGGCATCTCTAGCGCCTAGATACTGGGTGAGTGCTGCAGGGCGGAAATCCGGAGTGTGGGTTCCAGCGCCTAGATACAGGGTGCATGCTGCAGGGCAGAGACATGGAGGCTGGGTTCCAGCACTTGGACACAGAGTGCCTACTCCAGAGCGGAAAGCCGAAGTGTGTGTTCCAGAGCACGGGTTCTAGGGCAGGGGACCTGTAGGTTCGGTCGCAGGAGATGGGGTACCAGTGACCATGAGCTGCCCCTCAAAATGGAACAAGGAGACTGGCGAACCCCTCACCTTCCTCGGGTAAGACCTGCGAGGCGCTATGTTTCACATGTGTTGGGCTGGGCGTGGAGTAACAGCTCAGGTGGTTCATGCACGTTTAGAGGTGTGTGCGAGGGTGGAATGCACAGCTAGTTCAGTACCTTTTGACCCTCTGCATGACGCTTTTTCAAATAATTTTACACAAACATGTAGGGGGACTTGAGCTCGGGTGCTCCAAGCACTTCGTACACAAATCCTGAAAACTTAAGTCGCTAATTACTCTCCAAATGTCGGAGTGTGACTAGCACCGTGAGGTGCTATATAAAGCAGCTCCCAGAGTGAAATACCTCTAGTTATCCACGCACCTGCTGCAGAAATCGATGTGCGACCCGTATCTCGGGTGGGAGTTAGAGCAGAACGGTTATAGCCTCTACCCCCGTGGGAAGTAAATAGCAGGAGCCTGAGGTCCCTCGCGTTACAGGCAGCACGACAAGGGCTTGTGGAATGCGGCTGATTCTTGCGTGACATCTGCCTCTGCTTTCTACACTACATCCCTAAGTCTCAGCAACGCCTTACCGCAGGGTGCTCGAAGGTACGTCTAGAGGCCCTACCCAATCCAGGTGTCAGGATAAACCGCTTAGCACTCTGGGACTTGTAGTTTAGTATGAGAACAATAAAGTGAATGCGAAGAATAAAATAAAACGAGGGCTGGATTAGCAGTTCGAGACTGAACAGGCCTAACTTCAGAGCTTTGCCTAAAATTATAATACATGTATAGCTGGCAAGTTTTCCCAGGTCCATGAGCGACTAGTTCTGTCAGTTCTGTTGTTTTCCTTAGAACTGTAAAGCGATCCGATACCTTCGGGTCTAGCTAGCGCTTCATAACACAACAAAATAATAATAATTCTGGGCCATTTAGTCTTGATTTTATACATGGTTAAATGAGACTGCAAGTTGCAGAATTGCAAGGAAAACCGGGCCTGGCCTAACAGGTCACTCAAGGACCTGCTAAACATAGCACCTATGTACATGTAAGATGCGTGGCGCTGAGTGAGAAGACAATTTATATATCAGTCACATTGGATCGAAGGGCTTGATGTTCTTTTGATTTTTGCAGTAACTGTGATTTTCAGTGTTGTGTAGTTTATGTGGCGTTGGTGTGTGCTGCTGGGTTTTAGTGGTTATTGGCTATGCAGATAAAAGATCTTACAACTGAATAGTACAGATGTTATCTTGCCTGGCAGGATGAAGGACTGAGTTGCACCTGCTCGGATTCAAACATTATTCCTCGATGGCAGCAGTGCGCGCCTAACCCACTGAGCAGTCTTGCCAACTATTCCCAAGGGATTTGCATTGGCATTCCTCCCAGCGCAATCTTTGTACCCACTGCCCACACACTCCCGGGGAATCCTGCCGGACTCCCTCTCTGCCCCGCGCCAGCAGACCCCACCCCTAAGCGAACATGAGAAATGCTCTGAACAAGATAAATGCGCGCCCGTCCATCCTCAGCTGTCACACCGAAAATCTAATTTCCCAAACGCTCTGAGTGCTTTTAATCTGCTGCTGGCTGTTTGGGGGCGACTGATTCCGAAGTGCGGGTTTGCGACCTGTACCCTGTGCTTCGCAGAATGTGCACAGAACTTGGAGTGGAGAGAGGAGTTCTCGCATCCAGGGGCGTAGCTTCAATTGGTGCAGCAGGTGCTGTGGTACCGGGGCCCAGAGCAGCCCTCTAAACTCTAATTTATCGCTGTATTTTATCATTTCTACATTATCCAGGGGCCCATTTCCTTCTTTTTTGTAGGGCGCATTACACACTGGCTACATTACTGCTTGCAACCATCTAGCGCCTTAACTCCCAAATTTGTAGGGGGTGTCTGTGGACACTGATTCGCTCCAATGTTGATTGCACCATTCGATGGTACCTAGTGTTTCCACTGAGCATCTGAGATGTGGGCATAACATATGCACTGTCACGCCCTAATGTAATTGATCTGTTCAAGTACCTTGACAAGGTTTCACAGTGCTTCTTAGTATAGCGCCAGGATGCTCGCCTAAAAGTGGCAGTGCGCTTTAGAGATGTTCCATTCATTCATGTCTCTTGCCTGAGCTCCCCATCTCCGGTGTGATTTAACCTGGCTACATGCCGCCCCCGCCCCTGCAGTCACCGACAGACAGTGAGTGACTCCGCCCATTGCAGTGGGAAATCGTCACATCTTTGTAGGGCCGGCAGCTCATTTTCCTGTAGGAGAATAAAACCACTGTTAAATGGACACATAGTTCCCACATTGCTTGTCAGAAGAACCAATGCTGCTGGCGAAACTACCATTCGGAAGTTTGCCTCCTGAAGGAACGTCATTGATTGGAGAAGGTGGGCCAGGTACACTGTGCCAACTTGAGGGGCAGCGTTGTATAATGGAATGTATCACTCCAAACACTGCCATTGCAGAAACCACAGTGCTCCGCAACATGGAAGCATTCCATCTGTGGGTGGTGTCAGAAATACTTGGTGGAGACCGCATACCTGCCAACTAAAACAACAAGCATTAAAAATGCAATAGGTCTCACCTTTCATTAAGTTAAGGCCATTTGCTTTGCTATACAATACCATGGCTTTAACTTAATCAAAGGCGAGACCTATTGCATTTTCAATGCTTGTTTTCTTCCCTGCTGGAAGGGAAGGGCCTGCATGGCCCCCATTTATGTGCTCACTGCTGTGGTGGCAAGGTGCTGAATTGTGCACTGAAATGCATTGTGCTTAGCAACCTTTTGCACTCCATTGCTGGGGGCAGACACAGTGCCTCGCTGTGCTCTGCAGTATGCTTCCTTTGCACAATCCATGACAGAATGAACAATCCATGTTTACTGTTGGTCTCTGGCTTTCGTATCAGACTCCACTCTGCAGAACATAAGGCATGTCCCATTGGGCACTGCAAGGCTTGGAGACCAGGGTCACTTTGTGCTCGGAGGGTCTTGGACAGGTATGATAGCATGATATTGTGCTCTGCAGTGCTGGAGCTCAGTCGCTTAGTGCACTATAATGCTGCTGCAAGATGATATTTTATGTACTATAGCATAGTGGGCATGGCTTTTGTGTGCTGCAGTGATGGGAAAACAGTGCCCCTTTGCACAATGGAGCGCTGCGGCAGCCACTGTTCTCTGCAAGGCTGATGGTATAGTGGCCCTCTGGGCATTAAACTGCTTGGAGCAAGGATGTCTTCTGAACAGAATTCCATATTGCAGTTTTGGATATCTCTGACTGATATCCTATCATAATGAAATCTTTGACTGAATACCACTTTTGGAGGAAGCTTTCTCTTTGGAGTCCTCAAATTATTTGACCTGGCCTCTTGCTCCATCCAGTTCCTGTTTTTTTTCTCCCACGAAAGCATATCATTATACGAATCTTGTGGCTTACGACCTGCTTCGCAAAACTGACATTCACTGGAATGACTGATAATGCGTTTAGCCCCTTACCCCACCCAGAAACAAATGATTCAGATATCTATAATGCGTTTAGCCCCTTACCCCACCCAGAAACAAATGATTCAGATATCTATAATGCGTTTTGCCCCTTACCCCACCCAGAAACAAATGATTCAGATATCTATAATGCGTTTTGCCCCTTACCCCACCCAGAAACAAATGATTCAGATATCTATAATGCATTTAGCCCCTTACCCCACCCAGAAACAAATGATTCAGATATCTATAATGCGTTTAGCCCCTTACCCCACCCAGAAACAAATGATTCAGATATCTATAATGCGTTTTGCCCCTTACCCCACCCAGAAACAAATGATTCAGATATCTATAATGCGTTTTGCCCCTTACCCCACCCAGAAACAAATGATTCCCATATCTGATCACAAAGTCTCATCCAACTCAATCTTTCCATACCAAGACCAGTCTGAACATGACAAGGCCCCTCCTCCTGGTATCACCTCCTATGGCTCTTTCAACAACACCCTTCTGTTGGCATTCGACTCTCTCTCTGCCACTGAATTGACTATACTATAACGTAGGATCCTCCAACGAGTAGCTTTCCTATATGCACTTCAGCCTACGAAATTAGAAGCTTTTGCTTGGCTGAACTAATATGAATACCAAAAGTGTATACTAGAAATGAAAATGAGTGTATTTTCAGAACTCATAAGCTGATGTTTGGGGGAAATGGTTGAATTTTCATCATATATTTAATGCTGATATTTGAGAGATAAATCATCTGGCATTGAGGAGACAAATTACTAACATTAATACCTTAGTGCCATGGGCAACTGCAACTATGACTGTTCTGTAATACCCATGTAAAGGCATTACAAACTGGGAAATCCTGTTTTTACGCCACTGCCAGCAGCCCTGCCTGATGTACTGACATGATTCCTGCTGGTAAATGTGCATAGGGTGGCTTAATGTACTCTTGCCTGACATGAAAAGGATTACAACATTAATAATATTAGTGACGCAAGATGATTTTCAATGAATATAAGTAGCTCTTATTACAGAAAAGGTTGAAGCCACCTGCTCTAAAGTCACCCTTATAAGCAGCTTTTTTACCCCACTCCCTGCTCCCATACACTCTACCTAATGCCTCTCAATCTGCTCAGCGTGCTTCAGATCAACATGCTTCCTTTTATTTCCATTCAGGTACGTAACATTTTAGATCAACGGTAGTTAGACCACTGCTGCAAACTGATCACAGATCGCTCTTCTCCATCCAACCATAACAACGTGTGACAGCTTCATTTTGTCTCCAAGACACACCACCAGCAGATCGTTTTCAATCTATTCAACATTTACAATCTGGTTTCTGTGCCTTCCACTCCATTGCCCGGGCTCATACATGAATCCAACTTTATCATATTTGAGGCTGCGCTTTCCAGATAGCGCAAGCTGGTTGCAAAAGGCCTATTGTGACTTACCACCCACTGTCTGTTGCTTCTACTACCCGCTCCTCCAATGACCCTCACACCCACTATTTTTTTTTTTTATGTAAACTTTTTTCTTGGGGAGGACTATTCAGCAAATTGGTGCCAGTCACTCAGTTTTAAAATAAAAAGTGCTTTATTGCTTTTTTAATTTACTGATCTATCTGTGGTTGGAAAAAAACAAGGTGCCACATCATTTTGTAGGCATCCTTTCTTAATGTTATATGCGTACACCCAAAAAATTATGCAGCTGTGTCATCACTCCTTTTTACCCCCAAACTTTTGGCCATGCTGTACACCATCGCCATAAGGTATTGGCACACCCAATACGTCCCCAAGACAAGACTTACTGGCTTTGCCAATGCTTGTCTTCCTAACTCACTAACTGCTCTTTATAATGCAGCTCTTTACCTTCTACTGGGAAATGCTTTTAAAAACGAGAAGTTTTATTTCCTGTATCTTCTGTCACTCTCAGCCAATCAACCCTATAGTATTCCCACTGACATTCCGACGCCCTCCTCTGCTGGAAACATTAGTACTATTCAACTTCCATCTCATTGTATGCCTTCTCATCTGAAAGAACGAACGCACATGATGCCTTAACTGCAGGAGAAAAGAGATTCGCTCTAGCATCCCGTGTGCTTCGATGATACCATGTAGGGTATCATTCAGCACACCATATCCAAGATTACCACCCCAATTATTTGTAACTTTTGACAGTCCCAATGATGGGCCATCAGCCACGGCCGTAGTTAACTGACGCTACTGTCTCAATGCTGCAGGCTGCCCTGGAGCTCAGCATAAATGCAGATTCCTGCCTGTGACACCTTAGTTGCTCACTTCCAAAATTCTAGCAGAATTTGTTCTCTCTCAGTATTCTGCCCCCATGAGGGCCTGCAATCCATTAATTACAAAATATTGTATTTATTTATTTGAGGATCTTACCCTAGGGCAATTATGTAAGGGTTCAAATGGTGGACCCATAAGTCTGGTAAGTTCAATGTTGGGATTCTGAGCAGGTGCAGGGGGAAGTCTAGGTGGAATTACTCTTTTAAGGCCTTCCATGAATGTCTTACTAACTGGTACCTTAAACATTGATAAATGTTGTCTGTTTTGCAGGTATGCTGCTACCGCAGCTAGATGTAGGCGTATTGAAGTATACGCTAGTCCAGAAGTCTGCAAATGAAGCAAATAGCAAACAATGCTAAGCTAAGGCGCTAGTGTTTGATTATATGCAAACTGTACAGTCTTCTCTGCAATCCCACCGGTTATTACGCGATCATACTCCAACACGTGTTATTCTAAAATAGGTCAAACGTAACATGTTCTTATGGTAGCAAACGTGGACGTGCACAGGTGCTATTTAAAGGGATTGCAAAACAGGAGCTCAAAGAAGACATTACGCCCAACTATTATTGTTAATCACAGTACATAAGTACCAAAAGGAGAGCATAATCTGGCTTTCCATACATATATTAATATTAATCAGGGCGTAGTACTTATATTAATCACTTAAAAGATGCCAAAGCATTTAACCAATAGATTCCACTTATTCATACGCAATCGCAAATAAGTCCTGCCCTCGACTTCCACAAAAAAGTACTAAGTACACTTAACAGACCCAGCAATTTTGACACATTATACCAGACACCCCTGACCGTGTACAATTAAAGAAGACAAAGTCTATGTGGTTAGTAGTTCTCACTGGTGCCACAAAGGTGCAATAAAACGTGTTTCCGTGTAAACTTTAAAGCTGTTTGTGTCAAACATTCTGTTTTCTTAGTTTCTTTAGTAGAACATTCCTGTGTTCCTTCTGGGTCATGTCTACTTCCTGTTTTGGGAGTTGAGGAGGATTCAAAACATAAAATTAGAAAGTCTGACAAAGGCATGAGCACAAAAGCCTTTAACCCTACACGAATTCCACGACGGGCCTAAAGATTGTACACTATGTGGGAGCAGTAAAGAGGACCTTGTCCACCTTGTCTGTATTTGTCCTGAATTATCTCAAGAACGAGTCACTTTCCTAAAACAAGCCATGAAAATTAGAGGCATAAGAACATGCAGATCGGCAATTATGGCGGCCTTGGACCCAACAGACACCCCATTGAATTGCCAACTAATAAAGTTCCTCTCAGCTCATGCTCAAGCACTAAAAGGAACCCTGTGCCCTGATTACAAAAAGCAAATAAGACGGTCCGCGCTGAAGCCGATCGTACTCCCTAACAAAATGCAGAATAATATCAGAACGCTGGGAGGAACACTCTTCAATCCTACACAGTGGCTTAGGGACCAAAAAAACGCTCCAGACTCACCAAACTGTAAACTACGCATGTTAAAAACATCTCCATTTTTTAACAATGATATTCTTCACACGTGATTTTTTGTAAAAACAAAAGGCTTTTATGATATTTAGGTAAAAAAAAAAATGGAAAAAATAATTTTCTTAATTGTGGCACTCTGTTTTAGTAATTGTATTGTTATGGTTTTAATTAACTGAAACAAACTTTTGACTTGA
This sequence comes from Triturus cristatus, assembly GCF_964204655.1. Classification (NCBI taxonomy): domain Eukaryota; kingdom Metazoa; phylum Chordata; class Amphibia; order Caudata; family Salamandridae; genus Triturus; species Triturus cristatus. The sequence continues at coordinate 1,353,522,322 of NC_140590.1, forward strand.
CTTGACACTACACTAATTCCACATCTCTAGAAGGTTCAAGTTACTCATAAACAAAACAATACAGAAGTACACATTGCGTAACACTGTAAATTACTTTATGTCAAAAAATCGAAAATGTAAAGGTGTAGGGAATGTTAACCATAAAGCAAGATCTTTACTTTCTGACTACAGGCATATCAATGCTTTCAGTAACAAAACTCCCTGCTGGTTCCCCAAGCTGCAAATAATATTGATGGGAAAACGTGGACATTTGATGGTTACGAAGCAAGGTCCATTACAAGCAAGCAACAGGTTTTGACTTTTCTGAAATTCGCACTTGATGTGTGCAACACTGCAGCTTCCTCATGGTGAAGAGGGTGAGGGGTTGGCCAGCTACCTTACACAACCAAGCAGGGTGGATCGCCTCTTTGTCTCAGGTCACATGGGGAAGCCTGAACTTCATAAATGTTGTAGAATGCCATTTGAGAACCACTCGAGGCGAAATAACCTTCTTTTGAGCACTTAATCACCCAAACGATTGCTTGGGGAAAATAAAAAATCAGACACAGAACAATGTGAAATAAAAATGCACTAAGTAAAAATATATTGCTCCACGTCAGTTTAGCCGATCACACCATCTTTCAGTCATACGCCTAAAATAAAGAGAGAAGCATTAAGTGACAAATGCGTGTGCAGTACGCCCTTACCAGTCCAAACTTCACATGAAGATCTGTGGGTCCACACTTCAGAACACCATCCTGAAGACACCCATCAAACATCTCAACAGACATAGTTGCCCTCGCCAGGACAAAATAGTCACGTATTCACACAGATATGTAGAAAAAGGGCTGCTTCTGGTTCTAGGAGCATGTATTTGCACAAACAAGACTGTTTTCTTACCTGGTATGGTGGGATCCACTAAGGTATTAGGAATCCGCCACTGATCCACCTGCAGCTTCAGGGCATTGACCTCATCAATGTCACCAGGTACTCTGTAAACAAACACACACTGGCATCAGCACACCACACATGTCTGTGCACTCTCCCAAAAATATGCACACGGACTGTTTAGGTAATATATGCCACTGAGCAAATGCAGATATTTTCCTGAAATCCATTACAAGAGGTAACATATAGTGATCTACTTGTAACTGTGGGTTTTCAGCGTCATTTGTCACACGTTTATATACCTGCATTCGTTCACACTTGAATCCTATTTTGGAATTATATTACATTTATGTCTTTATGTTCGATCTCCATTTCAATTTATTTTAATGACTGTGCACATAAAATAAAGAATTAACATTCTTGATTGCAGTGGTGTCTATATATAACCATATCTCAAATTGTACATTATTCTTTCGGGCAGTTCCATACTGTGACAGATCTTGAGTAAACACGCCTTCAATAAAAGTTCTGTAAGCACTAAAACACACCTGAATATTCCTTCAGTCTGCTCTCCACCCAGCGCCAGGACCTGCTCCGAGAGCTGCGTCTGCACCCATGGCAGCTTCCGGTCTGGGTACAATTCCTGCTGCCGCAACATGATCTCTTCCAGGGAGCTCCCGAACAGTGACGGTGTCAGAATGGCATTCCGCGCATGCTCGATCTCTTCGAGGGTCGGTTTCCGGATGCCCTGGAAAGCAGAAGTGATGCAGTCATAAGTGTACGTGTACTGATCAGACGTGAAAACGTCTAGCATGGAATGTTTGCAAAGACATCATTCAGCACACCATATCCAAGATTACCACCCCAATTATTTGTAACTTTTGACAGTCACAATGATGGGCCATCAGCCACGGCCGTAGTTAACTGACGCTACTGTCTCAATGCTGCAGGCTGCCCTGGAGCTCAGCATAAATGCAGATTCCTGCCTGTGACACCTTAGTTGCTCACTTCCAAAAGTCTAACAGAATTTGTTCTCTCTCAGTATTCTGCCCCCTTGAGGGCCCGCAATCAATTAATTACAAAATATTGTATTTATTTATTTGAGGATCTTACCCTAGGGCAATTATGTAAGGGTTCAAATGGTGGACCCATAAGTCTGGTAAGTTCAATGTTGGGATTCCGAGCAGGTGCAGGGGGAAGTCTAGGTGGAATTACTCTTTTAAGGCCTTCCATGAATGCCTTACTAACTGGTACCTTAAACATTGATAATTGTTGTCTGTTTTGCAGGTATGCTGCTACCGCACCTAGATGTAGGCATATTGAAGTATACGCTAGTCCAGAAGTCTACAAATGAAGCAAATAGCAAACAATGTTTTTAACAGTTGCATTAAACCGGTCAATATATTTACCACAACAGTAGAAGACAAATCTCTTCCACTTTGCAGCGCAACACGCTCTGGTTGTAGGTTTACATGCCTCTTTGCCTGAGTTTCCTAACCACAAATGGAAGAAGAGGAAGAGGTGGAAAAGCGTAGGCATATATCCCTGACAGTTCATCCATAGAGCATTGCCCTTGGATAGTGGGTGTGAGAGCCATAAAGCAAACTTTGGGTATTTTGGGTTGTCTGCGGTTGCAAAGAGGTCTATCTGTGAAACCCCCCATTTGTGGATGTATGGGAGGAGGACTACTGGGTGGAGTTCCTACTAGTGGAATTGCTGTCGCATCCTGCTGAGGAGGTCTGCAAATCCGTTGTCAGTCTCTGGAAGATGCTCCGCTAACAGATGACTGTTGTGACGTATTAAGCAAACACAGGGAGATAATGTATGCAGCGCTGAAACTTTTCTGACACGCACCCCCAGTCACAGATCTGAGTTGAATCCATCATTGTTATTTAGCTAACTTTGCCACCCCAGTTCAGACCAAGCTATATGCAAATCAGTCTTGACCCTGTGTCTCATGGGAACAATCCAGCCCGAACTGACAAGCCATGTCTTCCCTGGACCGGAAACAAGCATCCTGGGATCGGTTTTTCGGGTAACACCCCTCATCAGCCAGGCTAGCTTGAATCCAGTGGCAAAGTGAGCAAGTTCTGTGTATTCCACCACTGCAGAGAGTGATGTGTGCAGCTGTCTAGCCAGAATAGATCGCGTACTTGACTCTGTGACTGAGACCACTGTTACAGAGTGGCTGAGTGCCCTTTGGCGAAAGGTTACTTGAGGTGGGTGCGGTGTCGAGGGGGAGGTGGTGCCATACTCACAGACAGCTGAGCTGGGAGAAGGTCCAATCTCCAGGTCGGAGCCAGAACTTTCTCCAGGGGAGAAAGCCTCTTCTTCCTCAGCCAATGGTTGTGGGTATTGCTCCCCCCCCTTGACGTCCTTGGGACCGAAGAGGTCTGGGGTACTGTCTCTGCCCCTACGTGAAATCTCTTGTCGACGAGCGTGATGATCGTGAAGAGTCTTTTTGGTGTGGAAGGAGCGGCAATCGTCGCAGGCAGGCTCATTGTGTTCCAATGACAGGCACAGATTGCAGACATGATGGAGATTAATCCGATGATGTTTCGAGTGGCAGCGAGGACAATATTGAAATGGTGTCCGTTGCATTACCGTCGAGGCATGGTGGAGAGAAGCAACAGGGGGTGGGAGTAAGCCCAAGTGGCAAAGCCGAGGAGGGCCTGTCATCGACCCGGACCCCACTCAAGCAAAGTAATCAGATATCGATCCAAGATGGAAAGTAAGGGTGATGTGATCAAAGTACAATACAGGTGGAGGAAAGGAACCTCATGTACCAAAATAGCACCGAGACGGTGTTGACCCGAAGCACAGGAGTACACGTCCAAACCCGATGGTGGAAAGAAAACAATCTAATAGTGGAGTCGCTGACCATGTGCATTATTACCAAGAGGGGGAGTCCCAGTACCTTCAGACTCAAAAGACGTCTTTAAAGAGAAACAACTTGCACACATCCGGGCCCAATACTAGATGGCAGGAGTATGAACAGCATGTGTATCTATAGCCACACATGCTTCCAACATAATTTTATCTCTAATGGCTCATCCTCTAAGGTAACAGAGTTGTTCCTGAAGTGAGGACTAACTTTAGAACTATATTGCCATCAGAAGAGTTCTGATTTGAGTACTATAAATTAAATGTGTTTGAGACAAAAGAGCTATTCTTATGGCCTGACCCCTTGGAACTTGCATAAATATTCTTATTTCACAACTTATTGATCACTTTGACCTTCATGTTTGTGTGTATAAATAAACGGAATTAAAGCCTAATTGCAATGCCCATCCCTTCCTTTCAACTGGTAAATGCAGATTAAATTGAGACGTTCATGGGGGCGAATTCTATAGGGAGAAGAGTCAAAAACACCTGCCCATGGTTATCTATGTATGCATGGTTATAGTGTCGTTTTATATCTAGGCTATTAGGTCAGTTGCTTGGACTTGGCATGATTTCACACTGACTTTTCACAAGGCCCATACGTATTATGGCCTCAGTTCAGACTCAAGAGATAAGTCATTACTGTCCTCAGATTCCACACACATTTGCATGTTTGTTATCTTAAATGTCATTTTATCCTTAAAACAAAAATCTGAATATATACTACCCTTTCCGGCCTAAAATCCTATTCATTCACTTTTAATTTCCAATTTGACAGCATAAGCTTCTCATTGTCCTGCTCTGAGCGTTTCACTTTGCCCTTGGTTATTCTTTGTAGCTTGATACTTTCCAAAGGATTGAACAAAGTACAGGACTAGAGCAGAAAGGAGGGCTATAACTGGACAAAATGCATGAGACGTAACACATGCCAAAGGGGCATCAGGATAGGAGTAGAGGCGAGAGGAAGACTGTAAGTGGGCAGAGTGCAGGAGGTATAGCACATCAAGCCAAAAGGGCAGGATAGGACTAGAGGTGAGACGTGGGTAGGGGACAAGATATGAAGTGACAAAAAAAAACGGGAGATTAGGGGACAAGGTAAGAGGAAGGCTACCAGTAGGCAGAGTACACAGGATATATATAACCTTCTGCCAAAGGGGAAGGATATGCATTTAGGGGAGAGGACTGTTATAAGTGGGTAGAGAGTATGATATAAAAAAACACATGTCCAAAGGCAAGTTAGGAGTAGGAAGAAAATAAGAGTATAGATGAGCAGGGTGCAATAGTGCAAAATGTTGGGATGGGAATGTCCCATATTTGGTCACTGGGCATGTTCCCCTGCCAAGTGTGCCTGACTGTATGCAAAACTGGTATCCTGCCCTAGCATCATGTTAATCTAGCATGTAAGCAGAGGTGAAAGCCTGTCCTTTCTAATGTGAGGTCTAGAACCTGTTTTGTGATGTGGAGGGACACACCAAGTGTGCCCATATAGAGGGTACTGGATTAGTATCCATACCCTAGGTGAGTCACTAAGATGGCAGCGTACTGAATTTTAGTAATTTATTAGTGTGGCTAGTCCCTTTTCTCTGTTTCACGGAGAGAAGCATCTCATGGCCCCTCTCATTTAAACTTTCACTGTTATGTGAACTCCAGATCCTTGCACTGGTATTTGATGTGAATGTCAAGTGCATGTCGGTGTAATGTCTGTGTAACAGATGTATGGAAGTAAGACTCTGCTAGTGAAGGGAGTCTGAGTACTGGTATCAGTGGGGTCCAATCTGAAAGCCCCCGGTTTAGCATGGCACTAGATAGAGGGTGGATACAGCTTCCCAAAACAGTGAAGTGTATTGAATGTATTTCTGTTACTCGAGGTCCAGACACGGATGTGAAGGAGGATGGAAACATCCCCCTAGAATTTAGCGAGGACCTTGTCAGCAAAGGCTGCTGATTAATTCTTCTTGAGTACTGCCATTTGGTAGATGGTAGGGGTAAGGGGAAGATTTGCAGGTTCTGTTGTTCAAAGTAAGGATGTTTCTACTAGAGTCTGTCCTTTTGTCTGTCCCTGATTACTGCTTCATGATGGCTGATAACAGCCCGATACAGAGACATCACATTTCACTGTGCCTTTGTTCTGGATATTACTGCTTGGAGCCAGCATCATTGTTCCCTGTTGCGAGAGCCCTCACTTTGCACAAAGGCTGTGTCTTAGGAGCAGACAGAAAATGTGTCTTAGGAGCAGCCAGAAAATGACACCTGAAAGAGAACCAAGCCAAACTGGTTCAGAAACCTTAGACAATGGATCACATCTCTGTTCTGGAATAGGCGTATAGAAGTGGTATTCCAAACCACACCCTTTTTTCCAGTTCCAAGTTCTTGATCAACCAGGAAGAGAATGTTATGTATAGAGAGTAGAGACTGCCAAAAAGCAAAGCCAAGAGCGATCTGTGAGAGGACAGGTTCTCCCGGTTTCCCTAAAAGGTTTTGGTCATGAACCACATCAAGGCTTCTACAGAAATCAAGCATCGAGAGGGAGTGACACCCTGATCTGGCTGAAACTGGTGCTGCTGCAGCTGAAGCCCACGTGCTTAATCTACACCTAGGTGTGTGAGTTTGGTGGAAGCATCTATTGAAAACATATGCAAGGTTGACATTGGCAGCGACCACAAGCATTCCACTTTCACATGGCCTAGGGAGGCCGCAACTGCAGAAGATGGGAGTTCCTGGAGGGAGCCACTGCACTGTAATCCCTCAAGTATTCAAAGTCTCCACTGAACACCGAAAGCTTAGAAGCCACCACTGCACTAACGGACAAGTTACTTACCTTTGGTAATGCCTTATCCAGTACAGGCTTCAAGTCTCTATCAGATAGGGCCAGTGCATATTTCTGCCCTGAACCTGCCCGGACTGTAACTTCCACATGCAGTTAACCTCAGGGCTAGAAAACTGTGCGTGAAGGAGAGGCTGAATAGCAGACAGAGGTCTGCTGCATGAAGTAAGGCTTTCTTTATGAATATTTTATGGGGTGAAAAGCAAACTGAACTGTTGGATGCATATACACGTTGGGGGTTACTGGGTGAACTGTACCTGTGGCTAGTCAGGTGCCATGTCCCCAGTTAAATGCCAGGGCCAATAGTGGCAAGGGAATGCAGTTAAGCGGAGGAGGTGGCCTTCAACTAAAGGTTGTAACGCCTCGAGATCAAAAGCAGGATATTAACCTTGTGTTGCCTTTCCCTATTGCCACATGCAGTATTAAGTAATACATTGTATTTAAAGTACTTTCGTGTATTCAAAAGACAAGCAATCGGCTGGACAATATATTATTGTGTCTGCTGGTTGAATGTTCAGTTCTGAGCTCTTGTCCCCGATGCTACCCCCTGAGTAAGAAGCATTTGACTGCTCGCTCTTGCTACGCTGAAAGTCAAGTACAGAAAGGCTGCACTTGGCCCAGTTTGCAGAAACTCACTAAGACAGTCCTCCGGACAGCAATTTAAACGAGTGGAGCTCAGCAGTGTCTGAAAACTCATTGGCCTACCGAACCGGGTCTGTCACAAACCTACAACCCACAGTGCCAGGACAGGAGTGGGGGACAAAGCAAGGGTTTATAACCTCTGGCCCGGGGTGCCCATAAGCACAGTGCACGTGAGAAGAGGATACTCTTACAACGTAAATAGGATCAAGATGTAGCCCTTCTGTAGGGAAAGTAATGACCCTGAACTTGAAGGCCTCAGTGGGGCCATTACACCACACTAAGTAAAAGGAACGGTTCTTTTACAAACAGTGTAATTAGACTCTGGTGTACCAGGGAGGAAGGAAAGAGTCAACAGTTGTAAATGAAAAAATATGTACAGGGTTATCATATAATAAGGTTTCCAGGCCTCAACGACATATCCTAAAAAACAAGAATTCTCCTACAAAACCTATTTCCACAAGCAATGTGGCTTGTAATCGGTTTGTTGCCTTCTTTTGTTCTTATGAAGGTTAGACGTAGAAGGACGAAAAATTCAGTTGCACTACACTTTAGAATGTTTTCATCCAAACCGCCGTTCTCAGGCTTATCTAGTTAGTTCTCTTTTTTTCCTCTTGTTAGGTCTTCCATTTGTTTTATCAGTGTTGTGTCTCTTGTCAATGCTGCCATTCTAGTTCCCTCAACTTTTTATTCTCGCTCTTTTGTCTCACAGGATCTCCCCTTCATTCTCATTTTTTGTCTTGCTCCTTTAATCACTAGTCTTAACGCTCAGCCAATCAGGCTATCTCACTCTAATTCTCTCTACTTTTCCCTCTTAGATGGTCCTTTTCGATATTTCTGCTACTCTTATCTTTTTTATAATAATTCTCTTTTGTGTTGCCTTCATCGCTAGTCTCTTCTCTATGGTTCTGTGTTTTTCCACATTCCTCTATGTTTTTCCTTTTCCTGCCTCTTATTCACTTTAGCACATATTTCCTCACTCTTGGTATCTCTCAGGCGATCGTTCGCTCTCCTTTCATACTTTTCTTGTTTTCTCTTGCTGTCTCACTTTTGTTTGCTCCACCCACCCACACTCCGGTTCTCTTTTCCTGCAGAATTGTCCCTTGCCCTTTTCTCTCACCCTTCCAAGAATCCATCTTCCCTGGAGTAATTCTTACAAGCAGCAGCTGCTACAGTTTTTGAGGAGTGTTTCGCACTCTCTGCCTTTTGCCCCCTGAAGGCCTCTGGGTACTACCCAGGGTGGGGAGTGGAGGAAAACTGAAATGCTAAGGAGTCTCCCGGTAACATCAACTGCTCCATAAAAGAAGGGCCTCGGGTTTAGCACAGTCAGAGAAACTGTGGTATATTCCAACTCTGCAGCCGCCTTCCTGGCCAATACCTCACCACAGACTGCCAATAACATCTGGATTTATTTAAGATCTGCAATAAATGACACTCACTAAACTATACATAGACAGAGTGGAGAACAACCAACAGCCAAGTGAATGCGTACTGGTCGGTTTTCAGTCTTACCTTCTTTCCTCCAGTAATCGCCACCTTTTGCAGTTTGCGGTAACAGTACTTTGCATAAGTACTTATGGGCAATCCTGAAAAAAGAAGTGAAAGGGAGCCGGAGTTAGAGCAAAGTCACAATGTAACATGGGTGAAAACAGAACCTGAAACAAACCAATTCTCGAGTGGTCGTGTGCGTGAGCAAGCAAAGGTATATTGCGCATGGAACCGGCTCTTACCCAGCCCTAACGCCCTTTTGACGCTGCCCCTTATATAGCGACATTTAAGAGCCTGAGATGTGACCAGTGCTTTAATAGGATCGGTACTGAGTACCGGCATCTTTTAATTTTGAAAGGGGAAGTACCGGCTCTTCTTAAGAGAAATGTAATACATTTAATTGGAGAGTACCAGCATTTCTCAAAAACAAGCAGGTACACTAGTACAGAGGACCTGCACGTCTATTTTCCATTTCAAGCACTGGATGTAACCGACACTGTCCCAAATATTCAGCGATCTTGGATAATGAGACACAATTGACTATAATGTACCCCAGCCATATGATACCACACTTTCACACCTCAGCATGTATCACGCTCTGCTCAGGCCTCACTGACTCCTAAAAGCCTAGCATACCTCATGCATACCACATTTTTAGAGTCTGACCTATTCTTAAAGAGATAGTTCAGAGTCTGCTTTGTGATAGCAAACTGGTTGAAAGAGCAGTGTTCCTAATGGACTAATGCATTTCAATGAAACATTTTTACAACTGTGGGCTGCACCACCAAACCATGTATCCAAAAATAATGATTAAATGTCCATCCAATGTTGGAAATATTTGAAAATTTCTTTATTCTTCCTTTGTTTTATTCAAAGTAGAGCACCAGGAAGCCAACGCGTTTCATTCCTTTAGACAAGAACTTCGTCAGGGCTGTAAAAATATTAAAAACAAGTGTATAGTACAATCTAATGTGTATAAAAACATACAAATATTATTACCACATTTGATACAATACCGTAAGACAGAAGAAAATAATAAGTGCGGAGACACCAAAATGCATAAAATGCTTGATAGTTAGCTACAGTACTTACTTTTCTTACTTTACTGCTTCTATGCTTTTTTGTATCACTCCGTTTTCTGTTTTCTACTATAACCTAGTTTCCCTTCGTCTCTTTCTCTAAATGGGTTACTACTGTAGCTTACTATCAATCATGTATATGAAAAAATGGATTACTACTGTAGCTTACTGTCAAGCATTTTATGAAAAGCTAATGACTAATGACTGTCCACCTGTTGTATTGCCTCAATCACTTACTTGGGAAGATAATGTGGTGTTCGTAGCAGTTTTTTTAGATTCTCCAACAAAGAGTATAAAACACATATAAGTTTTGTTGAAATACACTAATGCGCTCGATGAATCTGAGACATTTGCCTCTATATAGTCCGATGTCTTTCATCAGATCGATTATATATTGCTGTGTGTAGCAATATGTTGTGTTTTAATGTAGTTGTGTCTCCGCACTTATTATTTTCTTCTTCTGTCTTATAGTATTGTATCAAATGTGGTAATACTATTTGTATGTTTTTATACACATTAGATTGTACTATACACTTGTTTTTAATACTTTTACAGCCCTGACGAAGTTCTTGTCTAAAAGAACGAAACGTGTTGGCTGCCTAGTGCTTTACTTTGAATAAAACAAAGGAAGAATAAAGACATTTTCAAATATTTCCAACATTGGATGGACATTTAATCATTATTTTTGGACAAATGATTTGGTGGTGCAGCCCACAGTTGTAAAAAGTTTATTTTGGTCATTCAGACTGCTCATTGGAAACGGCAGGAGCAGTGGTGCTGCACACCCTGGGAGCATAGTGCTCAATCTTTGTTTGACTTTTTAGGGTATGAGAACAGAGAATACTGTATTCTAAATAGAGGGAGGTGCGTCACATACACTCTTTAGTGTTTGTATGGTTTTGCGGTTTCCTTTTTTTGGGTATAAATTCACTGAGAATGGTCTAAATCTAAACCAGAACCAACCAATCGCTAATCTTTACCTATTTGTATGCTACTGACACTTTCCTAGCTTTGCTGCCTTGAAGGGGGTGACCTGCTGACATTGTCCAGACATTACCAGGCTGCCATAAATTCTCTCCAACTTACCTACAGACCAGGAGCTTTACCAAAAGAGGCCCTTGATGCCTACAGCACGGAGTTAAAGTCGAAGACTTCAGTCACAGAACAAACACAGGCAAGCCAACATCTGAGGTTTCTACATTAGGGCGTGGGGGCGTTGACCCCCTGATTGCAGCCATTTCTTACATGCATTGCACCACACTATACATACAAAATGTGTGCATGCCACCACACGGAGCAGCCTCACCCGGCAGACAGTATTAGGCATGGCTTTATTGCTGACCGGCAGCTAAGGCTGTTTGACTGAACTGCGCATGTCAGGTTGGCCGGTATTTTGCTTATGGCCAATCCGACGTGCACAGTTTATGGTTTCCGTAGACATAGTAGTCAGCGAGCTGGACAAACAACAACAACAGCCCCATCAGCGCCAGATGGAGCGTTGTGATCACCTGTCTTAGCCAATCGTCACACTGCTCTTATGCTGTTTACTATTCTAAGCAGCATGAGTAGTGCTTTCATTGGCTGAGATGCATGGTGTTTTTTAGTTTCACTTTACCCGCCCAGCATGCATTGCTCAGCTCTTCACGAGGTGTGGATTTCAAAGAGTTGGGTGGCAGGTGTAAAGAAGATTGACTGCTGAGATAAGTTGATTATTATGTTTTTTTTTAAAAATAATACGTCTTGTTTGCATCATTTAATAGGAAAGTGCTCCAATACGGTTTGTACAGTTTGCGCTTAAAAACTGCAGAAACAATGTTAAGGACAAGGTAGCAACAATAAGTACCCTATGCCCCGCCATTTTCGAGAGCTATAATTTAATGTTACTCAATTTATCTACCTCGGAAGTATGGAAGGCTCAGATGTTCATGTCAGGATTCTGATAAAACAGACCTAGGTGTCTGCAACCAGTGTTTTGACGTTTGGTTATTCTGTTGGTTCATAAGGACTGGACATCAGCAAGGACTTTCTTTATAAGGTCATGAAACTCTGGGGCAACTTGTAGTATCATTTTTCCACATTAGGGGGCATCTATTCTATTAATCACAAGATGGCACCACGCCTTCCATTTTCTATACTGGGAGTCAAGCCCCAGTTGATGCACGAGATAGTCCGGACGCGAGGTCTGCAGAATAAACGTGCAATCGATATCGCAGAAAGCACAATTCAATATGCAGTCAGGAATTAATGGCAAGCAAACATTGAACCAAATGCCAGAAATAGTTCAATCTAGGTCACTTTCAAAGACCAGCTGCAGGCCATGGGCTGACTAGTACATCGATATGCTAGCGTCCTGGATCACAGCAGCAGTAGTCCACGAGAAAAGCAGTGCAGGTTGCTATTTCAATGTTGCCTTTTGAGCGGAGGACTGCGAATGGTGGAGAAACCTATGAACACAATCTGAAAAGAAAAGTGCGCCTCATTCTGTTTTCTTAACTAAATGTCAGTTACTATTGTTCACCACGGATGTGCTTGACATTGTGCCTATGTTTCGATTGCAAAGGGGTAGCAGTAACCCCATCCGAGCACACAACTTTACACATCGCAAACGCAGTGGGACAGCAGTGTCCCAGTTGCCAGATCGTTCTGCACTTTTTTTTCCACATGTAGAATGCATAATTTACTTTTTCTGTTAGCAATGTGCCAGTGTGACAATTACAGATTTAAGGGCTATTCGTCATCCTTGAATGGCAGATTCGTCCCCTTAGTATGGTCATTTTTCTTATCCAATGGGTTTTCCGAGAGTTGGCTTCAGGTTTGTTGCCTTTGCAATGGGTTTTCTATCCCAATTCCTGACCCACAGAACAGTGGGCCTGACAATGCTCATCCAACCTCCACCAGCAACAGGTTCAATGGTATGTTGTGATGGCATCGCTGGCGCACCTATTGGGTAGATCCTCGCAGGTAAAGTACCTCACTACCTGTGGTTATTTGTGTTTTGCAATATTTTGAGAAGAGCACTCTGCCTTTCATCCCACCAAGGCCGATAAAATTTGTGTAACTTGTATTTTTTATGTATTAATTGAGACGCAATAGCGTTTCCATACAAAATACTGTAAATGTTACTCTATTGGCGCAGGCCAACCCTGACAGAGTGGTTATAATAAAGCCACTGAGGGGGGTTCGCATAGCACATAATATTTAAGCGCTAATCAACAAATGGGTGTGTGATGTGTGCTATGAAATTGTTCAACATTACATGAATGCCCTGTAACACTTGTATAACCTATACCTTATTTTTTTACATGGACTATTTCTAAAGTCAGATGTAGCTAGTAAATATTTGTTACCAGAAGACACCATCTCCCGGGGACTCCCAAACGTCCTGTAATGGCTTTTCCTTTATAAACTAATTTAAACATGTACTTCACTCCAACTGGTTCAACTCCAGCCATTCACACAGACAATTCCAAGAATGCATTAAGCAGTTAAATCAAATTAAAGGACTGGAACATAGTGTCCCTGCTGACATGCTGTCTTAATAACTTTACACTTGGATACCTGCAGTATATGGCGGTTTTTTGCAGAGCTGGCCTTCAGCATGAAGTAAGTAGCTTTGCATAGAGGTGAGCGAGCCACTGAAAGATCGAGTCAGACTCGAACCTGAAGCCCGCCTCTGGCTCAGGTCGAGGTCCTGTTGGGACCGCAAGCCCTTAACGAGCCGAGCTCATGTGGCTTCTGCCTTCCTCCCTCTACTCAGGAAGTGGCGTTACGGTTATAGCGGCTGACTGTGGCATTAGGGAACCAGGTTCTAGTCTCGGCGTCGGCTCAACGTCCTGCGATTCTGGGCAAATCAAGTAATCTCTCCGTGCTTATAAACAATGCCCGAAACGCTGTGTAATGTAGCTGGTGCTTACGTAATGCGCTCCAATATCTTTGGGTGAAATTTGCACTATATTTTAAAAACTGCAGAAAAACCACTAAAAGATAAAAACAAAATCTTAACATAAGGAAACACAAATAGATACCCATTTACTGGCTGATTTGGACAAAGTGAAACTAGAGACCCTGGATAAATCGTGGGTTCCCAGCTTAAACTCTGTGATCTTAGGCAAACATTTAATTACACCAAAACTCTTTTTTCTTAATTTTTAGGTCAAGCCTGGGCAGGGCATGCGCCTCTGCGAGGCATGCAGTATTGGAGTATGCACTTGAAGCCCGCCCACTCTCCGCCCATATTTTTTCATTGGCTTGTTTCATTGTCCTTCGCAAATGCTGGCACGACGCAGGGATCCGAGACAAGGCCCTGGACAGGACCACCTCCTTCCTCTCCGGCAGAACTCAGAGTCCGCCTCCCCCCGCTCCGATGCCTCCGAGATCATCTGCGGCGTCCATCAAGGATCTTCCCTCAGCCCGACGCTGTTCAACGTCTACATGGCACCACTAGCACGCATCGCCCGACAGCACGCCCTCAACATAATCTCCTACGCCGACGACACCAAGGACCCCCTCACCGCCAAATCCAACCTCCACCAGGGAATGAAGGCCGTCGCAGACTGGATGGAGGACAGCCGCCTCAAACTGAACACAGACAAGACGGAAATCCTCATCCTCGGATCCAACCCCTCCGCTTGGGATGACTCTTGGTGGCCCACGTCACTGGGGTCCCCCCCCCCCGGTCCCCACCGACCACGCACGCAACCTGAGTCATCCTCGACTCGAAACACTCCATGACCAAACAAGTCAACGCAGTCTCCTCCACCTGTTTCAACACCGCATGCTCCGCAAGATCTACAGATGGATCCCGACAAACACGAGGAAAACAGTCACCCAGGCCCTAGTCAGCAGCAGACTCGACTACGGAAACGCCCTCTATGCCGGAGCCTCGTCCAAGCTCATCAACAGACTACAGAGAATCCAGAACGCCTCTGCACGTCTGATCCTCAACGTCCCACGCCGCGACCACATCACCCCCCACCTGAGGAACCTGCACTGGCTCCCCGTCGACAAAAGAATCTCCTTCAAGCTCCTGATCCATGCACACAAGGCACTCCACAAAACCGGCCCAGCCTATCTCAACAGTTGACTCTCCTTCTACGTACCCAACAGGAAATTCCGCTCCGCTGACCACGCCCTGGCCACGGTCCCACGCATCCGGAGAACTACTTCCAGAGGCAGATCCTTCTCCCATCACGCCGCCAAGACCTGGAACACCCTCCCCCTCTACCTGCGACAAACCGAAGACCTGCTGACCTGCAGGAGACAACTCAAGTCCTGGTTCTTCGACCAATAGCAGCAGCTCCCCCCTCCCCCCCCCCCAGCACCTTGAAACCCTCACGGGTATGTAGTGCGCTTTACAAATTCCATGATTGATTGATTGATTGATCTGATTCATAAATAGGTTTTAGTCCCTCCTTAGTATTGCCTTATCTTCATTTGTAACCTCTCATGAGGACTAGCCCTTTTACTACGGTTCTTACACGGTACATGTTATTTAGTCTGTAATCACCATTTTCTTTAATGAGTTTCTCTTACTGCAGGCACGACATGCACAGCTTCAGCTGGTTTTGAAAGCAGCGTGCACGCCGTGCTTTAAATTCTCACTCTGGTATGGTTTATTGTATCAACCACCAGGTCTAGGTCTGTGCCCCTTCTTTGCTTTAGTGTAACACTGCTAATGCTAAGCAGCGAAGGCACCTATTCCAAAAAACACGTGTTATCTCTTTTAGTGTTTCCTTTGAACGCAGATTCAGGCTCATGCTCAACTTCATTCCGTTTCTCTAATCTAATATTACATTTTGTCATGTAAACATTTATTTAGCATGCATCTTTTTCAGTCAGACATTATAAAAAGAGTATGCGATTGGTATTAAGTTGTTCCCAAAAAACAACCACAGAATACGACCATGTAAGTGCGATAACATGTACATTCTAAGCGCTGCACAATTGCAGGAAGTGACTTAATCCATATGCATAGGGTTTGTTCTCAGAAACAGATGCGCATATCATTAACAATCATATGCAAAAGGTCTCGCATTTACGCAAGTTTGAGCTATTGGCATTGTAAATGACAATGCCTTTTATTTATGTTTTGGTTTTTAAAGCATAAATAAAAGGTATTGTCATTTACAATGCCAATAGCTTAAACTTGTGTTAATGTGAGACCTATTGCATTGCAAATGCTTGTTGAGTATGAATTCACTTTCAAATATGTGAGTTTATGGCGGCTTGTCGAAGATGGTGCTGTAGTGACAGCACTTGTGTGTGGCTCCGCCGCCCGACTGACAGCTGGTGGGTCCAGCCTGTTCACCCTGGATCTTGCCTATGATCCCACCAGGGGAAACCCAGCAGATCACGGGGGCCTGAAGAAACATCTTGTGCACCTACGCAACCACTGTGAGACATGGTGAAGGCCGGCAGACTGGGGCCCATGAGCACAACACAGGATGGTGACCTCACAGCCTGAACCACCTGCACAGGCATGACCACTGATCCCACAGAGCTTGCTGCCCAGCCACCCTCCAGGGGTCTCTGGATCCGTTCCCACAGCATGAGCTTCACATGAGGAGGGAACGAGGAAGGCAAAATGCGGCTGAGCCCATCTGCTGGATACCTGACGGCGCTCCACTTCACACAACAACAGCGCCCGTGGTGCTAGTTGGTACGGCGATGCCTGCCAAGTTCTCTAGCCACATCTGGGGTGCCTCGACCTCCTCCATCTGTCATCCGTCGAGGCCCAACGACATTACATTCTGCAGCTAGCGGACTCGACACGGAGGGAGCGACACGCGAGCAGCCTCCACCCATTCTCCCTCCCCTGCGTAGTACTGGGCTCTCATCATGGAGGCCTTCCACTGTGAGTAGTTACTGCACGTGTGGGGGGGCACACCCCCCTTGCCAGCACTGAGGCCACCGCCAGCAAAATTAGGGGGTGAGGGGGGCAGGAAGCTGGAGGAATCGGAGCAGCAAGCATACAGCGGGAGCCACACAGGATGACATACCCCCACAGGGTGATGGTAGAGACCGCCTGACTCCACCCACATCGCTCCACCAAACACCCAAGCTGCTGCTGTTGGCACACCAATTCCTCCAGAGACACGGAGTAAGACCCACAACATTACCTGACCACTGCCCAAACGGGGCCCATTCCGACATGTGGCCGGAGATTACAGGCTGTGATACTCTGGCAACCAGCAGAAACCTCTGTGAACGTTTTTTCATGCACCAACAACACAAACATGACATTTCACAACCTGGGCCACTGACAACACCATGGCGGTGCACCTATCCAAAAAAGACCCTCGCTGAAGAACTTACTCACAAAGTGCCCTGCTAAAAAGATAGATCAGATCCGGGACATCTAACCCCCACCACAGACAACACCATGAGTCCTCACCAGATCAAAAATCCCCATGACAGCCCCATGCCCCTGGTCTGGCCTCAGACTACGAATACCACTGGCCCACCCATAATATGTGATTGAATTGAACCCGAAAGAGCATACCACACCACATTACCCACATCCGCCTATATATCCTGACCTCTATGGTGGTCAGCTGTAGACAGAGCCTCCACCCCTTTCTATGTGCTTGACTGTACTAGTTATTCATAGTCACAACCCCTGTTCACAAAGTTGCTCTGACTCGCGCAGATTGAGTAGTTGAACCCCTCCCTGCCCCCCCAAGTTCCACCGTAAGTTTTCGCACCTCCCTCTCCGTCGACCAGACTTTTTGTTGCTCCACAATTATAGAGGCGGACAGTTGCGCAGCCGGCCAATGGGACTCCACTCATGTCCCTCACACTAGCCCACTAGCCATGCGCACACACCCTAACCCCATGATTAAAGTACTGAATCTAAATGCGCAATGTCCGCATGTTGCAGGAAATGCATCTCCTTAAATGCGACTGGAAACGGATGAAATACCGCTGGTTTGACCGCCAATACTTCTCCACTGGCCCATGGAAAAAAGCAGCAGTGATCCTCTTTGCTACTACCTTTCGCGGGCAGCTTCACCAGACGCAGGTAGCGCAATCAGGAAGACTCCTCTCCCTACGAATCGTGATACACATGCACACACCCTTTCACTTTAGAGACTATATACGCGCCAAACGATCACCAAGAACAGTTTACTTTTAGCGCTTTGGGACAGGTACTGGACATCCCCGACACTGATGTACTGATAGGTGGAGACTTACATTTAGTTCTAAATAAGTCGGAAGACCGCTCGGTGCAAAAAAAAAAGGGCACACTGGAGCTTTCATTCCTTAGTGCCTGCATTAACTACAGGAGGTGGGCCTGACAGATATATGGCGCTTGCGCATTCTCACTACCAAGGACTACACTTTCTTCCCCGCCGCACACCAAAATGGGCCAGAATTGACTGCTTCTTGACCACCGCACGTTTCGCAGCTTACAGCTCCGAGTCTTCACCAAAAATAATTTATCACTGGCTCAAGAATGAAATCTCAATACCGGGATACACTAATCTATCACAGAGTGGTTTTAAGTCAATATTACAAAGTGAGTGCAATAACGTTGAACTCTGGTGGGGTGCCTTGTGCAACAGTAATTTTCTTAGTCCTCAATTCATCGGTGAGAAACAAAAAGACACATGCAAGTATTGGGCCAGCCTGCAGCTGGAGTTCTTGGCCTGTCTTGTGTCTGGATGCCTACTCCTGGCTGCTCCATCTCTGACTGCGATTCACAGAGGAGACGCTTAGATTTCATACAGTGCTGAAGCTGATGCCCTGCCACTTTCTCCAGGAGTTTCATTTTGAAACAATGTTTGTAATGGGTCTATAGTTGGGAGGATGGATAGAAAAAACCTGTTACATTACAAGAGTACATTTATACAGGGATGTATTTCCTTTTGTGAAGACACCCAACAGAGTGCAAATACACTTACTATTTTATTTCTTTTATTATCCATTATGAAAATGTTTTTTCTCATGGAGAAACTCATTACCCCATTTCTACAACAACTTTGGGAGTGTCCTACCCTATTCCCAGCCTGGATACATACTTTCTCTGGCCCGTGACAGGACTGAATTGCAGATCGTATTCAGGATAGAAATCTGGATTGCTAAAGTTTACAAATGTTCAGATATTTTGCAAAACATTCCTGTCCTAGAATGTCCACCCACCAACGCCTGGGAGACTATTTACTTCCATGTAATATTACACCATACTTGGGAACTTTGAATTGACTTGCGAGTGCAACAAACATGAATTTGCACGGGTGTATCATGCATTGTGCACAGACTCGAGTTAAAATTAGGGATGCAAATGGCTTTGTGATTCGGGCCCTTACAGATGGCCTGGGAATTTTTAATAGACCAACGTATCTTTAAATGGGGAATGGCATAGCAAATTATGTTGCGCATTTCCACCTAAAGCGCCACAAGCATCAGCTTGTTGCTTGAGATAAAGGGCTTGAGAAGGGCACAGTTCAATTAGTCGTAACAACAGCTCTTAAATATGTAAATGTGGGGACTGAATGCAGGGAATGCTTTCTTCAGTCTGCACCAAGATCTACATGCAAATTTCAACCGAAGAGTTTATGTGTGCAGGAATGCGCCACAACCCCCCAAAAAGTGCACCACACTGGGCAGTTCAGTAATTGATATGCAAATACCCCCACCGTATGGAGGCTCTTTCACACGCTGATCCATTCTCGAAACGCCTGCCGGGAACTTCAATTCTGGGCTGGATGCTTTGCATCTCAAAGCACTAGCAATAGAATTGCTGCAGTCTTATACCAGAACCTGCTTTAAGATCCTTTTCCAAAAAACGGATTCACTGCATCAGTTCCGGGGAGTAGACGGGGAAAGGGAGTCGTTTATATTTTGTAACAGAGTTGGGAGCGCTAACTCCCACTTCTGCATCTTGGCAGCTCCCAGTTATGCATACAACACCATCACTATTTACAGATGAAAGATGCCACCGACTGCCGCTCGTCTGATGTCCAGTCATCATGCAATGCCATCCACACTGTTTGTACGTCGTTCAGTTCACACAATTGCCATATATTTGCGATGCACTGCCACCAGATTCGACAAAATGCAAGATGACGCAGGAATATAAGTTCAGATTTCAACTATAGCAGACACATTGAAAGCGACGTACACATAAAACTTCTTCCAAATGTGGTCTGGGGATATAAACTTAGCTCCAAATGAAACAGAGAGCAAACGAATTAATAGCAACTTTCCAAGAGTAAAGGTTGCCTTTCAAAGAAACGAATGTGGCCCATACCCACTGTATGGACATATCACGTTATCTCCCTGCCCCCCCTTCCTCCGCAAAGCTCTTACAGGCAATCACGGGGTGGCATAAAGAGCTTTGCATATAACAACAACAAAAATAGGTTTTTCTTTGTGGAGTAGCAATAATTATTCATTTTAACATTTCTTTATGAAAATACACGTATTTCATTCTATTAAAAAAGTACAAAACAATTTTAGAATACAAAACTCATTAAAAACTAAAATTTTCATTTAATGCTTTCAGGACTTCAACTGGCTTTATATACTGTCACTTATGCAGAATATAGCTGCTTTTATGACATATTTCTGTCCTTCCATTGTCATCATATTTAGAGCCCTCTATTTTAATTATTCGGTTCATTTCTAGGCCATTGGATCAAAGTTATTGTCACAACCAGCCAACAATTGTTTTATGGATTTAGCCAATTCTTGACGGCTTTATTCAAGTTCTTTTCTAGTCCTTTTACTCAATTGTGGCCGAATTTACTCTTCTATGAACACTGCATCTGATATTCTGATCCATTCGGTGGTTTACATCTATTGTTAGGTTTCTCTACCCAAGTGCAAGGCTCGCGTTATTACAGAGACATAATAGTCACATTATCTTCAGACTTCCATGATAGGAAGACTAAAACCGCATAAGTCCACTGGCAGCCACCCAATGTGCACAGATGCAGGAGACCCTGAAGAAGTGGATGAATCTACGAAACAAGTGTTGCCCTGAACGCCAATACCCAAAACTCGTTGCACGTGACCTTTGGCTCTCTCCTCTGTCTTTTTTTCGGCCTCGCTCCTTCTCTCGGCCTCAAACCCCTTCTGCATTTTTGTAACCCTCTGTGATTCAGGATTTCTTACTAAACAGTGGCAGCCCTCCGCTAAGGCGGAGGAGTGTTGCCCCACTGCTTTTAAGCAGTGTAACTAAAGGAAAAATAAAATGATAATTAGTGAATGTTATTATAATTGTATTTGTTCCTGCTGCTTTATGGCTGGGGTGAGCGGGGCTGCTCTGCTCTCCGAGCGAGGCAGCTGAGGAGTGGTTTGCCCACTCCAAGTGCGCATGAATGCTTGCAGGCTGCATTACAACCTGCATGGAGAACATGCCTAGAGCCCCTTTCCCTGGCTGAGCTCCGAACCACGGCGCTCAGACCAATCATAACGCTGCATTGCTGCGTTGTGATTGGTCAGGGGAGCCTGGGTGCTTCCTGTTCCGGCAGAGTCCTGAAGCAGAGGAGAGACTGAAGAGACGCTGCGGCGAGAAGGTTAGTTTTATTTATTACTTTCCTCCACCCCACCCCGCCTCCCCGATCTATGCCGACCGCCACTGTTATTAAATTGCAGACTAATCCACTACCTTAAATGGCAGCTATCAAAATTGTGATTGTGTTTGAGTAACAAATTATGCTCAGTTTGCTAACATTTTCCCTGGTCTGTTACTTGAGGTTTCCACATCTTTGGTTCGCCAACAACTGCCCTGCGGTCAGACACTTATTACACTGCCTTTTTTTCCCCAGTACAATAGATGCATATAGAACTCAATACCCGAATTTTCAAGATGGTGAGAAAAAAATCTACAGACCAAATCACTGATCATATTTATCTAACAATTCAAATGTGATTGACATGGGTTGCAAACCACTGAATCACAATTTGAAACAGCAGAGACATTAAGGTATATATACCTTTTCAATGCCACAAGTAATAGTTACTGAATTATGCTATAAATGATAAGGTTCAGTGTTTTCTTTTGGTTTAAAATGTTACTTTGAAACTGACATTTTTCTCTAACTATATTGCTATAAGTAAGATAATATTATTATACCCAACTATAATGTCACTGTAACCTTTGTTTTTTTCAGTGAAGTTCTATTTTTTTTTTTAACATAAAGTAATATTTTATTACCATATGTAACTATACCAACCCCTCGCTGCTCATGGTGCTTGTTGAATAGTTTTCTACACAGAGGGTGAGCATAGAGATGGATCAGTAGATAGGAAAGTTGGGTGCAAGAAGGTATTTACAAGTTTATGTATGTAAGTGAAGCATTATAAACCAAAGGTTTACGGGGAGGTGAGCGGGCACATGTGAATCTACAGCAACACTAGATAGGAACAGATGCTTACAGGGTAACATTCAATTTGTAGCATGTCTGGATGTAGATACATATGCTCTGCATAGTAGACTAGAAAGCAGTATTCCCCTAAGGCAGAGCTTTCCAAACTCTGTGTCGCGACACGTTACTGTGTCGCCTGCCATGTGTGGGTGTGTCGTGCAATGATGATGAGACGTGGCCTATTCATCCTGCCATTCTTCCGATGGCCCGTTGCAGCGGTGGTGAATAATATACTGCGGCGTCTCCAGCTGGCCCCTCTGCAGTCCCGTTCACATCCAGCCTATGCCGGCTGCAGGGGGAGGCTGGCAGCCCCATATGGCTTTGGGGTCGAAATCCGGCGCTCGCTGATGCTTCCTGTGGAAGTCGGGAGAGGGGGAGTTGCCCTAATGGAGCCTTGCGCTGCTGTTCTTGTGGCCTGGTGAAAGCGGCGTGAGTAATATACTGCGGCGTCTACCCAATACTCATTCACTTCTGACATCACCTGTCATTGATGTCCACATACAAAAGCCCTACACCCCTCTGATGCTGCAGACTTCATTAGCCTTGAATGCGCCTCGAAGCCCAGGCCCACAAGTGTATTAAAATAACAGACCCCGTGGTGCCCAAAGAATGCAATGCTATCAGGCAGCCAGATACACTAACGGCACTAAAGAGTTGAGATGAACAATCAACAGGTGGCATAGGGAAACAAAACCTCATTCACGAGGATCCGAAGCAGACTAAAGAAGCAGGCGCATAAATGATTACATCTCCAGGCAGTCCTTAAGAGCCATTCCAAAATATCCTAGGAACAGTGGTCAGGTAGCACGCGCCATCATTGCAAGCTCAACGCCACATGAATCAAAGGCTGGGAGGAGCTTCAGTCACTCTAGGTGGGCAACGAGGGACCACACTCAGTGGTCACTGAAAAATGTGTTCATACAAGCCACTTGTGTACTGAGTGAGTATAGCAAGTGAGTCTGACAGTCTAAAAGAGGATTTGTGGAAAGAAGTTATATACGAGTCTACACGGAAACTGTGTGCATTCTCTTATGGCTGTTTGTCAGCAGGATAGTGGACAATCCCCTGAACCTCAACTTACTTGGGGGGAGGGGGTTTGCTGTCTCCCACATGATCATTCCAGCCCGGACAACACCTGGCCTACAGCAAGATATTTACTGAGTATTCAATCCATGAACCACCCATACTTGGAAGTAATCCACATTCAGCCCTGGGCATGACAAATAGAGATGATGTTAACATAACTTCCCACAAGCAGCTCCAACAAATATCTGGACTTCCAACTGTTCCAGCCTCATCAATCCAGGAATGGCAACCCATGGATGGGGCCTTTAGCTTAAATTACTTAACACGTGTGTAATTTACATTTGTACAAAGCTGTTTGATATACACGATATTGTATCTTCGCTAACCTCACTAATTAATTGACAGCATGGTTTTGCTCCACTGCTCAGTTCCTGCTACATAAATACAAAGACCGATATATGCATTAGCAAATACTGAAAGACAACAAAATGAAATGGCCATCACTAGGAAGTGCTCTGTCCTTGACACTCCCCTGGCCCTGATAACGTTGAAATCATGGATGGCACTGCAGGCATGCCTGATGAATCCAACCACCACAGTACTGGTAAAAAACATCAACCCACCTACAAATCCTGACTTCAAAGTATTCTCCTCTTTCACCACAATCAACTCTCATACAAATCCAAGTGCTGCTGCTAAGCTGCCTCTGCCTACTCGCTGCCTACTACTTGTTGTCAATACTCAGTAAGTTTGTATGTATGTGCAGTGTGAAAAATGATGCATGTCTAAAAATGCCGTTAATTTAACCTCCATTTTGCCAGTAAAACTGAATTACTGTGTCGCGAAATGATGCATGCCTATAAAGTGTGTCACCAAGACGAAAAGTTTGGAAAGCACTGCCCTAAGGGGTTAGCTGGTGAATATTGCAGAAGATTGAAACAAAGTTCTTAGAACAGTCCGACCAACTCTAGCTTGTTGGCATGTGAGGACATCCACACTGAAGTGTTTAGTAAATGTGTATGGAGTGAACTATCTGGCTGCCTTCCAAATGTCAGCTACAGGGATATTTCCAAGGAAAGCGATAGAGGCCTTTTTTGCTGTGTGTGTGTGTGTAATACAGCCTGGACGAGGCAAGCACACTTCTTTTAAGCCTAAATGAAGTATGTTTGCATAACTTTGGCTATGGCCTTTTTAGGTCGAGGACTATCCGGTCTGCCGAAGGCAGAACCGGAAGTCGGAGATTTAATGTTTCAGAGAGTGGCTCCTTAGCCCGCCTCTCTTTTTGCCTCTCCTCCATTGGCTGGCTTCCTAAACGGAGGCCAGCCATTGGAGGAGAGAGCCGTCCCTCCAAATAGGCTCCGTCTTTTTCAGATTCAGGGGCGTGTTCCTTGCTGTTCTTTCCACTTTTTAGCCACGCCCTTTTAGAACAGCAGGAACACGCCCTCGAATCTTTTTTTGGAGCTTCCATCCGCCATTTTCTTGCTGTCGTCTGGCCGCGCCAGAGCAAAGCGATTATCGGTGTCAGGGCTCGCGCAGCGTCACATTTAAGTACAGCCAGCTTGTAAAAATAACTAGACCGGTGGGCTTAGCAGGATCGGGTTAGGTACGTATGACTACCAGCGCAGGCGCCTCTCTGCTCCCGAGGGGTTTTTAGGCACATAGAGCCTCTATGTACCCCAATGCGTAGTTACTGCTGAGAATCCAGCAGCACTCCTCTGAAGTTCACCAGGGCTGCCTCGGCCTGCCAGGGGTGGAGAGGGCCCGCGTCACACCGTGGCCGACAGCAGGGTCTAATCTAGCCCTGCGAAGATCAGCACAAGGCGCCCCAACCTACCTTCCAAGCGGTGCAGGTGAAGTGCTGTGTCTTGTCGGCCAAGGTCGGCGCATGACCCGCTTCACGGGTTTCACAAGACGCGAGTGAGGAACAGTCTGTGTGACCTGAACTGGATGAGAACGCTCAGACCCCAACGGATCAGGGGAGTACAGGGCTCTTCAGCTCTGTGTGTGACACTGGGCACACGGAGAGCTGTGCGTGTTTGTGCCTGTGAGTTTGTGGTCTGTTTGTGTGAAAGTGTGAGGTTGTGCGTGCACAGATTCCTGCCGGTGTGTGATGCATACGTGATTGCTTGCACCCATCTCTTTGAGTGGTCGTCCATCTCCCTGCCTGTCGATGTGTGTCTGCTTGTGTGTTGTTTGACTGTGTGTGCTGCTTAAGAGAGAGCGCGATAGTGTGTGCGTGTCCATGTGTGTGTGTGGCACTTGGCCCTTTCTCCAAGACGGCGCTTGACTGTGTGTGACCCTGGGCACACGGAGAGAGAGCCCTGTAGCAAGGAGAACGGGGGTCAGTGCAGCCTTAAGTACTCTGTCCTACATTACCTTTCAAACGACGTGCGTGTTCATCTGACGTCACTAGCGTTGGGCGCGAGTGTGTGTGCCTGCACTGTGTGTGCTTCTGTGGCCAGCTCTCACCGATATCAAAACGCTGCCAGCACTTCCTCGCATCCCTCAAACCCTGCTGTCGGCAGACACCAATCTTTCACAAAAGGCACTTTCCAAACGGACACATTATCATCTGCACTTTTAAAGAATGGAAATAGATGAAGTCACTTTTAACGAAATATGTCGACAAGCATTCCGCATTAACAATGCATTTATTCTATTACAAAATAAATGGCAGGTCACAAAACGTGTGATATCAGACAATTGTGGCCTAATCCTCACTGGCAGGATAAACTTTATTTTTAGCGCTTAGATTCATGCTTCATTGCTTAAGCACTGTAAATAATTGATGATGCTTTTACAGTTTTGTTGGTACTCAATTTCCCAACCTCCGGCCTGGAAGAGAAGTGCTTGCACCTTAACTCCAAACTCCGTGCCTCGTTTGGGTGAGGGCCGCCCTTATTTTCCCATTTAAAGCACCGCCTGTGTGGGTGAGGATTTGTGTATTTTGAGCTGTGCGTGTTTGTGCCTGTGAGTTTGTGGTCTGTGTGTGTGAAAGTGTGAGGTTGTGCGTGCACAGATTCCTGCCGGTGTGTGATGCATACGTGATTGCTTGCACCCATCTCTTTGAGTGGTCGTCCATCTCCCTGCCTATCTATGTGTGTCTGCTTGTGTGTTGTTTGACTGTGTGTGCTGCTTAAGAGAGAGCGCGACAGTGTGTGCGTGTCCATGTGTGTGTGTGGCACTTGGCCCTTTCTCCAAGACGGCGCTTGAAGTGCACAACCCGCGTCATGTCTCCCTTGTCCTGCCCCCCGATGCCCACACCGGCCTCAGTACATTCCATCTCTGCCTCTTCCGAGACATGGGCACAGCTGTCACCAGACTCACTAGAAGGAAGGTCTTGCTGTAATAGAGGCGTGGGTGTCCTCGCTGAGGGTTCACGTCACTGAAAGGGGGCGGAGCAAGTTGGAAGAACCCAAAGCTGGGTGCTTTAGAAATGTGTTGATAGAAAATCCCACCCAGGGAGCCGGAGAGCGAAGATCTGAAGCCTTTGACAGGGCTATGTTTTAAAGTCTGTCATTAGTCAAGATCTATTGGTTTTACGAAAATTATATGCAAAATATTCTTACTTATGAGCAGTGGTAAAGTATGGGAACTGTGATGCTGCGTGCAATGGGGGCGGGGTCAGTGAGCGTGGCGGCGGGATCCACGGTGTGGTTTTTAGGCCGAGGGACCATCCGGTCTGCCGAAGGCAGAACCGGAAGTCCGGAGATCTTATGTTTCTGAGAATGGCTCATTAGCCCGCCTCTCTTTTTGGTTCTCCTCCATTGGCTGGCTTCCTAAACGGAGGCCAGCCATTGGAAGGGAAGGGCCGTCCCTCCAAATAGGCTCCGTCTTTTTCAGCTCCTGCGTGGTGTAAGCTATATCTAATGTTAACTTGTTTTTCATATAGCGCTCCATACTGCTTTATCACCGTTTGAGCGCTGTAAAAAATAGAGTGCTATTACCCAATGCATTTGTTCTCCCATTTACCAAACTAAGACGGATGGGTGGTCCTTGATGTGGCTGGAACTTATGACCCAAAGAAACTCGTGTTTTAGCAACGTACTTAACCCAGTGTGCCATCCATGTTATGTTGGCAGCGTGTCAGTTTCGAGCGAGTAAATCAATGTAGTTTTAAAAATAACTTACACCGATATCTTCTTTTCCAAGATTGCCCTTCAGTTTAATTGGAGTGCGGACATTTAAACTTTCAGAATCGTTGTGTCATTTATCAGGCTTGTATTTTCGATTCGTATTGCTCTAAAACCTAAATCAATGGTATTCAAGAGCTCAGCTATCATACTGACGTATGCCATTCCAGCTCCTCTCTGCTGACCACATTTCTTTTACTTTTTATTATTTTCGTTTATGATACTTCAGTTTTTAGCGAAAATCCAATCGTAGGCCATTGCTCGACTTTTCTCCTCTCTTGCAAATGGATACCAGCTCTTGCAGGTCTGTACATTTTAGAATTTTTAGGTGTCCTTCTAAATTTGAACAATCCTCTCCACCTGGCTCGAAATGTGCTTACTGTATGTCATCTATTTACTTCTGTGCCAGGCTTTTCGGAGTGTGCAGGGCTGTCCCGCTGCTTGAACTCACTGTGTTAATTCTTTCTAAAAACTCCTTACTTGTTGCTTTTAATACCAATCCTCTCCACCTGGCTCGAAATGTGAAGCTTAAAGTGTCAGAAACACAAAGTATCCAAGGTTCATGCCTGCTGCCTTAAACTGCTCCAGCGTGAATGTGCAAACTTACCTTGCACAAACACTTCACATGAAAACAAGCAAAAGTTATACTCCCACCGGAGCCAAGTTCAGCAGCGTGTGTGCTCCTCATCACGGGATCAGAACTCTGCAACATCTCACTAACTCACTTTCACTGTCTCTTTCACTACCTCTCTCTATCTCACTACATCACAACACCACTCTGCTTACATCTCACTACCTCACAACATCCCTCTCCCTCACTACATCACTGTTTCACTACCTCACTCTTTCTCACTACATAACTCTCTCTACCTCACTACTCTACTCTATCTCACTACCTGACAACTTCTCTCTCTCAAAACATCACTACCTCACTCTCTAGCTCACAACCTCACAACTTCACTCTCTATCTCACTACCTCACTCTTTCTATCTCACTAACTCACTTTCACTCTCTCTTTCACTACCTCTCTCTATCTCACTACATCACAACATCACTCTATGCTTATATATCACTACCTCATAACATCCCTCTCCCTCACTACCTCACTCTCTCACTACCTCACTCTCTCACTACCTCACTCTCTCACTACCTCACTCTCTATCTCACTACCTCACTCTCTATCTCACTACCTCACTCTCTATCTCACTACCTCACTCTCTCTCACTACCTCACTCTCTCTCTGCTAATGCAATAGGTATCACATATGCAAAAAAAAAGCTAATGCCAATAGAAATAACAATGCCATTTAATTAGGGATACAAAAAAAATAAAAAAATAATGAGCAATACCAATAGCTCTACCTATAATATTGCCGAGACCATTGCATTGTAAATGCTTGTTTTATATACAATATGTCCTTAGAGAGGATTGGCAATAAACACAAAAAGCTGCTGTGTTTTGTGAAAGAGTTTTGTCCTGACAATGAAGTACAAGAGGGCACATTTAATGCCCAGGGTGTGAATGGCCCTCTCTAATATGGAGGGGAAAAGAAAGGGAACTCTATGGGCTGGCTGAGGTGAAAGGAAGACACCATCTTGAGAAGGAACATAGGCTTAGCCCTGAGGAACTTGATTAAAAAAGCCCCTCTAAAGCGAATGTCTGCAGCTCGCTAACACGACTGAAGGATATAAAAGAACAAGGAAGGTGATCTTTCAGGAGAGTAAGGGGCATGAGTGTAGTGGTTCAAAAGGAGGACCTGTGAGTCTGGTAAGGACAACAATAAGGTTCCAGAAAAGGGCAGGGGCTACCCTGGGGGAGGGGGACAATCCGTTTGAGTCCTTCCATGAAAGACTTGATAACAGTGATCATGAATAAAGATGAGTGTTTCCTGTTCTTTATGTAAGCTGCAAAAGCGGTCAAGTGAAAGTATATAGAAGTGTAAGCTAGGCCTGATTCTGCAAGTGGAGGAGTCAACAGATAATATCCTGGACTATGCCTATAAAAAAGTCCAGGTGCTTGGAAGTGCAGTAATGAGCAAACCTTTTCCACTTGACCAAATAGGAGGCTCATGTAGTGGGTTTGTGTGCTTTTAAGATGTCCATGCACTCTAGAGGGAGTCTGAGATAACCAAACTCTAAAACCTCAAGAGCCAAACTGCTAGAACGAGCTGCCTGGGATTGGATTGTCTGATTGTGTCTTGGTTCTGAGAGAGACGGTCCAGCCTGTTGGGTAGCTCTTCATGGGGAACAACTAACATCTCGAGGAAGGCCAAGAACCAGGGTTGCCTGACTCAATTGGGAACCACCAAGATGAGAGTAAAGGATGTTTGCTGAGACTTGTGGACCAAATACAGAAGGAGTGGGAGAGAAAGAAAAACATAGGCAAAGATGCCTTCCCAATTCATCCATGGAACATTATCCATGTACTCTGGGAACCTGGAGGCAAAATTTTGGGATTTTGCGTTTTGGGCGGTGGCAAAGTGATCGAACTCCCCCCCCCCCAAACCCCCCCCCCCGCCCCCCCCTCCCAATGGTTTAGGTACAGGAGCAGGAATTGTGAGTGGAGTTCTCACTCATGGACTTGTTGCCGCACATCCTACAGAGCTGGTCTGCCAAGTTATTGTCCACTCCTATAAGGTACTCCATCAGTTGGTGTATCCGATGGTGAAGTGCCAAAAGCTTTGCACTAGTGTTGATAACAGCAGTGTGTGTGTGCCCCCTTTCTTTTGGAGATAATACATGGCAGTCATGTTGTCTGTATGAGGACTACTTTGTGCTAAACCTCCTGAAAAAAAGCCCTGAGCACTAACTAGATGACCAGGAGCTCAGGGAAAATGATGTGGAGACCCCTTTGTTGTGGTGACCACATGCCCTCAACAGTTAGTTGCTGAAGATGCGTTCCCCATCCTGAGAGTGAGGCATCGGTGGTAATGGTCACCAGTGGAATAATGTCAGTAAAGAGCCGGCCCTGCAACCAATTGTTGCTGTTCCAACACTGTGGACCCATATCAACACTAGATCCTCCAAGTGACCCTCTGCTGGTGACCAATGTGCTGATAGGCACTGTTGGAACGGACACATATGTAGCTTGGCATGTGGGACTATGGCTACATACGAGGCCGACTATGGCTACACGAAGCCATCATTCTACAAAGGCGCATAATTGCTTTTACTAGGAGTTGACGATCTGGTTGGAAAAGAGGCAGTATCTGCTGGAATGCTTGCACCTTAGCTTGGTTGGGGTATGCCTTGAGGTGACAGCCCTCGGGAAGGGCTGGATCAGAAGGGGCTGTAGGTGAGACTTGGCGTTATTTTTGATGAACCCCAAACTGTGGAGGAGGGATATAGTGGCTTTAGTTTGAGCAAGACACTGTTGCTTGCGTGCACTCTTGATCAGCCAATCGTTTAGGTGGGGGAACACGTGAGTGCTGCCCCTTCCGATATAGGTGGCTACCACAGCTAGGCATCTGGTGAATACTCTGGGTGTTGTGGTGACTCCTAATGGCAATACTTTAAACATGTTGCCCAAATACCAAGAAACGTAGGTAGAGGTGATGAGTGGGATGGATGGGTAGGCATTCTTCGGATCCAGTGCAGTCATGAAGTCGCTTTGCTGCAACAGTGAAATCAATTAACGCATAGTGATCATGTGGAAATGTTCTGAGAGGATGTAGATGTTCAGTGACCTGAGGTCTAGTATGGGCCTTAGAGACCCATCTTTTTTTCGTATTAGGAAGTATAGAGCCAGCTTCTCCAAAGAGAAGCTCATGAGCTACAGGTAGCTCTCCAGCTACCTGCAAGTAGCTCTCCTGTGTGCAGCCCAGCCTACTAAATTTGAAACTTTTGTTTGGTTGAGTTAATATATGTGGACAAAAATTGAGAGTGAATTTAAGAACTCAAATGTTTTTTTTCTCAGCACGCATAAGCTGCTGTTTAAAGAGAAAAAGACAAATTAACAAAATGTATTTAAAACTGAATATTTGAATAATAAATAATGTGGCATTTTGGAAACATTATTACTATCATTATTATCTTGGTGACAGGGCACTGCAGAAAATTCTGTTATGTACTAATCATGTAGATGCACTCCAAATTGACACATTTTAACATTACTGCTAGCAATACTGCCTGATGCACTGAGATGACCACTACTAGTAATCTTACATATTTTGTCCACTAATGTGATCTTAATTGTTGTGGCAACTATCACAATACTAATAGTACTGGTAGTTCGGGATGATTTCATTTAACATAAGTATCTCTTATTACAGAAAAGGTTGAGACCCCTTGCATAGAAAGTACATCCCGTTCGCACTGGTTCTGTTGCCCCCTTCAGGAAGAAGCGCATGAACCTCTTCTTGAAGAGGTGCTGGTATTCAGGACTGAGAGTAAGCTTGAGGGGTGGAATGTTTTGTGGGGTTGAGGTAAGCTCCAGACAGGAACAGTGCTCTATGATAACGAGAACCCACTAGTTGGGGTGACCGCTTGCCAATGAGAAAGAAACTCCTGAAGTCTCCCCCCAACAAGTGTTGTGTGATGGTGGCAGAGATGTTCACCTCTGAATGGCAAGTTGAACAGATGCTATTTAAGTCGGAGAAACAAAGCCAGGTATGCCATCTGACCAGGATACTGGTGTTGACTGCTCTTGCTACGGCGTCGGCCACATTTAGGGCATGTGTAATTACATATGCCGTACCCATTAAAGTACTTGGCACCCTGTTCTTTTATTTTATTTACTGAACTAAAATGATGAACACCCCTTAGACCGGTAAATGTCAGCAAATGGGAGCTGCCAGGCCTTCCAAAAATAAATGACCATATGGGGTGGGGGAGCAGGTGGAGGGGAAGCAATGTGAAAGTCGAGGGGAAGCACTAAAAGAGCTTTGTACAATTTGGAACAGCCCAGCAGCAAATGGCAGCTGCCAGGTCTCCCCCCAAAATTACTACTAGGGTGAAGGGTAGGTGAATAATAGAGGGGTGGGGGTGTAAGGTTGCATGGGAAGCAATGGGCATGTGTGTGTATTGTAGGATGTTGGCTCAGTATATAGTGTCCACCTATGGTGAGGCATTGTGCACTGCATCCAGGCAACCCTTAGAGATAGTGTTTAGGTCCCTGAAAACCAGAGCTCTTGCGGGGTAGCTGTGGAAAGCAGTTAAGGCTTATTCAGGAGTGGTGTAAACCAAGTGCACGTACCACTATAGTCAGTCATTAAGCTTTTCACACAAGAAAGAACCACACCAGGTGAGTATAAAAATACTTACTACTTATTAGTACCCACTAGATACTAACTTGGTATATCTCCTGCCCGGAGAGATCAATTTCACACAAGAAATACTTTAGAAAGAGGTAAATAGCATAGGAAAACGCAAAGGGCCCAACCAGGGGGCCAAACCATATACTAAAATTGTGGACTGTCAGGTAAGTAATAAAACGGGACTTGTACTCAAGGATGGAGGACTCCAGGGGAAACACAGAACCACCCCAGGTGAGTTCCCAGGGACCACAAGGCGCCCGGGTGCAGAGTGGTTACACTGTAACGTACATAGGATAACACTGGGTAAGTCACAGTTGGAATTTTACAGTTCTAGGGCCCTTCCCTATGGACCCCGGAGGAACCACTTTGATAAAGGAAGGTTGGAGAGCCACCCCACCTGTGGATACCCCAGGAACCAGGATTCCTACACCAGAGATCCCAGGTGCAAAGGGTTGAAGTGGAGTTGGAAACGCCCATATACGCCAATGGAGGTTAATAAAAGATCAGCAGCAACAGTGTCTTCAGGACCAGGCCGGTGAAACCAGGATGAGAAATCCAGACGACAAGAACCTGAAAGCAGAGAGGACAGAGTCCAAACCATGACCAGTGGCAACCAGGGGGCACAGGAGCACAATACCAGCCCTGGTTGGAGGTTCTTTGGTGGCACGGTGAGGATGAAGCAGCAGCTGTGGAGCCCAGGTGATAATGCAGGAGCACAGGAGGCGTTCACGAGCTGTCCCACACCGATAGACGAGTGCAGGAAGGTCAGTTGCCGGCAGGACCACCAACAAACCTTGGCAAACGCAAACAAAGGTTGGCGGAAGAAGATGCTGTGTTGCAGACCAGCAAGGTTTATGGGACTTACCCAGCAAGAGTAAGTCTGGGCTGGCCCTCAACACGTAGGAGAGCTAGCAGGAATCAATGGAGCCCCCTCGAGGATCCTCTGGCAGCAGACACAGGGAGTTGCATGGAAGCCACAACAGCACACAGGCGATGAAGGCCCACAATGCAGAGGATGCAGGCAGGGCATCTTTCTTGGAGCTGTGCAGTGCTGGAGGCTGGGGCTTCCTGGAGCTTGAAGATCTTTCATGAAGAGACGCAACAAGTCTTGGTAACCTCAAACAGACGTGGTGCACAAGGAGGCAGTTCACATCGGCTGAAGAAGAATTAGTTGCCCAAGTTGCAGTCGAAGGTTGGTCAGGCCTCTGGAGAACCAACAAACCATCACCTGTGTTACAGAGCCGGGCGATATCAGTGGGACAACAGGATCAGCAAACCGGTCGTCGACGTAGAGGTGCCTGCGGATGCAGGAAAATGACTCCTTCACTCCAAGGAAGATTCCTTCAGGCTGGGACGCAGGCTGATTCTTTGGTGACTCAGGAAGATGCAAGGCCACTGAGTTGCAGAACTTGGAAAAGCACAGAGACGAAGATGCAACAGGAATCTTCCTACTAGAGCAGTCTTGTTGTAGGTCCTGGCTTAAAAAGTGAAGAGTTCCAGTGATCACCAACAGAAGAGTCTTTGGAAAGTCTTCAGGGACCAGGCAGTTGGATCTAGACGTTGTTGTTGGGACACATCTAAGGACCCATCCTCAGGGAGCCATTAAGAACCCCTAAAAAGGGGAAGGGACACTTTGATGGTGACCCACCTACCAGAGGGGGTCAGGGACGCTACTCGGCTGCCCTAGCCAGTCAGATGCTCCCAGGGGCCAAGATTCAACATGGCAGAATCAAGTGGCCACCTGAAGGAGCTCTAGGCACCATGCTAGGGAGGATCTGGACCAAGGGGTGGACACTCCCCTGTCCTTTGTGTGGTTTGGCTCCAAAGCAGGAGCCGAAGGCTCCTAAACTGGGCAAAACTGGTTTATGCAGGGAGGGCACCAAATGTGCCCTTAAATGCAGTCTGGTGGCGCTCGGAAGCTCCCCCACTCTACCTAATTCTAAAGGTGAGGTGGTCACACCTCTCCTTCAATGGAAATCCTTTGTTCAGCTTCCCCGACAGAGTGAAGCTCATCAGCAAGGGAGTAGAACACTGTCTAGGGTGGCAGCAGCACGGGCTTGCAGGCAGTCCCTGTTAGGCTAGACAGGTAGGTATTTGGGGAGGGGGTCCTCTAAGGAGCACCCCAGTATATGGTATCACGCTACTAACACTGGAATTGGTGTAGTTGCATGATTCCAACATGTTTGATACCAAACATGACCGGGTTTAGGGCAGCCATTATGTAACTGGACATCTCGACTGGACAGTGACTACTATATACCTTATAATGGCTGTTGAGTCTGGGGTTTGTAGGGATACCTCTGCTCTTGCAGGGGCACCCACACACTACCTTAAGGGTGACTTATTGGTTGAAAATGCAGTGACCGGGATACAAGGGAAACCTTATATCCAAATTTGAAAGGTAACAGCACCATTTCACACAGACTGCAAAGGCACCTCTGCAGACACAGTTTGCATGGACTCCAATGGATGGCAAAATACATGCTGCAGCCCATAGGAGACCCCTGGTGTACCAATGCCCTGGGTACCTCAGAACCATATACTAGGGACTTATAATGGTACACCAGTATGCCAATTCTGGGGTGTACAAAGTACTTAGCAGAGAATGTACAGGACAGAGCGCTGCCACTTGGGTCCTGATTAGCAGGATACCAGTGAACTACAGTCAAAACACACTGACACCAGGCAAAAATACGGGGAATGTATGCCCGAAAGATCCTACTTTCCTATAGGTATTTAATGAGAGAAGCCGCACAACACAGGTGAAAGAAAGAATGGTAAAGATGCTATGATTCGGTTGGGTGGGGCCAACACAAGAAGAGGAAGGCATGCTAACGAATGAGAAGCAAGCGAATAAATGTGACAATAAAAGTTTTTGGCATGGTCCACAAAATGTTTTTGCGTACAAACAGATAAAACCCGTCTGGAAGGCAAGACTTAACAAGCATTGGCATAGCCAATAGGTCTCGCCTTTGGGACCTTATAAGTGTTTAGCCATGCAACAGTTGCATAACTAAATACTTGTAAGGTCCCAAAAGCGAGACCTATTGGCTATGCAAAGCGGCCGTGCGGCCGCGAAAGTGATCGCGATCACGATCACACATCAAAGCGGCCGCGAAAGTGAAAGTAATCGCGGTAAATCGCGGTAAAGCGCGGTAAAGCGCGGCGCGCGCGCCCGCGCACATGCACTGTAGCTCTAGGCTGGCCTGGTAGCACTTTTTGGAGCCCTCTCAATAAGTCTCGCCAGACAAGGCGAGACCTAAAAATGAGACATGTGCAGATCAGATGGTACAAAAGCATCCTTAAAGATACTAAAGTAAAAGGTTAACAGGATGCTTCTTCACCCCTTCACCATCAAGACAAAACAAAACTGAAAATGGCAGAACTTTCAGACGGATGATCGGAGTCTGACAACAACCAACTGATCGGTTCGTTCTGGTGGGAAATCAGCGAGACGCTGTCTCATACAACTTTCAGAAAAACATTTTAAAAAAAACATTTAAAGCTGTTGGGGAGAGGGAGTAAAACGGCTACATCCTCTCGTAGACATCCAGAAAACATAGCGTGATGTCCATTTAAGGAAACGTGGGAAAGCATGGGCGCCTGAGAAGCCCATCTGTTAGGAATGACGCCTGTGCCGGCTGCATCATGAGGCTGTCGATTTCCACGAGGTATGCGCGTGGCAGTAAAACGAGGGTGTGCTTTCGGAGTACGGCCCAACTCCTTCGCATTTTAAGAACATAAAAAGTACTAAAGACTAGCCCGGTGTGGTCCTTTCTTCAAACTGTAGGGCAGAAGGTAACGAGATGCAGTTTTACTGGGTAACGAGCTCCCACAGCTAATCTGCGCACACGTGAGGTGATCTTTTAACGCGGAGCTCCGGCGGCAATCCTCAGATTCCATAGGAAGGCACGAGATATCCATTCACTGCAAACAAGATGAGCGGGGCGTGTCCTGCCAGGCCATCGACGGCCTCGGTTCGGTAATAAGTCAACCTCTGACTATTGACATTAAAGCTGCTCGCTGTGCCAGAAAGAGCACGGTGTCTTGATGCCACGTGTGAACCCTCTTGCGGAGTTCAAACGCTTCCGGTAAAGGTGCTCAGCGCCGGGTGACCGATGCACAGAAACAGCAGCTCTGGGATCATGGAGTGAAATAAGGGTGAACCACGCGGATCTCAGTCTTCGAAGAAGGTCATGTTCTCACGGTCACTCGACTGCGGCGCACTGGGCGCCCCTTCTCTGCCCACATCTAGAGGCTTTCACCAAGAACTGAGCTAATGATTATCGACTCACCAAACACAGGTCAACAATCACTTGCGTGACGCTCGAATTCATGAAAAATGCCAGATTTCCTAAAAAAAATGTTTTACTAAGAGACCTTATCTTTCCTTCGGATGCACAGCATTCGCCCCAACTGTACGCTGAGCACCAAAGCCACTAAGAGCAAAGACAACACTTTCAAGGTGACACCATAAAACGTTCCAGATTTTCTTTTGTTAAAGTATTTAGAAAAGGTAACTTTCCTCCTGCCAGGGTCGCAGGCAACATGAGCCCCGACTTTCAGCCAAATATTACCACCACTAAGAGTGAAGGAAGAAGTAGCTTTAACTTTACAAGATGCACTGTTCACACTGAGAGTAAGACAGAACATGACAAAGAACCACGGTTGCTACTGAGTGGCCCTGCCAGAGATCAGACTTTTCCACAACCAACGCCCCCACTGAGATGCAGTAAAAGGGCAGACTTTACAACAAGCGTCCCTCCCGCTGACTGATGACACAGTAGCGTAGACTTTACATCCGAATGAGCGGAACAGTAACCACTCAGACTTTACACCAATCACTATCAATGATTCAGCAACAGCTCAGACCAAGCATTAAAGCAGTACCCTACTGAGAATTACTACTCTAGATCACAAGATGTATCCTCACTGACCGCAAGATATGTTCTCCGACTTAATTGGAGGTATTGTTTCCAATAAGCCATCATCTCGGACTTCACACAACACCTCCTTCCCACCGATTGACGTATCACCAACTGGGAATTCAAAATTTTGCTGCCAAGCTCAACACAGCAACAGACATTGCATGAAGCATCATTCCATCAAAGAGCAACAACCGTGAATTTTTTACACGAGTGGTTGCCAGAGAGCAATGCAGCTTGAGCAGTGACTACAAAAACATCTCGCACAGCGATATGAATGGAGCATCAGCTCCAACTTGACAAGGCTCCTCATTCCCAACCAGACAGCAATATCTCAGATTTCACATGAAGCATCATTCCCAACAGCAATGCAGTACCACCTCTAACATTACAAAATACTTCCTGTCCACCAAGATATATGCAGTATCAATTTCAACATTACAATAGCCATTGTTCTCCTCAAGAGCGACAAAGCCTCCAATTTAACTTTGCAAGATTCATAATTTTCACAGAGACTGATGGCAGCACCACTGGCAAGTTTACAAGATGCATGTATCATTCGCAAGACCGCCAAAGCATCTGCTTTGTCATTACATAATGTATCATTCCCATTGAGAGCAATGCAACATCAGCACCAGCTTTACAAGCAGCTTAATTTCGACAGACTGACAAAACATTAAATCTAAATAAAAAGAAAATGATATCGTGTTCCCACTAACAATGACAAAGTGTCAACTTTTAAATTACAAGATGCATCATTTGCCACATAGCATCAGCCCCCCACTTTACAAGATGAATCATTCCCAATAAGGCAAACCAGCATGAACTAAGAGAATGCACTATACCCACAGACACCGCAACAGCATCAGTGTTTATTTAACACAAAGCACTACTACACAGATCTATGTAGCATCACCTCTGTCTGTACAATATGCACAGTCCCAGTCAAGATTCTTGTAACGTATACTATGGTAACAAGGTCAGAAATGCAACAATAGGTGCTCTGCACTACGTATGGGGAAAGTAGAACCCAAGAATATCTGTAAATGGTGCTGAAAGGAAAAAGGGGTCGGTTACCAACAACCCTAAAATGTCCCTCAGAAGGGAGGGACACACTATCAACAAACTGAACAGCCAGCATAGAACAGTTCAGTGGAGCCTGTTATTCTGATATATTTTTTATGATTGAGCACCTTTTACCTACGTATCAGCCCTGAAGAAGACATGGTATCACATGCCTATCGACGAAACACGTGTTGGCTGAACTGTTCCATGCTGGCTGAACAATTCTACTATTCACTGCAATTTTCATTGACTGTGTGAACTTCAACTAGTCGATTATGTGAAGATTTATGGATTACACCTTCTTTGGCTCGAGCAAATGAATTACGATTAAAGTGGGCTTTACATCATTTACTATTGGATTATGACATTGACTTTTTCTTACTACTTGAGTGCTCAGATCAGTTTGTTGATAACATTCTTGTAACATCTGCTATAACTTTATACAATGCATTGCTCCAAGCAACAGCCACATAACATCAGCTTTGTATCATTCCTATTGAGAGACACGCTAAGTCAGCTCTGACTTTAGAGGATAGATGGTCCCCACGCAGAGAGATGCAACATCAGCTCCGTGTTTACAAGGTGCTTCATTTCCAAAGCAATCTATTCAGCATGAGCTCTGAAGTTACAAGATAAATTAATCCAAGTGAGGATGACACAATATCAGTTCCAACGTTAGAGGATGCATTGAGCAAACCAATAGCAAAGCAGCATCAAATGTGACATAAGATGTATTGCTCCACAAGTGGCAAACCATTATCTCCAGGGTAACAAGATGCAGCTTCCAACAGACAATGTGGAAGTGTCTGCCCCACCATTACAAAATGCACCAATTCATTCAACATCCACGTAGCATCATCTGCACCTTTAAAGGAGGCATTATTTCCACTGAACTGCACCATAAGCTCTAATCTTACTTGATGCATCCATCCCTCCAGCACAAAGTACAATCAGCACCAGCTTTGCAGGGTATGCCCATACGTGGGTCCCTTGCTCACTTTGACACTGCATTCAAGCTAGCCTGGCTCATGAGGGGTGCTACCCCGAAACTGGTTCCAGGATGCTTTGTTTCCGGTTCAGGGAAGACCCGGCTTGGCAGTTCGGGCTGGACTGTTCCCATGAGGCACAAGGTCAAGACTGATTTGCATATAGCTTGGTCTGAACTGAGTTGGCGAAGTGAGCTAAAGAATGATGATGGATTCAAACCAGACCTGTGACTGGGGGCAAGTGTCTGAAAAGTTTCAGTGCTTCGTCCGTCATCTCCTTGTGTTTACTCTGTTTGCCCTAAGTTGGCATGGTATGCCCAAACGTGGGTCCCTTGCTCACTTTGCCACTGGATTCAAGCTAGCCTGGCTGATGAGGGGTGTTACCCCGAAACTGGTCCCATGATGCTTGTTTCCGGTTCAAGGAAGACCTGGCTTAGCAGTTCCGGCTGGACTGTTCCCATGAGGCACAGGGTCAAGACTGATTTGCATACAGCTTGGTCTAAACTGAGGTGGCGAAGTGAGCTAAAGAATGATGACAGATTCAACCCAGATCTGTGACTGGGGGTGAGTGTCTAAATAGTTTCAGCGCTCCGTCCATCATCTTATGTTTGCTTCATCCAAACTATATGACTTCAGGAGCCAGAGTGAAAGATTGAGCTGCTGAACATTGGGATGTCTCACCCTGCCCATGCTGTGAGTAAGTTTAGGTAGTTGGGTAGCTTCTCGTGAGGGACTAGGGATAGTTCTAGTAGTGTTGCATACCATGGTTGCCGAGACCATGTGAGAGCTATTAGTATCAAGGTTAATGAAGTCTGTCTGAGTTTCCTGACCACGTATGGAATGGGTTGGAGAGGCAGAAAAGCGTAAGCAAATATGCCTAACCAGTTCATCCATAGTGCATTCCCCTTGGATTGGGGTATGGGTGTCTGGATGCAAAGCTTTGGCATTTCGAGGTTTCAGATATTGTTGTACTAACAGTGTGTATTTCGCACTTGTGAACTTGCTGGTGTATAATGCGCAGGCCACACACTCATCATCTTTGTGCTCTGGGGATAAGCACAAATTACACACTTTGTGTGTATATCGGAGTGTATGTATGTGGTCCTGCACCGAGGGTACCATTGAAAGAGGTCCTTCTTCGTCTCCGTCACCTGGAGACAGGCATTCTTGACAGGCGTTTGTGTGTTGATTGCCCAGTAGGAAGTCCCCAGTGTCTACTATCCATTGGTGTAATTCACTGGATCTCCGGTCACGTTTTCTCCATACCGTAGGCCGTCGAATGCTGAAGGGCTCCGAGGCAGTCCATTCGAACCCAATGGCGGGAAAAAAAATGTCCAACAAAGGAACCGTTGAACATGCGCAATACCCCGATGGGGATGCGAGAAGACACACAACATCAATTCTAAAACTTCCTTGAGAAAAAACAACTTGCAGAGCCGGGCCCAACACTAGATGGCAGGAGTATGCATAGGATGTGAATCTGCAGCCAACTCATGCTACAGATATATTAATTTTTTACAACTACACCAAAGTTTTATTGAGCTTACTGCTCAAGATGGACATCATTTCAATAATTCAACAATCCTATCCACATCTGTAACTGACGCAGAAAGGAAGTTTTGGTACTTTTGAGACCTCATTCAGGGAGAGTATTTTATAGGCCTGAACAATGTTAAAGCAAATTGCAATTCCAGCCATTTAGGGGATATAAGGGATTCTAGAGATTGGACAGATTTTCTTGAACATTAAAAATATATGGGGTTCCTTAGAAGCAAACAGGTTTGCTACAACATTTAAGACTCCGCTTCCTTGGTTCTTCTAAGAAACCAGATACCAAAGCTGAGGTCCAAGATTGGCCTAATTTGAAAGCTTAAGACGTGGCTCTGTTTGGTCATGTTTCTGATACAGATTGACATCCACGGTTCTAGTGACCTCACTGCAGCCATCATAGTCTTGGTTCCAGTGGTGTTATACATGGCAACACCATCTGTCCCTCATCTCCTCACAGATTGTGAAAGCACCACAATCATTTTGCACAGATTCTATTACAAGTAATAGTTTGTATGATGTAAGGGGTACCTGGGTAGTCTCAGGCCTTTTTAACAATGGCTTTCCCAAAAAACTGAGTCTGAAACGTCTACAGTAGCTTGGGAAGCTTTTGTTTGCTGGAGTATTGTTGGAAGTTTTGACAGCACTGCCGCATCTCCATTTATACTTTAAACATACAAACACTGGTTCCTCTGTGTCTTGCAGATTTTCCAAGTTAGATGTAAATTAAAGAATATGTTACTTACATCCCACAATGATATTTCTGAATATGAATCTCCCCAGGTGGTAGACTGGATGCCGAAAATTGAAATAGCCCTCCTATGATGGTATGTAGTGCCACAGCCCCGGTGCGAATGTAATTGTCTGACATCAGTTCATTTTTTAGGTCAAACCTGGGCAGCACATGTACTGTTCTGCGAGGCATTCTGTATTCAGGTATGGACTTGAAGCTTCGCCCACTCTTCGCCCATATTTTTCATTGCCATGTATCATTGTCCTTTGTAAACTGTGGCTTTTCATTGATCAATAGGCTTAGTAGTCTCTCCTTGGTACTGCCTTGTCTAATTTTGTAACCTCCCATGAGGACACCCCCTGTTACAAGTGTTGTTACTCAGTAGGCTTTAATTAAAGCTTCCGAGCACTTCTTTGTTAAATGGTTTTCGCTCTTCAGCAACTTTTTTTTTTTTTAATAATAGCACGGCAAACCATGCTCTCCGCCGCCTTCGACGCCGTCTGCCACCGCACACTACACACGCGCCTCCTTGACGCAGGGATCCGAGACGAGGCCCTGGACTGGACCACCTCCTTCCTCTCCGGTAGAACTCAGAGAGTCCGCCTCCCCCGTTCCGATCCGATGCCTCAGAGATCATCTGCAGCGTCCCTCAAGGATCTTCCCTCAGCCCGCCACTGTTCAACGTCTACATGGCACCACTAGCACGCATCCCCGACAGCACGACCTCAACATAATCTCCTACGCCGACGACACTCAGCTGATCCTCTCCCTCACCAAGGACCCCCTCACCGCCAAATCCAACCTCCACCAGGGAATGAAGGCTGTCGCAGACTGGATGGAGTATAGCCGCCTCAAACTGAACACAGACAAGACGGAGATCCTCGGGTCCAACCCATCCGCATGGGACGACTCTTGGTGGCCCACGTCACTGGGGTCCCCCCCGGCCCCCACCGACCACGCACGCAACCTGGGAGTCATCCTCGACTCGAAACTCTCCATGACCAAACAAGTCAACGCAGTCTCCTCCACCTGCTTCAACACCCTCCGCATGCCCCGCAAGATCTACAGATGGATCCCGACAAACACAAGGAAAACAGTCACCCAGGCTCTAGTCCGCAGCAGACTCGACTACGGAAACGCCCTCTACGCCGGAGCCTCTTCCAAGCTCATCAACAGACTGCAGAGAATCTGCACGCCTGATCCTCGACGTCCCGCGCCACGACCACATCACCCCCCACCTGAGAAACCTGCACTGGCTCCCCGTCGACAGGAGAATCTCATTCAAGCTCCTGATCCACGCACACAAGGCACTCCACAAGATCGGACCAGCCTATCTCAACAATCGGCTCTCCTTCTACGTACCCAACAGGAAACTCCGCTCCGCTGACCTTGTCCTGGCCACGGTCCCGCACATCCGGAGAACAACTTCCAGAGGCAGATCCTTCTCCCATCACGCCGCCAGGACCTGGAACACCCTCCCCCTCTACCTGCGACAAACCGAAGACCTGCTGACCTTCAGGAGACAACTCAAGACCTGGCTCTTCGACCAATAGCAGCAGCACCGCCCAGCACCTGGAAACCCTCACGGGTATGTAGTGCGCTTTACAAATTAATTGATTGATTGATTGATATAGTGGCAGCCGCGCCTATGGTTTATTAGTGGCGGCGAATGTGGCAGCATGTTTTTTTCTATTTCTTCACTTTTTTTCACGTTAATGGCACGTCTAAAGAAAGGTGTGCAGCCGCTATTAAAGTCAAACCGAAGCAAGGGGCACTTTTACAAAAAAAAAAAAAGCATTTGTATGTCATCCTGACAAACATGATTTTTTCTGTAAAAACGCCCCATACCGCGCTTTCACTTTAATGATGGCCACGCCCATTTTTTTAGACGAGCCGCGTCTAAAGAAAGGCAAGCAGCTGCCATTAAAGTGAAAGCGTGGCACGGGGCGCTTTTACAAAAAAAAGCATTTGCAATGCAATAGGTCTTGCATGTGCGAGAGTTTATTTAAGCTATTGATTGGCACTGTAAATGACAATGCCTTTTACTGATCTGTTTTAAAAACAACACATAAATAAAAGGCATTGTCATTTATAATGCCAATAGCTCAAACTCTAGTAAATGCAAGACCTATTGCATTGCAAATGCTTGTTTTTTTAATTCACCCTTCAGCATAGTTCAGGAGTTACTTTCCGCTGGAAATTCACTTAAAAAGTGTATTTGTCATGCCATTAAGAAACAAGCCTAAGCAAAGCTAAGGAACTCACCCATGAGACCTATTAGCTTTGCTAATTGCTGTTGGTGGTGCTGTACAGTGTTGGCTGCTGGTCAGCACTGTCCAAATGAATTTTAAAAAAGCCACTGTGGCAGTTGTGTCATTCAACTGATGATTGCATGCATAGAAATGTATGTGGGTGCCAGCAGAATGACGCAGCTGCCATTTGCTGTAATTTTTTATTTACCAATCCTAGATAGTGGATGCCACATGTATCGGTAAATTACCAAAAAAATGTTTTAGCGTGAAAGCGCTAATAAATAAAGAATAGCATTGCTGGTGTTGGGGCTAACGGAGGAGTGGATGGGGGAAACGCATCACATGAAGGGCATGGGATAGCACATCTGAGAGGGTACGATGACAGGTAAGAGAGCATTAAAAGTGCAGATGGGGGAGAAAGACATGGAAGAGAGCAACGCGAAAGGAGAGAAGCACATGGACAAAAGAGAAAAACAGAAGGAGGGAGAGAAGCACACATGGGATACAGCTAGAAAACATGCACTTGTGGAGTGCTTGCGCAAAAGGAAATCAAATAGAGCAGCAGAGGGGGATAAAAGCACAGAAACGAGAGAGGGGGAGAAAAGCACAGAAACGAGAGAGAGGAACATAGAGCACAAGTGAGGGGAACAGCACATCAGGGAAACAGCGGAAAAGATATGTATTTTCGCGGGTGCTTAGGCAAAAAGGGAAAAGTAGCCCCCTAAAGTGGAAGGACACAAGTGAAGAGGTTATGCACCAAGCGAAGAACAAACACACAATGGACAAGGCAAGTCATTGTTATTAAATAAGAAGCAAGCAAATGAGCGTGACAATATTGCCAACCAATGGTAAGCAATGGATGGGCTCTAAGTCCCCTGTAAAATCTGGTA
The DNA here is from genome assembly GCF_964204655.1 of Triturus cristatus. Classification (NCBI taxonomy): domain Eukaryota; kingdom Metazoa; phylum Chordata; class Amphibia; order Caudata; family Salamandridae; genus Triturus; species Triturus cristatus. Next base: position 1,353,567,288 of record NC_140590.1, read on the forward strand.
AGCTGACACTAGGTCTTTTGCAACATAGACTCGACTTAAAAATGTCACACCCAAAAAGGTCAAAATCTCAGATATTGTTCCTGGAAGTATCAGGGAGCCTATTTCAGATTACTCATGATGTCTGTTCTTTGAGTACAGATGCTGCACATGCTTTCAAGAATGCTTACTGTTGTGGCTTCATGCATTCAAAGGCTACCAAGGATGGAACTTCTACGTCTCGATCCTATGAGGAGCAGTGGCATCATCGGCTCTGCTCTTTAGATGCTATTCTCCAGGCAGGGACAAAGGGAAGTCTTTGTCCCCAGGAAGTCCTCATGCACCACGTTTAGGAAGTAATGAATAGAGGACGCTTTCTCTATACATTGTTCCCGGTCTCGGGGTGGGTTGCCTGGTCAGTGGACCTGTTCCTGGACTTGGACCTCGTCTTTGGATTTGTTTTTTTCTATGGAGGACATGAGGCCGGCTTCATTCTGGCTCTGCATCCACTGCTGCCAGTCCGACTCCTGGCTCTTTCCGCTGCTTGCACTGACCGCACTGAAACTGGGTCAGTGCCAGACTACAGTCCTTTATTTAATATCCTAATTTAGAGAATGTAAAAAAAAACTAAAGCAGTATTGCTATTGCAGTCCTGCCCTTTTTCCTGAATAGTACCAAGAATTGAAAGGACTTGGAGCACCTATTAGGTTGTTTTCCTTGCATTTATGGTTTTCCATAGAAATGCAAACCCAACACACACATTAGGTTGTACGAATCATCATAGGGGTTCCATCCACTCATTTATCAATCCATGTTTTCACTCATCCATCAATCTTTTCACTCACTAATCCATCCATGTTTTCAATCATCCGTCTATCAATTCACCCTCCGCTTCACTCATCTATTTATTCTTTCATTCATTCAACAATACACCCTTTCATCCTTCGATCCACCCTCCCTTTCACTCATACATCCAGACTTTCAACCATCCATCCTCCCTCCCTTTTACTCATCTCTTCATTCTTTCAATCATCCATCCTTTTATTCATCCATCAGTTATTTTATTCATCCATCCTTTTACTCCACCTATCCATCCACCCTTTGACTCCATCCATCCATCCCCCTTTTCACTCATCCATCCATCCACTCAGCCATCCATACTTTCCCTCACTCATCCAACCAAACATCCTTTCTCTCATCATCCATTCATCCACCCTTTCACTAACTCATCCATCCTTTCACTCACCCACCCATCCCCCTTTCACTCACACATCTACCCACCCATCCTTTCATGTTAATTATGAGACTTTGTCTGCGGCGCTGCAGACAGAAGAGTCCCATCAAGAACTCCACCTCTGCTGTAGCTGCTAAACTTGGGGGTTCAGGATGCCCCAGCATCCATCCTTTCACTCGTCCATCCATCTATCCTTACGCTCATCCAACTAGCCACCCTGTCAATCTATCCGTCAAATCCATCCTTTCACTCAATCCATCCATCCATCCTCTCACACATCGATCCTTTCTCTCACGCATCCATCTATCCTTCCTCTCATCATCGATCGACCTGTTCAATCTTCCATCCATCCACCCTTTCATCCATCCATTCTTTCACTTATCCATCCACCCTCCATTTCACTCATCCATCCTTATATCCATCTGTGAGCGGCTCAATGGCTCTCTGGGCAGAAGGGAAGCTCGGACATGCACAATAGAGGTTTTTAAGAGTGTTTAATTTTTTTTATGAGATGACCGCTTTTGAGTGTTTCGGGTGGTTAGAGGATTCAAAGGCGAACCAAAACTCAGAACACAAACAAAGGAGCATAGCCGAGTCGTTTGTTTTCTTCTTCCAACCGCCCTCTTTGGCCTCTCAGAATCCTGGTCCAGCACAGTCAGGGGCGTCACGTCTTCTCTTCACCCAGGCACTCAAAAAGGGAAAAACAATAGGTCGGGATTAGTCTCAGGGCCTCGATAAGACTACTGGAGTGCCACCACCACCGGGCGTTTGTGCAAGCAAAAGGGGTTGCTAAGTGGGGGGGAAAAAGAGGTTCTCCGTGCAGGCTTCTTAAACGTCACACGTGCCGTGGTTCCCTGTGCCACCCCAAAACCCCCACCAGAATGAACCGGTCAGTGGTACAGGCCTTGTGTTACGACCCAGGAACTGGGCCGTGGCGTTGGGACCCGGGGCGTCCTTTCCCTTCTCTGGGCCGCCGGGCTTTTCAACAGTGTACGATTCTTCAGAGGTCTCGATTCCTCCGTTCCTCTCTCATCCGCGTCCTTCCTCCGATTTGACTCGCTCTCCACTCTTCTCTGCTGTCTCCGTCTCCCGCTCCGTCTTTCTGCTCCTCTCGCCACCGCCAACAACACTGTGTGGGTCCACGCCTTCTTCTTCGTCTTCCGTGAGTGACGTTAGGTGTGTTCCTCGGATCCTCCCCACAGCCACTGGACCGCTGGGTTCTGCTGGTCCTCGCAGGGTGTCCCAACCCGTTCCACTCCACTTCCGGACCGCCGGCCCGTCGTCTTCCTCACACCATCCTTTCACTCATTCAACCTTCCACTCTCTCACTCACCCATCCATCCATGCTTTCACTCACTCACCCACCCAACCTTTCACGTTATCAATGAGCCTTTGTCTGCTGAGCTGCAGACAGATGAGGTCAATTAAACTCCACCCCCGCTGTAGCTGCTAATGCAGAGGGTTCACGATGCCCCTGCGCGGCCACTGCTGCAGCACCAATCAGCTCACCCGTTCTCCTTCACATTTTAAAGGGTGAAAAGGAGACAATCTGATCCTTCACTGATAGCCTCCTTTACCCGCCAAACACAGTTTTTCATGTGAGAGAGGTACTGGATCACAGCGGCGGCCGACACAGATTGGAGGTAGGTGGGAGGGGGCAGGAGGTGGTGAGAGTACGCGGGAGGTAGGGGAGGATGATGTGGGAAAAGCGGCTATAAAAAAATAAATAAAAAATAAGAACTTTCCTTCTCCTCTCTCGCTTGGCCTCAACAGGAACTACACCCAGGCTCCCAGTCAGCCAATCACAACGCTGCCTTAGTAGCATTGGGATTGGTCTGCGGCCTTGTTTCGGCAATCAGACGCTGACTGGGAGCATGGGCGTTTCTCCAAGTAGGCCGTAATGCAGCCTGCATGGAGAAAATACGAAGTGCGCAAGACTGTTTTGGATGGCCCGAGAGGGCTAGCCAAGCAGTCATTGCGCACTTTAGGAGGGTGCTACCACCTGCTGTGGGCGGATATAGGAAACAAAAATTATAATAACAGGAGTTATGATATCATTTAATTTTCCCTGTGTTTCACTGGAAAAAAAGCAGTGAGGCGATGCTCCTCCGCCTTAGCGGAGGACCTGCCACTGCCTGATCATTGAGCAGCGTCTGGGATATTGAAATATAATTGCCTTTGATGGCTACAATCACAATGATCAAATCGTAAACAAGCATTCAACAAAGGGTCAAAGCTACCCGTGGGGATCAGAGTTTTAAATTCAAAGGGAGACTAGACACAGTGGTCACAGCGGACGGGATCTGAAGGGCACGACGTGCTCCTACTTTTAATTTGAGAAAAACAGTTCCCTTACTTCTGAGTAATGACGACCATCCTGAAACGGTTAATTCCGAGAGCTGAAATGTAATGCAGGAAGTCTCTTGGGCTGTGAAACTGAAGAAGGGGTAGACAGCTAAACAAGCCTACATGCCAGGGTGCCTGCTTGCCTGAAAGAAATATAAATGTGCGCAAATGGTTAATCTGCAATTGTGAAGGGTGTTTGTAATCCGGTATTCACTTTAATTGATGGAATCACTTGAAGCTTCCTGATGACAAAGATCTTTTCTTTTTGAGTAGTATTCAAGGGGGTTACCAGCTGAGCTGCGAAGTGTGTGAATTAATGGACAATTATAAAAAATAATTGCACTATGTACAGTCTGGGTATTACTAAAATCTGTATTTTGGAATACTTTTTTTTATCTTAAATCTTTTTGCGCATTTTGTAGCAGGCTATCTTATACTGTGATGCAAGTTTACAATAATGACTTACATATTTACAGTGTTTTCTATCATAGACAGGGACCGTGTAGCACTAAACATACACAGGTCACTATTATCAACTGCACCAACCCGGATTCAGTCCTGTGGCTCTCTGGTTACAGACACAGACCTCTGCAGTGCATTAACTAATAGAGGTTTCATAATGTATGACAGTGCATTTCTCACTGATTAACCTAAATGTTATTCATTTTTTATTTAAGCTTATTTTATAGGTAGTTACCTTAAGATGAAAGTCCGTAAAACATTACAGAATACTTTGTATTTTTAGCCATGCCCTTAGCCCTGCCCCTACGCTCACTCACCCAGCCCCCTTTGCGCACAGCATCACAGTTCCTATACATCTGTTATGCACTTCAACTACTGACTAGATACCTTCTATAATTGGGTGTCGAAGGCAGTGGGGGAAGCAATAAGTCTCGCATTTGTTTGAGTTAGAGCTATTAGCACTGTAAATGGCAATGTCTTTTACCTGTGGGTTTAAAGTGTATGTATGTAGTGCATAGTGGAGTTACGTGGGCTGGATTGGATTAGTTGTGGAACTGTGTGGTATTTAGTGGATTTGTGTAGTGGAATTATGTTGCATGGTGTGCTGTGTAATTATGAGGATAGTAATGAGGTGGTATTGAGTGTACTGGAATTATGTGGAGTGGCATTGTGTATTAGTGTGTGTAATATTGTGGAATGGTATGTAGCGGATTTAAAACTATGTGGTGTGCTGTTGAATTTTGTGGCATGATGTGGAAGTGGTGTGGATTGGATGTATGTGGTGTGTCGGAAATTGTGTTGTTGAGTTGTATTATGTGGTTTGGTGTTGATTTTAAATAAGTGAAGTTGAACTGAATTGTGTGGCTTGGAACTGTGTGGATAGTTTTGCCTTAATGGTAATAAATGAAAACAAAATAGGTAGGAGGTAAGCTTCAGATCTGTGTGTTGGACGTTTAAAAAAAATTAGTTAGAGCTATGGCGTTGTATATGTTTCTTATCTATGTGTTATGGAGTGAAGTGGATTTATGTGGTGTGTATTGGAATTATGTGTGTGGGAAAGGAATTGTTAGTTGTGGCATTGTGTGGTGCAGAGTGGATTTGTGTAGTGCAATTATGTGGCATGGTGTGCACTGGTATTACGTGGATAGTAATTATGCGTTTGAGTGTATTGTAATTATTGGAATTATGTGGAGTGGGATTATGTGTCATGGAGTGTAATTTTGGCGAATTATATTTTGTGGTGTTGAGTGTTATGTAGTGGATTTTAATTATGTGGTGTGCTGTTGAATTTTGTGATATTATATTGAATTTAATGTTGTGTTTTGGATATATGTGGTGTACCAGAATTGTGTTGTGGAATTATGTTGTTTGGTGTGGAATTTTGTGGTGTAGAATGGATTTGTGTGGAGTTGAATTGTGTGGCATGGAACACGCTGGTACTGAGTAATAATTATGTTGAGTAGAATTATGTGGCACAGTGTATATTTATATACTCTCTACAGAGAATATAAAAAATATACTAAAATGTTTGTCTGTATTTATTAAATTCAGTATGATTTTCATATTAATCTATTTTAATACTATTATATATCAACATAAACAACAATATGTTCAAAGTATTAAGCCGATTGCTAGTATGGAAGGACCATAGCTCATTGTCAAATCCACTGGATTTGTGAAGCCTAAGAGGGTCAAATTAGGTGGCAGGGTTGAGTAAATTATGTGGCATAATACGGCACATTTTCTAACAGTCGTACTTCATTATTTTGACATTTTTACACTTAGTTACACTGTGTGGGCATTGGTTGCACCCGATTAGTACCAATTTAACACTCAAATATAGCAATAAGCAACAGAAAGTTGATCAGTCCAGCTTTGCCAAGGGCTTTCCACTGAGCAGCATTGTTAAAATCTGCAGATTATGTGGCAGATGATGGATTATGTAGCAAATGCGGCACATCTTTCTATAATCATGCGAAAATTGCCAGAGCGGCACAATCACATAATTGCAGTGGCTCTGCTCATTGTTAAATATAACTTTTAGATATATATCCATCTTCTTGTGATCTATGGTTGTGATTGACTTGAGGCCTTTGTTACATAAAAGTAGGGCAAATAAAAAATTTTAAATTCTGCCTAATAACTTGCAAGCAAAGGGCGCCATTATGTCAAGCTGAAAATCAGTTAGGCGTGGCTTTTCCATCCCCAAAATTGGCTTAGCTTGATGTTTTATGGGGCCCTTGAGCATACAACGAGTCGAGCTTTTCTATGTTTTTGCCTGCCACCAAAGCTCTAATAACATGCTCCAAGAGTTAAAGATAGAGCATTATCTCCTATCTGATCATATTTTATTGACGTCTGTTGCAAGATTTAGGTACCAAGAATGCTCAAGGCTTGGTTTAAGCACTGGTTCTTACAACCATCCCAGAGTCTTGGGTCGACTCGGACTCAGTTTTCGTTATTATTTTAGTGGCTCGCACACCTCTAAAAATTAGAGTTACCCATATATACACGAATGGGACACCCTGATGGGTGGTGCCTGGGGCTCGCACTGTTTGGCAATATACAGCTCGGACTTGGTCGCATTCCGAACCCTACTTTTGATTGACACCGACTTTTCAAACTTCCCCCCAGATCTCCATTGTGCTGCGTGCTTAGATCCTGCCCGAAAAATAAGGCAAGGCTGTTGTGAAAAATATCTGAAAAGCTGCAAAACGACGTCAACAACATTTTAAAAAGGCCAAATAAAACAAAGAAATTATGGTATAAAGAAACTACAAACGCCATACTTCATCGTTGAATAAATATATTGTAGGGTCATCAGTTGTCTTAACGGTTACTGGGTTAAAGATTTTAAGTGAAGGGGATATGTGTTGTTTGCTAACCATTGTGATAGTGTGTGGTGTTGGACTTGTTTTGGCGTATTTTTAGAGGACATATATCTTGCTTTTTCGTGCGATCCTGGTAATTCTTGTATCTGCATCATGGTAGTTGACATTAAAACACACTTTTTTTCTATTTCTTTACTTTTGATGCAATTGGTTCACTCACATAGGTGCCACGATTGTAACAAAAGTAATGAAATCGAAAAGAAATTACGGGTGGCTGCTTTCAGCATGCCAACCATACTGAACCACATGGGAGTAGATCCGATCGCCTCTAACCAACAATGCCTTTGGAAACATCGCCCCGTCCCTTTAGGGATCCCTGGACTGAGAGTGGAAGGAGGTTAGGCAGAGCAGCAAATGGCTGCGGGAGGAGGAATGAGGAAGCGTTTCCCTCCCGCCATTGTAAAACTGAAAGCGTGCAAGACACGCTGAAAGAAACACAAGACGAAATATAGCCATAAAATCCAGCAGAGAGATTTGGTGCTCGTGTGCAGAGGACGGAATGGCTCCGGGCACACGAGCACCGTGACGTATGATGCAACCATTCCATCATGCACAGAGAAGAGGTTAATAGGGATCACTGACACAATATCGGAATCAACAATATTGATTAACACAAATATTGTGTCAAAAATAGTGTGTACCTATTGTTATAATGATAAGTTAAAAAATTAAGGAAAAAAAATATCGGTTCACACTAATATCATTAAAAATAGTCTACAAATATTGTTTCTTAATTTTTACATAGTTTACATTAGTAAATCTTAAATATATTAATATATAGCATTAATATAATATTAATTAAATAAATCTCAGTAATATTTAATACTATCTGATACTATCACAGGTCATGTCTGCGTTCTATAAAACTTTATAAATAAAAATAAGATATAAATATATACTTATGTAAACACATCTAGCATTATAATTTTTTGTTGAATTCTTTAAATGTACTACTATAAAAAAAACACATATATTTATATTTTTTAACATGAAACATAAAAACATGAAATAAATTACCAAACAAAATAAAAATAAGAAAAATACATTTACAAAAAATATATTAAAGATTTCAAAACAAATGCAAATATAAACAAATAGTATGAAATTAAAATTATAAACAAATATTAATAATTAATATATTTAACCAATATTAGAAAATGTATTTGAGTCTGGGAATAATAGATCTACTATTCCCACTCCAGTTTATGCAACAGTAGAGAAAGTGTAGGACTTCGGAGGGGTTAAATATATTACTCCAACTAGTAACAGTAGGGAAAGCATTGGACTTCAGATGGGTTACATTTACTATTCCCACTCCAGCCGGTGCAACAGTAGGGAAGCATGGGGACTTTGGAGGGGTTAAATGTGCTAATCCAACTCCAGTCTGTGCAATAGTAGGGAAAGAGTTAGACTTCGGAGGGGTAAGATTCACTATTGCTCCTTCAGTCTAAGTAACACTAGGTGAACTACTTCACTTCAAACTCATTACATATTTGAATGACCCTATTAATTTAGAAACAAACATAAAACTCTTAATATAAACATTATTACGCACCATAAAATATTTGTATATATAAAACAAAACCAATTTACAAAATACATGAACAATGTCATCATTTTTAAATTACAGAATAATGGTTATTTAATTATTACTTAATTAACTTGCAACCCTATACCCTTACAAACCTAGCAGCTCACGCCTAAACTATAACTAGAATAAATAAGTATACCAATTTACATAATTGATAATCAATTACATAACTAATTAACAATTAATGCTTAGTTAATTATTACTGAACTTCCCACCCTACAAACCCAGCAAACCTCACCAAAAATATATAATTGCATCATTTAATTATACTTTTTTTATTATTACTTAAATTCCTACCCTATAATCATACACACACCTAGCAACCTGCAACAACAATAGAACTAAAACAAATCAGTATTACATAATATACATAATTAATAATCAATTCAATACTTAATAACAAATTAATATATTTTTTTAATTATTACTTAACTTCACACCCTATAACCCTACAAACCCAGCAGCCCACACCTTAAATGTAACTACAATATACGATTATGCAATTTACATAATTAATTCATTAAAAATTATTAATTTAATATTACCTAATTAACTTCCACCCCACACCCATACAAACGTAGCAACCTGCACCTAAAATGCAAGTAAATTAAATCAATATTACATAATATCAATAATTAATATCAATCAAATACTTACTTAAAAAAGATTAGTTAATGATTAATTAACTTCTCACCCTAGCCCCCTACAAACCAAACAACCCACTATGACACAATAAATTACTATTCGGAATTAAATTTAAAAAATCTAAATCAATTAAAATTACAAACTTTTTTTTTTTTAAAAATCATTGTACAAACAATAGTAACAAGTTTCATATATGAATTAAAACAAGCATTGGCATAGCCAATAGGTCTCGCTTTTGGGACCTTATAAGTATTTACTTATGCAGCACAATATCCTTGGTGCAACAACATCAACTGTTGCATGGCTAAACACTTATAAGATCCCAAAAGCGAGACCTATTGGCTATGCCAATGCTTGTTTTTTTACTTGCGGCGGGTACCGTTTTACACCCCATTAGCCCCCTTCCTTCCACCTCCCTTTTTCGTCTCACCCCCTGCTGCCACGCAACAACAACCCTAGCCCCCATATCAACAACTGACGGAGCGAAATTGTGAATTTATCAGGCTAGTTCGTTTTATTCACCAGCAGCAGCAAAGGCGCAAAATTTCTATCCACCAAGGGCGCTATCACTTGTCATATGTGAATAGTTTAATTAATCATATTTTGTTTATATTGCAGTTTGCTACTTTTAGTTTCATTCTCAACATAAAACTTAATGTACCCTTATCTAACGGGAAAACAAGACTGGAGTTACCAACACACTACCACCTTCCTGTCTGTAATAAAGTGTAACATAAGAGGCACGCACTTACCATTAATAGGCGCAAGGCACGCAGAATTCTTGGCGCCGGTGGACAATGTTGATTTCAGAGGTCTCCCTGGGAGTACGTCAGATAATGCATGTTCTCTGAAGCTTGGGTTCACGAGAATACTAGAGTTTCCTTATTTTGGCTTAGTGGTGGATTAAAACCGTGTTCTGTTTTGGGCGAGATATTCTGTGAATATATGGTTAGTAATGTCATTCCCCCAGGGGGCGGTGAAGACTCTTACTACCCTATGAAGTGGTGTGTCCCCTCTCACTAAAAATGTTGTTACTGGAGGGTACAGTTGCCTAGAGAAGTGGGTGGAGTGTTGTCTAGAAGAAGAGCCAAGCGATCACGCACCACCGCCACTGAGCACCTCCGCCGGCCCAAGGCGCTACACGCTTGGACGCCGCTCTCGCTGTATGCCGCTCCTCAGACGTCACATGATGTTTGGTCATGTGACCCCATTCATGAAGCTTGCCCAACCCACCAGGACTTGAACAAGCAAACCATGGGGATTGGCCGAGAGAGCGATGCTACGTCTTAAAGCCCCAGGCACACAAGAATATAGAAATAAAGAACTAGAGTGTTAATCAGTATCAGAATACGAAGCGGAAATCAAAAGCATGTTTAGTGAAGAGTGAAAATTCACAGCATTTCCGGGCATCTGTCTACAAGAAAGTAAACAAGAAACAAAAGCGGAAACCGTGTCTGGAAAAACAAGAGAGAGTATAAAGGGAGTGGTGCATGCACGGTTGTCGCGCGACGCGAAAGTGATCGCTATCGAGCGCGCGGCGAGCGATGCGCTTAATGAGCATGAGAAACGCCATATGGCGCCTCTGCTCAAGCGCGCGCCCGCGCACATGCAGTGCAAGCTGTAACCTAAATGGTGCAAACCGATTTTTTTTTTATCATTGTGAGTAGTCAATCCCAAGTAATTTTTCAGAGATCGCCGTCACTTATGGAATAAAGTGGTGGGATATGCACATACTAGACTGTAATATTTGTGCTTATATGTTCGAAACAGTTGGATAACAATTCATCAACCTATAAAAAGGCACCAAATATAAAGACAGTAATAGTACCGAATTTCAATTAGCAGTTTCAGAGCTCTTGATGCAGAAGGTCAGTTAAAAGATAACTAATTTAAAATTGCATCACCCCTTTATATCTTTTGACCCGTTTGATCAAATTTGGCACGCTCAAAGGTTTAATTTTGAATTGCATTTCCCACAATTTTTGTGCAAATTGGTCAATGGAGGTCTATTTACAGAGGTGAGAAAAACCAGATTACCCGTCAACTGAGGGGTCAATCATAACTACAGAGATAGGAGATCTATATTCACCTGCTGACATTCCAAGTTGACTCTAAGGGGCCGATTACGATACGGCTTGGAAGGCTCCGATCGTCCTCACCGTAATGGGCCTGTCAGATTCCTTTCCAACCGCCTCATTTTGATGGAGGCAGTGGGAAAGGAATCCGATCGTCATTCCGGCTGGCTTTCGATGGGCTCGGAGAGCCCGTCTGCCAGTCGGAATGGGGCAAGTAATCTCAAGGGCAGGCCTTTCAGCCCTTGAGATTACGATGACGGTTTCCGATATGGTTTTCATGTTGGTCTGACTGACAGGAAAACCATGTCAGAAAGCGTCTTTGGGGGCCCCCAGCAGGGCCCCCTTGGGTGCACGGCCTCCGATTGGAGGCCGTGGGGACACCTATGGTGCCCCCCCCCCCCGTTGATCCCTGCAACTTGTGGCAGGCAACTTAAGGTACCTGCCACAGGGTGCAGGGATGAACCGCATCTCCCATTTTACTATGGGAGCATGCGTCACGGCTGGTTTACGTCCGGAATGCAAGCTCCCATAGTAAAATGTAGGAATGTGACCGAAAAATGTTCGGTCGTATCTTAATGAGGCAGTTGGGACTGCCGACCGGTCCATGACCGATGCGGTGTTAGGCGGAAGTGATTCTGCCCAACATCGTAATGAGGGCCTTAATGTATTTCTGGTCAACACATACATATGAATAGTTTTTCATTGTAAATTGCTCACTGATTATAGTTCAAACCCAACTCAACTGATATTCTGTGCTGAATGTACAGTTCCTGTCTCTGAATATTCCTAGCTAAATGTAAATCAATTTCCTGTCAGCAAATCTCTGTGCATTTATTAATCTAACCTATGGCCCGTTGTGCCTTTGAACCCCTGATTACTTTATATTCCTGAAAGCGCGTAAATCAGTACCTGTTTAAGTCAAGTCCCAATTGAAAAACACTTCTTAAATAAGAATCGTATGCAGCCCTGGCCTGGAGGCATATAGGTCATGGTCCGTACACCCCTATACTTCTGCCCTTCGAACTATATAGTGCCTACAGATCCAAAATGAGAGAGTGTTTCATAACGAAGTGCCCACTGGTATGTAGTCACTCGTTTATTCTGAAGATAGACAGGACACACGTTTGTGTGGTCCTATCACCAATTGATGTTCCTCTCTGGTTTCCTTCACTATCAAGTGATTTAATCTCCAAGGTCGCTGACATTAACCCCTGAAGGCATGGAAAATAAGTAGAAGACTTCACAGGGAATACCAATTTCATATTACAGGGTAAATTGATGTTCATTACCAACCAGGAAAAGATAGCCAATGGAAACAAGCCAAAATACACAGCCTCCACAGCCAATATCCGGCAGGCCAGCCATTTCCTGCCTTTCATGACAAGCTGTTTGAAAACCTTTAACTTCTCCTGCCGTCCCATTAACAGGGCGGAAATGCCATTGTTACATGGAGTTTCTCTCTCCTATGCTACACAGGAAACCGCTTTCTCCATCAAACAGCACGACGTGGAGAGCGCCCCACGGCACCACTCTCAGTATCGCCGGCCCTCGTACCTTCGTCCTCCTCGGAGTTCTGCTTCCTTTTTTTCCTGGATTTGGAGTTCTTCTTATTTTTTAGCTCCATCAGTTCCTTAATCCGCTGCGTTACTGAAAAGGCAGAAAGGACCACCTTAGTCATGAAATAATATAAGAGCAGCATACTATTCAGATAACAAGGCAGCAGTTATTTCTCCACGAGATGTTTAGCAGCCGACAGGGCTGAGGTTTGGGCGCTTAGGGCCCAGGAAGGACAGCAAGGATCTGATTGTCACATTCGGGGGGTTCTTCAGCAGTCTGTCATTTCTGTAGCCGAATTTAAAGAAAGGTTGCCTCCGCTTCTCTTGTACAACTACGAGGCAAAACCTCAGAGGAGGTAAGACATATATGCAAGCATGCTGAGGCCTTAGCAAAACGCACACACACAAAACACAGACCAGCACACTGATCATAGAAAGAGATGCGAAGCTACAGGTAAGTAATTCTGTTTTGGGAGGAATTGTTCTACGTTAAACTTCATTACAGGTACAAACCCGGCAAGAAAAGTAATAGCAGAAAGAGCCGACAACAATAAGAATGCTGCATTCACTGGCCAAACAGTAAGAGGGCTGCAATGGGGCACATACAAATGACATAATAGCCGGAAAATGGGCAATAAGGAAAGGAATGCGGGAGCCAGGCAGACTTGGGAGAGCAGAGAGTTCCAAATTTCTGTGGATGCACAGAAGGGTTACTCGAATTGCATTGCACTAATAAATGAAATCATAGCGGCAGCCCTACAAGGCATTACAGGTGTGTTCTATAGACGAACTGGAATTGATTGGAGCTTGTATTTGAGAGGTTAGCCAACTGGCTACACAGCGAGAGCGGTTTGTGAATCGTAAAGCTAAAGGATCGATGTATACATCCTGAAATAATTGCTTAAACCATTTGTGAACTGGGTGCAGGGATGTCACTGTGAAAAACAAAATGTCATCTTTGACAGGTTTCATTTGAGGAAGGCCAAAGACAGACACATTTAACGGAGGCGGCAGAAGTCAGGGATGGTGACCTGAAGGTCTTAATCTGGAGAACTGCCGTCGGCACAAAGGAGAAAAAAAACGAGAACCAACCCTTCTGCCTACCCACTGCGCCACTGACGGCAGCAACCGCACAGAGAAGTGAATGGCGTGCGCTCAGCTACAACAAAGGTGCCATGAAGTCATAATTACCAGGGGGTAAGCAGTGCCTTCATGCGTGTCAAGCGCATCAATGATTAATCTGTGCAGGGGTTTGCAGTAGGTTGATCCGGCAATTCTTTTTTGGGCAAGGAACTTAATTTTCATCAGCAGACTGTGACCCAGCACAGATAAAGCTCTGAACCAAAGTGTGAATTGGGATGGGTCTGGGTTATGCTCAAGGCCTGCATTTAAATAAATAAAAAAAAACAGCCTAAACAGTTATTGGGACCGAAAAGTCCTCTGTATTGTAATCATTGTGCAGCCCTGCCCCGAGTGCCCAATTGTACTGATTTCTGGAACCCTAAAGCAGATTTTTTTTGTCACAGGCAAACCCAGCTCACGGTCTCACAGACTGCAGTCTTGATAGACTGGGAGGGGCATCCAAAGCACTATCCTCATAGTGATGGAAGTCTTCTGCTTTACCAGGAGTTAAGCAGCACCAGGACGGTGGAGGCAGCATACCATGTAGTGATCAGTTGGAGTGAACAGGTCCTTTATAAACCTGTGTCACTGGAGTAAGGCCTACAGGTGCACTCATTTTTAAAGTTCCGCTACTGTGCGTGCTGTGCGCTGAACTCACCCATGGCGTACATCAATTTGGTGTAAAATGCCCCGCAGCACAGAGATGGTGTATCTGTGCTGGGTGTGTGTGTGCCTTGGAAATATACAATACAGGGATAATACAGTACTGAGCAGTGTGAGCATGGTGAATGCATGTGCTGGATCTATATGCACTACGAGTGGTACAGTACCTGAAGGATATAGTGCAGTGCAGTGTGTGCAGGATAAATACATGTGCTGGCTGTATGTGTACCTTAAGTGGTACAATACAAGAAGGGTGCAGTGCATACATGTTAAATGCATATACTGGATGTGTATGCCTATGAGTGGTACACCACATAAAGGATACAGTGCCAGATGGTGTCTGCATGTTAAATGCAGGCGTTGGATGTATGGGTGCCTATGAGTGGTACAGTACACGCAGGGCAGTGCATGCATGTTAAATGCATATGCTGAATGTATGTGTGCCTATGAGTGGTACAATTCATGAAGGAGACAATGATAAGAAGTGAATGCATGTTAAAGCAGGTGTTGCAGGCATGTGTGCCTGTGGATAGTACAATAAAAGGAGGGCCCTGGGTTACAGTTTGAGAGACCCATGCCTGCCCGGTGAAACAAGGAGAGGACTTGGAGAGATACCGCTCCCCCGACCGATTTGTGTATTGCTGCATTCCAGTGAGCTGGGTGGGACACAGACTGGGGAAGAGAGAGCGGGGCTTCCCCTGTACACTACAATGGATGCTCTTTGATTCAGTGAGAGCCCACAATAAAGGGGCCCAGGAACATCTCAGGAAGAAGATGGAGCTGATAAGAGAATCATACAGAGTAGGGCTGGGGGTTTGGGGCTAAACTTTTGATGCAGATATCACTTTGACTAACATTCAGGTGTGAACTTGAGTCACTTCCATGGCCTGTGTTTCTGGACTATCACTTTTGGAGACACGTCAGGTATGACAGACTGCTTTTCAAGAGGTAGGAAAGGAGTAGACACTTCAAAAGAAGCAGACCCCAACATAAAACTTCAAAACTCAGACCCTAAATCACATTTGGTGTCAGGAAATGGACTATAAGAAGGGGAGTTTGAGACCACAAAAATTGTCATCTGCCAAGCAGCCAGACAGACTGTGGGAGGAGGGGAACTCTGCAAGACGTATGCCTGTGACCAGGACTGGGGAACAAGGCCTGCTATTCTCGCTTCTGGGTGGGGAGACATTACCCAGGGAATCCAAGACTATCTGCCCTGGAGCCTGGAGTACCAGCATCTACCTGCTTGCCATTACCAGTACACCCTGTGAAGAAGAGGAAAATGTTGGAGGGCTGATCAGGCCTGAGCTTGTGGTCTATGAGTTGCGGTGGCCCCGTATGTCAGAGGTCGTCACCGGGTGCACCCCAAGACTGCAAGCTGTTCTGCCCGTTAAAGTGAGGGCACCGTGGGAGCACCTGTGCACCATCATCCAGGGGAGGGACCCAAGAGAAGATCGTTGCAGCCACCCACACTGGGAGAAGATCGAAAAATTACCCCACAGAAGGAGCCAAAGAGAGCCTCCGGTTGCTCCAGGAGCGCAAGACTCTGCACCCGCTGAGTGCAGCCAACTCACCTGAACTCAGCTTCAGCAGCTGTGAGCACCCTTGGACAGGCACTCAGGAACTCCAAACGCTTCACACCTGCTGGAGTGGGTAAAACTAGTCTTGGGTCCATCAGCCCCTGGGGAACTTGCTGCTAAGTTAGAGCAGTAGCGCTAAAGCACTGCAGACTTTTCATTAGAGTCAGAAATAACTACCAACGCAAACGCAATGAGTAAGTGGGAATGGGAAACGCCATATAAACACTAGAGCCCTGACTTCAGTGGATATCTATGTAATTTTTTGTGGATGTCGTATTATTCCTTTGTGCGGATAGCAATAGAAATAGAAAATGTCTATTTTTTCACAAAAGTGAGTTTTTGGCTGGACAATGATTTATTATTGCTGCTGCTGAGTGTCTTTTGAGTTGTGAGATTGTGTTCATTATCCTGCATTCACCTCCCCCTGCGGGAGCCTTGAACTGTTCGGACCACGCTATCCTGAGAGTAAAATACATAAGGGCTACTTGGCCCAGTTGCTCAGAGTCTGCAGTAGGTCGGGCCCCGTGACATCAGGATTAAAAGGCATCAACCCCATCAGTTGGGCCCAGTACCCCCGAGTTGCCCTTGGCCCTCTTAAACGGGTTCTGACAACGACCAAATAGTTTTGTAGTGGCTCGTAAATAAAGCGGTTACTGCTGTGCGTTCCTCAGAAAGATTTATATTAGGAACTGGG
The DNA here is from genome assembly GCF_964204655.1 of Triturus cristatus. NCBI lineage: Eukaryota > Metazoa > Chordata > Amphibia > Caudata > Salamandridae > Triturus > Triturus cristatus. Next base: position 1,353,584,123 of record NC_140590.1, read on the forward strand.
GCCATAAGTAGGCACACAGTGCATGATGAGGGAGATGGATTTAGCAGCACGCTCCCAGAGGCATGTAGGAAATACGTCTGCTTAGAGTCCGAGCCAACCTGGTTAACACAGTCTTGGCTGTGACATGCTGCTGTGCTGCCATAATATTATTTTAATTATATTTTTATAGCGCTACATTACGCATTTCTGTAATTTCTAAGCATTGTGAATAAAATATGCTACTATTACCAAGTTCATGGTACTCAATTTTCCCGCCTCTTAAGGACGTAAGGCTGAGTTTGCCTCACTAAGATCCGAATTCATGACTTCCAAAACACCACAAAGGTCAGCAGTGAGTGCTCAAGTCCGTAACCTCTCCTTGTGGCACATAGAACCATGGGGATGTATCCCCATTTTCTAATTAGGTGCACACACATTGCTCTTGGTCCATAATGTGGATAAGATATATTTATAAGTGCATCTGTGAGGACAGAACCAGTCACTTGACAACAGCAATACCTGTATTCCTTTGTTCAAGAAGCCTTTTTCTGGGGAACAACCTTTACAACGCAACTTTTACAACGCACTACCATTACAACGCATTTTTTACAACGCATAATCCATTACAACGCATGACATTACAACGCATGACACTACAACGCATTTTTAAAAACTACCTTTACAACGCATTCCATTACAACGCATACTACCATTACAACGCATACCATTACAACGCATAATATTACACTATACTATCCAACACTTACCCTACTGATGCACCCCCTGGAGTTAGAATAGTAATTTTTACCCCTACACTATCCAACACTTACCCTACTGATGCACCCCCTGGAGTTAGAATAGTAATTTTTACCCCTATACTATCCAACACTTACCCTACTGATGCACCCCCTGGAGTTAGAATAGTAATTTTTACCCCTATACTATCCAACACTTACCCTACTGATGCACCCCCTGGAGTTAGAATAGTAATTTTTACCCCTATACTATCCAACACTTACCCTACTGATGCACCCCCTGGAGTTAGAATAGTAATTTTTACCCCTATACTATCCAACACTTACCCTACTGATGCACCCCCTGGAGTTAGAATAGTAATTTTTACCCCTATACTATCCAACACTTACCCTACTGATGCACCCCCTGGCGTTAGAATAGTAATTTTTACCCCTATACTATCCAACACTTACCCTACTGATGCACCCCCTGGAGTTAGAATAGTAATTTTTACCCCTATACTATCCAACACTTACCCTACTGATGCACCCCCTGGAGTTAGAATAGTAATTGTTACCCCTATACTATCCAACACTTACCCTACTGATGCACCCCCTGGAGTTAGAATAGTAATTTTTACCCCTACACTATCCAACACTTACCCTACTGTTGCACCCCCTGGAGTTAGATTAGTAATTTTTACCCCTACACTATCCAACACTTACCCTACTGTTGCACCCCCTGGAGTTAGAATAGTAATTTTTACCCCTACACTATCCAACACTTACCCTACTGTTGCACCCCCTGGAGTTAGAATAGTAATTTTTACCCCTACACTATCCAACACTTACCCTACTGTTGCACCCCCTGGAGTTAGAATAGTAATTTTTACCCCTACACTATCCAACACTTACCTTACTGTTGCACCCCCTGGAGTTAGAATAGTAATTTTTACCCCTATACTATCTAATACTTACCTTAAATGTAATTTAATATTATGCGTTGTAATGGTATGCGTTGTAAAGGTAGTATGCGTTGTAATGGTAATGCGTTGTAAAGGTATTTTTTAAAAATGCGTTGTAGTGTCCTGCGTTGTAAAGTCATGCGTTGTAATGGATTATGCGTTGTAAAAAATGCGTTGTAAGTGCATGCGTTGTAAAAGTGTGCGTTGTAACGTCATACATCCCCTTTTTCTGGCCCCATACATATGTGTACATTCCACTTAATAAGAATGAATTACAACCCAAACTTTTATTTCAGGAATAGAATTTGCCTGCCTGAGAAGATGTTTATTTAGAGACACTATAATGCAGATATCTTTAGAAAAGCTCTGTAACGCTGCTGGGGCTACCATAATGCAAACCAGGATTTCCTGCATAGGAGAGTATCCAGCCCTTCTCAGCGAGCCCGCTAACATTAATGCTAACATTCATTTCCATGTCAGGGACTTCTGACTGGCCTGGGGTGCGTAGTGAAAGGATGGTTTCAAAGCAGCGACACAGACCGTTTGAAAGTCACCCTTCTGTACAAGGGCTTCCGGAAATGCATCTCTTGAGGTTCAGGCGGCTAGGGAATACCAGCTCAAAGAACTAAATGATGCGACTGAAGTTCCCCTTTAATTACATAGCTCAGAACACAGGAGCACACCTCTCAAGCCGCAGTCTACGGACCTGGCCTGGCAGTTCGGGCTGGACTGTTCCCATGGGGCACAGTGTCAAGACTGATTTGCATATGGTTGGGTCCAAACTGGAATGGCATGGTGAGCAAAAAAACGATGGATTTAACCGCAGATCTCTGTACTGGGGTGAATGTATGACATTGTTCTGCATTCTGTCCATCAATTGTTCTTTTTGCATTTGTCATCCCGAGTGGGACGGGTATGCTCAGACGTGAGTCCTGTGCTCTCCATGCCACTGGAATCAAGCTATCTTGGCTGAAGAGGGGTGAAACCCCGAAACTGGTCCAAGGATGCTTGTTTCCAGTCCAGGGAGGACCTGGCTAGGCAGTTCGGGCTGGACTGTTTCCATGGGGCACAGGGTCAAGACTGATTTGCATAAGGCTGGGTCCAAACTGGAATGGCATGGTGAGCAAAAAAACGATGGATTTAGGCCCAGATTTCTGTACTGGGGTGAATGTATGACTTAGTTCTGCATTCTGTCCATCATTTGTTCTTTTTGCAGCAGTCTACGGACAGGAAGTAAAACGGTTCTAGAGAACCAATTCCATCTCACATATGGTCTTGAGGGCATTTTTTGATGTCTCTTTTGTAAGACGTTTCACAACTCAGTTCTGAGTACTGAGATTCTACAACGGAAACAGCAAAGGAATGCATTGAAGGCTTTATGGAAACTCAAGATGATGGCATCTCGTTTGCCGAGTAGTTTCAAAAGTCACAAGGGGTTGAGAAAGGAAGGGAGCCAAAGTGATCGCTTCGGTGGGCTTACCAACAAGCATTGGCAAAAAGCAAATAAAAAAAGCAATGACGCAGCTGTCTTTTCGTAGTAGTCACAAATTGTTTCATTTACTGTTTCAAGATGTATCGGTTAAAAAAAAATATTAATTTGCAGTAGTGCGAAAACACTTTAAGGCAGAAGGGTGAGCATCAATTTTCTGCACCCTCTCAAAAAAAATAAAAACATTTAAAAGGAAAAAGGACCAGCAGGGTTTTGTATGAGCAGATGGGGTGGCAATAGGGAGCATGGAAAGGGATACATAATATATATATATATATATATATATATATATATATATATATATATATATATATATATAGCTGGGTGGGGGATGCGTAACCATGCGCTTTACTATTATTATTATTATTACCCTCGGTGCTGAGGGGTCCAGAGGTTCTGGACTGTTAACTCAGAGAGGTGAGCTCCCAAACCCATAAGGGATGCATCAGTGGTGATGGTCACTTGTGGAAGCGGGTCCAAAAACCACATGCGAAGCAACAGATTGTCTCTGTTCCACCACAGCAGAGTATACAAATTCCTGAACCTTACCAATACTAGATTCTCCCAATGCCCTTCCACTTGTGCTCACTGCCTCGCGAGGCATTCCTGTAGGGGTTGCACGTGGTATCTGGCGCTTGGTACAATTGTTATGCATGATGCCTTCATTCCCAACAGTTTCATGACAGTTCAAACAGTAATTGAATGGCCTGTCTGAAAAAGAAGCAGCATCTCTTGGAATGCCATCCCCCTCTGATCACTGGGGTATGCCCAGCCGTCATTACACTGAGGACTGACCACCAGAGGGCTGAATTTGCTGTGGCTGGAGATGAAATGTTTTCGGGCTGACGGTGAAAGCAGACGTGTTGCTTTTTGAGCGTGTGCTAGGCAGTGCAGTTTGCTGCTGCTCTTGATCAGCCAACCGTCTAAATATGCTAAGGCATGAATGGCATTTCAACACAGATGCGCTGCTACCATCGATAAGCACTTTATGAACAGCCTTGGAGCTTTAGTTCCTCAAAAGGGTAGCACTTTGAACCAGTAGTGTTGTCCAATTATCATGATGGGAAGGTATGAATGATGCATTTTGTGGATCAGGATATGAAAGTATCTGTCTTTCAAATCAGGGGCTGACATTAAGTCGCTTTGGCGCAGAAGGGGATGACATCTTGTAGAGTCACCATGTGCAAGTGTTTGGAGAGTATGAACCTGTTTAATGGCTGGAGGTTGAGGATCGGCTTGAGTGAGCTGTCCTTTTTGTCCATTAGAAGGTACAGGGAATACACTCCGGCATCGCATTGGTGTGCAGGTACTGGTTCTATAGCGCCCCTTTGTAGGGTGTGGATTTAGCCAGAAGGGTATTTATATGAGGCAACATTAAAGTTTTTTTTTAAAATAATCTGAATATGATGCATTTGCGACTCTTAGAGACAGAAACAGAGGATTGTTCTATTTGAGCTGCAATGTGCTATCGGTAATGCAGTTTACTATTTTAATAACTGGCAGCAGCTTGTGAAGAACTTCTTGGTAGAAAGCCATCCGTTGAAAAGAGGGACAACTGTAGTATGAAGACTAGATTTCTAAGATCAATTGCTATTTGGGGCATGACATGTGATTGATTGGCTTTTAGAAGTCGCCAATGAGTTCTGTGATGGCTCTGGTTTTAGTCAGAGCCTTGGCTGGCATTTTCCCATGCATGGAGTTCCCAAAAGAAGTTGTAAATCATATACAGAACAACTACATGAAAGCAAATGAGCTGCAGAATTTCTACCCACAAATCCCTGATCAGTTGGATTGGTCCAATCAAGCACAGGTTCCTGTACTCCTAAGACTGACCAATGGGGGCAGCTATACATTTAACAGACATATATTTATTCACTTGCAAGAAACATCTGGAGTCAGCAAACAGCAACAGGTCATCATTTAAAGACAAAAAAACAAATACTAGTGATCATATTTATTGTCCTCCTAATCATCAGGGGATGGAAGCTTTTGCTAATGGAGCGCCCTACAGCCAGGTAAACCTGTAACATCTCAGAAAAATCCAGAGTCCCTTTGTGCATCCTTCAGGGCCAAACTGCAAGACACATGAACTATTTACTAACAATTTGTGATTACTGACATGATATAAAAGTAAATCTGTACTGTGCAGAGTCTCAATAAATAGGTGTATCGCCAAAGAACATAGTCTTCAGCCTGGAATCTAGCTGTGGCACAAAAAAGCAATCTACTCTTGTAACCCCTTCACTTCCGATGGTGAAAGATTCAGCTACGCTACAGGAATTTAGAAATCGTATGTGGTAAAGTTTTAACTGATTTGGACGATTAACTGCATATTTGACCAATTCCCCCTAATACTGCATATTACGATATTTTAAAATTCTATAATGCCTGTGACAATATGGATGCTGATTTGCGAGGGACAATCATAAGTGTCTATATGCGTGTGTGTGTGTGTGTGTGTGTATGCATGTATAGGTGTGTGTGTGTGTATATATATATACACACACACACACACACACACACACACACACACACACATACACAAACAGATACAAAGACTTTAATATGCTATTTAATTTATTACTATTGCGGAGTGTGAGGAGGAGCCATGACACATGAGAGGTAACGCCTAAAATGGACTATGGCGGCCCTCCCTTAAAAATAGTAATAAATGGCATAATGCACGATGTGCATCTGCCTATATGGTTTGTGCCATAGCTTTTTTACCTGTGTATTTTCTTTAAAAAAAAGTAATTTAATCAGAACCAAGTTGCAAGGAGTTTAATTTGTGTATTACGGTAAATAAGCTTAAACAATGTGGACGGGCCCATTATGTGTATATACTTTAATCACTAAATGTAGTATGAACATGGACCCATTAGGTGTTCTTAAAAGACCCCTCACACACCAACCTGGTTGGTGTCATGCTTCATCATTGGGGTCCCAACCGGGCGGCCGAGTGCCCCCCGGTTGTGCTACGACGCCTGATTACAGCGGAGCTGGTGTTGGTGCGTAATGTGATGTGAGGTGATATTGTTACAGTTAAAAGTATCTCTGAGAATTCTTGCCTCTTATTTTAATGTTGGCGGCTCAGGATATGTTTAAAAACAGTATGTGTGGTGCAACTAATCAGTAATTATTGCCGTTTAGTTGGCTATGTGTGGCGGTCTACATGTTTCAGCCCGTTAAAAGGATTAAAAGGGCTTTCTTCAGGAACAGGTGAGTGAAAAGTGAGGGGCAAAGGTGAAGGATGCCACGTGAAACCTGTGCTGTACCAACACACACGCTAAGGTGTGTGGTATAAATGTCACTCACTGACACTTGAAAAATGAAAAATTCCTGTTGGGGAGAAGAAGACAAGACAAAACATATGGTATTGCAACATAAAATGCAATCTTAGCGGCATATTGATTACGTTGTAGTCATTGTCTAAATGACTACTACAGTGATGTAGCCCATGCTAATGGCGGCACGCAGCAAAATCTATGCATGCAGCACCTTTCATGGATGGGCTATTCTGTTTACCAGCGCGTTATTAGGCATCGGATAGTGACTGCTCCAGAGGTGGTGCCTGGCCCACGGACCCCCGTGGAGGATGGCACTGTCACCCTGTGCAGTCTAAGGGCTGTGCTTAAGGTGGCACTGTGTCGCTTACGGGGGCCACTAAGAAAAGTGCCTAGTGGTCTGAAGCTCGTAGTGCGCAGGTGAGCATGATTTTTGTAGTGTAATTTAAGAAAGCAAGGTGCTCCTAGGTTAGTTAGTAAATGTAAAATACATGACTACGTAGGGAGCGAAGGGTTAAAAGCATGCACAAGTGTGGATTATATAATAGTTACAATGATTTTAGGTATTTGGCAGATATCGAGGCTCGGGGGGTGGGGTGCTCTTCCAAGGTTCCGATCTGTAAGTCAAAAGAGCGCCCTGGTGAGCCCAGAGGTCTGAATGGGCTCTGTAGAGTTTACACCATTGGAGCAACATTGGAGCACGCATAGTCTTACTTGGAAATGAAGAGTCGTCCGCTGCAAACCTGAGTGTATCCCCCGTAGTCCAGGCTGGTGCTGGGTGCCAGTGGGGGACCAGCTTAAGTAGTGTATGAGATCCAACCGATCCATTGTCATAAAATCCGCTGACAAGGGTGGAGGAACAGTCATCATGAACAAAGACGACTACCAACAAGAATGCGTCAGACTCCTCAGTGACACCAAGAACTATGAAAAACTCAGTCAGGACCCAAGCTAGAGTCTAAAATCATGCATTCGCACACTGGTGGAAGACGCAGAAACAACAGGACAAATCACGCCCGGAGAAGCCAAATTTCTAACTACATCGGGCAAAATACCTTATTTCAACGTAGTACCCAAGACACACAAACAGACATCACCACCCCCGGAACGCCCCATTGTCTCCGGCATAGGCTCCCTACTAGAACCTCTGTCCCAATACTGCGATTTCTTTCTCCAACCCATGGTCCAGGCCACCAACACCTACCTACAGGACACAAAGGACCTCGTCAGACTACTGAACAACATGACTTACAACCCAGAAACCTCATTCCTAGTGAGTCTTGACGTGGAGAGCCTCTATACGAGTCTCCCACAAGACGACACCCTCAGAGTCTTAAGAGATGGCCCTGGACAAAATGGACTGGCAATACCAGACCTCCAAAAGATTTATCTGGGAATGTGCAAAACTTGCGCTGAAAGACAACTTTTTGTTAATTCGAAGGCCAACTCTACCGTCAGAAGTACGACACTTCAATGGGGAGCGTTTTTGCCCCCAGTGTAGCGGGCCTCTATGTACACCACTTCGAGACCAAGTACATTTTTTCCAACAACGTGCCACGAATTTCAGAAATAAAATTCTATAAACGATACATAGACGATATCCTACTCATCTGGGAAGGAAATACAGAGTCGCTCAACTCATTCTGCCAGTGGCTTAACACCTGCGACCAGAACCTCAAATTCACACACAGCTTTGATCTTCAAAAAATGACATTCCTAGACCTGGACATCGAAGCTGTTGATGGCCATCTCAAAAGCAAAACGCATTTCAAACCCACTGCCCGAAACTCACTCCTACACTTTTCCAGCTTCCATCCTAGGACCCTCAGGGAGAACCTCACCTATGGCCAGTACCTACGGTTGTGAAGAAATTGCAGCAGTGTGGCAGACTTCAAAGATCAAGCCAAGAACCTCAGCAACAAAGTCCGGGACCGTGGGTACCCCAAACACATCACTGAAAAGGCCAGAAATCGAGCCAGAAACCAAAACTGGAAGGACTCATTGAGATACATCCACGTGAAACAACACCAATACCGCTGACATGCGGGGTACCCCAAACACATCACTGAAAAGGCCAGAAATCGAGCCAGAAACCAAAACTGGAAGGACTCATTGAGATACATCCACGTGAAACAACACCAATACCGCTGACATGCGTCACAACCTTCAACACGGTCTCCAACAAAGTCTCTAACCTCATAAAGAAACATTGGAAAATCCTCGGGACAGGGAACCTCAATTGGGACCCTCCCCTACTGTCGCACAAGAAAGCCAAATCCATAAAGGATGCACTTGTTTCCACTAGGCCGATTCAAGAGCAAAAGCGAGGGAACACTGTCCTAAATGCATGGGGACTTCCTAACGTCATTGGCCATTTTGCCTGTGGCAACTGCAGTGTATGCCACCTAACTGTAACCACCAAGAATCTACACCTGGAACCAGGGAAGACCTGGGTATTGCGACAACACACCAATTGCAACATGGCACATGCAATATACCGTATTGTGTGCCCCTGCAACCTCACCTACATCGGGATGACAAACAGAAAAATAAAAACCAAAATTTGTGAACATCGGAGCACAATAAGATGCAAGAGGAACACCACGAAAATGACCAATCACTTCCTTGAGGCCGGACACACGACCAACGACATGTGCTGGGTCATCATAGAGGCTCTGGATCCCAACATGCCCAATATCCAGCAGCAATTACTACAGAAAGAACAGAGATGGATCTACCGCCTTTATACCCATAAGACAGGCTTGAATGATAATATTCTCTGGAATAATCTCAATAGACAATAATCACCAGCTTCTACTCACCGCCTCTGAAGAACACTACCAATCATATACACATGCTGCTAATGCGGTGAGAGACACATGACTATAAGGCCTCAGTAGACACTAGAAATGTAACTGCCAGCGGTAGACACACTTTTGACTGCGCAAACTAGAAGTATGGACGCATCTCCTGGCGCAATATACCAGACATGATTTCTATATACTAGCTCATGTAAGGCCTTATAACACCACTGACCCACGCCTGGTTGTGAATACTTCACTCGCACAGAGAACTCAGTAATTGTATCTGCACAATTCAACTCTACCCTGATTATTCCCATTGAGTTCTGTGACTCTATAGCCTTTTCCAAGATGGCCGCCAATTTGGACACCCCATCCCGACTCCCAGACCTACACCTGATGCAATTACCGCGCACGGGCATGCATGCGCACCCAATGGAGTGCCGAGTCACGCAACAACCCGGACATGAATCCCTGCACGTACCGGGTCTGGCTCATACACTACTTAAGCTGGCACCCAGCACCTGCCGGGACTACGGGGGACCCACTCAGGTTTGCAGCGGACGACTCTTCAATTCCAAGTAAGACTATGCATGCTTAAATGTTGCTCCAATGGTGTAAACTCTACAGAGCCCATTCAGACCTCTGGGCTCACCAGGGCGCTCTTTTGACTTACAGATCAGAACCTTGGAAGAGCACCCCACCCCCGAGCCTCGATATCTGCCAGACCTAAAATCATTGTAACTATTATATAATCCACACTTGTGCATGCTTTTAACCCTTCGCTCCCTACGTAGTCATGTATTTTACATTTACTAACTAACCTAGGAGCATCTTGCTTTCTTAAATTACACTACAAATATCATGCTCACCAGTGCACTACGCGCTTCAGACCACTAGGCACTTTCTTAGTGGCCCCCGTAAGCAACACAGTGCCACCTTAAGCACAGCTCTTAGACTGCACAGGGTGCCAGCGCCATCCTCCACGGGGCTCCGTGGGCCAGGCATCACCTCTGGAGCAGTCACCATCCAGCGCCTAATAACGCGCTGGTAAACAGAATAGCCCATCCACAAAAGGTGCTGCATGCATAGATTTCGCCATTAGCATGGGCTACATCACTGTAGTAGTCATTTAGACAATGACTACAACGTAATCAATATACTGCTAAGATTGAATTTTATGTTGCAATACCATATGTTTTGTCTTGTCTTCTTCTCCCCAACAGTAATTTTTCATTTTTCAAGTGTCAGTGAGTACGCTGACATTTATACCACACACCTTAGCGTGTGTGTTGGTACAGAACAGGTTTCCCGTGGCATCCTTCACCTTTGCCACTCACTTTTCACTCACCTGGTCCTGAAGAAAGCCCTTTTATTCCTTTTAATGGGCTGAAACATGTAGACCGCCACACATAGCCAACTAAACGGTAATCATTCCTGATTAGTTGCACCACACATACTGATTTTAAACATATCCTGAACCGCCAACATTAAAATAAGAGGCAAGGATTCTCAGAGATACTTTTAACTGTAACAATATCACCTCACATCACATTTACGCACCAACACCAGCTCCGCTGTAATCAGGCATCGTAGCACAACCGGGGGCACTCGGCCGCCCGGTTGGGACCCCAATGATGAAGCATGACACCAACCAGGTTGGTGTGTGAGGGGTCTTTTAAGAACACCTAATGGGTCCATGTTTAGACTACATACAGTGATTAAAGTATATACACATAGTGGGTCCGTCCACATTGTTTAAGTTTAGTATTGATCTGGGGAACAGGACGCACCCCTAGTCAGATTCCTTGCTCTCCTCTTGATTTCTTCTATTACGGTAAATACTCATTGAAGAGCCCTCCTGACAATCAGAGTTCTTTCAATGTGTAAATTATTTGTGTGACAATGTAATATGTTCGGGGGTAAACAGGTTTTTTTCTCATGTCAGTTTCCCAGTGCTGTGGTAAGAATATGGATTTTAATTTTTTTTACTTTTCTAATAAATATGTACAGCTGCTCTAAATAGCATGTCACAGGGAAGTGTTTCAGTCCTCCTATCGACAAAATGCATTGATTTATAAACTCATTTCACAGGGACCCATGAAAATGTTCCATATTTTAAATAAATGTCATCATAATGCCTTCGCAGAGCTTCACTTTTGCCCATTTGCAGGTCTTGCATACAGTTCGGCTGCACTGAGTTGCCCCTCCAACTTTTCGGTTGCTCCTTGCCCCGCGTCCAATTTTATTTTTTAGTTGTGTTTTTTTCTTTCTAAAAGAGTGTGGCAGCAGCAATATGCTACTGAACTGCACTTTTCTCTAAAATGTGTATTTTTCAATTATCCACCCTAGATGGGCACCCAGTGCCGGGTGGCATGTCTTGCAGGTGGGCAGGCGTGGTGGGTTTGTCGCGCAGGTGGGGGGAGTCACAATAAAGGGAGTGAGCAAAATAAAAAGATAATAAGAAACCACTTACCTTTCCCGCCGGATCGCACGTCTCTGCTCCTAGCTCCGACTTCAGGAACAGGAAGCAGGCAGTCAGGCTCCCTCCCCTAAGCCAATTACAAGGCTGCAAAGCAGCATTGTGATTGGTATGAGCGTCGTGACACGGCGCTCAGTCAGGGACTAGAGGGGTGGGCATGTTCTCCATGCAGGCTGTGATGTAGCCTGCATGGAGAACGGGAAAGTGTTTATGACTGGTTTGGGCGGCCCAAGAGAGCCGACCAAACAATCATTGCGCACTTAGGAGTGGGCAAACCACTGCATCGCTGCCCTGCTCTAAGAGAAAAGCAGCCTTGCCCACCCATGCGCCCACAAAGCAGCACAAACGTAAAATGATAACTGAAAGTTATTATAATTTTAAGGTTTTGCTTCTCGCACTGCTTGAAAGCAGTGGGGTGACGCTACTTTGCCATAGCGGAGAAGCAGTCATTGTGGGCGCCTGCTGTGCAATCATGTGTGAATAAGCTTCAAAATGCTGATCAATTTGGATTTCTTTTGTTTTTGCCAATGCTTCTCAAAATCCTTAACCAGCTTTTTTTAACTTTTTGCCGATGGTATTAAGCATTGGTTACAAGCATTAGCAAATCCAAAAGGTTAATGGTTTTCAAAGGTGAGGCCTACTGACTTTGCCAAAGCTTGTTTTATGAGTACTAACAATTTCAAACTACTCTGAAAATACCTACAGCTCCTTGTTTAATTAGCAGTTTATATGTAAAAACAAAGCACGACATTCTTAAATGCAATCAAGAGACTGTATTTTTTAACACAAACTTTATTACATTTAATAAGTTCACATTACAGTTATCAGAGCGGCGTCCATACAATAGGCAAAATATATCATAATAGTCTATTTTACATAAGCGACACAGTATACGTATATAGCAGTGCACGGTTCAGGAACCATTGCTGCATAGAAATGCATTACAAACTCTACTCTCCAATGTCACCTATCTGAGGGTTCTGGTGGTCGAAGACTCAGATGAGGAAGCACATGTGTGTGGCTGCAGAGTAGTGGGAAAGTACCAGGACAGAACTGGTTCTCCTTGAGGGGGGCCTGCGATAGTGGCAGGCATTGTTGTACAAAAGGGGTAGTATGTGTACCTAGACAAATAGTGGGAGGGAGGGAGGTAGGGCCTTAGTGTAGGCCAGATATCAATTGTATGTATATTCGGAACAATCATGCTCATTCATCCTCAGAGACCTTGCCTTGTAGCTTGAACCTTTCTAATAGGGTTTCCCATTCGAGTGAGATGGGCCTCCTACGCCTTCCTCTATAGTCTTCCCGCCACATCGTTCCACTTTCTGCCTGTTCCTAGTGTATGACCTCATCACTCCATGGAATTATCTGTGGAGCCCTTGGGAATTTCCAGCATCTAGTTATTAGGCGCTCTACCAGTAAAAGGGCCAAATCAATAAAGCGTAATGTCACTTTGGAACCCTTTGGCCTGGGGTATAGCCCTAAGAACCAGCATGTCGGGGTGTTCCAGTATGTGAGGCCAGTCAGATCTGATAATGTTGTTGAGATCTCTGCCCAATAAGCAGACAATGATGGACAGGTCCATAGAATATGCATGAGGTCAGCATTTACCGTAAGGCAGCGAGGGCATGCTGAAGAGGCTGACTGAAACATATGGCTAATTTTATGTGGAGTTTAGTATGCTCTATAAAGAATGGAAAATTAAATGAATTTAAATCTCGAGTTACAAGAGACGTTTGCGGGATACGCCAACAAAGTGGCCCAATCCTTGTCCATAAGCCAAGGTCCGCTTCCCATTTAGCTTTTAGGGAAGAGAGTGGAGTCATGAGATGGTTTCGGGAACCCATGGTAGAGCCAACGTACTAGGTGTCTGCCATGTCCCATACTATATAACACCTGAAGTGGTTCATGCCATCGAGTGCCCAGTATTGTTGTATATACAGAAGAATGCTGGTGTGTGCGAGGCAGAGGTCTTCCGACAGTAAGACTGTGTGCGTAAAATCAGTGTGTGATAGCAGTACGCCATCTTGAAACAATGAGCACCCCCCACAACCCGCTCCCAGGAGCCCAGCCTGCATGCCGTCAGCGTACCTGAGAACGCGGGGAGGCCACACAGTGGTATGTTTGGTGCGTATGGAATCATGAAATTAGTGTACTTCCTTTCCACCTTCTAATATGGCAGTGCTATGAGCAATAGAAGGGAGTCCGTCGGAGGCAGTGTTGAGCACGGTCGATGGAGATGACCCTGTCCAATCCTTTCCACTGTGTATCTGAATTCCATTAGGTTAAAGTCAGCTAACCAATAAGACAGCCACTGTAGATGCCCAGCAAGGCTGTATGCTTTAAAATCGGGGGCTTCCAGACCACTCCCTTCTGTTGGTAATTGTAACTGTGCAAGGTTTACTCTGCGGCACCCTCTGCCCCGGGCAAGCTCTACTAGCACAGTGCTCAATAGTCTAAACATCCACACCACACTGCAGTCGGTAGGCTCACAAAATGATACAGAAGGCGCAACAGCATAACCATCTTTGCCAGCGCCAGGTGCCCCGCCACTGATAGAGGTGTGGTCCAAAATTCTATAAGGGAACACAACGAGTTGATTGTGCGGACGAGGTTGCTCTCAAGAAGGTCCTGTGTCTCTCTATAGATTTAAATCCCTAAATATCGGAATGTATGTGGAGACACATGTATAAAGGTGGTCCCAAGCAGCAGCGTGGGGCCTGTGTATGAGGCAGCAATGGAAAACACATAATCTATCTGCGTTGACATGCAACACCAATAGCTCCCCAAATTTGGCTAGTAGCTGGACTGTCCCAGCAAGACTTCCCTGGAGGTTTTTAAGGCATAGAATTATGTCGTCGGCATATAAGGAAACGGAATGTATCTTGCTGCCTGGTGCTGTATATAATAATTACACCCATCTAATATATGCCAGGGGTATGCTGAATCTGGTCAATGCCACTATCATGTAGTCCCATCCCAGTGTGTCACAAGACTGCGGATAGCCAGTGACACACAGCAAGCAAACGGATACTGCCATCAAGCAGCATCCATTATTTCAAACAAACGATGGATACCAAGGGAGGTGCTACGTCGGGGAACGAGGCTACACTGATCCGTATACAATAACCCCAGGAGCAACGGGGGAAGCCTATGCGCTAGTATGTGGCTTAAAATTTTATACTCTGTATTTAACAATGACTAGGGTCTATATTAAGTGAGATCTGAGGGTGCTTTGCCACGTTTCAGCAGTGAGGTCACTAATGCTTCCCTAGTAGTAGGCGGGAGGGAGCCATTCCCTAGCGAGGAATCATACAATATTTCTAACTGGGGTACCAATCATGTTCCATACATGGAGTAAAATTAAACAGGGAGGCCGTTGGACCCCAGAGTTTTGTTGCGGTGCGAGTTCTTTGATCGCTCCTCGTAGGTCGCCTGCTGAAATACGGACACTAAGAGACACGTGTTCAGCAGATGACACTTTTGGCAATGTCGCTTGTTGAAAAAAGGAGGCGAATGCCACCGGATCCGGGGGCGTCAGGCAGTGTACAGTGTGTAAAAGTCACGGAAGGCCGTGTTGATGTCTATCTGCGTCGTGGTGATTCCTTGGGCTGGTATATTTATTGAAGGAATGGGTGTGGGTGAGGGATCCAGTCCGATTAATCGAGCTATAAGTGCGCCTGATTTATTGGCATCTGGATATGTTCTCTGAGTGCATGCCTTACAGTCTGTGTCACGGATGCATTCTAGGAGTTCTGCATGGGTAACTCTAGATTATAGTAGCCTATCAGTGGCTTCAGTGTCATCAACCACAGCCTCCTCCAGTGACGCCAGCCTATCTTCCAATTGTGTCAGCTCCTGCACTACCCATCTACTGCCCCCACCACTGCCCCAATAGCTGCGCCCCATATCACTACCTTAAAGACCTCCCACTCCGCTAGAGGAGAGGAGGCAGTGCCCAAATTCTCAGAGACGTATGTATCAATACGGGTAGCAAGTGTGTCTCTGAATAACGCAAATTCGAGTAGGGTGGGCTGTAGGTGCCAAATGGGGATCGGGGAAGGGACTCGGTTCCATGACAACGTTGTGAGAAGTTGGCCTGGTATATGCTGTCCACTAGTTATAGTGGGCACCTTGCACCAGTCCAAACAACCCTTATTGATGATTAGGTTAAAGACAACCTTTATTGAAAGCCATCCTAGTGGCAGCTATGGAGAGCAGCCTTCAGGCTAAGTCTCGAAGGAATGTAAAGCAGCTTGGTTTACCAGATTATAACCTCCTGAATGACCAAATGAAAGGAGAACCACACAAGGTATATATAAAATATATGTATTTATTTCTAAACACTCACTACTAACCTCTTTATGAGATTAGAGAACAAGATACACAATATTAAAGCACTAGAATGACAGTAAATAGCACAGTATACAATGGGCCCCATCGGGGAGACCAAACCATATATTAAGAAAGTGGTATAAGAACCACGACTTGACTAGACACAGTGCCTAGAGCACGTAGAATCGCTGGGACCCCAATATAATGCACTTAAGAGTATATGGTGTGGCTGCATCACAAACAACCCCGGAATAAAGGTTCTAAAGGCTGCAGAGGGGCTCTGCTCATGCATGGGCACCCTCTCACATAAAACCCAGCACCCTGCCTTCAGGATTGATAAGGCCTGCCATAGGGGTGACTGATAGGTTTACATGTGCAGTGATATGGATAGATATAGGGAACCTATATCTAAGAAAGGGGTGCATACACCACCTTACACAGGCAGCTATAGCAGACCTGTGGTGTCATTTTAAATGGTCTCCCAGGGGTGGCATAATACATGCTGCAGCCCCTGAGAGGCCTCTGGGGTACCTATGCCCTGGGTATATAGGATACCATATACTAGGGACTTAGAAGGATACCCCAGAATCCAATCTGTGGTGTACGTAAAGTACATGCAATCCATTTTAGGGAGAAAGCAGATAGACTGGGGTCCTGATTAGCAGGATCCCAGTCAAACTAAGTCGAAAACCAGCAAAACACCATGCAAAAAGTGGGGGTAACCATGCAGTCAGATTCCACCTTCCTACAAACGTCATTTCTAATGGATTGTTGTTGGATGCTGTCTTTCCCAAATAAGTGTCGTGCGGAATGTCAGACTGGAGACACGAAGGTGCAGAGAAACCTGTCAAGGCGGAAGTGTAATTTGTGGGGGTATGAATGGAACGAGTATTCGCTCATACTCAGGCTATGGCAATGCCATACATCTGAGAGACCCTGCCCATCTAGCCACTGTCTCAATGCTTTTGCCTGTCGAATGGGGGCAGTTCCAGGCAAAGGGGATGGGAGCGATTGAGCGTTGTGTCTAAAACTGCGTTAAAATCCGCTCCCAGCACCCATGGGTACAATGACCAATACACTAATACTTTGGATAGGTGGGTTAGGAGCACAATGGGCGTGTAGATGCATCCAAGCAATCATGGGAGGCCCATCCAGTTCGCCCCGCATTAATACAGAACGTCCCTGGGTGTCAATTCTAGCATCTAAAACTACAAACGGAACTCTAGTTCAGAGCCATATTGCAGCACCTCAATTTTTTGCGTACTTTCTGAGCCTTCGGTGCAGTGAGATTGGTTTCCTGCACAAAGGTGATATGTGCGTGGCGCCTTTGTAATTGGGCTAATACCCAGTGTCTTTTCTGCACATATCCTAGACCTCTCACACTCTGAGTAATAATGTTATAAGCATTTGGTACAATAAGCATCGTGGCCCTTAAAACATTTTCCCCCAGTGGGAGCGCCAGCTGCCACCACACACCCTACATTACTTCCATTGAATACAATAGGTGACTGAGTCCAACTCTGAAACACCCTCCCCCGATACTCGGTCCAGCGAAACAGTGTCTTTGAACCACATAAGAAAACGAACAACCACCAATGAAAACCGTGTGCTTAAGAGGCAGTCATGATGTACCTGGTGGAATGTCATGGGGGTATAGGACGGAGTCAGTTCAGCCAATGTGGCCCTTACGGACCCAGAACCCCAGTATGTCCTCTATTCCAGCATAAAGATTATGAGCCAAGATGTCCAGCTGGTAATGCAACCCATGAGTAAACAGAACTGTCCCCTCCTGTAGAAGCTGGAAGTCCCCTAGAGGAAAACAGTGTAACATAGGCATTACTCACTCCCTTAGCTCAAGTAATAGTTGCAGGGTAATACAGAGAGGCGTACTCACTTATGCAATCAATAAGTAAACAGGACAGCTCAAGCAACAAAAATTGCTGGCGGCAACCCGAGTGTAATATGTATAGTACTCACTTCTGTTAACCTAGTATATCATGTGTCATCTGTTGGGCGCTCGAAGGGAACAGTGCCAAGCTGCCAACTGAATCGGAGTCCGAGGCAC
Source organism: Triturus cristatus (assembly GCF_964204655.1). Taxonomy (NCBI): domain Eukaryota; kingdom Metazoa; phylum Chordata; class Amphibia; order Caudata; family Salamandridae; genus Triturus; species Triturus cristatus. The sequence continues at coordinate 1,353,602,254 of NC_140590.1, forward strand.
TGCCCTGCTATGAGCTGGAGCTGATGGGCTTCTTGGAGAATCAGTGTAGTCATTGACTGTTTAGCCTCCTGCTGCCTCTCCAGGACTTGCCGCATGTAGGAGGCCACTCTGGTTCCATTCTAATCTGATGCCCTCTGGTGTCATCTGTACGGAGCTTGCTGTGGCTTTGGTAGTTCGGGTCTCGGAGGCCTGCTATGCTGGGAATCTGGAAAGTGCTGCGCCAGCCAGCCCCACGCTTTTTCTGGTGTTTCAAATAAGCTGGTCTGTTGTGCATGGATCATCTTGAGCCTGGCTGGGAACAGCAGAGGATACTGGAAGCCAGTTGTGCGCAGATGTTACTTGACCTCCTGGAAGGAAGCGCGTGAGCACTGGATGGTGATCGTATGATCTGGAAATAGCAAAACCTGGCATTCTCTACGAGAATAGGCTCCTTTTCACGTGCAGCACTTCAGGAAGTCTAGGGGAGACCCGGTGTGCTCGCTTCACCACAAACAGTTCGGACAGCCCAGCTGCTGCCACCACAGTCCAGAGCCAGTCTTGCATGAATTGAGTGACATGGGGGCACCTTGTGCCCTTCGGAACTCCTACAATGCAGGCATTATTTCTATGTGCTCTCCTCTCAGCATCATCTGCTCGGTCCTGAGCTGCTTCACCTGCCGATGCAATGAGTGGGTTGTGATAAGTGATCTGTTTAGCCTGGGGCTAAGGCAGAGAGAACCAGTTCATTCTTTTTGACTCTATCAGCCAGTTTGCACTGATCATCCTTGAGGACACTGATGTCAGTCATGATGGACCGCAGGTGTTGTTCAATCGCCACCTGTGAGTCACAAATTTCTTGAAGGATGACGTCCATCTTGTCCATGTGGGGTGGCGCTGCCTTAGGGGGAACCTAGTATTCTGGTGCATGGGTCAGGGAGCTCTCAGAAAGAGTCCAGCGAGAGTGCAGGTCAGGCTTCTCCGGTTTGTTTCTGGTGCGCCCCTTGGTGTGTGTCAACAGTACCTAAGCATGACTCCCCGTCGTTCCAGTAGGTCATGGGGAGTCCCGTGAGATCCACATATGGCTCGGGGGCATAGATCTAAGCAGCAAGTAGCCCACTGTGTCATGATGGATAGCGTAATGGGGGGCTTCTAGGCAAGAGCGAGAGCCCGCACCTCGTGTGCCAGCAATGAGCAGGGGATACATTAGTTGGCAAAGGTCATTGGTATCCACCGTGGCCCCCAACCTCAGCTTCTCTGTGTAAGTTAATGGGAAAGAGTGCACCTCTGTCAAGGGGTAGGACAGACCTGCGTCCACGAAGACAGTGCTGGAGTAGATGCACTGGACAAAAGGAACATAGTCACCGCCAGTGGGCCCATCTCCACACCACCGTATAGCGGTCAATTTTTCGATAGGCAGGCAGTTAGCACAATCAACCCCTGAGGGCCCCCACAGAGGCAGCACAGGTAGAACTGGGTTTCAAACACTATGCCGAAGGTGAGGGGCAGACATGAAGGACCGAGCGAGTGCACAACTGCACCACAGGGGCCCCCTCAGCATGTACTGCCGCTGCACAGTTTCTCCGCAGTACCCCACAGCCCTAGGGAAACCAGTTAAGGCCCTCGCCTGGTCCTGCCGCCAACAATGGCTTAATCAGTGGCACTGCGGGTTCCAAGCCAATACTTGGAGGCACCATCCAGGCCCCATGTGGAAGGTCAAGCTGGGACCACACTCATGTAAAGCCGAGGTGTCGGTTCGTCATTGCGTAGTTTAAAAGCATACACCGGGTCCCCTACTTATATGTGTCAGTAGCAGTAGGGAGGCCCATACAAAGTCATAGGTGTTGGTGAATCTAGCCGGGGCCCCCTCTACGCCCACACGTGTCCGGACAGTTGTGGCAATGGGATCGCACCAGGGAAGCACAACAGCGTCTCAGTTGGTCTCAGCGGTGTTTCCAACAGGGTCCTCGCTCCCCGACTGCCCACACGGGTTCACGCTGGGATGCCCCATCTGGCGTCCACCTGTCTGCCCCAGCTGTCACCCCTCAACGGAATCTCTGGCGGGGAGGAGCGAAAGGCACTACTGCAGGCGATGCAGTCTTCCCTTCAGTCCCCCTTATTGCTTAGGAGTCGGGCCGCAGCCCAGTCTGGCCACCACGCACAACGGTGGGCTATAATGTTCAAGGCCTGCCGCTCATCCCCAGGGCAGCCTGTCAGTGCCGGTGCTGTCACTGCGCCAGGCCTCCGGGCCAACAGGCATAACTCTAAGCCACAGCAGTATCTCTCAGTGGAGCCCACACTCACGGTCCGTCTGCACTCCCCCACAACTGTAAGCCCCCGCAGGCAACCGGAAAGCGATCGCAGTCCGTGTCTTGGTCACACGGGCAGGGGGTATGTGCACCCGCTGCAGTCACTGCACATCCTCACACATCCGAGTGAGGGGTATGGCCTCATGTCGGTCTGGCCACCATTATTTAGCAGTGCTAGCGAGGTTTAAAGGGCGACTCACTGCATCCCGTCACGGCCTCAGAACACTCAGTTGAGACTGTCTGGTGTCAGGGCTGCCAGCTCTGCAATTCTAGAGTCTGATGCTGGAATTTGTGAGGCAACTGAGGTGGAGTTATGCTGACGTCATTTTAGGCGGTGCCACTCCCTATCAAGACTAAGGGGCATATGTATCAAAAACCGTATTTGCGATTCTCAAATAGCGATTTTTTGAGAATCGCTATTTGAGAATTGCAAAACGGGATGTATGTAAAAAAAAATCGCACATATTTTGCGAATTCTTAATATTCCTTAATTGCGATTAGCAAATTGCGAAATCGCAATTAAGGAATACCTTCCCATTCATTCCTATGGGCCAGGAGGCCAATAGGAATGAATGGGAAGTCATTCTCAAATTGCGAATCGTAATTTGCTAATCGCAAATTAAGAATAATTTCAAAGGTGCAAGGGTGTCATGATGACACCCTGATACACCCCTGAAATGAGCATGTGTGCTCATATGGCGCACATACATGCCCTAAAGGCATGTATGTGCACCACATGGCACTGTGAAAAATGCCAAAAAGTGCATTTTTCATTGAAATCGCAAATTACCACCAACTTGAAGTTGGTGGTAATTTGCGATTTCTTAAGGAGAAATCGCACAACTTGGGTGCTTATGACATAGCATTAAAGGAATCGCAATTTGCGATTCCTTAAATGCTTACGCAAAATTAAGGAATCGCAAAATTAGCGATTCCTTAATAATGCGATGCGAAAATGGCTCATACATCGCATTTTGCGGTTTTGTATTCGCAAACGCTGTTTTTTTGCGAATCGCAGCGTTTGCGAATACAAAATCGCTTGATACATATGTCCCACAGTTAGCTGTGTAGTGCTGGTCAAAGCTTTAACAGCCTCTGAGCAAAACTTCTACCTATTGGTTAATCATCAGTCTAATAGTAAGAGCTAAACATCCCAGGTGCAATCATGGTCCATATTAAGCTCTGCCTTGCTGACATCTGTTTCAAAATATTTTTTTTATTACACTCACTGGATTTAATTTAATCAAGAGCCTAATCGTGAAAATGTAACATTCGAAATTCAAATGGTGTTCATTGTTAACTTGCACTCTGAGCTTTAATTTCTATAGCCAGTTTGTGCTTAAGGCAAAGCCTGTTTTATCTGAAATCATGTACTCTAAACTACCTATTTTATTATGTTCTTCTTTTTAGTATTATCAAACATTATAGCTCAGTATTCTCCATAGTTTTTAATAAACATATCCTTGTTGGAAAGAAAAAGCTCTGTTTTCATGCTAAGTGCACTTAGAGAAACATTAAGTATATTAACATACAAAACAGGCAACTTATGTAATATGCTCCTATACTGCCATCCTGGGACTCTGGTGACATTTACAAATCACCTGGCATTCGGCCTCGTGGTTCATGATATCAGCAAAAACTCTAGATGCAAAAATAGGGCTGTAATAAGCAAATTCCCTAATACCACACAATTAGCAACATAGTACAAATGTCAAATTCTAATTTATTACAACAGTAGAGGGCATGAGAAAAGCAATGTTTAGTGCCTCCCAAATTGCATGTTACAATTACACATGGAAACAACTATCCTAACAGTCGCAAGGTCTCTTGCACAATTTTAACCCCTTGCATCCTAATTTCGGTTAAATATTTTTGTTTAATAAAACAAACACATATGCAAAAATGCCACGGCACATACCATAAATGCAGATGTCCAGGGTTTAATGTGCTATATATTACTGTAGTTGAGAGAAGGGCATCAATACTATCAAAAAGGCACTGTCAGGTGTATGTGCGAACTACAGACACTGAGGTAATGTAAGCATTTCACGGTACAAAAGAGGGTGGTCACTTACTGTTCTCGTCATTAACCTCGTCCAGATGCCGATAGATGTAGCCTTCCAAGTAAGACTGAAATTTTGGCGAAGGGGAGAAGAAGGCCAGGCAGATGGCCATGAGTTCCCAGCCCCATGCCAGGCTCCGATAGCACATGTTGTCCGTGGTCTGCCTTACAAGCTGTATATACAACTCATCCCGCAGGCCTTGGATACTCCAGCACTTGATGACTGTCACCAGAGCCACTTGATTCCTATCCGAACGTGCCTGTCGGTCTCCCATGTACACCTGCACCAGTTTAAACATCTCACACGCTTCTTTCTTGATGACCCGGTTACTGGTAATCAGCATGGGTTTCTTGATGGAGCCACCATTCCAAGAAAGCATGTTGGCAATGGAGATCCGGCGCCGGAAGAGCCCCTGTGTGTGCATGTTAAGGTTCTTGGCTGCCCAGTCCACCATGCTTGTTTCAGAGATAGGCTTCCGCAAGGTGGAGTAAGGGAACTGATACCGAGACAGGATTCGCGGCCGCCTGCTGCCCTCCTGTTTGGACTCATCTTCCAGCGTCCCACTCTGCGAAAGAAGAAAAACACAGGACATCAAAAACACATTGTAGCACAACCACAAAAACGATATCTAGAGGTAGCAAACACAGAACATCCTTAGTCTAAAGCAAACAAAAAAAAAATCCATGTGTACCAGTTACAAAATGGCTGCCAACAAGTTTCGATTCCTACAATTAACATATCTGTCAAAGCAAGTTTTTTGTATTATCAGTATAAATTATGAGCATATTGCATTGCATACAATGACAATGCCCTTCTCGGGCGCAATCAGCATGGCCGCAGATTTCCCTTTTTGATAAGCAGCACCTCCTACTCACCTACATACTGCAGTCAAGAGATAAGATTTTGGGTGATTTTTTAAAGTAAGCTAAATTGGTGGATTTAGGCATGTGTGTAGATGGGAGGGGGTGGGGCTCACATCTCTGGCATCCAATGCTGCATTTCAAATCTTGGCTCATAGTGGTACCAGTCGAATTGCATTCAGTTTCTGAAACAACTTGCAACATGACTGCACATAGCATCCAAAAAAGTGTCCTGGAATGAAACTAAAAACCTTGCATCCTATGGACACAAGAAATCCATTACCATGCAAAATGTCCATGACAATTGACACCATTTTTGTAAGGCAATGTACAGACATGTTTTGTAACGCGTACAGATTACTTCTATTCACCTAATGAAGCCGAAACTATTCACGTCCTGATACTAACTGCTTTATGCATGGTCTTATATGGCTTCCACAGGCAGTAAAACCAAGACTAGGACAAAGTAAATTCTAATCATATATTGCAGGACCAATGTTACTACACAGCTTTCTCCCAGCATCCCCCAACACCTGAGGCTAGAGGCCCGTAAGAGACTGGAGAGTACACATTAATCACAACAAAATGTTGGCTGTGTGATAAACTAAGAGTAAGAGTTTAAGTTTAGTTTGCTAATCTAATACTTTGTCTTCGTATTGTTTTGTAATACTTTTTTCTATTCTGTACCTTCTGGCCAAAACACTACGGAAATAAAAACAAAAAAACAATTACCCATTTGTGTTGACCACAGTTTTCTGGAAGGGGCGCGGGGTTAGCTGACTAGGAAACAAATAAGGAATACCAATAATATGAAACAAGGATTCTGTGCAGTTCAGTCTTCTCCAACAAGTAGCTCAGGAGCTACTGTAGCTTTCTAGCTACATTGAAGCAGTTCTCCTTTGTGTTCGCTTGAATTAATATATTTATATCAAATTTGACAAGTGTATATTTGAGATGAAAATGTGAAAATTTTCAGAACTCATGAAATAGAATAAAAAATTAGAATTTTCAAATTATCTTTAAATCTAATATTGGAGTGATAAATGCTGTTGTACTGGTGAGACTTATTACTAATATTATAATTACCTTGGTGCCACGAGCATTGCACTATGGCTTGTGTGTACTATGTAAATACATTCCAAAGTGGCAAAGCCTTTTTAACATTTCTGCTGTCAACCCTGCCTGATACACTAAGGTGATCACTGCTGGTAATCTTGTATAAGGTGGCCATTTAATGTAATCTTGTCTGATGTGGCCACTATGACAGCACTAATAATATTAGTAGTTCAAGATGATGTTCATTGAACATAAGTTGTTCTTATTACATTAAAGGCATGGAGACCTACATTATTTAGGAATTTGCTACATGTCAGAATCTTCAGCTAGGTCTGGAACTAAACACTCACACCTTATAAACGTCCAAAGAATTTGTCTCTATCACTGTACTACAGCTACTTAAAATGGGCACGTACCTAGATATCCACTGGTGGATAATCTATTGTCAACAGAAGCTTTGGCATTTCTCACAGATTTTCTGGAACAGGCGTTGGCTCAGCCTTTACCTTGCTTGACATGGGATAATACATGCACGCCAAACTTGAGTGAATTGGAAGTGGTGCACCATATAACTTTCAAAATACACAGTGGAACAAGTGCCTCCAGGGAGTACGCTAGTTCCATGCTATTGACCCATACATGTGTACTCAGTAACTATATGCTGTATATGATTATGGTGTTCTCAGTGATGTCACAAATTATGTCATTTACCATGTTATGAGTGACCTATTTATGTGAGGTCACAAGCAGTGCAGGGAAAAGGCATCAATTATACCCGGCTACCCTTGGGAAAGGCAGGAGTCCATAAGGACTCCACACCATTGGTCAAAGTAGGCTGCATAAAATACTCAGTATTTTATATAATGTGTTGAGGGGTAGAGTGGAGTAAAGTGTTGTAGTGTGGAGCAGAGTGGAGTGCCATGTAGTGGATTGAGCAGAGTGGCGTAGAGAGGAGTGCAGTGGCATAGAGTGGAGTAAAGAGTCATAGAATGGCGTAGGGTGGAGTAAGGTGCCATTGAGTGTCCTAGAGTGAAGTGTCAGAGTGGAGTGTCAGAGTGGAGTGTTGAAGAGTGGAGTAGCATGGAGTGTGGTCGAGTGAAGTGTTCTGGAGCAGAGTGTCATAGCACGGAGTGGCTTAGAGTGAAGGGGCATCAAGTGGAGTTGAGTGTTGTAGAGTGGGGTAGTGTAGAGTGGACTGGCGTAGTGAGGAGTTGTAACGCCCTGAACGTCTCAGGATCGTTTAACAGACACGATAATGAGGACGCAACCACTTGTGAAGGGTTAGTTATTTTAATGAAGGCAAAAATAATACAAAGAATAAACAAAAGTTATAGTCACTGGAATCCTCCAGGCTAAGTACGTTACCAGCCCACCGCACGGATGGTCCTAACCGTCCTCTGCATATACGCCGATCCCGGCGTATGCCAACAGAGGGCAGAAATGAAATGGCCGACAATGCCAATCGGTAGGCTGTGAGGGGCACGAAGAGTGTTGGGGAGAATCGAGGAGTCAGGGAAACACCCAGCCGGGGTCTCTACCTGAAGGGAGCAGCCGCTCAACCTCTTCCTCAGACTGCACCGGGACGCGGAGTCACCTCCTGGTGATGCGTCACCGATACCCCAATCAAAAAGCAAGAAGACTGAACCGAGAGCAGCCGCTCGATCGATCCTGTGGACTTCCGAGTCTGTAACGCGGCAAACACCTCCTGGTGTGCGTTACAGCTGGCAGTCCCTGTATCTCTGGTCTGGCTGGGAGTTACGACTCCAACCAGCAAAAGCGCCACTGCGCTCTGACTCAGCCGAGTCAAAAAGCGAAGCTCAATGGTTGACCGGTAGAGCTTCCGGGTCCTTCACAGGTGACGATGGGGCAAGACACGGCCCAGGGAGTAACGACTCGACCTACCTCCGTTCTTGCCTTACTGGAGCACCACTCCGGAACACTGCTCTTCACGAAGCAGGTACGTCGGTGTAAACACAATATCCGACAGCGTTGTACCTCCCGGTTCCTCCCTTTATAGGGCGTGTTTTCCTTGAGTTATGTAACAGCTCTCCTGCTTACATAAGGGCTTGTTTTCCTTGAGTTATGTAACAGCTCTCCTGTTTACATAAGGGCGTGTTTTCCTTGAGTTATGTAACAGCTCTCCTGTTTACATAACCTCTCAACCGCTAAGCATCCTGGGAGATGTAGTCCGTTTTCGCTGGTTACCGTTTTCTTCCCCTCGCATGACAGGAATTCTTGACAGTACATCCTCCCTCTCAGCGGCTCCCCACGGGTCCAGCGCTGGCAGGAAAACGCCGAACAAGGAGACCAAGCGCGGAGCATGAACCCCTTCAGCCGGTTCCCATGATTGCTCCTCCGGGCCATAGCCTTTCCACGCAACCAGGTACCACAGCTTCCCCCTGCGCCATTTGGACGCCCGTATGCCCGATACTTCCTACTCCACCTCCGACTCCACGCATACCGGCATAGGTGTCCCAGACGGCTTGGAGGGTGCAGGTTTGAGCAATGATACATGAAAGACAGGGTGTATCTGCAATGACTGGGGCAAGCACACCTTCACGGGACCCATACACTTGGCAATTCGATAGGGGCCCATGTACTTGGGATGGAACACACTGTTCTTTCGAAACCTCATGTTTCTTGTGGATATCCAGACGTAGTCTCCGGTGCGGTACAGTGGCCCGGGCCTTCTCTTCCTGTCTGCCGCAGCCTTGTATTTTCTCTTGGCCTCTATTAGGACAGCCCTTGAGCGCATCAACGTGTCTTTTATGTGTGCCACCCTGTCCGCTGTGGCGGGAATCCTGTCCTCTCTGAACGGATGTAGAAATGGCAAGAACCTAGGATGTTGGCCATAGTTGCTATAGAACGGAGATGACTGTGTGGAGCTGTGAGTGGCGTTGTTATAGGCTATCTCTGCAACCCATAGCAAGTCGACCCATTCTTCCCTGCCCTGGTCCACAAAACATCGCAGATACTGTTTGAGCGTTTGGTTCAGGCGCTCGGTTTGGCCGTCCGTTTGAGGGTGGTAGCTGGTGGACAGGGCGGTCTTAACATGCAGCGCAGTGCACCAAGTCTTCCAGAATTGCGCAGTAAACTGCGACCCCCGGTCCGACACGATCACCCCAGGTAATCCATGCAGTCGTACCACATTCTTTAGAAGTAGTGACGCCAATTCCCCGGCCGTAGGGACTCTCTTGCAGGGGATGAAGTGCCCCATTTTCGTCAAGTAATCCACCACCACCAGTATTGCCGTCATCCCCTGGTCAACCGGTAGGCCCACCACGAAGTCCAGTGATATGCTATCCCATGGTCTATCCGGGGTCGGAAGTGGATGTAAGAGCCCTTGGGTTCTGCCATGGTCGGCCTTCAGGGTAGCACACGTAGGACACTCCTGTCCCCATCTCCTGACATCCACTCTCATGGTTGGCCACCAGAAATGCCGTCCCATGCTAGCCACCGTTTTTTCAAAGCCCAAATGACCTGCGCATGGAGAGTCATGGCACCAGATGAATGCTTGTTTCCTTAGCCTAGGCGTGGGTATCAATAGGCACCTGCCCTTCAGGGGTATCCCGTCCTTCAGCTGCCATTCTCTGTGACTGAGGAGCCACCTCCGCCATGCGAACGACCTGATCCCTCTCTTTATTCCCCTCAGGAAAGTATCCGGTTGGATAACCCCCAATACCATCCTCGGGGAAATGATGGAACGCTCGGTCGCAGGCAATGGTTCCTTAACTGCAGATTGACGGGACAGGGCGTCCGCCTTCCGGTTTTCCGTCCCCGGTCGATATGTGATGCGGAAGTTGAACCCCGCAAAGAAGATCATCCACCGCAGCTGCCTGGGAGAAAGGTGTCTTGTGGCCGTCATGAACTGTAGATTCCGATGGTCCGTGTACACCGATACCACATGTCTTGCCCCCATCAACCAATGCCTCCATTCGGTGAAGGCGTCCTTGATTGCGAGAAGCTCCTTCTCCGCAATATGGTAGTTGCGTTCGGCGTCGTTGAGTTTGCGGGACATGTACGCAACGGGATGAAGCACCCCTGTGTCGTGGTTGCGTTGGGACAAGATAGCCCCCAGCGCCACATCCGAAGCGTCCGCTTCCACCACGTAGGGGAGATCCGGATCGGGGTGAGCCAACACCGGCGCCTTACCAAAGGCGCTTTTCAGGGCCTCAAAGGCTGTGTTCGCTTCAGGGGACCAGACAAACTCCTTGGACTTCCTCAGTAGCTGTGTGATTGGGGCCACCAATCCTGAAAATCCATCTATAAACCGCCTGTAAAAGTTGGCGAAGCCAATGAAACTTTGGATGTCCTTCACGCTTTGGGGCACCGGCCATTCTTTCACCGCCTTGATCTTTCGTTCTGCCATCTCCTGTCCCTCTGGACTCAGCATCACTCCGAGGAATTCCACGGACGTGACGTGGAAGTCACACTTGCTGAGTTTACAAAACAGCTTGTTTTCCCTCAGCTTTTGGAGCACAGCTTTGACGTGGTGTACGTGCTCCTCCACACTGGACGAGTAGATGAGGATGTCGTCGATATATACGACCACGTAGATATCCAACTCCTCTCTGAATACCTCATTCAAAAAGTACTGAAAGGCTGCCGGGGCGTTGCACAGACCGAACGGCATGACGAGGTACTCAAAAAGGCCGAACCTGGTCTTAAAGGCGGTCTTCCACTCGTCTCCGTCCCTCATGCGCACCAGATGGTATGCCCCTTTCAAATCCAACTTGGTGTAGATACGAGCTTTCTTGACCTGTTCCAGAAGTACACTGATGAGAGGCAAGGGGTACCGATTCTTTATGGTTATCGCATTCAATGCCCTAAAGTCCACACAGGCTCTCAGCTCCCCATTAGCTTTCGGGATGAAGAAGAGTGGCGAGGCGGCCGGAGACTTGGACGGGCGGATGAATCCTAGCTTGAGGAGTTTATTCAGGTACCCCCGGAGATGCACATTTTCAGGCTCCGTCAGGGCATACAGCCTGCCGCTGGGAACGCTGGCCCCTGGCACCAGGTCGATCTGGCAGTCAAACTGTCTATGTGGTGGTAGCACTACCGCCTTCACCTCATCAAATACATCCTCAAAACTGTGATAAGCCTGGGGGAGAGTCACATCTTTTTCTGCCGCTGTAGCCACCGTCTGACTCCCGCTCTCATCTGCGTCAAGGGATTCCGTTCTTTTTCCACAATGCAGGATGCAATACGGTGACGTCATTTCGACGCGATGTGTTGGCCATTCCACAGAGGGGTTGTGTTTCTGTAGCCACGGCAATCCCAATATGACGCCATATTGGGGCGCTCGGATGATGTTAAAATCGATTTGTTCCAAATGGTTCCTCCCATATCTCATCGGAAGGACCCCCGTGTGCTGCCCGATGGGCCCCGTCACCAATCGCCTTCCGTCTACAGCATAGACGTCTTCGGGTACAGCTTTGGGAAGAAGCACTAGCCCTAGCCTGCATGCCTCGTTGTGGTCCATAAACATGCCAGTGGCCCCTGAATCCACCATGGCCACAACGGGTATCCACTGGTCATGCACTCCCACGTGCACCGTGAGAAACAGGTGTCGGTGTCCCTTAGTGACCGAGTTGGAAAGTGAAGGGATGGATGAGTGACTCCGAGATGCCCCTTCTTTGGTCTGGGAGTCCTCTAGTTTTCCGCCGGTATGTCCACCACGGCTGTTACCGACCGGTTGGCCCGATAACGTGACGTCTTCGGTTTGGCAGGGCATTCACGTACGTAGTGGCCTTTTTTGCCACAATATAGGCACAATCCTTGTTTACGGCGTGACTCTTTCTCCGTGGCTGTGAGGCTCGCTCGTATTGCGCCGATGTCCATGGGTTCTCCCTTGGATGCGGTGGAAGTTTCAGGACTTCCCACCGTCACATAGGATGGAAGGGATTTTCCTTTTCTCCCATGATCCCCTTTTCTTTCACTTAGCCTATGTTCCAGCCGTAATACCAGGTTGATAAGGCCCTCACATGTCTTGGGTTGAGGGTCAATATGAGCCACGGCGTCTTTGAGCTCATCGCACAGCCCGTGATGGAAGAGCGCCGTCTGTTTAGCAACAGGCCACTTGGTTTCCGCAACTAGCCGTCGGAACGCGTTGAGATACTGCACCAGGTCGTTGGATCCCTGTCTCAACTCAAGCATTTCACGGTCCGCCGTGTACGAGTCAGCCCTTCTGTCGAATACCTTCAGGAATTCCTCACGAAAAGCACCCCAATCACATAAGATGGGGTCGTCCCTGCTCACCAGAGGTACGGCCCATTGTGCCGCGTTTCCAGCCAAATAGGAAATAAGGAAAGCCACACGAGCCTGACTCGTGGGGAACGCCTTTGGTTTGCACGATAAATGTAGCGCCACTTGTGTGAGGAATACCTGCACTGTGTTAGGATCCCCACTGTACCTCTCTGGTGTTGCCAAGGGGATGGCTACCGGCATTTCCACTACTACAGCAGGGGTTTGGTCCGTGAGGGAGGTGCTGGGCGTGAGCGGGTCCAAGTGGATAGCATCCAGTCTGGCTTTTACATCGGCTGTTTCTTGCCTAGAGGCAGCCAATTCAACTTGCACGGTCGCTAAAGCAGCCAGCACATCATCAAGTGTTGCCATGTCTGTTATCGACCGGGAGACAGTTAGTGTATTACGGTCGGATATTTTGTAACGCCCTGAACGTCTCAGGATCGTTTAACAGACACGATAATGAGGACGCAACCACTTGTGAAGGGTTAGTTATTTTAATGAAGGCAAAAATAATACAAAGAATAAACAAAAGTTATAGTCACTGGAATCCTCCAGGCTAAGTACGTTACCAGCCCACCGCACGGATGGTCCTAACCGTCCTCTGCATATACGCCGATCCCGGCGTATGCCAACAGAGGGCAGAAATGAAATGGCCGACAATGCCAATCGGTAGGCTGTGAGGGGCACGAAGAGTGTTGGGGAGAATCGAGGAGTCAGGGAAACACCCAGCCGGGGTCTCTACCTGAAGGGAGCAGCCGCTCAACCTCTTCCTCAGACTGCACCGGGACGCGGAGTCACCTCCTGGTGATGCGTCACCGATACCCCAATCAAAAAGCAAGAAGACTGAACCGAGAGCAGCCGCTCGATCGATCCTGTGGACTTCCGAGTCTGTAACGCGGCAAACACCTCCTGGTGTGCGTTACAGCTGGCAGTCCCTGTATCTCTGGTACGGCTGGGAGTTACGACTCCAACCAGCAAAAGCGCCACTGCGCTCTGACTCAGCCGAGTCAAAAAGCGAAGCTCAATGGTTGACCGGTAGAGCTTCCGGGTCCTTCACAGGTGACGATGGGGCAAGACACGGCCCAGGGAGTAACGACTCGACCTACCTCCGTTCTTGCCTTACTGGAGCACCACTCCGGAACACTGCTCTTCACGAAGCAGGTACGTCGGTGTAAACACAATATCCGACAGCGTTGTACCTCCCGGTTCCTCCCTTTATAGGGCATGTTTTCCTTGAGTTATGTAACAGCTCTCCTGCTTACATAAGGGCTTGTTTTCCTTGAGTTATGTAACAGCTCTCCTGTTTACATAAGGGCGTGTTTTCCTTGAGTTATGTAACAGCTCTCCTGTTTACATAACCTCTCAACCGCTAAGCATCCTGGGAGATGTAGTCCGTTTTCACTGGTTACCGTTTTCTTCCCCTCGCATGACAGGAATTCTTGACAGGAGTATGCGTTGTGCGTAGCACACTGCCATTACAGACAACACATTTTCAATTGAAATGACAATTACATTTGCACATACAATTTTACTGATAAAACTATACAGCGCACAAATGATAATGTGTGGAAATGGCATCACCTAGTGTACTGGTTTGGTCTGATCGAATTCAAATATTTATTTCCACCATCCTTCCGAATTGCAAAAAATGTGCTTTATTTGTGCTTTCGTAATCCTAATCCATAATCGTAATGCACAGTTCATTTACAGACATTTAAGTTTTGTGGTGTGCTAAACAAAAACTTTTCTTTCACAGTACCCAGTAAGATTGTCACATAACTCCACTCCCTTTGATGTAAGAAAAAGAAAAGTAAACATCAAGCTCCCTCAGAAGACAGAGACTGACATTTGACCTCAGTCTTTGAACGCACAGCAAATGTGAAAAGATAAGAACAAGATTTAATGGCCTGTTTACAGAACGCGTGGACTCATGGAAGATGGAAGAATACAAGGAGCGATGGTGAACAAGGTTTGCTCCATGGGAGCGAGTAAGTCATGCTGGACAGGCTAAAACAATAAGACCAGCAAATAGAAACCCAGAAAATGTGAGTTACAAACTGCAAAACCAATGGTAAGCAATAGGTAGAATACATTCCCAGGGAAGCTTTCAAAATACCCACAAGATATATTTTCACAACCAGACAGCTGCGCTGCTTGGAAGGCTTTAACATAAAAAAAGATTTTAATGTAAACTATAAGGAATGACAGAGGCATACCATATAACTAAAGCAAATGAGAAAGGATTCTGATGTGTGTCATTTTATATTTAAAAATCGTTTGACTGCGGAAAAGCTCACCAACTTCTCCATTTCTGAGGTGTGCCAGGAAACCAGTTATCTGAGAAAGCTCATACACTGTAACACTTGAGTGCACTTATCTCTACATTTAACGTTATCACATCCGTCAATACATTACAAATGCTTGCTTTTCAGAACTTTCATAAATAACCTGTTTTCTAACACACCTCAAAATCTTGGTGTTTGTGGGGTTTTCCTCAGTAACGTTTGATCCACACAATTGTATAAAAAGGTGACTTAAAAGGGAAGAAAGTACCCCCAGCATCTGTTTTGGAACTACAAACAGGGATCAGTATGAAGCCAGACACAACCAATGAAATTTCATGAAAATTACTGAAGTTAAAGGTGTTAATACTGTCTCCGAAGCAAAAACCTTAAAAGCCATGAAATAAGTTAAGGTAGTACAATAACCTTAACTCCCATACCCTCCATACTCCTTTACCCTTTTCTTCCAAGACTTGGAGAAAATGTAAATGAAATGTGAATGAGAGACATTATGAGTACATTGATGATGTGTAACAGTATGGGTGATGGTCTAAGTAGCTTATGTGATGGTGATCTGAAGACAGATTGTGCAATTGTTTATCTATGCTATAACATATTTCAATTAGCCAAAAGCACAGGATATTGAGGCTATGACCGGTCTGATTTTGTGACTGTGCGACCTTACAGTACAATTGAACATACATCTTTTATGGTACTGTATGATAGGCTAGTGTATTGGCTTGGGTAATGCGTATTTGTGTAATTCACAATGATTGTTGAGGAGTTAAAAGGTATTGATATTCTGTGAGCACATATGAGATCGAGGACTTGTTTGATTGTTTTCATGTTAGGATCCTGTGGGGTTATCATTTTGTTCAAACTAAAGTTTTAATGCGTACTCGTGACAGAGAGAATGTATTGGATGATGGTGTCAGATCTGTACGTCATAGAACATTTGCATTTCATGTATGTATTATTATAGATGTAGTCACATTCATAGTACTATGCGTAATATAGAAGTATGCAAGTTAAAATATGTTTGATATTGTTAAGAGTATAGACCAACGGTCGGAGTTAAGTTTAAGTGAATACAGACGAGATGGGAGTTTATGTTAAAAAACTAACTTAAGTGAGCTAGTTCAGGAGTCGGAGAATATGAATGAGTATATTTTTGTAAAACAAACGAAGTCCACATGTAGTCGTAGAGTAGATTACATGAGTACCGTTTATTAAGTCTTATTTCAGGATGTTCAGATGGTAAATTGTAGATAGTAAGTTTAGCCCCACCAGCAGCTGCCTCCTTGCTGCTCATCCCACACACTCCAACTGACACTCTCTCCACCACACCAGGCACTCCAACATTCCATACCCTCACCAAGCACCCCACCATTCCACAACATCACATCCATATTGGCTGAGCAGCAGGGAAAAAGTAAGGATGCATAATGAGAATTCAAGTCACAACACATCTCCTTCCCTTAGAGAAAACCATTAATAATATAATTACAACTAAAGGAAAAAACATTCAAGTCCTATGACAGTGGATACATTACAATTACAACAACGTAGTAGGATGCAAGACTAGAAGAATAAAGAGGCAGTCCTACACGGTTACAATTACATCGATGTATTACTATGCATTATCCTCACTCACCCACTTCTGCACACAACAGAGGGTACCACGTACACAGCACCCAGGGCACATGTCCCTTCAATGCAGTACTAGGGTACACAACCCCACAACACAGCACTAGGGTACACGACCCTTCAACACAGCACTAGGGTATACAACCCTACAAAGCAGCAAGAGGGTACATGACCCTACAACAGGGTACTATGGTACACGACCCTACAACAGGGTACTAGGGTACACGACCCTACAAGAGGGTACTAGTGTACAAGACCCTTCAACATAGTACTAGGGTACACGACCCTACAACGCAGTACTAGGGTACACAACCCTACAACAAAGTACTAGGGTACACGTTCCTTCACCACCACACTAGGGTACAGGACCCTTCAACCAATACGCACACACAATTATTAAGCATATGAGAGAGGCAGAGCTTAGAAAGACAAACAACCCCTTGGCAGAGTACATGATTCTATAGTCATTCAGAAAAACACATGCCACATCATTAGAAGACACAGGCCAAAACTCAAGATAAATATCCGTCCATCATCTCTTTGTGTTTTCTTTGCTTGCCCTAAGTTGGCAGGGTATGCCCAGATGTGGGTCCCTTGCTCACTTTGCCACTGGATTCAAGCTAGCCTGGCTGATGAAGGGTGCTACCCAGAAACCGGTTGCAGGATGCTGGTTTCCGGTCCAGTGAAGACATGGCTTTGCAGTTTGGGCTGCACTGTTCCCATGAGGCACAGGGTCCAGACTGATTTGCATATAGCTGTGTCTGAACTGGGGTGGCAGAGTGAGCTACAGAATGATGATGAATTCAACCCAGATCTGTGACTGGGGGTGAGTGTTTGAAAAGTTTCAGCACTCCGTCTATCATCTCCTTGTGTTTGCTTTGTTTGCCCTAAGTTGGCAGGGTATGCCCAGATGTGGGTCCCTTGCTCACTTTGCCACTGGATTCAAGCTAGCCTGGCTGATGAAGGGTGTTACCCAGAAACCGGTCCCAGGATGCTTGGTTCCGGTCCAGTGAAGACATGGCTTGTAAGTTCGGGCTGGACTTTTCCCATGAGGCACAGGGTCAAGACTGATTTGCATATAGCTGTGTCTGAACTGGGGTGGCGAAGTGAGCTAAAGAATGATGATGGATTCAACCCAGATCTGTGACTGGGGGTAAGTGTTTGAAAAGTTTCAGCACTCCGTCCATCATCTCCTTGTGTTTGCTTTGTCAAAACTCAAGATACCCATAAAGGCATGGCATAATACAAGTAGGCAGGAACTCGGCATGTAATACGACATGCAACATATGTAATAAATTCAGCTAATTATTAAACCACTGCAAAGGCATGAAACACAAGCAATCGAACATACACGAATCAACATAAGAGTAAGCGGAGTATGGCATCAAATAAATATAGGCAGCAGAATAACAAGATCATTTGAAACATATGTGCTAGAGCATTACTAGCAAACGTGTGATAAAAAGTAATAAGGATCACAACATTTTTCCAAGTTCCCCTCAGTGGGCGATCTCTCACTCCAACAAATATTCACCCCTTTGTACAACCAATCCCAGTAGCAGCACCTATGTATTGTACAAGACCGTCAATTTTCCCTTCTTTCCTGTTCCCCGCTCACGTCTGTACCTCAAGTGTGCTAATCCATTGTGCTTTGCACGCATGGGTTCGTATCCCTTCCTCGTCGCCATTGATGTTAAACAAACAAGGTCCACATTGATATAAAACAAACAAGGTCCACATGTAGTCATATAGTAGGTTACATGAGTAAGGTTTAATAAGTCTTAGTTACAGGATATTCAGGGGGTAAATTGTAGATAGGAAGTTTAGCCCCACCAGGAACAGCCTCCTCGCTGCTCGGCCCACACAGTTTAACTGATACTCTCCCAACCACACCAGGCACTCGAGCATTCCATTACTTCACCAAGCACTTGAGCATTCCACATCCCATCCATACTGGCTGAGTAGCAGGGAACAATCAACCAAGGGAATAGATGCATAATGAGAATCCTAGTCACAACATATATCTATACACTCAATGAAAAAAACAAAGGTTACAGGGACTTTATAGTTAGGCTCAGATTTCACTCATACAAAAACAGTGAAATTCAACAGTTATAGTTACCTAAACTAACTATAACTTACGCTCCCACAATGCCCTGCTTATGACCTCACATATTACATCACTCACGGCATGGTCAGTGACATCACGGATAACATCACTGATGAAATCATGGATGACATCGTCAGGTTAGTGTGTTTTGTGAACGTTTGGGAATCTTAAAGATAGATACTGAGCTAATGCATAAGTTAAATTACTAGTCTTTCTGCACTACTGAGTGATCCTATTTCTAACATATGTCATCTGAGTGGCTGTGTGACTGTCACTGTGTGAGTGGGTTTCTGAGTGGCTGTATGGGTGTTTGAGTGGGTGTGTGAGTGGCTGTACTGATTTGTCAGTGGGTGTGTGAGTGGCTGTATAGGTCTTTCAGTGGGTGTTAGATTTGGGGGTCTCAAGTTGGCAGAGGTAGGTACCTTTGACAAATAGGGACCCTTGCGTCTAATCAGGGTAAGGGGGTACACTCCTAAAATAACCCCTGCTCACCCCCTTGGTAGCTTGGCACGAACAGACAGGCTTATCTCATAGGCAGTGTGTAAAGCATTTGTGAACACATACAGTAACCAAGTGACAACACTACAGATGGACACCACACAAGTTTTATATCAAAAATAAGTATTCTTTATATAGATTTAACACAACCATAAACGACAAAAATCCGCAATACTGTACTGAAAATGGTGGAATTAGCTTAGTTCTCTTTAGATGTTAAAATGCGACACTGAGTCAATGTACCTTTAGATGTGTAATGCTATACAACAAAAGTGTTGCAGGGAAGGTGATGCGTCGGTTCCTGACATACAGGAACGGTGATGCGTCGGTTTCTTACTGCGCTTCCGTGGCAATGCGGCCCGCAACCCCGTGGTGCGATGAAGATCCGGTGCAATGAAACAAAGATGGTGTCGTCTTCTTGTAGCGACACGATGCGTGCACGCCTGACGGCCGTGCGGCGACTCGACGATTCTTCTGAGCCACGACAGGCCCTGCGACATGCTTGTCCGATGATCTCGACTCGATGCGATAGCTGCAGCGGCGACACCCTCGTTCAGTGATGCGACGACAGTGGCTTTGGTGGCGACACTCTTCCACGATGATGCGAGACGCTTCGGCTTGATACAACAGCTGCAGCAGCGACACCCTTGTTCAGTGATGCGACAACAGCGGCTGCGGCATGCTTCTCTGGTGATACGAGACACTTCGGCTCGATGCGACAGCTGCAGCGGCGACACCCTTGTTCAGTGATGCGACGACAGCGGCTGCGGCGACGACACTCTTCTTCGATGTTGCGAGACGTTTCTTTACGATGCAATGCGATGCGACAGCTACAGCTGCAACGCCCTTGTTCAGTGATGCGACGGCAGTGGCGGCGACACACTTCTTCTTCGTGAGTCACGCTTCCAGCTCCTTGCGACACGCAGTTCCTCAATACAGCTGCAGGCACTTCCAAAGAACTCTGGGGAGCTGGTGGTTAAAGTCTGTTGTCCCTGAGACTTCAGCAGGAGGCAAGCTCTTTTCTCAAGCCCTTGGAGATCCTTCACAAGTTGAATAAAGTACACAAAGTTCCTTTTCGCCTCTCTTTGGCAGTCAGGCAACCACTGCAAGCCAATCCCTCAAGCTTAGGGATTGTCTCTCATCAGTATCTCTGGTTCCTCTCCTCAGCAAAGGTTTCTTTTTGTTTCTCAAAGTGATCTAAAGTTCTTGGGCTTGGGTCCCAATATTTATACCCAGTTTCTCTTTCTTCTCTGAAGGCAGAGAGGCCTTTGCCTAGTCCAAACCAGTTCTGGTCATCCTGGAGCACTTTGTTGACAAGATTCCTTGTTTCCTTTCAGAGTGCAGGGCAGAGACATCAGACGCACCACAGGAGGTGGAGCCAGCCTTGTGGAGGAAAGGCACAGCCCTATTCAGGTCCCAGGTGCAACTCCTCCTACCCATCTAGATGCAGATCTCTCTATTCAGCCTTGTGCTGACTCACCCCGTCTCTTGGAATCCCCCAGCCCCCTGTCACTCAAACTCCAGACAAGGAATACACAGCCTAGTAGAGGCAGGTTTGGATGGTTAGACAAGAAAATACCTACTTTCTAAAAGTGGTATTTTCAAACACAGAATGTTAAAACCAACTTCACTAAAAGATGTATTTTATCATTCTGAGTTCAGGCACACTAAACTCGAATTTCTACCATGTTCCCTGAGTCAGTTAGGATTATAAGATGTAACAATCAAACTGCCCATTCTGGCCTATGGGGAACAGGTAGCCTTGCAATAGAGAAAAACTTAAGTGGGTGTAATTCACTATTAGGACATGCCACACACACCAGGGCTTGTCCTACCTTATACTTACAATGCACCCTGCCCTTGGGCCTACCATAGGGGTGTCTGATATGAAGAAAAGGGAAGGTTTAGGGACTGGCAAATGGGTGCACTTGCCCAGTCAGCATGACAGTACCAGACTGCACACAAGCTCTGCAATGGCAGGCCTTAGACACACTTTTACAGGCTGCTTCTGTGGGTGGCACAACCAGTGCTGCAAGCCCACCAGCAGCATTTGGATTACCAGCCCTGGGCACTCCTGGTGCACTATACTAGGGTCTGACAGGTAAACCAAACAAGCCAATCATGGAATCACTAATCCACTCATCAATTTACAATAGGGAGCACTTGCACTGTGGCACTGGACAGCAGTGGCACAGTGCCCAAAGCATCTAACACCATCAAAAACACAAGGCAACAGCAAAAAATGGAAGGGAGACCCACGCCAAGGTGCCAGGTCTAACAGTGGGTATGTGGGTGGCTGCATAGGGAGGTATTTGGGTTTGTGAATGGTTTTCTGGGTCTGAATGGTTGCATGGGTGTGTGAGTAGGTGTACGAGTGGCTGTATGGGTGTGCGAGTGGGTGTATGAGTGGTTGTATGGGTGTGTTGGTGGGTGTGAGAGGGGCTTTATGGGTGGGTATATGGGTGTGTGAGTGGTTTTGTGAGAGGTTGTATGGGTCTGCTTGCTCACAAAGAGTGAATGAGCAGTAAAGATGCCTTTCAGTCTTGTTATCTTGTCACATTTGCCTGGCTTTCAGAGGCAGAGGTCAAAAGTCAGTTAGGGGAGGGAGAGGTGTGGCACAACGCCAAGGCGGATGACTCCAGAGCACGAGGCTCACGGTTCGAGCCCCAGCGCTGGCGGCAGCTCAACCCTGCATCATCTGACTCTGCACAACAGCTCACTTAATCTCCCCAACAGCCCCCAGCACCTTGAAACCCTTAGGAGGGTGATATGTGCACACTTAACAAATTGTATTTATTATTATAGTGTGTTTTCCTACGTTTACTTTTCTGTGACTGAAGTTAGAGGATTTTTTAAAGTGAACTGTGTGACAATCACGCTGTGCAAAAAATGTGAAATTAGAGGTTGTAAGATTTCAGGCTTTTCTTTTCTAACACAACACTTAAATTGCTAATAAGTTAACTGTTCAAACATTTCAAATATATTTCATTAGTTATTAAGACAAATTTTTGTAATTCTGTGGAGAAAAAATGATTATTTTCGGATCAAAACAAAGGCAGCTCCATGAGACAAAATATTTTCCTAGGATTACACAATATGAGAACAGTTCATAGGTCAATTATATTACAGTTAGGTCGAGTATATTATTCAAATTACTAGACTTGCAGGTGTAGTAACATTTTTATGATGTTTACGAGCCTTGTTGATGAGTGAGAGGTTGTGTGTGTGCGAGTAGGTGTCCGAGTAGCCATGTGGATGTGTGAGATGTGTGTGTGGTTGTATTGGTGTGTGAGTGGTTTTATGGGCGTGTGAGTCGTTGTGCGGGTGTGTGCGTGGTTGTGTGAGTGGTTGTATGGGTCTGTAAGTGAGTGTGTGAGTAGTTGTATGGATCTGTAAGTGGATGTGCGGGTGTGTGGTTGATGTCCTCGGTGATGTCAATTGAGATGTCAGAGATTTTATCAGTGATGTCACTGACCATCTCATGAGTGATGTAATGTGTGAGGTCATAGGAAGTGCATTGCGGAGCTGTCAGTTATAGCTAGCTCAGGTAACTAGAACAGCTGAATTTCAATGGTTTTGTACTAGTTAAATCTGAGCCTAACTAGAACGTTCCTGTAACCTTTTTCAGTGCATTTCCAAGGTTTTAAAAAAAAATTATTTGCTAACTGTAACCTTTGAGAGTGAGTGTGTGAGTGCATGAGTGTCTCAGTGGGTGGGTGTGAGTGTGGTGTCTCAATGGGTGTGTGAGTGTCTGAGTGGGTCTGGGAGTGCCTGCATAAATGGCTCACTGGATGTGTGAGTGGGTGCATGAATGTTAGTAAGTGGGTGCATGAGTGTCTCAGTGGGTGAAAGTGTCTAACTGGGTGAATGAGTGGGTGCATGAGTGAGGGGCAACAAACAGAAGTTTTAATTAAAGGGCCGTATTTTAAATGCCGATTTTAAGGAATATAGTGAACATTTTTTAAACAAAAAACAAAGCGACTGAAGAATGGCGATCGCTTTTCTATATATTTACACTGATGTCTGCTTCTCAAACACCACCACCGTGACCGGAAACAGCCAAACCAGCTAAATGGTTAGATTTTTAAAACCGATATCTGCCCTCGTTATAAGCGATCTTGCTTACACGACCGAAAAAAGCTACAAGAACCAGACCTGTGACAAAAACAAAGCACGTAATGTTATATTCCAATGACAGAATCAACAGAAAGGAAGATGGCATATAGCAATAAAACAATTTACAGTTCCTATTAATATTTGTGAAAAGGTACACACGAAATATATTGCATTTCACCAAACAATGCTGGATAAAAACACTATCCAATTTGTTGATCTAGATGCTAAACTCGGAAGTAGTATTCACCCACACGCCACAGCCTGGCACACGACAGAGGTTTACAGCTCTTTCTGCAGAGGTACACAGGGAGAACCAAGCAGGCGTTTAACATCAGAGAGAGGGATGCACCCGCTTGCATCTGGTTGCAGGTTTTATGGATGGGGAAAATGAAACCAGGAGAGAACTTGCATGTGTTCCTAAAATCCGCAAGGGGCAGCTTGAGCGCACGAGATATTTAAATATGTAGGATTTAATGTAAACACAGGACTCTGCTAGTCAAGTCCCCCAGTGTTTCGCCTAAGAATGACGGGAAACCCGAGCTGTGGCTTTGCACAAGCCCCCAATCACTTCAGATATATATAGGACTGTCAAACTTCAAAGTACAGTCCTGCAAACTACAGCTCAAACTGCTCCGAGCAAGAAACCGCGCACTGACTAGAGCACCTACCCACGTTTTACAAGCTATTACAGTGCATTCATCACTTGTGCGATATTCATACATGCATCACAGAAGAAATGCCTGAGTTTTCAAAAATTCCCCCGAAGCATACATTAGAGATCCTGTAACACTTATGTGTTGAATATTTCAATTGAATGTTTACTGTGTGCATGTGTGTATGAGTGCGTTAATTTTTCACAGCGAAAGCCACTTTCACACAGCACAAGAAACCTTCCTCAGAGCACACTTTTCTCTGCACATCTCTACTCTAATCCTGGACAGCTCAAGTGCCCCATTCTGCAAAAGCATCCCTTCCCCCCACATACAATTGTGAAAGCCCATCCTGACTGCTGGAGGACCCCATTTCTGGTTAAAGGTGTGCCCCCAAAACCGCAGAGCCCTTCTCTCTCACCAGTCAGTCAGTGCAGCAGCCATTCAGTACCCTAACCCTTGGTACAGTGTCTGATATACTGTAGCGCCCCACAGTGCCACGCACTACAATTGACCCATTGGACCCAGCCATATGCAAATTAGTCTTGACCCTGTTCCTCATGGGAACAGTCCTGCCAAGCCAGGTCCTCCCTGGACCGGAAACAAGCATCCTGGGACCGGTTTCGGGGCATCACCCCTCATCAACGAGGCTAGCTTGAATCCAGTGGAGCAGTGAGCACGGGTCCCTCGTATGGATATACCCTTCCCACTTAGGGTGACAAAAGGAACACATGATGGATGGAATGCTGAAGCATTGTGGGCCTTACCATTCTGTATCATTTTATTACGGTTTAACTTGCGTGCAAATTTTACCCTTCAAACTATATTTCTGTATCTCGTGAAATAATTTTTTCTCTGCTTGTATACTGGATGGATTAAATAATTGTGTTTTGGTCCTTATTGTGGAGTCACATCGGCTTCACATATTGGAAATGTATTTCTGATGTTTACTCCCTTACAGCGCTTCAAATTGACTAATAATTGCCCATATGGCCAATGGGGTAAATATATTTCATGATTTCACCAAAAGATTGAGGTGCAGATACCAACACGCTATCAGACGCCATTCCAGAAACTCTTGGTCTGCCACGGCAGTCCATGCTGTTTTTATGTACAACTTTGCCTTGTTAAGTGCACTGCAGTCTGCATTCACTATCATTTTCTCTCTCAAAGCCTCTATTCTTGTCTGATGGAGGAAGAAACCGCATACAAAGAGCGAAGGGGTACATCTGATAGTCAGACAAGCATTTGCAATGCAATAGGTCTCGTATTTACGCAAGTTTAAGCTATTGGCATTGTAAATGACAATGCCTTTTATTTATGTTTTAAAAACGAAAACAAAAATAAAAAGCATTGTTATTTGCAATGTCAATAGCTCAAACTCGAGCAAATGCGAGACCTATTGCATTGCAAATGCTTGTATGTGAAAGCACCACAGAACCGCTCACTTGCGCACACCAGTCACGCAGGTGAACTCATATTCGACGGGCACATTGTGTGCATACCACACAGAAACTAGCACGAATGCTTAATGCACAACGAGGCAGCACTTAAGTGCACACCTTATTTCCTCGCGTGCACCTAGCCACCCGTAGCGTGAAAAACACGCCGTAAAAATGTCTGCATGACAAGCAATTATCTGTGCATTCAGTCTCACAAATGTTTATATATTATATACAGGCTTAGCACACCCTAGCAAACGGAGTCTGTCTCAAAACCGCGTCATTTGAGGGTTGGTTTTATTGCATGAATCCTGTAGCATCCTTTCGATTGAATATTTTGCAAATTGATATGTGCACATTTCTTGCATGCTTGCTGTGTATAGATTTTCTGTGTAACATGTTTTGCACGTATCTGTGAATAGGGTTTCTTGCATGTGTTATTCAGAATTCCCCACATACTTGCAGTGCACTTGTTTTATTGCATGCAACCTTGTTTACATTTTCTTGCTCCTTCGAGTGTGTAGATCTTTCTTGCACGAGTCACGCCAACCCCTGAACTACAACACACGCCTTTTTGAGTCGATATTTGGTGGTAGAAACCTCTGTTTAGGCCATACACGCTTCAGTAAAACATACACTGCCCACTCACACCGACGCACTGGCCCTTGCACACGCTGACTCGTTCCAGTGACCTCCCCGTGCACTCTGTGGGGACTGGTCTAGCTCACATTAGCAAAGAACCTCGTCCATGCTCGCTCTTGCACAAATATTTTATCACTTTAATGCGTGCCTATCGCCTTACTGCTCATGCCTGTACAAATGCTTCTGCAATTTCACTCTTGAAGGAACCCTCTCGCACGTCCACTGGTGTTGACCCTGTACACTGTTACTTTTGCATGGTAATTGTTGACCAATAGATGGCCCAACTGGTATAACAGGGCATGTAGATCGGCCAAGAGTGACCTGTTGGATGCAATAAAAAAGAAAGCGTGTAGGGAGGACATCCAACGCAAGAGACAGATTCACAGGTCCCTAATACATCATGCTAAATTAGAATGGGCTTCTGAAAACTGGGACAGATTAACATCTGCCCTCGATTCCAGAGACTCACGGAGATTCTGGTCGATTGTGTCTACTGGCACAGTGGAACCTGACGTAGCAGTAAAACCAAATATTGCTTCTGAAATTTGGGAAGAACACTTTAGCACTCTCTAGAGGGGGGTTTCCCCTGTATTTGAGGCTCTTCCGCCCACTATTGCTGGCCAAGAGCAGGTTAATTTTACCTTGAGCAAGGTACAACTTGCTATATCTATGCTTCCTGCGGGTAAAGCTCCTGGCTTGGACGGGGTCCCTGGTGATTTGTACAAACATGAACCCAGAGTCTGGGCACCATACCTCACGACACTATTTAACGCAATCCTTGGGGGTATGTCAGTTCCTCCTACATGGCTGGGCGCAGAAGTTGTGCCTATCTTTAAAAAAGGGTCCCCTCTGCTCCCTGGTAATTATAGGCCTATCAGTCTGATAGATGTTGCTCAGAAACTCTTCTCAAGGTTGATTCTAGACCGCATTCTGGACTGGATGGAGGATTCTGAGATTCTGAGCCACTATCAGGCTGGATTCAGAAAGGGCGTTTCAACAACAGACCAAATCTTTAGATTATGTATGCTCTTCTGGAAGACAGTCAAGGTGGAGGGGGTTTCCCTTTACACTGTCTTTGTTGACCTACGTACGGCCTTTGACTTGGTCCCACGTAAGAAACTTTGGACTGTGCTACAGGAATTAGGCCTCCCTGCCCCTCTTTTGCAGATTTTAGTGCGTCTCCACACTAATAACTTTGCAAGGGTCAGATGTGGAAGAGATGGCGGTTTATCTTCTAGTTTTCCTGTTGAAAGAGGGGTAAGACAGGGCTGTGTTCTGGCGCCAACCCTGTTTTGCCTCTTTGTAAACGGCCTCATTTCCCATCTAAATGATGTACCAAATAGAGACGCTCCACGACTCGCTGGTATAGGCATCTCAGCTATTATGTTTGCTGATGATACCTTGCTTCTTGCTAAGACTCCCATGGGGGTCCAGCGAGTCTTGGACGCCTTTGCCTCTTTTTGTGCCGACCGGGGGTTGGAGATCAATACGGCTAAGACAAAATTTATGATCTTCAACCCCCCTAGGTCCTCTCGCCCCAACCCGATTATTAATGGTATTAGTTTGGAGAGAGTCCATACTTTTGAGTACTTGGGACTGACACTGAATGAAAAGATGACATGGTCCCACCATCAGACAAAATCAAACTTAAAGCTTACTCAAAGGGCGGGGGGCATCCTGCATTTGTGGAAAAAATCCATGATACATCCCATTGGTCCGCCACTTGAAATTTATAAAATGCAGGCGCGTGGGGCTGTAATTTATGGTGGCGAACTGTGGGGGAACAAATGTGCCCCCGAAATTGTCGCCACGGATAATAAGTTCCTACGGAACCTGGCTGCCCTGCCATCGAGCACACCTCTTCTCCCCCTTAGGCTTGATATGGGATTGAGATCAATAAAGGAGGAATTAGGTGTGAAGCCCCTAACTTTCTGGAGGCGACTCTGGACAACTCCAGAACTCGGGAGTTTCCGGTCCGAATTTATGGAATTATACCAGCATCCAGCTTTACGTACTATTCCATGGCTCAAGTACATAAAGGACGAATTATCGGGGTTGGGTCTATCGACTATGTGGATAAATCCGCAAGAGCAATGTAGCACTATATCCCGTAAAGATTTGGTTGCATTATATTATGATTGCAATTTGACTGCTTCCTTGGCAAGTAATACACTGGGGTTAATGTCTAATACCTTCCTAACAATGAAGGATTACTACAAACTGGAGACAGTATTGGATGATATTAACCCCATTGGTCTCAGAAAACTATTCCTCCAATGGAGACATAATGCATTACCAATCAGAGCCCTTACCAGTAAATGGCACCCGCCCACTTTAAAAAACTGTCCAGCTTGTACTAATGAGCTGGAGAATGATATTCATTTAATATTTTTCTGTCCATCTTATGTGAAATCTAGAAAAAAGTGGATTACTCCCATTTGCAGAAATTGGGGTTTTAGGCACCATTTGGATGCCTATCGATTGTTGAAATCTGATTTAACCCCTCTCACTGTATTTGCTGTCAGTAAGTATTTAGCGGCTGTATGGAACATTAGAAGAACTTTTCTGATGAATTGAAATTGTAATTGTATTATATGAAGTTGTCATATGCGCTAAAAACTTATGTAAATGATGTATCCATTTTTAACTAAGGATGTCTTTTTATCTAAAATTATGTTTGTATATGTACTGTACTTCTTTTATGACTCTATGAAGTCGAAATAAAGATCAAAGAGAGGGTAATTGTTGCACCCACACACTCAAAACCCGTCTAACCCAAACCCTCTGCATTCACTTTGAGCAGACCTTCAGGCACGGTCACTCATGTACTGACCGATTTGCACGCTTAGTGTGTAGCGATTATTTTTGCGCAGGAATTCTTTCTGGGTTTCTCTTGCCCGTTTATTCGTGCACAGATATTTTGTAGCCATTATTGTAGAGATCCGGGTGTACATTCACTTGCACACAGACCTTTTTGCACTCTCACTCGTAGTGCACACATCCTTGTGCACAGTCCTTCCCAGAGTTTCTCTGGCAGGCTAACTTTTCTCAGACGTCCCTGGGTAGACCCTCACTAACACTCATTCTTGCAGAGTTGCACTAGCGCTCTCTCACAGACGCACTGCAGATCCACTCGTGCACAGAGCTCTTGTGAACACGCACACGTGCGACCTTTGTGAACGCTCACTGAAGATATCCTTTGACGGGTGGAAGTTCAAGGAGCTGGGCGAGGAGGCCTCTACCTGTGATGACGACTTGGGCTCGGTGAAGGCCCTGACAGCGAAGCTGAAGCTGCAGACACGCTGGCCCTCCTACCTGGAGTGGAAGGCCCAGGTGCAGCGCCAGCCCTGGAGGGCCCCCGAGAGGACGCCGGCATTCAAGGCCATGGCCCAAGGGCGCAGCGAGGAGGCCATGAGCCTGCCCTGGAGCAGGTCAAGGAAGGCACCGGTGAACGAAGAAGGTGGCGCCCGTCAGCTTCCCAGAGGCCCCAAGAGGGCGCTGGTGGAAAGAGTGCCTGAGGTGGGAGAAAGCGACCCCACAGCACACCTGCCGAGCACCCACAGAGGCGGAGGACGTGCCACTGAACAACACCCAGGGCTTCGCCACCCTGGGCCAGAAGCTGGAGTGGCTCCAGCAAGAGCTGGTGAGTTCTGTGCACCCCCAGATATCATAGGGTCTGGAGCAAATATTACGTGTGCTGCATATTAGACTTGTGTCTGTTTTGTGTATCTAGATGCATGCATTTGCAGAATATATATAGATGTCACACAGCGCTAATATGCATTAATGGTCTCTTTCTGGCGGCACCTTCTAGCAACATGAATAGGCTGTGCTGAGCGCGCGTAGTGCTGAGCGCTGAGCGCTAGAGCCGTACGCATGCATATTGGCAGTCCTGTACGATGCGTTGTGCTGAACGCGCGAGCCGTACGCGTGCACATGGCCTGTCCTGTCCGACGCGCGCACATGTCCTGTCCCCGTTCAGCCAAGAAACCGACAACAAAAGATCTCGCCAAGGTGCGCAGCGCATGCGCTGCATCGCTAGGGTAGACCTAAAAAAGAAAAAAAACGGAAAGCACATATATGATTACATGTGTTAACCAAAGGGACGCTGACAGTGTTATCCCAAAGAATGATAAAATGGGGGAATGCCCTCGAGGAAAGAGGACGTTTGTTCACGCTGAGGTTGACAGAAAAAGGCCAATAGATCAAGTGCCACGTCTACAAAGCAGCAAACTCGAAGCAAGTGCTGAACGTGCTCGTACTCGTTATGCCCCTCCTGAAGTGCGCCAAAGTAGATGAATAATCCTGTATCCCCAGGCACACGCTCAAGAGAAAAAAATGAAATCAGCATGCACAGTATTAAAAAGGAATGAGACACGACAAAGAGCTCAGCCACACAGTGCATTATAAAGAAAACTGGTATGGCGCCCAAATAGTCAGTAAGGAGCAGGGCTGGTCTCAGAAGGACCTGCCTTGCTGCACAGTCCGAGGAGGTGGGCAGTGTCTTAAAAGTATGAACGTTCTGGCAGAGGGCAGCACGGGCAGGTAGTGATCCCTGACTGGTAGGAAGTCTCAGTATTCCGGAAGGTGGGAGGGTGCCATTTGCAAAAGGACGGCTGGATCTCGGAGGCGTGTTACACACCCGGCAGCTCTAAGCCGAAGGAGCTACAGAGAATAAGCGCCTCTGGTTTAGTAGTTGGCTTAGCATTTAATTTAATCTCTTTAACAGATCAAACACAGAAGCGGCGAAGCCGATAATGGGCTTAAAATTCTGAGCTGGATGGCAGAAGATGGCAACAAAACAAGACATGCCGGTCACATCTTTATATCTCAGAGTGATCACCGACTGGCTTAAGCCTCACAGGAGGTTCCATAATGAGTAACACTCCAAGGAAGCAATCACTAGGGGGTTGGGAGGAAACTGCTCGTAGAAGAAAGGCTCTGGGCTAACAGAGGTGGGATTTTAGGTTATCCCTGAGGGACAGGCATTAAGGAGGCACGGTCCTAGTGTCTGTGCCTAAACATGGGTCCCAAACTCACTGAGCTAAAAAATGCAGAAACTTCTAGAGATGCTTGCGTTCCCTTTTCCTAGCCGTTTGGGCTGAACTACTCCTTTTGAAGTGTGCTTAGAAGACATGTGAAAATCCTGTGTACTTTAAATATACATCACAGAAAAATAAAGGTCTTATAGTCAGAAAGAAGGTGTACTGTTGTTTTTGAATTACTGTACACTGAAGGCAGTTTAAACACAAAAGAATGACTAAAAAACATAAAAGGAGAATAATGAATGGGAAGAAAAAGCGATGACAAAGTAAAGTACAGGGCCCCAGCATTGGCACTGAAGTGCATCTATTTTTTATTAAAAATACCATCACTAACAGCGCAAGAGAGCCAGTGGCTGAAGGATGCTGATACACTGCCTCATGCAGTGATGCAGGAGCAAAATGAGCGAAAGCCAGCAGAACAGACCAATGGATGAGGGGGCTGACACAAAACCTTTTATGTATCTATTTTTATTTTTTATTTTAAACCTTGTTTTTCATTAGTCTGGTACAACAACAAAATATGTCTCTAGGCCACACCTAACACGATAGATTGGAGGGGGCCCAGAATGCTTACCAGTGCTTCTGGTTATTTCAAGCATTCTGCTCTCCCAGCCAATTCACACAGCATCTCCCCGAAGACAACAATAAACACATGAACGCTTGTCAGGGACTGTTTGGGGCAGAGACACTCAAAGTACGGCCGGGTGGCGCATAGGGCCTTCTTGACCGTTACATGCGGCCCCCAACAGAACGACTGCACTCGGTTGCTCTTTACTTGATAGAGCAGTAACATTCAGAAGGATGTTAAACAAGCATTTGCAATGCAATAGGTCTCGCATTTACGCAAGTTTGAGCTATTGGCACTGTAAATGGCAACGCCTTTTATTTATGTTTTGGTTTTCAAAACATAAATAAAAGGCATTGTCATTTACAATGTCAGTAGCTTAAACTTCGTAAATGCGAGACCTATTGCATTGCAAATGCTTATTAATGTATGTTGTACTTTTTTGGTGCCTTTGAATGACAGACTAAAGATTTTATGAGGACTGTAAATTTTGCCAAAACATGGGCTGGTAAGACCTCTCCTGCTGTGTGCTACAGCACGGCGTGGTACAGTGCGTTCTCTGATGTTTGGTAAACAGATAATTCTATGTACAGAGGCCTCGGTTTCTTCTAACCTCCCACTCTGTAAAAAACAAACAGCAAGTACAGGTAGTATCCGATTCCTCCTGGTAAGTGTATGGCCAGTGCATGCCCATGCTTTCATACTCTGAGAGAAACTGCAAGGCTCAGTGTCTTTTGCGATCAGTTAAAGTTTTTGTGAAGCTAATATGTCCCACAGGATGCTACTGGGATATGGCACATAGATGGGTAGTCACTGTGCACAGCCATTAGCTTGGGTTCTATACTGGCAGGGAAGGAGTAGAACGTATTCAATTTGTAAGCTAAGCCAATGAGCAATGTGCTGTAGAGCCAAAAGGGATCAAACTCAGATAGTGATAGATCAGTCAGACCTCCAAACCTTACCAACTAGAGGTACTGATAAAGAAATCTGAGACAGGAAACTGGAAACAGTGTGCCAGCTGGGCTTGTAACTTCATATCATCAATCTAGAAACAGCCTATCTATTTAACAGGAAATAGAAGTGTCAAGTAAATTACTGGATTATTAGCTGGATTTATTTGCATGCAGCAGACAAGAAGTCAGCACCGAACACCACAGTAAACAAGCTTTTCAAATTTCCGATCATCAGTAATTTGTACTATTATGCAAATATAGGATTCTGGCGACGTGAAGCACGGGTCAGAAAAACTTTACAAACTGAACAGAGCTCCATACATTCAACAGAGACAAAAATGTTTGTCATTGAGCAATGTGTTTTTAAATACCTCTGTGGTGCAGGGTAGCAAACATTCCCATTCGTAATTTA
This sequence comes from Triturus cristatus, assembly GCF_964204655.1. Lineage (NCBI taxonomy): Eukaryota > Metazoa > Chordata > Amphibia > Caudata > Salamandridae > Triturus > Triturus cristatus. Next base: position 1,353,635,126 of record NC_140590.1, read on the forward strand.
TTTTAAATACAATTTTCTAGTGTCCATTGCTCGTGTGTTTACGAGGTATGGGGTCATTCCCTCGTGTATTTCCATATGTGAATCAGAACTCATCCTTGTAGTCACCGAGACAGGACCCAAGCAAACAAACAACAAAATAATGCAGCAAATGCTTTTTGAAAGGTAAGGCGTAGAATGTTAGAAAAGAGGAACAGAGTGGGTGTATCGAATTTGCTCGAGACCATCAAGTGACCGAATTATGTAAGAGAGTCTTCCATTCTCATAACCATCTTTCACTTTCAAAAAACCCTTTCCCAGGCAGATTGGGGTGCCGCTATAAATGCAGAGCCCCAGCATACAAGATGAAGCTCCTGTGCATTCGTTCACTGGATACAGCTGGCAGCAAACGAGTCAATGAAGGGTGAGAGGACAATTCACCAGTCTTCCCCTCAGTCCGATCTATAACCGGGCACACCTGACCTCTCCGTAACTAAACTAACTGTATCGAGCACCTATGTGTGCCTTCATTGTAGGATGAACAGAATACCTCCCAACACAAAAAAAAAACAAAAAATGTTTTTTTAAAGTCTTCATCATCACTAAGCCCCAGCTGGATGCCTTCCTTTGACGCTGATTCCCCGACCCAGCCTCCTCCTGGGGGTTACCCAGATATTAGTTTTAACTCCTTCAATCCCCGCTCCTTTAGACAACCGCTTTGTATTTTTCAGTAGTCGTCTGAGCTGCCAAAGTGCATGGTTTCTGCCTTGAAAGTATTGACAGTGCCAAAATTAACCTCTCAAGAGTTAGGGCAGATTCGAATTGAGGTATTTAACTGAGATACGAGGCCATTCGCGACCATTAGGAGTTGACTCTCAATTGTAAATAAGCCCCCAGAGACAATAATGTGCAAACTCGCCCGTTGAAGTTTGACAGATCCTGTAACAAAGTTGAGTTGCTAAATGTAAAACGCGTTATTTGCAACAGCCATGCCATATTTTGGGGAGTCTGGCAGTCAGGATGCATGGAATATGACAAAGATCAAGAAGAACCCGCATCCTGAAAACGTGAGTTATTTGAAAACTCACTGCAAGCCACTGACACCATGCGCGCAGCTGTGATAAAAAGCATGCAGCGGTTACCTAAGCATACTGGAGAAAGTGGGAACACTGTGCGCTTTGCGCCACAGACACTCACCCACTTCTCAGACAAGGAGGGGAAAAAACGAACTTGATGGACCTTAAACATTTTACGTAAACCCTATGTACCCCACGAGCAGAGCTCCAAAATATTACATTTAAAAATACGGCGGGCCCCTTCGCCTGTGGGCACGGCACATGGGTGACTGCCCTGTGAAAAAGTCCGGGGATGGGGCACGGTCAGACGCGTGGCTGAGACACCCGATTCTACCCCAGTTCTCCCCTCCTTCTCACAGCCAAACGCCTCTCCGGCTATCTCTCCTAGTTCCCGTCGACGCCAGGCCAGCTTCCCGCTGGCGATCTGCACATATACCTGGCTGAGTGGCTGGCAGCCGTACAGTGCTAGATTTTTTCGGAATAGCATTTAAAACGGCTTCCATACAGCGCTACACACAACACATAATTGCGCGAATCCCATTGACATCTGCTTCATTACAGTTCGGCTCAGCAGCTTATTTGTATTAACAAACACCACAAGACGCGCATTGCACTGCCACCCTCGACGGAGAGATCACCTGTTGCACGGGTCCTGTCGCTGGCGCGAGCTTGGCCGGAGCCTGCAAAAACGCACTTCCTATCCTTCCCTTTAACTTTCGCCCTTGCGTGCGTAAACAGATAAAACGTGGCAGTCGCCGGGGCCTCTTCACTGCCAAAAAAAACAAGCAAAACAGAAAGCAGCTCCGGGCTGGGGAGGAGACCTGGGAGGCGAGGGCTGCCCGCGCATGCGCAGTACCTGTTACTTTCGCGTACAGCCGGTGTGGGAGCTGAAGTCCCGGGTCCCAGGAGGGGGCCCGGGTGAAGAGCGGCAGATAGCAGTGCGGGGCTCCCATGCATAAGGAGAGAGCCCCGCGTCGTGCTGGCAGTAGTGGAGCTGGAGTGCTCCGGAAGCCGCCGTTCAGAAGGATTCCCCCCGCAGACCGGGTGAGTGGGATTCTCCATATGTAGAAAGTGAAACTAAATGCTGGCTTGCGAGGGAAGAGGGACAGGAGATGTGCACGCCGCGTGGCTGTAGGCGCGTACACCAACTCAAATCCGCCAAAAGCCTGCGCGTGCACATCTCCTGTCCCCCTTCCGAGGCAAGTCAGCAACAATAGATCTCGCCGAAAGCAGCGCTCCGCGCTGCGTTCGCAGGCGAGACCTAATAAACGGCAAATGTGAAGTAAAAGAGAAGCAGCAAATAAAGTGGCGTGCACCACTTAACTGTAGGAAATCATTATATTTGTTAAGACATTTTGCAACAAACGTGTAAGGTTTGGATTTGTTTTTTATCCATGTTGTACATGGTTGAAAGTACATTTTAATAAAATGCTACGACGCGGCCAGCATCGTCTGTTTATTTTCAGCCACTTTCAGTTTCACTTAAACTTTCAGGATCCGTGAGTAGAACGAAAGTCGCAGGCTCCATACCCGCAAGAGGACTTAGCTTGATAAAGCAACGATCTAGGTGTAACTGAGGTCACGAATTGCATTCCCGAACGCATTGTTCAGTGGGATATCGTCCAAGGTGCCCTCTTCTATGCCTAGCTTGCGGTGCACGGGCTGCAGCCCCAGGGAGTGGCATAATTGTGTGGGTTCAAACACGTGTTGTCGAGAACTCTGTGTAATCTGAATGCCACAGATTCGAATCCTACTAAAACTGTTTAGCAGACAGTGGCGGCCGATGACCTTAGAAAGTGGTGAGGCACAGCACAGCACAGCTGCTACATGGAATTCATAATACAAAGGTGACCGGGCGCACTATTTAAAGAGCATTTACCGTCCGTTAAAAGAAGGGAGTACTGCAATAAATAAACGTACTCTTACCTCTACTGCAGTACACCCGACTCATCGCTCTGCCTGGCTGTTAAAAGATGAAAGCTGGTTCCAGAGCAAATAAACTTGAACCTTCCCAGCCAATCCCAGCACTGCACAAATGCGCAAATAAGACTAAAGAGCATGAGGGCAGTGCCAGGACTGGCTGGGTCAAGCAAGCACCAAGCTCCCTCCAAGACAGATGGGGCTGCGTCTCTGCCATTCCATCTTCTTTGTAACATTGGTTTCAGTATCCTGAACTGTGCTTGTTGGGCTGGCCATGGTGAAAACACAGGCCAATCTGGCATGCGCAGTCCAGTTTCCATAGCCGCTACTGGTCCTGGTCATCGTTGGAGAGCACTGTAGGCCCACCCCTAGTGGAAAAAGGAGCGACAGAACGGGTATGTTTTAGTTTAATGAGTCTCTCAGCGTGCACGGGCTCCGAGTAGGGGGTCAAGGCCCCCACGCTCCTATTGAGGACCAGACCCTGTTAGCAGATTACTTCACCTGTCGAGGAAATCTGTTTTTAAACCACCTCCGGTTTTAATACCACAAGGAAAGCTCGATGATTTACTGCACCTGCTTCAGAGACGTGCATGTGTACGCCAAGAGTTAAAAATACAATGTATGTGTGTTACTGAACATACTTTGTAGATCACCGGGCTGACTTAGCTTTTCATCCTGCAATGGTCGAAACAATATACATCTTTGAGCTATTACCATTATGTGATAGAATTAGTTTTTATTTTCATGACAAAGAGAATGTTTTTGAAATCTGCCCCGGTAGAGTTTGACTTCGTGGATGGAAAGGTGGCCGCAATCAACATGTGAGTGACATTGAGTCGATAGCAATACTGTTTATGATACGAGCCTGGCACACCTGTTCAGAGGGCAGAGACAGAAATGGTGCAATTTTAGTATCTCCGGGAACACTAGAAACAATTTCCCAAGGAGGACTGTTCCGTTAAATTGACATTGGCACCCGGGGAGCTTACTTTATTGATGAAAGGCCCGTTCGCTTCCAGAACTTAACGCAAAATGTATTTTCATGCCTAATGTAAACAGTAAGCAGTGCATGGAAGCAGCCTTGCACCAATCCCTCATGAAATATGTTATGTTATTTTAATTTATAGCGCGCACGGATACTCACGAGTGTCCCGGCGCGATACCAGCAAAGTGGAAAAGTGTCTGTTTAAACGAATAGATGTATTTTCAGATATTTCTTAAATACCACTGGGTCCTGAATATTGCGTAGGACAAGGTGCAGGGCATTCCAGGCAGCAACCGCCTTCCTTGTCAGTGAGTTACCTCCAAGCCTCTGGTATTTGGATCGAGGAACCTGCGCAAAGCGGAGGAACGTGGAGCGCAGCTGTCTAGATGGAACATAAAAAGAAAATCGTTTTTGTAGATATAGTGGGCCAAGCCCATGCAGCGCTCTGTGAGCCACAACCAATGATTTGTACTTAATCCGTTCCGCAACGGGGAGCCAATGCAGTGAATGTAGATAATTTTGCACACTGCTCCTGGTAGAGACGCCCAGAAGCAGTCTGGCTGCCGCGTTTTGGACAACCTGCAGCTTTTTCAGCAGGTAACCCGGAATGCCAATGTATAGTGCATTGGCATAGTCTAACTGGGACAAGATGAGTGTGCAGGTCACAGTTTCTCTCGCTGCCTGGGGAAGAAGAGGGAAAAACGTCCTCAAAGTTTTGAGGAGTCCAAAACAGTTACCGGCCAGCTTCGTAATATGGTATGAGAAGGACAAGCTCTTGCTGGAGCAGAGTTTTCTTTTAGAAAATTCTGGGCTTTTGAAGCTCTGGCATGTCTATGCGTTTTATTAATTTTATTAATAATTAACAATTAATTATTTGTCTTGTGAAGGTATGTTTCAATAATCAACTTGTTTGTTCTAACATAAGAGAAAGTTACATGAGGGTTAGCTTATGTGTGCTGTTCATGTATTTACAATAACGTGCAAGTTTTCATGTTTAAACGTTGCTGTGTGCTATTTATTTTGAGCACAAAACGCTGTCAGAATTAATGCTTTTTATGTCGCAAAGCTAGATAAATGCATATACATAAGGGTATTAGTGGGGTTAACACTGTTTAATCATTATGTTGTATTAACGTTGTTTTTATTTCTTTTAAATTGAGATGGTCTATTGTGGCCTATGGAGGCCTAATTCTTGTTGGCTGATTTGAGAGCCTGGCCTCGAGTGAATATTTCTGTGATGTGGCAAGAGAGACCCCTGCTGGAAATCGGTTGAAGACAACTGACCGTAGTCCTTCTATAAAACTTTCCATGAGGACATCAGCAGTTTGGAGGATCTCCAAAAGAAATGATTTGTCCTTGGTGCACAAAGGAGCTTCTGAAATGAACAATGTGTTGAAGCCGGGTTGCTGAGGGAAATGAACGAGATGGATACTTTAATAGTTTCTGTTTCTTGGTTCCTGTTCCGTGGTTTACGTATTGTGACTTTTCCTGAGCGGAGATTTCAAGATGTTGCAAAGTTACATCTCTTCCTTCTCGTTCTGCTCAGTGATACAGTTTTACTTGCCAATTTTATGTGAGTTTCCATTGTATTTTTCATTATAAAAACTGTTAGCTTAGGGAGGGCTCCCCCCACTCTTTCGTCGCCTTTGCCGCGTGAACTTGCGTTGCTGAGGCCTGATGCTGAGGACTGTCCTGAGAGACTTTACCGAGAGACTGGTCCTGACCCGTTCTGACACTTAGTTAGAATAGGTAACTATGAGAAATGATTTATTCTGATTGATTTACTTTGACTAATTTTAGATAAAGCAATATAACTTTTAAACATGGTGTTGAATATTCTTTCTTGTCAATTATTGGGTACATTTTGATTATTGTTGTTGTATAGTTTGTATAGTGTATGATTAAGGATAACCACTATAATCAGATCCTATCGTCCTAGATATAGATGCAGGGTTTTTCTTTCCACAGGTCTTATGTTGGTAGAGTAATTGAGCGTATGTTAGTGAAATGGGCCCTAGCGTATGAAGAATGTATGTGCGTGTAACTGTGAGATTACTCTATCTGTGGTAGTGGGCATATTTTTGATACCCTGATCTCTATCAATTTCTCTGGTAGCAGAGGATGGTTGTAGATGGTTGTCTTGATCTGATAAGATAAGATTGCTTGTATATTAGCTTATTGATTATTGATTTATTTTGATGTTGTTGGTATTTTTACTAATATTATATGTTGGAGTCGTCGTAATGTTGAGTTATATGTAGTGCTTCTAGAATTTGGAAGCTGTGGAAACAGTTCCGTAGTAGGGCAGAGGAAGGTGTATATGCTGCTCTCGGGAAAGACGGGATTGTAAGGAATTACGTGTGACAATTGAAGTTGCGCGTTCACATTGTCTGGGTTCGGAATCAGTGACATCGTCGTATGTTACTATTAGACATTTCTGGTATATAAGGAGTGTGAATCGTAGTGAAGGTTATCTGTGAAACTCTGGTCTTAAGTCCCAGGGATCCGTAAGGATTTCCGTTAAAGCTTATCGCGGGAGGAGTAATAGGTATTCTCTGAGCTTGTTTGAGGAACTGGGCAGAGGTAAGCTGCTTAGTTGTTGAGTTATAATTCTGTATAGAGACAGGTTGTGCTGTTCTCGAGAAGCAGGATTCTGTGTGCATGTACTATATTTTTCTCGTATGAATGTGCGTGAATGCATATACATTTATTGACTGTAAGACTCATTGGATAAGTCCTAGAGAAAACGGTTATGCGATGTATGAAAGTTGTTGATTCTTGAGAAATAGACTCTCTTTTACTATTCTGTGGTTAGCGAAGCAGACAATGGAGATGTTTATATGTTGTAACTAATAGATTTTGTAGAAATTTTGGCACACGAAGTCTACTGAGAGTTTTGTAAAGGAGGGGTAGACGAGTGACAGAGACAGGAGACAGAGACTGCAGCGACTGTTGACATCAGAAGGTCCGCGCACTGATTGGATAGTGAATCAGAATAGGGTGCGTTAGTGTGAGTCGCGCAGGGATTGGAAAAGCTGTCTAGTGACGTAGACGCTCCAGGATTGGTGCGTTAGTGTGAGTCGCGCTGCTATTGGTTGAGAAACTCGTATTGTATATTTATAATACGGAGAGAGTAGAGAGTTTGATAAGCGCTTGCAAAAATGTATTACCAAGAAGAGAAAAAGAAAAAGACGTTCTTTGGAAAAGTTAAAAAGTGGTTTAGCAAGGATAAAGAGGTTAAAACAAGAGAGGGTGAGTTGTTACCTCCAGCGAAAACGCCTGCATCCTTCATGGCTGTGAAATATGGATTGCATACCTGTATATGGTTGCAGAATTGGGTTAAGTATACTAAAGAAGATGGTGTTCTAGCATTTCCAGAACATGGTTCATTTAATTTGGCCGTGTTGAGAAACTTACGGGAAAAGATGTTATGTCTTGACCCGAAGCCGAGACCTACACAGTTCGAGGCTTTAGTGGAATGGGAAGAAGAAGTTCATGACCGAGAAAAGCAAAGGTCCGGAGGGTATTATAGGTACATGTTTGGGAGGAGACATGATCGGGAAACACATCAAGATCGAATGAAAAGATGGCGAGATGCTTGTATGTCAGAGGGATTATATCCAATGAGAACAGTTGAAGCTTCTGCTCCTTCGACAGAAAGAGCTTCTGAGTCAGACATGAGAAGGTATGGAGAATATGAGGATGAGGTCTTAAATGACATGATTTACAAGAGACCACCTCCATATAGAACAGAACCAGATGAGAGTACACCAGTTGTTTCTCCGATAAGAGATACAGTTGAGAAAGAAAAAATGACACCTGAATCAAGAGGTAGTAGTTCTTTTAGGGAGAGAGAGAGTCGAGGTAGTGAGGAAAATGCTAGAAAATTAGCAAAAACGACAACAGAACTAGCTGAGAAGATTAGAGAGTTAACGAAGAATCTGGAAGCTGTTACGGTACCTGTAACTATAGGTCCAGTTATGCCTGTGTTTGACAAACAGAGAGCAGGTGAGAATGGACTGGTAATTCCATATATTGCAAATGAATCGACAAATTCAGTTGGTCCTTCAGGAGATTCAGAGAAAAGGACAGGGAGAAGTGACCTGAGACAAACCAGACATGAAACATGTAGTGAACTGTTGGATGTCAGTGAACCTAGTTGTTCAGGGATGCCGATTTTGGAACCGCAGAAAAAAGTGGTTCCAGTAAGAAAAACTGCAGAAATAACAGTGGACGATTTAAATGATTGGATGAAAGTTCTTCAGAAAAAGGATAAAGATTCACAAGTTATTGATGTGGTTAAGTTAAGAATAGAATTAGAAGAGCTCGTGACAGGAACAGTTCCAACAGAAATCCTGAAGAGTCATCATGATGGTGAATTAATGTTTATGTGCAAGAGCATAACATGGAGAGCAAGAAATACTCATGATAGACTAAGAGCGATAGCAAATGAGCAAGGAGTAGACATTGATAGAGTAAAGGCTTTGCAGAAAACGTACAGGATGGATTTCACTGAGAAAGACATTGAAAATTTGAATACTTCTGGTAGAACAGGACAGATTAAAGAAATGGTGGCATTATTGCGAAGATGGGGTGATGTAGAAAAGTGGAAGGATAGGTGGTATAAGAAAAGAGAGGAATCTGAAGATAGAACAACTTATTCAGCATTTCCGGTAAGAGAAAAAGAGAAACCAGTGGAGAATTATCCCATGAGAGAAATACCTGGAGGAGGATATGTACATGTTCCATGGACCAGACAGGATATTTTATCATTTACGAATGATTTCCCTCGATTGAGAGAAAAGCCCGTCGAGTGGTATAGGCAGGTAGATAGGTTTGTGAAATTGTCAAAAGTGCTGTGGGTTGACCTGAATAGTCTGTTTGATATAATTGTTCCAGCAGACTTGTGGACTGAGTGTAAAATAGTTGTGAGTTGGCCTACTGAGGAATATCCAAGAGATTCAAGAACAGGGGCACCAGATCCAGAAGTGATGAGGAAGTATGATCAGGTGATGGTATACCTGAAGAGTAAAGTTCCTCCAAAAGAGACAGACTGGGTTAAAATAGATCGAACACAACAGGAAGCAAAAGAATCAGTTCATGCTTTTTACGAAAGGCTGATACTGGCATTTAAACAATTCAGTGGAGATGAACACCTAGGTGACAAGGATTTGAGTCATTTTGTATACAGGTTTGTATATGGTCTTAGACCTGAAATTGGTGAGAGAATTCGTGAACACACAGTGGATTGGCAGAGTAAAAAAGTAGATGAGATTTTGAGACATGCAAAATATTTCAGTGATGAAATTGAAGCAAAACAGAGAAAGCTGAAAGAAAAAGCAATGTGGGCACAAGTGAAAGTTGCAGAAAGACAGGAAGCACAGTTAGTGGAACAGGCAAATAATCCAGGAAATAATGGAGGAAATAGACCGAGATTTGCAGGAAAAGGAAGGGGAAGTCTTGAAGAGGCCAAAAAGAAGTTCCCTTGTCACAACTGTGGCCAACTGGGACATTGGAGATCTGAATGTCCTAATCCACCATTAGTGATTAATGAGGGTAAATCCTTAAATCAACAGGTGCAGAATGATGGGAATAACCAGCAGCAACAACAGCAGAAAGTGGTGAGACAGCAGCAGAGTCAAGAGCCCAAACCGCCCTTGCCGCAGAATAGAGGGGTACAAAAATACAATCAGGATTCAGGATTCTTCAATGATGAGCAGGTAAACAAACCGAAACGTACTAACAAAGTACAGCAGTACTTGTTAAAAAGTGAAGGGAGTGAGTCTGAGGGTGATTATTGACGGTGCCGAGGAGAGGAAGAAGAGTGCATACTTGGTGCAACTCTAGAAATAGACCAGGCAGGACCATTTGTGGATGGGAAAATAAATGAAGAAGGTGTTACCTTTTTGGTAGACACAGGTGTGACAAGATCAACTGTCAGGTCAACAGATGTTAAAAATCTTCCTCTCTCGGATGAAGCAATCCAAGTAGTTGGTGTAGCCAATACACAGATCAGAACACGTCTTACTGAGCCAGTAAGAGTACAGATAGGGAAATTTTCAGACATGCACAGATTTATTGTCTGTGACACGAGTCCAGTGAACCTGTTAGGTAGGGACCTATTGTGTAAAATGAATTGTACAATTTTTTGTACACCAGATGGAATAGCTTTTGAGACACCGGATGATGATGTTTTCTACCGAATGACTCTAGAGAATAGAGAAAATGAGTTAATTGGTGCATTTCCAGTGTTCAATCCGGAGGATTTGCCTCAAGTGCTGAGAGACACAGTGAAAAGAGCAGTTTGGGATTTTACAGGAGAGGATGTGGGATTGATGAATAATGTAGATCCAGTGAAAATTGAAGTGAAAGTGGGAATTACATATCCTAACATTCCTCAGTACAAAATGACACCAGAAATAATTGAAGGGATAACTCCTATAATTGAGAAAATGATTCAGCAGGGAGTTCTGAGAGAACTACTGAGTAGTCCGTGTAATTCACCGATAATGGGACTGAAAAAGCCCAATGGCAAGTTTAGGATCGTGCAAGATCTGAGAAAAGTTAATCAAATTGTGGTGGCATGTTGTCCCATTGTGCCAAATCCATCAGTGATTCTGTATCAAATTCCACATGATGCTGAGTGGTATACAGTGATTGATTTGTGTCATGCGTTCTTTTCAATTCCATTGCATCATGACAGCCAGCCGATTTTTGCATTTAGGTTTGGCCAGCGTATCTTAGCATGGTGTCGTATCCCACAGGGGTATACGGAGAGTCCTTCGATATTTAATCAGTTATTGAAGAAATCGTTGGAAAGTTTGATCATGCCTGAGAGCTCAGTGCTAGTACAATATATTGATGACCTACTTGTGGCATCAAAGACACGTGAAGCTTGTGAAGTGGATACCATAGCTTTACTGAATCATCTGGCAGATGGAGGGTTAAAGGTATCTCCAGCCAAATTGCAATTTTGCAAGAAAGAGGTGCATTATCTTGGACATAATATTGAAAAAGGTCTGAGAAAAGTGACTACTGACAGGATCAAAATAATCAAAGAAATGAAAGCTCCGAAAACCCAGAGAGAAGTGAGAATGTTCCTGGGTATGGTGGGATATTGTCGTCAGTGGATAATTAATTTTTCCCTGATAGCAAAGCCACTGATTAAGCTGACAAAAAGTGAAATGACAGATCCATTAGATCTGGATGCAGAACAACTGGCAGCATTTGAAGAGCTCAAAACTAAAATGTGTGAGGCTCCAGCTTTGGGTATGCCAGATTATGAAAAAGAATTCGAACTGTACTGCAGTGAGAGGAATGGATGTGCACTTTCAGTGTTAATCCAGAAACATGGGCAATTGAGAAGGCCTATTGCATACTTTTCATCGACACTTGACACTGTAGCCGTGGGGTTACCAGGTTGTCTGAAGGCTGTAACTGCGACATGCAGAAGCCTGGAACAGAGTGAGGGAATCATAATGGGGTATCCTGTAAGGGTATTCGTACCTCACAATGTGGCAATTCTTTTGACAAGAAGCAGAACTCAGCATATGTCACATAGTCGGCTGACTAAATATGAAAAAGTGATTCTGGGAGCATCAAATGTGACTCTTGAGAGATGTGTGAATGTGAATCCAGCGACACTCTTGCCGGATATTGAAAATGTGGGTATAAAGTTGGAAGATGATCATGATTGTTTGGATGTGCTTGAGTACTGTACAAAACCAAGACCAGACATAAGGGATATTCCCTTATCTGAGAATGACCATGTGTTGTTTGTGGATGGATCATGCCTGAGAAATGATAATGGTGTGCTATGTGCAGCATATGCAGTGTGCAAAGTTTCAGAGATCATGGAAGCATCACCATTGAAAGGAGTGAAATCTGCGCAAGTTGCTGAATTAGTGGCATTGACAAGAGCTTGTGAGATTGGGAAAGATATGAGAACAACCGTGTTGACTGATAGTCAGTATGGATTTGGAGTGGTGCATGACTTTGGCCAACTGTGGCTACAAAGAGGTTTCTTGACATCGGGTGGAACCCCGATAAAGAATGCTGAGTTGATTGGAAAATTGCTTGAGGCAATACAGCTGCCTAAGGAGTTAGCGGTTGTAAAATGTGCCGCACATGGTTCAGGGGATGATTTTATCACTGTTGGTAACAGGTTTGCCAACGATGTGGCGCAGTATTGCGCTAAGACCAACCAATCTATTAACCGGAGTAGGATGGAGGAAATGTCTCTCCTTTCTGTGATGTTTACTAATGTCCTAGAAACGTGGGATGAAGTAAAGCAGTTACAAGATGAGGCAGGAGAGGAAGAGAAACAAGATTGGGTTAAAGCGGGATGTGCTCCAAGAGAAGCAGACAATGTTTGGGTCTACAGAGATGGCAGACCAGTAATGCCAAACTCAATTTTGTCGTCAATGGCAAGGATGTATCATGGCCAGGGACATCTGGGGAGGGACGCAATGGTAAGGTCCTTTAAGCAGACCTGGTACAATGCAAAGTTTAGGACAATTGCGGAGAGCATCTGTCAAAGATGTTTGATTTGTCAGCAATTTAACACTGGGAAAAAGACAGTGGTGAGTTTGGGGACAATAGGCAGAGAAGGAGGTCCTTTTACAAGAATGCAGATTGATTTCATTGAGATGCCCCAAGTGAACAGACTGAGGTATGTCCTAGTGGTAGTCTGTTTATTTTCAAGGTGGGTGGAAGCTTACCCGACTAGAAGAAATGATGGATTAACAGTGGCAAAGTTACTGTTAAGGGAGTTGATTCCTAGGTACGGGTTTCCAGTTACAGTTGAGTCTGACAGAGGTAGACACTTTCAAAATGAACTCATTGGTTTGATTTGTGAAGCATTGAAAATACAGCAGAAGTTACATTGTGCATACCGACCAGAGGCTTCTGGTGTGGTTGAGCAGATCAATGGCACAATCAAGAATAGGATTGGAAAAATGTGTCTAGCCACTGGTATGAAATGGCCGGATGTGTTACCTCTTGTCCTGATGACAATGAGATCTACTCCAGATAGAACTACTGGTTTGAGCCCGCATGAAATAATCATGGGACGTGCTATGCGCCATGCATTCGTGCCTGTGAATAAATTGGTGTCAATAACTGATGACATGATTTTGGATTACTGTAAAGGCCTGGCTGACGCAGTTCATTCTGTGTTTCACCAGATTGGAGAAGAAGCTACCACACTTGAGAAGAAGCAAGCCCATGATCTGAGTCCAGGTGACTGGGTAAGGATTAAGGTGCACAGAAGAAGAAATTGCTTGATTCCAAGGTGGGGAAGGCCGAGACAAGTCATTCTGACTACAACGACTGCAGTAAAGTGTGCTGGAGTGAAGCACTGGGTACATGCAAGTCATACTCTGAGAGTTCCAAGCCCGGGAGAGGGAACTGGTGAAGAGTATTATGAAGAGTCAGATTCCAGTGATGGTGAAGATCCTGAAGATACAGAATCAGTGAGAAAAGAAGCGGAGAGAGCTTCAGGAGATTCACTGCGAGTATCAGAGGGAGAATCTAATTCTGTTATAGAGCCTGAAGTTTCAAGTAGCAGTGGGAGTAAAAGAAAAGAAAAGAGGAAACACATTGAGCCCACTCCTGAATCAGAAGAGGAGGAGATTGAAGAACCACTTGAGATTATCCTTGAAGAAACAGGGTCAGAAGAAGATAGAGAGGGACAGATTGCGGAAGACCCCCGAGGAGGTGTAGGGAACATTGATGAGGAGCTAGGTGAAGGGACAAGTAGACAGCAAGAAGATTGCGTGTCGGAGACCCGAGGAGGGACAGAAGTAGGGGAGTCTCAAACAGTGGTGGAAAAATCTGTGGAGAAAAGAAAAGCTACTGGGAAACGGAAACAAGAGGCACTTGAAACAGATGATGAAGATGAACAAACAGAAGGTCGAGTTCTGAGAAAGAGAACTTCGATTGGAGAAAAGAGTGTTAAACAATTGAAGCCGAAAAAGGTTGTGAAAGGAGATCGTTGGCCTAACAACCGAGTAAAGAGGGTGAGATACAGAATAATAAGAGCAAATTCATCAGAAGCTGAACAAGTGAATGAAGTATCAAGTCAAACCTCAAGAACTGAAGAAAAAGAATCAAAGAAATCAAAAGAACCAGTAGAAATAAGAAGAGTTAAAAGACCCAACCAAAAGTACAGATCACCGGAATGGTCTTATGTGACACTGTCTGAAGAAGGAAAAGAAGAAACAGTGACTCGAGATAATCCGGAAGTGGTCTTGAGAAAAGTGGTTGAGGAAGATACTGGTGAAATTCTGAAAGTACTCTTGACGGACATTGGAGAAGAGTCGAGTACTGAGGATTCTGACGTTGGAGATCTGATACAGTTTGATGTTGAAGAAATTGAAGTGAAAAATGACAAGTATCCAAACTGAATGAAAGAAGGATTCACTTGGATCAAGTGAATAAGGAAGTCATTTGGATAAACTGAAAGCTGAAGAGTTGCAGAAGAATTGAAGAAATTCAAACAGTAGTGGAGTAGTAGAAGCTAAACTAAAATGGCTAACATAGAGGAGAATAGAAATAGATGTGCCTTTTTAAAGAGGTGGTGCAAAATGTGCTGCTGTTGTACTGGATTATTAATGCTTCTATGGGGTGTTTTAATTTTATTAGTTACTTTTAGAGTAGAATTTGGAATGGATATAGCAAATGTGACTAATGAAGAGAAGAATTCACAAAAAGTAGTTTAGAAGTAGTGGTTACATACACAAGGATAGGTCAATTAATAATTTTTCGAGTAATGTTTTTTCTAAACTGTTATATGAATATGTGAAAACAATGGAAGTGAGGGATTGCTATGTCTGCATGCAATTACCTGCATCCGTTTCAGAGGGTGTTACTTATCACCATTTACCAGCTACATATGGTATTTCTTGTAGTATCTTAAGTAGTGTTTTTTATTTGTTAGGGAAAATAGATTATAAGATGTCTAACAGAGATAGTATTTTTGGGCACTTGCCAATGAACGAAGAGCTGAATCCAGCTAAAGAAGCTAACACTTTTGGTGAGATTTTTATTGAAGAAAAAGGACTAACATTAGATTACATTTTTAAGAATAATTTAACTTGCAATTTGAAAGGAGAGGAGAAAGCTTTCCTGGATATGGTTGAGGAAAGGAGAATGAACATGCATGAGAAAGGGGGAAAATATGAAGTGAGTGAGACAATTTGGGACATTGAAATGGGAAAGGAGTTGAGGAATGGGGCTAGTCCAACTTTGGCTCTAGATGCACCGCAGAAGGGTAAACTATGCATTACCAGAAGGAAATCCCAATATGATACATATTTTGTGGGAACTAGTGAGTGCCATGATACATACTTCATTGCGACAGGTTGGGGTTTCAGAGGTGGAGAAGATACGATTTTTCCAGGAGTGTACTATGTGTGTGGGAACAAGGCTTATTACAAGTTGCCTGACCATTGGTATGGCACATGTTATGTGGGCCTGGTTTTCCCTAAGATTTTTCATACGGATAAAGTAAAAGATGTGGAAGACATTAACCTTTTAACACGCTTTAAGAGAGAAACCTGGTCTGAAATTGTGGGTGACATTTTTGGGGTTTTAATTCCAGCAGTGGGAATTTCTTTAAATGCTTATGGAATTCGGAAACTGTCCACAGTGGTTGATCGCTTATCGACAAATACCGCAGGAGGGTTTCTTTTGGTGAATACGGAATTAAGTGCCGTACGTGCCATGTCCATGCAAAATAGACTTGCCCTTGATATTCTTTTGGCTAAGGAGGGTGGAGTTTGTGGAATTTTGAAAGTCCAACATTGTTGCACTTACATTCCTGATGAAAGTAAAGACCTGAAGGTCTATATCAAAAATATTACTGATTTGCATGAAGATTTAGTACCACTTGAGACTGGGAGTTTATGGACTAAACTAGCTAATAAAATGATAGCTGTTAAGGATTTTATTGCAAAAATAGGTAGTACTATTATAGGTAGAATATTGTTTCCTTTGTCTTGTATAATTGTTGCGTTACTGATACTAAGATTGGTGTATGTGTGTTGTAAAAACAGGAGAGGGAAAGAGAAATTGAAAAATGAAAAGAAAAACAAGAATTCGAAAATTTCAAAAAGAGAACCAGAAGAGATTGAACTAGAAGAATTAAGGGAGAGTGTTTATTTAGAGACAAAGAGAGATGATGAAAGAGTGACTGGTGTTTAAATGTTGTCTAAAGGGAAGAGACATTTCTGATTTCCTAAAATGGGACTAAAATTTTCACTAATTTTTTTTTTTTTGGGTTTATTTGGTGATAAAATCACCAAAGGGGGGATTGCTGGAGCAGAGTTTTCTTTTAGAAAATTCTGGGCTTTTGAAGCTCTGGCATGTCTATGCGTTTTATTAATTTTATTAATAATTAACAATTAATTATTTGTCTGGTGAAGTTATGTTTCAATAATCAACTCGTTTGTTCTAACATAAGAGAAAGTTACATGAGGGTTAGCTTATGTGTGCTGTTCATGTATTTACAATAACGTGCAAGTTTTCATGTTTAAACGTTGCTGTGTGCTATTTATTTTGAGCACAAAACGCTGTCAGAATTAATGCTTTTTATGTCGCAAAGCTAGATAAATGCATATACATAAGGGTATTAGTGGGGTTAACACTGTTTAATCATTATGTTGTATTAACGTTGTTTTTATTTCTTTTAAATTGAGATGGTCTATTGTGGCCTATGGAGGCCTAATTCTTGTTGGCTGATTTGAGAGCCTGGCCTCGAGTGAATATTTCTGTGATGTGGCAAGAGAGACCCCTGCTGGAAATCGGTTGAAGACAACTGACCGTAGTCCTTCTATAAAACTTTCCATGAGGACATCAGCAGTTTGGAGGATCTCCAAAAGAAATGATTTGTCCTTGGTGCACAAAGGAGCTTCTGAAATGAACAATGTGTTGAAGCCGGGTTGCCGAGGGAAATGAACGAGATGGATACTTTAATAGTTTCTGTTTCTTGGTTCCTGTTCCGTGGTTTACGTATTGTGACTTTTCCTGAGCGGAGATTTCAAGATGTTGCAAAGTTACATCTCTTCCTTCTCGTTCTGCTCAGTGATACAGTTTTACTTGCCAATTTTATGTGAGTTTCCATTGTATTTTTCATTATAAAAACTGTTAGCTTAGGGAGGGCTCCCCCCACTCTTTCGTCGCCTTTGCCGCGTGAACTTGCGTTGCTGAGGCCTGATGCTGAGGACTGTCCTGAGAGACTTTACCGAGAGACTGGTCCTGACCCGTTCTGACACTTAGTTAGAATAGGTAACTATGAGAAATGATTTATTCTGATTGATTTACTTTGACTAATTTTAGATAAAGCAATATAACTTTTAAACATGGTGTTGAATATTCTTTCTTGTCAATTATTGGGTACATTTTGATTATTGTTGTTGTATAGTTTGTATAGTGTATGATTAAGGATAACCACTATAATCAGATCCTATCGTCCTAGATATAGATGCAGGGTTTTTCTTCCCACAGGTCTTATGCTGGTAGAGTAATTGAGCGTATGTTAGTGAAATGGGCCCTAGCGTATGAAGAATGTATGTGCGTGTAACTGTGAGATTACTCTATCTGTGGTAGTGGGCATATTTTTGATACCCTGATCTCTATCACTCTCATCAAACCATACCCCCAAATTCTTGGCAGGTTTCCCTAAAGAGGTTGGCACCGGGAGCTCAGGAGGCCAAAGAGATTCTCGAAAGTTAGGAGAAAATTTTCAGAAGAGGAGAATTTCGGGCTTCTCCTCATTGCACTTTAGCTGTGCAGCTGCTAACCATTTAAAAATGGATGAGAGGCAGTGATGAACCGAAGAAACCGACTCATTATTATCCCAAGTGAATAGCAGCTAAGTATCGTCAGCGTAGGCCAGCACCTTGGCTCCCAAGCTCTCTGCCAAGTAGACTGAGGGTGTAACATAAATATTAAAAAGAAGGGGGCTGAGACAAGACCCCTGGGACACCTCCGTGGACACAAACAACACCAGAAGCCGCTGTGAAGCCTGACTGAAACCAAAGAGGTGAAGCATGGGTAGCAGTAGGCCAAAGCTTCCATGGTTATCAGGTACACCCACATCATGTGCTGTCCTTCAGCCCACCTAGACTTTTTTTAGCTAATGTTCCACGCAGTATACAGATTCTTTAACCATTGTTGAGGGGGTGGATCAGCTGCTGTTCATGTTTTCATAATCTGCCTTTGGATACCAACATGCGCTGCTGAGCCCCTTCCTGCTCGACACGGCCGTTATACCACCTTCCTACATTAAAGTGCAGTGTCTCATAAAGCACATCTTTTTCATCTTTCGTCATCTGTAGTGACGCACATAGGCAGTATCTTTCGAAATTACGGCCCAGGAGCAAGAATGCTGGACATGTGGGAAATGATGACACAAGAGTAAGAAGATATCAACTGTTGTAAAGCAGCTTGCATGGTCTTCAGGGCATACAGTACATTGAAGTTTAAATACATTTCAAATGTGAAACTGTAGTTCCTGCATTGCACTGATTCGCAAGTTGGAATCTTATCCAGACAATAAAGGTCGTATGCATCAATAAACATACTGTAAACATGCATACCTATGACTACACCCATTGATATGTAAGTAGTTAGGATTACATGTACGTGTAGACTTGTTAGTAAAGACACATACATACACATAAATATATGTATGTACATATATTTTCTCAAACACTCGTACATAAACAAAAGTACACAAACTCATACACAAATACATCCATACACACAAACTCATGCATGCAATTGAGTACTATAACATAAATGCAATGACGTGTTAAATTAGTTTCGCTGTGCAGACATTGATCTGCTGTGTAAAGCTTTGCTGTCTCATGGGAGAAAAAGAAGTCTCTGCATTTTTAGGCCGAGCCTAGGGATAGCACGCATGCGCTGCTCGTTCTGCGAGGCATGCTGTATTGAAGTATGCACTTGAAGCCCCGCCCACTCTCTGCCCATATTTGTCAGTAAACATCGTTTACCCCGCATGCGAAACAACGTATGCCATTACAACACGGTCATTGCAACGACCGTGTTGTTACATCGCATGCCATTACAAAGTAAGCTGTGACAACAGCTTACTGTAGGGGGCAGAAGGTGTTGGATTTTAAATCTAACACCTTATCTACTGTTGCACAGACTGGAGTTGGAGTAGAAAATGATACAATTCCAACATCCAGCGCCCCCCTACAGCAAGTCATTGTAATTATTTGCGTTGTAATGGTATGCGATATAACCACGCAGTCATTGTAATGACTGCATTGTTGTGGCATTCGTTCTAAACGCATGCGTTATAACGTGGCATATTCATATTTGACATTGGCTTAGGTCATTGCCCTTCAAAAAATGCTGGCGGACGGGGTTAGGCGCATGGATTCACTGATTCTGGGGGAAGCTTGGGAATCCCATTTTTCGGCCATAGTTAGCCCAAATTGTGTCCTGTTAGAGGAGAAAAGCAGGGATTTGCCACTAGATTTAACCTTGGCCTCCCAATTAAATGCATCCCCTCACAGTGGTCGAGGTAGAGGAGGCTTTAGCAAAGGAAATCTGTTTGAAAGCTCCAGGCCCTGATGGGGTCCCACTAGACCTGTTTAAAAGCAATCCAAACCTTTGGGTACCCCTGTTGACTAATGTTTTCAAAGCAGTGGTGATCAGCCCTATCCCAACAACTTGGAAGGAGGCCATTGTGGTTCCAGTGTAGAAAAAGGGCAACAGGAGACACCCCATCTGTTATAGGCCAATCTCCTTTATTAACGCAACTGTAAAGGTATTGGGGAGGGTCGTCGTTGCACGTCTTGAGACCTGGTTGAGCAACACAGGGATCATGTCAAAAATGCAACATTGCTTTAGGAGGGGAATGGGCACCACAGAACAGTTCCTCAATTTGTCCCCAATTACGGGCAAGTACATGAAGGCCAGGAGGGGTTCTATACACCTGGCCTTCATGGACTTGTCCAGTGCCTTTGACACTACCAATCGGGAGAAATTGTGGGGACAAATGGAGAAAATGGGTATTGAAGAAGCTCTCAATAGCCTTCTATGTAGGGGGAAAAGACCAGGCCAATTGTCTCCACAGAAGGTGTCTGGCAGGGGTGCATTTTAGCTCCATTTCCCTTTTTATTGTACACTAATGGCCTAGAGATGGAATTTGATTTTCCCAAATTTGGGGGAAATCTGGTCCCACTGTTATCATGTGCGGACAACACCATGCTAATGGCTTTAACAGCCAACAGCCTCCAAAAATCACTCAATGCTTTTGCAGATTTTAAGCTAGCACTGGGCTTAAAAGTCAATTTTATTAAATCATATATTATGGTGTGTCCCCACATCAACTAAAACAAGAAATTTTGTCGTACGGGGTAAGACGATCGATAAGTTGCCCAATTTTACATATTTAGGGAACATTTTTATTACCACTATGAATTGGGATTCTCTTATTACTGCAAGGGTACAACATACTAGCCGGGTTGTGGAGGGGTTATTCTGCTTTGCCTGCAATCTAGGCCACAAGCCTGGTGACAGAGTTGGTTACCCTTTACAAAGCCAAATGCCTATCTGTAGCATCTTATGGTGCAGGAGTGTGGGGTTATCACAAAAGCCGCCATTTCCCGGTCCTGGAAAACAAATTCATAAAAAGGCTATTGATGACCCCAAAAAGTGCCGCCACACTTTTTTGTCATCAAGAGCTGGGTCTGGATTATCTAGAGGATTAAATAGATACTGTACCTTTGCTCCTTTGGGCAAAAATCTGTCTGTCTGAGGACTTAATGTTCTCAAGGGAAGTCATTAAGGTTTGTACCAATCTTGATAGTGGATCGTCGATCCCTTGGTTCCGATTCGCGAGAGACGAACTCCATGAGATAGGCCTGGTGCACTACTATGACAGCCCTGCTAGTATCCACACAAATGTGAAAGCCACTATAAAAGAGGCGCATTACTCCGGGGCAAATATGTTCCGTTTACAACTGGTAGTGACAGGTCCCTCATGTTTGTTGCTGCACAACAGCAATTTTATCTAACGTTTACCACCAACACAGACATGATTTTTTTTGACCAGACACCACCTACGCACTTTTTAGTGGCATTCCCCAAACAATCAGGATGGGTCGATAAACTCATGCCTTGCCCGTGTGATAACTTGGCAGCCCAGAGTACTCTGCACTTTATGTTGTTCTGTCCTCTTTATAAAGAGCTGAGGGGAAACTTTTTAGCCCCACTTTTGTGGGAAATCCAGCCCTGTACTTACATCGATGGTTTAAACTTTTTGCACTCTGTCTACTTTTCCTATTTGCATCGCTCTTTCCAACTATATTAAAGTTGCAATGTCCATAAGAAAACACTATGAGTCACAATAGATGAACAGGACTTTCTTAACTTTTCAAATAACAATTACTCATATTAACGATTTTTTATGGTTGGCATTATTGTGTGTCGCATTGGGTATTTGGTGCTAGTGATTACACCACTTTTCTAATTGTCTGAATGCTGTGAATTGTTTGTTTTTATTGATTGTATCTAAGCTATAGCTCAAATACAACATAACATTTTGAAGTGTAATGTATGTCTGTCAAACTTGTATGGTCTTTGGAACCGAATAAAGTTATTTTGACGCGTTACGGCATGCGTTCTAAACGCATGCGTTATAACGTGGCATATTCATATTTGTCATTGGCTTATGTAATTGCCCTTCGTAAATGCCGGCTTCTGATTCGTATATAGGCCTGTTAGTCCCTCCTTAGTGCCGCCATGTCTTCATTTGTAACCTACTATGAAGACTGGCACTTTTACTTCGGTTGTTACACAGTCTGCTTTATGAACTCAGTGAGCACTATTTTCTTTAATGCCCCTCCTATTCCACCCAAGAAATTGGAGTACCCGCACGCTTTTTTTTAATAGTATTGTATTTTTATTCCAATTACAGCGCGGTCCGCTTTATAGTTGCCGCGCGTATTCAATTATTTAATATACGGCGCGTCCGCTCTCACTTTAGCGGCTGCGCCTATTTAATTACGAGCGCGGTTCGCTTTCACCTTTGCGGCCCTGCTTATTTAATTATTAATTTACCCAAGCGGGGCGCTTTCACTTTAGCAGCCGTGCTACAGAATCTTTTGAAATTACTTTTTATTTTTACCTTGGGTAAACACGCCATAAGCGCTTTCACTTCAATGTTGGCCACGCCCTTTTTTTAGACGCTGCTCACTGTAACCTGAATATGTGAGCAGCATCTAAAAAAAGGGGTGTGGCCACCATTAAAATGCTCTTGTATTTGTGAGAGTTTGAGCTCTTGGCAATAAAAACAACAATGCCTTTTATATATATGTGCTCCTTTTAAACACACCGAAATAAAAGGCATTGTCATTTTCAAAGCCAATAGCTTAAATCCTCGCAAATGAGAGACCTATTGCATTGAAAATGCTTGTTCAGGTCGAGCCTGGATAGCGCATGGGCTGCTCTGCGAGGCCTACTGTATTCAGGTAGGGACGTGAAGCTCTGATCATAATCACCCATATTTTTCATTGGCTTGTGTCATTGTCCCCTGTAAACTGTGGCTGTTCATTGGTCAATAGGCTTAGTAGTCCCTCCTTGTCTCATTTTGCAACCTCCCATGGTGACACCCAGTTACATGCTCCGAGCACTATTTTCTGATATAGCTTTGTCCTGCCTGCGACGCTCTCTCCAAATGCTTTTCAAAGATTTTTTATAGTATATGCAAGAGTTTAAGCTATGGGCATTCTAAACGACAATGCCTTTTATTTATCGGTTTTAAAAACAACACAAATAAAAGGCATTGTCATTTACAATGCCAATAGCTCAAACTCTCATTAATGCGAGACCAATAGCATTGCAAATGCTTGTTTAAACTAACGTTCCAACGCAAAGGACGAGGCGTTGTGGCCAACGCTGCCGCCTTTGGAACTGAGGAAACAGTTTTGAGTCCCGATGTCGGCTCAACATCCTGTTACCTTAGGTACATCATTTAATCTCTTGTGCTTGATAAAGAAGTGTGACCTTGTCTAATGTAACTGGTACTCACATAAAACGCTCTAGTGCCCTTGGGTCGAGTTTGCACTATACACTCTGCCTGTGCGCAGCCAGCTGAAGAGCGCTGCCAGGTGAGGTCTTGTGGGCCTGGCGGCAGCCATTAAGCAGTAAGCTGATCGGGCCAGAGGCACCGGCCTCACGGGCGGGGCCAGGATAGTGGTAAATGAGCGCATGCCCCCGAGCTCATTCAGTCCGACCTTGACTTGTAATGACACAACCTATTATGCTGAAAGCGGAACACGAGAATGGCTACTGAATTGTGTGCCTATGAAAGTGCCTCTTCCTCACAGTGACTGGTTGCCTTCCTCCTTGTATGCCTGCAACTCTGTCTTACAATTCATGTACTTCTGAGGGGAGAACTTCGAGATGAGCCCTGCAGATATCAAATATGTCCAGGAAACCACCAAACAGTCACATGAAGCAGTGTGATAGGTCCATAGAGGTTCAATGACATTACCGATGCGAGGTGGGAAGCCATACAGTGTCAGTAGGCACCTGCAAAGCTGGTGGAATTTAAGACTGGTGAAGCTTTAAGTAACATTATGACTGGCACGGTGACATTGATTTGGGGCAAATATAGGCAAAGTTAAGCAGAAACAAGGCAAATTATCATTTGAACAGCGTAAAAGCACCAGAGGTCAGTTGGGAGATTCAGACTCTGAACCAAGGGGCGCACAGTTGGCCGATAGGGAGGCCAAACCTATGTTCCTTGATTTTAAGCCAGCCTAAAAACAATTGTTGTTAAACTTGATAAGGTAACTAATCAGCTTGATCACCTGACTGAATACCTGGGCAAGCAAAATGTGTGCCTTGATAGTGTGAAGCCCCGGGTGTCAGCTCTTGTAGACACTGCCAATAATGAGAACAACCTACTTCTGAAGGAAAAGGCACTGGCAGTGGTTACAGCAAAGAATGAAGATCTGGAGATCCACTCCCACCACAACAATATCAGAATCCTAGTCTTGGTGAATCACGTACATGGCTATAATTGAGCTGTTTGTGGAAAACATACTGTCAGAGATGAAACGCATAAACCTGGGCACACGTAAATTAAGGTATCAACCACTATATGGTAATGCCAATGTCCACTATAAGGTAATGTCAATGTCCATATCAGAAGAATTCATAATAGTGTTCATGATTTATTAATCAAGAGCAAACAAAAAAAAAAAACAGCCAACACGTGTTTCGTCGCTTATCGGAATTGCTCCTTCGACTTCCTCGCTGAATACGAAGTAGATAATAAAGAAATTGCTCTGCCGGTGATAATTCCAGCCCGACTGGTTGAGGCTTCAAAACGCCATATAAAAAGTAAATAGTGTCTATAGACAGTGTAGTCGAATCATGGAATTGGTGATCTGACCATATAGCCAAAGACCGGAGCGTGAGTGTTCGTAGTGGTAATAAGGTCCACGTTAAGCAAAATATAAAACCTCCAGCGGGTGCACTCAGAGACATTTCGCTACAGAGGAGACCGCGAGCACTTGAGAAGCACATATGCTTCAGGAGTAAACTTTTATTGGGCCACGAGGACTTTTGACTTAGACGGCTTAGACTTCACAGCTCACCCGCGTTTTGAAGCCTCAACCAGCCGGGTTGGAATTATCACCGGCAGAGCAATTTCTTTATTATTTACTTCGTATTCAGCCCTGAGGAAGCCGCAGGAGCAATTCCAATAAGCGACAAAACACGTGTTGGCTGTTTTTTTCATTTGCTCTTGATGAATAAATCATGAACACTATTATGAATTCTTCTGATGTGGACATTGACATTACCTTATAATGGACATTGACATTACCATATAGTGGTTGATACCTTAATTTACGTGTGCCCAGGTTTATGCATTTCATTAACTTGGTGTAGGGCATCCTACATGTTCGAGGGGTTCAAGGGATTTTCCCCTTTCCTGGTTTGTCACCGTAGTAGAAATTTTGCGTTTACATAGCTGAGCGCCATACTTCCCGAGTTACAAAAAAACCATGCTGTCAGAGATGTTTGGGCGAGACAACTTCACAGCCATGTTCGTGATGGAGCGTACTCACTGCTGCCGAAACCAGCTCCTGGCGTACTACTACATCCAATTATTTTCCATGTATTCAAATGCTTTGAACAATGGGGCCCATGCGACATCAGGGATCAACATGGTTTTATACTCTGACTTTACATCAAAGGCATAAGATGACAGACAAAAATCCATGGAGAAATTAAGGGAAAGCTAGGGTACATCATGGGCCACAAGCTGTAATGTAATGTACCAAGCAATGCCCATAGCCGGTAGGAGGAATGACTAGACAGGTCTCCACTCTGGGTAACAGAGATGAAATGCCATAAGCAACATAGAATGATGACCCCTGGCTCGAGGGACAGGAGACAGAAAATATCCTGCACTGTGGACAGCCTGGTACAAATGATTGACACATACAGTATTTAACACTACTCTGAACTTTACAAGCTGGGGGAGGATAATTTGAAAATATGCAAGTATACCATCCCCTGGGGGTGAAATACCCACATGTGTGTAACAACGAGTTGTTGATTTTCCATTTTGTATGTGTTGGGTATCCGGTATATATATTTATTGTTGGTTGGCATCATTAATGTGGGTAGAACAGTGAAAGTTGAGGATCTCGGTGTGGGGTGGGATGAGAAGGGATTAGAGGCTGAAACACGTCACTTATCTGTTGTACAACTTTTATTGACACACCAACATGCTGCTTCATATTTCTTTACAGCCAAGACCGTAGATATGGGTGCTGGGAATGATCCGACCCTGCTACAGTGACCCCGAAAAACGCAATAGTCATGTACACATAAGCCTGTAAGTTTCATTTCATAGAAAACTAGAGGTTTAAATAACATAATAATAATCAAGCTGGTTCTTTAAAACTAGGGTGATAAAGTGTTACTATGCGTCATACAGCTCTTACAGGGGTGGCCATTCTAACACAGTGAACCATTGACTACAAACATCACTGTGTATTCAGAATTTAGAGACACTGGGGGAAGGTATACATTATGGAAATGAGCACATTAATGATTTCCACATAACTATTATCATGGTATACGGTCACAATACTGGGACCTTTTATATATTATAGAAGATTATGGATATTTGCCAGCAAAACGTGGGGCAAATTATAATTTTGGGGGGGGATTTCTCAATTTTGTATGATATCGTCAGAAGGTCAGATCCCGCCAGACAATTTCCCCCTCTAAAGAAATCCCAAAAACAGAGAAATGCAACATGGAAATGCTAGACTAGCATAATAAGTGGAGAGAGAAATATGGAAGAAGTGGGTATATTAATTCTATTCATCTGTACATGATTCATCGTCCAGGATAGATTTCTGGCTGCGCACAACATCAGTATAGCACTGAATAACTACACAGTACTATCTACCCTGCACGCTATCTGAACTCACATCGAATATTGCAGCTCTGTTGCAGCAAGGAGGTTGGGCCTTGTGGAGATTTCCTGGAAGAGCCATATTTAGGGAAGAGGGAGCCTATTCACTCAGCAAATATTTTATATTAAATGCAGACTCGATAGACAAAAGACCCATGTAGCGGGAACTAGTACATTAACGGCCATACACGTTCAGTTATCTGAGATGGAAATAAAACTTTGGATGTGAGCTCATTAATAATGCAGGTTCCGTGGTAAGGGCCGAAATGTTCAATTTATAAAGTAAAATATTGACCCACATTATTGCTAATAAACTGAAACGTCCTACTGCACCAGACTAGATTTATACCCCTCACATTTACTGCCCACAGTATATGCACATTATTCGCAACAATGCTTCAGAGTCCCAAAGAGATATCTGTTGCTTTTTGTCATGTAGAGTGTTTGGCCTGCTTACTTAGGCAACATCATGCACACTCCTTCACCAATAGAAGACTGATGCTATATGTGTATGCAGATGACATCATGCTTTTCAATAAAAATCTAAAGACGAACCATACGCCATTGCTCTGCGAAATTACAAAATTTCATATTATTCGGGGCAAGCAGTAAAGTTAAGCAAATCTGAAATGTATTCACTCATGCCAAACACACAGGTATTCAAATTAAATTACCTGTTGCTATTGAAAGATGAATCAATATGATATATGTGAATCATGATACATAGAGATGAGGATACAACATTGACTAGGAAATTACCCTGAGGGCATTATGAATGAAATTACTCAATTCAAAGGGTGCTAGATCACCAATGATAATTGGCCTCCCCATCCGCACTACTCCAATGTATAGATGAACTTCTCCTGAATGTACTTCAGGAACTTGATTGAAACAAGCTGGATCAGGACAGAGCGGTGAAAGAACATTTTCTAGTCAAAAGGTCTTCTTTTGTCTGGCAAGTTTCCCGGACCTAACGGCATCCCTCTTGAACATTTCAAAGCCAACACGTCTACCCTAGCTCCACATTTATTAGAAATATCTGCGCAGTCAGAGATTGAGGCTTATTTTGGCAATGGATGTCAACAAAGTAGTGATCATTGTGATCACCAAGATCAGCAGACCTCCAGATAGATGCAACTCCAATCGTCCAATTTTGTTATTAAATATGGAGGCCAAAAAGTTTGCTAGGGTTCAACCACTCGCTTAGGTGCCGGGCACCACTGAGTCACTCGTATATTTGTGACTAATCCGCTTAATGCCAAACGTATCTACAAGGCAGAACATCCACAGACTTTTTAATGCAATTGCACTTGCCCTTAGACTGGTGGTCATCCACCAGAATGACCCGGAAAAGGCCTTTGATTCTATAGATTGGACATACTTGTTTTTCCTATTCGAGAGGCTGTGCCAGGGCTCAAATTTTATCCAATACATGCATTGACTTCACACTTCCCCCGATGGGCAGGTTCGCTTTAATAAAAATTGTGTCTCTTCTATGGATGCTTTATTGTGTGCAAAATACCCCTTTCAAAAACCCTAAACAATTCTTCAAAGTCGTCTTCACATTGTCTTGATCATGTTTATGGCACAATAAGACTCCGCTCATTAGTCTAGCGAAATATTGCAGGCTTTTGAAAGCACACAATATTGAGCCGCACACCTAGCAGTGATCAATGAACGGTTCTTTGACACAAGACCAAATGGCTTACATGAGTCAACGGTAAAAGAACCAAGACATTTCTTGTCTGGGTGACAGATTTTTCAAGACGCACCATCTGCCACTAAAACAGTTATTGCAATTTGGAGGGAAAGGCACTTGAGAATGGGATGACAGGAAAGACTTACTGAAAACACGCCTTTATTGATAGGCGCTCATTTACTAAAAATGACAGAACTCTGTGATTTGCAGGATGGAACACGTTTGACATTTCCACCCTTGTGGACATATTGACAAACAAATCCATGAAGGTGATTATTGAAATACAGCATGAATATGGCTTATTTAAAACTCAGTTCTTTTGCTGCCTTGAACTGAGAAATGTAAATTTAGACCGATAGAAAGCAAGCTCTCAATGGCTTTAGTGCTCACTAAAAAGATCTCCCAAATTTATAAAACATGGGTGATTCACTAAACTGACACATTTTCTCATGTGAGACATAGGTGGAGATAGGAGACATGAAAGATAGTGAATGGCAGGTAGAACTAATGGCCACTGTGGCACGGTGTAAAC
The DNA here is from genome assembly GCF_964204655.1 of Triturus cristatus. Classification (NCBI taxonomy): domain Eukaryota; kingdom Metazoa; phylum Chordata; class Amphibia; order Caudata; family Salamandridae; genus Triturus; species Triturus cristatus. Next base: position 1,353,663,797 of record NC_140590.1, read on the forward strand.
TTATACAGTTTACATTTTTACAATGAGTATATTACATTAGAGAAGGTTTGTGGAAATAGGTTGCAAAACCACTCCAACCTGTCTGTGATGTGAGGAGGGCTGTGAAGTCTTACTGCACTGAGTGAAGGGGTACATTATACTGCAAAAGTACTGGGAGGAGGTGGTGCAAGACCTCACAGAAATCAATCATGTAAGGATTGTTTGCTCAGCCCAGTGAACTGTCATGAGCATCATAGAGGAGGTACAAACAGATCACTATACTAAAATATTTATTGGATTTCGACTGGTTGTTGCAAAGAGCCATCACCCAAACTTGCAGGGCTTTGTCCACTACAAGCTCTGCTAAGTGGACGGCAGAGCCAGAACGGTGCAGTATTCTATTATTAAGTTTCAAGGCGGCTCAGTGAAATAAAATATTTGTCTAGGATCACACAATTTGGTCATGCTGGGAAGCTTGGATTGAGCCAGGTTTTCTGTTTTCACATTGTGCATTTCAGTCACTAAATGGGTAGCTTTTTCTATTTCTTTTGTTACATCAAAGGTTAATGTTTTCCCTTTAGCTGAGCCAGAGCTAGGCATCTGACTCGAGCTTTCAGTGGCTCCCCCATCCCTAGTTGCCGAGTATGATGCCTTCGTCTTTTTAGTTATCAGAGCAGACTGTACCCGCATGTTACATGAATACTTGGGAATCTGTACAAAACATGCCATTTTAAATGTGCTATCTTTCTGTAAAAAGCGTCTTATCCTACTAAGCAGATCACTGAAATAAATTACAAAAAGGAGCTGAAAATGCCCTTCTTGGTCAACCAAAATCGTAGGCAAGAATTGCTCATCAGTTTCCAATATTTTTCTTTTCATTCTGAAACTTGTAGAAAACACAGAAAGAAAAAAAAACAAAGAATGGGTGTAATATTTATGATTACCATAGGACAAATTTAGACTCCACCAACATCTCTCGTGCCCACCTACTCAATGTCAATATATGCCCTCGCTGTACACCACCTTGATTCCAATTCTGCGCATTAATCTGCGGCTCCATAATGCACATAGCCCTGCCTCCTGAATAGTGCTTAATTTGTATAAAAAAAACGAAGTGCCAGGGCCCTTGTCAGAGGGCCAAAGCAGCTTGCTTTGCCCCTTGCCCTTGCCAGCGCTGTTAATTCATTTCAGATTATTTTTATTGAATTTTCAAGGAAAAGCAGGAACATAGATGTACAAACAGCAGCGCTGCTAATGACTGTACCAGCACAACAACTAACCATAACACTCCTAAAAGTGTGACAGTAGAGACTATTCAAGGGCACTAAAAGCTAAAGAAAAGGCCCTGACAGCAAGCATTTGTCATTTGTAAATGCATATTAAATAACTGTTGTTGTGCTAATTTCAAAAGTAGTAAACAGCGTCCCAAGTGGCTGACTGCCATCACCGCCACAAATTAAGCACTGCTCCTGAACTGTATACCAACCTTTGCTACACTGATGCACAACATCTAATGCTCCTCTCTTCCTCCGTACCAGTTCTCTTTCAATGCAGAAACTTGCTTTCATGTGGAACACTAAAAGCGTTTTTTCATTCTAATTGTTTCTGTATTATGTCGTCATTGAAATGTAAACACACAAATGCTATTACCTGTGTGTTTTTTTCACATTTGGATTGGCTATGGCTAATGTAAGCCTGTGATTGAAATGGCTCATGTTTGGAGACGTCTTGCTTCATGACACGTGTTTATTTTTATTTCTAGAGGAAACTGAAGTCTCAATTAACAAACTTGAAATGTCTTTGCTTTCTTTCCAATGTGAAAGATTTTCTTTTACATGAGAACTGTAGTATGCCCAAATTGTTTGCAACAGTAAACCTGCAGAGTACAGACTGGTCCAATGTACCTGGTTATGTTGCAGATAACTACGCTTGGAAAAGCTGTATTGTGAAGAATCCTGAGAAACGAATGAGCTCGAGATAGCACCTTCACACTAACCGGATTGGACAATTTAAGGTAACTATATGTAGGTGTAGCTCATGTTACAAATGTGTGATTAAAGCTAGTGCAGAGTGGGTTACAGTTCAGAACACTTTTAGAATACCCACTGAGCAGGAGATTTAGGGTACACTCTTTATGAGAGAACTGATTTACTTCCTTGGTCCTTTTGAGGCGACTGTATGACACTGGTTCCTCCTACTTAAATGACTAGATTGATTTGAACTTCATATTTACTAATGTATTAATATACTGGTTATTGATTCACACTAAACTGAAGATGTATGTCTTCTGTTACCTTTTAACCTTTTAACAAACCGTTATGATTTGAAAAAGTAACCACTCTTTCTTGTTTAACCTAATGTGCTTCACGGTTTTTAAATTTTGATGAATATCCTCAGTTGTGAATTTATATTTAGCAGATATGGCTCTATGGCCCCACATTTGCACAAAGAAAAATGCCAACACTTCCAGCGAGTGAGCTCCTGGGGCGCTTCACTCAAGTCTTCCAGTGAGGAGCAACGTCACCGCTGACCAATTACGCTTTCCCACACCAGCCTGTGCTGCAATGACGCATATTATCTTTTTCTTTTTGCAGCACCGTGCTATGCTTGACTGCTTAACTGTGTCCAACAATGCCTTTGTTTTTCTTGGCTTCTACACACTGGTGTCTCAATGTTTTAGATTTTATGGAAGTTAGCGGTCTGTCTCTATAGTATCCTGTCTGGATCCCCATGCGTACTCTTATGTTGTGGGCCTGTGTGCCCATGAAATATATAAAAAACAAGCCCACTGATTTTGTCAATGTTTTTCTTAGGTTGAACTTCCATGCTATAGGGGTAGATTAACGAAGACTCAGGTCTTAAAATATCCTAAACATGGCTAAAGAGGGGTTTGAAGTCCGGCAACAGATGTCAAACATTTTTGATAACAGTAGCATAATTAAGGGAACAGCTAGGAGAGAACGGATAGGGGAGAGTGATTCTATAGGAAGGATGATTAAGTGTTGACGGTCAAGGATAGAAAAAATAATCTGGTGTATCCATAATTAGTTTATGCTTTTTAATGTGTATCAATCTATAGTTTGTGCTTTTTATAAAAGTGAACCTGAAATGAGTATATTTTTACATTTATTTACCCGGAAATGATACACTTGCATTTGGATACCCAATCGGTTTTTAGTGTAAGCAGTACTCACATTTAACATCAGCATTTCAGAACAAACATGGGGACATCTTTAACTGTCCAAAGTATGGTCTCCAACCTTTTCTGCAGTGAGAGCAATTTCTGCTTATGGAAAGTTCTCCTGAGCTACTAGCAAATGTTATCAATGCCACTGGAAACCGGTTCCCAGATGCTTGTTTCCAGACCAGGGAGAACCCTGCCTGTCACTTCGGGCTGGGCTGTTCCCTTTAGGAACAGGGTCAAGGCTGATTTGCATATGGCTGGGTTTAAACTGGAATGGCTTTGGGAGCAAAGAACAATGAATTTAGGCCCAGATCTCTTACTGTGGTGAATGTTTGACATTGTTCAGCATTCTGTCCTTCAACTGTTCTTTTGGAATTTGTTTTGCTACAGGCACAATATGTGCCTCTAACAAAAATACTGTGGCCCAGCCAGCAAACCAGCAAAGCGCAGCCAGCGTGAGCTGGGGAAAGAGATGTCTGACGCCAGAGAGCATACAATACAGTTTAAAATCACACTGCAAAACTAGAGGTTGTATTATCTAACATGGAACATAAATAATTCATTAGATCCTTGAGGTTTTCCTGAAGCATTACACTAGACGTTATTAATACATATGTAGTCAGAAATGTTCCAACATTTCGATGTCTACATTCAAATCCATACTGTGAACATACATTCACTTTTCTAACCTTGAAACCAGAAATTAAATTTCTCTAAATTCCAGGGGGTTGATTGAGCCTTCACTCAATCAAGTCCAGGGGGGGGGGAGCTGGACAGTGCTGTATTTCGGCTGGTAAAGGTTCATTAATGCTAATGAGGCCTGAAGTTCCTTGCATGAGTTTAATGGGTGGTCAAATCAAGGAAAATCCTAAAGGAAAACAGGTTCCAAGAGGCAAGAATGAGCTTTTTAGTAGCTGGGCCACTAAATGTTCAATTTCTTCTTTAGACCACCAAGGCTTACCTCCATGGTTGCTGCTGCCGCCATCCTACAACAACTGCAAAATCTATGGCAGGTGAAATGAAATCTCAATGGCTTAAAACACATACCGAGCTCGATGATCGTAAGGAGATAGAGTGGCAAACAAATGTAAGAGTAGGAGGTTATTCGCCTGCAAGGCTACTTTATTGAACAACCCTAATTTTTGGTAATCTTAGCCTCTCAACCTTCAACACGCGAGCATGAATAACTTAGAGATAGCTGTAAAACACATGTTTTAAACCTCTTTAAGATTTGAGATGCTCGACTTTGAAAATATTACATATAAGATTTAAAAGCTGTACCACAAATCTGAAAACAAACTAGCGTAATATTGAGCAATACAGTTTAAATGCACAATTTTTATAAGTGCACAAGTCAACTGTTCTATTACTATTTATAGTCTTTTTTTGTCGATGTGTTTCTTTTTCTTTAAGAAGTTTTCCATGTTTTATAAATAGTTTTAACACGATGACGACACGGCTGTGGTTCGAACGGGTTGTGTTTCCTAACAATAGAAAAAAAGGAAAATAATTTAATAGACGGATGAAGTTTCCAATCATAAAATGACAGTACGACCCGGCCACGGCTCCGAGACCATATTCTTTCTGAAAAAGCAATTAGGAAAAAAGTAGCTGGAATGTCCGTATCCCAGGAAAGCAATACATATGGGCAAGTAATGCTGTTAAGACGCACATTATTTATTGCCATGGCGGATTTGGCAGTTGAAACAAGTAAGTTATTCCATGTTGTGGAGTAGAAACTGTCTCAGGAATCGAAAAACATCTGCAGCCTCAATGGCCTTGAATCCTGAATGAAAGTTAGAAAACTCCTAAAGATGCCGACGCTGCAGCTCTAGTTTGCGCCACAGTCACTACAATCCTATGCGTTTTTAAGTTTGCAATTTAAAGCTTATCATTCGGAACCCACGTGATAAGGAATAATTATTTTCACCTCTATATTGAAGATCGCTTCCTTCAAAGCAATTCTTAATTAAAACTACTCCACCCATTAACCAAATTTGAAATTCTGATACGTTCTATTTAGATGTCATGATTATATACGTTTACATTTTCATTTGCAAATTGTGTAATCATTGTCTGAAAAAGGCAGGCTGTATCATTGATTATTCAGTAGGTCATCCAGTGAAAGAACCCAGCCTTCCCTGCAATTTACTCGATCTTGCTCCACATACAAAGGAGGTGACATGCATTTTATAAATATTAGTTTATGTAGATTTCGTTGAATACACTATAGCTATCTCAGGACGGAATGTCTATGACGACAAAAGCATAGATATATAGTTAGCACCATAGGTCAGATCTGTGATGCACGATGTAATTGGCTGCATCACAGTGCGTCCTAACAAATAGTTCCTTCAAGCACGTTGTCTGTAAGTTGTGCACAATAATGACCCATAGAGGAGGAGGGTGGTGAGAAGAGAGAGTGTGTACATAAGTGACACATGTCCTCAATGTTTATGGGTGGAGTCAGTGGCCTATAGTTTTTGCCAATCAGCTCTTCTTTTCAGTTGTTGAGATAGATTTTGGTTTCCTTGAGTTTACTGTTCTCCAGGCTGTGCAATTCTGATGCCCGACATTCTGAATAGCGAGACTTTGGTAGTGCTTAGGTAGGGAACTTTCGTTTTTTTCAGACAGATAAATAAACAGTGGTGGGGGGAAGGATGCCTTTGAACTTGGTGTCTCCAGAAACACAGGAACCTGTGTCCAGCTGGCCATTCCTTGAAGGACCATCTTGCTGCCCACGCCACCGCCGCCTACCTTGTTGTGCTGCAGTCCCCCGCCGCCGCCATCTCCATCAGCGGCCGCAGTGTGGGGACAGGGGCGGACTACACTCCCCAGCATCCTGTGCGCCACCGGACCCGCTGACGCTGTGTTCGCGCCACGAGGCGTTCAAAAGAGCGCCGTTGCCTCCGCGTCGCGGGACGCGCGCGGGCGGCGCCGGGCTGAGCCCGGGCAGAGGGCGGGCCGTCTGTGGCCGTCAGGGGCCAGAGGAGGCCGGGTCGGGCCACCACCCTTGCGTCGTCCCCCTGATGTACTGCTAAAATCATCCTGACTGGTCATTGGAAACTATTCACTGTCGGACTGCCCTACTCGGACCAGCTGAAGACATCAGACGGTATCGTGCACTTTAACTCTTCCTCATAGCTCATTAATATGGAACCACGTAAAAGTACAGTGGGCACTTTAGATGCGTATCTACTGAGAGCTGAATCTCTACTCATTCAGGAAATACAATCCACCGAAAAAAGACTTTCAATAGAACCATCATTAAGATCAATCAGACTCTCTGACGCTTCCAGCCCACCCTCACCGACTAGATCCCCCATCAGGTCAATGGCCACTACGGACCCTCTAGTCCATCTCCCCTCTGCGTCACCGGGCTCAAAAGGAATACAGCAGAAAGCCACCTCTCCACTACCAAAAGGGCCCTTAACTCGGGGGAAAGCTAACATTAAACCAAGTATCGGGAGGGGGGCGCACAGAAAGGGCCAATCTGTTAAACCTGGGAGGACACCAACTCATTTAATTACTCACGACATAGGTATTCAAACAGATGAACCAATTCCACTCACCCATGCTCGATTAGATACCCTCGAAGAAATGATTAAAATGACAGCACAAAATAGTATGAAGGAAATTCAAACAGTTGTTAGCCATGATATAGAAGAAAAACTGAGTGAAATGATATCTTTACTCTCCTCGGTTTTTGAGGATAAATTTGTCCAACTTACAAAAACTTTACTCGATGGCAGAACACAATCACACTTCTCAAACACCGCGTCAGCATTAAGTCAACCCAATCCCCAGCAAGCACAAAATCCATCTCTATCAACAGAACACCAAATTAATCCCACTTCAACGACTTCCACCACTGTCTCAACAGCAAGACCACCGAGCAAACAGAGCACACAGGGAGTTTCTACACCACACACAGCAATGGAACAATCTGTGACACCTTGCACAATTTTAAACCATGAGAGCAGGGCAGACTTGACCACTACCACAATCCCAAACAAAGAAAGTTTACATCTACCGCCAGCCGCACGACCATATGTTTTGGTCCTAACAAACGTCCCGCCCCTACAAAAAGATTCTAAAGAAACATGGGTTTCACTAAGGAACAAGGTTGCCAACTGGCTCACTAACAACACCTATTTTCACCCCAGGCACATAAATCAGATCCTGATGGTGAGAAGAGTGGGCTGGATTGGGGACCTTAATAAACAAAACCCTGGAGACTGCAAAGTCATAAATTTCAGGTCTCCAGGTCTAGTTCGCTCCCTTCTTAGGATCAATAGGGGAATAATACATGAAACCACTAACATTAATCTGGTGCCACTCGCTTTTTTCTATCGAATCGAGCAAACGAAACCCCCCAGAGGGAACGGGTGCATCCTCACTCAAAACAGGTACGAACAACTCTCCATGTTAGAGGAGGTGGAATGACAACTAATACCATCGGATATCCCTACTCCTTTAATTTCCATTTTGTCCCCTCCCACATCAAACGAGCATCCTAGTTTACATCCTGACACAAATAAGATCTCGATCATATCTCGCCTTAATTACCCACTACCAACAGTTCAACTAGGGACCCTTTTAAACCCCGATCATACCAGTGTCCCTGAAAACATCTCGTTCCAAACAGCTAGATCCTGCAGGGTGGACGTCACCACTCCCACAGAGTACACTCTCGTGGGCAAACAAATTACATCCAGGACCCCTAACAGAAGTAACGAAGAAAGCTCCGTATTAACTATAACATTTTGGAACATTTCGGGCCTTCTCTCAAAGATCCAGAACGAAGAATGGATCAAATTTATGAAAGCAACCGAAATAATTGCTCTTCAGGAGACATGGGTAACCACTCCTATCCACATAAACGGTTTCAAGACTTTCTTTAGTCCAGCACTCCCCTCAACATCTGGTAGAGCAAAAGGAGGACTAACCATCTACGTCTCAAATTTAACACCCACTCTGGAAGCTTACCCCCTTAAAAACGAATCACAGTATCAGATCCTACGAGTTACCATTAACAGAATGCCACCAATTTTAATAGTTAACATCTATAATAACCTCACTGACTCTAGCTTTATGGAGGTTATTAAAGAAATTCGTGAATTCTTACAAAAACAACTCACCGAAAGGAAAGGAAATGACCCTATAATAATCTGGGGGGGGGATTTTAACTTGACACAATGTAAAAGTACCTTAAACGGAAACTGTGGCTATACGGACCATCAACAAAATCATATCCCCCATTTCGTGCACTCCCACAAGGGGTCAATCCTGAACGAGACTATGATTCTTTTGCAATTAGCATTTGCAAACGAACATACTGTACCTCTAACTCCCTTTGCTCCAACTTTCAATGGCAGAGGCCTATCTTCCTGCATTGACTACATTTTAGTGGGAAACATTCGCCCAAAGCAGATCCTTGATGTTACTACACACGATTGTGTTTTTAGTGACCATTTCCCACTATCTGTTGCCATTCAAATTACCACATTGCGAGCAAATGCTCAAACAATACTTCATGATGATTTCATTTCCATGTCCCGTTTAAACGGTTATGCACTTAAATGGTCAAACATCGACCCCGCAGACATTTTAAAAACTGTCATCACCACAGCTCGCCCAGCTTTTGAAGTCTGCCTAACAGAAACTTCTTCTCCCGCTGAGATAGTGACCAACTACGAAGAAATAATCTCAGCGGTAAGAAACGCCCTGATAGTGCACCCCAGGGGACAAAAACTGACAAAGGACAAACCTAAATTCAGATGGTTTAACCCAGCATGTTCCAAAGCTTATAAACATCTTAAAAGATCTTTAAAAAAAATCCCCAGAAACACGCTCGAGGTCAAAATGGCCAGGCAAACTTACAATAAAACAATAGCATCCAGAAAAAAGGAATTAAAAGAGGAATACTGGACTGCTTTGCATAATAGCTGCCTAAGCAAAGACTCGGTTACTTTCTGGGAGATTGTAAATTCTCCCTTCCTGACGGGCCCAAAAGGCAGTGGAACGCTTGAGTCGACCATCTCTGAACAAGAATGGGTCACCCACTTCTCAAAAATATTTTCAGCCCCAACAGATCAATCCCCACAGACGTCAATTTTACCACCGGCCAAAACTAACCTTGTAGCGATGAATTTCAATCTTGCCGAGGTAGAGCAAGCACTGAATGGTAGTAGATCAGGAAAGGCCCCAGGACCAGACTCGGTTCCTATGGACCTCTACAAATCAAACATCGACTTATGGGCCCCCCTGCTACTAAACGTTCTAGTGGCTCTGGGACAGGTAGGACTGCCAACATCCTGGTCAGACTCGATTCTAGTCCCTATTTTCAAAAAAGGAAACAGGAACTGCCCTACGTGCTACAGACCTATATCCCTACTGGACTCCTTTGGTAAAGCAGTAGGTAGAATTCTTCTAGTACGACTACAAACTTGGGCAGAGACAAATAATATTTTATCCGACATCCAGTTTGGTTTCAGAGCAGGAAGAGGCACCACAGAACAGGTTCTTAACCTCACTCTCCTGAGAGGGAAGTATGTCCATGCAAAGGGTGGCAGCCTTTACATGGCATACGTTGACCTATCGGCAGCCTTCGACTGCGTAGACCATAACAAGCTCTGGGCCATAATGACTAATTTGGGAACTGATATAAACCTAGTCAATTACATCAGAGAAATCTACTCGAATACCACAACAAGAGTTAGATTTGGCACAGGGGGCCAGCTTACTTCATCTTTCGGCATTGAACGGGGAGTCAGGCAGGGCTGTGTCCTGGCGCCTTTTCTTTTTAACATTTACACCAATGGTTTAGAAGCAGCATTGCTAAAAGGTAGCCAGGACCACCCACATATTCAACTGCGCCCAATCCCCGCCCTTCTTTATGCGGACGACGCAGTTATAATAGCCCGCACCCCTCTGGAACTTCAAAGGACCTTGGACAGATACACAAATTTTATGCACTCATTGGGTTTAAACATCAACGCCAAGAAAACCTTTACAATGACTTCAGGTAAACAACTGCGTAAAAGGAAAAACATCTACTCAAACGACTCCAAAATAGAACACACTACTACCTATCCCTACCTGGGAGTCATAATAGATAACAAATCCACCTGGAATAGTGCCGTAGAGAATAGAAATCTACAATTCTTAAAAACAACAACGGCACTGAAAATGTTTGCTTGGAGACTGGGAAAAAGAGCATCCAAAGAAATGCTTGACATTTACAACTCAAAATGTCTTAGTGTGGCGATCTACGGGGCAGGGATTTGGGGCAGCGCACGAGTCTCTTCAATTCAAAAAACAGAGAACTCCTTCCTGAAATTTTTGCTGGCAGCCCCGCGATCGACTTCAACTTTTAACATTCACAGTGAACTGGGCCTCCCATTTATCACAGACGTAATACGAATGCAGCCAATTCTTTTATGGCATCGCATCTGGTCCACACCGGAACTAAAATTTACACAGTCACTTATTTTAGATTGTATGAAATTGGAATACGGATCACGCATTACTTGGCTCACCTATGTCAAAAACTTTCTTACTGACTTAGGACTCGAACACTTTTTTACCAATCCCCTAAATACTAAACAAATCTCAAGAAAGAAAATACGTGACATATGCTCAACCCACCTAACAGACCTACGTCTGGCACTTGAATCAAACAAAACTACTGTGCAACCGTTTCTTCACATCCAGACAACAGATCAAATAGAGCCTTATCTGAACTCCGTCTTAACCAACTACGAGAAGTTCTTATTGACCAGATTGCGCTTGAACATATTCCACCGCTTAATTACATTCCCTGTGACAAATGATTGGTCAGCCCAATTGGCTCTATGCCCTTGTGACGACTCCTCTGTTCAGTCGACCCTGCACACAATTATGTTTTGTAGATTTTATACCGAGGCAAGAAAGCTATACCTGATTCCTGTTCTGAAGCATCTGGGCTTAACCCAATGTAGACCAGCCTTCATGACTCTTCAAATGTTAGAAACAGAAATGTTGGCAACTAACATGGCGAAGTTCCTAAAATTTTGCGTGCGACACAGAGCAAATCTCTAAATGAAATTTCATCCAGACGGCCCCTCGAGTCACTTAATTATACCCTACGATGAACTGGGATTAGCCCCCCTTGCACCCTAAACCTGCAACAGGGGGGTTCTGTTTTTCGAGCACCGTCTGTACATTTTTACATTTTTAATGTTTTAAAAATTTGTAAGGAATTGTGATCAATTATTTTATATGTATATTTGTATGTGCTTTTATGGTATGCAATTTCCTTACCGAATAAAGCTTTTCATTCATTCAACACAGGAACATTTAGCCTCACTTGTACTTTGTAGGTCAAACAGCTCAAGACTTCACAGTAGAGTGGAACAGTCCATGGATGGGCAGATGGCTCTGCAATCAGTACTCTTCAGGCCTTTTGTGGGTACTACAGTTTAGAGACAGGCCTGGTGCTATCTGCTGTGAGAAGCATCGCTGTACACAAAGTATTGATCTGGTGAGAAGCCCAAGAAAGACACTTTAAAAGAGAACAACCCCAAACCGGTTCTGAAATCTGAACAGTGGATCCTAATCCCTGCTCTAGAAAATGTGTATACAAGTCGGGCTCAAATCACTCCACTCTGTTCCAGTTTGAAGACCATCATGGGAGTACTCTGCAGAGTAGTCGAAGGACTGCTGTGTGACCATGGCTGATGTCTGCATGACAGCCAGTCTCCCAGAGGTGACGGAACATGACCTGAACTTTGTACTTTCTGTTGGGGTCACTGAAGGTCTGTCTAATACTCAGAAGCCTGCCTGCTGTGAAAGGGAAAGCGTTTGCCTGGCCCAACAGGATGAGAAGCACATTGTATTCCCAGGAGTGAGAGACACCCACAGAAAGCAAATTTACTGAGAGTGAAGCTGGGAGTGACTTGTGCTGCTGAGGGTCCCCATAGTTTCCCAGGAATGTTCCTGGCGGGAACCACTACAAGCTTCTGTGAAAGCCTGATCGGGGCTGAAACTACCGGGGGGACTGCGTCAGTCCGAATGGGTTTGCAAATACCACGGTGACTGCACCAGCCCAATCGGGACTGAAACTGCGGTAGGAGGTGCATCAGTATGATCGGGGTCACAACTGTTGTGGTAACAACGTCAGTCCGAATGGATCTACAACTGCCATGGCGACTGCACCATCCCGTCAGGGCTGCAAATTTTGTAGTATCAGCATCAACCCAATCAAGACAGCAACTGCCAAGGTGAAAGAGTTGGCCTGATCGGGCTGCCAAATGGTGTGGTGACTAAGTCAGTCAGAATGGGTCTGCAACCACCACAGTGACTGCATCGGCCTAATGCCCGAGTCAGTTTGACTGGGGTGCAACTGCTGTGGTTGCAGGACTGCCACTGTGACTATACCGGCTGAAGAGGTGTGCAACTGCTGTGGTGACTGCAACTACCCGGCCAGTGTCTGCAATAGTGCTTGACACCAAAGGTATTGTGTCTGTTGGTTTTTGAGTTCTGAGATTATGCACCACACACTATCTTCACGAAAAGCCTTTAACTACTCACCCACACTACCCTGAGAGTCAAGTGAGGAAAGGGTTGCATTTGGCCCCGTTTGCAGAGCCATAGTGGGGTGAGCCCCAGGACACCAGACGTAAACAACCTCAACCACCATTGTCTGGGAAGGTTACTTGGCTTCTGAGGTGCTGAAAGTCAGGGAGTTGGTTCTTTGGGGTTACATTTTCAGTTGAATGAAATGAAATGAAAACGGATTTCTAAAGCGCATGGCTGCCCTTGAGCGTCCCAGCGCTAAGTAATACACTAAGCCACTGTCCCAGAACATCAGAAGGAACCTACGAAGGGAAAAGAAGGGTCTTAAGTGTTTTGCGGAATTTTGTCAGGTTGGATTCGTTACGCAGAGCCACCGGTAAGGAATTCCAAAGATGGCCCGCATTAATAGAAAAACGACGTCCACCTGTTTTCACCTTTTTTGCTCTGGGTATTGCTACAAGGTTCCCAGCTTCAGAGCGAAGGGCACGGGAGGGTTTATAGGGGCGGATCAAATCTCTAAGAATGGGGGGCCCGGATCCTTGTAGAGCCTTAAACACCATGCAGAGGGATTTGAATTTGATGCGAGATCTTATTGGTAACCAGTGCAAGGCCTCCAAAGCAGGCCGAGCTGAAGAGGTTTTGGCTGTACCAGTAAGCATCCGCGCAGCTGCGTTCTGTGCTCTTTGAAGAACATTCAGAGTGGATTCAGGTGCTGCTAGAAAGAGGGCATTGCTGTAATCCAGCCTCGAAAGCACCAAACCATGGATAAGAAGTCTCCTGGAGTTGTCAGGAAGGAGCGGCAGGATTTTTCGGACTGAACGAAGCAGCCCGTAACACGTCCCAGCCACTCGCTTGGCTTGAGTAATGAAAGATAACTCAGGTTCAAGCCAGACCCCAAGACTTTTTATAGTGTCCTTGGGGGCCGGAAGGGCTCCCATGCTGGCAGGCCACATACACCTGGGCAGTGACGAGCACAAATTGCCAAGAATCATTAGCTCAGTTTTTGACCCATTCAGTTTAAGCCGGGATTCCGCCATCCAAGCCACGATGTTGGTGAGGCAGGCAGCGAACTTCTCCCCCTGGCTTTCTGAAAGAGACAGGGAAACAATCAATTGAGTGTCGTCTGCATAGGTTGCCATGGTCACTCCAAAGGGTGCCACCACCTCCTCCAGCGGGGCCATATAGACGTTAAAAAGCGTAGGGCTCAATGAAGAGCCCTGCGGGACTCCACACTGGAGGGGAATAGGCGAAGATCTAGAATCGCCATCGGCAACCTGATAAGAACGACCACTCAAGTATGACTGAAGCCACTGTAGTGCCCGTCCCCCTACTCCAATATTTCCTAAACGGTGGATCAGAATATTATAGTCCACCGTATCGAAAGCTGCACTTAGATCCAGGAGTACCAACGCTGCAGAACCTCCTGAATCTAAGATGCATCTGCCTTCCTCCACCATCGCTAGCAAGGCCGTGTCTGTTCCATGGCCTGGGCGGAAGCCAGTCTGCGACCGGCCTAATAAATTGTTGTCTTCCAGGAAGCCGGAGAGCTGGCGATTAACAAACTTCTCCGCGATCTTATTCAGGCCCGGCAAGAGTGATATAGGGCGGTAGTTTGCCAAATCAATGGGGTCAAGGCCAGGCTTTTTTAATAGGGCCTTCACAATGGCCTGCTTCCAGCTTGGTGGAACGATTCCATGGGTGAAGGAGGCATTCAGAAGGTCCATTGCAGGACCAACAATCAGATCGACACATTGTTTAAGGATCCGGATAGGCATAGGATCCAGCTTACGTTGTGACCTTAGCAAGTGTCGAAGGGATTGGTGCAACACAGCACAGAAGCTGCATGCAATTCATGAAGCAGAAATTTGCCTATGTTGTGCTTCAAACAATGCTAGTCCCCCTATTTTAAATGTTGATGTCTGAGCTGGTGTTCACTTTGATGGGCTGCTGAGGACACTACCAGTAGGCATCACTAGAGGTCATGGCCAGATACGCTTGTCTCGGAGCTCATGCCTTGAGCCTTCTCATTGCAACAAGGTGAAAAATACAAGGCCCCTGTTTAGTAAAAGTGGAACTGCAATGGTTGTGAGGCAACTCGTGGCTTTGAGAAATGTGTAAGGCCAGTGCTCTATTCTAATACTGTACAAGGGCATAGTTGTATATTTCTGGCTCATGGAGAATGGTTTACTCTTTTAGAATGCTAGTGGATCCGTTTTTTTTGTGTACACACTAGCATATGGTCTTTACATTGAGAGTTTCATTGTGCAGAAGCAATAAGAGTGGGACACTTTGTTAGGCCTAGTGTCCTCTGAATGAGGGTTGAACACCGATCTAGGTAGGTAGGGTCCTAGGATCCTCCTCGGGTCTGTCATCCATCCTTTCCTTCAGAATGCTTCTCTTTTCAGCTAAAGCCCACTGAGAAGTGTCCCTAGTCCATGCCTGAAAAATAGTTCCAGCACTGGACAGCAAAAGGATATGGATTTTTCTGTTACAAATAGCAATCGTAGCACGCAAATCTATTATTATCCTTCTTAGCCTTAGGGTGAGGTCTGACACAGAGAAGCCATTGCCTTATTGATACTTGCAGTATAATACCGGATACCTCTCTGTGGCGTTAGAGTACTTCTCCCTAGTAATGCTCCATCTTGATGCAGCGCCAAATCATGTGTATAAAAACACTGCACCCTCTGTGCTGCTTCTTTTACACCCATCCGACCTATTCAGATACATTGTGTGTAGCCTGGTGGGTGACAGCTAAGTTTGATGCAGCACAGAAAAATAATAAAGCTTACACGGAGAATTGTCAGACAACTCCTGCACCTGCACACAACCTCTACTCCAGTCTCCCTCTGTCAATGGTACTTGTAGGGCTTATTCCTCTCATTTCTTCTCTCGTATGGTGTCTTGGGAGGTGACCTGTCCATTTCTCCTGTCAGTATACAATTGAAGTCTCATGCCCGAAGAAAGGGGATCCCTACATATGGTGCTAGTACATCCATCACAGTACGAAAAAGGTTTTATCATCATTGTTGGGTACATATATGTTTACCAGGCGTACCTCCGTCCCATCCAGAATCCTATATAGGAGGAGGTATCCACACTCCACGTCTGCATGCACCTCTCGATCCTGGAGCAGTACCTTAGGAGCCACCTAAAAGGACACCCCCATGCATATGTTGAGTAAGAGGAAGAGTATAGCTGACCTCTCCATTTTTAATTTAATCTCTCAGCTTCCATATCCACAAGATGAGTTTCCTGTAGGAACGCTATTCCCATCTTATAACGTCTAAGTTATGTTTGTACTCTGGAACGCTTAGTGTAATCATGTAGGCCCATGGCGTTCCAGGATATTACCTTTACATTTCCCACCATACCAGACAGTCACTTCTTTTTGCAGCATGTGTCTTGGGGGGAGGGGGGGGATGTATTGTGGTCCATCCACATAAATCCTTCCAGTGACACATGCTGTGTGTTTTTGCCCTGCGACTGATATTGTAATAATTGTTTTCAAACTTTGCCAGAGCCCGGCAGCTCCTCAGTCACTGACTGCTACATAGCCCTTTGTCGCTGCTTGAAGAGCATCACACTCCATATTGCTTACAGCCATCTTTATCAATAGCTTTAAAATGCCTAGATGACCGCTTTGCGTGCACATGCATTGGCAGCCATCTTTGAATGGGTTTCCAAACTATTTCACGTTCATGTAAAACATTACTGCAAAACATTCAAAGGCATTCACATGTGAGTGCACATGCATGCATTGCCATCTTTGAACGTTCGCTCTATAAAACTGAATTAGAAAAAATGTCAATGTCTGAACTGTGCATGTGGAGGTGTGTGAGGATATACTTAAAAAAATAATTAAATATATGATTTACGAAAACTTTTTCTTTTTTAATTAGAAAAACAATGGGCTGGCAGCCAACACCAAACCTACTGACTTTGTCACTGCTTCTTTCTGTTTTTTAAATCCCTCAGAAACAACTGTATAGATTTAAACCTACCACAAAAAGAAATCTAATTTGGGCCAAGCTCATCCTTCCTGCCAGGCATAACTCAGGCCTTCAGTGTTTGATGTGCATTTGACATAAACGTATTTCTGTGCTTAACGTTTAGGGCCCTCAGAGCCACTTTGACCCCTCCCACTTACTCCCCACCAATCTAAAGACAATGTGTCAAAAAGTAGAAGTGGATGATTGGTTACTTCGGACTGCCAGAAGTAACACAGTGACGCAGGCGTCGATGCCGCAGACGTCGCAAGTCCGCTGAGCAGCGAAACGAGGATGGGTGTCCGAGCCTCCGAGCCACTAGGCTGCCGTGGCTCCTACAGTGGTTTGCAGCGCGGATCTACCTGGAGAGTAAGTTGCCCCGACCCTGAGCAAGTTCCGAAGTCGACCCATGACTTTTCCAGGGCTCACCTGCCCTCCAAGTTAAAGCCGACCTGCTGGTTCTTCAGGCGCTTTTAAAGCTAGCTTTGCCTGCTCTGTCCTGCGTTGAGCAGCCGTGATCTGTTTTCTTGATATTATATTCTTGTAGTTTTGAGGCCTGAAGAGAGAGAAGACGCCGAAGTCTCAAGGGAGAGAGGTGAGTGAGCTAAGAGGTCATTCAGCCTGTTGTCCCCACTAGGGGGGCCTTCAACAGAGGGGAGAGCACGTTGTTAGCGGAGGCGGCCGTGCTAGGTCGCAGTGCGGCATGTTGCCTTGTGCCCCCTCTATCCCACTCCCTGTTTTTGCTTTCTGCTGCCATTAATTATGAGCCAATACCCCTTGCATTCCTCAGGCAATTTTTACCATAACTCTTCCAATTCCAGCCTTATGAGGAGGTGCCCGCATTAACTATATGAACTGGTAAGAGGGAGAGTGTTCTTCCGCCTCAAGGAGTACTCAATAATCGATAAAGCGATCTTAAGAATAGCTGGAGGTGATATGTTTGATGCAAGCAGAAGTGGGTGGCTTATGATTAAGATTGTGTGATATGCTTTTTGGCTGGCATAGTGAAAAAGAACCAATTCCTATAGGAATTTGTCGTGCTTCACATGTCATTAAATACAATTAGTGGATCGGTATAACATCGGCAACTTTGGAAAATCACAAGTACAATGACCGCAAAATAATTGACATCTAGCCCCCTGCTAATGGGAAGGACATGTGCAAAAACTACATCTATCTCCTTACGAAATAGAGACCCCTTAGTCACAGCATTAAAAGGCAAGAATACATGTTTCTCTTTGTGGGAAATGGAGAAAACCACCAAGGAAGCGTATGTGGGTACTATGGGGTCAACCGAGGCGTCTAAACTCCCATGCTTAAATAGACCTAACCCTTGGTGTTTGCCTCAAAAGCAATACTCCAAAAAGAGAACAAATTATTAATAACGCATCATGAGGAACATCCTCAAAGAAAATATTCTGGTTCCCAAAACTTACATCCTACTCCCTACCCTGAATTCAGCTCCTCTCCTTGCTTAGTATCCAACATGCCAACAACAGCTATCATAGGGGGAGCGTCCGCATCAACTTCACAAGTGGGTCCTTCTCAAAGAATAACCTCTGGCACCCTGGAGGAAGATTTTACGTAACCAGATATAGATCTGGACCTTTGTAGGAGATACAGACAAGATAAGAACTATAAATCACATCCTCTGCCGTTTTCCTCTCAGCTGGGCTTCCTCACAGTGCCGGGCACTGCCGGTAGCGGGGCCCGGGCTCTCCGCCGCCGCACAACCAGAATTGGCTGGTGCGGCCGCTTGCTGCTTCAGCTTTGCAGCGAGGGAGTTGGTGCCGATGAGTGAGGTGCTGCGGGCGGCGAGCCGCGGCCGGCTGCAACGAGTACTCTAGCCTGCGGCTCGCCACGAGGAGACCAGGCCGTGCCGGTCGGAGCTTCGGCGGTGGCGGTGGTGTGGCGCCACCGGGCCTCTCCGCTGTGGTGCCCTGGACCAGCGGCGACAGCAGGAGGCGGACCTGCCCTCTTCTGTACTGCAAGGGACGCTCTGGCCTGCGGGACGCACTGGATGAAGCAGTGAAGGTGACGAAGGCGCGGAGGTGGTGGCGGCCTGCTGGTTGCGCCGCGGAGCGCGCACGTTGATGGTGCTGCGGTGCGGCGGGCCTCCTGCGGACTTCCTGAGGTGCCGCTGAGACATTGACAGGACGATTGAGGCGCCCAGGTGTGGGACCTGCTTGGGCACTAGGTGGGGATCGCCCGGAAGGGTCCCGCAGACCCGGCGGATGTGGTGAGGTGACCGGGGAGGTGCGACGGACCTCCCTACACATCGCGATGGAGTGGTGGGCCCGGCGCTGGTCAGCGAGGTGGCCCCCAACGTAGTGGATTGGCCTGAGCTCTGCGGCGGCGACGCAGGAGCCTGGAGCCTTGAGCCTTGGGGGCCCGCCGTCTGCAGCCTGGTAGGCGGACAGTGGACAGTCTGGAATCGGACTATGAGGTGAGCGGCGGTGCCGGAGGGGGAAGCCATCCAGGCGCTGGCATGAGGAGAGCGCCTGGGTTCCTTGCATATAACGGAAGAGCTAGTGCGTAGCGGTGGCGCCTGGAGTCCTTCACATCCAGTGCAGAGTCGAGGGGGCAGGAGAGGCACGGACTGACCTGCGGGTGCCGGCGGTGGCGCACGTCGCATGCAGTGCCCTGGCATAACTCGAGTTGGAGTGCCATTTGGGGCATGTTACCGCCTGTGCCGCACCTGTAGTACCGAGGTGGTGTCCAGCAGTTGGTGATTGCACAGGAGCAGCTGCCGTAGGTAGAGGCGGCGGATAGCCATTGGACCTACTTAACGAGGGACGTTGGCGTCCAGATGGAAGAGGGGTGCCCGACGTGGGACCCTGATACATCGGGGCAGCGATGCGAGACGGTTCCGGGGGTCTATGGAGCCCGAGAATAGCAGGAAGCTGGTACCTCCTGGCCGGTGGTCGCAGTCCCTGCCGGGGGGGGGGGGGTCCTGGCTCTTCTTCTCCCTCCTTGCCACGTTTGCGGAGGGACTGGGGTGTCAACTCTCTCCTGCTGTGGTGGACTGGGGGTCTGGGCCCGGGTCGCCTGTCTGGTGCCGGGGTTGCCGACGGATGCCTATGGCACAGCAACTGGTCATGGGCCGACTACAAAACGTGTCGAAGGAGGGCTGGGCGCCGGCGGCGGGCCCGGGCCCCATGCCGGGATGCCTTGACCATAGCGTGGAGCCCCAGGCGGCGGCGCTTGCGGCAAAACTGGACACAGTGCTAGCGGCAGTGGAGCGAATTGGGTCTACCTTGGAGCAGACGAAGGCTTCCCTAGAATCCCGGATCGATAAAGTCACGGTGGACTTCACCCTTCTTCATGCAGACCATCGCAAGCTGGCGGAAACAGTGGCCCAACAACGCCAAGAGCTCCAAGATGTCCAACCAGTGGTGAGCAATCACACTGTAGCCCTGCAGGACCTGATAGACCACGTCCAGACCCTGGAAGATCGTGTCGAGGATGCCGAAGGGCGCTCCCGGCGCAACAATGTCAGAGTGGTGGGATTGCCGGAGGGCGAGGAGGGACGACACCCAGAGTAGTATGTCGAGAAGTGGCTCCGAGACCTGCTTACCCCGGGGGCACTCCGCAGTTCGCGGTGGAGCGGGCACAGGGTCCTGCCGCAGAAGCCCAGGCTGGGGGCTCGGCCCCGTCCCTGCCTTTTCAAACTTCTCAATTTCCGAGACAGAGATGTGGTGCTTCGTGAGACCAGGAAGTTGGGCGTCATCACAGTGGGAGGTGGGCAGGTGATGTTCTTCCCTGACTACACGGTGGCGGTGCAGAAGCGGAGGAGCAGCTACCTGGCGGTGAAACGCCAGCTGCGTGACCTGGAGATCCCATACTCCCTGCTGTACCAGTCGCACCTCAGGGTGGTCACGAAGGAGGGGACTCGCTTCTTCGATGCCCTGGCGGATGTTTGGGACTGGCTGGAGGAGACGGGGCAGTGTAGGGGACAGAGGCCTCCGGATCCGGGACTTGGCAACCGACAGGAGAGGAGACCAAGGCGGCAGCCGAGGGGTTCCCGTAGAGATGTGGGGTTGGGATCCAGGGGTGGCGCCTAGTCCGGAGAGGATGCGCCTTGAACGCCAAGGAGCGCTGGAGGCGGTGGCAACCCTTGGGTCTGCGAGCAGCCAGGGAGATGCGGAAATTCACGGACATAATGAATCCGACACCAGCAGATCCTCTTCTCCATCCACCATGCTTTCTGAGGATCAATTAATGCCGCTAGTGACACCCCAGACTGCTGACCAGATCATGTGAGCCGGGGGCGGCGTGGCGGCAGCGCCCGCTGGCACGCACGTCAACAAGTGATGAACAATGTGTCACGGTGGCTGATTGCTTACAGACTCCGGTGTATGCTATGGTACAGAGCTGTGTGCCTGCGCAGTTAAGTCCATTTGGTCGCTTTGTGAGCGCGGGGGGGGCGGGAATTCCTGCCCAGGGGAGGGTCTGCGCGTCAGGCGGAATTTGCGGCAGGTGGCGTAGATAGCTGCAGTCAGGTTATCCGCCATGCTTAGCCAAGCCCATGCCACAGAGAGCACCTACAGCGAATACAGGGGCACCGCGGTAGGGGAGCAGCTCACGGTAGCTACAGTCACACTACGCACCCGTTAGCCACTACCTGGCTTAGTTTAACTCCATAAGCGTTTAGCTTGCAGTTTGGACGAATGCCCGTACAGGGGTTTGCCCTGGTTGTTACACAGTCTTTGATTCCCAGTTCACGTGCTCGGCAGCACACATATGTTTATTTGTTCTGTTCATCGGTGCAGCGCACTGGCATGACATATAGAGCCCATATCCCTTCCACTGGTCGACCGGACCCCGGCCCCGTCACCTATGCAGTCTTTAATTGCTTTAGATGGCCAACACCAACGTAATCACATGGAATATTCGGGGCATGCACACGCCAGCGCGTAGATATTCCATTTTCGCTTATCTGCAGAGACACAAGGCAGCCATAGCCCTCCTCCAGGAAACTCATATAACACAGTCAGAAATAGCCCGGTTGCACGCCCGCTGAAGGGGTCAGCTATTTGGAACTACATATTCAGCACACGCCCGGGGTACATTGATCTGGGTGAGGGCGGGCACTCCGCTTACATGCACGGAGGTAGTAGTCGACCGGGCGGGGCGATACACATTAGTGCGCGAGAGGCTTAATCGACAACACATATTACTCGGCTCATTGTACGCCCCGAACGTTGAACAATCGTCATGTCTTGCCCATCTGTCCACAGTGCTGGCACCATACGCGGGTCTCCCCTGGCTATTTGGGGGGGGATTTTAATTCAGTCCTCGACGTGCATCTTTGACCGATCCTTTCCTCCCCTCCGCAACACGCAGGTGGTTTCGAACGCGCGGACCCTGAATGACTGGATGTCGCACTGGGCATTGGTAGATATGTGGCGCAATATGCACCCCGACGATCGCATCTACTCGTACTACTCGGCGGTGCATGACCTCCATGTGCGTCTGGACAGGGTGGTGGGCTCCCATTCTTTGCCTCCCCTGTTAGACCAGGCAGACTATCTAGATCGGACACACTCCGACCATAATCCTCTCAGGCTGTGCCTCCGATGGAACCCCGGCCGTCCCCCAGTCCCCACGTGGCGCCTTCAACCAGCGGCTCTGGAAGATGCAGAATTTCGTGCATCCTTAGGCACAGCGATCGAGCAGTTTTTTTACCTGAATGAGGGCACAACGAGCAGTGAGCTGACAGAGTGGGATGCCCATAAGTCCTGAAATACGAGATAAGTTCTGTTCATAGATTAATTATGTTGTCATTTATCGTGATAACCACACATGAAATGAGTATGTGTATATTTCTGTTCAATTTATTTATGTGAAAATTAAAACCTGTTTGAGACTATTTACAGTCCACAGTTGTGCGTCATGTAGGTTTGGATAATCCCATTCCTTTCTTTTGCATGCCCATAAGTCCACCATCAGGGGGCATTGTTTAGGCGCAACGTGGAATATCCGTAAGCAGCTTGCACTGTCGCTTGCCGGTTTGGAATCTCGCCTACTCTCGTGCGAGCGACACGGGGAGGGCGGAGGACGTGACTCAGCTCGGCTGACGAGGCTTCGAGCGCGCCATGCTGAGCTGCTGGAGCGCTTGCGTTGCCACAATTATGCAGCTCACTCGGCTCGTGTACATGCCACATTGGACAGGGTGGGGAGGTTGCTGGCCTGGCTGCTAAGACAGGAGACTGTTCACGCTCCGATAGGTGCTATATGCGGGCCCAACGGGTCACTTGTATACACACAGTGGGAGATTCATCAGGTAACGACGACACACTACGCGTCTCTGTATCGTTTGACGGGACGTCGGCAGGCGCAGGACCTGGACCAGTTCCTGGAGGCTGCCTGCCTGCCCACGGTCCCAGATAAATATCAGGAGTCGCTCGAGGGCCCTCGTGGATGAGATCGGGGAGGCGGTCGCCTCTCTGGCCTCTGGGAAGGCGCCGGGTCCTGATGGGCTCCCAGCGGAATATTATAAGACCTATCGGGAGTCACTGGTACCCAAAGTGCACACCCTCTATCTGGCCGCTCTCGAGGAGCGTACCTTGCCCGGCTCCATGCGAGAGGCCTATCTGGTATCTCTGCGAAAAGCCTAGGCGGGATCCCACCCAATTGGGGTCCTACAGCCCCCTTGCTCTGCTTAATGCAGATTATAAAATCTTGGCTAAGGTGCTGGCGGAGCGCCTGGCGCCAGCGGTGCTGGTGCATGCCGACCAAAACGGCTTTGTGCCTAAACGTAGCACCTCCCTTAACTTGCGGCGGTTCTTTCGAGTGGCAGCCGATAGTGTTCAACGATGGCCTAGGGCGGGCTGCCTGGTCCTAGACCTTGAAAGGGCCCTCGACTGTCTGGAATAGGGATATCTGGTGGCGACATTATCGCACTACAGGTTGGGCCTCGGCTTCCTCCAGCTGGCGGCCCTTCTGTACAAGCACCCTACGGTGAGAGAGAGAATCGGGCCGTACATCTCTGATGCTATTCCTATTGGCCGCGGTACTAGGCAGGGGTGCCCGCTCTCGCCCCTCCTGTTCACGCTCACAATAGAGCCTCTTGCGGCCACACTCCGCAGGGAGCTGGCTGACGGCATCCCCCTAGGCGATGCAACACATCAGGTATCGCTCTATGCGGATGATTTGTTGGTCTTTATCAGAGATGTGACTCACATTCCAGCTGACCTGGAGCGCATTCTACTTAAATTTGAGGCCCTCTCAGGTCTCCGGGTGAACGCCGCTAAGTCCTGTCTCTATGCGTTCCGAGCCGACACTCCAGACCCGAGCTATCATCTTGGGGGTGTGCAGGTACAATGGCGACCGGATACCTTTCGTTATCTGGGTATCCAGATATATCGTCAGCCAGCGGATCTTGTGGAGGGCAACTTGGGCAAGGCCGTGTCAGCAGTCAAGACTCAGATGCAGTTCTGGGGTACGCTTCCTCTCTCAGTCACGGGCCGAGTAGCCTTAGTCAAAATGGTGATTTTACCCCGGCTCCTGTACTATTTCGCCAACCTGCCCATTTATATCCCGGCGTCTTTCTTTGCGGCCTTTGCGCGGTCACTCCGGGACTTTCTATGGGGTAATACGCGATATAGGGTCGCGTTGCCCAAGTTGTACCTCCCCACTGGCCAGGGGGGACTTGCAGTGCCGTGCTTTGAGCATTATTATCTGGCTGCGCAGCTACAGTGGATAGCCCGGTGGCTGGCAGACAGAGGACGGGATGATACTGCGACTGCCGCACCCCCCCTCTCATTGGTTGACATCATTAAGCTTTTCCACCCGGCCGCGAAGGTATCGAGGCCTGTACCTCTTCTTTTGGTGGTGGCCTACAAATGCTACCGCCGGTGCCTCTACCTTACCCGGGCCCGGACTCCTTATGTCCCGGCCATACCGCTCGAAGGTTCTCCTAGTGGGCAGGGGGTGCTCAGTGCTTCGGAAGTCGAGGACTGGAGCGCGGCAGACATTCAAACACTGGGGCATCTTTATCGGGACGGGGCCCTTCTCTCGTTTGCCGCCCTGGCGGAGGAGACGGGGTTAGCTCCCGGCCACTTTCTTAGTCATCGGTCTTTGATGGCAACGCTCGCGGGCTGTTGGGGAGATCTCAGGGAGGAGCCGGAACAACATCTCATGGTGCAATATCTCCATGTAATGGGGCGGTTGAGACATCTGGTTAGGTGGTTTGCGGCATCCTTGCGCGCACATGCGGCGATCAGTCTGGCGCCGCTGCGTCGTAAGTGGGAGGTGGACCTGGCCCGGCCTGTGACCGACAAGGAGTGGGATAGGGTGCTGCAGGGCCCGAAGAGAATCCCTAGGAACATGCGCTTCAGCCAAATACAATTCTTCATCTTACATAGAGCGTACCTCACGCCCGCCTCTATCAATAGATACTTCCACCGCATGGTTGTGGGCTGCCCCCGCTGTGCGGAGCTGGACGTCGGCCTAATCCATATGCTGTGGAGCGGTCCTGTACTGAGTTCATACTGGCGGACAGTGCAGGAGGCGCTCTGCGCGTGCACAGGCCGCAATATCCCATTCGAATGGCAAGCCTACCTATTACACCTCTTCCACAGAACTCCTTCCACAAAAGTTGCTTCTCGGTTCATTGACTTGGGGTTTGTAGTGGCGAAGAGGCTGCTCACCAAGTGCTGGAAGGCGGCTGTTCCGCCACTCACGCTGGCATGGCGCGGTTCATTCCTGGTGTGGGCTAGGGCGGAGAGCACGGCCCTCTTGCGGGAGGAAACACTAGGCCTCAGGAAGACGCCCATGGCAGCCCAGTGGGAAGCGATTTTGCAGACCATGATGCGATCAGCTGGGGATCCCGCAGAGGCCTGTCAGGTACGTGGCGAGGACGCCACCCCGGGGGGCCTAGAACTAGTCCGTCCAGACGAGTGCAACGGCGTGCAGTAGCAAGAACATAGCCAGATCGGCGAGGCACAAGAGCAAGCGCGACACTGTCTGTGAAGTAGCCTGTGTGTGAGGCATGGGGATGGGGGGACGGCCTAAGGGACATGGACAAGCAATACTTACACAATGGCCGGACTTTGCTGCTGTTGCTGTATTGGTTGGCCATTAGATGTTTGGCCCCTGTTATTTAATGATATGCTATCTGTTTATGGAGAAACCCGGGGAGAGAATGGGTGAAGTACTAGTACTCTTTATTCTCTTCCATCCGTGGTAGGATCTCAAAAGCGGCTTTATAGCTGTCACCTTAGTTGAGAGGACTCCCACGGTGACAGAAGTTCAGGAGGTGTATCCATTCTCCACAAGCCAATGTATACTCGCCTGGGTGCATAACAATGGTACAAATGTTGCTGTATGTTATTCTACTTGCATAATGTGATGTACATCTTTGGAAAAACCTCAATAAACAGATTTATAAATAAATAAATCACATCCTCTGAATTCTCCGCCATTGACCCTGCATACTGGTTGCAACTTTTTAGCAGTACACCTTCAAATCCCTCTCCTCTATAATCACACTAATGAGAAACTCCAGATCTGGAAGTAATGGTCAATCACCCGTGTAACCCCCCCAGATCATGAGCTTAAGATATCAGTTTCCCTACTTTGTTTAGAGAGGTTTCTATCGTCCATCTTGACTATGTTGGAAATATTTGTACGGGGGTTGGACTCTACTCTAGATACAGAGACACCTAAACTAAAGGAACTGATCGATGGAAAAGAAAGACAGGGAATATGGTGCTGTACAAATGGTCTTACCAGAAGCTATCCACCAACAATTGCAAAGGATGACTATAAATAGGCTCCGATTCAAATCTATTTCATTTCACAAGCAGGAAAACTAACCTGCAAAGCCAGCACAATAGAAACCCATACAGTGGCAAGTCCAACTCGCTTTATGAAATGCATCTTTGATATGGCCACGGACGGCTCCCTATCTTCAAACCTCCCTCCAAACCAAACACAGATGTAAATGAGCCATGTCCCACCCAGTTAAAGCCAAAGGGAAAATGTTTTTTAAATGGAAAGGAAAGAAAAATCTAAATCGAAGAATTACACAGAGAGGCTGTAAAAAACTGCACTTTAGAGAAGGAGTAGATCTCCCACAAAGGCCTGAACAGCTATTAAGGTCAGAAGGGCCTGCACAGTTTCCAAAGTCAGAAGAGCTCACCCACATGTCCCAACTTGACTCCCCGGTGGGGGGCTTCATATGTAACTGCCAATCCTGTGATGCTGAGGAGCCCAAAGCAGCATCTCTTGCTGGTCAGCCATCTCCCATCATGTCCTCTCTCAATCCACCACTCCATTTGTGGATCCAAGTATGAAGAAAGGACCAGGGGAATTGCGTAATTTCAATGTTTAAGATCAACCGTCGTGTAATATTGATGCCTTAATACTGGACTTCATCCCTCTCTTCGACTCTTACTTAATTTTCAATAGGCCGGCTTTGCTTGCCTGTTTCAAGGACATCGAGGCTCTAAACCTATTCCAAAACAGAGATATTAACTTGGTCTCTTTACAACATACAGGGATTGGAGCTAAATCAAGGGTGACCTTCTATTCTAAAATTATGGTAAAAACGATCCTACAAAATTCTGAAGGCCTGCAATGTAGAGGTATTGATGTCTTCTCAGTACTAGAAGATAGGGGTGGAAGGGAGGCAAGCATGCACCACAGTCAGGGTAGTGTCCAAGGTAGGGATCTTTCCTGCCCTCTACAGTGACGATTTGAGGGCTGATGCCCAGGGGTTGCAAGTATACCGTGGGCAAAAATGGCAGACAGGTGGAGTATAGGGAATCTACAATATTCTCAGACCAAAATACATATGAGGAAACACAAAGATGGAATTGGCTGCCCGGTGTCTTGAATAGCACTTGTATGAATAATCGCCCTTTGCTGCCCCATAATGAGCAATGATTTAACGATTGTCTCCTGGAATTCAGCAGCAGTAAAGAATAGCAGGGGGAAGCTACCATTCCTAAGTGCACTAAATGTAGATGTGATCTGCCTCGAGGAGACATGGTGTGATAAGGAGCTCCAGTGTGACGATTCTTCTCTATCAATTGTAAACCTAGGCCCTCTAAAAGAGGTCATGCTAACGGAGGGGAAGGGGGGGGGGGGGGGGGTAGTAGCTTTTCTCCTGTCCAATAGGTATAAGTGGAAGTATGATTACTATAGAGATCACTCCAAGTTATTTATGGCAGTAACTCAGATCCAACCTGGTGGGGAGAAGGGTATACCTCCCCTCTTATTGGTAAAAGCGTGTATTCCGCCTGAGGATTATCTTGATAACGATCAGCCTCACGTAATTCTGGTAGGGACCTAAATTGTAAATTATTCAATTATGCCTCGAATCAATTATGTGACGCTGAAAAAGAGGAAGGCCTACAAATCCCTCCCATAATTTTTCCATCAAAGATAAGAACTGATAAGAGAGGGTCCCTCCTACTGGATCACTTGAAAAGTAATGATTGTATGGCAAATGATTCGTCTGCACAATACACACGTAAATCTTCAAGGGTGGGTGCAATCCTAGATTATCTGGCGTTTGGCTGTGCTTTCTTTTATCTATTGGGCAATTTGAAGGTAATGGATGTACCCATTAGTGATCATAGCCTGGCGATCTTCACTACCTGTTACTGGAGATTTGATAGGACCTCATCCAAATTTGACAAAATAAACTGGAAGAACACACTCGAACCATAGGATGTCCACTGAATTAAAGGTTAAATTAGAAACTACTCTTGAAAATCTAGATGCTTGAGAGGGTGATGAATTGGAAAGTTTCTCCATTTTCATGAAGCAGCTATTAGTAAGTGTTAATAAGAAACCAGCCAAGAGTAATTTTAAGTCGATCCCCCTCCTGATTCCATTGCTGAATGGAGAAATAAATACCCTAGTTAGAAAACAACATATGATCTATGCACCGGAGAGGGATGCTAGGGTTTCACTACCAAAGCGGAGACGGCTCAAGGCAAGCCTGAAAAGAGAGGAATGTGACCGATTATGGGTAGATCTGACAACGGCAGTGATTAAGGGGCACACGAGGTCATTTTAGACTTTAGGAGCAGAGGAGTGTGGCTCAAGAGGAAAATCGCTTCCCTCGGCCATTGAAGAAGCTAGGTATATTAACATTACCACTGAGCTGTATGCGGCAAATGGAGAGGAGGTTGAATGCATTAACCTAGAAATAGACATATGTTCTAACGAGCCTCACTCAGTTAGTGAAATAAAACTGGCCAAACGAGGGATTGCACATATTCCACGATAGGGCCTGATGAAGTTCCTATCTCTGCTATAAAACAAGAACCATCCCTCTGGAGCAAAGTATTGTTCCCGGTTTCAAAAAGCTGCTACATGAACAGGAAAGTACCCCACTCCAGGAGGGGAAGCATCTTAGTCCTCTTATATAAGAAGGGCGATTGGAAGCTGCCAGGGCACTACCGACAGATAGCCCTATTAGATGTAGTGGGTAAAGTTTTCACAAAACGCCTTCCGACTCAAATAAACGAGGGGGCAGAAGATAAAAATAGAATCCCTATGGAGCAAACCACGTTCCGGAGAAATCATGGAACGACTGACCATATAGCAACCCTTCAGCTGATCAATGAGAAGTTTGTAAGAGTAAGAGCAGGCGCTTACCTATGCGGCCTTTATGCACTTTGTCACAGCATTTGACAAAGTGGACCGTCCTTTGCTGTGTAGGAAGCTAGTATGGGTGGGTATGCGAGACACCCTGTTAGATTTAGTATTGGCACTACTCTACTTGGTGTAGAGTTCTTTTAGTGGTGATTGTGGCCTCTCTACGAAAACAACAACTCAAATGGCTTAAAGGGTGCCTCCTAGCCCAGATTCTTTACTCACTACGTATTAAGGATCTCCCAGGTCATCTATCTCAGAGTGAGGGTATAGTACCGACTATTGGCAGTAAAGCAATAGCCTGCTTATTATCTACAGACGTTCTAATTAATTTTAGACTGTAGCCCTAAAGGACTAAATAGTCGCCTGCAGGCATTACAACAATTTGCTGACACCCACCACCTAAAGATTAAAATCTCGAAAAGTAAAATCATGTGTTTCCATGGCAACAAGAGACCCAAATATACTAATTTCTCTTAGTAACTGGGCTCCCAAAAATTAGAAATAGTAAATTCTTACACATTTTAGGGAAGATAATGTGTGGCAGTCTTAGTAACAAGGCCCATATAAAGAACAAGAACAAAGCTCATTCCCAGGCCAAAGGATTGGGTGCTCGCTATAAGGCTACGGGCAGAAGACACTTCTCTTATCTTCCCGAGGTCTAACAAGCGAAAATCCTAGCTTCCCTACTGTATGGTTTGGAGGTAATTGCTTAATAGGGCTTCTTAAATGTGAAGGAAGGGTAAACATTAAGAAATATGTCCTCTGTTAATTCTGCAATATCAGTGGCTGCCTTAAGCCTGGAAGTGGGCTTAAGAAGTGTGCATGTACAGGGTCTGGTTGGGGTAGTACGCTGGGTAGCATGTGTAGCAAGGAAGAAAAAAACCTCACTAAGGTCACTTATGAAGAAAGAAATACTAGAAGATAAAAAGAATAAGTCAATAGTATATAGAAACTTTCTCTTTGCGGTTGATCAATTACATTTAGAACCCAATTTTGTCCTAACAGTAACAGTGGCATTATTAAAAGCCGCCTTAAAACAGGCCCCGTGGGCATTAAATTTTCACCTCGAAAGGGAGACATGCCTTGAAAAAAGGGGTTTCAAGTATATAACCTATTCCATCACAGTAAATAGAGTGCAACCATACATTAATTGGAACTTGCCTCACAGGTTGAGATGTTTTTTGATCCTATTGAGGTTGAGTATGCGCCCCCTCAACCTCCTCCTGGGCAAATGGTATGGAACCTCCCCTAAAAGCAATTTGTAATTTACACTATAATAGGATTAAAGATTTAAACCATGTCCTATTTGTCTGTCCGGCGCTTTTATTACCTCGTCGAAAATGGTTGAGACCCATATGCCTGCAGCTATCCATACATTCGACCGCTGAAGCCCTACAGTCACTTTATGCGCCCCTTATGAAATGTTTTGTTATAGAAAGTTTAAGTATTTTAAGTGCTTTTTAAATTTATACTGATATTATGGCTGTAACAGTATGGTAGTTTTTATGTGGATTGGGGTCCCTATGTATATTTTGTGAATTTTATGTGTATGTATATACGTATTTTTTATAATTGTTTTTATGCGGACTTCTTTGGAGTTCCGTAACATATAAATTAGAAAAAACGTAAAACATTTTAACTTAGTTACTTTGTGAAAGTTTCAGCACATTTGTCAAATAATGGGGTCAACATTATCAGACTTCTTAATCTTGCTTTTGAAATGTAATTTTAACCTAACCATAACCAAAGAGATGATACTGGCAACATTGATACACACATAGTCAACCACTAATTTCTGAGTTCCAGCCATAACCCCCACACTATCCATCCTCTCCCTTCACAGTGTCCATATCGGCACACCCTTTCTCAGATCTTCCCAATCATTTTACATAACGCCCCCAACCCCTCCTTCCCATTCTTTGATCCTACAGTGCTCAGGAATAACAGGAATACAGTTTTGTTTTAACTCTATCTTTGTTCTCTTCCAGTCCTCACATTCTGGCCTGAAGGAATGTTTACTACCCACCCTACTTCTCAACAAGTACCTCTTTGTTTTGTGAAAAACATGCCTTTCGACCAGCCTCTATATTTAAAAATAAACGCCCGAGGTTAGGAAAAAAATGAAACGTTACAAAAATATAATGTCTTGGAATACTATAACTAAGGATTGCTTTAGAAACTGAATGTGTTTTCACATCAAAGTTATAATTACGCCCCAAAGAAGGTTTGTGACGCCTACACACATGATATTTTAGTTTTGATTTGGGAGACTCGGATAACCTGATCCATTTAAAAAGAATCCTACGACTGACGTGCCTGTCCTCAGGTTTGAGAGGTCTGGTTTAAAGTAAATTCTGGTTTGAACCTTGCTGCACGACGTAAAGCTAAACTGAAGGATAACTAAATAACGTGTTTGAATCCTTTGCTATGCAATCCGAGCAATTCTCGTTTACAAAAGGCCCATGAAAGTTTAACTCGACATGCTTCCATTTTCTTAACGCTACCTGTCAATGCTCCTCTTCACCCCTCGCTCTCCAGGCGCTGCTCCCTCTCCCAGTAACTTACTGTACACTACTATTTGTATGTAAAAAACGACCAGGCTTGCAGGCACTCACCTGCGAGTCCTTACTAACACTCTTACTAGCGCCGACGCATGGCTTCGAGTTAGTGTGAATAAAACCAGGGCAATTTAAGAGCTTTTTTTGGTTGCTCAACAGTCTGACTTGGCTATCTTGCTGCCTAGTATTTTCCTGGAAATACTACATACATACCTTCCGGAACTTTCGGTCAGCCTCTTCTTCGATTGGTCTGTTCAAGTGCTAGTCACGTTTTGCTCCTGCGCACCACAATATGCAGCATGGGCCAATGGGTCAGCCCACTTCATCCATTGGCTGAACAGGACTGTGAGTGATGGCATAATGCCGGACAACATGTGCACAATCACCTGAAGAAGAGGTGCCAGGGCTGGTGTGCCTGGGGTGCTGGGCCTGCTTGCATGTTTATGTTTGCAAATTTTGTATTTGCATATTGCCTTTGTTTGTAAGGCACAACAAAAGAGGCACTACATGATTGCTAACGCCAGACTTAAAAGCTGTCATTGGGTCGTAAACATGCTCTGGAGGCCAGCTGCCAACCACCCTTTGTACCCAGCCTCAATAATCATTCCATCTCCTTGTTAACCAAGAGTTCACACTATACCTTTGTCATGGAACTATGGAGGATATGCCAAAATGCTATTTTTAAGACCTTCTACAGTGCAGTCACTGAACATGAATACTGGTGGCAAAGAGCAGGTATCTGCAAACATATCTTTCAAGAGCATCCTTACAGAGCCAGTGCCATCTAATGTGACCAACCTGCTGATACGGAGTGAGTATGTGGTCTGAAAAGGACAAGATCCAGCCCAAGGAACTTACGAGAGAAAGAACATGCAGCAAATGTGAAAGACAGCAGCTGTTGAGCACTGTAAATTCCAAAGTATGTATACACCTTCCTAAGAACTTTAGTTTTTTAGGTATGTTGTTACATAATACATGTTGATTTTTTTTTTGTTTAAATTAGTTTATTTAATTTTGGCTTTAACAGTGGAAGGGAAGGAAGCAACAAGCATATTTTTTTCCCGACAAATTACATATTTCGATCTCAGTTGTGCACTCACTTAGACTGTCAAAAAGGGAAGGGGAGGAAACAACAAAGGCGGTATTTGCACCTGTTGGACATTTAACGGGTGTAACACAAGCATCCATGCATCACATATTCAGCATGTTTTGTCACTGCCTGTGGATGTTCCTAATGGCGCACTTGTATGTGCCATATGAGGTGTGGCAGGGGGCTAGGTGGATCCTGAAGGTCCCGAAGGTAGGAGATGGTGTTGGGTGGAGAACTCTTAACTTTCGCCCAACTGTGTTATCTCTATTGGGCGTGAGCGGGTAATGCTTAGGTGCTGTATTCTGTTATGGGATATATGCTGACTCACATGTACACTTCTTGATTGATGTTGGCTGGTGTGTCCATATCAGATATGGGAGATGCCTGGGGCTCTGCTATTTTCTGCCAGACCGTTCGGAAGTCTAGGAGGATTGTGTCCCATGCAGCGGCCATTGGATGCTTACGAATCCCCATGATATCATCGCGATGGAGAGCAACACTCTCTGCCTGCGCCCAGGTAGTGAATGAGTGAAACCAGGCTGTTTTGTGAGGGGGTTCTGAGCTTTTCCAGCGTTTGGTGATCAAGCACTTAGCCATGATTAACCATAAATCTATGAACCTAGACGTTGTTTTGTGTTTTTTGGATCTACGGTAGAGGCCTAGGAGACACATCTATCAGGACACAACCACTTCACGTTCAGTGCAGTTCGACAGGCAGTGAGCCACCACCTCCCAGTAGGTGGTGAGGGCCCTGCAGGTCCGGGCCCTGCAGGTCCACAGCACGTGCAGCAGGTCTGCGTCCGCATCATTACATCTGGAGCAACAAAAGTCTGTGCGCCAAAAGTATTTATTAATTTTGGACGGTGTCAGGTACGCTCTCTGTACTATATGGTACTGTATAATGCGGAATCTAGCAATTTGAGGGACCTGCGTGGGTCCCTACAATATGGCGGCCCATTCCTGATCTGTGCATTGTCTTTGTGGATCAGTGTCTCAATGTTGTCTAAGAGAGGTCAGTGGTTTTGTTGCGTGCGTCCTCAGTCTGCAAACCATTTGGTGAGATGTCTTTCCGCTCCTAGCTCGTGTAGGTATTAAATGGTGAGATATGTTTTGTGTTCGTGTGTTATGCCTCCCCACAGTGCCCGCATTGCTAAGATTAGCAAATTGTACAGTAGGAATTGGCCCTTTGCAGGCCATCTTCATCAGCCAGTGTGTCGAAGGGCACACAGTTGGCCCTCACGGTACAAGTCTCCCATCGTCTGTATTCCTGCCACTTCCCAGGCAACCAGCTCCCCCGTATTGACGGCTCGTACTCCTCCGGGAGTGCCTTGAATGGATGAAGAGGGTGCATATGAAATTGTGTGTCATGTAATGCGTAGACACTGGCAGAAACACCAGTAGGCCACTCCCAGTAGCAATTGAGTTGGGGTTGCCCAGGTCCGTCCTGGGTGGAATAGGTTGATAATAGATGACTGTGTGTTACCTGGTAGCTGTGTGGCCGCGTCTGTCAGGTGCGCTCCTCCAACCCATTTAGCTACCTATTGAAGCTGTGCTGCCAAGTAATAATGCTTCATATTGGGCACCGCCAGCCCCCTTGGTCCGTTTGTAGATACAACTTAGCGCAACTCTGCAGTGCGTTCCCTACCAAATAAAGTCTCACATGGCACGCTCAAGCGAGCAGAAGATTGGAGGCCTGACATAAATTGGCCGGTTGGTGAAATAGTATAAGAGAAGTGGGAGTCCAACACCAAACATCCAGAGTGCGGCCAGCATCTCCCAGAGTACTCCGCCACTCGGAAGAGCTGGCATATATTAAGGGATGTGTTGCGGGCCAGTATAAAACCGTTTTGGTCGGCATGCACTAAGTGGGACGTTAGTGGAGTCATGCGCTCTGCCAGTATTTTTGCCAGGATTTTGTAATCAGCATTTAGGAGCGCTAGTGGCCGGAAGGAGCCCAGCATTTTAGGGTTTCTGTCTGGTTTAGGAAGCGACACAATCAAAGACCCCCATAGCGCTGTCGCCAGGGCAGACATCTCTAGGGACTTGTCATAAACCGCTAGTAGTTGTGGGGCCAGCAACGGTGAATATGCTTTATAATATTGGGCTGGTAGGCCATCTGGACCAGGTGCTTTACCAGTGGCCAATGCCTTTATTGTCGCCTGGACCTCTAGGAGTGTGATCAGTTCTTCTAGTTCCGTTCGCTGTGACGGGGACAATGTTGTCAAAACCCGAGGGGTGAGGAAGACCTCTATCATATCGTATTGTAGATTTAAACCGCATTGCGTAATGTGCCGTGAACAACTGATGTATATAATGCTGGGTGGTCAGTGGATTCTCTGTCCACAAGCATTGGGAGTCGCGCCTGTTCTTGCCGAATGAGCCACGCCAGAAAGCGGCTTGTTTTGTCTGCCGCGGCATGGGTGTGGGCTGAGTGCGCAGCATAATTCAGGCAACGCAGCTGCTCCAACACTGTTGCATGTTTGTGTCGGGTCTCAGCACGTTTGCGAGTGTTCTCCGGATCTTGAGTGATATTTAATTCCAATTGTAGGAGTGAGTCTTCTAGCTGTGTCACCTCCTGGTCCAGCGGTTTGCCGATGCACCCCCCATGCCCAAGCATTGTTCTCGTATCAAAACCTTGAACGCCTCCTACTCTGTTCTCTAGTTGGCAACCAAGCCTGCATTGTTCTCGAAGTAGGTAGCGATGACGGTGCCCAGCGCAGCGCAAAATGGTGGGTCTTCAAGACCTGCTGGCCGAAGGTGCCAGACGTGTGTGGTATGCCTTGCCTTTTGCCTGCTCAGCAGTTTCAGGTGGGGATTATGGTCTGAATGCGTACTCCCCAAGTACTCTATCCAATGACACTCCAGAATCATGTCCACCAACCCCACAAAGCAGTCCATGCGGACATGTAGTCTGTGTGGAGGTGAGTAGAAGGGGTAAATCCATTCCTATGGGTATTTTGCCCTCCATATGTCAGCCAAACACCAGTTGTGCAGCTAGTCCCTCAATGTCTTGGCATTAGTTGTGGCTGCTGCATGTGGAAGCGGCGGGAGACCCCTATCTAGTGTGGTGTCTAGCACTGCATTAAAGTCCCCCCCCTATCAGCCAGGGGACCACTCTCAATGGAGACAGCAACCTGGAAAGTGTGCACCAGTAATTGGATTGTTCCGTGTTAGGGGCGTAAATGTTTTCCAGTACCATTTGTTTCCCATCAAGGCGCCCTTTTACAAATACGTAGCAGCAGCGCGGATCGATCTCCACCTAGTCTGTAACAAAGGTAACTCCCAATCTTATCCTGAACAACAGCCCCTGCCATCGGCACCTCAATACATATTGCTTTTAATATGATTTTATATACAATCTACTTAGATGTAGGAGTCAACAAGCTTTTCATAGTCAAGGAAGAGATACTTAAATTAACAGGCAAAGTGTCCATACAGTGGGCGTGCTACTGGCATGCCAAAGACAAGCCCATTTGCACACGTCTGCATAAATGCCAGGACAAGGGCCAGTCATTATGTTGGCTTCTATTGCTGCTACTCCCCTTCGGAGTTACTCACCCTAAAAGAAGCGAGACCACCTTTAGGCTTGGAACTTAAAAACTTACCACAGAGGGAACGGCTTCTAAAGCAGTTCTATAAACTTGAAAGTAACTAAGACCACATAGCATAATCATAAAGAAACCACCAAGAGGGTTAATCCCCCGAAGCCAGAATGAAAAAATTAGTACAAAAGCATTTGCACATCTTATTTGAACACACGTTCTTTGGAAAGCATACAAGCGAAATAGTCAATCTCCTGGAGGAAGACACTATTGATCTTTTACAGAGAAACCTGGCTATCTAAGGATCCAAACCCTGAAATTTTGTCACAATTTACCCTCAGTACACATTTTTTTAAACAAAAATAGACCTAACAATAAAAAAGAAGGAGGGGTTGCAGTACCTACATGGTGCTCAATAGAAATCTCAGAACTGGACTGCAGCCCCATCCCTGAGATGGGCACTTTTGTGGTAAAAGTTGATATTCTCATTAGCTGCCTTATCGTTGCAGTGACCTACCGCCCATCTCAATATACGATTACTTTCCCCAACACATTTTAAGAATTAATTTGCTCAATAATTACCACCTACACACTATTGTTAGTGGTTAGTGATTTCAATTACTAGATTGATAATCCCTCAATTAATTCAAAAGACATGGCCTTTATCAAGCTAATGACTGATGACTTTAGAACAATACATTTTTCAGCATTGCATCTATTGAGCTCTAAATTTGATGATTATGTACACTGCTGCCCCTTAGTACATTGATTTAAGTTGGTTAATATTTCTGGTTAGAAGTGATTAATATAGAGGCATGTCATTATTATGCCTAATATTGCACTTTAGCTGACTATTCTATGCTCTTGGGTCTTCTGGTGTTTTATTTTATGATATGGCCATACTTCTATTATATGTAAGGATCAGATTTATCACATGAATTTATGGCGAGGTTTGCCAAGGATTAGTCTCTATTCCACCAGGGTGAATACACATCACTGACTGCAGATATTGAATTAATGCACCTTATTCTATACTTGATTGCCAGTTTTTACTACACTAACTCTGGGAGAATTTCAAAGCAACTTTTATTTTACTTGCTTCATTTCAGGATTAGATTTTTTGTGCTGTAATTTTTTTTTTTGTAATTCTTTTTCCCGTATACAGCATTTTATCTGTTCAGCGAGAGGTTAATGATTAACTTGTTATTGTAGATATATAGTTTTCGCTGCTTGTTGAGAACTAATGGACATTATCCTATACTTGGCTGCTAGTTCTTGTCAACATTTACTTAATTTATGGTGAATGTTTATGCATTTTTGATCTTGTCGGTTCTAGTTTCGAATTACCTTTTATTGTGCTACTTCAAGGTGTACACCGTTTACTCTGGTTTTTGTGTATTCTGATGATTTGTTAAAAGTTATTTGTTATCAACTGAGACCAAGAGAACGTCCTTAGACTGTGAGGTAACCACGGGTTAAGCAGAATTGCTCATAACATGTTCATAATTTAGATTTCATTTTAAACTATTTTTATGTTTTCTGTTTTAAATGTATTGTGGATTTAGGAATGCAAGGGTTTTTAGTAACCGAACAATAAAATTGGTCTGTCTGACTCAGAGTGGACCTCTAATGTTAATAACACAAATGTAACAACTTGATTATGTATTTGGTCTGATCGCCATTTAATTACATTCTAAATATCCATTGTGGAGAATAAAAGTGGGAGCATTGCCAAATGTGAAACAATTTGCAGTTGGAATTACATAAACCCAAAACCCATGACAGCCACGCTAAAACAGCAGGTATGTACTAAGTGCCTCAGCAGATGCTGCGGTAGTTGAATTCACAAACTGAATACAGAATGCTAGCAACACTCATGTCCCTTAGTGAAGACGCAAAGTACTCATGTCCCTTAGTTAAGACGCAGAGTAACCCACCCATATGAAACCTGCGTCTTGGCTCAATTCTGTATCTTTGCCAGTTAAAAATACACTGGCCTAAAGATTATCTTTTTGAGATAGGGTGAAATATAAAGATGGAATGATAAAATGCATAACCTTATTAGTAAAAACTAAATCTTCATACTATACTAATAAAAACATCAAGCTCCCAAGAAACAAAATGAGATTTTTAACATTTTAAATTAATTCTCTTTCCCTAAAAGAGTACTGCTGACTTTGGAGACATCACAAGAGCACTTTAATTCCTTGAATACTTATTTTGTAAACAAAATCAAGCTAATCAAATAGAGTATAGTTAGTATACCCGTATGTTCTTAGACTAGAGCTGACAATTATAACTCTTGCATCCTTTGATCCTTCACTTCTTTAGAAAATGTAGTCTCCAAGCAATGATGAGAAAAGCAAAGCCATGTTCCCCTATGGGCTCTTGTCCACCGGCTATTATGAAGACAGTTGCATCACTAATAATAGCCCCACTACTAGAAAGTAGTAACAAATCACTTACTCAAGGTTCGTTGCTAAACATTTAAAAAATGCAATGCTTATAAAAAACCATGGTGATGATCCAAACACTTTGAAAAATTATCATTAATATCCTTGCTCCCCTATGCCTCCAAATTCCTGGAAGTACATACAGCCCAGGAACTATCCAGCCTTCCACAATCCTCTGACTTCCTAGACCCACAACAGGCATGTTTCTTCCTTGGCCATAGTACAGAATCTGTTAATGTTTCAGCAAGAACTGATATAAGAATGGAAGGTGACAGCGGGTAAGTCATGGCCCTAGTTCTCCTGGATTTGTCCGCCAGCTTCAATACTGTTGACAATACGAATCTGATCGACCATTTGAGGGTGGCAGTGCTCAGGTCAATGGCGTTCGTAATGCTAGATTAATTCCTTTCCGCAAGTCTCATCCCTTTCACCGCACCTGTTTAATGTGTACAATAGGCCCCTAATAAAGGCACTGTCTACAAATGGCTATAGATTATATAAATATGCGGATGACTTGCAATTTCTCCACATACATGACTCTAAAGCATCCCAGCAAGAGTCCCAAAATACTATGAAGTTCATCCAGAACTGGATGGGCAGTAATCGATTAAAACGTAATTCCGACAAAACAAAGGTTGTGATCTTAAACTACTGCAATGATCTCTAGGCAAGCCAGTATTGGCTGCCTGAGCTGGGAAATCGCCCTGTGCCAAAGACTTCGGCAAAGAGTTTAGGGTAGTGATGAACAATCATCTTACTTTGACACCTCAGGTTGGAGCGGTAACTTTAACCTCTTCAGCGCGGCGCGGATTTCCGCGCCACGCTGAAGATTCCGTGCGCGGGCGGGGCCATGACGGAACGGTTCCGTCATGCGCACAGCGCAACCGACGTGCATGACGGAACCGTTCCGTCATGCGCGTCGAAGGGGTTAAAATACACTTATGTTTTAAAAAACTATTAGACAACTTGCACGCCTTCTACCCTTAAAGGCCTTAAAATCAGTAAATATGACAACCCTTGCTTTAAAATTGGACTATCAATCTACCTGGGCCTCCCTGCCAACACCATCCACAGGTTACAATTCAAAATGAGGAAGCTCGCCTTATTTATAAACTGCCATGGGGCTCCACTTAACATCTGTACTAAGGCAATTATACGGGTTTGCTGTCAGAGGAGAGGGTACAGTTTTGTTGCATCACTTTCAAAGCCTTTACAACATGGACCCTCACTTTTTGAAAAAAAAAAATAATCAAGAAATACATCCCAGCCGGCTCCTCGGATTCCCTCATGACTACCAGGCAAAAGTGCCCCTCCTCTCTCCATAGACACGCTCTCATATACATTTCATTTGTTTTAAAGCACTGGTAAATGCTAACTTCACTAATAGGAAGGTATATCTACCCAAACAAATTATTTTAAGCTACATTAGGAATAGATAATGAAAGCACGGGGGGAGGGGGTGGGGGGGGGGGGGAAGACATAACGTCTTAACCTATTTTATGCAGTTTGCATGCAGCTCTTTGATTACAGTTCGTAAAAGTGACTGTTCTATATTAGGGTTGTATCTTACGAACTGCAGAGACACAAGTATCTCCGTGGCAAAAGCAGCAATCCACTCAGCTACCCACATAAAATACAGAGCTGTGATCTGCACAGTAAGAGTTATTTGCAGCAGGCACATGAGCCCTCTGCGCTACGTTGTGGCAAGTGAAAACTGCCACCAGACAAAACTCTGATCTCTCTCTATAGCAGGAACATTATTACATGAGTTATCTTGACATTTTTATTGCTGCCTGAAAACTGGACACACAAGTAACTCTGCTGCAGGTGCTTTTAAATCAAACGTTATTGCTAAACACAGCACCCCCTTCCCCACGCTTTGAGGTCAGCGCCCTTCTCCCCAGGTCAGCACCCAGTGCAGCCGCACCAGTCGTACTGCCCTAAAGCCGGCCCTGATCCTAGCTCTAGCCCTCAGATTGTCTGGCTCTAACTTTGTCATTATCCCTAGATACATACACTGGGGTCAGAGCTTTTCAGTGCAAGCACACTTGCCGTGGAATTCTCTCACAGAAAGGTTGTGAACAGGGAACACATTGTCTGATCTATAAAAAGTACTTAAAAACATGGATGTTCAGACCAGCATACAGCTAAGGAAGACGTTATTTTCTTGGGCGCGGGGAGAAGCTCGCTGTCATTTTCAGTCTGTGTGCTGCAGTACACCATATCCCTCAACCAGCCTACGATAGTAGGGGTCGGACCACGGGACCAGCAGATCGCTACTCTGCGCCGGGCTATCAACAGACCTATATCTACCAGTCGTCTGACTGCTTTTGGTAAGTGTTTGGAATACCCCAATAGGTTCAGTATAGGGTCAGGTGTGAGTGTTGTGTTTATGATGTCTCCCAGTGTTCTAAAAACTTAGACCCAGAAATTAGCAATTCCTGGACAAATCCAGGCTAGATGGAAAAAGTCCGCCAGGCAGTCACCACAGCGCTCACAATCCGCAGATTCCTGCAACCCGTATCTATATAACCTCTCAGGTGTCAAATAGACCCTATTTACAAATTTGAAGTGAATCAATCTGTGTCTTCCATTTAGGGAGATACGTTTCGTGCTCTCACAGCAATAGCTCCACGTTATGTCATCCAGATCTACCATACCTGCCAAACAAGTCGAGCCTTTGTATAGTGATTTTCCCGATATCCCTGGGTCAGTTTATAAATCATAGACACAGTCTGGCTTAGTTGTTATCGCGTAGGTGAGAGGGGCCAATTCAGGCGGCTCTGCTAGGTCGCTACCCAAGATTTCCGTCAGCGCATGCCTAATTCTGTGAAACTGGAATCTGGTGAGCAGCGTGTCATTTTGGTCTGATGCCCCCACCTCGCCCCATCTCTTAGCTATGCAGTCTATGAACATATCTCCAATCATCCGAATATGAATAGAGCTGAGTGACCGTATTACCCCCCCCATCTCTGCACGGAGGTAGCCAAAGGCACCAGTACAGCGGAGTCAACGGGGAGTATAAAATAGTTCCAGCTTGTACTTTCAGAAGGTGTTGCCAGGCATGTATAGTCGTATTAATCGAGTCCCGAATCCCCGTTCTGCGGTCAGGCGGATTTAACAAAAGGGCCGACAGAGGGAGAGGCGCCACCACTGCTTTCTCTGTCTGGATATGGGGAGTACCAGGTAAGCCGTGCATCCAGTGATGAGCGTGAGCACTTTGTGCCGCCCTGTAATACAAATCGAGATCCGAGGCACCTAGCCCTGCCATGCGGTAAGGTAGTGTGAGGATATCCCATCTGACCATGCGTGTTTCCCAGCCCAGGCTAATCTAATTAGTAACAAGGTGAGCGTACGAAAGAAGGAGCCAGGGAGGACCATAGGAATACTGGCGAATAAAATAAAAAAAACAGGGAAGTATTACCATCTTCATAATTGAAACCCTGCCTGCTAATGACAGTAGCAAACGGATCCATCTGTCAATCTCATCTTCCAGCCTGCTTATTGCAACCCCATAGTTTTCTCTAAACACCACATCCGAATCAATGTGTGTCCTGATCCTCAGGTAGCGCACCGGCTCCGTTGTCCATGTTAGTGGGTAATCAGGTGTGAAGGGTGTGGTACCAGGGGTAAGGGGAAAATTATTGATTTTGTCCAATTGACTTTTAGACCTGACACACTTCCGAACTTCACTACTTCCCACAACGTTGGTGACGAATTTTGGTCCGGGTCCCTAACATAAAGCAGCGCGTCGTCTGCATATGTGGATATGATCAACCCGTATCCTGGGAAGCATATGCCCCCCTGTGTCTGTGGTACTCTCGAAGTGCGCAGGCCAATGGATCCGCCACCAGAGCGTAGAGTATCGGGGATAGAGGGCACCCCTGTCGCGTGCCTCTGGTAATGTCAATTGGGGTAGTAACTAGGTTGCCAATTTTGATTCTGGCAGTGGGGGAGATATACAAGACGCTAACCATCTGAAGGAAGATACCCCCCAATCCTAGTCTCGTCAGGACCTGCTTCATGAACGTCCATTCAACAGAATCAAACACTTTTTCCATATCAAGGAACACAGCTACAGCCTGGATGTCTTGCCTTGTGTGTTGGATCGCCCAAATACTGTTCTCAAGTTGTAAGTCAAGTTTCTGCTAGGGACAGAACCTGCTTGCTCTGGTGTTACTAATATCTGGACCAGTGGGGCCAGCCAGGTCGCCAAGATCTTAACATATATCTTAGTGTCGACCTTCAGTAGCGATAGTGGTCGATACGACGAGCAATCAGTAAGCGGCTTATCTGGCTTCAGGATAGCAACGATTAACGCTTCCCTCATCGAGGGCGGCATAATGCCGTTGCCACACATCTCTTCGAACAGCGTAGCCAAGTGTGGGATACGCAGGTCTTTGAATTCTTTATAAAAGGCGACCATTAGGCCATCCACGCCTGGCACACTACCAGATTTCATCCCCGCTAGTGCTGTAGCTATTTCCTCTACCTCCAATGGGCACATGAGATATTCTCGATGTTCATTTGTATGCCAGGGTAGCTGAATGTGCATCATTTACTGATAAATCTTTATAGCGCACAAATAATGTGTGGAAATCGGGTTTCATTCGCACATCACTAAGTGAAGTGCCTTGATTTATTTTGATCCTATTTAAAATCTTTGCTTCCATCACACTTCAGAAATTACAAAAACAGTGCTTCCTTTGTGCTTTTTTAACTGCTGGTATATTTTGAAATAATTGTGCAATATTTTTACATATATTTAAATTGTATTGTGTTAGAAAAATGACATCCTACAGCTTTTCCTTTCACACTCCATGCACTCCTCATTTTGCACTCAGAGAAAGAAAAGTAAACCCCAATCTAAATTTCAGAAGAATAAACAGCAATTTGACAGAAGACATAACAGCCTGACATTTGACCTCTGGCTCGAATGCCCAGCAAATCTAACAAGACAAAATCTTAAGGCATCTTTATTTGTCATTCACTTTCTGAACTCTGGTATTCATTTCTGCAGGCTGCTGCAGGTGAAAAGGTGGTTTGTGTGCGTTTTTTAAAAAAAAACTCAAGCCCCCCTCCTCCCCCCACCGATCCGCCCCCACCCGCAGGCGCATCAGTGAAGCCCTCAGCCACAAACCAGACTGTAATTTGGCCCCCGAGAGAAATATTGTGAGTACCCATGCTGTAGAGGATGCAAGAAAAATGTGAACGACACACCAGACAAGTGGATTAAGGGGACTAGCTGAAATCTCCTAAATGTAAGCAAATTGTATCATTTTAGTAATTTCAGAAGATCGGGCTAATGCCATAGCAAAAAATTCATCAAACAGCACTTCAGTCTTCGACCTGACGGCCCAAAGCTTCGGAGCATGAATCCAAAGGAAGACAATGCGAAATCAGCACGGTGTGAGGGCCCGTTTGAGGGCCCGTTTGAGGGCCCGTTTATTTATCAATCTCATGCTGGAATGAACCTCAGCGTTATTACGACGAACTCTAGAGTGGGGTACCGTGCCATGTGAGACATACACTCAAAACCTAAAGACCTCTCTACATTACTGATCAGTTCACCCACATGTACATGTAATGTATGGTATAGATATACATTTATACAGTGTTTAGCCACGGGGAAGCGCTAAAACGCTTTGTGGAGAGGTGGGACGCTACCTGAATAGCACCAAGTGTTAGTAATTAGGGCATGCATATTACAGTTTGTTATGCTGTTTATCATACAGACGGCGTAGAAATGACTGACCTTGTAGACTGAAGTGGGAAAGCATTGCCCCGGAGAGCTCCCTAGACAA
The DNA here is from genome assembly GCF_964204655.1 of Triturus cristatus. Classification (NCBI taxonomy): domain Eukaryota; kingdom Metazoa; phylum Chordata; class Amphibia; order Caudata; family Salamandridae; genus Triturus; species Triturus cristatus. The sequence goes on from NC_140590.1 coordinate 1,353,708,572, forward strand.
TTTTTATACCACTTGTGCCTTAGAGATCCAAGTCAGCATGGACCCCACTTTGCATGATGGAGCCATTTTAGAGGCCTTTGATAAGCTGACCAAGCAAATAGCATCAAATTTAACTACTGAAAGCAGGGTAATATGCCCGAAAGTTAAAAGGTGGTTTGATGGCATGTGTTCGGTGGCCCATAGGGAGTTAATGCAGGCCCTAAAGCAAAACCTGGGGGATGTAGCATCAGTTAGGAGTTGTAGGAAGGCTTATAAGTTGGCAGTTTTGGAGAGGAAGAAACAGAGAAGAGCGCAGACTTGGGAGGCCCTTAGTTAAACCTGTGTCCTGGCCGATAGCTCTATACTTTGGTCTGTGATTAATAACCCTTTTTTCTCTAACATGCCAAATTCCAAAAGAGACTGCAGGATATCTGCAGAGCACTGGATCCAGTACTTTGGAAAGATTTATAGCGGCCCACATTTAGAAGAGTCTGAGGAACAAATAGTTACTGGCCTAGCTAGCACCCCCCTCCATTTTAGCATAGACAAGGTCTATAAAGTCATCAACTTGACATCTTGAGTCAAGGCTCCTGGCCCCGATGGGGTTCCTGTGGACCTATACAAGGCTGACCCCACAGTTTGGGCAAAGATTTTAGCTCATGTTTTTAGTGCAGCCTGCTCCTGCAGCTTTCCTTCTTCAGGGACAATGGCAGTTATTGTCCCTATTTTTAAAAAGGGTGCACAGGATGAACCCGCTATTATAGACCAATCTCGCTTTTAGACTCAGCCGCTAAAATTAAGGGAGTTTTACATCTGGCTTTTATGGACTTACATCAGCCTTTGATTGTGTAAATAGGACTAAGCTATGGCTGATGTTACGGGACATGGGCCTAAATATAGAATTGGTGGCTTTTTTACAAACTGCCCATGAAAATACTATGGCCTCGGTTAGATACAATTAAGATGGCAGTCTGACAGATTCTTGGGCAGTAAGGAGAGGGGTACAGCTGGAGTGTATCCTAACCCCCTTGCTGTTTACACTTTATATTAACAAATTGGAAGATTCCCTTATATCTAGTTGTAAAGACATCCCTAGGGCTGGCACTAAGATAATTCCTGCATTTTTGTAAGCTGATGACGCGGTCCTACTTGCCAGAACTGCAGTGGGTCTTCAACAACTTTTTAAAATGGTTTTATAGCTTTTATGGACTCATTAGATCTGACCACAACTTAAAAAACAAGCATTTACAATGCAATGGTCTCGGCATTGTTAAAGTTAGAGCTGTTGGCATTGCTCATGACCTTATTCTTGTTTTTGTTTTTAAAACATTTAAAGAAACAGCATTGTTATTTACAATGTTAATAGCTTAATCACTCTCCAATGCGAGACCTATTGCATTTGCACTCACACACAGAGCCACACACACACAGCCACCCACACACACAGAGCAACCCACACACAAAGAGCCACCCACAGAGCCACCTACACACAGTTACCCACACACAGACAGAGCCACCACGCATAGTGCCAGACACACAACCACACACACAGAGCCACATACACAGAGCCACACTCACAGAGCCACACATACACACATAGTGGCTTCCACAAACCTTCCAGCACCTGTGACGAGATTAGCAATAAATCATTTAACAGTGTTTAAGGCACGAGAAACCTAAAAAGGGTGCCAGGTAGTTGAAGCTCCCCCCACAGCCGAGCATCACAGCGAAGACCTGGTCTCTTGGTAACACCCACTAGGAGATATATGTCCCTTCCACTCTGGAACCATCACGCCCCACACCCCCTTTCCCGTCACACGTTCAAGGGTACCCCCTCGCCCGCCTGGCAACCGCATCCCATGGCCACCCCTTCCGTGCCCAGCTCATACATTCACAAAGCTTCCCCAGCTAGAGCCCTCCTACTACCCCTCCTTCCCTCCTCTCATTTTCACCTTCAAAAGATGGCGGGCAGGGAAGAAAAAAAATTCCCTCCCGTGAGCAACGCTCTTCTTCCTGCAGTTCTGGGAGCCATGCACGGAGAGCCTCCCCCCATCCCCGCCCCTACCGCCACGGCCTGCGCAGCCCCGGGAGCGGTGGAGACGGCGCAGTGGCGCCCAAGGATGCCCGCTTCGGGGGAGTGGAGAAGCCATGTATAAGCCAGGCTTGTCGTCCGCTCCGAAGCGCGCCCGGGCGGCGCTTTGTTACATTGTTGCGGCGCACAAAGGCTGCGCGGACACACATAGATTACTTGCACCCCCGGCCGCTCCCGCGCCTTGTGCCTCGCGCTCCCTCCAGTTGCTGTTCTTTTTTTTTTATCCTCGCCGAAGCAGCATAACAGACGCGCTCCTTCGAACACCAGAGCGCCTGCGTAGCACTGGCCCGAGCGCACGCTGGGAGCTGTAGTCCCATGGGTAGCGACGGCGTGATGCCACAGAATGTCTTCAAGTGCGAGGAGGACTACAAGCCCCAGGTTTCTCTATAACCGCTCGCCCCTTCCCTTCGCTGTTTGCCAGGAGGGCCTGGGAGCAGGAAGGGGATGGCGGTTAGTGTATTGGGGTTCTAGGCGCCATTAATCCAGGATGCCCAAAGCCTGTACTATGTTCAGTGCCCATGTACGCTCTGTGGTTTTACAGTGCTCAGCGTGGACGATATTTGAGGGCATACTTTAAAGCAGCAGAAGCAACTCGATTTTCACACATGGTTTCCAAACTTCTGCAGAGGTAAAACAGGACCGTTCTTAAAGCGGCAGTGCTGGCGTACCCTCAAGACCGTACTGAGATAATGTGACAACCCAAACAAGGCAGAGCAAAAGGCAAGCACAGCACTGCCTTTCTCCTAGGCAGAGCAGAAATGCCTCGGAGAAACGCAGTGGCGGTTTCGAATTCGGGGGCGTGTTTTCCTTTACTCTCCTCTTGCCATTGGCTGGAGGAGATAATTAGACTTCTTGAAAAAAACACGCCCCCGAATCCGAAAAGGACGGGGCCTAATCGGAATGACGGACCTCTTCTCCAATGGCTGGCCAGCATTCAAGAGGCCAGCCAATGGAGAACAGGGGAGAAGAGGGGCGGGTTCAAGCCCTTTTCTCCAAGTCATTAAATCTCGGATCGAGACTGCGCAAGCGCAGCCTTCGAGCCGAGACCTAAAAATCACATACCATGTCTATAGGCTCGCGAAAGGCTGCCAAGGCTAAGAATGTCTTTACTAAAGCGGCAAGGGCCACTTTGGATTTCGCTAAGAGATTGGGATCAAAACCCCTCCCCGCCCAGCTAAAGATTTAGAAAGAAAAATGAATTCTCATGGCCACGTAGGGGTGTGACGTTTGGGGCTACCGGGATGCGAAGGGTATCAAGGGGGCTGAAAACACATTTATGCGTAAAATCCTTGCAGCCCCGCCAACAACCCTGGCATTTATTTTAGACGAGGAACTGGGGGTGGGATACATCTCGGACCAGATTGTGGTGGCCCCATTGCTGCCCTTGGTCAGAACTTGGGCAAATTCGATCCCAAATCTAAATCAACTTATAATCACTGATTGCACTGTACGGGGGGGGGGGCTTTGCACATTCCCTGGCTAAACTATATGATGGAACAGACAATATGGCTTGGCTTCCCTGACTTGTACCCGAGCCCTGGGTCTTTGGGTCAAGTCGCAATCAGAGATATTAAACAGCAGCTTCTGGAAAAATGGCAGGGGCTCAGGGAAGAGACGGAGCTAGCCAAGCCCTCTGTGACTAGGTTTGCCACATTGAGTCTGAGCCAACAGATACAACCGTACCTGCTCTTTGTTAGCAAAGCAGATCATCGCTTTGTTCTGACTAGATTCCATTTGAATCTGGTCCCCTGGCTATTGGCATTTCCTCAAGGATACGCAAAACCTGGTACACCAAAGCCATGCCCATGTGACAACTTCTCAGAGCCAGACACCTTCCGTTTTATGTTTTTCTGTGATTACTATGACTTCTTTCGTAGAAAGTACATACTCCCATTGCTCAGACATTGTCAATTTGTCCAAGTCAGGCCTGCTTTGTTTTATTTGCAAATGTTATCTTCCCCCATGGTCTGCTTCGGGGTGGTGAGCTTTGTAACAGGGGCTATTAGACATAGAAAAAAGTTGTCGCTGTAGCAGCCAGCCAGTCTTTCCAGGCCGTGCTAAGGGCCTTTTTTATCCAACACTACGTGCACTTTATGATATAATATCTATAGCACCTGGTTTTATGTTTAGCACTGTTGCACTTTACGTGATGTATTCTTTGTGGTGTAATATAAGATCCTTGAAATAATCAACGCTGGTCGTTTTTTACCATCCTGTAAAGCTATTTTTAATTTATTTATGTGTCCCGATGTTTTATTCATAGAATGTACTCTGTTGAAATGTGTTTCCTCAAAAATTGTTTGCTTTTATGGCTCTTAGCTGCCGAATAAAGTACTTTTTGACTTGACTTGACTGACCTCACATTTAGGTTGTTATCATCTGACACATGCTGTCTTTAAATCCAGATTAGTAGTAGATCTTTATTGACTGATTAAAATCATTACAATTAGAGATTTGAAACCATATGCTCATTAATTCATACACAAAAGTTATAAAAGGAAAGCTATATGAAATACCATGAAAAATTTCATAAAACTCCCAGCAGTGTGGCTACGATAGTTATGATGCCTTGAGGGTAACATGCCATACTGGGATCATTGATACTGTGTATACACATCAAACAAAGTAAAGTTTTATATCAAATTCTATATAATAGCATGCCCTTTAGTGTGCTAATACCACATGATCACATTATTAAAATCCAATTCATAGATATAATAAAACAGGTAATGTATAATATGATAAACATATTAATGTCCTTAAAATGCTACGATCGTATAATACTATACTGCATTCTACCTCAATCTGGTGTAAAGTGGAAACTGTGCTGTAGAGTGTCTACGTGCTTTATGTTATACTCACTTATTATATAGTGAAATTGGTGCCTAAGTGCGTGCCATGCGAAGGGGGTTTTAAGTCCTGGTTCAACATGTTATCAGTTAAGCGAATAGATGTAACCAATCGGGTGGTTAGATGAGCTGATTGACCGGAAAGACAACATATGATAGCTTGACGGCAGGTACTCACCCCCTGGTTAATAAATGCAGGTTTCAAAAGAACTTGCCACTCTTTTAATAAGCATGGGCAAATGCACACCATGTGTAATAAGGTTTCATTTGAGGTGCCACAGAGACGGCACTATTTTTGTATCCATACAGGAGTTTCCTCCTTTGTTGGATATTTACCAAATCTTAGCTAGAGGAATTGGTCCCTAATAAATGGCTGAAGGTGTGTCAATAAATATGGCTGAGGCGCTATTTTTTTTTTTTAACGAAATGATGACGGACCAAGAATGCTTTTTCCCTGCAAGAGCCTCCCTTTCTAACAGAAGTGACTGAAAACTAGTAGAACGATTTAGTATCTCCTTAAGAGAGGTTTTGTTTATATCCAAGTGGCTAAAAGGGTGAAGATTAAAAGTATGAGGACTCACAGTTAAATAGTTTCTCCAGACGCTAGCGTAGTCATGTTTCATTAGCTCTTGCCAGCACTTTTTTGCTAAGGTACCGGATACAGAAGAATAGAAAAGATGTCAACTTTTTTAAAATGCAGATTGTCTCACTAGGGTTTCGCTTATCAAGACAAATTCCAGTCGTACATTAGCATGGCCAATATTTCTCGGAATATGAAAAATAGATTTGAACACTTTAATTTGCAAGATGTCCAAATGTTTTAAGTCTTTGCCTCGAAAGATTACTGTCCCATAGGACAAAGGAGAGATCAGCTTTACATTCATGGTTTTCAATAAGAACTCACAAATATGACATAGAAGCTTATTTCGCAGTGTTCTAAAAGCAAATATAAGAGTTGTAGCCTTTGCTCTTAAAGTAGTAAAATGTTTTTCAAAAGATACTCTATCGTCAAATGGAATTCCTAAATACTTAGAAGTTTTAACAGATTCGATCGCTGAACCATTTACTTTCCATTCTCTCATGCCAGGTTTGGATGGCCTATTGACATAATGTTGGTTTTATATTCATTTGTAGGCTATTAAGGATAATATAATCATTAAATGTCTCTATTAGGCGTTGTAAGCCGACTGGAGTATGACTAAGCAATATGGTGTCATCAGTGTATTGTAAGCATTTTATGTTGGTACCTGAGAAATTTGGCGAGTGAGAAGGAGTAGTTTCTTTTCTGTAACTCCAGTTCTGTAGTAGGGGTATCTCTGTTATAGTCATAATCTAGTGAATAGTCCCGCCCATGTGCGTGGACCCCGGAGCAATACAAAATAATCTCTAAAGGTGACAAATCATGCAGACCTGCATACACCTTTAAGAGAGAATTTAATTTAAAGACAGATAATGCAGCCTATACCCACAGGCTACACTGTCCAGTACTTCAACTAGAATTCCACCAACATCCACAAACAGCACTGCCTGTCCAGCTTTTCTCCACATAGGAAAAAACCCTGCCTCTACCAGCAAAAGCCTCTGGAATGATAGAGAGGAAGGAGTGGGCAGACAAGCCCCATAGGCTGCCATTATGTGGCTTAAAACAGGATACTGTGCCTTTAAGAAAACTTACCAGATTTCCAGAACTTTCCCCAGTATCCCAGAATGCCCAGCAGGTCCCATTTACTTTCAGTTCTTTTTGAAGGCGTAGCACGCCAGACCTGTAGCATTCTACATATGAATAAGTATCTCTCCACCGGGGAGGAGGGCGGGCGCTTATGACTATAACAGAGATACCCCTACTACAGAACTGGAGTTACAGAAAAGAAACTACTCCTTCTGTAGTAGGGGATCTCTGTGTATAGTCATAATCTAGTGAATAGAATGGCAAGCCCATCCCCACACAACAAAAGCGGTGGAGAACACACAAGACACTACCACTACTGTGCGAACAAATTTCGCAGCGAAGCCTGCCCAACCTGAGCATCTGCCCTGGCATCCGTGTCCAGACAGTAATGCGCAGCAAAGGTATGGACCGACTTCCAAGTGGCCGCCTTGCAGATTTCCGCAATCGGAACATTACGCAGCAAAGCCGGCGTGGCAGCTTTGCCCCTGGTGGAATGAGCCTTAGGTTTACCCCCTAAGGTCTTATTAGCCTTTTGATAACACAATTGTATGCAGGACACAATCCACCGAGAAATGGACTGCTTAGAGGTCGCAAGACCAGTCCTGACTGAGCCATAATTAACAAACAATTGGTCAGACCTACGAATATCCTTGGTCTTATCCAGATAAAATTTCAACACCCTCCGAACATCCAGGGAATGGAGAGACCTTTCCGCTGGCGAAGAGGGATTCTGAAAGAACGTAGGTAAAGTTATAGTCTGGTTGACATGAAAGTCAGAGATAACCTTAGGAAGAAATTTAGGGTGAGTACGCATCACAACCTTAGCAGCATGAAATACAGTATAAGGTTCTTGACAACATAATGCCTGAAGTTCACTCAACCTGCGGCCGATGTAATGGCCACTAGGAACGCCGCCTTCCAGGATAGGTGCTGCAATGAAGCCTTGTGAATGGGTTCAAAAGGCTCCTTCATCAGTCTGGACAGCACCACATTCAAGTCCCAGGAAGGCGAGGGAAGTCTGACAGGAGGAAACACTTTCTTCAAGCCTTCCAAAAAATCCTTGACCACAGGGATCTGAAAGAAGGAAGTCTGTGAAGGGCATTTCCTGTAAGCAGTCAAAGCAGCCAGATGAACCTTAATGGAATGGAAATTAATGCCAGACTGCGCCAGATGTAACAGGTACGGAAGGATGACATCTTCCTTACATGTCGTCGGATCAAAGTTCTTGGACTTACACCAGATACAGAACCTCTTCCACTTGTAAGCATAGGATGTCCTAGTGGAAGGTCGTTTAAACTCCTTCAGTATGTCCATACAATCGTCTGGTAGATTCAGATGGCCATATTGCACTATTTCAGGAGCCATGCCGCCAAACTCAAAGACGAGAGGTTGGGGTGCACCATCCGCCCCCCGAACTTCGTGAGAAGGTCCGGCCTGCACGGCAACCGCATGTGAGGAAGGAGAGACCGGTGAAGTAGGTCCGTGAACCACCACTGCCTGGGCCACTCCGGGGCGATCAGGATCATCCGCGCCCTGGACTGGGACAGCTTGATGAGCACTGCCGGAATCAGGGGAATGGGTGGAAAAGCGTACAGAAAGCTGTTCGACCAATCGATCCATAGCGCATTCCCCAGCGTCCCCCGCTGGTAGTACCTGGATGCGAAGTCTCGGCATTTGCTGTTTTCGGTGGAGGCGAACAGATCTACGTCTGGAGTCCCCCACCTTGCGAAGACTTCTCCTAGTACTTTGTCGTTTATGACCCATTCGTGGTTTTCCTGAATCAGCCTGCTCAAGGCGTCCGCCTGAGCATTCTGCACCCCTGGCAGATGCGTGGCCGTAATCGTCAGTCCTCGGGCCAGCAGCCAGCGCCAGATCGCCTGCGCCTCCTGCGACAGAGTGCGCGATCTTAACCCCCCCTGCTTGTTGAGGTAATACATCGTGGTTGTATTGTCCGTCTGTATCAGCAGCGAGTTGGTCTGGAAGGACGGAAGGAAAGCCTTCAGTGCCAGGAAGACAGATCTGAGTTCCAGGAAATTGATGTGGTACGTCGATTCCAAAGCAGACCACTTTCCTTGAATCTGCAAGTCCCCGGAATGCGCTCCCCAGCCCTGGAGAGACGCATCCGTCACGACACTCGTCGTGGGAATGTCCTTGTGGAAGGGAACGCCCTTGAGGAGGTTTTCCGCCGAACACCACCACTTCAGAGACTGAAGAGCATGCAGCGACAGTCGTATCTTGTCGTCCCAAGAGCCTGTCCTCTGATCCCACTGATCCTCCAAGCACTCCTGCAGTGGTCTCATGTGTAGCCAGGCGTGAGGAAGATACAGGAGGCCATCGATCCCAGTAGATTAGACACCTTCCTCACTGTCGTCGATGGAGCAGTCCTGAGGTCCTGAGCCTTCCGAAGGAGTGATAACCGTCTCTCCTCCGAAGGAGACACGCTTGCTGACCGCGTATCGATGGAGGCTCCCAGGTACTGTATGCACTGGACCGGAGTTGGGACCGATTTGGACATGTTGACGTGTAACCCCAGCTTGTGCAAGAGAGCGCACGTCCATCGGAAGTGAGCTTGCGCTTCCGAGAAGGATGAAGCCTTGATCAGCCAATCGTCCAGATACGGGTAGACAAACACCTTGTTCCTTCGCAGATGTGCCGCCACCACCGCCATACACTTCGAGAAGGTCCTGGGCGCAGACTTTAGCCCGAATGGCAGTACTGTGTATTGATAGTGATTGGCGCCGACTTGGAATCGCAGGAACTTCCTGTGCTTCCGTGCTATGGGCACATGGAAGTACGCATCCTGTAGATCTATGGCACAGAGCCAGTCTCCCCGTTGCAGCTGAGGGTAAATCTGATGCAACGATAGCATGCGAAACTTCTCTCTGCGAATCAATTTGTTTGCCTGTCGCAAATCCAGAATGGGCCTGAACTCGTTCTTGTCCTTCTTGCGAACGAGGAAGAACCGAGAGTACAGACCTCTTCCCCTTTGAGACAGAGGTACCTCTTCTACCGCCTTCTTTCTCAACAAGATGTCTGCCTCCGCCTGGAGCTCTCTCAGCTGGAACCGAGAGCTGACCGGCGGAATCGCTGGAGGCGGGCTGAGAAACCGAAGACTGTATCCATTGCAAACAATATTCAGCACCCACTTGTCCTCAGTAATTTTTCTCCTCTCTGCCGGAAAAAGTTGAATGCTTCCCCCCACTGGAGTGGGTAACGGTTGAGGGGGAAGTAGCCGCTCAGGGCCGAGACCCGGCCGGGCCCTTGGTAGTGGTAGTCGCCTGCTGGCCTCCTCTACCCCTCTGGCGCTTCTGGAAGGGCTTCCGGAACTGCTGCTGTTGGTGCTGCTGCTGTCCCGAACCCTGCCCACGCCCTCTGCCCGAAGACCCGAACCGCCGCTGGAACGGGCGCTTCTTCTTCTTCTCGGCCTTCTCCAACCCGACGGCCGTCAGGGTTTCCGCCTCCGCCTTCATGCGGGCCATCTCATCATCCGCATGTTTCCCGAACAGGGTTTCCCCCGAAAAGGGCAGGTTGGCCACTCTGTGCTGCGCCTCTGGTTTGAGGGACGTCAGGCGCAGCCACGAATGCCGCCTCTGATGGACGCCATGACAGTAGGCGTGGGCGGCCAACAAGGATACATCCGCCGCCGCGCCGATCACCTGATTAGAAACCAGCATGCCTTCGCGCACTGTTTCCAAGAAGTCCTCCTTCCTGTCCCGGGGCAGCAGGTCGGCATACTGCTGCAGGGACTCCCACAGGGCCCGGTCGTAACGGCCCAACAAAGCCCCTGCACTCGCCGCCTTCATGGTGGTGGTGGCGGTCCCACACACCTTCCTGCCCGCAGAATCCAGCCAGCGGCTCTCTTTGACAGGCGGAACCGTCGATGAAGGGGCGGTCGCATGTTGTTTCCTCGCCGCCGTCACGATGACCGAATCTGGCTTCGGGTCCACCCTCAAAAAGGTAGGGTCCGACTCCGGGGCCCTATACTTTTTCATGAGCCTGCAGGGGGCGGCCTTCGTCACCGCGGGAGTGAGGAACAGCTCCAACGCGGGTTCCACCAGTCCTGGTACAAGGGGCAGTAGAGGGCGAGACAGATGTTTCTTATGAAGTGTCTCGAATATCACGGACGTCGTGGGTGTTGGAACCGTCACCGTGATACCCAACTTCGCTGCCCCTCTCAACAGCACCTCTTGGAAAGAGACCAAATCGTCCACCGGAGACACCCTAGTCCCCGGCGAGTCCGACAGCGTCGGGGAAAAATCTCTGGTCGAGGATCGCGTGTGCGACCTGGACCTGTGCCTCCTACGGCGTCGTCCTGAGTCCGACGATGACCGTCCATGGCTCCGTGATCTTCTCCTCCTGAGAGAGCGGGAGCGCGACCTCTTCGGCTTCGGTCTGCCCGCCAGTCTAGCCGGTCCCGGCGACCGTGGGCGTCGTGGCTTCGGAGTCCCCTGCGGCGGAGTCGGGTACCTCGGAAGGGAAACCGACCGCGGGGGAACAGCCGGCAGTCCCAATGGAGTGCGTGGCAACGACCGAGGTGGGGGCGGCGGAGGCAGTGGCCGCGGATGTGGAGGCGGTGGTGGAGGCGGTGGAGGCGGTGGAGGTGGTGGTGGTGGCGGCAGTGGTGTTGGCGGAGGTGGTGGAGGCGGAGTCGGAGGTGGAGGAGGCGGTGGCGTAGGCATCCGAGGAGGCGTATACACCACAGAGTACACCGATCCCGATGACTCTCTCTTCCTCGACGTCGATCTTCTCCTTGACGTCGATCTTCGCCTCGATGTCGATCTTCGCCTTGACGGCGACCTTCGCCTCGACGGCGACCTCCGTCTCGACGGCGATCTGTGCCTCGACGGCGATCTGCGCCTCGACGTCGATCGGTGCCTCGACGGCGATCTGCGCCTCGACGGCGATCTTCTTGACCTCGAGCGTCTCGACGTCGATCTTCTCTTCGACGGCGACGTCGACCGTCTCCTCTTCACCGACGGCGAACGGCGATCTCCCCCCGACAGCGAGCGCCGACGCCGGGTCCGATCTCGACGCCGACCACTGGAAGGCGCCGTAGACGGCGTCGTCGCCGAAGACGCCGATGTAGTCGACGGCGGCCTATTCAGGTCCCTCGACGTCGACCGCCGACGCCGCTTCTCCCCAGAGCCCTGGGGAGACGGCGAACAGATGGTGGTCATCCTCCTCGAAGCCGCCGTCGACGCCCTCGACGTCGACGGGGAGTGGGAACGCTTACTGGTCTTCCTGCCCCTGGGGAGCCCCCCAGAGGCCTCAGTATGGGCCAAATCAGCCCCTCCAGACCCACCTGGTGCCTTCAGCCTTCTCTCCTCCAGGATTTGAAGCCTGATTTTCATTCTGTCCCTCAGGGTCCTGGCAGAGAACGAGTGGCAGATATCACAGCCTTCAGGCACGTGGGACTGGGGAAGGCAACCTATACACACCTCGTGTGGATCAGTTTTAGCCTTCTTTCTACCACATTCCGGGCACTTGTCGAACAAGCCAGGCATGTTGACAGTACCAGCCACTAAGCACTTGAAAAAGTGACAAAAATTGACAAAAAACTACAATAAACCCTTGAAAAGGGGAGAGCTCAATGCTCCAGGGTCCTGCTAGCAGGAGCCGGAAAAAAGAACTGAAAGTAAATGGGACCTGCTGGGCATTCTGGGATACTGGGGAAAGTTCTGGAAATCTGGAAAGTTTTCTTAAAGGCACAGTATCCTGTTTTAAGCCACATAATGGCAGCCTATGGGGCTTGTCTGTCCACTCCTTCCTCTCTATCATTCCAGAGGCTTTTGCTGGTAGAGGCAGGGTTTTTTCCTATGTGGAGAAAAGCTGGACAGGCAGTGCTGTTTGTGGATGTTGGTGGAATTCTAGTTGAAGTACTGGACAGTGTAGCCTGTGGGTATAGGCTGCATTATCTGTCTTTAAATTAAATTCTCTCTTAAAGGTGTATGCAGGTCTGCATGATTTGTCACCTTTAGAGATTATTTTTTATTGCTCCGGGGTCCACGCACATGGGCGGGACTATTCACTAGATTATGACTATACACAGAGATCCCCTACTACAGAATTAACTTTTTGTAAATGAAAGGGTAGGTCTGCCATAAATAAATAAGAAAGACATGGAGCTAATACAGACCTTTTTTTCAAACCACTAAAAGTTTCAAAACATTGTGTTGCTCATCTACCGTCACCCAGCTTTACCCAAACCCAAGTATTTGTGTATAACAATATAAATCATGTATGATGATTTCTTCGGAACACCCCATGCTGCCAATTTTGTCCAGAGTAGCTTGCGCGGAACAGAGTCAAAGGCAGCTTGCAGTCTACAAAAACAGATATATAACTTTTGGCCTTTGTATCTTGCCTTTTCTGCTATCAATGTGAGGGACAATAAGTTTGCAATTGTTGATTTGCCTCTTCGAAATCCAGATTGGTTAATTGGGATTATATTTGATAATGTGGCCCACTCTTCCAGATCCTTAGCAGGTATGTTGCGAAGGCTTTAGCATCCACGTCTGAGCCACTTTTATAGATAAGTTAAACAATGCTCCCTTGCAAGGATTCTGGAACCATTTTAGTAGTTACTATATCTTTGAATAGGGGAGTTACAATTCTTGCCCATAGGTCTATATTGGCTTTAAAAATAGCATTAGGAATGCCATTGGAGCCAAGCGCTCCCTTTACTCTAATCCCACCTATTATTGTTTTCAAAATTTCCTCATGTATATATTTAATTATTAATACATTTTAATCATGGGGTATTTCTTTCACATTTTTCCCACAATTTAGGTCGATTACGTTGGCTGATGTAGTCCACTGCAGATTATTACACATGTCTTTTTCTGGTAAGGCCAAATACAACTGCAAATTAAGACTTCCCATCCTGATTCAGGAATATTTGCACTATTGACCCGCATGCTCCCATGATCCAAGTAATTGATTATTCTCCAGAACGCTTTTGGATTGCTGGTTTTACAGGTGTGGTGCAGCTTTGCCCATATTTCCTCAAAGTGGGCGCTTTTAGCCTTTAAGATCTCCTGTTAGTATGTTCTTCTCAACCATTGCAATGAGAGTAAATTAGAGGATTTGACAGAACAATTTGGTTGCTTATATATTGCCCTTGTTGCTTTATTGAGAGCTTTCTTCTGTAAATACAACCTGTGCGAGTACCATCTATTGTGCGTTGGCCTAATATAATGGCCACTGGATGAAATATTAATTGGAAAATGTTCTATTAATAATGAACACAAACGGGGCCATATTTCCACCATGGATTTTCCTAATCATGATTTACAGGTTGTCAAGTTAATTTCTTTCTCTGCAAAAGCCATAATCTCAAGCTGTTTGGATGACTGGCAAGTCAGTCTTTTAAATTGTAAGTGGTTGGCATTTGCTAGAGATTTCATGACTTTGGATGGTATAAAACTGCTAATGAAAACCTTCTAACTTGTGGATTATGATCGCTTTCCACATGAGGGCCGACATGGTACCCACCAATTCCAGTTGCTAAATCCTTTGAAATGGTAGTGTAATCAATTATTGAATTTTGTATTGCGTTTTTATCGGTATGGTACCCTTTCTGCATTATGCAGATGACCATCATGCAGCAGCATTAGATTACATTTATGCAACTGGGTGCAGCATATCTAAGCTTGAATTTGCTGTAATATTCCCAAGGACCATATGTATGTTAAAATCACCTGAAATAAACTAGTTGCTGCATGTTGAGGTGACAACATTTTAATTACTTCCCAGAATATTGAAAGTTGAGTTATTTTAGTCGATCTATTTGTACTCATGTATACATTTATAAATATGTTCGGAGGTTGTGTATACATTTTGATGCATAATAGCCATGTTACTTCAAAGTCAGTTACCTGTAGTTTGATATTTCTAACCAATGAAACTTAAATTGGGCGGCCACCTTTAGCTCGTCCACATGTAGATGTACGAGTTGCAGAGGTGGAATGCTCTTGAAAACCAATAATGTCTGTGGTTTCAGTTTTCCAAGTTTCCTGTAGCATTAAAATTTCAAAGTTCTGCAAGAAAGCTATAGTATCTCGGTCTCCCAACAACCTGGACAGGCCATGGACATTCCAGGAGCATATGCTGATTGTTTTATTTGGACCTGCCAGCCGGTTTGCCCTTCAGTCAATCCTTAAGGATCTTTCCTTGGCGAGAGTTGAGGGTAGCCAACCCCAATCATCCATTAGGCCATTGTTGATCTGTGTTTGTTTGCAAATATGCAATCCCAAAGTGGAACTTGCAATTGTAGTACCTGAGGATAAAACTGTGTTAAATAGTGGATCAATTGTTCCTTTTAACACATTGACATTCCCTCTCTGATTTCTCGTAATTTTAGGGTTTGACTCGTCCAGCATCACCGAAGCTGATCTAGGGATCAATATAGTCGGATAGCATTCAATCTAGATTACGATTTGGTGCCATTCAATGTATTTCAGAAGCAAGCCATATATAACCTGAAGCTGCACCTAATCTGTAGCATCTACATTGCACCCATTTCACATCTGCAGATGAAGGAACGCAAGATGCAAGCAGCCCAGAACAGGACCGGCTTTAGCGCTGGTAGCGCCCGGTGAGACAATCTTCTTTGGTGCCCCCCAAACGCCCTTCTTTTCCATAGATTCCCGCACTACCACCCTCCTACAGGGCCCAGTCCCTCCCTTACATGTTCCATTTGTTTTCTATGGCTACTCATACCAGTTTAGGGTGTCAGAGCATTTACATCACACACATATTATACAGAGACAGTGAATCATGTGTAAGTAAATCACTCTATAGGAAATGTTACATAAGATAATGGGGATTACAAGGTGTAGGAATCCTATGACATCCATACTTGTAGGCAGTATATATTAAGAGTGTTTGGTCTGGAGAAGGACAAACTCTGGATTTAAAATGTACCACATTGGTTGGGGTTGGCTTTACTAAACAAATTGTATTAATACCCAAACTAATCCTTTTAAGCAACATTATGATAATAAAAGACTGGGGAAGAACACAAGGGTCCAATCCCATTTCTTGTAGGTTGCATACTTTGATAACAGTTAATGGGTTACTGTGCTGTATTAGGATTGGAATTAGGATATGAAAATCGAATAACAAAAGGATCTCTGTGACAAAAGCAGAAACCTAATGAGCTATCGCCATAAAATACAGGTCTGTAATCTGCATGTTCTTTGCAGCAGGCATATTTACCCTCTGCACTTCTTTTTTGAGTCAGAACTTCCCCCAGACAAAACACAAAACACGATCTCTCTCTAGCAATAACATTATTCAGAAGAGTAATCTTGATATTGTTGTTGTTGTCTGAAAACTGGGACACACAAAGAACTCTGCAGCGGGTACTTTTAAACTCGTAAGTTTTATCTAATCACAGCACCCCAGAGGTCCGTGCCAGGTGCGGCTGCACCGGTCACAACGCCCTGGAGTCGACCATGGCTCAGAATATACCCAGCTCATTCGGTGACTGACTGGTTCCTTTCTGCCCACACTACAGCACGTTTTTTAAATGGACAGGTGCTGGTACGTACTGAGAACAGGCACTTTGATTTGAAAGCCAGAGCACCCGTACTTCCCAACTGAGGTACAATACTTTTAATGGGAGAGTACCAGTACCTCACAGCTTACATAGGTGTCAGCATACTAGCTCTGGGCAATATGTACAAGATACATGTGATGATACTAGGCCTCTTTTTAGAAATTTATAAAAATTTAAAGTTGGTGGGACAACTTTAAATCTTCATACGGCAGAGTTTGAAGGCCCTGCAAAGCTTCTTTCTGGCTGAGACATGGCAGTTTTTTTACAATCCATTTGCTAGCCTCACAGCAGCATTTCCTACTTTTTTATAATCTTAGGTTGAGGTTGATGGTACTGTCTGCATAGTGCTTTAGAGTAATTAAAGTTAGAGGTGGCCACTGAGGACAGTGCAAATGTCCTGAATTGCTTAAGGATAAAAATAATGGTATAGCCTAATTTCTGAATAAATATATAGTTCTTTTTGACTATCTAATGTATGTAAGAAACCTAAGATTAAGTTTTATCTAGTGTTAACACTTACGTTTTGGCTTTTCCTTTGATGGTGATCACTCCATTAGAGATCACCTAGGTTTTCCAGGTTATGCGTGTGCTTTGAATACCTTCCTACCTAACCAAACTCTGGCAAAGCCATTAGGCGTTAGCTGGCCTGGGCTTGATGTGCTAACACTTGCAGTGTTTGTGAACGGAGCAACAGCAGTCAGATAAGGCTACAGTTGCAAAGTAATATTTCATGCAGTTCAATGCAAGTACTTGAGTGAAGATGAAAAGATACACCTAACAAATCCAAAGGATTAGGTTAGAGATGAACACTCCAGAGGGCTGAGAGAAAACATGTGGCTGGAATTCTCATGCCAAAGTGGCTACTGTATACTGTATGTAAGAGCCTTTGCTGTCAAAACCCACACCTAAAAAAGCCTTAAAGTGGTGCAGTGTGATTGCCTATCCATGTTCATGTGCAAATGTGTGTTAAGATGCTGCAGCAACAATTTTTATATTCGACCATTCCATGATGGCAGATGCTTAACTTGGAGTGGTCAATGAAAAAACATAAGGTGCCCCCATTGAAGAGAAAGTTGTGTCCTAGTGCGATTGGAAGGGGTGGAGGAAGCAATGGGCAAGCTTAAGGGGGACCACGCATAGAGCGTTGAGGGAATGAGGATAAACAGGGGAGACAGCAATCAAATACTACGAAAAAATGAATGTGTCCGTCTGTAACGCAACTGGTGCTCATGTAAAGCACTCTGATACCTTTGGGTCTAGTTTACACTATATAAAACTACAAAGAAAAATGAACAAAACACATGCCTTTGCTTGTTAGCCTGTGGAAGCAGCTGTGAAAAACCAACCCAATTAAGGCATTGAGAGACATGTCATAGTCGACGTGGAAGCATAGCTTTTAACTTTGGCAGGCAGAAAGACTGAGATTATGACAAACAAAGTCAGCTAAAGATGCAACACTGGACCAGTGGTTAGTGTCAGAAATAATAAGCACGGCTTTGTGGCTATGGTGCTGTAAGTAGTTGTTATATGTTTAGTCCTTCACTATTCTTAAATCTCTGTGCTCAAACAAGGAGCTGTCTTGGAAAAGATGAATGTACACTTGGGTGTCACAGGCAAATGTTGGGCCCACATGTGTTTAAAAATAATGAAAAACATTGCAAGACATATATTAAACATTTCTGGTAACTGAGTGGAACCCTAAGGGTTACCTCTGGGCGGTATGGCTCCCGGAGGTAGGAAGATGCCAAGGGTCACCTTTGGTGTGGGCTGCTGAAGAAAGAAATGAAACCAGCTGCGGTTGGCTTGGTCCGTGTGCACCAGTGTGAACAACCTCTCGCAACAGATTGGGTGGCTGCACACAGTTCCAGAGAGACTATAAAGCTGAGAGTCTAAGAAGGGGGCCAGTTCAGTTATCCGTTGACTGCCCCCTCCCATAAACAGCACACCTAAACAAAATATTTAGCATCAACTGAATCCAGATCCAGAAGGAGATTCTCACTCTTGATTTATGGGTACCAAAGAGGGAAAGAACAAAGTTGATCAAACACCGCTTGAGAACTGAAAAATCCTCAGCTTCCCTTGAAGGGTCCTTTCTTAAAATAATTTATATCGCCGAATACTGACAAATTAGCTTAGACTTTGGTCAATAATACAAGGTACCTCGTTTTAACTAATGCGCCCAAAACAGTTAGAAAGGAGCAAGCAGATGTTCTTTGAGATAAAAGTCTTGCATGCCCAGAAGACAAGGTGGGACAGAGGTTTGGGTTAGGCCCAGGCTAGAAGTCTGCTGGTAGGACAAGTGTAGCCTACAGCCATCTTTCAACAGATTGTTGGGCAATAATAGGTTGCAGAAACTGCAGTTTCTCGAATTTCCATTAAAGGAATCCACTAGACTGCAAACTCTACCTCTAACATGAAGGTACATTTCGCACAGAAGAACAACTCTAAGGTGTACTCGCCCTCCACTTCTTCAGGAAAGATCTGGGGTCTTTTCAGGAAACAGCTATTTTATGATTAACATCTGCCTGTTTGCAATTTAGTCCTTCATTGCTGTTTTAGTCTGTTGAAATAACGTTATTGTATAGTTTCGATATATTCGCCTCTTTTCTCTTTCTGCCTCTCAAAGGTAGCAGGTTGAGAAATTAGCTGTCCAACCCACAGGAAGGAAGATATGGCAGTTAGTCACATTGAACAACTGTGAGCTTGTGTTAGTGGCCACGTTTCTGTTAGTGACACTAGACATTGCATGCTCTCTATTTTTCCTGTCACAGCCTTTTTTAATCCATTTTACAATATTGGCACACTATCGCTGTGCACGCCCTTTTAAGAAATATTCTGTATTTTGTATTTATACAACATCTGTCTATTTATGCACAAAGGCAGAATGTCTGAATGCAAAATAGATCTAACACTTCTATTTTTGTGAAATGTCCTGGTTTTTCGCTTTAAAAATCTGGTCACCCTACCGCAGCGTGATGACGAGTTTGAGTATCCAGCTGGGGGTTCACTGACCATTTACCCCTTCTGGAGATCGACAAGATGAGCAGCAATTTCTTAGGCAATCAACAATGGTATCTAATCTGAGGAGCTCAAGAGAACCCAGCCGTGCTAGGGACAATGGTCCCACCAGAAACGCTGATATAAAGCGGGGTGTGGTCCGAGGGAGAGGGGGTGCAAGGGGCGGAGGCTTCCAAGTCTACACCTGCTCCAGCTGGAATGCAGGGCACCGGGTGCACCCCTTCCAGGCACCACTCCATGCCAAGCATAGTCCACTCACGGTGCCCCAAATTTGTAGACACAATCCATGAAAACAGAGGGCCCTGACTATTGACCCCACAGGGGCGATATGGGGGTAAGGGGGGCCACAGAGCAGCCTTTGACCCTCACTCTGCGGCACAAGGGAAAAAATGAATTGCGCTATTCAATGAAACGCCCAAACTAAAAGGAGAATCAACCAAAATTAGCCCGACAAGAAGAATCCAGATAAGAAGGCGGGGTCGAGATCAGCCAAAGATAGGTATCTGATGCCACAAGGGAGGGCCACGTAGCACACCATGTTGCAGGAACGGGGAGATGCACAAACATAAAAACGCATTTCCGAAGCACGTTGGAAGCACTAGCAACACCAAATGGCAACAAATTTCCACGTAGAAGTAGCAAAAATGTAGACTGAAAAATACAACTCACAATAAGCGCAACTGGGGGTAATATCAAAACAGGTATCCCCAAGCAGGAAAATAGTCTTGAGAAGGGACTGCACTACAACTTCGCTTTCATGCTCACATCGGGCGAGGCGGATTTTGGAAATAACTGTGACGCCCATGGTGCCTTTAGCAAAGCCGATCCTATCCCTTCCTGAACTCATAGGACCACTTCACAACATACCTAACATCGACCTGACCACCCAGAGGCAAAATGTTGGAAAAGGACAGGAAACACAGTAGTAGAATAGGGGGGAGGGAGGCATGTGCTAAACAACCTATATAATTAAGATCTGTCTCAGTAATAAAATATTTATATTTATCACCCTTACTCCCCTAATAACTGAAAGATGCACCTAACAGGGGTCACCTTCCGATACCTCACCAGATTCCGACTAGTAGGTTGATGAGATCATACCCCTGTGGTAAAATATAGGTTCCACAAAACCACTGAGAACGGAGCATATGTAACTAAGCTGAATTAACAGTCAACAAAGTTATTTCAAAGACAGATAGCCACAAAGACAGCGAAGGGAACCAAAGTTGACTTGTCATTAACATCCCACGGCCAAAGGAACCAAAGGAAAAAGATCGTTACTTAACTTGCACAAGTAAAAGGAGGAAAAACCCACGGGCCCTAAGCAAGGGGTCTGCTTAACACCCATGGCCATCGTGGAGGAGGGAGAAGTGCAAGGGTGCGCCATACCAGCATGCAGTCGAGCCAAGATCCAACGAACAAGGTAGACCCATACAGGGTAGTTGTAAACATAACACAATATGACACAGGCCCAACAGCTCTATACATCCTAACTGAACCCACAGATATTCAAACGAGCTGGACAGGATGCGTAGGAAGGGCCACATAGAGTAAGATATCACATGGCCACAAGATTTCCAGAAGAAAAGATTTTTGGAGGTGGCAAAACCCCCAAGTCAGTGCGCAAAAACGTCCGCTCCAGCGTCCAACTGTGGACTGAGAGTGGCTCTTAGTGTAATCGAGGCGGTCTTCTTAAACAACAAATGGTCTCCCGACATGGAATTTCTATGTAGGAACGTCCAGCTCACGGAAAAAAGGGGAATGAGTCACATGAGGGAGGATTGAAAGTGTGACCACCCTTTGTCAAGAAATTTGGGACACCGAGGTGGTTGGATACCCTTGGTTAGAAGGGAAAGGACAACCCCTGATTGTACGGAAACTTACATTGTATTTCTTATGTTTCAGGGGAAAAGGAATGCTTCCGATGGGCATGAATGCAAACTGCAGAGTGATATTATATATCCCCGATATGCAATGGAGCACCTCCACGCAGATTAATTTCTACTAGCAGCGTTGCAAGTACGCCTACACTTAGCTTGTTCCTGGATGGAGAGGACTGTGTTCCCTGGTCACCTTGCACACCCCGAACCTGGTCATTGCTGGAGAAGAGCTATCAGACTTGTTCCAGTACCCGTTAAGAAAAAAAGACAACCTTGCTGCACCAAGCTTGTGAAAGGAGAGCTACAGACTATTTTGGATGGGCACAATCCAAAGACATCCCAGAAGAATTTAGTCTGTTCACGGAAGCACAGCTTGGGGCAGGGGGAGTCGACACTCTTCTTCATCCTGAAGCAAAAGCTAATGACGGCTGGTTACAAATAACCCTGTGGGAGTGTCTCAAAATGATAAACAGCACTGAACTCGACCTCAATTCTATCAAATTAGAAATGCGAGCAATCCACCTCATGGTAATGAAGCACTGATATGTATTGGACTTGATGACTGCAATGGAGGGAGGGGTCTGTGCCAAGATCTTGAGCGGCTTGCTGCACGTTCTTTCCAGGGAATGACATTGACAATGGAACTCTTGACGCTTGCCTTCCAAGCACTGCACAATCTACAGAGAGACATGCATGAAAAGGGAGGTGCCCCTTAGCAGGAGTGGTTTTCGAGTTGGTTCTCCTGGATCTCACGATGGATATCCGGTTTATGTAAATCACTGTTGAGAGTTATCATTATATTGCTATTGGTATGTGGGGTTATACAATTGGGGATCACCTGCTGTAAAAATGCAGTCCTCAGTTAGATAGTGTAGCTTAAGAATCAACTGGAGGGGGAATGTTAATATGGAAAGCAATGCATTTATCGATAAAAATAGAATCTCGTCCTAATTAACAGAATCGCCCGTTGTGAACTCCACATCAAACTCGACTAGCAAATAAGCAGTCAAGCAAGCCCTGCGACTAAGGCACCGGTCCAGGTGGGAGGTGCGTAGCTAACACTCGGGCAGAAAACTTTTGATCAATCCCACAGATTGGCGCAGTGACATTACAATGGTCAAGGGAGATTGCCACAATAAAGCACACATGGCCGGATGGGGTAAGCGCACTCCTAAAAACACCATAAAAAGTCAGATGCCACATGAGCTAGGAACACAGAGCTAATCAGGACCTAGCACACGCAGTGATAATGCCCTTCCCATGCCGGACATCTGGACAAGGTAACCATTGGCCACACAGTGTCCATGTGAGGGCGACACCCACCTGTGGTAACCATTTAGGCAGTGAATTTATGACTCCAAAGGCTGCAACCAACATTCCTCACCATATATGTTACACCAGAAACATTTATAACCCATCATGTTTTGTATTAAAGAAGAAAACAGACTGACTGCAGAGCTTGCGCCTGTAACTGTTTTCCCGGTGCAATGTTTAATTAAAAAAACTGTCCCTGTTTTGCCAAACGCCACTTGTCTTCTGTTTTTATGGGATTTCTAACTCAATCAACACCTCCAAGACAGAACTGAGTACCATCACTTCACCAGAACCCCATGCTCATTCTAACTTCTTGAATATCCCCTAATGAAACAAAAGGAGGAGGTTACAGATGCTCTCTTATATTTCTAACACACATCCCCTCGCCAAACTGTAGAATAGCCTTTCACCACTAATTCACACACACAGAAAAGTTATGGAGAGTGCCCGCATGGTACTAGGTATGTTTCGTTCTTATTCATAAAGTTTTATTGTATGTTGTCTGAATTTCCATATCGATTAGATTCAAAGGCAAACTGATGAATATGTACCTTTACCTGGCATGATATTAGAAAAACCTACTCAATACTTTCTATTCATCCTAATTTTGAGATTCAAAAAATCCAGACCTGAAATTCACAAACCAACTTCTGGATGTTACCTGATCTTTCGGCCCACAGCCAGTGAAAACCAGTTGAACTGAGTTGGCCTGACACTGGTTAAAGCCTTGAAGTTGGTTAAACACATGATAAATTTCCTTTTAAGCACTGCACTGATGACCTTAACCAATGAATTTCCAGGTGTCTTTTCAGATATACTTTGTGTTTGTTTCCCCTACAAATGTGTGTTATTTTGTGTAACTCATATTGCCAAGTGGTGCTTACAGGTGCTTACACAGCAGCAAGGAAACCCTGATGCCACGATAAGATTTAGAGCACAGACGCAACAGTGTGAATTTGAAGGAAGGCAGGAGATCCAAAAAAGATGATGTAGCATGGAGAGTCAGTTTTTGACTTAGTGGTGATGCAGCACATAGAGAGCCTTGGTGGCGAGTTGCACATAGGGGTGAGAGAAATATTTCCTTCGCATATATTTCCCAAAATGCACTTGGCCAGTTTTGTGTTAGAAAATCGAATTTGAGGGCATAACTTGCATAGAAATGTAACATGAGATTCATTTGATCAGAAAATGTCTTGTGGCTACAGCACACTACAGATTCATAGTTCCTGTGAGATATTTTCTACTCAAACCAGTCTCCTGAATTAATAAAAAATGTAAAGCCCTATATTTATATTTGAGGTTACAATTGCATAATACAAATATTGCCCAGTTCTAGTTTTACATTCATGATCTGGAGCAGGCAGGGTAGCAAGGGAGGAAATGATTTTGGCCTCTAAGGGCAGGGAGAAGGAGCTAGGTAAAGTCAATGTGGCCACATCTCCTCTTCACTCCTGGTAAATACGGGCACAAGAAAGCAAATCAACACTAGGGTATATTTTGTTGGCTCGTTGACCTAGAAGAGTAAAAGAAAAAGCACCTTTCATACTCATATATAAAAATAGTATGAGGTTGCCCATTCTGACAAGAACCATTCAACGCTGCTTTACAAAGTGATGTGATGTCATAAAGGATAACTGTAAACCTAAGTAGGTTTGGGATTCTCTTCCTCTCAAACAAAGTTTTCCCCCCCCCCCCCCAGAGTTTTATACAGTGCGAACTTGACTCGAAGGTATCAGAGCGCTTTACACGAGCAACAGTTGCGTTAAACAAGGACACATTCATTTTTTTTTGTTAGGCACAGGGAGATTAAGTGATTTGCCCAGAATCACAGGATGTTAGCTTCAATGCCGAGACTCGAACCCTGTTTCCCAGATTTTAGATCGACCGCCCTAGCCGCTTAAGTTTCTCGCTCTAAAGTTGAAAAGCTATTAAACTAAACATGTTTGTGTAGCTCTGACAGACCAAGAAAAAGGCGCTGGCCTTTCCCGTACCTCAAAATGAAAAGGAATATAGGATTGCTTGTTTTACGTTGCGCTAAATTATCTGCCCAGAGTAGGCTAGGGCAACTTTCCTTCTCAACATTAAAGGCCTGGCTTGGAAGTCTCAAATCTGAAAATAGTTCAAGAATAGCTAGAAAGAGAGGCCTCATACAACAATGAGCTTGTGGCCTTACAGAAAAGCAAGTATCCATATATTTTTTCCTCTTCTATCCCTTCACGATCCTGCTCAATTCAAATAACTGACTAACATATCCACCACTCAAATTTCTATCATATTTCACAATACTAGTTTACCACTAATTCTTTATGGGTTGTGGAGTAGCATGCTACACGCCGAAAAAGTGTTTCGACACCTTGTATGGGGTAGTAAGCGCTATATAAATGCATTTACAATACAATACTTCTAAGCATCCTTCAGAACTTCCAAGCTGTTAAGAGAGATCCCCTCCAGGAACCTGGAGTGAGGTTAGAGAGAACAGGGTATTGTGTATACCTGAAGCACATCTGTGCCTAGGCCAGTGTGTAACACAGCCTTGCTTGTAGTCTCCTCACAGGGGAATATTAAGTCAGGAGATCGTGCATCCAGCCATGTCTTTTTATAGAATAGGAATAATGCTTTTCTCACAAACAGGATAAAGGATGAAAGTTCTCTAACAAAAAGTAGCAGAAACACCTCCTAGTCTTTCAGTACTTTGTGGTGCCTATAACTATGCATGTAATAAAGGCCATTGCCTAAGCTCAGAGTGGTAGGCAATCTCTCTGTGACCCACAGCCGAAAGAAAAACACTAGTCTCTCTGGTCAATAACCCAAGAAAATAATTGTGCCTGCCTACCCATGATGGTATTTGCAAAGCGTAGGTCGATTAAAAGCAAGTGACAGAACTGTTGTGCATTGTGGCCACCATTATATTACCCTCGACATTTTTATAGCTAGAACATCACTCACAGTGTTTTCTGTGCTAACCTAGTTCCTCCAGTTTCTCCTAGGTGTAAGTCCGCATGGTAATTCTGATTATCCGTCCTTCTCGAGCGATTCAAATCCTGGCTTCGGGCCCTAGAGATGGACCTGTTGTTTTAGAACACAGGAAAAAACAGGGCATCGCTCTGATCTTGGGTCCTGCTTATGACAAAACACTTCTCTGGTGTGGTTCGGGAAAAGGATAATAATTAATTCAGTCTTCAGACCGGAAGCTGCTTGCTTCTGGCTAGGAAGACAAGCGCGTCATAGCTTAGACAGAGGAAAAGGACGAACTGCATTCTTGGATAAATCCTTCTGGTGGCCTGATAGGTAGTACGTAACCACCAATATTAGTACCACAAAGCAGGGATGTAGACCTGAGTTTTAAAATGAAGCTTGTAGAAAGGAGCTGGCAACATACAAGAGTATTTCTTCACTGACAAATCAGTAAGCTGTGCCATGCTGGCAGCGAACAGCACACACTAATCAGTCAGTATGGTAGAGAAATGGCATACCTTTTACAGATTTTCTTTTTCAGGTTGTTTTCAAATAGTTCCAAGTTCCCAACACTGGAAAGCCAGGAGTCTGGATCCTTGGTGAGTATTTCGTAGGAGACGTCTTTAGTCCTTAAACAGGATGGAAAGGGGGAAGACCATACGCCTAATAGGACATCTCACCAACACAAACTGCTGTTTCCTTAGCTCCATGGCTTGAAATCCTACTAGTAGCAATAAATATATGGACTTATTTGATTTATAGGAGGCAAATCTAACTACAAAGGGACGGAGCTCTGAAAAATAAAGGTAGATTGCAAGATATGTGGCCTTGCTGTTTGATTATCTACTTATCGAATCCCTTTATTTCCATTCTTATAGCCCTTTGATCTGTAGGTGCCACTGGAGATTTTAAGGAGGTGGGGCTATAGGCTGTGTTGCAAAATAATTTACTATCTCTTAAAGATAATGCAGGCTGGCAGGGAGAGCCAGCTGAACTAGCTCTCACAGTGGGTGTGAGCC
The DNA here is from genome assembly GCF_964204655.1 of Triturus cristatus. Taxonomy (NCBI): domain Eukaryota; kingdom Metazoa; phylum Chordata; class Amphibia; order Caudata; family Salamandridae; genus Triturus; species Triturus cristatus. Next base: position 1,353,734,909 of record NC_140590.1, read on the forward strand.
TAGTGAATATCTGGAGACCCACGACTAAGTGGTCTTCTGCTTGGAATATGCTTTTCAGAAGGGCGAGGTGGGATTCCAACACTCTTGCCAGGAGGGCACTGCCTCCATCTAGGTACAAAGGACAGAGAAGGTGGAAAACCAGATGGAATGTATTATTAGGTCAGAGAAACGGAAGCTTTGGAAATAAAACCAGATTAAGGTACGGAAGCATGGTCTAGGAGAGGGTATGCTGAGTAGGAGATGACAATGCTTAAAAGGAAGCAGACCGTGCATGGATGAACATCTGACACTGTCCAGCTCAACATTTTGACAACCAATTCACTGAGCATCTCTCCCAGTGAACCTCATCAGAAAGACACTGTCCTGCTATTATATACCTCCTTCCATTCATTGTCTTTCCTCCCCTTCTTTGGCTTAAACTCCTAGAAAGTCTAGGCCAGAACCACCCTCCTCCCAACACATATCAATCCCAAACCTCAGGCAAAAACTGATAATTAAAAGCAGGTTGTTTCATGGGAAATATTACTACTGTCCTGTGAGTTAGAGTGGGTTCACACCAGAGCTACAGCACAAATGTTGAGCACTTTGTACACCACATAGTATCAGGTACTTTTCGTTTGCATACGAAATACTATACACAAGCTGAATTGATAATCACATCATGCCTTCAACATTACATGTCATAGATTTGCATAATAAATACCTGTGATGCTGTCCGTGCCGATTCAGAAGAACGCAAGCTTGTCTGGCTGGTTAATTTTTTTTCTAAAGAGTCTATTTTTTCATAAGTCCTCTTTTGTCTAATTATATCCTGATGAGTTGATAAATCGCTATTGTAGGTTGGCCTGTTTTCCCCTCCAGCCCTATATAAAGACCTGCTGCTCGCCGTAATATCGTCCCTTGATCCACGAGCCAGATCCTTTTTCAGAGGATCGCCTTGGAAGCGGACCCTTATACTATCGGACTGCATTGTATTTTCCAATGTATCAGCATCAAGGCTCGTTTTGCTCCCTCTGCAAGTATTAGATCTTCCAACCACCACACGCATTTCTGCTATTAATTTCTCATTTAAAGCATTGAGTTCACTACTGCTGCCAACTGAGCCAGGTCTCATTTGACCAACCCCCTGCCGACGCCCCTTCCTTTTTCTCAGGCTTGGAGAAGGGCCAGTTGAGTAGCCAGAATCTTGCTGACTTATGACTGTCGGATAATCTTGGGTCGGCAGGCTATTCTGTCGACTGTGGTGGGCTTCAATATTTTTCAATACATTAGCCTCTAAGACTCTCCAAGAATTCTTGAAACTGTCCTTGGAAATGAGTGGGCCAGGGGATTGCTTAGCAGGGGACTCCCCTGACCCACTGAATGAGATGGATGGCTTTGAAGACTGATCCACATTGACCATATGCTTGATGTACTCCCGTCCTGCAGGGCTGTAGTCTGTGGCAGAGGGGTTTCGCTTGTGCTTACTGAAGCTTTGCTGGTGTAGGCTCGGGTGCTGCAACAACTTTGTAGGAACAAGCTGCTTTCGCAAACTGTTATCTGGAGACATCTGTGGGGATGTTCCACTTATGCTGCTGTTCTCAATGTCCATCTCCACTGGAGGCTCATCATAGATTGGGGACTCCAAAGAGGGCTCATCGTAGATGGGTGGTGAGGAGGCATACCTGGGCGAAGAAGGCCGTGATGTCCCCGGAGTTCTTTGAGGTGTTGAATAGTTAGAGCCATTCGTAAGCACTAAACAAAATCCACCATTGTCTGTCTTTTTAATCTGCATAAGGGGCTTGTCTGTTGGAGAAGCAGGTATTGGGGCATCTGCCGATGGCTGGACACATGAGGCTGCCTTACTTACAAGTGGTTTCTGGTTGCTTCCTTGTTGGGCATTTTGTTGCTGTAGAGAATTGCTGGAAGCACTTGGGGCATGCTTCAAGGAGTTTACTTTGACCAACATGGCTGACATGGTTCCTGGTACAGGCTGCCATCTGTTCGGAGTTTCCCTGTGGGAGAAAAAACAGGATGTTTTTTTATCTGCACAAAATGAACAAGAAAAGTAATCTTAACATGAAGACAACAACCCTCTTTATTCTGCTAAATGTTATATTAAGCTAGTTCTGCATGCGGATTCTAAAATAAGTATAATAACTTGAAACTCTGCTGTTCGTGGTATACGAATGACCAGGAAGCACAACGTTGGTAATGGAAGCGGAAATAGCATATTGTCTGCCAAAGTATGATAGTACTAAACATTAAAAAAAAAAGGCGGAATTGTGTTTTTCTATTGCAGTCTAAAAACAAACAATGCAATCAGAAGCTCTCATGTCATAACCCCATCACTCAAGAAGTACCACTTCCAAACTCAAGATGGACTATGAAACGTGTAATCTGTATAAGGTTTTAAGGTTAATAAACTGCAGTGACATTTTAAACAGGTTAATAAAAATCCTATGATAGATTGTCAACTTTAATGGTTAAACTTTTAGACAATATCTCTTTAACAGCTCAGAAAGACACACTTCTCCCTCATGTCAATGCAGAACTCTCCTGGAACAAACTCTTCACCAATGCAATGGTAAACAATCCTCCTCTACATTAATGCATGAGGTTTGAACCTAAATACTCTTAGCCAGATGTGCTTTCTCTGGGTTGTTTCTCTGCTCATCTACCTGCTAGCTGTGTCTGCTGTGTTGAGGGGTGACTTGAGGCAGGTGTTGGAGGTTTTATCCACTAGTACCACTATCTTCGCTCTCTTCTTGCACTTCTCTGGGAGATGCTGCATGAGTTCTCATATTTTGTCCCACTATTGCTGGCCATAGCAGTTGAGGAGGGCGTTTGAGTTTGTGATTATCCACTGAGAAGCCACATCTCTTATCTTTCTGACTACCAACTCCTTCTGCTTACTCTCCTTGTCCAATAGAGGCTCAGTAGATGTGGGGGCATTACCTCACTTTCTTGGTGTTGTGACAAACGCTGAATCAGTAGCCGCAGTCCCCTTGAGGTAGCTGGGGACTTGGGAGGATGGTTTGTATTATTTCGCAACACGTGGCGTCACAGCCTTCGAGGTGGCTGGCTCTCAAGAGACCTACTTATTTTGGTTGAGAATGATCATCAGAATGGGGAAGTACAAGTTCTTTTCTTGTGAAGGTATCATTGTTTTGAGAAAAAAGCATGATTCTACCTGCTCTTTCTCGAGGTGCACTCAGTAGGTGTCCGGCGCCCTTATAACAACTGTGCTGTTCATTACCAGGTCATGTAGTTGTGAAGGTCTCAAGGGATACGTGTTGACGCTATCCTCTGGGAAGTTGGTGTCAAGGTCTTGCCAGTCTTCCTCTTGTGGCTCCTGTTCTCTGAAGACAGTGATGTCTTTGTAGTCGAAAAACTCTTCCTGCTTTTCCTTGTGAGGCCCTGGCATCAAGGGTTGCTCAATGTCAGCCTGTTCTTCCTCTACTGCCGTGGGATCTATAAAATTCTTTAGCGAATTGTCAAAGTCTTTCCTTGGAGAAGTGCCGCCATTTTGGCCCCGAGACAGTGCTTTTTTTGTTTGACAATAAGTGCCCATTGGTCACCGACAGTTGTGGGCACAGCCTTCCTTTTTGGAGTAAGTGGGTCCTTTGCTTAAGGCTCTTTCTCCTTTGGCTGGTCTGCTCAGTAATGGTGTTGACAAGAGCAGAAAGAGAACTAAGGAGGAGGAGCCTACGCGTTGTAATGAGGAGGCAGTGAGGAGAGCCACGTTAGGAGAGTTGTGGCGGCTGGGAGATCGGCATTTTTCAGCATTTTCAATAAAGCGGAGGTGAAGCGACGTAGTGGAGCTGATGATTGTGGGTTGCGGAGGGCAGCGAACAGTGGATGAGCTAGGTGAGTGCAAGGGGTTGCTCTCCACCACCTGCTCCGCCTCTAGAGCAGCCATTTCCCCCTTTTTTTCCCACACCTGCCACACATCTATACTGCTGAGGCCTGCTGGTCTTATTTCATCACCCAGCCAGAAACAATAGCCACAATCACCCTAAGGCCTTCTCGAGCTCCTCCTGGCACCGTGACACTGTGTCTTGTCATTGAGCAGCCCATGCCAGCCTGTTTGTTTTTACAAGGAGTAGCTTGAGTTGGTGCGCCTGGAGTGTTTGAAGGGGTTCCGCACCACAGTTTGCACAGTTGCCTGAGAAGAGGCAATATGCTACCTCCCGACGAGTGTCCCAGCCTTCGACCACCAAACTCCATAAACTCCATTAAGTATCAGCACACCTGTGCTCCTCCCCAGTCGCAAAAGGACGTAAGTGGGGATTTAAGAGACAGTCAGGGGTGAGTGAGATGGTGAGACAGTGACCTAGCAAGCGTGTGCCCCCCTCACCACCCTGTAAGATGCAAGTGACATTGGGGGGGATGCGGCACTCCACAGGTCTGGTGGCCCAGAGAACATAACAAAAGCTAAATCAAAGGCCCCCAAATAACCAACAACCAATACTATAGACTACCACCTTGGGGGGGTGCAACAGTCAAGCGTGCTTGTGCCCCTCCCCTGAGGAGACAAGTGACACCCATGTGGGGTGAGGCAGCGCTTATAGGCTTGGAAACCCAGAGATATATAAAAAAAAAGCCAAAGATCAAAGGCCCCAATTCACTGCAGACAAAGGGAGTGTGCACCCATCACTTAGAACAGCACCTTACTTAACATCCTTGCGCAGTGCGAGCAGGATGAGGTCGGGCAAAATGAGGGGATAGGCCACAGGAGCCAACAAAAGGAAGCGGGAGCCAAAGATAGGGGGCAGCAGCAAAAAGAAGATTCAGAGGTGCAACAGCAGAAAGCCCCTCACTAGACATTTGCGACCCAGGTACTGAAAACGACAATGATGTACCATGGAGTCCTGGGAGTCCCTCTAACGAAGAAATCCTGGAAATCCAGGAAACCAGTCAGAACTTCAGACGACCTAATGGTTCAACTGCGCTGGTTAAAGCGAAAAAGATAACAGACATTTTTCAAATCCTGAGAACTGGCGAGGTTTCTGCTATAGCAGACGTAGTTGGCGTGAGTGGCGTAGCCTGCTGAAGAGAGTGATCGTGCCGTCAACCCAAGAGCATTTAGCCACACGGCATTTGGCACCATAACTGATGGAAGAAACGTGGCTGCAAGAGCAAAGATATCTCAAATTCCCTTGTCATCCAGTGAAGCAGTTCCCTGTAAATGTGGAGGGATGACCAGGCGGTAAACTGAGGTAGCAACCTCTGGGCAAACAGCAAAGAAGGATTTTAATGGAAATTGCTCCAGCCCTACTAGGCAAGTCGGCAGGTCCAGGGGTGCGCCAGAACAAGTGAGTTGAGGCAAGCATCAGCTGAATACAAAGACTAAAGGCATACAGGATGTCCTAAATCACAACATCATCTTGAAACTGATAACTGCATTACCAAGCCTGACACGTGGAATTAAACGACATCCTCTCCATCAAGTTCCTACCAGCCAGAGAATAACAGGTCTCAGAACTTACATTCATTACGTTTACCTCATTGCTCCTCATAGCACAGGTCTGAGAGAGTAAGAACTTGCTGAAGTCTTAGGGAATAGAAACAATACTGTTTCAGGGAGACCGTTATCCTATCCCGTTGATGGAGCAACAGCATCATGGCACTGAGCCAGCATCTGTTCTTAGAGGCACAATGAGGGGGAGGGTCATCCACCTGAGGTCAAACCCTCAAGCCTCGTAATCCATCACACTGTCTGAATAAGCAGAGAGGGACCATCCGTGGAACAACGAACGACAATAAGGAGGCTGGAGGCACAGGACGGCTGGAGCTGGCTGCCATCAGCTCTTCTTTTCTTTTCATAAAAAGCCCCTTAGCCTACAGGGGATTTTTATAAAAAGAAAAGAAGAGATAAGGTAAGAAAATTCTGATGAAAACTGGAAAAGGAGTCTGTGCCATAAATGATAATATTCTCTAATTGCACATTTTATATAATGAATCAAATAAATGTTGGGTGCTGATCATCTTTTCTAAGGATAGTGATTTATTAAGCACTTCTGATGGACTACAGAATCAGGCAAACAGCCAACCTACAGCATGGCTCCCGCCAGACCACTGCTACAACAAAGTCAGCTGATCATCGCAGGGGTTGCGAAGCATAAATGTATTGGCTGGACGCATATATTAGGAAATATCAGGAGCTTTAGGCGGTGCTTGAAGGAAGAAAAAAACGCATGGTCATACCAATGTGAGAAATTATATGAATTCAGAGCTGTTTCATAATTTTTCATTTACTCTAAAAAAGTAAAGTACTTTCTCTTAATTGTTGCTCGAGTGTTTTCCTCCTCACCCTTGCTAATTACTTAATTGGTATTAAGGGCTGGATTGGTCCTTTATCCCACATGCACTTCCTTGGGGGAGCTGGCGTGGGGGGGATTTGAAGCCAATGGAGGCCGCTTTTTAGACTCATAGCTGCTGCCACTGTCACACCCCCCCCCCCCCCCCCCCGACGAAGGGGTAGAGGTAGGGAGAGAGAGGGAGCGAGAGAAAGACAAACAGAAAAGAGCACAAGGAGAGCTGATCTGAACATTTCTGTCAAGGCTGTGGTAGGTTCATAGCTTGTTCCTGGTGGTATATCTGCCATACAATATTCTATTTCGCCTGTAGACTAGACTTGTTTAGTTCTTCCAAGTGATCCTAATGTATCTGTGAATATCATTTATTTCCAAAATACATCTCAAGCTTTCATTTTGTTTAGAATTCAATGCTTACCGGTTTCCTGTTTTGAACGAATATTCATATATTTCCCCGCTCACACATTTTAAAAGAAGATGAGGCGCAGCACAGTGAAAAACATTTGATACAGTTAAAAAAATTCTCTAAACGCTTGGTAAAACACGCCGGACACATTTTTATTACAAACATGAATGACCACATGAAATCATGGTCACGTGGAACTTATTTTTAGAAATATTGAGGCCTGTAAGGAAATAATCCAGAGTATTTCGGTCCCATAAAACAAGGGTAGTGATTGTTCCCTTTCAACAATAAAGTTTTCAGTGACTTCACAGTGTCCTTTTGTTCCTCGAGAAAAGTGCAATTAGCAAGGGGCGGAGGCTGAGTTCCCTGAAAGACAGCACATTTCACAGTTAGGAAAGCGAGACAAATCTCAGCAACAAAGAAGCATCAGAAAACTACAGGGTAAAATTATACCTTATGTGGTGCAGTTTTGAAGGGCAGCAGGCTGAGGGCTGCAAGCATGCCAGTCCTCAGCTTGGGCTACTCCATCGTGGTTATCAACAACGGGCCCTATTCCTTCGTAGGCAACCACAGATACCTTCCCCATTACAGCTTGCCCCTTCATTGCACTTCCCGTTGGCCCTACAAAGACATGGCTGCCAAAGATGGCAATACATACCTCATAATGACCCAGCACCTAGCCATATTCAAGCATGCACATTGGCTATGTTGCTGTACATCATAATTTTCATCCCGCATGCAATGATAAGGCAACAGGGCCACCTGCAGCTGTCTTACAATGGCTGCATGTAGCTGGCACTACCAGGTAATGGCCTTCACAGGAGACGTAACCGTAGCGATCATCACCTGCTGCTTATGTGTCCCATACTCATTATGCCTGGTCCAAGGTGTTCAACTGTATAGAAGGATTTAGGAGCACATCCTTAACATTATAGCTGTCCACACATAGCAATACATTATCAACCTCACCAGGAGCTGCTCATACTCATCATATCTCCTAACCATTTTCTAACACAACTTCCAAGCAATTGGTCATACACCATCACAACCTCTCTTGGCTGGTCATAACCCATCTTGGGCAACTGCAGTCAGCTTTACCTAATTATAGCCCTGAGGGAAGGCACTCAACAAAGAAGAAACCTTGCCACCCAACCCGAGGCGGCGGGCACAATAACAGAAAACACAAACACACACCAAGGAGTCACAAAATGCCTTCCCAATAGCTCAAGAGGATCCGAATGGGTAAGCTCCCAAGAACCACCGGAAAGCACTATGAGCACCAGAAGGCAAGCTGAACCAGACCTACCCACATCACCCCTCCCAGGAAAGGTGGAAAACAACATCAGGGCTTGGTCCGGCGCCCCTCCAGGGGACTGGGACACCAGGGAACTTCAAAACACTTGCCTGAGGCAACATTTCTAAGACCAAGCAGTGGACTACTTAGCCTAACCAGGATGGTCACAAACAACACGGCAGGAAACACCACTTGTCAAAGGGACCCGGGTAAAGCATTACCCTCCAACGTATACACTACTGAGGGGGCCAAAATATATGGGAGTGGGCAAACCGGGCCTGGGATGAACAACTCAGGTTGCTCACGCTCAGCAGACCCTCAAAGGGTCCAGCATCTATCCGGACAACACAAAGCGGGCAGGACTCAAAAGATAACAGCCACCGCAGGGCACAAAGCGCCACCTTGTTTCATCCAAAATATTGCTCACAGGGGCAAAAATACATCCTAAACCGAGGGAACCTACTGAAGCTCATGAGGCAAATTCCCTCGCTAGCAGGGATCTCCTCAACGGAAATAGAATCGGCCCACTTCATCAGCCCTGGCCCGGGGCACCATAGCGACTCAACCACGGTCTTCTGGAATTCATCAAAGACTGCAAAAAAAAATAATGGATGAGAGCAAACAGTTTATGGGCTAGGGGATTCTTGTAGAAAACCATCTTGATTCAGGATACCCACAACCGTTTTATACGGATTAAGAGCAATCCGCCCGAAAAACTAACATCCTTATCCACACCACACTCTGTCCTTAGGAACACAATCGGTACCTCCTCCAAACGGAATCACCAAGGAAAAGAGGATGACCAGACCACCCACCCACTGGATCAACCAGGGATGGAGTTCACCTGGGACAAATGGTGTTGGGTGGCAGGCATAATTAATCAACGGCCACCAACATATTCAGCCAAGGTCCTGAGGACCGAAACAAACCAGGCGGCCCCTAACTTAAGGGTATGCTCCTGGAACATATATGGCCTGAGGGCCAAAATCAATGAATCCGATACAATTAGCTACTTTAACACATTCTCCATACTAGCGCTCCATGAGACTTGGGCATCAGAACCAATACCAATCACGGGATTCACTCATGCCATCACCTCAGCCACTAGAGATGCCAAATTCAGGCGCTGGAAAGGGAGCCATGGGGTCTTTATATCAACACCATTAAAGATAACGTGCAAGATAGAAATCACACACCAAGACTGGCTGCAAATACTGCACCTATCAATACCAGTCAAGGTGAAGGAACAACACATAATGCTGATTAATCTCTATATGGTGCCAAAACAAACGCCTGCATGGAGTTATCAACAAAGCTGACTTACCATATCATACAACCAAAGGGAGAACATCCAAGCATCCCCCTGATAGTGACAGGGGACTTCAATACTACCTTGTAAGGCCAAACTAATAGCAGCGACATACTAGAGGCCCAGGAACAGGCGTGGGCTATCCTAACACAAACCCAGGTTATCACAGGAAGAAAAGATCGCCTGGGCCTGTTCCTGCTTGGGAAAGTAGAGCACCTGGGGATACGTGCTCTCAACGGTCAAACCAACAAAAGTGACATACCCCAGCACTCGTTTCATTCTCGATCAGGGAGTTCACTAATAGACCAAACCTTGGTGTCACTCTCACTACTACACCTGGTGACCACATATAAATTGTGTCCAAGGTCCGAAAGTGACCACCTACCTCAGGAGATGGACCTGTCCATGATCCCAACAGAAAACAAAAAGACAACTGAAGTAGCCGCGACCACTCATTCAACTGTACTCGAAAGCATCAAATGATCATCCAAAACAATTGAGCATTTGAGACAGGAGGGAACCAAGCACCAGCTAAGAGCCGAACAGTCCCAAGGCACAATAACTGACAAATGGGTAGAATTCACAAGCACCATCCCAAAGGAGTTCTCCACTCACTCTGCCACAACCGACACAAGTCTGCAAAACTCAAAAACCCTAAAGCGGAAAGCGAATAAAGCCCTCAGAGCACTCAGAAGGAACCTCTTAAACAAATCAAACATCGCCACCCTGAAGGATACAAAGTAGAACCTCAGGTGTGCTATTTGGGAAACCAAAAGGGAAAAGTGCGATTCATTCTGGGTAAAACTTAATTGGGACCTCAAACACAACAATCTAAGCAACTTCTGGAACATGGGAAACGTCTTAAAAAACCCTATATTGATTACCAGGCTGCCTTCGATCAGGTAGATCAGAACAAATTATGGGTGAAACAAAAGAAATGGAAAATCTCTCCCCACCTCCTGAAAGCAATACAAACATTATACTGCAATACCTGGGTCAGGATTAAACTAGTCAATGGAGGAAACCGGTCAAGGGCCATACCCACAACATGAAGGCTCAAACAGGTTGTGTGCTAGAGCCATGCTTTTCAATTTATTATTAGCAGACCTCCCACCATTACTCGCCTCTATCAACTGGCACGCCCCCAAACTAGGGATAATCCATCTACCCAATCAACTATACGCAGACCACCTAGTGCTGCTCGGCAGAACACGAGTGGGGATGAAGTACCTAATGAAGGCCACCGAGGAATACACGGACACAAATGGGATGAAAATAAATAGCAAAAAAGCTAAAGGAATATGCTACTTACCGGTATGCATCTGTTCTTGGCATGTAGAGCTGCAGAGTTGTACACTTAGCATAGATCGCCATCTGGTGTTGGGCCCGGATGTTTGCAGTTTGTTTTTGTTCTTTGGACAGTCTTTGGAAGTCACGAGTTCGGTGACTCCTCCTTCGGTCCGTACTGCGCATGGGCTTCGGCTCCATCCTCAGATTGTTTTTCGCCAGCAGGGAAATGATGGAGCGTAGTAATAACAGTGAGAAACCCATGTGTGTTGTATCTAAATAAGATGGACTGGAACGGATACAGGTAGCCGGGGAGGCGGGTGGGCGTGTACAACTCTGCAGCTCTACATGCCAAGAACAGATGCATACTGGTAAGTAGCATATTCCGTTCGAGGCATATGAGCTGCAGATTGTACACTTAGCATAGATTATATAGCAGTACCCAACCTTAGCGGTGACCACCGGTATCCGTTGCAGCGGTTTGAAAAAGTGTCTTTAGTACAGCCTGGCCCACACTAGCTTGCTGCTTGGAATGCACATCTACACAGTAATGTTTTGTGAAGGTGTGCGGTGTTGACCATGTGGCTGCTTTGCAGATGTCATCTAAGGGTATGTTCCCTAGAAAAGCCATAGAAGCCCCTAACTTTCTAGTAGAGTGGGCTTTATGTGGAACAGATAATGTTCTTTTTGCCTTTTGATAGCAAATTTGTATACACTTTACAATCCACCTAGCTATCCCTGATTTAGAGATGGGGTTGCCTTTATGTGGTGGAGAGAAGGAAACGAACAATTGTTTAGTCTTCCTGAAGGGTTGCGTTCTTTGTATGTAGTACAGCAAAGCCCTTTTAACATCGAGTGTGTGTAAGGCCCTCTCTGCAACAGATTGAGGTTGCGAGAAAAAGACAGGTAATTCCACCGATTGATTGAGATGGAAGGGGGAAATGACCTTGGGCAGAAACTTCGGATTTGTACGAAGTATGACCTTGCTGTGATGTATTTGTAGGAAGGGTTCCTGTATAGTGAACGCTTGTATTTCACCAACCCTTCTAAGGGAAGTGATAGCTACGAGGAAAGCTGTTTTCCAGGTGAGGAACTGTAGCTCACATTTATGCATTGGTTCGAAGGGTGGACCCATTAGCCGTGTAAGAACTACATTTAGATTCCATACAGGGGAAGGTGGTGCCCTGGGAGGAATTACTCGTTTAAGGCCTTCCATAAAGGCTTTAATAGCGGGCACTCTGAACAGTGATAAATGCTGTCTGTTTTGTAGATAAGCAGCGATCGCTGCTAGGTGTAGGCGTATGGATGAATATGCCAGGTTACACCTGTGAAGATGGAGCAGATAGCATATGATGTGCTGTATGGATGCATCTAAAGGGTTGATTGTATTGTTACGGCAGTAAATTACAAATCTTTTCCACTTTGCGGCATAGCATTCTCTAGTGGTAGGACGTCTGGCTTCCATGATGATGTTCATGCAATGAGGGGGAAGGTTAAGGTATCCAAATTCTAAGATTTCAGGAGCCAGATCGCAAGGTTGAGCTGAGCTGAGCTGGGTCCGGGTGCCTGATTTCTCCATGGTTCTGGGTTAGGAGGCATGGGGACAGGTGCAGTTTTTGATGTGGTACCACCGATAGCTGTAGTAGTGTGGTGTACCACGGCTGCCTGGCCCATGTTGGGGCTACCAGAATGAGTGTGAGGGAGTGCTGCTGTAGCTTTCTTACCACTAATGGAATTAGCGGGAGAGGTGGAAAGGCGTATGCAAATCTGCCTGACCAGTTCATCCATATCGCATTGCCCTTGGACAATGGGTGTGGGTATCTGGCGGCGAAGCTTGGGCATTTTTTGTTTTCGTGGGTGGCGAAGAGGTCTATCTGAGGATGCCCCCACTGTTGGAAGAATGGGTGAAGAACTTGTGGATGCAGTTCCCATTCGTGTAGTTGTTGCGTTTGTCTGCTGAGCAGATCTGCCTGGAACGTGCTGTGCCAGGAGAAAGATGTTTTGGGGAATTGCCCATCTCCATATGCTCTGGGCTAAGCGGGAGAGCTGGGGAGAGTGTGTCCCCCCCTGTTTTTGGATATAATACATTGCAGTCATGTTGTCTGTGCGAATGAGGACTGCTTTGCCCGAAATCTGTTTTTGAAAAGATTTTAGGGCTAGAAAGATCGCCAAGAGCTCCAGATGGTTGATGTGGAGCGATTTTTGCTGTGGCGTCCATAGACCTTGCATGGTGAGGTGTAAGAGGTGCGCTCCCCAGCCAGATAGCGATGCGTCCGCTGTTAGAATCACCTGAGGAACCGGGTCCAGGAATGGCCGCCCTTTGGAAAGGTTTGTGGTGTTCCACCACTGCAGAGAGTGATGGGTGCGGCCGTCCACCAACACCAGATCCGTCAGCTGACCCTGGGCCTGGTTCCACTGTTGTGCTAGGCACTCTTGAAGTGGACGCATGTGAAGTCTTGCATGGGGCACTATGAAAATGCAAGACGCCATCATTCCTATGAGCTTCATAAACACTCTTGCTGGAAGAGAGTGTTGAGGAAGGAATGTTTTGCGCAAGGCTTGTATGCTTGCGATTCTGGCTGAGTTTGGATAGGCAATACCTTTGGAGGGGTCTATAGTGGCCCCGAGATATTGCTTTGTGTGAGATGGTATGAGGTGGGACTTTTGGTAGTTCACCGTGAAGCCTAGCTGGTGGAGCAGTTGGATGGTGCTGTTTGTATGTATTACACATTGGTGGTAGGACGCGGCTTTTATCAGCCAGTCGTCTAAGTAGGGGAAGACGTGAATCTGTTGACGTCTGAGGTGTGCTGCTACTACCGCTAGGCATTTGGTAAACACCCGTGGTGCGGTGGTGACCCCGAAGGGGAGAACCGTGAATTGGTAATGCTGAACGTCCACCACGAGGTACTTCCTGTGAGTAGGGTGTATTGGAATGTGAAAGTATGCGTCTTTCAGATCCAAGGTAGTGAGAAAGTCTCCCTGACAGAGGAGCGGGAGGACTTGTTGTAGGGTGAGCATGTGGAAATGGTATGAATGTATGTATGCATTGAGAGGCCGGAGGTCCGGAATGGGCCTCAGGGTCCCGTATTTCTTTGGTATCAGGAAATACAGAGAGTAGACCCCTAGATTTTGCTGATTGACGGGGACCTGCTGTATAGCGTGTTTTTGGAGGAGGGAGAGCACCTCCTGTTTGAGTAGTGTGGAATGTTCTTGAGACATTGGACGGTGTCTTGGTGGGATATTGGGTGGGGTAGATGTTAGCTCGAGACAGTACCCTGACAGAATAATTTGGGTCACCCATTTGTCCGATGTTATGGACTCCCATGCGTGGATAAATTGTTGTAGTCTGCCCCCGACCGGAGTGGGATGGTCTGGGGGGAGGGAAGGGAAGTCATTGTGCGGGCGGGGTTGCGGAACGGGTGGTGTTAGTTTTGCCCCTGCCCTTATTGTTGTTGCCTCTGTAACCACCCCTTTGGTTGCCCTTTGAAAAGGTATTTTGAGGAGGGGACTTGTAGGAGGTAGAGGCGCTATCGGTGGAGAAGCCTCTGCCTGTGCTACGAAAGGATGAGCGTCGAAAGGAACGTTTAGGGGCCCGTGATTGGAGTGCCCCCATAGACTTTGCTGTGACTGTGTCCTTTTTAGGTCTCGCCTGACCCAGCGCATGCGCTGGTCTGGCGAGACTTATTGTGAGGGCTCCAAAAAGTGCTACCAGGCCAGCCTAGAGCTACAGTGCATGTGCGCGGGCGCGCGCGCCACGTTTTTCCGCAATTACATTCACTTTCGGCCGCACGGCCGCTTTGATGTTTGATCGTGATCACTTTCACTTTCGCGGGCCGCAGGGCCGCTTTGCATAGCCATTAGGTCTCGCTTTTGGGACCTTATAAGTATTTAGTTACGCAACTGTTGCATGGCTAAACACTTATAAGGTCCCAAAGGCGAGACCTATTGGCTATGCCAATGCTTGTTCATCTTTTCCAACGCTTTGTCCACCTTTGGCCCAAAGAGAGTTTGTTGGTCAAAAGGGTGATTTAGTATGGACGCCTGGACTTCAGGCTTGAAACCGGAGATCCTGAGCCAGGCATGACGACGAAGCAGGACACTGGTATTTATTGCTCTAGAAGCAGTGTCGGCTGCATCGAGGGCACACTTAATGGAGGTGTTTGTAATTAGTTTACCCTCCTGTATCAGGTCATGAGCCTTGCGCTTGTGTTTTTGGGGAGGTGCTGCATAAGAGCCTCAAGTTCGTCGTAGTGTGCGCTGTCATAGCGCGCAAGTAGCGCTTGTGTATTTGCAATGCGCCACATGTTTGCAGCTTGGGAGGCGGTGCGTTTGCCAGACGCGTCTAAAAGTTTCGATTCCTTGTCTGGCGGTGGGGCTTCCCCTGAGGGCTGGGAGTTAGCCCGCTTTCTAGCTGTGGAGACAACTAGGGAATCTAAGGGAGCAGGGCCCTTAATGTATGCAGGGTCTGTGGGTGCCGCCTTGTACTTTTTTTCTATTCTAGGGTTCAGTACCCTGGCCCTGACAGGGTCTTTGAACACCTCTGCAGCATGCTTGGTGACACCTTTAAGCATGGGCAAAATAGACGTGGACTTGTCCTGAATGTCAAATGTGTCCAGTAGGAAGCGATCTTCCACTGGTTCGCTATGCATGTCCACCCCATGGTAGTGTGCTGCTCTCTGCACTAAGTGGTGAAACCCTAAGGAGTCCTCTGGAGGAGACGGCCTGGATGGGTATAGGTCGTCCTGAGGCATATCAGGTATGTCAGGGTTGTGGTAGTCTTCCCATGGGTCTGGGGTCCCCGGTGGAGTGGGGTCCATTGGGGCGTCCGCTGGGTCATAATGTGGATCCCCGAAGTCCGGATCTGGGGACGGGTTCGGGGAGTGATAAGGTAAGGGTGGCGGAGATCTGGGAGGGAAAGGTTACACACCTGATGGAGGTCGGTGTGGGGAAATTTAGACCCACATTTTGGGCACTTTTTGAATGGAGTCCTTTCCATCGGCCGGGACCGGAGTCGAGGAGGGCCCGAAGGCCGGTGCCGATGTACGGGATGGAGAAAAGTGCCGCTTCGAGAGATGAAGATTGATGAAGAAAACTCGAAGAACGAGGATTTTCCGTCGAGGCTGGAACCGTAGAAGTTCGAAGCCGGAGCACGAAGTATCACATCCGAGCCCGATGGCGGAAAAAAACAATCTGAGGATGGAGCCGAAGCCCATGCGCAGTACGGACCGAAGGAGGAGTCACCGAACTCGTGACTTCCAAAGACTGTCCAAAGAACAAAAACAAACTGCAAACATCCGGGCCCAACACCAGATCGCGATCTATGCTAAGTGTACAATCTGCAGCTCATATGCCTCGAACATAATGATTCAGCCAATAAAAGGACTGAGGGGAAGTCAGCTGGGAATTAGGCAGCAATAAGATTGAGGAAACAAACAGCTAAAAATACCCTGGCCTCATATTCGACAGCAATGGTTCTTTCAGGCCACACAACGAAGAAATCAAAAAGAAAGAACTCGCCCTTGCAGCTGGCCTGGCAACAATATCAAAGCATTTAAATGGACCCTCACACAGCCCGATTCTCGAAATCGCCAGAGCCAAGGTAATACCCACCCTGGCCTATGGCTGCGAAGCACTTTGTGGGAGGGATATCCTAGTCCTGGACAAAGCAGTGACCTGAATTTACAGGCAAATATTCCAGCTCCCGCGCTGCACTTTCCCCAGCCCAAATCAGGCTTGAGTTCGGGCTCACAAAGCAGTCCTGCTCAAGAATGGCATCCTTCGCCACTGTTTGCTACAAATTGAAAAACTCAGAGGCAAATTTAATCAATCACTAGGTATGGGAAGAGATAAAAAAGGAACCATATTCATCAGCCAGTAAATACCTTAACGAAACCATCGACTTACTAAACTTGGGTGAAGTATGGTCAAAAACTGTAAGCCAAGATCAATTAAAAAAAAGTCTCCAAATCTTTAAAAATGTTATCACTTGAAGACAGGGCCACTCCAGCCAAATGTCACATGGCTGGGTTGTGCTATGGAGCTACACAAATCTACAAGCTCAGCAGTACTTCGGCAAAGCTTTACACCCCAGGATAAAAAGGAAAATTTTGAACTGTCAACTGTGGGAACTTCCCACGCTACCGCACAGCAAGCCCTGGTAGAGGGAACAACTTGCAGACTATGCAGCAAGGCAATAGAAAACTTGGTCCACACCATGTGACTGTGTGACAGTACCTTGGACCTACGGCCATAATGGATCCAGCAAGGGGTGCGCACCTGCAGGGAAGCCATTCTGTCCTACTTCAAAACATGCGACAAAGGCTAATTCACCAGGACCGTTAAATATATACAAGGGGTCGAGAAGGCCCTTAAACTGGGAGGACATCAGAGCTGAGCAATACACAAGGCACTGTCACTATAATCAACTCCTGTATTTGCTCCAAACTCACCTTCCAGCAATCTGTGCCCTAACTGATTAAAAAGAATAAAAACTCCCAACGTCTGCTTCCATCCCACCCAAGGAACTTGTGAACAAAAACCCCAAATGCTAGTTTGCTTCCGCTGGTTTTTACATACTGGGACTGAATCACAAGAAATGTAATAACTGCGGATCGCTGCTTTATGCACATGAATGCCTAACTGCATATGACTTTTTAACTGCTACTTTTAAACACTAGTCTGCCTTTCGCTGCTTTTATACACTCACTTGGACAATATCAAAAGATATTATTAATTGCTGCTCCCCTCATTTTGCACATGACCTTTTAAATGTTTATTTATATATTTATTTGTAGGTTTTATATAGCACTTGCTAGACCTGAGGGCATCAGAGCGCTTTACGTGAATGAGAGAAGAAAACCATATAATCAAGCCGCTTACCATATGATGCGAGACATATAGGATTTTAGAACACACATTAAAATATACAAAGAAAATCAGGCAATGAGCGTGAGTTGCCGAATGCGGGCAATAAGAACAATGTGTGTTAAGGGAGAAAAAGACCTAAACGACAACAGACAAAACATACAACCGTCTTTCACAGAGGGTCTCGACCTATTAAAATAGATAATAACAAAGTTCAGTATGCTTAGGTATTAAAGTATATGCTGAGGAGGAGGAGTTTCAGGTCTCCTTTGAAGCACAAGAAGGAGGGGTTGCGGTGTCCCTCACATATCGGACCCTCATGAACAACATGCCCGACACTCTGGGGGCGCTTAGGGACACCTGGGAGAAAGAAGTGGGTGAGATGGATGAAGTGGATTGGAACACAGTGCACATGCATCCACGAGAAGTGGCGATTAAGTCTCGGCTGCGGCTGATACAATTTAATATCCTGCATAGGACCTACTTCAACAGAACACGATTATACAAAATGGGGAAGATAGGGGACACGACCTGTCTGAGATGCGGAAGAGAAGGGGGGGATTTCTATCACACACTCTGGAACTGCCCACAGATTCAGACATATTGGCGAGGGATCCTGGGGGAACTAGGTAAAGTGCTAGAGGTTCCATTGCAGGAAGATCCCAAAATGGTGTTGCTGGGCATGACCAACGATGTAGATCTCACTCGCCCACTGCTGACCTTCTTGGTTCTGGCCCTAGTAGTGGCTAAAAGGGACGTGGCGAAATACTGGGGGGCACACGCGCCACCCCGACTGGAGGCATGGAGGAGGGGTCTCGACCTTTACATGGCGGCAGAAAGGGTTACATACAAGGCTCGGGGATGTCCCAAGAAATTTAGCAGAGTGTGGTCTAGGTGGAGGAAATATCATGGCCTGGAAGGGGGTCCCTAGAGGGGCGGACGGGAGGGGTTCCTACACGGTCCACGGAAGTCATTGATAGCCCAGGAGCCGGGGCAGATGAGAACATTACAGACAATTGTGCATTGGGGCGGAGCAATTATTGGACTGGCTCCTCTTATGAAGGGGGAGGGGGGGCGGTGGGAGACAAGCAAAGTAGGTGTGATGACCAGTGATGACCTGTCTGTTTGGTTGTTCTTGTTTTGTGATAAGGAAAAAAAGCAAATAAAAAAAAAATAAAAAAAAAAGAAGGAGGGGTTGCATCGTAGATCCCTAGGTAGAGAGTTCCAGATGCTGGGTGCATTTCCAGAAAAAGAGCGAGTCTGGGTTGATTTCTTTTTAGTTTGGGAGGTACAAGAAGAAGTGAGTTGGAGCTTCTCAAAGTTCTGGTTGTTCTCGCTTTCATGAGCTTGTTGTCTAAATAGCTGGGGGTATGTGAGTCACGGGCTTTGTGAATGATGCAGGCAGTCTTGAAAGTACATCTTCCTTCGATGGGTACCCAATTGAGGATCTTGAGGGATGGTGTGATGGGTGAATACCGCTTAACACCTGTTATGAGCTGGGCCGCCATGTTTAGAGCTGATCTTAGGGGGGCAAGGTGAGTTGTCGGCATCCCTGTGAGGATGGCATTATCATAGTCCAGTTTGGAGAGGACGAGAGATTGGACAACCATCTTGAAATCAGAGGGAATGAATGGTTACATTTTCTTGAGGTGTTTTCGTGTGAAGAGCGCTCCTTTGGCTGAGCTTATGATGCAATTCTTCATTGACATGTTATTGTCCAGGATGAAGCCTACAGACTTTGCGGAGTTGGACAGGGTGAGAGAACAGTTTAATGCATTCAGGTTGCTGAGCAATTCGTGGATCGGTAGGTGGTTGCTTTTAGGGGAAAACAGAATGATTTCTGTTTTGTTGGGGTTTAGCTTTAAGTGGTTATAGTTAAACCCAGATTGAATCTTGCTTAGAGTGGCGTCAAGATGTAGGATTTAACTTGGTGATTTGATTTTGTGAAAGATTTGGGGGTCATCAGCATATAGGTGATATTTGATCCCGGTTTGCTTCAGGATGATTGTAAGGAGTTCCATCAAGAGGTTGAAAAGGGAAGGGGAGAGAATTGAGCCCTGGGGCACGCCAAGTGTGACACGTGTGGGTTTAGATAGACACGAGTAGATTTTGATTTGTTGTGATGGGTGTTGCATTAATGATGTGAACCATTTTAAGACTGTGTCATTGATACCAGAGCGGATCTTCACTGGTTCAAGTAAGTCTGGGTGATATATGGTAACAAACGCCGCTGATAAGTCAACTGTTATTTTCACAAGTTATTGTCTAGCACTGCTCTCATTGTAAACATTTAAACAAACTATCGCATCTACAGGATATGTTTTAGGACTGTTGTCATTGTAAAGATTTTAAATAATCCTACACAATAAACTATAATTAATATAACTCTTCTTGTGAAGTTTAGACTACTGTAATGCTCTCTGTAAATTTAGGGAGTTACAGGAATTGTTATCTTCAAAGTGCAGCTGGCATACAGCACGCTGTAATTATGTTTACCCAAGAAAACAAGAGTTTGTTTGCTCATTCTGTGTAACATCCGTGCCATCAGTGGGTCACGGAAAGCAACTTCACTGTTCTAAGGATGAGTACATTGTGGGCGACCACTTAAATCAGATCAGAGGTTCACACACAGCAATTTGATCTTTTGGTTGGCGTTTACAGCATATCACACTGGCAAGACAAGAGTGTATCAAACTATGTAGAGAGAAAGAATGTGAGGAGGAGACATTCTCCAATGTAATAAGAAATGTCTTTCATGTCACCTGTTGTGGCTCTGAAAGTACTCTGTTACCTTACTCTACACACAGAGAGTAGCCAAGTAAGCACTGCACAAAAGCCATGGATTTTCAGAGTAAAGAAGCAGACAGATAAATGGTAGAGATGTTACTGTGTGTTATCTAAAATAGACGAGTTTGGGCTCAGATGTACTACTGATAAGCGTTTGGTGCATGTTGCATAGTGTCTGCGATGCAACTTGGCCAAATCTTTGTGCTATGCCAAATGTATGATTCTGGAAATGGGCAAAGAGGCTGGTGGAAAGAATCTACAGAAATCTTGCCTCGACAATATTCAAGGGGCAGACAGGTTTCCTTCTGTGAATCCTTGCAAAAGGGTGTAAATGCTCTGGTGTTTTAACACCTGTCACATAAAGAGAAAGAGGTCGCAATGCCAAAAGAGTGGAACTTTGTAAAAGGCTTATGAGGATGAGCATCCGCCGCTGGCTCTTCTCAATACCCACTGCTGTCATTTACGCAGTAGAAGCGGTCCCTCTCAGACTGCTCTGATTCTGTGATGGTATGAGCAGTCGCAAACTACTGAAGCTTTTTCTTTCAAGCTGCAATGGAGTATCTCTTCACAACGGCTTCTTCTTACAATTCACAAAAAAAACTACACTAGTGACACTAAATTGCAAACATATGTACAACTCGTAAAGTAATTTTAATTCTTTGCAGTTTGCTTTTTCGCCATGAGAAGGAGTGCCATTTTGAAAAGATCTGTTTTTAGAAGGTCAAACACATTTAGTGCATCAAAATTGTTATGTATGGGTTTTTTCACAAAGCTGTGGTGGCTGCTCCTTCAAACTTTTTTATTGGTCACTGTCAATTCTTTCCTTCAAGAATATGTAAGGTAACTTTGGGTACAGTGTATTTATTGTGCAACCCTACGCTACACGTACCTTACACAATTTAACTTATCCAGAGTGTGCTGAGCACATCTATTGATAGGTAATTTTATGTAAACTGCATTATTATTTAATAAAGGTGTGCAGATACAGTGCACCATAGTCAAAAAGGTGATTGAGAGCTTTACAATGATAACAAGTGAAGACAACAGGAAAAACGTTAAGAAGGCCCCATGGAGGCAGATCGTCACTCGATCAAGAATAGGTGCTCTGAAGTCTTACACTGGGATGAAAGGGTTGATTTCTGGTAGGATATCACATACAAGTACTTGTAATAACAGATTAGTGTGAATCCTAGAGTGAATCCTATGCATCTGGTATCGGTTGCTGAGGTCAGAGGAAAATCATGCAGACTTCTGGGGCAGCTTTAGAGCATCGATGACATTTTCTTTAGGGGCTCTTCAGGTAAAGCCATTTCTCATTTTCATACTGATGAATAGAAATCACCAGCTTGGATTATTATTCCATGGCTGCATGTAGGAGTTTAACAGTTGGGGTGAGCTGATCAAGCCTTAAAAGCTGGAAGATTAACTTGTTGCTGGCATAACATTCATTTTCCAATAATTGCAGTGCAATATAAGCAGGGCGGCATTGCCTCAAACCCCTTATTTTTTTAAATTGGAAGGATCCATCTTTTTCTATAATCCCTATAGTATTTACAGAATAAAATAATATGAATTGTTGATTGAGGCGTAACCCCGTCAAAAGGGCAAGCTATTAGGTTTTTGGACCAATCATTTATTATAGGGAATGATACTAAGCGATGGAAAAGGCCTAATCTAAAGCGTGTGAGTACGAATCTATCGTACCCAGTTCCATGATAGGTCAAATAGGGTTGCATTTCTGTGGAGGAACAAATAATCTGATTTAACTGAACTGTTGGTTTGTGAACTTCACTAGCATATCTGAGTTCTTCCAGATGTGACATGCATTGTTTTTTAAAATCTTTTCTGGAGATATTAATCATCTTCGCTGGACTGTGGAAAAATTCGGGCCTTCCCAAGTCCCCCATAAAATCTTTAATATATTTTAGCCATCTAATAGCTAGGGCCTGGTCCAGGTTTAAGGAATCTTTTATGACCCTTTGATTAAATGTTGTCTTTGTTGAGGTCCAGATTTGATGCCATAATAAAGCTGGCTGGGCCCTTATTTTATCCGTAATGTATTGAAGCCCCAGTTCAGTGTGACATACAAAAGTTGTGGTCGAACGTGGCACAGCCAACATGTACCTAATAAAAGCATTTTCCACTTTCTGTATGTCCACTACGTTACTATATCCCCAGATCCCAGCCCCATACAGTACTACATTAACATACTTGGCTTGATAAATTTTAATCAATTCTAATGGTGGCCTTTTACCTAATTTCTGTGCAAAATTTACAAGGGCTGTAGTTGTTTTCATGAATATCAATCTTTCTGCTCTTATGGCCTTTTGCCAGGTGCCCTTATTGTCCACTAAAATACCTAAATAGGGATACGTTTTTGTGTATTCGAGTTTATTATTTCCAATAAAGTTTGATCTTTCTTTCTTACTGACTTTCCCACAGCTCATTATATAAGTTTTAGTGACATTAATCTTTAGATCGAGGCTTTCCATATAATCATTATATTTATTTAAGGCCCGCTGAAGCTCTAGTGGGGTTTGAGCCTTTAACACAGCGTCATCGGCGTAGAGTAGGGTGGGTATGGGTCGATTTTGTACTTTTGGTAGGTCCTGGCACCCCTCGAGGATCACCCGTTCTAGACCATTAGTATACAGGGTGAACAGGAAGGGCGCCAGGACACAGTCCTGTCTAACCCCCCTCTCTACTGCAAATGAGGCTGTGTATTCCCCATTTGGTCCATACCGTACCCTGGCTTTCGCATCAGAGTACAACTCTCTTAATACTTGAATTAGGGGAAGTTCAACTCCCATCGCTTCAAGGATCTTCCATAATTTGCTGTGAGATACAGAATCGAATGCGGTGGAAAGGTCCACGAAAGCTAGGTATAATTTCCCTTTTCTTGCCTTAATGTATTTTCCATTAGAATTGTTAGATTTAAACCTTGTTCTATAGTTCCTAAACCTTCCTTAAATCCAAACTGCAAGTCTGTTAAAATATTATTATCTTCAGCCCATTCCTGGAGACGGGTTAAAATAATACGACCTAAAATCTTTCCCACCGAATCTAATAGGGAAATTGGCCGATAACATGTTGGGCTTTGTCTGTCACCTTTCTTAAAAATTGGAACCATTAAAGACTCAGACCAAGTTCTTATGAGTCCTACCTGGCAAGCTGCTTCAAGGACTTGTTTTATTAATGGGCCCCATAGGTCAGTATCATGTTTAAATATATCTACAGGTACCCAGTCTGGTCCCGGTGCCTTTCCACCCTTACAAGCTTTCAATGCCAGTTGGACCTCATCTAAGGTAAAATCTATGTTTATTGGGAAAGGCTCTTTTATAGGACTCGTAAATAAAGGGCAGACGGTTCCAGTACTAAGCTCCACTTTCTTTGCGTACATTTTAGAAAAGTGGTCTACCCACTGGCCTTCATCAATTGCTATTTCTAGTCTTGGGGTTAAGTCTTGTCTCAGAAAAGGTGAGTTGAGCACGCGCCAAAATGCAACACTATCCCCCTCTATACAGGCCTTATGTAAATCGGTCCAGGCATTCATTTTCATTTCCCTCTTTCGTGTTTTTAACGCTAGGTTATATGCATTACTGCATCGAGCTATTTCTACTCTGTCCCGTTCCTTTTTATGCAGAGCATGCGATGGTATATGCCCTTGTACAATTATTATCAAACCAACCAACTTTCTTTCCTTTCCCATTTTTCACTTCTCTTTTCAATGTGTTCCTTATAGTGTCTGTTATACAAATATATGACTTTAATATGTATTCGTGTGATGTAGTCTCATCTAAACAATTCAAAATATCTTTCAGACTATTTTCCACCACTACTTTCATAATTGCCGATGGTTCTACCTGTGCCCATTTTAATGAGTATCCATTTATTTTATTTATTTCCAAATCCTCTAGTTGTTGAATTCTTTCAGGGGGTGTTCTCTTTATTTTTGATGTGATTATTAACTCCAAACTTTGGGGAAAATGATCACTGAGAACATTTTTGGGAGTTTTAAAATTTAGGACCCTGGTAGCAAACCTATTTGGGATTATTATGAAGTCTATAATTGTGTTTGAGCCTCTTCCATGGAACGTCTGCATGAACGGAGTAGGTGGAGAAGTCAAGACATTGGCAAAACCCATATCTAAAAAGAATAGAATTTCGTTTA
Source organism: Triturus cristatus (assembly GCF_964204655.1). Lineage (NCBI taxonomy): Eukaryota > Metazoa > Chordata > Amphibia > Caudata > Salamandridae > Triturus > Triturus cristatus. Next base: position 1,353,759,326 of record NC_140590.1, read on the forward strand.
AGGCTTCCCCCTGTGAGCTGTGAGAAAAATGAGGGAGATTAAGTTCTCTTTCATCTGTTAAGCCACATAATACATTGTCACTATGTAGACATAAAGCTGTATTAAAGTCACCCCCCCCAGACTAGTAATACATTATTCCTATTACCATTCACAGAGTTCGACATTACATTTCTAAGCTGTTTTAACACATCAATGATACATTTCTTTTGTACATTATTATAAAAATTAACCAAGATAACTACATCTCGCTTATATATTTTCATTTCCAAGACTTGGTAGTTAGGTTAGGAAAAAACTCAACCCACTTTTTTTATCTTTAGCAAATTTGACACATATATACACAAGCCACCCTTTGGCCTCCCACTTGTCGATGGCAGGGCTGATGTATTAAAGGTCTTATAACCTTCAAGTTTCCTGCAGGCAAAGTATGTCAAATTTGCTCACGAAATTTTGCCATATCTGATTATGTAGTTTGGACCGTAGTCCTGCGACGTTCCAAAAGAGAACCATAATACTATTTATAATCGCTGATCCCTGGATTTGGTTAACGGGATGTCGGGAACTATATGGACTAGGCGGCAATATCCTGGTGTGGACTACATCTTTAGAAAGAGCTAGCGCATCTACCCTATCAATATTGTTTGTTCTATTCATGTCTAACAGATGGTGGGAGCTTGTTCCTACGGGTAGAGGCAAGTTATTCATGTTTCCTACAGTCGTAATGGATTCAGGACGGGGGCTATTTGTTATAGGCCCCTCTGTTGAAAATGAGCTATTTTCCATAACATTTACAGAAATATTCAGTACCGTTCTTCCCCAACAATCCAGAGAGAGGGCTTTCAGGTTTACAATACCTCTCCGGTTTTCTGAATAGAGGACCCCGGACTCAAGGAAACACAATCCTGAGGAGGCTTAATATTCATAGAGGGTAGGCCCGGCCCGTCCTCCAACAGCCTCTGACGGGCTCAGACGGGCCCGTCTTCGCCCGGTCTTCGGCCGCTCGGCGTCCCCGCGCAGCGGGTACACCCGCGTCTTTTGAAGCGCTCCTGCGCTCGTGGCTCCTCCCGCGGGGTCGGCTGTCAGGGACCTGGGCAAAAGTAGCAGTTCAGGTTTAAAAAACAAGGGCTCCCGCTCCGCCGGTACACCCGCATCTTTTGAAGCGCTCCTGCACTCGTGGCTCCTCCCGCGGGGTCGCCTGTCAGGGACCGGGCAAAAGTAGCACTTCAGGTTTCAAAAACAAGGGCTCCCGCTCCGCCAGTACACCCGCGTCTTTTGAAGCGCTCCTGCGCTCGTGGCTCCTCCCGCGGGGTCGGCTGTCAGGGACGCCTCCAAACCGCAAATGCCTTGACCGTAACCACTCGTCACTCCATCCGGATTTGGGCATTGGAAACTAGAATCAGGGATTCGTTTCCAACAAACAACTAACTGCAGAGACATTAAAAAAGGACGATCATACCATAGACATGGCTAAAATCAAATCCGACATCAAAGCTAAAGTGCAAATATAAGAATATAATCCATACATATATACTGGGATACATAAACAAGCAATAATTCACTAATCCTGTTTAAAAGTGAATCCAGTGTCGAGCCAAAAAAGAAACACACATAAATAAACCATCGTTCAACCATTTGTAAAAGACCCTCCATTTCACATATTATCAAGCTGCTCTTGCAAAAGTGTTTGCTGTGACTAAAAACTGTAATTTTCTATTTTTCGTGCTTGCAAATGTGAACGCAGGTGCAAGATGTAACCAGAATAAGGCCTTGCGGGTGGCTAGGCCGTTTGCATAAAGGAATGTTGATTGCTTCGACTGAGGGCCTTTAAACTGAGATAAGTTTCATAGACGGGGAGAAAGCGTTTGATCGGGTTGATTGGGGCTATTTGTTCGCGGTGCTACGTACATTCGGGTTCGGAGACAATTTCATACGTTGGGTTAGTTGTCTATATGCCTCCCCCAAGGTGACGGTGCGGGTCAATGGTTGCAAATCGTCCCTCTTCTCTATTGCCCGGGGCACGCGGCAAGGCTGCCCCTTGTCCAATCTCTTATTTGCGCTCTACATGGAGCATTTCGCTTAACGCGTTTGTTCCAACCCTGACATCGCGGGCCTGAAATTTGGTGCTGATGTTCATAAGATTAGTATGTACGAGGATGATGTCATCCTCTCACTCACGCATCCCAGAACGACGCTGCGGTATCTGACTAGGGAGCTTTCTGCCTTTGGAAAGGGGGCGGGGATCAAGGTTAACTTCACAAAATCGCAAATCCTTAATATTTCTATCCCAGAGACTGAGATACAGGATCTCCAACAAGATTTTGAGTTCCAGTGGGTGTTCACGGATATTACCTACCTGGGCATTCGGCTGACCTCTTCCATTGCTAGGACGGCCGCTCTTAATTACTCTCTGTTGCTGGAGCATACGGCCAAGGCGTTGGCGGCCTGGTCGCGTCTCAAGCTAGCGTGGTATGGCAGGTTGGCGGCAGTATAGATGACGGTGTTACCGCGCATCCTCTACGTATTCCAAATGCTTTCTTTGAGTCCGCCACCGGGTGCACTTCGCAAATTCCAAGGCCTTCTTAATAAGTTCTTATGGGATAAAAAGAAACTGCGGCTCGCATTTGCACATGTTGCCTCCTCGAAAGCGCAGGGAGGGCTCGGATTCCCGGTAGTGAGTGCCTATTATCAGGCGACATGTCTCCGTTTCATATCGGAATGGAACAGGCCTCTTTCCAGTAAGCACTGGAATTTTATGGATCAAACGGTGGGCGGTCGAAATATATGGCGGGAATTGTGGCTTCTGCGGCTGCATGGAGCGTGGGGGCTATACTCCTCTCCGGTTACCTCCCCGACTCTCAAAGTTTGGGATCGCTTAGCAGGCCCGAGAGGATGGACTACTTTCCCTTCCCCTCTGTCCCCCATAGTAGACAACCCCAACTTTCAGCCAGGATGCGCATCCCAGACCTTCCAACGTTGGCGGGAGGAGGGGTGCAAAAGGGTGGGTGCCCTGTTTGATCGCGGGGATGTGGTTCCCTTTCCTCAACTGCGTAGGGATTATGGTTTGCCTGAATCCGATGCCTTCCATTATTCACAGGTCGTACACTTGGTTACGCGGCTGGAGAATTTCCCTCTAATGTCTTGCCCCCTGACGGCCTATGAAAAATGGCTTGTGTGTAAAAAGAACGATAGTAAGCTCATCTCTGAACTTTACGCCATGATCACGGTACAAGCCAAGAGACACCGCACAAAAGCGCAGGTCCGATGGGATACTGACTTAGGAAGGCCCTTGTCGCACAAAGAGTGGGAACACATTTTTTATAGGGCGCACCATACTGCTTCTAACACGGCAGGGGCGGAATCTGCCTATAAGGTATAAGGCCTCATTGGTATTATACTCCAGGTCGCATTAAGAGTTGGGATAGCTCCAAGTCAGACCTCTGCTGGCGGGGGTGTGGTCTTGTTGGCACTCTGGTGCATTTACTTTGGCGGTGCCCCAAACTGGTGCGCTATTGGACAGCAGTCATTGATGACACTGATGCAGCATTTCAGATTACTTTGCCACGTACTCCCGAGTCTACCTTGTTAGGTCTCCCCCACCCTAAGTTTTTTCTGCTGAAATCACTAAAGGGTAAGCAAATCGCTATGGCATTGCTGGCAGCGGGACAGGTGCTCCTAGCCCATTGGGGTTCGCGGACGATTCCGGACTCTCGAGATTGGATTCAGAAACTTTGGCAACTCTTAGCAATGGAGCGGTCATCGCAGAGTGTGGATGGGAAAGGCAAGGACTTTGCAAAACCGTGGGCTCCTTTCTTGCAGATACTTACCAAAGATATGAGAGAAGTCACGTGCCCGAAAAATCTGCAAATTCTGCGTCTTATACCTTTAGAACCGCCGGGGGCATCCACAAATTGAATCACTGGTTAATTGCACGATGATTGGTGACAAGAATGAATGATTTTACAAGATTGAACTGATGCGGAGGGAGCGTGGGTGTGAGGGGAGGGAGGGGGGTTTGTTTTCTTATGTTCATGTTTTTATAAAAGTGGCACTATTGCTTGGCACCTTCTTGACTTACTACAGCTTAAACTTATCGCGAGGTCGTCCTCAGGGATGTACACCTAAACGCTGTGTCCCTTCAGTAGTGTCGCTCTGCCGGCAATATGATGTAGCCAGCTATGCTGTGTATTTGTTTTCTTGCAGCCACGTAATAAAAATGATTGATTCTAAACAATGTACTTCAATAAATGCTAAAAAAGTATAAAAAGCACAACACAACCCAGGTAGAGCAGAACACTTAGCAGGTTGGTCAACTACACGTTCTCGCTCGAGCTGAAGCAATGAATATTGCTCTTTGTTCATTACCACATCCATGTGTTGACTGTTCATTTCCTTTCAGATAATTAGGCTTTCACAAATGGTGCTGTGACTCGGATGCACTGACTGGAAATCTAGACAGACATTGTTCGCGGTTGAGAGCCTGGGGAGTCCGGGTGTCCCAGCAGAAGCGCGACTGCTTGATCGGACTGGTTTTCCGGCAGCTCAGACGAAGGAATTTCCCGGGGTTAACCCAAGTAATGAGATCCCATTAGCTGCATCCAAAAGACGAGGTAAAAGATATTAAATAAAATATTTTGTTGTATGTCAAAAGGTCTTAAATTTAAGAGACTAGATGAAAATCAGCCATCACCGGAGCCTAGAACTCCAGACTGATATATAGCAAAGAAAAAGGGTTATCATGTGGTATTGTTTTTGGATAAATGGCAACATTTAACTTGTAAAGACCTGTGCAGTAAATGGCCCAAAGGATGTCATTTGAAAAGGGAATGTTGGATTATTTAGATAAGTGTCAGATAGAAAGTGAAAAGAGGAAAGAAGGTGACGTTGTTAAAACGGGATATCCATCATGTGCGGAAAGACTATGGGCGAGGTAGACAATTGGCGGGCCAAAGGGTAATAATGGGAAATTGATGAACTACAAGAAAGACAAACAGGATGAGAAATATACTGAAGCATGTAGAGAAGATGAAATGGCAATACATAAATATTTTGTGCAAAAAGTAAAACAGGTAAAGTCGATATATCCAGCAGCACCACCTCATGCCGGACATGAAGAAGAACAATTTATGGAGCAAATAATATTAAACCACCCAAAACCACTACCGTATTCGGGAGATAACATAACTCATGTCCCAGCACTGGAACTGGATTGAGAGAACAAGGAAATACAAAATGTAAAAAGGGGACAGGAATTACTTGATTTGGGAAAAATAAAAAACTCATTAGAGAGGAAGGCGAGGTTACTATTGGCAAGCACTAGTGAAGAACAGTGCACAAAGATGCTGTAAATTTACTGGATTGTTTAGATGACAACGCCACAAGGTGTCTCCTAATAAGGCAGAATTTGTTCAACAAGAGGTTTCATACTTAGTACACCTCTTGTCGAAAGGGCGGACATGACTGGATAATGACCGCATAAAATCAATATTAGATGTACCACCTCCATCCACAAAAAAACAAGAGCGTACATTCCTAGGTATAGCCGGTTACTGCCACCACTGGATTCCACATTTTTCACAATTGGTAAAGCTATTATTGGGTCTTACCCACAATGAATCTCCTGCTTTGGGGCTACCTGACTACTTTAAAGACTTTCACCTTTTCGTTCACAAGTTTGACAGATATGCTCTTGTGTTACTTACTCAGCAGCAGGGTAATTATATACGACCATGCGCATATTTCTCTGCCACACTTGATTTAGTAGCTAAGGCATTGGCATCCTGTGGGAGAGCAGTAGCCGCAGCAGGCCTGTCCCTCCAACAGACAGAAGCACTAATAATGGGACACACATTAAAGCTCTGTGTACCACAGTCAGAGGATCTGATATTGGACAAAACAAGAACACAACGCCTGACAAACTATGTAGTGTGTCTATTCAGCCCACATATACAAATACACAGATGCAATGTCTTGAACACTGCAACACTGCAACATTACTACCTCACGAGGGGATGACACAAAGCTGCTAGATGATCATGATTGTGTCTATAGAACAGATGAAGGGCTGGATAGACATGCAGGTTACACCCTTTCAGGATGCCGAAGGGGAACTATGGGTTGATGGAACAGACGATGGCACAACATATGCTGCATATGCAGTTACCCTACTACACAATTTTGTGGGAATTTGTAGAATAGCAGAGCAATCGGCACAGGCTGCTGAAATAGTAGCACTCACAAGGGCATGTGAACTAGCAACAGGGAAGAAAGTGAAGATGTATACGGATAGCCAGAATGCATTTAATGTGGCACATAACTTTAGTGACGGAGACATGGTTAAAATCCTGGTGCAATCCAGACATCGTGAACACCCATTCCCCTGGCTATCTTATTCAAAGGGCAGACAGACCAGAGCAACGTGGGGGTGGTCTTGCAATTATTTATGGCGACACTCTTAGGTGCACAATAGATCAGCTACCTGAACTGAAAGGAGCAGAAAGCATCAGTTTTTGCATTCGGCTACATGACTCCTTCACCTTTGCAGAGGCATTAGTTTACCGCCCTCCGTGACAGCACAATGAGTTTTTAGAAAGCATTGGAGAGGTGGTAAGTACCCTTGCTCTTAGGTTCTCTAATTTTACTCTGCTAGGCGACATTAATTTACATCTTGACTCCCATAAGGATCCTGGAGCAACTTGCTTCAAGGAGATAATGGACGTTTTTGGCCTGCAACAACTCTCGCTATCTGCTACACACAGCGCAGGCCATATTTTGGACTGCATCTGTTATAACTTGGATACTCTCAAAGTGAAGTCCCCTCTTGTGCAAACATGGACCGACCATAAACTAATTCCCTTTGAATTCCTGACAAAGGACAGGCCCCCAGTTAAGGAAAAAATAAAAAACCTACAACAGGATAAAGCCAGTTGGAAGGCACTAATAGGGCTTCCAGACCTCGCTCTAAAAGCCCTCCTGGGTAGACCCAATAGGGTTGGAGACCCTATAATTGACAACCAGCTCCTTGGGCAATGGATGCTCGAACTAAGAGACCAGTCGGCACCTACAATTTCACCTCACAGGCCACCAAAAAAGAAACCCTCTGCGCCATGGTTCTCACAATCCTTATAAGAACTGCAAGGTCATGTTAGGGCGTTAGAACGTAGATGGTGCCGGAATTACGATAGTAATGACCTTAACATCTACAAAATCGCATGCAGAAAATATCATGTCTTGATCAAAACTTCAAAAAAACCTTATTACACTGAGGCTATTAAAAGCACCAATAACAAACAGAAAGAGATCTTTAAAATAGTTAAGTTGTTTACAAATCTGAATAGCTTACTTCAAGAGATCCCTCCCTCCTAGAGCCTCTGTAATAATATAGCAGACTACTTGTGACACTTATAAAAGATTTCCCCTCTCCTACTCCATTTATCATAAATAAGGGAACCTCTGCAGGCACAGACACCGCTTGTATGAAAACTTTTCAGCCCATTACGCTGGAGGAATCATGTCTGGCGATCTTATCCATCAAATCAGGCTCTCCTTACTACCCTTGCCCCCCCGCTCTACTACATGCCCTCACTGATATTGTAAACCCCATTATTAATAATATAATAAACTCCTCGCTTCTCACAGCCAAGATCCCAACAGAATGGAAACTCACTGCAGTAAACCCTCTCCAAAAAAAGCAGCTGGCCGATCATACGACCCTTTCCAACCTACGACGCATCTTGCTCTTACCTACCTTGTCTAAGTTAACTGAAAAATTTGTTAATAGACAACTCACTACTTTTTTAGAGGAAACAAATGTATGGCACTCTAATCAATCAGGTTTTAGAGCACAACACTCGAAAGAAGTCGCCCTTTTGTATACTGTGGAAACCCTACGAGCAGCCCTGGATCAGAGAAAGAAAGCAGTCCTAGAGCTATTAGACCTGTCCGCGGCCTTCGACACAGTCTCACATGCCATTCTTTTAGACTGTCTCGCATCACCTGGCATATCTGGTAATGTCTTAGTGTGGATTAAGAACTTTCTGCAAGATCAGCGCCAAGTGATCACGCTAGGACAATATAACTCAGAAGAAAAAGCACTCATATCAGGGATACCTCAGGGATCGAGCCTGAGCCCGACCCTCTTAAATGTATATATGTCCCCTCTGATCAAGCTAATATCGTCCTTCAAGATCAATACCATCTCATATGCTGACGATACACGGCTTATCCTGGTACTGGATAAGGACACTACTGAGGCAGAAGAAAATCTCAGAAAATGCCTCTCAGCAAACTTCAAATGGATGAATAACAACCATCTGAGGTGTAACTCGGAAAAAACAGAGATCCTGCCATTTGGCCAACAAAGCCCCTTCGTGCCTAAACTTTGGTGGCCAGAAAATGCCCCCCCCCCCCCCCACCCCCAAATACAATAAATGCAGCTAGGAATTTAGGAATAAAGGAATAAAGTTTGACACCACCCTATCCTTCAAACAACAATCCCTGGCAGTTGCGGGCACATGTTTCCATATTATAAAAAGTCTAAAGAAATTCTTCGACTTGCTCCCTATTCAGCCAGGAAAACTGTTGCTGTTGCCCTTATTACATCTAGTCTGGACTATTGTAACAGCCTTTATGCAGGAACCAACAGAGCAGTTATGCACAAGCTTCAGATGGTCCAGCACGCGGCTGCAGGGCTGGTACTGAAGTGACCCAGGAAATCATCTGCCTCGGCGGCATTAGACTTCTTGCACTGGCTACCAATTTACAAACGTGTTTTGTTTAAGGTCCTTATTATCACCTTCAGGGCCTTTCACTCACGAGGCCCCCAATATCTTCAAACTGGCTTCAAGCGCTACGTTCCCTCCCGTAGCTTAAGATCATCCAACGCAAATCTGCTGATCATTCCAACGTTCAGATTGGTGTCAAAGGGGGGAAAATCACTTGCGGTTATAGGCTCAAATGCATGGAATAAACTTCCACCTCAGCTTCACCAGATTGCATCTGAGTCTGTGTTTAAGAAGGCACTTAAAACCTGGATTTATAGTGCACCAGACATACTTTGTAAAACTCTGATTTGAACGCCCTTATTTTTCTGTTAGGAGCAGCAAACCAGCTCTGTTTCCATCTCTGGTTTTTCCGTATCAGCGCCAAGATGCTCCTTGGAGTGATAGTTGCGCTATACAAGTACGCTTTTACATTACATTACATTACAGTAGGCTGAGGGGAGAGATGGGTTTCATTACTTCACAGGGAGCGTAAATACAACATGGTGTTCTGACAACAAAATTGTTACATTTGTAAGCCATACCAAAAAATTGGCTACAATAAAGTGAAGTGCACATAAAAAATTAACAGATGCTGTGGGACAAGGGAATGCATTTTAAGGTAATGTTGCAAAGGCAACAGCAAAGGACATTACAGCATTAATATTTGTGGCACAAGCACCAACAGAAGAAATGTCACATGGACTAACGTAAGGGTCACATATCAGAGGGTGCTAGATCGACAAGGCAGAAACAAATATATGTTGCCCAACAGGTACTTGTATGCAATGACTTTGACAATGCACAGCTCTGCACACATTGGGAGAGATGGCCTAGTGAACTGTCAATCCTTTGGGTGAATAAAAAGATAAGCAAATATGCTATGAAAGTGTGTACAGCTTAGATGGTGTGTGTGCAACATAACGTAAGACAGTCTCCGTTCAGCAAAGACACTTTCTTCAGCCTACAGTGCCATTCAAGGCCCTGCAACTGGACCACACAGAAATGCCAGCAACAAACAAATATTCACAAGTGGCGGTATGCATGTACTTGAAATGGTAGAGGCATATCCACTGAAAACGAATGATGCGTTTTCAACTGCGAAATACCTGGTGAAAGGTTTGGAGTCCCAAAAGTAGTTTAGATGGACCAGGGGTCACACCTCTTAAACAAGGTGATGGTAGTGTGCAAAAGTCTAGGTGCAAGCCAAAAGTTTCACTCCTATCATCCAAAAGCAGTGTAGAGGAAAAATGGAGTGCCTAAAAAAAAAAAAACAGAAGCAAAAACTAAGTTGAGTCCTCATGGGATTGTAACAGGGGGACTCATGGCAGCATGGGGGGTACCAGAGAAGGAAACAACAACCGTGTTGTCAAATGAACTGATGAGAGAGTATTGCTTTGCTCTGACTAAAAGTCTTGCTTCAATTAACCAGCGGGTGAAAGTGGCCTTGCCAGTGCCTTTGGAAGCTGTGGATCAGCACCCAGTCACCTGGCTGGAATCAGTTCCCACTACTTTGCAGAGGTCCAAACTGTCTTCAGCCTTGGCGGAAAGACCCAGAGCAAGTCCTGCTAGCAACACAGACTGCTGTTAAATGCACCAAAAAGAATTGGATCCACATATCCCACCTGAAGAGGGCCCGACAGCAAGCAGCAACAACACCTACTACCACAAGCATACCAGGGGGGTTTTATCAGCTACCACAGCCCCTCAACAAGATAGCACCACCATACAATCTCAGATCACAAAACAGGGCTCAAAAAATCCACTTGCCCGCTCCCATTTGCGAGCCAGATTTAATTAGGACGAGCTATTTTTAGGTCCTACTCGCCCTTTCTGGAGAGTAGGAAGGAAGGCTAACATTTTACCTCTGTCTCTGAAAGCAGAGCAAATGTGGGAAGATAACAAGATTTAAAGGCATCTTTATTGCTCACAAAGTGAATGAGCAATAAAAATGCCTTCAAATCCTGTTAACTTGTCACATTTGCTCAAAGAGGTCGAGTGCATTACAGTGAGGTCGAATAGGTTTTGGAAGTTACTAGACTTGCAGGTCTAGTGAGAATTTTTTGATTTTTCGAAACCTGCAAAAGAAGAGTGACTGAAGGATTTGAACGACATCTTTGGCCTGGGTCCAGAAGAGGAAGAAAATGACTCCCAATCAGCACCGCAACTAACATTATGTAGTCACAATGAACAAGCGCCTACCTGTTGTTCAATGACTGCATCCAATACTAACACAATGACAACTGAGGAAAACACCAACAGACACAGGGTGAGACACTGGACACATCAGAGATAGACCGCGCCGCAGGCTTAAAAGTCAGAATGTGGCCTTGGGGTGGCTAGGCCATTTGCACAAAGGAACAATGATTCCTTCGACTGAGGGCCTTGAAACTGAGATAAGAAACTAACTACAAGTTATAGAGTTTGTGTCAAAATGCTCAACAGTTGAAATCACAGTTTTGCTTTTTTGAAGTTTAAATTAGGCAGCTGCATGCACTAGATGACTGAGCATGTACAATGTATTCCAATGAATGCTTATGAGTATAAAAAGAACAATGCCACTCAGGTAGGGCAGAACACTTGGCAGTTTGGTCAACTGCTGTTACATATTGTATTTCACGTTCAGCTCTTGGTGGGAGGAGGAAGTGTAAGGAACTGTCCGATATATAGAAATACAAGTGCCTTGAGTGTGGCCGATCTGGAAGGATAAAAACAACTTCCGGGTTCGGTACGATGCAGAATATTGTTAGCGGAACGTCTGAGCTGGGCTGTTGTTACCTGCTTGAATCCTAGTTGGAGGTAAAGGTGCTGTGCACTACTTTAAGTTTTGTCCTTGAAACTGCGTTGAGAGGGAGACGGATCACAGGCTTGCTCGTCGTTTCCTGTCTCAGCGGTTTTTGGAAAAAAAGTATTTTTTGCCATGTCTGTAAAACTCTTTCCTAGTTACTTCGATTTCCGTGGTAACACTGTGAGAGTCCTTGTCTAACCGTAAGCAGGACATTTGAATTGCTAGGCCGGATCCAAGTTGTAGATCCAATTTGGATATTTTAGAGGAAAAATTTGATGCCACTAGTTGGTATGAACGTGGCTTAATTCAAGATATGTTGGTATACAAACATAGTATGCTTTTCACAGAAAGAAATACATAAGGAACCTGAGATTTTACAGAGAAAAGTAATATTGGTTAAGACAAATAATAATCGTTGAATATTTGAATTACTTACATTATTCTGGAGAGAACTATTGCGTATTGGAGCATTTATTATATGTTATTTCTTTTTGATATTCTTAAAATGGCACGTTGAGTCCTGATTGGTTCAATCCCTGTGAGGCTAGGCTTCTTGATTCATTTGGTAGATATTGCAAGTGATGAGAAGGGAGGAGGTGAATACGGCACAATACTTCATTAAGATAATCTTATTTTATGTTTTCTTGTATAACAGTATTATGTTTGATTGTGAAATACTTGGTCTCTCTTCACCTGAACTCAGGTTCAGCCATGGTCATTTTATTTTACGGGATATATATATATATATATATATATATATATATATATATATATATATATATATATATATATATATATATATATATATATATATATATATATATATATATATATTCACTGAAAAAACCATAGGTTTCACACATGTTATAGTTAGCTGGACATTTTACTGATAAAAAACCAATGAAATTCCCCCGTTATAGTTACTGTAGGCAACTATAACTCACGCGACCGCAATCCTCTGCTGATGCTAATACTGAATTTAGACACTTATTTGCCCATGTCTTCTTCCATTAAATTTTAGCTATACATATATTACAAATATTTTTTTTTCATAAAGACACATATGTCATCAGCAAAGGATTACGGTTGCGTGAGTTATAGTTGCCTACAGTAACTATAACAGTGGAATTTCGTTGGTTTTGTATCAGGAAAATGTCCAGCTAACTATAACATGTGTGAAACCTATGGTTTTTTCAGTGAATTTGCAAGGTTTTTTAAATGCTAATTCCTAACTATAACGTGTGTGAAACCTATGGTTTTTTCAGTGAATTTGTACGGTTTTTTAAATGCTAAGTTACTTTACGCCATTTGTGGCGTGCGCGCCCACTTAACGCAGTTCGTTCCGTGCGTGCACGGTGCGCTTCGCGCACCGTGCGCGCACAGTGAGCACGTGCCCACGTTACGCTAGATGGGCCATGAACGCACGATGCGCTTCGCGCACCGTGCGCACATGGAGGACATATGATGAGCATCGTTGTGACAGGTAAAATATATGTTTTGTTTGGCTGAAATAAGCCATGCACAAAGGGTGCCCTTTGGGCACCATTTGCACACGGGGTGGGGAGAATGTGGATATTTTTTTTATTATTTATTACCGTACGCGTACGGTAAGCGTAATCGGCGAAATTTTCGAAAAAATTAAAATTGCCTTTTTTCACTTGGGGGATCGTTGGGGACTCCCTCGACATGGCTAGGTGCTTGGGAGCTGTCTAAACAGCCCCTTTACATGTTTTTGCACTTTGTTTTTCAACCCCCTGTCAGAGTGCGAGAGAGAAAATGGTGGCCGCCGCTTCCTGGTTTCGACCGATTCGAATGTTTACTAAGATCTAACGGCCAATCAGAATCGCGCTCGCGCACGTCACCGTACGCGTACGGTAAGCGCACCGTAAGCTGGCTCAGATATATATATTGATTTAAAGGCTATTTTCTCAGAATCTACTGAACAGATTTACACCAAACCTACAAAAGGCACTTCCTTGACCTGAGGACTACCTCTCTTCCAAATTTCATTAAATTCTGTTCAGCCGTTCGGGCTGTAGCTCTGTCTAAAGGTCCTATGGAAAAATGCATGGGAAAAACGCGTTTTGGGACCCCCCTTTTATCTCAGCCCCCGCTTGACGAATCCCCCCGAGACTTTCAGGGTAGGAGCGGAGCTCAAAGCCCCACCTATTTTGAAACTTTTGCGAGGATTCGTCGTCCGGCGCCAAAGTTATTCAAAATAGAATGTTGCGGATTTCCTATGGTAAGAGGGTCCTAACTATAACTATCTACTGGCGACCGCCAGTAGATAATATATATATATATAATATTGCTTGTATTGGCAATGTATTAATGGTGTTAAAGACCTTATGTTTTGTTTTACAGGTCTCCTTCCCTGCTGCTGTTCCCTTCCCTCACTTGATCACCTTAATAGTCTGTGCTATAATAGCAATCGGACTTGAGGCTATCAAGTGGTGGACCAGTTTGCGCAACAAGCCGATTCTGAGGAACTTGATTATTGAGACGTTACAAATGCGTGTTTGTCACAACGTCTGTGTGTTGACTGTTCATTTCCATTCAGAAATGTATGCTTTCACAAACCATATCCTGTATACACATCAAAGTGCAACAATTTTTTAAAAAATGCCCAGATTTTGATAATCAGTTTGTACCTGGCTGAAGCAAATCCAATTGTAAATCAGCGCAGCAATGAAAGCATAGAGAAATGGTAAAATTTAGTCACAAGCTTCTTGGGAGTCAGTGTCATGATGAGGGCACAAAGGTAAAGATTTTATGTTCTTAATGTACCAAGCAGTGCAGGGAACTTTGACTGTCTTGTTGGGCCTGCACTGTGATTCCCACGTGTTTAGTATTGACTCAACAAATGCAAAAAAACTTCACAAGCCTAGAGATTGAGAGTAGTATCCACAGGGTTAAAACAGGCAATAGCGGTTTGCTTACCAGTGCGCAGGCCACGCTCCAAAAAGGGAATCCTCCACAGACTTCTCCTTTCGTTCATTAGTGCAGGGCAAATGAAGTGCATAATATCCTCTTACACCATCCCGCAGAGGCAGCACACCTCAGATCTCCCTGTCTTCTCCCATGGTGGCAGAGCGGGTTTTAATAATATAATACCAAATCTGTATCTTATTAACCTTAACTTCATATACAGTGAATATGTTTCCCCAAAGTACGGTTGATGTTTTAGAACCCTGTAGCTGCCAATAGTCATCCATACATGCGACTTCTTTGAAAACGCATTTTTATTTTTATCCACAGCTAACTATTCTTTTAAAGGCTTCTTGCAAAATAGGCCATTCCATACCAAATGCAGCTGAAGCCTAGAATCTCGTTTACGGGTCGGCTACGGACCAGTTTTAGTCTGTTAACAATTCTTCACATATCTTGCAATCACTTGTTTTGGAATCCCAAATTCAAGACGTATCCGTGCCGGCGGTATTTAAGGTATTTCGGATGTGTGGATTTCCCATGCTACTTTGAGCATCAGAATTAGCTCTTTGATTGCTTCGCATTGAACCATTACACCAAAACGTTCATCCATGCATGTGTGGGCGGCTTGGTCTTTTCAACTCACCTTTCTGTGCCGTTGTTCCCACTTTCAGTTTCTCCCTGAGACATTATCCATTTGGATAATTTGTCTTATACTACGACCGCAAATTCTTGCATTCGGTTATAAAATCACTTTGTGTTTCACCAGATGCATCGCTTAAACTGAATTTAGAACAGCTTTAAGCTTTCCATGAAAATTAAGTTTTTTTAGTGTTTGTTTGTGAAATAAATAGAATGTACAACCTTTGAGTATTTGTTTGATGAATGCTTGTTTCTGTATTTTTTCAGTATTTTTTTCAGTTCAAATCATCGAAAATGCATAGTCCGGGGATTACAGCAATAACTCAGGGGTCGTCCGTGAATTCCAGTAATGATTTAGCAGGATCCACAGAAGTCAAAAAGTTTAAAACCACTGAGCTAAGCAACCTCGAGACAATAAAAAGGTCCCACCTTTACAATGATATTGCATATAGACCTTCATAATGCACATTCGCCGCACTTAGCGCTGCATAAAAGGCATTAATATTACCCAGTTACAATGTAACTTTTTGGTTTCAATAGAATCCACGGCTACGGATGATCTTCCCTGAAACCTAACACGTAGCACTGTCTTCATAAGGAGAGCACCTTCCATACTGGTAAAAAACATAAAAAATCTGCACCCTATGATGGAGGGATCCTTATTGGATGGCTGCATGCACTTTTCATATAGGTCACTCGGAGCCTGTTTGTCACCTCTGACGCCCGCTATCTCGGAGCACTGGAAAGAGACTGAGCCACGGGCTCCCAGAGCTGCAGGAAGCAAAAAAGGACGGGCCACCGACTGGCTGTGGTGCGTGGGTGTGGGGAACCGATGGAACAGCGTGTGACTAACCCTCATAGGTGTGTATTTCAGCCTCCAGTCATGTTATGTTATGTTATGTTAAAGACATTTCTATCGTGAGCGGCTACTCAAGAATGTCCTGGCGCGGAAGCCAAAATGAAGCATAACTGAAAAAACTGTAAATTAGATGACAAGCAAAGTTTTCAGCCGTTTCCTAAACAGTTTAGGATCTTGAGTACCACGCAATTCCTGGGGAAGGGAGTTTCAGTGTGACATCAGGAGTATTCACAGGGGCGATGATAATCGGAGCCTGGCTGAGATCACCAAAATCACAATGCCGCCCGAGCTTCAGCCCATGTCTCATACATAAGGGAACCCTACATGAGGGAACCCAAGCAGAGCAAAGGGTATCAAAGGAGACAAGCAAGTGACATATGAGCGTTCGGTAAACCTGTGCCACCCCATTCTCTCCATGTACTCCCATAAGCATCTTTGTCTCGAGGGGGTTGAATTCTAGGAGTTCTTCCAGACCTGAGATATAAAAGGTCCTGCATGCCTGAGTTGCAGGTATTGATAGAACAGACTGTGGTGGAGTTCTAATTCTCGTTGTAAGGTTTGGTAGGATTTGAGGATAAGTCCCTCCATTACCTCCCCTGGAGTAGAGAATCTAATGGCATCTCATTCCCGGAAGCCCTTGATGGCGGCTACCAGTTCCAGGGCAGTGCCCACACAGAATGGAGTTTGTCTGATCAGCTTATTCTGTCATCCCATACACCGCAGGGCGGACTTCCAAAGCTAAAGAACCATGTTGATTGCCGGCACAGGTGGCACAGTGCCACCATACAGTAAATGATGTATTGGGATTCCCTTAAGTGCCAACTTTACTGATGTGTATGTGGGGTCTCCTAGAGTGTCATTAAACCATTCAGTAAATATGAGTAGGTGCGAGGCCCCGTAATACGTTTCATTATCGGCTTCCGCGATGCCACCTTCAAGTGTGGACTTAAAGCACTAGATCAAGGCTAAACACAGAAGGCCCCCATTCCCAAGAAAGCTGAGGAGCACCTAATTAATCCAATGAAAGAGGGTACGTGGTATGTTGTACGGATAGTTCTGTAATTGGTAAAAGACCCTGGGCAGTGACACCATTTTAAAAATGGGGGATATGCCCGGAAGTGATACAGGCAGTGCTGACCATGTTTTGACATCAGTAGCTAAGTTGTCCATCAGTAGCTGTATGTTGAATTCCCAGGCACCCCGTGCACTGCTGCTTCTTGGCACAGTGAACTGCCCAGATAGTCCAGTTTCAACAATCCATCAGCTACCACTCAGTCTGCTGCCAATGCGCCACTGTATGTTACATTTAGTAATATGCCAAAGAGTGCCCTTACCACACTGCAGAGTGCGAACAGCCATGGAGTAATAACGCACAATTGATGTAGTGCACACTGTGAGGCAAGTCACTTCTAGATGCTGGGGTCTGAGGTGACGGATTGACAGCCATTAAGCTGTGGGAGGTCAGTGGGAAGGTTCAAGCCACTCCACACTGTACAAGTGATAGTGCACGCACATGTGAAGGAAAGGGTACTGAAGAGCTTAATGCAAACAGCAGCAAACACCCATAACAGAGCAGCGGGAGCACCTCTACTACGACACTATGAGTGCACCAATCAAGCAGCAGTGGAAGCCATCCAGTGTGCACAACTCATGAGGTAGTTGTGGTGTAAACACCTCTACAATACTGCACTATGCAGTAGTGGAGCCACCCATGCTATCCACTAATTAAGGATAAGCAATACCGGTGTCTGGGGTTCAAGAAGAAGAAGGAAAAAAAAAGTACCTCAATCTGAGCGTGAGCAGCGGAAGGACACTAATACAGCAATTGAGTATAAGTAACTGGTCCATGCTCCATTGAAGGGCCACACACACGGAGGAGAAAGTGAAACCGCATGAGCTGACCAATGAGAAACAAGGGAATGAGAGGGACGATGAAGCCAACCAACGGTATGAAATGGGTGGGCTATAAACCCCATCTTTAAAACAAACGATCTCTGCAAGCGACAACACATGCACTGTACCAGACGAGAACAAAAGAATGGCACTGCTCTTAGGTCTACCCATTTTAACGATATTCAAAGAGGTTTTATGATGCTGTCTCTAACAGCACAATAGGTTCCAAGTGCTGTTCTTATTGTAGGTAGGAACAAGGAATGCTGAAAGAGACGTAAGCACAGGCAGATGTTTCTCAAGCCAATGGTAATTTCATTTTCAGGCCTTTGATAATGTTAATGAAGCCATCGATTGGACTGGGAGAATATGGAAACAGTCTTGGAATATATCATCAGTGGTGTGGGTATGGGTCTACTGACATGGTGTAGTGAGTGCGATTTAGAGAACATGAACATAAGAAATAATGAAAGATTCAAAAGAGCTGAAGAAGGTGTCTGGTCATGTGCATTCAACAGAACTGTATGATGGCTAAGAGTCATTTACATGGAAATGGTCTACATGTTCCTTCTAGTCAAATCAAATCATCTTTATTCGATTCAAATAGAGAATCATAAAAGTATACAATACAGCACGATACAAATTGAATCAGAAGTTAAAAGCGAGTGCAGTAAAAGCAAACACAATTTAACATACGTCAGATAGTATCTTCCTTCTGGTAATAACAGGTCTCAAGAATCTTGCTAATACCACAAATGTGAACAAATTTGGAAGCAGTTGTAGAAATAAATACACCGGTCTACATTGTCTAAAATGTAAGGATTTCAATAAAGGCTTAATAAAAATGATCCTTAAATAGGTATAAAATTTACAAAAAAACAGTACATGGATGGTCGATTGATTAGACGTCTTATCACAGAGACAACATGTTAATTGACTGGACCAATTATTAGTATTAGGGAAGCTATTCAGACGGTGAAAGATATCTAGCCTGAAGCGCGTCACAACAAACCTGTGTTGGGCATTAAAAACACTGGTAAAATACGGGTGGATCGAGAAGCTGGTCAGAACCATTTAGTTATGCTGTACAGTTGGCTTGACCAATTCCACACATCCAGTGTCAATCTTGCTTCCTCTAAGATGTTTAGACATTCTCTCTTTAATAATTTCCTCGTACTATACCACAAGGTTTCAGGATTATCATAAAATTCGGGGTGGCAGATATCCGACAGAAAATTCTTAATATATTTTAGCCATGTGATTTTCAAGGCGTACTCAGAGTCACAGCTGTCCTGTATAATCGCACGATTAAAACTCATACAGTCCGATGTCCAGAGTTAATGCCAGAGAAGAACTGGCTGTACCCTTATCAGATCTGCTAGATAAGTTGCTCCTAATTCCGCATGACACACGAAATTAGAACAGCTGATTGGCAGCCCAAGGATAATTTTGAAAAAGCCATTTTCTAACAGCTGTAAGGAGTCCACATTTACATGCCGCCACAACTCGGTAACCATGCATCGCAATCAACCGACATTTAGCATCATAAATGTTCAACATTTCTTTAGGGTGTTAACGGCCCAATTTCCTTGAGGTTGCACAGGCCCGTAATTGATCTATAAAACTGCATCCTTCTCGATTTTACTGCACTTCTCCAATTGCTATCACCATCAAATAGAATTCCCAAGTACGAAAAGGTGGGTGTTTGAGGTAAAATCGCATTTCCTATTAAAATATTACGCCCCTTAGATAATTTTTGGCCAGCTTTCTTAACATAGGTTTTGCTTATATTAATTAATAACCCTAGATTCTCCATAAAATGTACACATTTATCTAAGAGGTGCTGCAAAGCCATGGGGCCATAAGCACTGTGTCGTCTGCATATAGCAGAACTGGTATGGGCCGATGACTGATTTGGGGCAGATCGGTACATGAGTCCACAAGGGTGCTGCCCAAACTGTTGATATATAAATTAAATAAAAACGGGGCGAGTATGCACCCTTGACGGACTCCCTTTTTGATGTCAATGGATCGTGTACATTCACCTCTCATACCAAAGTGAATCTTTGCAGAGCTAGTTGTGTACAGGTATCTAAGGAAATTAACAATGGTACAATTGATACCCACTGAGGTCATAATAGACCAAAGTTTGTTGTGAACAACACAATCAAATGCGGAGGTCAAATCCATAAATACCAGAAACAAATTTCCCCCTTTTATATGCGTTTATTTGCTCGTCAATAAATTCAAGTTGATGGCCTGCTCCGTAGTCCCAGATCCCTGGGAAAAGCCATATTAAAAGCCGGACATAATGTTGTTACTGTCTGCTCACTGATGTAATTGACCTAAAACTATACGACTGACCACCTTAACTAGAGAATCCAGCAAAGAGATGGGTCTGTAGTTCGCGGGGCAGTTACGATCACCCTTTTTTAATATTGGGACATTATGGGATTCGGACCAGGAATTTGGGAATCAAAAGTGGGCCCCAAAGATCAGTATTTAAAAAAAAAGAATATCAATCGGGATCCCATCCAGGTCTGGTACTTTTCCTCCCTTACTTGATCCCAGGGCCCGATTCCCCTCCTCCAATGTAAAGTTAAATCAAAATATTTCAACAAAAATGTAGACTAAGAGGGGGCATCTCCCGACACAGACACTGAGCTATTTTGACTGTTTTCGGTTGAACCCGTATATAGTTTGGCAAAGCGAACTACCCAATCTTCTTCCGCAATGGTGACCTCAATTCTGGGCTTATCGTCATTGCTGAAGACGGGGGAGTTTATGACACGCCAGAAAGCTGTGGTGTCTTTATTAAGGCTTGCCTCACACAGGTTTTCCCACGCCTCCTCTTTGAGGCTTTTTTTGTGATTTTTTAGTGCTAGCCTATAGGCCCGCCTGCAATTCTGTACTTCTATGGAGTTCCTAGGTGTCTCTTTCAAGGCCCCTTTAATTTTATGTGAGCCTGTGTGCAGGCGTCGTCAAACCACCCTTGGATTTTTCTAACCCCTCTCTTCTGGTTGGTGGTCAGAACAGCCTTAATTCCCTCGCTAATTTGGTTAAAGGCCTCAATAACCATACTAGCTTCTGCTGTTTCATCCAGACAAACCTCAAAAGCCCTTCTCTGATGGCTAATTAATTGTTCTAAAAAACTAGACGGGTCATAGACCAGCGCAGGGTAAAGCCATTCAAACGGGAGAGTACTATATTCTCCGCAAATAAGGTATGATGCCCTACGCCTTGCTTGATTAGGGATCTAGTATCCAGCGTTAGACTCTGGGGGAAATGGATGCTCATTGCAAAATTATATAGTGAAAAGTTGGTGACTAAGGCAGAATAGCGTTTAGGGAATAGGAGGAAGTCCATAACACTTTCTCATGCTGTCATCAAATGTACAGGATACTTCAACTGGACTGCCTCCAAATTCGTTCCTTAAACCTAGGTCATATTTAAAAAGTAGCTCATTAAGTTTCTCTCCATACCCTGAATGAGAAAAGTGAGTAACATCACCCACAGTAGGGCAAATCATGCCACAGACATTTTTAGCTAGGAGTTGGCAGGGTTGGATATTAAAACCCATGTCAAAATGTTGTCATTTGATCCCTTATCCATTATTGATTCCAGCTCCTCATCAAGGCGACATAAGGTTTCCAGTATGTCTGATTTACAAGCATTATCATAAGAGTTGACTAGAACCAGGGAAAGGGAGGCTGAAAAATTAACCTGAATAGTTTGATAAAAAGGTTTAGAAGAATTTACAGTTACATTAGTGGAGACTAGTTTGTTAGACATATAAATGCAGGGGCCACCCTTCGGTCTACCTTGTATAGATGGAATGGCTGGAGAGTGGAAAGTCTTAATGCCGTTAAAATGTATGGGTTCGATGGCCCATGTTTCTTGTAGCATCATGATGTTAAAGCCTGCCATGAACTCTAACAATTCTGGGGGGGCTAGAGAGCCCGGAGCAATATGGCTGCACTTTAGTGCTGCTCTGCTGATCAAGACAATAATCCGCCAAATATCCTGCCTGTTGGGCGCCATCTGCGGTTGCCTGAAATATTTCCAGGCTTCTGAGGCCTTTTGGAATATATTGAAGTGGCTACTGCAGCTCTACAGCGCTGGGGCATATGTTTGTGCAGTGTACTCCTGGTTTGAGCAAGATGGCGGCCCCGGGATGCCCTAACTGCTGAGATTTGCTGACAACTTGCCTGGGGTCTGCTGAAGTATTGTGTAGTGGGGGACGTCCGCACCGGAACACTGCCTTCTCAGGGGATTGGCGCTGACTGCTGGATCGTGTGGCGGTTGCTGAGTGGACCTGAGGAGCGGATCGGGCGGCCGCCATTGCCGGAGTTGAGGGCTCGAAGTGAGCTGCCGGAGTTGCGACCCTCCTGCGCATGTGACTGCCGCTGAGGGGTGCGTTGTATGATGCTGGCGGCATAGTCCTACTGCTCCGTGTGGAATTCCGACATTGCCGTAGTAGTGGCAGTGCGGTGAGCTGCCGGTGCTGTGGCCCTCCCCACTCTGTTATCCCGAGGGCCGGGCTGGGGCCTGTGTCTTCGGTAAGCTGTGTGCCCTGACCCGCGCGGCGGTGGCTGCCCTCTATACTGTGCTGCTCCTTGAAGGGCCCGGATAATTTGGTGCGTGGCGTCCGCCTGACAGCGCGGCCTGGGCAGCAGTGGAAGAGAGCGATCTGCACTCTGGGCCCCATTTTCCTGGATAGTCTCGACTTGCGGCGGAGGCGGGAATCGATCGCCTTGCCGTGAGGGGCAGTGACTGTGGCGAGCCTGGTGGACATAAATCTCTCAGTAGTGTGAACTGCGGCAAACAGATAAGTGGATGCCTTTCCCTCAGCTTTTATTACTGTAGCTCTCTAACTGCCTTTGGCTGGGCCTCTGAGAGGACTGTCATCGTAGCTGGCGGCTGCTGCTTCTGATGCCTGGTGCTCTCCATATACTCCAGTGTGCTGCTACTGCTGGGATGAACTATGCTTTTGTGGGCTACATGTCAATATATTTAGAACCATTTGTATGCATACGAGCAGACTGTTTTGGGGTGATGCTGGCTGCATACCCTGGGCGTTGATATGATCTCTGGCTTGGCTCTAAGGTGCTGCAATATTTCTGGAGTTGTGGGGGTGCTCTTCCATGGCTCTCTGATAACTCTAACCCTGCCATCTGACTGGTCTGAACAGTGGTGGCTCTGCTCCAGTCTTTTTAGGTTCCGTCTTTCGCTGCAACTTGGCCTGTGCCTGCTTGGGGTGCTTCATTGCTTTTGGGGTTTGGGGGCGGAGCGCCTGCTGGTCTGCTGCATGCCCATCAATATTGGAGGCACACATTAGTCCTTTCATATGGTGGTACAATAAGTGGTGGGAGTCAGGCTCACGTTCACTCCTCCACTGGGCTCTGAGTCTGTGGTGATCAGGTCCCGGTTACTACTTTGCTCTTTGTTTGGGTAACAGCCAAAATGGGGAAGACGGACAGGCAACAAAGCAAGTTGCACTTTGACGCTGTAAAACCAGCGAAAGCTTCGGCCCCTAGTGCCCCGGACACAGACCCGGATCAAGAAGCGGGATCAATTGCGAAACTAGAGCGCCTGATGTTAAGCATGCAACAGAGTTTGCACTCTATAGACGCCAAAATTGATCACATTAATCTACGCATGGACAACATGACGGCGAAAATAGAGAAGCTTGGCACGCAACTAGCAGAGGCGGAACAGCGGATATCAACTACGGAGGATCGCTTGGAGGATGTCAGTTCCTCCTGCGCCAGTATGAAGAAGCTTCTGGAGGTGATTAGTGCAAAGAATGAGGATATTGAGGCTCGGTCTCGGAGAAATAACCTTCGCATCACGGGTATTTCGGAGACCACCAACACTGGGCCCATGGAATCCTTTGTCGAAACGCTGCTGGTATCTCTTCTGGGGGCGGATCATTTCTCCAAGGTATTCATAGTGGAACGGGCTCACTGCCCCCTGGCTGCCTGTCCAGGGCCTGGAGCACCACCTCGCCCTATCATAGCCAGGCTCCTGAACTATTGGGATCGCAACACAGAACTTCGTCTGGCCAGGGAGAAGGGCGCTCTTGACTATCAGGGAATGAAGGCTGAAATTTTTCCAGATTTTACAGTGGCCGTGCAGCAGGCGCGTCGAGAGTTTCAAGCTGTCAAAAAGAAATTGTAGTCCCTCCACATCCAGTATGCCATGCTCTACCCTGCCCGTCTGAGAATCCAGCATGCGGGAAAGGCACGTATTTTCACGACGCCCAAAGATGCACTTCACTATATTCGACAGATTGGGTGGCAGGAAACCAGTTGTGTGAGGAGCGCCGGCTCAGACTCTGAGGACTGATCACCTGGACATCAAAGTGTTCGTTTTATTGTGTTGCACTGTTATTAACGGATCAGGTTGCCTACTGTATAGCGTGGCCAATTAGTATCAGTGCCTTATTTGGTTCTTAGTCATTATCTGTTCTTTTCAGGTATCACATGCTAGGCTTTATTGTAATATGCCTCCTGTTAACTGTGTTAGACTTGTGTATTGCAGGTTGTATGCTTTATATGATTGCATTTGTCTTGAATCCTGTGCAGGGGGCGCATCAACTGTCTATCTGCTGCGGGTTGGTTGGCCTATCACTTTGGTCTTGACCCACCCTGTTAACTCAGGGGGCTGACGGCTACTAGTGACCCACAGTATGGGTATCCCCCACAATGTTTTTCCTTTTGTTCTGGTGCTCTATAGCGCCATTGCAAGGGGGTTTCATTCATTTCCTTGTGATAGTTCCAAGGATTTACAGACGCAATTGTGTGTCTGTGTTTTTGTGTTGGATCGATGTTTTCGCAGCATTTGTTTTATGCTGCTGTGGGTGGGGGGGGGGTCTGTTGGGGAATGCTTTTGCAGTCCTAGAGCTTTGAATGCAGTATATTGGCAGAGCAAGCTGTATGCTTACTTCTTTCAGTTATGCAATAGCACGGATATACTTTTTGTTCTAGAAAGACATGACTGATTCCAAGGTGTCCACGCTATTGTGGTTGAGTTGGAATGTTAGAGGACTCAATAACCCCAAAAAAGTGAGGCAGGTGTTGGCCTATCTTGATCGTCATCATATATATGTCGCTTTCTGACAAGAAACTCGCCTTACTAGACACACTGCCACCGCTGTTGCAGCAAGATGGGCGGGGGTGAGGCTAGCGGCATCCTACTCCTCTTATGCATGGGGAGTAATGATTCTTATAAAGAAGGGCATCCCCTTTATACCTATACATGTAGAAGAGGATGATGCAGGGCGGAACATTATAGTGCAGTGTACGTTATATGGCACATCGATAATTCTTGTGAACCTTTATGGGCCAAATGTTGATGATCCTGCTTTTTATGACACCTTACGGGGCAAGATATATAAACTACCCCCGTCAGCCATTATTTGTGGTGGTGATTTTAACACCGTGATAAATCCGGCATTGGACAGAATGTCGACAGTAGACCTTCCCCCTAGGAAGGCAATGGTGTCTGTGCGCAATGGTATGGTGTCTTTGGGGCTTACGGACCTCTGGCGGATGAGGCATCCAACTTCCCGGGAAGATACATGCCACTCATATGCTCGTCAGTCACGGTCACGTATTGATTTCTGGCTAGTCACACAAGATGTCACCACGTGGGCTGTACAGATTAAACATCTACCGCGGACATTGTCTGACCACTCCCCGGTGCTCTTCAGTATGTCTCTGCCCTCTCACATCCCTTCTCAATTCTAATGGTGACTGCAATCGACCTCTCTGCAGGATCAGGTTTTTTGTGAGGGCATTCGTGAGGCTATCGCAGACTACTTCCTGCACAACACGGGAATGGTTCAGACTATTGGAACGCTTTGGGAAGCATTTAAAGTCACTATACGGGGGACCTGTATTGGTCTGCAGGCTGGGGTGCTAAAGTCCCTGCGCTGCACTATGGCTACACTTGAGAGAGAATTAAGCGATCTCGAATGATGTTATGAGCAAACAGCAGACCCAACTATACTGGCGGGTATACGAACTAGAATTACAGAGTATAACGGGTTGGCGGAGCAAGAAATTAGACATATGTCACGTCGCAGTACTGCTCGGTATTATGGCGAAGCTGGCAGGCCGGGAAGGGCACTGACCAGCCGTATTGTCGAGCCGCATCACAAGACCTCTCTGATCAAAGGGATCATTGCAGACGATGCCACGCATTATGATACGCCCAATATCCTTAAGGTCTTTGCGGAGTACTATGCGGCTATGTATGCGGGGAACAACCTTTACAACGTAACTTTTACAACGCACTACACTTACAACGCATTTTTTACAACGCAACATCCACTACAACGCATTCCATTACATAGCATGACACTACAACGCATTTTTAAAAACTACCTTTACAACGCATTCCATTACATCGCATACTACCTTTACAACGCATACCATTACAACGCATAATATTACACTACACTATCCAACACTTACCCTACTGTTGCACCCCCTGGAGTTAGAATAGTAATTTTTACCCCTATACTATCCAACACTTACCCTACTGTTGCACCCCCTGGAGTTAGAATAGTAATTTTTACCCCTATGCTATCCAACACTTACCCTACTGTTGCACCCCCTGGAGTTAGAATAGTAATTTTTACCCCTATACTATCCAACACTTACCCTACTGTTGCACCCCCTGGAGTTAGAATAGTAATTTTTACCCCTATACTATCCAACACTTTCCCTACTGTTGCACCCCCTGGAGTTAGAATAGTAATTTTTACCCCTATACCATCCAACACTTACCCTACTGTTGCACCCCCTGGAGTTAGAATAGCAATTTTTACCCCTATACTATCCAACACTTACCCTACTGTTGCACCCCCTGGAGTTAGAATAGTAATAGTAATTTTTACCCCTATACTATCCAACACTTACCCTACTGTTGCACCCCCTGGAGTTAGAATAGTAATTTTTACCCCTATACTATCCAACACTTACCCTACTGTTGCACCCCCTGGAGTTAGAATAGTAATTTTTACCCCTATCCTATCCAATACTTACCTTAAATGCAATTTAATATTATGCGTTGTAATGGTATGCGTTGTAAAGGTAGTATGCAATGTAATGGAATGCGTTGTAAACGTAGTTTTTAAAAATGCGTTGTAGTGTCATGCTATGTAATGGAATGCGTTGTAGTGGATGTTGCGTTGTAAAAAATGCGTTGTAAGTGCATGCGTTGTAAAAGTGTGCGTTGTAACGACATACATCCATGTATGCACATCGTCCAACAGCAGATGAGGCGGAACGTGAGCAATATTTAGTGCACGTGGCGTTGGTGTGACTTTCGCGGCGGCAGCAAGAGTTCCTAATGCATCCCCTTACCTTAGATGACCTACGGGACGCAATTGTCGCGCTGCCAAATGGGAAGTCTGCTGGTACCGACGGCTTGCCGGCGGAATTCTATAAAGAACATATAGATCTGCTTGCCCCCTACCTTCTTCAGTTATATGAGGAAGCATATGAGACGCAATGTCTGCTGCCCACTCTGCTTTAGGCACTCGTGATTACACTGTTAAAGCCTGATAAACCACCGGAGAAGTGCGACTCCTATAGACCATTGTCGCTGATTAATACTGATGTTAAAATTTTAGCGAAGGTATTAGCAAATAGGCTGAAATTGCTGCTTCCGGTTATGGTTCTCCCTGATCAATCTGGGTTCGTCCCAACTCGCTCTACGGCCCATAATTTAAAAACGCTCTTTGCTGTGATGCATGTACTCAAGCCTACTTTGCCGGCGGTTGCGGTGCTTCTACATGTTGCAAAGGCCTTCGATTCTATTTCCTGGTCCTATATGTTTGCGATCTTGCATCACATGGAGGTGCCTTTTATTTTTACTAATTGGATCAGGCTACTCTATACTAACCCACTACCTCGGGTGAGGGTTAATGGTCACCTATCGGAGACTTTTACTGTTAGGCTATTATTATTTGCGCTCGTACTCGAACCGTTGGCGTGTATTCTGAGGCAACATTATGCACCGGCGGCATTACGGTTTTATCAGCATCCATTGGCGGTCTCCATGTATGCTGACGATATGGTGTTGTATGTCCGTGACCCCGCTACGCATCTTGCACAGCTTATTCGGGAGTATATACGATTTGAACGGTTCTCTAGATTGGGTATTAACTGATCCAAATCGCTCATATTGCCCATTACGGATGGCACATGCCACGTTGACCTCAAATATCCCTTAGCCTGGTGTATGGACATTGTGAAGTATTTAGGTATCTGGCTTCATAGGGATCCCCAAACAGTGGTACAATCTAACTATGGTACGGCCGTCACGCGACTTGAGGGGCAAATTAGTAGGTGGATTAAACTACCACTATCATTTGCAGAGCGTATAGCACTCATGAAGATGACGGTACTACCACGCTTTTTATATCTATTTTTAAACATACCTGTGCAGCTAACACAGCATTTTTTTGGTCGGCTCCGCTCTCTCTTGATCACGCTGGCGTGGGGAGGTAAAAAGCCGCGTCTCAGATGGGAAACACTTACACTTCCGTATGAGCGAGGAGGGTTTGCAGCGCCAGACTTTCATTTATACTATCTCTGTGCGCAGGCCCATTATGCATATTATTGGCAGCATGACCCGGCTTATATACCGCACGTAGTGGTGGAGGCTGGTGCGGTGCACCCCTTGCCACTTGAAGCTATGATAGTTAACAAATATACAGTCTATGAGATAGGGGAATTTGATACTGTCCAGACTACAGCTAGGGCCTGGCGTGAGCTGGGAAAGCGGGCAGGAAAATTGCCGTTATTTGCCCCTGGCATGCCCTTGTTGCACCACGCCGCGCTCTCTGTCACACAAGAAGCTGGTGCGTTAAGAACTCTTCGTGACATGGCTCTGATCACCATGGCGGATGCGTTTCCTGGGGGGCAGTTTGTAACGGCAGTTGTGGCCGTACCATAGGGGGGAGCGCCAAACCCATGCAGTTGTTTGTTTACGCTAGGCTGCGCTCGGCTATGCGTATGCTATATCCACAATTCCCTGCAGAACCACAAACACTAGAAGCATTGCAACTTATATACGTTACCACATCTAGAGCCAAGTTGGTCACGAGACTATATAATGCGTCACAGGGGGAAGTGGCCGCAATGGAAATGTCTGCGTTGTCTAAATGGAATGCTGTGCTCCCTGAACCACTCTCTGAACAAGCATGGGCTACATGCTGTCGTCTGACGGGCCAGTTAACAGTGAATGGGAACCTGCGACTGGTGCATTTTAAATATTTACACCAACTGTATTATACTCCAGCTCAGCTGTATAAGTAAGGATTGAGGGACTCTGACCAGTGCAAGCGCTGTGGCGCTTCAGGTGCCAATTTCTATCATTTAGCGTGGGACTGCACAAAGGTACATGAGTACTGGAGGTCCGTCATGCAAATTCTGCAGCAGATGGTGGGGCTCACCATAGTTTGTGCTCCGCAGCTCTGTCTCTTGGGTGCTGTCACGAGCATCATGCCAACTCATAGGAAATTTGTAGCTATATCCTTATTACTCTCTAAACGCAGAGTGTACATGGGTTGGGGGAGTAGGGCCGCGCCATCTACTAAGCTCTGGTTGCAGGACCTGACATACTGTCGGGACCAACTAACGTGCTACGCTGAGAAACTGCCAACTACGTCCAGGCCTCGTGATATTTAGGGTCCACTCACGGCCTATCTGCTAACAGTATCTAATGGTTGAGGAAAGGTGGGTTAGATGGCTAATTACAATTTGTCTTCTCTGTGGATTGGCGAACCACTGTACTGTTCATCCTCTTGTATGATGCTCTTGGGTGAAATGCCATGTCTGTGTATCTCTATAGTGCAGAATTCTTGTAATGCTATGTGCTGCCATATGGTTTGTTTTTTCATTTGTACAGAATGTCGGTATACTGCCAAAGCTCTGATTTGTATAAGAATGTCTTGTACTTGCTTGTTCTTCTGTAAATGCAAAAAATCAATAAAATAAAAATAAAAAAAACTCTAACAATTCTGGTATATTTTGCTTACTACGAAGCCCCGCTACATTCCAGCATAAAACTGCAATATTGCTCCCAAAGGTTGTGGTGGAATCCTTGCTTTTCTCCTTTCTCAAGGGAGTCTGCACCACAGATATTTGTGGATTTGGTAGGTCCTCAACTGTCAGATGGTGTCTATTGTTTGCAGTTGATGTTGTAGTATCCTTATTTACCATGTTTCCTATTGGAACAGGCCCCGCCATTTCAGATGAGTTCGCTGGTTCTTCTGCTATTCCCTGACAGTTCTCAGGGGTCGAGGTTGTATCGTGATTAACCCAGATAGATACATCAATCCCCAGTGAGGTCAGAAACCCAGTCAAACCTATTAGACAGAGCGATAGGATGCACAAATGCGCCAGAATGCTCTACATTACAGATTGACGGTTGAGGTAGGGGTTGTGGAAGAGAAAAGGATTGTGTAGATTTATTCAAAAAGTTCGAGGACCGTAGGGGTGGTTGGTAAAAGAAACCCAATGGTAAAACTGAAATTTGATTTGGGTTAAAAAATGCTGGACTAAGCTTGCTGATTACATCTTTTACCAGTAATGGAGATTTAAAGGAAAGCACCACACTATCACCCTTCAATACTTTGGGACCTCTGCCAACCCACCCAATACGCCTGGCCATCTTAAAATTTGCAAATAGTGCACCCCCATACCAACTTTAGTGTTTAGCCAATTGAGTGATAAATTTCTTAGCGAGTCCCAGGGTTCTTTGGTAGAGTCACCTATAGTCTGGACATTAGCTAGAATAGCCACGTAGGGAGTAGCAGCAGGTGGGAGATCTAGTCCATCATCATTAGTCCTAAAAGGAGCAGAGCTTGTTCGCTGCTTATTAGGTAGGATACTGGGAAGGCCTCTATTCTCAGACAGCTTATTTTCTGTTACTGTGACTTTTTGGGGCAGGGTCATTGAATTTGACACAGAGCAAGCGAGTGCTGTAAGACCCCTAAGGCTGGCTGTACTGGTGTACATGTGTTTGCTACCAAATGACTAGAATTCTGGCCATTACTAATATGTCCAACTGAACCACACAAATTAGCTACACCCAGACGTTCTAGACAAATTTGCACGGCACATTCAATGGCCTTGAGCCTATCTGTGATGAAACAAAAAGTAGTATTAACAAGTTCAGTGAAGGCTTGGACAGATGCAGCCATTAAAGTATAGTTCGGAAGTGTAGCTGGTGAAACCAAGTCCTCTGCCCGTACAGGCTTGGTAGTGTCTATCCGCCTCCGTACTGGGACCTTCTTTTTAGTCTTATTTGATCCTTCAGATGAGGACGGGATATCGTCCGCACTATATTTCTTAAAGATTTTAGGGCGTTTAAGGGGCGAGTAAAAATCAGGGGGAATAAGAATCTCATCTTTATTCAGTACAACCGGTCCACCTTCTTGTAAGTTACCTGGTTGCACAGCCGGGTGCTCAGCAGTTAATTGGGCCGATGGACCTGGACCATCCTCAGTACACGTAGTTAAAGATAGCGATTCCTCCACACTTAAAATCTGCTACTCAATGGCCCCCATAGCTCCTGTGATGTAGTTCATGATTGACTGACGTGCTCTTGGGAGGGGACTTAGTTTGTGCAGAGCTAGGGTGTTTCCTTTTCCCCATAGTTTATAAAACACGATGTCCCCAACAAACAAATAACGGTAATTATCACAAGACTCACAGTCTCGTCGAAACAGGGGATTTGTTGGTCACCAGGAACCCACTGCCAAGAGGGAGGGCCCTGCCCTGCCTCTTCATGCCGCTGACGGGCGCAGGCGGGCCTGGCCTGGGCATTGCCCGGGTGCGGCCCGAGCTGCGGGAGCCCTGGGGTGACTTTATGCACCTCCTGGCACAGCAGAGTCACGTTGGCGCCTTCTGGTGTAAAGTCTGCTGGGGGATGGAGTTCCCCGAGTAAAGTGTGGGGACTACAAACGGGCTCCCATGCTGCGGGATCCCTGGGTTGACTTTGTGCGCCTCCGGCCGCGGCAGAGTCACGTTGGCGCTTCCTGGCGCAAAGTCTGGTGGGGGATGGAATCCCCGGAGTAAAGTGTGGCGTGCGGTGACTACAAACGGGCTCTTTTTATTGGGACTGAGCCACATGTTCGAATTTGCTATTTAATGATGCAGAGTTAGTGGTTATGATTAACAAGTTTGTGGAACAGTGATTAATGCCCCAATTGGTAATTGTGTCTGCCATAGCCACTCAGAGCTCAAGCAGCCACTGAAACCATCTCACATATAGGTTCGCATTTCAAATTGGTCCAGGCATCCTGCATAAAAAGATTTTCCAATAAACGCTCCCTCTCACACATCACCGTTGGAAATAAGTGCTTGAGCAATCACGGCTGCTTACGTATCCATGTCTATGTCTCTAAGAAGAAATATTGAGAATAGGGCACTTTCATTCCAACCTAAATGCTTCTGTCATTCTTTGATAATAAATGATATTTCATGTCTGCTGTAAAAGGAACACGTCCCGTTGAGTGCACAATAAATCTCTTCCATGCTAAGGCTGTACACTGAAGCACAGCCACTCAACAAATCCAAAACCTCCAAGAAATGTTTGAAAACGCAGCAGGGGAGCCATCGTTTTATCCAAAAAAGAAAGTAGTTATACACTTCTTGGAAAAGTCTCCAAAGCATGCTACCTCCAGCTACATTCCACCCACCATAAAGGTCAATGTGTGTACCATTACCTTTAAGGAAAATAGTGCGGCTGTAAACAAGGGAAGCATAAAAGGATGGAATACAGAAGACTAAAGAAAACGCAGGTAAAAGGAAATAATATAGGAGGAAAGGAGAAATGTGGTGTCCTGAAGTGAGCCCTCCGGTGTACCATGTAGAAGCAGCATGAACTGGAGCAACACCCGGGGGGGAGGGGGGGCAGTAGATATTTCCAGGTCAGTCTCTATCTGCAACTGTCCTAGAGGACTTGAAACACACAGAACAATCACATATCAGCTTTTACCGGAAACTAAAGTTACTCAAAGAAATAGGAAACACAGAGAGATACAAACCAAGAACATTTGCCATTTGCACATCAACACTTTGCAGAGACTAAAGCTACAACGAGAGAATCAGGGGGAGCCATACACGCCCAGGATTAACAGCACGTGCACATCAGTTCTTTCCAGGACAACAGCTTCAAACAGACACAGACAGGGTGAGAGAATCGACAAGCACATGGAATACTCACACAATCAACAATTGCGAGAGGCTAAAGGTATATAGGGAGGAACACGAAGCACCAGGTACGAGAAGAATGTACATTGGGGGGGGGGGGGTGGTCAAATGAAAGCAGAAAGAGGCGAAGGGAGCACTTAAAGACATGCAAGGGATCGTCATAGCAGAAGTGATGTGTTTGTGGAGAGAACAGATGGCCGAGAAATACAAGTGCAACAGAGAAAGGTAGGGCAGGGAGCAAGGAGAGAAAAGGAACAAGCACTGGCATAGCCAATAGGTCTCGCCTTTGGGACCTTGTGTGTATAGCCAGAAATTTTGGCTATGTTGTAGAGCATTGTGGCTGCTGTGTATGATGCTGAAAAGTTATAATAAAAAGTGTTAAACATTTTTGTTACTTTTATACAAACCAAGACGACATTATATACAACTGAACAGTAGCGGTCCGTGGAGGGAGTGACGGAGGGCAGTGAGGCGGGGCGGGGGAGGGACAGGGTGGGGAAATGTAAACGCCTGAATATGGATGAACGAAGGTAAGTACACATTTAAATAAGTAGAACGAATTTCGTTGCGCGCGCTGCATCGCATTTTGCGATGCAGCCGGCGCAAAGGAATTTGTTTTATTTATTTAAATGTGTACTTACCTCCGTTCATCCATATTCCGGTGTTTACATTTCCCCACCTTGCCCCTCCCCCGCCTCACTGCCTCACCGTCACTCCCTCCACGGACCGCTACTGCAACTGAACAACCTGATTAAAAAATGATTTTAACATAAAAAATGTCTTCTAGTTTTTTTATAGTTGCACTGCTGGCAACTTCTTTCCGCCTGTTCTTATGCTTGTTTGTTATACATTTTTTTGTTATGGGGGAGCGGGACATAAATAACAGGGGATTGGAGGTTGGAAAACAGTAACTTAATTAGAACACGAGCAGTGGACGGACACTAGGGGAGAATCAACAGATGCCAGATTCCGATGGCAGACTGACGTGAGGTTTAGGTGATGCTTAGGTGTGTGTAATTATGTGGCACTGAGTGGTAATATGTGGAGTGTATTTATGTTGCATTGAATATAGTAATTGTGATGTGTGATTATGTGGTACTGAGTGGTATTATGTGGAGTGTATTTGTGTTGCATTGAGTTGAGTGTAATTACGTGGTGTTTAATTATGTGGTACTAAGTGGTAATATGTGGAGTGTATTTATGTTGTACTGAATAGAGTGTAATTATGCGACGTGTAATTATGTGGTACTGGCTGGAATTATGTTGAGTGTATTTATGTTGCATTGAGTAGAGTGTAATTATGTGGTGTGTAATTATGTGGCACTGAGATGCAGTGGTCATGATGAGTGATGCTGTGCACTGAGTGATGCAGTGGTTGCGCTGCTGTGGTGGCGCTGAGTGATACTGGGGTGGCGTTGCGTGATGCTGTTACCCAAGTGACGCGTCCAAAATGCACTGCTTACTAGCTTCCCAGCAGTATATAATCACATCCAAATATAAACATAGATAACTTATCCAAGCGACAGCTGTAAAGATACTAGACATTTCACTACTCAAGGACCCAGAACAAGGAAGGTGACAACTACATACATATTTAAGAGCCTTACCGCCACCTTTTACCCTCCGAAATTATAAAAAGTGCACCCACTTCTACAATACATAAGCGTCTCGAGGTGATTTAGTTTGCAGTGCAGCAGCACTATACCCGTCAACGCATAAGTGTAGGTGACCCCCAAATATCTACAAACATACAATGCGGAGGGCCATATGGATAATATTCTGGGTATTAGCACCTTGTGCCCTGACATGAATTATTCACACTTGAGGTGTCTGCCAAATAATATAGGGATAAACTGCTAAACTAGGACGCCCCAAAATAACTATATATTTCTCAGTCCGAAGCAATCTCCAAGGTAAAGTTCCTAACACGACACAAGAACCAGAGGCAACGTCTGGTGTCCCCGGAAGCAGATATGAGCAGGGTTGCCCCACCCCTCCTGTCACCATCGGTAATGAGATGGTGACGGGAGGGGTGGGGCAGATACATCTGCTGCTCCCTGCCCCAGGCCAACAGATTTCCAGTTCTTATTCGGTGTCCCAGTCCAACTGGTTTAATGGAAGCAAACCCGAACTTCAACTCCCAGAATGTACGTGTTGTTAAATGAAAGACTATGATTGGAAACAGTGTACCCGTGACGTGGACCAAAGGGGCCGCCCTAAGGAAAGAGTAAATGAGACCCCAAACAATATTTATAATATAAAAATGCGATTGTAGCATCTCTATAATGACCCCATCAGTGGGGGTGCCACCTGGCCGTTTTTCTAGCGGCACCGCCGGAATTTTTAAGTCTCGGTCGGTACAAAAATAAACAACATCACCTAAAGTCGGTCTTATATGTCCTTATCTGTACATATCTCAAACAGCAAATGTAAACAGAAAACACACAAATGTGTCCTACAGATGCGCTGACGATGCCTAGATAATATTTTGAGTAAACAAAGGCGTAAAAGTCATGTGGCACAGGAATACATAGAATTTAGTTTAAGGTCCCGTTTTGCAGCACATTCGGGCTTTTGCTGACTCTTAAAGCAACAGTTACACAAGCCGGGGTATTTCTCCTGCAGAGGCGGGTGCCCTTGTCGCAGCTTGTTTCTAATTCTTTGTTTTGGCCTCTAATGGGAAGTTTTAGGATGTCTTGTCTCTCCTGTCATTCGACTGAAAACTGTTTGCAAAACTAATACACGTTCTATTTAAACTGGTTTGCCGTGGGTTTTCTTTATACCCGTGTGCAGGGTTATACAACATGGCAAATATTTAATCTGGAGTGGAGGAATTCACAAGCAACCCTGCTCATATCTGCTTCCGGGGGCACCAGACGTTGGGATGAGATGGTTAATAAATTATGCTGAGGGTGGGGGAGAACGCTTGTGCTGCTGTTTTTAATTACTATGTGACAGGTCTGGCTGCTACCAAATTGCTCAATTTGCTGTATGTCCTTTTTGATCTTGATGCCTATTTGAAAATAAAAACTTGTTTATCAAAAAAAAAAAACAATTATGCTGAGGAGACAAGAGCCCAGATAGCAGAAGCGGCATAAAATATATTTACGATAAACTATTCACATGTTTCAGCAGAGGTACTTGCGTGGGTCTTTAAACGTTTCACATGCAAAGGATGGTAAAATGCATAAAAAATTACAGACAAGCCCGGAAGTGGTGCGCACGCGAGCTCGCTTGTGCCAGCCGCGCCGAAAGTGAAAGCGCCGTGTTTGCCCATATGTTTCCAATTAACGCGACCGCGAGACGCGGCGCGATAATTGGAAACATAAGGCGCTCATGCTGGCTCCTGCGGACCCTAGGCCACAGATCAGAGAAGGCGGGACATGCACCCCCCTTGGGCCAATTGCGTGCTGTCTTTCTTAGAAAGAGAGCATGCAAAAGCCAATAGCAAGTGATAAATTCCAAGCACACGCACGAGCGTGTGTTTAGAATTTAAAAGCCCTAACTAAATGTCTTGCAGAGCAGCGCATGCACGCTGGCTAAGGCGAGGTATAAAAATAGGAAAGCGGAAAACGTGAGTGGTCAGGAGACCGGAATGATAAGGGGGAGGGGCAAATGAGGGCAGAGAAATTAACGCAAAGGAAAGAAAGCCAAGTGAGTTAGAGGAGACCAGAGAAACAAAGGGAAGGCAGGATAAGAGGGAATCAGTGAAATGGAGGGTGATTAGAAGCAGTAAGGGCAGCGGAAAGCAGCAGATGGCAACGCATTGAAGTGGAGGGTAGAACAGTGTAAAAGGCAGTGGAGAGAAAGTGATCAAATCTAGCTAAAAGCATGGGTATTTGCAGTTTTAGCGAGAGTGAGTGAAACGACAGACTTCGCTGCTCATATGTTGAAATTGCAACTAATTTTGAGACACGGACTTGAAAGAATCTTCAAGCATTCTCAATGCAGTGGTGCTCCCTGTCAGCTCCACTGGATCCCACTGTTACTGAAAGTCCACAAATCCCAGGACATCTGGTACACACGACCCAAACTCATTCGGTTAGGGCCATGCAGACCCAGCTTGCCCCGTGGCACACCTAACAGGGTCTGACACTGTGTATGTCTGAACATGAGGTCATGCTGTTAATAAGACTACCAACCATCCATCCAGCTGAGCCCTCACAACAGATGTAATTCAAGAGGCAGTCTGACATTGGGCTTGGCCAACCTTCATTTAGATCAATTTCCTCTGGCACCTTTACACAAGACTACCCCTTTAAAATCATGATGAGCCTACAATTTCCAAGCATCTCAGTTCCAAGAAGTGGTATAGAAGTCATGATCTCAAGGTAATGGGAGATCTAGTGCCAACCTTGACAAAGCTGTCCTTGGGCCATATTATTGAAAGTGCCCTGGGGGTGCAACGAGCATGTGCACCCGCTTTCCGCGACCCTGGGGCTCTTTGCTATTACAGAAAGGGCTGCAGACGCTTGTGCGACCCTTTCTGTAATACAGATAGCGCTGACACACATATAGGACCATTCCCATCATCAGAGGGTGTTCCCTCATTTTCATGAGGGAGTGGCCTCATGCAAATGAGGGAATCCCTCTGCCCCTTGCGCCTGCGCCATATTACAGACTGGGTCGCAGAGGCAAAGAAGCTGTCGGAATACGCATTGACACTGCACCACCTAAAAGATGGTGCACTCTCAGTGTGCCCCCTGATGGCAGCCCTCTGGAGGGGGGGAAAGGGGGTCCTATGAACCCCCCTACAAATCCCCTTGCAGGCAGGTGCAGTCACTCACTGCACCCACCTGCAAAGGGATCTCTCTCCAGTCTTCGAAGTGCAGGCATGTTGCCGTCTGCACAGTGAAATACAGAGCGGCTGCTTCAAAGCCGCTTCATTTTTCACTTGAATGCACTGCCCCTAGGGCAGCACGACTTTGCATCTGCACTGAGGTCAGTAAATTCAATGTAACAGGGCACACTTTCCCTGTTTGTGTCCGGCGACACTGTTCTAAGGTGCGCGGTGGCGCAAACAGGGGAAATGCACCCTATGTGTTCAAGGACCCCGGGTCTCTTAGGCCAGTGGTTCTTAACCTTTTGACTTCTATGAGACCCCACTTAACCATTACAGGAACCTGGGGAGCCCTAATGAATCATTAATGGATTTTGGAGACACACCCGCTAAGTCATACTGGAAGCCGGGGACCCCTGCTTAAGCACAGTTGATTTGAAGCACAAAACAAAACACAAAAAATGCAGAATGCATAAATGCTGAAATATTTTATTTATTTCCCCCAAAAATATGCATGAAAAATTAGAATTGTAATTTGAATGCAAAGAATGGAGCGTCCCTTAATTCAATGTAGGCCTCTCATCGTCCATTCTATAATCTATCTGGTGCACTTGCACTGCATCCACGATTTGATCTGAGGATACTAACTTAATTCTTAGCCTTTTCAACATGATTTTTTGCTTTAGTTTTATACACTATTAATCTGTTAATAGGGGACTGGGAAGGGTGTGGACACCTTGAGTCTAAAATAAACGTACTTTGCTTGAGGTCCCCCACTCATCCGAATTGGTTATACAAGGCTCAGCTAAAAAAATAAGCTATGAGAAGTTCAGTTCTGCAGTGCGCGCGCTGACTCTTCCGATCCTTCTGCTGAAGGGGGGCCTGTAATATTCATAATCCCATGCACCACCCACCCCCACCTTCAGATGTCAGCCAACGGGCGCCCACGGAGGCGCACACCCATGCAGGCTTGTTTGGAAGGCCCAGGAATGTCAGCACGGAGTTTGTTTTCAAGAGTTACCGTTTCCTGCAATTGTGGCACTGTTAATTGCATTTTTTGTCACAATATACTCCCCGTTGGGGACCAACTCTGCCCTCTCTATGTGAAGTAAAGAGGTTCTATTTTTGTAAAACGCCCTGGAAAGATCGGAAATCTTAAAAAAGGATTGTCAGACGTCCTGCTGTGAGGCAAGTCGGAGGTCAGGAAGGTGAGGTTTTTTTGGGCTCTGCACAGAAGTAACCTTGATTAGCCAACAGTTGAAACAAAAATGCTGGCAGAGATCTAAAGGGTCAGGCTACGCTTTCTCGATGTCTCAGTTGGAACGGCCGTCCAGACGTTCTGCGGTGCGTGTATCAGTTATTTCACGTATAAGGAGAATAAAGCTGACAAGTCGGTGGAACTGTGTTTAGTCCATCTTAGGAGCTCTTCGGTACTTTACCGATTGTATCTGTGGAAATAATACTTACATCAGTGGTTCTTTACCTTTTGACTTCTGTGGACCCCCTCTGAATCATTACTTGATTCCCGGGGACCTGAGCAGACCCATTACTGGAGTCTAAAAGACAAAACAATATTCTACACTCTAGCCTTATCACTGTCTTTTTTGCTCCAAATACATGTTCTCTTTTGTCGGCACTTAAATTGAGGCCACCCATCCCCTAATTAGAGGTCACGAACCCTCAGGGTTCCACAGACCACAAGTTAAGAATTGCTGAATTACAATATAAAAAGATCATAAACTGACAGCAGTACGGCCCAATAGCGACAGAAGCTGGGACCAACTGGACCAAGAGCTAGACCCTAACTAGCCAGAATCTAAGTCCCATTTCACAAGAGGCATCCCAGAAATGCTACAGCAGGGCTCAATCCTGCAATAAGCCCAGCAGAATGAGACCAGGAGCCTGGGCAAAATCTGGGCAGGACCCATGCACCTCACGCCGTACCGTAAGAAACCTGGTTCAGACTGCCTCACCCTGCCAGCTTATCCTAAGCTACCAAGAACCATACTCAGGCCAGCATAACATAGTTAGCAGGCCAATAACTACTCTCAATGTAATCCCATTAGGTGCAAGCCAGAACCAGCTAAGTCCAACCCCACAAGAAGGCAACCCAAACTTGCTAAAACTATAACCTCAATCCACTAGGAATGCAGTCCAAACCTGTTTGGAGCCTGGCTGCGCCCTCACTGAAACATAAACCCAGTTTACCAGACTGGAATGAAGGAGGCTGGGCGGAATGGACATATGGGTTTGAAGGAGAAGGACATATAGCTTAATGTAACCCATGATTGCATCTGTAACCTCAATCCTCCGGATCCCTAAATCGCCCTGAACTTCAATATATTTCAAGATAATAACTTGTTTCTTATATAGCACTTCACATATCATTCCTGCGGTTTCTAAGCATTGTGAATGACAGGCGTTGTTATTACTCAATTTAATTATATTTAATTTGCAGACCTAAGAAGGACAGAAGCCCAAATTCCCATCGCAAAGATTCTAATTCGTGACCTGTTGATCTCAGGAGAGGTTAGCAGCAAGTGTTAAACACTGGACACATCCTGCCATCATGAACTTCGTCCTCACTTTACATTGTGTTTACTTCACAATTTAATGTGAACATGTTATAATATGTTTATTGCACTTGTAGAGCTTGCGGTTACCCTGGGGTGTCCTGGCGCTAAGTACTGGTTACCGGGGAATTGAGTGTATGCTACTGAGAGAAGAGCCATGTCTTCAAGCCCTTCCGAAAGGAGAGGAGATCCGGGGAATTCCTAAGATGAAAAGGAAGCTCGTTCCAAGCTCTAGAGGCACAGAGAATAAAACTCCCACCTCCCCAATTGACTTTTTTTAAAATGTGGGGACTTGCACTTGTTTGGCTCCAGCAGACCGTAGCATTCTACCAGGGACATAGCATTGGAATTTACGCCTAAGGAACTCAGGACCAGTTCCATTGATGGCCTTAAAAATGGTACATAATGCCTTGAAGCGAGTTCTTTGATTTACAGGGAGCCAGTGCAATTTCTTAAGTTCTTCTTTCACGGAAACAAATTTCGGCATACCAGACAGCAATCTGGCCGCTGCATTTTGGACTAGTTGAAGCCTATTCGTATGTTGTTTTTGGAGACTAAGATATAGGCCATTGCAGTAATCCAAACGTGACATCATGAGGGCCGTCACCACTGTCTTGAGATTGCTCTCAGTCAAAAAGATCTTAATTTTTCTAATGATTCCAAGAACCATAAAACAGGCTGAAATCACCATGCCTACTTGATCACCCATGGTAAGTTTATTGTCGACCAATACCCCAAGGGTTTTGGCATTCCTTGTGGGTATGGGACAAGAACCAAGGTCCTCCGGCCACCACTCCGGTGTCCACACCCGAAGATTGTTCCCAAACTTTATGACCTCGGTCTTGCTGGAGTTAAGTTTTAAACAATTAGAAGACATCCAGCCCAAGATTGCACTCATACAGTCATGGAAACGTTCCCCTGTTTCCTTTTCACCTCCCTCAGTCAATGACAACACTATTTGCGTGTCGTCAGCGTAGGAGGTGAGCTGGAAGCCAAAGGACCTGATAACTCCTGCCAGTGGTGCCACATATATATTAAAAAGCGTTGGGCTGAGTGATGAGCCCTGTGGCACCCCATAAAGGAGTGAAAAAGGTTTGGACGTATTGCCATCCAAATCCACGGTTTGCGACCTATCAGATAGGAAGGATTGTAGGAGTTTCCATGCTAGACCTTCAACACTGATCTCAGACAACCGGTCCATCAATACTTCATGATGGACCATGTCAAAGTCCGCAGACAAGTCCAGTAGAATCAATACGGCATTGCCTCCCCTGTCTATGGCCTCTCTAATCTCCTCCGTGGATTTCAACAGAGCCAGCTCAGTGCTATGGTATGCTCTGAACCCATATTGCGATGGGTCCAGAGAGTTGTTGAGATGAAGAAATGCACTGAGTTGGATGTTCATTGCCTTTTCCAAAATTTTGGCAGGGAAAGGGAACCGTGAGATCGGCCTGTTGTTATTGGGGTCTTTAGGGTCCAGAGTCTGCTTCTTCAACAAAGGAAGAACAGAAGCTTTCTTCCAGATTATGGGAAAAATGCCAGATGCAAAAACGGCATTCAGTAGGGGGGTCAATGCCATTCCAATCACTTCTGTAAGTTGTTTAATAACCCGGACAGGGCAAGGATCATTAGGGGCTCCTGATCGGATCTAACTCAGGACATTGATCGTGTCTGATAACTCCAGGGGTGTGAATTGGTCAAACATCAGTGGAGAGCCACGACTGTTCAGTCCCTTCATATTAGAGCTCATCTGTGCCATTTTATTGGCTTTGGTTAAAGAAGAAAAAATGATTTCAACTTTATGTTTAAAGAAATCAGCAATTTTGTTGCAGAATTCTGGGTTGCCCTGGCTCTTAGGAGCATTCGGGGTAGACAGTTTTTTGATAGTTTCGAAGAGTTCATTTGAGTTAAATTTGGCTAATGCTATTTGTGTTGAAAATAACTATTTTTTTGCTTCTAATAGCGATTGCTTCTAAGTAGTGATGCAAAGTTTGTATCTTTCCTTATCCGAATCAGCATACTTTTTGCGCCATACCCTCTCTAATTGCTTACAAGCCCACATCGATTACATCCCTGGCGATTTCTGCTTTTAAATTAACAAATTGCTAAAATAACTTTATTGGCTCCCCCAGGAGGAAGTATAAAGTTCAAAATTGCCAGTCTCACATATAAAGCTCTGCACCTATACAAACCTAAGCAACATGGATTGACTGTATGGACTAATCATCTGTAGACCCTCCTCTAGCTGCTCGCCCCTGCTCCTGTTTTCCTCTTTTCTCTCCACCTCCTACATCACATACTTTGATAATCCGTGGCTGTTCCCTCCTCTCTTTAAATGTCCGATCTTCAGTTGTCAGTTTTTTTTGCATACAAAGCTCTGTTGTACCATGATCTACTTAGATACATAAAACAGCACGTTTATGTATTCTATGCTATGACTTGAGAAGAGGCAGCATGGCATAAACAATACATGCAGGTGCCGAGCGTGTAATAAGCTCTTATTAACCCACACATGAGAACTACAGAAAGTTCCTGGTGAACAAAGCTTTCTTCACATGGCCCACATCTACAATGAGTGCCACTTTACTCTGTTGAAAAAAGTTTCGAACATTCAACATCACTCTCATCAACACGTTCTCTTAAAATCCCAGCAGATAAAACCTGAATAAAGCAAAGTAAGCTAGGGCATTCGAAACAGCAACGAATGAAAACTGAAAGATAGACAAAACAGTCAGTTGTCCTGCCCAAGTAAACCTTGCTCAGAACCTAAAAGGCATGCTAAGAAGCTTATATAGCGAATGCCAAAAACGTTTAAAAAAATTGTTTAGGATCCAGATCTAACTGGTATGCCCCCTCCATCAGATTTCTTCTCAGGAAATGTGCAAAGACCACTAGCCATATTTAAGAACACAAAATCTATTAATTACATTTAACTTACCATTTTTTGATTTTAATCGAGATGCGACAACACAAAGGACTCTCCTCAGCACCGTACTCCACTACCCGATACAACCAAAGGAACCGCACAGCTTACCACTACTTCAGAACCAGTTTCTGCCGAGGATGTGGCTGACATTTTCTCAGCCCTCAAACCAACCTCACCTGCTATCAACATATGCAATGTCACTCCTCAATCACACTCATCAGCACCTCAATTACTACAGGAAACATTCCTTAAAAGTTGAAACATGTAGTCGTCATGCCCATCCTGAAGAAACCAAACACCATAGTACCCTATATTTGACAGAATCCCTACCTTCAATGTGCGGCCAGTGTCCTCAAGGCACCCATCATTAGACAACTCTGACACCTTGAACAACCGTCTATTTACTCAGTGACATCTACTTCAGCTACTGCCTCTGATACGGGGTGGAAACTGCATTTCTTCCATGCACCAAGAAATCATCTCATCCAAAGGCGAAGGAAAGGCTTGGTACTACTCATAATGGTCCTTTTTCATGCCTTCAACACCACAATGTATTCCTTACCCGTTTAGCACAGCAAGTTAGCAAGTTGAATGAAACCCAAGTGATTTGTGTTCTTTTTAGTGTATGGGACCTGTTTTGTTAATGTTTGCATATCTTTTGCCAAAGTCTCTACCATCACCTGTGAACAACCTTACCCCCAAGCATCTCCCAGAAACGTGTGCCACTCACACTCTTCCCAAAACACAGCTACAGCTAAAGCTTGAAGATCCACACTCACCAAGTTGAAAGGGTGGTTTACTGAAGATACTCAATATTAAGGGTTGAGTGACATAAAGACTTACTGGGGTTTGAATGAAAAAGTATGGGACATATTAGAGAGTGCCTGCTGTTGAGCTTGAGCTTTCCTGTATGTTCACAGGGTCACATCCGCTGAGAACG
Organism: Triturus cristatus; assembly: GCF_964204655.1. Classification (NCBI taxonomy): domain Eukaryota; kingdom Metazoa; phylum Chordata; class Amphibia; order Caudata; family Salamandridae; genus Triturus; species Triturus cristatus. The sequence continues at coordinate 1,353,803,644 of NC_140590.1, forward strand.
AATGAACTGTACGAGATAGTCATGGTTTCAATCTAAAGAAATGGAGAGTACTAAAGGAAATGTAGAGTTCCTGGTCAGACAGACAATGGAGAGTGCCAGGTTCCAAATAGAAGGAAGGCTCCCAGGTGCCTCCCAGGTGCCTCAGAGAACAGAGTGCTCCCACAGAAAATGAAGTGTTCAGTACACCCTGCAATAACTGCTGTGCACCACATGGAGCAGTGTGTGTCAGGTCCACAGAGAATTAGGATGCCAGTGCTACAGGAAATAAGGAGTGATAGGCCCCACACAGAGTGAAAAGTATTGGTGCCCCCATAATTGAGGAGAGCTGGACATCATAAACAGCAAACAGTGCAAAGTCCTACACAAAATAATTATTCTTGGGTGCCAGAGTATAAAGAGGGACAGGTCTCACAAGGAGCGAAGAGTGCCAGATCCCACAGAAGATGAAGAGTACTGGTTATCACAAAGAATGAAGAGTATCAGGTACCATAGAGGACAAAGAGAACAGAGTAGCACCGAGAATGAAGACTGCCAAGTACCCCCGGAAAGTAGGACTGCCAACAACCACAGAGAATGAAGAGTAATGTGAAGCAAAAGAAATAAAATATGATGGGTACCACAGTCAATGAACTATAGCAAAGGAAAAGAAGAGTTCTAGGTACAAGAATAAAGTGAAACTGGGTGTATATACCTCACAGAATGAAGATGAACTCGTACCCCAGAGAATGAAAGGACTGCAACCCCAGAGAAAGCAGGGGAGCAGAACAGCAGGGAAATGAAGAATGTCTTTACAATAGTGTATGCAGAGTATATGCTAGCCCCCCAGACAAAGACTGATGAGTGTCGCTGTGAAGAAAGAGTGCTCTATACTACAGTGATTGAAGTGTGCCACACACCACAAAGATAGAAAGCGAGTACTGTCAAGTCAGAGAATGAACAGTACCTTGAAAACAAGACACTGAAGAGTGCCTCGAAACTTCGAATGAATGAATAATTCATGCTAATCCAGAGTTAAATAAATACAAATAAAGCGCAAAGGAAAGGCATGACTAATACAAACTTCTGCACTCCCAATCCTAAACCAGCATCAGAAATTTAGTTGGAATATCGAATGCAGATAGTATGCTGTTTTTTAAATATACAGCTATTTTGTCCCATGCATAAGGATGAAGTCAATCGGTTCATCAAGACTTGGGGGGAAGCAACTGTCAACATGCTTGGCGACTCCTGCTTATCAAGTGTGGAAAGGAAATGCTTCCATAAAGTCAACAGCTTTTTTTTTTTTTAACACATTTTATTGATGTTTACAGTTAAGAAAGGAAAAAAGCAATACATTTGTGCATAGTTTACAAAGATGCACATTATATACCGTACTTATGGCAAACATTGCAGTGAGTGTCCCTCCATAGCTACCATATCTTAGTACATTCCATCAAAAGTGTCAACTATAATTATACATTTATAGAGAAAAAAGAAAGAAAAAAGTGCAATAAACTCCCACTCCCAAACCCCTCACCCCCCCCCCCCCCGGTAATCGTCAACAGCTTTAAATACAGTGACAAGACAGCAATGGGCTAGAATATCTAATAATTAAATGGCTATTTATCTGTAGGAGTTGTTTTCACAGCTTGAAGAATTTTCTAGATTAACATACTGAACAATATTCAAGTATCTATTGGTTGGATTCGGAATGGTCTCTTTTTAGTCCATTTTCCTTTTTTTGTGTCTGAAAGTCATGGACCATTTGATGCCGTGTCCCTCACTCATTAACGCAGACATACGCCCCGGAAACCCTCCAACATAGTCAACATTTTCAGAATTATTTTCACCTCGGGCGACCTTCTCGTGTGTCTGGTTTCATCTTCTTGTATTTTCTTCTTATATCTCTCCTTTGCAACTTCATCTCATTTTGGGGGGGGGGAAGAAAATCAAGAAAATTCTTCAAGCTCTAAAAATACTCCTACTTGTAAGTAACCATTTTGTTTTGCAGTGTTAATCTTTACCGGATTCCCATGCATGGTCATTAATTTCACAGTAGTATTCTCTTTCCTTGGGAGGCTGGTTTGACTAGATTGTGTATTTGCACACAGACCGTTTAATACTTTGTGTCCCACCTGAGCGTCCCTGTTAGCCTGAATGTCAACACAGTAATGGTGTGTGAAAGTATGAATGGAAGACCACGTAGCCACCATGCATATGCCCTTTAAAAATACACTGGCAATAAAAGAGGATGTTGCTCCCTTTTAGGTCGAGCCTAGCACAGCGCGCAAGCGCTGCTCTAGGAGATGACCTTTAGAAATCGGTCTGCACTTTTGTTACACTCGTGCTGGCATTCACCTTGCGGGAGCGAGCAGCGGCGCGCAGGGGCCAGCTGTTTTCAATTAGTGTGGCCACGCGCGAGACTGGGCTCTACACTACTCCAACCCCAACAATACCCAGAGCATCTCCCCTGTGACACCTCTGCAGTGAGGATGGCCTCCAGCGAGCCAGCCCCTCACCGCAGCGGCCCCCGTGATCTCCCTCAGGCACATCTCCCCCCTCAGCAGCACTCTGTTCCACTGCATGTTACTTCTGCCAACCTCGGCGAATTTTGAGCCCCCCAGTGTACATCTGAGGTTTCATTAGATCGCCACCTCTGCTCGTCTGCACATCTCCTCTTGGTGCCACGTGTCCCTTATTTACCTCTTTCTCAGAGCTGATCTCACCCTCTGTAGATCCATCTCCCCACTAGATCTCGCTCCTGCAGATTCCCTCACATGGCACAGCACCATGGAGATCTGTATCGCAGGGCACATTGTCTCGTCCATATTTCGTACCCTGCAGATCACGTCAGTGTTGGTGTGTTTATTCCCAAGCAGTAATGCATGCACAGGGATGCTGTGTACGGTGACACAGAGACGACTGTTGTTAAGTGGGATTAGTGCGATAATTGTGGTTTTTTAAAAATTATTATTATGAGGGATACACATGCCCGAGTATGCCCCTTATTCCATTCATTGGCAAAGGAGTACCGCGCGGATTCGGGATTCAGTCCATGCTATGGTGGAATATGGCATGAGTGGGACCTCAGTCCATGCAGTGACAAAGTGCTATAGCAGGGGACTGACCAAGCACTGACGAAATATAGCACAAGTATGATCTTCAGTGCTTCCAGTGAGGAAGGAGTATATAGTTCAGTGTGATCCAGTGTAGCACGGGCAAACTGTTTGGTCCTTGCAGTAACCTAGTTAGTGAGGTCGGATGCAGATGCATGGTGATGCCCAGGAGAGTGCTTTAATTTACGCAGTGGCATGAGAGCAGTTCAGTTCTCAGATGACGCTTTGCGTGCTTGCCAGTTTCACACAGCAGTGGTGTCCTCGCTGCACCTGACCACGCGGCCAGTGGTGCTCTCCTGCAGGGAAAGCATTGAAATGGTTGCTCTCGGCCGTCGGTGGTTGGCAGAGAGAGATTGAGCGCTGTGTGGATGGCAGTGCCGTCCAGTGCGCTGCTCCCTGTCTGCTTGGCGGGGTGGGGTGGGTGCTGAGAGCTCTGGTTAATCCTGCTGCAGGCTCATGTCAGCAGATAATGCCGCTTCTCCCCAGAGCTGGTATTTATCCCACACCAGGTGCCTTCTGTTGAAAATTCGGATTTTAAATCCATGTCAGCAGGAAAACTGGAGCTTCTAGCGCGCTGCGGCCTAGTCGGCCTCCAGTTTACCCCTTCCTTTCCCTGTGGGGAGCTTTTCGGTGCCCCTCACTACAAACAACGAATACTCGGTTCCTAGTCACAAACAGCAAGGCATCAGGTGTTTGTCAGGCCTGCTGCAGCTCGCCATAGCCACCCATCCATTTGCGCAGTTCACCAGACCACGCAGAGTGGGTGGGGCGTTGAGGGCTGGTGGTGGGCGTTAAAGTACTACATGAAGATGAAAGGGCACATAACATTTCATGGTGCTTTAATAAAACGCTCCAACTGGTATAGACAAAAGATAAAAGAGCATTCCTTCGAACAAGTCGCCTAATGCTGAACCTGCTCCAGTGGCCATTGAAGGAACACTGACCCCACCTAGTCAGTATCAACTTGCATCATTCACAACGCCCAGCATAACCAGCCTGGATAGCGCGTCCCACGAGTCCCGGGGCATGAGCAAAGACATGATCATTTCAATGTCCAGAACCCTTCATAAACTCTGCCGAATGATGGCTCATCTGGTACCTACAACAGTATACCAGACCTAACCAGGCGACAGTATTCTTCGGCTCCACCACAGAAGAAGCTGTGAAGGAGGGAGCCCAAGTCACGTTTTGCTTTCAAACTCTTTGGTTCCCAAATGAGAGCTGCACAAGCCGTAGCGCCACAACGCATGCAAAAGGAAGCTACTATGGGGATTCTTGGGGATATCCAGCTCTCCACAACCAAACAAACCATGTCTTCTCTCTTTCCTGCTTCCTGTCCCTGATCCATAAAACCTCTTAGGGCTCCTTTCCACCTGTTCTTATCCGGTATCTTTAGCAGTGCACAGGTTGTTGGGTCACCCATCACCAATCCACACACACATGCACTTTGCCTTGCCAGGCTCCATGAGGGCTGAGTCCACCCAGCGGCCTCCATGCTCTCCAGATTGGCAATGGGATCTCTTCTGTTCTGGTTACCTGTTCGTCCCAGACTTTGCAAGCCAACCTGTGCTTAGCCCTCCTTACCAATGTGTTGTTACTTCAGCTATACCTACCGCCTTGGCCAGGAAGTGTCACTGTGACTGCCGTAATGTGGTCTCTTTTTCCATTTGATCAGCCTCTCACCCATGACCAGCAAGTGCCAGTGTGAGAATTGGATTTTTGTTTTTGTTATCCCAAGCACCCAAAATGGTTTCTTTTATCTTTGTCAGCTACACGGGCTGTCCCACTCCTGAGAAAAACCCGGATAATTGTGTTGATCTTCACAGTGATGATACCATACCTGGGCTAGTTTAACATCGTATGTATAGGATGCTTCAATAAATTCCTTGACTAACTGTCTAGAGAGACAAAAACACCCATGCGGTCCCACTCCCGTGCATCCTCTTTGACAGTGCCCGCACTGAAAACCACATCCAGTCTAAACAAGCATTGGCGTAGCCAATAGGTCTCGCTCTTGGGACCTTATAAGTATTTAGTTATGCAGCACAATCTCCTTGGTGCAGCAACATTAACTGTTGCATGGCTAAACACTTATAAGGTTCCAAAGACAAGACCTATTGGCTATGCCAATGCTTGTTACCTTACTGTGTGGCCTTGGCTTTTTCCCCAATGACACTCCAGCTGTCTTGTAACTTTTTTGAATTGTCTGTACTATCTATCAAGCAATAGTACGCTCAGTGACTGGGGAGCCTTTACTTATTTGGGCAAAAAATGATGAAGAATTAGTTACCCTTTCTGATTTTGTTTTTTTTAAGTAATACATAACCGCCCTCTGACATCCATGTATTCAAGGCTCCTGCCTGTGATTCAGGCCATTGTATGGTTTGATTTAAATGGTAGTGTGATACTACGTTGGGTATAAATAGTAGTTTTGTCCTCATTATTACCTTGTCTGTATATATTTGTAGGTATAGCTCCTGCAATGTCAATGTCAATGTCTGCGGCTCACATGTTTTACTTAAAGACATGATGGCAATCCAAGGGTCTGTTTTAAGAGGTAGATTTCAGAGTTCTGTGTTGCACACTGGTTCATAGGGAGATTTCATGGGTTATGTCAGCACCAGATCATGGTTGTACATGGGTGGTGGAGCTCATCTCAGGGGACCTAGTCTCTTTGGTCCCTTCAGAAATGTTTTCTTGACTGTGATTTGAAAAAGCTTCTCCCTTTGAGTACTTTAATATGGCTGCAAACCGTCTGGTTCCGGGTGGTGGTTTACCTGTCGCCCTATATTGTCAACCAGTCTTGGTACACTGCCAATCTCATGATTCAATCCTGTGCCATTTCCAATAAAATCTGAAAACCAAGTTTGGCTGGCCAATTGAGGTGCTATCAGTCATTAAACTGTATTTGTTTGACAAACCATAAACGTTTAAACCCACAAAAACCAGTGCAGTTAAAAAAAATACAAATAGTTACATAGTGATCAACGAGATACACCATGATTTATCTAAGAAACACATTGTTTCGGTACAAGATGCAAGGTAAATTTTATCTGAAACTAACAAAGTTTACTTAAAACAAATGGCTTTGGTGCAAAATACAAAGCCAAGTCCATTAATAATCTAATGTTGTTAAAACATGCAAGGGCAGTATAAAAAATAATTAAAACATTAAAATACGATTCCTTCCTCATATCATTCATTTTTAGATCTCGCCTGAGCCAGCGCATGCGCTGCACTGCGAGACATTTAGTAAGCGGGTTTTGAAAGTGCTACCACAGGCTTTTGGTTGCCTCAAGCTTGCAGTTACGCGCGCATGCACGCGCGTAGCCGCCATCTGTCTTTCCTCCGTCACGGGTCATTAAGTGCATCGCGATCACTTTCACTTTCGCAGCCGCGTCACTTTCACGGCCGCACGGCCAATGTTTGTTTTTCTTTTAGCGCGCGCGCACACAACTCCCGTTCCTCCCCCTCCCCCACCACAGAGCGCGTCTCGCGGCCTCGCGTCTTGCTTAAAGAAGCCATAAAGGGAAAGTGACTTAAGTACTGTTTTTAACTTATTTTTAAAATCTTTCATTGGCATCTTTCATATGTTGTGACTTGTTGACCAACCTTTCATTTTCAACGGCACCGCTTATTTGACCCACGGTCCCCGTCTGTAAGAGCGGGGCCGCCATGCTTGAGCGGTCTAGTCTAGTTATCCAGGGCTACTTACAACCCTTACAGCGCGCTCCTCCCCCTCCCCCACCACAGAGCGCGGCCGCGGGTCTTGCTTAAAGAAGCCATGAAGGGTAATTGACTGCATTTACTTTATAGAGAAAGTATTTAATTGCAATCAACCTAGAATACACCTTACAGCCTAAACTTCTTTCCTCAATATTACAATAACTTTATTCCTACCCTGAAAAATGCCTGTTAAGCATCCAGGCAAACACAAACCTGCTCCTTTCGAAAGTCCCCTGCCCTGTCACCGCCCCCCAAGTGTTGCCCGCAACACATTTCACGTTCAAGCCACTGAAGTCACTGATCAGAGCCAGTACCCCCCACGTCCCTCGCACAACCGAGCTGGAATCGCATGACTTGCATTTTCCCCAACCATCATTATGAACTCCTTCGCCTGCTTTTCCTTTTACCAGACGGGCACAGACCCTATCCTCCAAGCGGCAATCAACAAACCAACAACTGCCCATAGGACCTCCTCTATCAAAGAGGGCTTGATACCCAAAACAGTCTCACTTAAAAGCACCCGGAGTCCTCAACCCCCACTGCTGTTAAAGCTTAATTCTCTGGAATACAACAGCCTCTTGCTGAATGTCTATTACCTTCAGTTGTGTCCAGGGAGAACGAGGCTACTCAAAGGTTACTACATTCCTTGCCGACCACGCCCACTTACTCTGGCAGAGTGGATTTCAGCTCTCGTCTAAAACTCAGGCTTTAAAACATTCACCTCCAAACTGGGGTATCGCAATCTGGATTTAGCGTTTTAAATAACGTACAGAAGAAGGTGACTACACAAAATAACACGGAGGCTTATGGGTTCCTTAATTAAAATGGAGTACTGCTTTATTGGAAGTGGTGAGAGGAGATGCGATGCTACAAGTGAATAGTGTCACTGTTTGCTTAAGCCAGCAGTTGTAAAGCAAGGACGCACAGGACACGAAATAGTAGTATAAAATGAGTCATGCAAGTGCACAAGAAGGTAACTCGCAAGCAAAGGGCAGTGTGGCAAGCGATTCTTAATTTTTCCCCTTGTGCATTTGGGTCTGTTAGCCTAGTGTGGACAGATCTGCCAACCTTTGAGCAGGGGAATCAGGTTCGAGCTTCTGCTTCGGATCAACATCCTGTGATTTGGGGCAAATCACTTAATCTCTCTATGCCTACCAAAAATGAATGTGTCCTTGTGTAATGTAACTGGTGGTCATGTAAAGGGCTCCAATACATTGGGGTCGAATACCTTGGGGTCGAGATCGTGCTATATAAAACTGTAAAAAAAAAAAAAACTTGCTCAGCTGTGAGGTATCCGCCATTCAGATGAGCTGCTCCTGGAAGTCCCCTCTGCACTGGGGGAACTTCCATCTCTCCCCCAACAGAGAGAGCGCGGGTGTATAATAACTACTCTTCCCAAATTGACTGCGCCAATAGGTCTCGCCTTTGGGACCTTATAAGTGTTTAGCCATGCAACAATCGATGTTGTTGCACCAAGGATATTGTGCTGCATAACTAAATACTTCTAAGGTCCCAAACGCAAGGCCTATTGGCTATGCCAATACTTGTTTATAGAGCTCAAAATGCTCCATGGCACTTCCTACTGTTAACAGCACTTCTAATTAGGTTATTTGTAGCATACCAAGTGTGAGTATGTCCTAAGTGCTGTAAAAAGCAATCCCAATCTTATATTGTCTGATACTGGCTTTGCGTAAGATTGGAATAAAAAAAAGAGGCCTGCGGAGCAGAATATAGAATGCAAAAGAGCATAAAGTGTGTGGTGCTTTGATTTGAAACTAAATAGGTTTTTAACTGTAGGTGTAGTTTTACAGCTTGAAGAATTTTCTGGATTCACATGCTGTGTATTATTCCACCATCTAGTAGTTAGGTCCGGAATTCTCAAAACATTTTGTAGTCCTTTTTCTATTTCCGTTTTTTTGTCATTCTTAGGCATCGACAGATCCTCCCATTTGGTGTTTTCTGTGACGTTGAACGCCCTCTCCAGGAAGTTCCCACTCCTGTTCGTCATCTTCATATTATTATTTTTTTGTAATCTTTGACTGTTTTCTGCTCCCATCTTCTACCTGGAGGTGGGTGGGTCACTTGTGAATCCAGAAAATTCTTCAAGCTGCAAAACTACACCTACAAGTAAGAAACTATTTTTAATTGCAGTGGGAATCTTTTTTGGATTCACATACTGTGCATTTATTTTGTATTGGGTTTGTCAGTTTTGCCATGGATGGGTTGAAGATGAGCTTAAATTTGTAAACAGATCTTTTAACTCCTTTAGTCCCACTTGAGCTTTCATGTTCACTTGAATGTCTATGCAGCAGCGCTTTATGAACATGTGTACTGATGATCACGTAGCCTTACAGATATCCGTATGGCGATATTTGCTAAAAAGGCAATGGTTGCTCCTTTCTTCCTTGTTGAGAGCGCATTTGCGGCAGAGTTTAAGCTTATCTCGGCACTTTGGTGTCAAAGTTGAATGGTTTGCGAGATCCATCTGGCAATTGTGCCCTTAGTTACTGATTTTCCCAAATTGTTGTTTGCAAAGAAAACAAATAGTTGCTTTGTTTTCTTTCTTGTCTTGTCAATATAGTACATTATTGCCCATCCTGTGTCCAGCGTGTGTAACGCTTACTCGATTATTTGGCTTTTGTAAAAAGATTGGAATTTGTATTGTTTGACTTATGTGGAAGTGTGAAATTACCTTTGGTAAGAACTGTGGGTCTATCCTAGTGATTATTCTGTCCTTGTGGACTTATAAATAGTGTTCCTGAATTGTGAGTGCTTGTATTTCACCACCAAATATCCTGCCTTCAATGGGAGCATCTTTAATGTTTCCTTTTGTAATTGCTCAAAGGGTGTCTTAATTAGCTGAGTTAGCACTACAGTTAGATTCCGTGTGGGTGCTGGTACTCTTCTTGGTGGTGCAATTCTCTTTGCTCAATCTAAAATATGCTTTATTACTGGTGTTGTTAAGACATTTCTTTCTATATGACCCTTTTGTGTAGGCCACAATTGGAGCTAAATGTACCCTCAAGGGTTCATATGTCAGCTTGCAGTCTAGTAGGTGTAGAGGATAGTTTAGCACAGCTGCGTCTTTAATGTTTTTCCGTAATAAGCCCATTTTCTTGCACCATAATGAGTATATACACAAAAGTAAGAGAGGCACATATAAAAAGACAGATTCACAACAATCCTTGGGAACAGTTCACAACAGAAGGACGAGTGACGATGACAGGAACAGGTAAGGCTTGATGTAATAAATCCTTTATTCGTAATTCATATAGTACACAGCCAACGCGTTTCACCCTTGCAGGCTTCTTCAGGGCAAAAAAGTGGTCCAACAAATGTAAATCATCCGAGTTGGTCGAAGGAAACTATTGCAGGGTCCTAGCAACAAGGCTTCCATAAACAAGCAATGCAATTCACGCCAGCAATCACAAAAGAGCAGTTTGTCGCCAATAGTAATGGTGGTTCACGAGAGGTAGCCTCGCAAACCCTAGCGCAAATAGTGTTGCACTGTACCTCCAAATAGTATACGGCTGAGAAACCACTATGCCGCTGAGTCGTATGCAGCCGGGAGACGTTCTTCTTCCACGTGTAGTTTCAAAAAAAAGGGGGGGGGGGGGAGTGGTAGCGGGACAAAAGCGTATGCAAATATTCGTGACCTCTCTATCAACAGAGCATTCCCTAAGGATTGTTGGTGCGTCTGTGTGGACGCAATGTTTTAGCATTTTGTGCTCTTTGGGGTTGCAAATAAGTGTACATTTAAGAGATCTCCAACTCCAATAATCCTGTTTGAGTACTGCTTGAGTTCCCATTCCCGAGAGCATGATGCCTCTCTGCTCAATTTGTCCACTTCTACATTGTCCTTCCCTGGAAGATAAACTGCTGTCATATCTATCTGTCTCTGTACTGCCCACTTCTGAATTTCTTGGGCTAGCCTCGATAGGGTAAAGCCCCCCCAGGCCCCCCCCCGCTGGTTGATGAAGAACATTGTAGTGGTATTGTATGTTTGGATTAATATTGTTTTCCCTAACAGCTCTTTCTGAAAGGTTTTTAAGGCTAGAAACACTGTCTTTAGTTCCAAGATATTGATATGCTGGACTGCATCTTGTTCCCTCTATACTACTCTGACCTTGAGATATCCCATGTGATCTCCCCCAAACACATAAGAGAGGCATCTGTTGTAATGGTTACAGTTGGAGTTGGTTGTGCATTTCTTTCTGAAATTTCTGTGACGACAACTATATCTTCCCAACTCCCCGATGATTGTGACCATTGGTTTTGAAGCCATTCCTGAATTGGTCTCATATGGAATCTCTCATATGGAATCAAAGGGATGCATGAGGCCATCTTCCTCAATATTGTCCCCACAGTCCTCACTGTCAGAGATTGGGCCTTCTGATAAAGGCGAGTTTCCTGAAGTAGTGAAACGTCTTTTTTTGCTGGGATACACTTTCCCTAGATTCTAATTGATTATTGCTCTGAGAAACACATTTTCTTGCTCTGGATTTGTTGGCAATTTTTCTAGGTTTACAGAGAAATTCAGTGTGAAGAGGGTCCTCGTCACCTGTTGTATATGAGTTTTGCATTTGGTATGGGAGCCTACTCTTACTAACCAATAAACCAGCTAGGGATAAACATCAATCAATCAATCAATCAGTGACACTTGTAAAGCGCGCTACATACCCGTAGGGTCTCAAGGCGCTGGGGGGGGGGGGGGGGGGGGGAGGGGGGGGTGCCGCTACTGCTCGAACAGCCAGGTCTTCAGCTTCTTCCTGAAGGAGAGGTGGTCTTGGGTCAGGCGCAGGTCGGTAGGGAGGGAGTTCCAGGTCTTGGCGGCCAGGTAGGAGAAGGACCTTCCTCCTGTAGTCGCTCTTCGGATGCGGGGGACGGCGGCGAGGGCGTGGTTGGCTGATCGGAGGTGGCGTTTGGGAGCGTGGAAGTTGACTCGGCTGTTGAGGTAGTTCGGGCCTTGGTCGTGTAGGGCTTTGTGTGCGTGGGTGAGGAGGCGGAAGGTGATTCTTTTGTTGACGGGGAGCCAGTGAAGGTCTCTCAGATGTCCGGAGATGTGGCTGGTTCGTGGGATGTCGAGGATGAGTCTGGCTGAGGCGTTCTGGATCCGCTGGAGTCTCTTCTGGAGCTTGGCGGTGGTACCGGCGTAGAGGGCGTTGCCGTAGTCCAGTCGGCTGGTGACGAGGGCCTGGGTGACGGTCTTCCTGGTCTCGGTGGGGATCCACCAGAAGATCTTCCGTAGCATGCGTAGGATGTTGAAGCACGCCGAGGAGACGTTGTTGACTTGCCTGGTCATGGAGAGGGAGGAGTCCAGGAGGAAGCCCAGGTTGCGTGCATGGTCTGTCGGTTTGGGTGCGGTGCCCAGGGCGGGAGGCCACCAGGAGTCGTCCCAGGCGGAGGGTGAGGAGCCCAGGATGAGGACCTCCGTCTTGTCCGAGTTCAGTTTCAGGCGGCTGGTCGTCATCCACTCGGCTACCTCTTTCATCCCTTCGTGCAGGTTGGATCTGGCGGCGGCGGGGTCGTTGGTCAGGGAGAGGATCAGTTGGGTGTCGTCGGCGTAGGAGATTATGCTGAGGTTGTGTTTGCGTACGATGGCCGCGAGGGGGCTCATGTAGACGTTGAAGAGGGTGGGGCTCAGAGATGATCCTTGAGGGACGCCGCAGGTGACTTCGGAGGCCTCTGACTTGTACGGTGGTAGGCGGACTCTCTGTGTTCTTCCGTCGAGGAAGGAGATGATCCAGTCCAGCGCCTTGTCCTGGATTCTGATGTTGCTGAGGCGCCGTACTAGGGTGCGGTGGCAGACCGTGTCGAATGCCGCAGAGAGGTCTAGGAGGATGAGGGCCGCTGTTTCTCCATTGTCCATCAGGGCTCGGATGTCATCGGTGGCGGCGATGAGGGCGGTCTCGGTGCTGTGATTGGCTCGGAAGCCGGACTGTGAGGGGTCGAGGGATCCGTTTGTCTCGAGGAAGGCGGCCATCTGCTTGTTGACGGTCTTCTCGATGACTTTGGCTGGAAACGGGAGGAGCGAGATGGGGCGGTAATTCTTGAGGTCGGTGGGGTCCGCTGTAGGTTTCTTTAGTAGGGCGCGGAGTTCGGCGTGCTTCCAGCTCTCAGGGAAGATGGTGGTGTCGAAGGAAGTGTTGATGATGTCTCGCAGGTGGGGTGCGATGACAGCGTCGGCCTTGTTGAAGACGTGGTGAGGGCAGGGGTCGGTCGGTGATCCGGAGTGGATGGAGTTCATCGTGCGGATGGTGTCTTCGGTGCTGATCGGGGTCCAGGCGTGGAGGGTGGTGGTGGGGGGTGGTTGTTCGGTCATGGTGTGCGTTGGTTGGTTGTTGAAGCTGTTATGTATGTCCGCGATCTTGTTGTGGAAGTATGAAGCGAGGGAGTTGCAGAGGTCTTGCGATGGGGTGATGTCGTTGTTTCCTGCGCTGGGGTTGGAAAGCTCTTTCACGATGTTGAAGAGTTCCTTGCAGTTGTGTGCGTTGTTGTCCAACCGGTCTTTGAATGCTGTTTTCTTGGCGGCGCGGATCAGCTGGTGGTGTTTCCGGGTGGCAAGTTTGAAGGAGGTCCTGTTGTCTGGTGTCGGTTCCCTTCTCCAGACTTTCTCGAGGGCTCGGCAGTTCTTCTTGGAGCTCTTGAGTTCGTCGGTGAACCATGGGGCCTTCTTGCTGCCGGGTCTGCTAGTCGGGGTCCTCAGTGGGGCGAGTTCGTCCGCGCAGTTGCTGATCCACTTCGTGAGGTTGTCGGCGGCTTGGCTGGGGTTCGCTGAGCTGGCAGGAGGGTGCTGGTTCAGGGAGGTGGCGAGCTGGTCTGCTGTGATCTTGTTCCAGCTTCTGCGGGCTGCCTGTTGCTGGTGTTGGTGGGTCGTCGTTCTCTTGAAGGTGAAGTGGACGCAGCTGTGGTCCGTCCATTGAAGCTCTGTGGCGTGGCTGAAGTCTATGTCTGTGCTGAATGAGAAGACTGCGTCGAGTGTGTGTCCGGCGAGGTGGGTGGGGGTGGACACCAGTTGCTTGAGTCCCAGGTTGGCGAGGTTGTCGAGCAGGGTGCTGGTGTTGCGGTCGTTGTTGTTCTCCAGATGGAAGTTGAGGTCTCCCAGGAGGATGTAGTCGGCGGAGGGGAGGGCATGCGGGCTGACGAAGTCGGCGATGTCCTCGCTGAATTGTGTGCGTGGTCCAGGGGGTCGGTAGATCAGGGTGCCTCTGAGGGTGGTGTTCGGGTTGGTGTGGATCTGGAAATGCAGGTGTTCGGCGCTGGTCAGGGTGTTGTCGGTGCTGGTCGTGAGACGGATGGTGTTCCTGTGGATGATGGCGATGCCTCCTCCCATCTGGTTGGCGTTTCGGTCCCTCCGGACGACCTTGTAGCCCTCTGGGATAGCGATGGCGATGTCGGGAGCTGAAGAGGCGTTCATCCAGGACTCCGTGAGGAAGGCGACGTCAGGGGCTGTGGCGTCTAGAAGGTTCCAGAGTTCGATGGCGTGTCTGTGGACGGAGCGGGTGTTGAGCAGGATGCACTTGAGGTGGGTGCTGCTGGTATTCGACTTGGTGGGTGCTGGTGCGAGGCTGGTCCGGATGCAGGTGAACTTGCAGGCGTGGCAGCTGAAAGGTCCGTGGGTACGTCGTGGAGTGGCTTGATGGCATTCTGGGAGTCGGCCGGTGTTGAGTGCGGTGAGGGTGGCGGCGGAGTACGTCAGGCGGGTCGGTCTGGATCTTCGTTGGCCAGGGGTCCTGGCGCTGGGCGCGGTCCGGTCGCAGACGGGCTTACCTTTGGCGCGCCTTCGGCGCACAATCGGCGCGCCCGCTGCGCGTGACCGCTGCGCGTTCGCACGGTCGCCATATAAGGCGAAGTGCGCGGGTGGGCGGGGCAGCTGGGAGGCGGGAGCGGGGAGGGAACAGAAAGGAAAAAGGGGCGTGGTCAGCGGTGGTGGCGGGAAGCGGGGAGCGGGGAGGGAAGGCGGAGGGCGGCGAGGTAGGCGGGCAGACAGGCAGGAGAACGCAAAGGGCTGAAACTGACTAGAAAAAATACAGGCACAAAAGTCAGACAAAAGCTGCTAACACGGGAGGAAAATGCAGTTCAAACAAGCACAAATGCTAGACAAAACAAGCACAAAAGTCAGACAAAAGCTGCTAACACGGGAGGAAAATGCAGTTCAAACAATCACAAATGCTAGACAAAACAAGCAAAAACAGACGCCAGCGGCGTCAGCCGGCAGCGAGGCAGGCAGCGAGGCAGAGGGCAAGGCGAGGGGGCACACACAGCAGCTGGTGGCCGTGCGGCGCGGGGGTGTCCCACAAGTGGGTCACACTCACCTGCGTCGCACGGTCGCCATATAAGGCCAAGTGCGCGGGTGGGCGGGGCAGCTGGGAGGCGGGAGCGGGGAGGGAACAGAAAGGAAAAAGGGGCGTGGTCAGCGGTGGTGGCGGGAAGCGGGGAGCGGGGAGGGAAGGCGGAGGGCGGCGAGGTAGGCGGGCAGACAGGCAGGAGAACGCAAAGGGCTGAAACTGACTAGAAAAAATACAGGCACAAAAGTCAGACAAAAGCTGCTAACACGGGAGGAAAATGCAGTTCAAACAAGCACAAATGCTAGACAAAACAAGCACAAAAGTCAGACAAAAGCTGCTAACACGGGAGGAAAATGCAGTTCAAACAATCACAAATGCTAGACAAAACAAGCAAAAACAGACGCCAGCGGCGTCAGCCGGCAGCGAGGCAGGCAGCGAGGCAGAGGGCAAGGCGAGGGGGCACACACAGCAGCTGGTGGCCGTGCGGCGCGGGGGTGTCCCACAAGTGGGTCACACTCACCTGCGTCGCACGGTCGCCATATAAGGCCAAGTGCGCGGGTGGGCGGGGCAGCTGGGAGGCGGGAGCGGGGAGGGAACAGAAAGGAAAAAGGGGCGTGGTCAGCGGTGGTGGCGGGAAGCGGGGAGCGGGGAGGGAAGGCGGAGGGCGGCGAGGTAGGCGGGCAGACAGGCAGGAGAACGCAAAGGGCTGAAACTGACTAGAAAAAATACAGGCACAAAAGTCAGACAAAAGCTGCTAACACGGGAGGAAAATGCAGTTCAAACAAGCACAAATGCTAGACAAAACAAGCACAAAAGTCAGACAAAAGCTGCTAACACGGGAGGAAAATGCAGTTCAAACAATCACAAATGCTAGACAAAACAAGCAAAAACAGACGCCAGCGGCGTCAGCCGGCAGCGAGGCAGGCAGCGAGGCAGAGGGCAAGGCGAGGGGGCACACACAGCAGCTGGTGGCCGTGCGGCGTGGGGGTGTCCCACAAGTGGGATCCCCTTGTCTTCTCAATTGTGCTGACACTGCTGCTAGACAGTTTGTAAATACTTGTGGAGCTGATTTTAATCCAAAGGTCTGTACACTCTGAACTGGTAGTGAGTCTTGCTCACCATAAATCACAATGTTTTCCTGCATTTTGGATACCATTGGGATGTAGAAAGAGGCGTCCTTTTAATTTATAGTTGCCATGTAAGATGACTTTCTGTAAGGCTGTCATCTAGAATATTTGTGTCTTTATAAACTTGTTTATGAATCTGAAGTCTAGATGGGCGTAGAGACTTTTCTACCTTTGGGATTAGGAAATATGTTGAGCAATTTACTTTATTGATCTCTTCTCTGGGTAACCTTTCTATTGCTGTTTTCTCCAGCAATTCCTCTACCTCTGAGTAGACATGATGTGTCCTCGTTTGAATTGACCTTTTTCTTTGCTCCCGTTGTTGGTGGCATCTTGGCCAATTCTATGCAATATCCACATTTTACGACATTTAATCTGCAGTTGTCTGACATTATCTTCCTCAACTCCTGAAGAAAGTTCTATATTCTGTTTGCCATTGCTGTTGGGTGTAAGAGTCTGTCTGTGTAGGCCAAGTCACTTGTTGGATGAGGTTGTGCTTCCCCTGTGAGGCTGCCCCCTCCCACATGAACATCCCCGAAAGTTGCTGGTATTGCCAGGGCTGCTGATTGCCTTCTACTTTGGAAGCCCTGATTAATTGTGGTACTCTGGAAAACTGCTTCTTCCTGTAAGCCTGCATTTTGACACTGCACCTCTCTTTATATTTCCCCTAAATAGCACTGCTACTGTGGATTTTTAAGTTTCATTGTCCTTTGTGAGCTGCTGCAGCATTTCATCGACAAAGCCTCCAAATATTTGTTCCCCTTTGAAGGGCATATTTATAATGGTGGCTCCTCAGGTTTGAATCCTGAGATTCGTAACCAGGAGTGGTGACGTAATGTTGTTCCAGCCATCATTGGGAGACTTGCGGTGTCAGCTGCATTTTTGCCTTCTTCAGCTAGGCTTGCTGCTGTTTTTCTGTATTGGTCAAGTAGATGTTTCATGCGGTCTGCCAACTCCTCCCAATGTTGATATGCATACCTGTTAAGGAGGGCATTGGAGTTTGCTATACGCCATTAATTAGTTGAGCTCCTCTCAAATGTCCTGCCCATCAGAGCCATCATTTTACTTTCCTTATATGGGCTGGCCCTAACGTTGAAGGGATATTAGCTCTCTTCCTGGCCGTGGAGGCGATGATCGAGTCAGCCAGCACTGAACCCTTGATGTATGCAGGATCTGTTGAAGAGTGCTTGTATTTTTTCTCAGCCCTCGGTTTCACTGCTCTGCGTGTAGCAGGCCCCTTCCTTGATCCAGTGCTCTGGGTAACATTGGAAGGAATTTGTTCCTGGTTTGTGATGATTTTAAAGTCTTAAAGAGGAAACATGATTGAGTTTTATCCTCTTATAGATGCACTCTATACTGGTCTTCGGTTTTCTTTATTATTTGACTGTACAATCGCAATGTCATCTGGAAGCGAAGGCCTCGACGGATAACAATCTATTCCTTAGGGGGAACTGTCTTGATCTCCTGTCTCCTGCCATTGAGTCTCAGCATATTCAGAATCTTCTGACCTCTGAAATAATCCCAGGCTGTCCTGCTCCTCTTCATAGAAGGATTCCTCCTCCTCTTCCTGAGGCTCTGGTGTCATGGGAGGGTCTATTTCCCCCGACCTCGTTCTCCCCGTGTTCTTTCGACGTCGAATTCTTTTGAGGAATTCAAAATTATTTAAGAGATGTGTTGAAATACTACTTCTTTTGGAATAACACTGCCAACTCGACTTTGACACGCAGCTTCTTTCTCTCGATGTCTGCCAAGCGTACTTTGGAGTCAAGCGTCGATTTACGCTTCGTCAATGTGTCGGTTATCAAGCTCCTTGACTCCTCCCGTGAGCTTGCTAATTTCGGCATCGAAATGTCTTGACTTGTGCGATTTCAACGATTGAGTCTTTTCAGCAGACTTGCTTCCTGCGGTGTCCCTATCGAGGGATTTGAGGGTTCTTTGACTCTGGGCTTGCCTTTGCGCATTGATTGTTTTGACACCCAGGCTCCCCTTTGTGTCTTTGAGTCTGATTTTCGAGATGGCAACAACAGTTTTTGGGGAGTTACCTGTGGTCTCTTGTCTTTGGTCTTGAGCAGTTCTCCCCCTTGACCAAGAAGATTCGCAGGTCGGCTTTCAAATCTTCTCCCTTGGCGATGTTCTCGTCGTTGTCGCTCAACAGACCCAGGTCTCTTAAGGATGGTGTCAGCCTCTGTCCCTGCATAGCGTAGTGCATCTGTCTCTGCTTTTCTCTTGCCTTCAGCGTCTTCGACTTGAATACTTGCAGGCCTAGCAGTCGCCGCTTCGATGGGGAGCCCCCTATCGGGGTATTCTCTAACCATCGAGGAAAACTTCCTTTCACAATAGAAATCTTCCCCCGGTACCTCTTATTTGATCATCTTCTTCCAAATTTCTTCCAAATTTCTTCCAACCTTTCTTTCTTTCACCACTTGGGAGAGCCCTCAGCAAAGCATCCAGCCCCAATAGCAGAAAATAAATAATCTGAAGATGGCGACCACAAGTGGGAGCTTCCGGGAAAGGGCAAACAACATCACAGGAAACACCCAATGGGGATTCCGTCGATGCCCAACAACAAAAAACAAAAACAGAAAGGGATTATGAAAATTGTTGTGAATCCTGGACCGAACCACCAGATGACGGAATAATGCACAGCATGGGAAGCCAGAAAAGATTCACGCTGCAAAACATTATGACAGGGACATTTGAGGAGATCCACAGTCAAAATTCCCTGTAATGGAAACGCAATCACAAAGTGCAATGTGCTCAATCGTAAATCGGTAAAATAGTACCTATAGGTAGTGTTCAATATTAGAATCAAATACGCTTCAATCCCTATTGTGGAGGACACAGCAATGTAGTTTTCAACAGTCTTCATGGATTGGGCTCATCCAGTCAGACCCAAAGACAACGTTTTATAATAAAGATATTTAACTTTCTCTTTCCAACTAGGGACTATGCATGTCAGGTTCGAGAAGAGTTCTGGGGTGCCCATGAAGTTAAAAATGTTCCTCGCATAAGTAAACCAGGGAATTAAACTCAAATTATCAAGGGCTAGACAGTCCTTTAAGAATACCTGCACCAAGCCCGCCTCCGGTTTTCACCAGCTGTTAATCCCTAATATCAAATGGGCCAGACCTATGACATCCTATATATGGCTTAAACCAGCTTCAGCATAGTATATAAATGAGACAGTACCCTGAGGGACTGATAGAAGTCTACAAAGAAAACCGTTAAAGCCATTGGAGAATTTAGGGATGCAATAACTCCAAATCCCGGCTCCATAAAGCACAACCAACAAGCATGTTCTCTTAAATAATTTCTCTCAGTATTTTGTGGCCTAGTCTCTGAGTGAACCAAAAAACTACCTTCACTGCTCTGCTAAATGTTGCAATCTTAAAGTTAAAAGTGGGACCCAGTATAATGCAGCATTAAAGGAGATTCCCTGGCAATTAAAGACCTTAACCGTACCTAGCTGTGTGCCCCCCATTTGATAAGGCTTACTCTTGGTATTACGGGGGCCGCTAGTCATAATGAACGATTTGGAATAGATCTATCAACCACTGTAGACCATTTTCTGTTCTTCCGATAAGGACTGCGTCATCCGCACACATAGCAAAATTCAAATTTGACTATTTTCCCATCTGGGACAGGTCCTTGCCTCTAAGCGACAGGTATCGGTCCAACCCAGTAACGTATAACAAGAACAAAAAAGGGGCCAGAATGCAGCCCTGTTGTCCACCACGGTTCGATCTAATAAGAGAGGTGCATTCTCACTGTGGGCTGTAACGGACCTTAACACAGGTACCCCAATGTAGACTCCTTAGAAAGGTAAATAGTTCCTTTCCCACTCTCATGTTGTCCATCAGGGACCATAGCTTGGAGAGATTTTACCAAGTCAAAGGCACAGAAGAGGTCCATGAATGATAAGTGTAAGGCACCTCACCTGGCCTTGACCTATTTCCCAGTGATAAGATAAAGATTAAAACACTTTTCGACTGTGCCAATTTCTGGACAAAATACATACTTTTCATAAAATATTCTGTTCTTGAGCCCAAATTTCTAACCTAGGCAGTAGGACCCGACCCAAGATCTTGGCGGTGGAGTCCATTAAGGAGCTAGGATGATAACAACTTGGAAGGTTCCTCTCCCCTTTCTTAAAGATAGGTACTATGATGGCAACCTTTCACGAGTCTAAAATTGGACCTGCAACTGCAGCTCTCAAAATGTTTGTAATAAGCGGGGCCCAAAGTGTGATATTCTCCTTAAAGATAACTATCTGGACACAGTCAGGACAAGAAGGTGCGTTTTCTCAGCCTTCACTGCGGGACTGCTTTGTATCGCTACTTCAATTACAGTGGCTGATTCACTGAGTGCTTCAAGTTCTGGAGTATCTAAAGGTCTGTCCACATTTTCTAGGAAAAGACCCAACTGACAATTCATAAGTAATTTTTTTTTATTTTTTATATGATTCACCCACAGCACTGCAGGGATTAAAAACATTACCCCCGTGGAATGGATAGTCAGAGAATACTTCTTCAAAATCTCCCTTCTGCCTCAATTTTTTTAATTAGAAAATGCAAGAGGCTGAACGCCAGTTCTTGCATTAATTAACCCATTAGCCTCTGCTTTCAGTTTCCGTCCACCGTAGTCACCATGCATGTCCCACAATTTCTTTACAATGATTTCACATTCAAATTACTCCCATTCTATGTAAGTACCACTTTAAAAAACGATTTTCTCTTCTAGGGTAACTGAAGAGAATGGTTGGTCAAAAAAGTACTTCACAAACTGATCTCAAATGGAATGAGGTACCTCAAACAGCGCTCAAGGTAATCTTAACCCACTCAAAGTTTTAGGATCCGCTTAGAGCAGTAATACTCAAGGTATGCGGCCCCCTGGTCAACAGCAGCACTGAGCTGCTGTTTACTGGACTCAGCACAAACATTAAAAAGATATTAAACAAACAGGCATGCTTTTATTTAAAGGTTATTTTAAGTTAAACAAAGAAAGCATCTGTGTTTTCCTGCACCACTTAACTTTAGGAGCACCTTCATTTTCAAAGACCACTTGAAGCAAAAGTTTAAAACTATGATAAGGCCTCTTCAAAATAAAAAAAAAGTGCATGTCATTTATATGTAGGACCGTTTCACCTTAGAATATCATATTATGTAAATGCATTGAGAAGTATTTTTTTTTATAAAGTGATAGTTTCCAAACATGAATTCAGAAATATTCATTCTTCTCCAACACCCGGACAACAATGTCAATAGTGAACTAAGAGGCAAGTCGGTTGTTTTGAGCACTCTGTGGGTGGCCTGGCCTGGGTTACTATTATACATGAACAACGTTCTATTTTATTAAATCAAACACAGGAGAAGGTTTTGTATGTCACACATACTGAATTCATGCATTTTGAGGCCCTCAAATGGGATAATGAAGAAAAAGGAGGCAAAGTGAAACAAAATAATTGCCTAGGATCACACAATTTAGTACAGTGGGGAAGATGGGATTAATACCAGGTTTTCTGGTTTCACACTGCGCAGTTTAGCCACTAGATGTACATCCGTTGCTCCCCCTATACCCGCCTTATCGGGGAACCCCCTGGCGACCCCACTTCCCTCTTGACTGCCATCCTGCTAGCAAAAATCCGGCGTTCGCACAACTTTGTGCCCCCTGGGAAAATGTTTGAGAGTACCCATGGCTTAGAGGCTGGTTATAATAACCACTATGCAAGGCATGGCCGCCAATGCCATGCACCATTTATTTTACATGATTCCTCACGTGTTTTTGACAGTCACGCGGTTTTGTTAGCTCTGCGTCCGTAATCAGACTGTTAGGAGCGCTACAGTACATTGACATTCAGGAAACACTGGAGCCGGCTGAATACTTCATGCAGCCAAGCTCATAACTATGTTGACGGAGCAATTGGCTCAACAAGGCAGGTGGAAGACGAGTTCAATTTCAACGATGATGAATATAGTATAAATGTAATTAACAGATGGGCCGGCACCTGCCACTGCCCATCAGCAAGCCCTGCTCTGGAAAATGACCAAGGAAAGCAAAGAGCAACCTCGCACACTCTCAGAGACACATTTTCACACATATATGCTTTCATATGTAACAATATACAATACATGGTATAAATGTGTGCAAACACGTATGATTATGCATGTACATAACAAAAACAAGGAACTTCACTTCACGTTCACAGAGTATAAAGTTTGATTTTCACTGCACATCCCTGTTGTGCAGTTTTAGCCATAGACAGACTTGCTGAGAGTACATTACTGCATACTGCTGCTGTTGATGGTACAGACTAAATGTTTAAAGGAAGATAATTGGCGGACCTAGAAATAGTGACTTAGGCCCACAAATCACTTCATTAAAGTGGTCGCAGATTATCACATCCTTGGAAAGTGTGTCCTTTACAAATATTGCTCAAACTTTGCAAATGATAATAGCAGCAGCAACAGAGCATGCAACGAGTGGCAGACAGAGCTCTTAATCCAAACACTACATTGACAGCCAGTGGTTCAGTCAGCGACCCATGGGAGGGTCCTGTGGGAATCATTAAATATTCCACAGTTGACACAGGCTGCATTACTACTGAAAGTTAGGGGAAGGGCTACCATTCTACATATGGCCAATATATGTCCTTGTAGGCCTGGGCTATATGAGGGGAGGAATGAAGGCATAGACCATGTACATATTACACCAGGCACTTGGGCAAGGCTGGGGGACTTGGAAAGGAGTTTAGGGGGTGGAGGTAGCTCACAATTTGCTGCTCAGATCCAGGGCCAGGCAGGGGCTTATGAAGAGTGCAAGGACAAATCTACTTAGGGCCTCTTTACAGCTGGACCAGGCTGGGAAGAAAGAACAGGGTACGTGGGTGAGCGGAGGCTTGACCCTGCAGCAATTACCCCCAGGCCACAGAGTAAGGTCCAAGAGTTTAAATATGCGCAAGGACAGGGGATTGCCACTATCTTTCTATTTGAGTCTATTAATTGGGCTAGGCTGAAAGAATTTAGAAAACTTTCCCTCGCCCATATCTAGTCGACGATGCAGGCACATTTACCTACACCCAATTTGGCTGTGGCATTTTTTTTTTTTTGCTTCACTAACACGGGAATTTACAAATTTCCCAAAGTGGGTGCTACCACATAAATGCTTTCTATTGTGACCATCAATCAGGTTGCTTCGATATTTAAGACTCCTGTGGGATCTGCAGACCTGCTATGGCTATTAGAAAAAAACTCAGTTGCTAAATCCATGTGTGAATACCAGTCAATTTTTTTAATCTTCAAATTATCCTCAGAAACGGATCTCAGGATAATTAGAGGATAAACTATCACTATGTAGATCACCCTCATATATGAACACTTCAAAGTCAACACTACACATTTTTAGGAAACAAATACCTCACAAACAACTCAATGGATTTAAACAAACAACAAAATGGACATATTCTAAGTGGGTTCTATTATTATACCAAGCTTAATGTAATTCCACTCAGCGTGAAATTTAAAATACCCAGAGCTATGAAATTTTATTTCATAAAAATTGTGCTAAGGTCATTAGCAAACCAAAATAGCGATTTCCTTTAAAATGTGAAAATAAACCATAGCACCGTGACTGCAGAGATTACTGATTTTGTTTTATATATGTTTTATATATTCAAAGGGAGAGTAAGAGATTCCAAAAAGCAAATAAAGTTAAAGGGTAATTACTGTAAAAGTGCATGTGTGTGTGTGATGATGGCTAAAGAACGAAAACAAAAATTAATTTAAAATTCAGAAGTGATATGAATTTAACTTAAGTGCTTATTCCCACCATACTCTACCTCCTACATGAAATATGTCCATCCCTACATACAGCACAACATGAAATAATGAGCAATGCCAGGACTAGTGTCTACAATCGTAACACAGTCATCCACATACTTATTCAGCATCACAGACACAATTCATCTTCATTTTCAACAAATGAAAGCGGGTGTGGCACTTCTGGGAAGACATCAATCTTACCTCTTTCCCCACCATCCACTATCATCCTTAATTCCTACCATGATCTGAGTCAATCTGAGTCGAAACCCAAAGCCCAAATCTTCACTTTTTATGCAAAATACATTTGTACCCCAGGACATGTGCATGATCTTGCATATACCGTAGCATGATAACAAGTTTGCAGAAAGAGAGCCCAAGGATAAGAGAATGTTTGAATCTCAAATCATAATATTGTTCTTGCATTTCTGCTGTATCCTTTAAGAGGCTCAAGCTTGTTTGTAGGTTGAAGGCACTTCACAAAGGAGCCAGAAATTAAAAAATGAAAGCAGCCTGCACAGTCCAATTAGGACAATGCCAAAGAAAATACTGCCTGTATGTGCTGGGGTTGGTAAAGGTAGATTATACATGTTTTTAGCAAAGAGAGCAAATAGACAAATTTAGTTTGGGTGTAATTATGGCTTCTTTGAAATATTCAGACGATACGGGCCATCCAATGAATCTGTGGTTATGCAGGATTTAACTAAATCTAGTATTTGCCTTAGTACGATAGTCCTGAAAGACAAGATTCTGTGGGTTCTTCCTTATGGAGCTCTTCTGACCCATTGGAATTATTAAGGGGTATGGTGATACTCGTGTCCCCAAGTTTGATATGAATTTGTCTGCATACCAGATATTTGTTTTAAAAAGCTTCACAGACTACAAAGAGCCTAGTACTATGGGGTCACAGAAAAACATTTTGAATGGTTAAGAGTTCTTTCTGCATGATATATCCCACCGTATCTTTTTCATGGCAAAGTTTATTTTGCCATATGAACTAGAATTATGAGGTTTACGATACAAGCTGAGAGCCATTCAGTTGAATACATCACAAGCAGCATACCATTTTCTCTCTTGCCTTTGTCTGTGTTTTTGACGTCCACTCTCTGAGAGGCTAAGAAGGTAGTGCCAACGTAGGATGAAGTTTTATTAGTTCCATATGCAGAGCCCAACTTAGGCCCGTATTTAATTTTCAAATAAGTCTCATGTATCGGTTTAGTAATGTCAACTTGTTTTCTTAAAGCTTTCTCTTAGAAACATCTTAATGATTAACAGGTGGTGAAATGATCTGACCAGGTCATTGGCATAGAGGCCTCAACTGTAATGCCAGTGCGTAAGGAGAATAAGGTATCTAAAGTGTGGCTTCAGTAGTGTGTGGGCCTGTTACTATTTGCCTTAAATGTAATGTTCCAAAAGGTGTTAACATACTTTAAACAGCACCAGAGTCCTGGAGCTCTACCCAAATACTAAGGTCACCTTAACTATTAAGCTAACCCACCACCTCGACCTCAATAGTGATAAGCAAGAGTGGCAGTGCAATGGGCTGAAGCTATGTCATTGATAATAGTGGTGCGCCCCTCAGTAACACAAAATTCTGTGATTTTCAACCCATCAGTATTATCATGCTCCAATAATTTTAATACTTTGTATTCCTTAAGAGATAATCTTCAGTTTATGAGCAGTCCTTATAAATGAAGATGAATTCATGCAAAAGTAGTTTCACATGTGTCACTGGCAGAGAGGTGTTTATGACAGGGCTTGGTGTGGTGAGTTTTTGTGTCGGCTATGTTCAAGGCGGAACATTTGAGCTAGCATTTGAATGGAAGGGAAATTATCTTCTGCCCATAAACAGATCAACTTAAATGAGGAGAATCAGATGCAAGAGCCATAAATAGAAACAAATGGCACTAACTGATGATAGAAAGTCATAAGCAGTTGTCAAGTCCATCACAGGCTACCAAATAACCTATTGCAGTAACCAAATATTACACCACAACTATAAAGTTCATATATTTCATTCCCTTTCGGCCAGCCTCCCAAGACCAGTGATGCAATAGCTCTGCTCTCATTCCTCACAGCAGTGCAGAAGACATTAAACTAGTAAAAACACTCACACCCTGCTTCCACTGACCTGTGTGCAGGTTGAAAGATCGAACTATGCACAGCTATCCTGGCCTAAGACACCACCACTGTCACAACAATATGTTTCCATGTGAGCACTGTCACTTATTTGGGGGGAAATTCCAATGGTAGTTGTTATACATTTTCCATCATTCTCTAATGTACTTTTCATGGAGAAGGTAGTGACTGCAATCTCACCAGACGATAGAACCACTTGCATAAGCAGTAACTAGTGAGGGTCCAGATCAGAGAGGGGTATCAAAACAAATATTTACCATGTTAGTCATTTGGTCCCTTCTTCCCTACATTCATTCATAAGAGGAAGGGATATGACGTAGCTACAAGTGTTTTGGAAACATACAGCCTTTAAATAATCAGTTCTACAGTTGGACCTCAAGATGATCTTTGACAGGAACAAACAAAATACCTATTTTGCCTACACAGTACTACGAAGTAAGTTGAATGCATGCTTCTTCTTAACATATTAGCTTATCCATGTGATTTATTGGGACTGCCACCAGATTATGGTCCGTTAACATAGGCTACCCGAAGCTATGCTGGAGAACATTCTCTCTGACGGGTTTCTTGTTGTATATGTAGCCTGTGTGCAGAGCTACACACTAATCGGGGTGAGTTAACAACTAGGTTAAACAAGGTTACAGGAGTTGAGTTAAAAGGCTCTGTGAAACCGTGTCTTCTGGCGATTATACCTAGACTTGAAAATAGAAAAACTCAATCCAAATTCGCTTTCTAGGACCTGGCACTGGCTAATTGACAGGTAGCCATCTGATGGTGAAATATGAGGCCCCCCGAGATAGGTCACTGGGAGAGGGATGTGGCTGAATGGGCGCTAGCAGGAGAGATAAGAATGGGTGGGATCAGGACCGATGAGAAATCTCTGCAAGATATGAACATGTGGGCTGAGATAAGAGACTTGAAGAAACCCAAAGTATGCAAAGTATAGAAGCATATCTTGGAAAATCTGGATACTGTTGATGCGAAGGATCCCATACAATAGGACTGTGAGATATGGTAGTATCACTCTTGGAGGAACATTTTAAGATTAATGTGATTACCACCACCTGAAGTATCCTTTTTTTGTAATTAAAAGAACTGTATGCAGTGTCTGGGATCCACTACAATGACACGACTGCTAGGATAATAGAGAGTTTCTGTCTAGATACAGGGCGTGCTTTATGGGCTTGTTAATTAATTATAATATGTGTATTATGTTTGTAAAATATGATGGCAAAATAAAAATAAAGACTTCCCAAAAAATATGCTGCCTGTGAGATTGCCTTGTGTCCACACCGACTTCGAACCTAAATGCACTCTGTTGGTGTATGTACCATAAAAACACCTTCCAAAATGCTCAAGCTTCCATACTCCTACATCAGAGGAGCACAAAGTAGGCCTTTCTCCCCGTTTAGAGTATTTGTTATGTGAAAAGGAACTTCTAAGGAAAATTCTGTTGCTTTGTGTTGGTACTCTAGGGAGAGCAGCAGCAAAGACCTGCTTTTATACGAGCACGATTGGGCTCTTAGATGGCTCATACTGCTACTTCCTCATTCACTATCAACAGCTGCTGCCCCCGACTGCCATCACCTCAGGAGGAGTCTGCCATTTCATTTTCTATTTCTGGTGCTCCCCCTCTTGATTGCGATTTGGCTGGGTACTCTTAGATGGCCACTCCTTTTTGTGCTTCGTACACCTGCCCAGGAGGAATGTCTGTGCTGAAAGACGAGCCTCACCCATTCTGGCTCCAAAACGAACTAGCATTCAGAGAAGAGGAGACCTAATCGGCAAGCTGCAGCTTGCCACCTGAACACAAGCCGAGCGCTGCAATCGAGCACTTAAGTTCAACTTGTGCTGTACCCTGTTTCAGCGCCGTGCAGGGACTCAACACTGCACAAATGCATTCTTCAAATTAGGCCTTGAGCCAGCCATGTTATTGGTACCACTTGAGGGGATGGGTTCTAATTGATTTATTGTGAAGGTATGGATGCCCAGAGATGGAAAATATGTGATAGCAAGTCATGACTCGTTACCTTTTGTGTGTTACCACTCCACTCCCAAGATACCTTGATGTAAATGGAAATGTTTTCATTATTTTTATTATTGTGAAATGTATTAATAAAAATTACAATTACAGTAAATGTGAATAATAAATTGATAATTATAATAGTAATTATGATTATATTAAGTACACCTAGTAAAATGTATACATGTTTCAATTAATTTCTTTTTCCAGACCTGGTGGTGCATGACTATGCAGCATCATGAAAAAGACTGAAACAAGCACATCCTGTCCCTCTGATCGCCAGTGTACAATTCATTTATGGCCAAATGCCCAACATGTTGTTACGCTGACAAGCCCGCAGGACTACTCATCATGAAAAACTTTGTTAGAGGCAGCTCAATTAAGGAATCACATTCCACTGTTAGACACTGCAAGAAATGTGGAAAGCAACACAGTTCCCCAAGTATTTTACCACAAGAAATGCAGAAGCTTGTTTACTATGACAAGAGATTTACAGACTATTAAACGAAAAGCTGAAGCAAGTGTCAGTGATGATACTGGAATGAGTGAGTGCACAAGTAAACGCTTATACAGAAGAACATCATTAAAGTCAAATGTGTTTGCTGAATAATGTAGGTTTTGTGGAAAGAAAATGCTACAAGGGAACATCAATGCGTGAGAAATAAATCAAGGCCACGGAGCTAAACGTTGACAAAAGGCTTTGAGAGTGTGCAACCATTAATTGTGGTTTAAAGATCTTAGCAGTTTGTAGTAGGGACATAGTGGCTGCAGAAGGCCATTATCATGCATCTTGGTATAGTAACTATACGAGGGTTAAAGCAGAAGAGGAAGATCATGCATCTAGCATTCAAACCGATGATCATTACAAAAATATGAGAGTTGAAGCATATGATGAACTATTTCAATACACCAGAACTGTGATTATGCCTAACAAAGAGGCAATACCTGTGACGACTCTCATTCAAAGGCTTGAAACCTTCATGACAAGATGAGGAATACCGGGAATAGAAGAATCAACCAAAAAGCATAGTAGAAGAAAATTGGACTCCGAGTTCGGTGACAGCCTCCACATATTCCCAGACAACCAAGGAAATGTTTGGCCCAACCGGATAGTGTCATGCTACAGGACATTGTAAGAGAAGACCAGAGTCTGAAAAAAGAATGATCAGTTTTAAAGGTTAAGGCAACAGACTTGAACAAGATCATTGATCAAATATCACAGCATTTAAGAATAAGGATTGAAACAAACTTGACATCAACACCATGGCCATGTCATCCATCAGACGTTGAAAAAGATGTATTTACAGTGCCCGATTACCTTAAACGGTTCCTATTAGGACTTCTGACTGGAGATCCAGAAAACATAAAGCTGTCCAAAAAGGTTGCCTTACATACGAAATCATTCAGTCAGGAGATTATATATGCAGGGATAAATGGCCAGCAGAACCCTCCCCACCCAAGCAATTGTTGCTACTATATGCCGTGAAAACACTGACAGGCAATGTTGAAATCATTCACATTCGAAACAGACTTAGTCATGGGATTTCATACTCTCAAATGAAGAAAATGATACCGCCTTGTGTCTTCGGAAACTTGCTGATACCTTAAAAGAGCAAATTGTTCTTCCAGCAAACAATCAGCCTCATGCCTTAACTAACTTAGCATGGGATAACATTGATAGGCTGGAAGAGACTCTTACTGGTAAGGGGACAACTCATCAAGTCAACGATATAGCTGAGCAGCCCAAGTTGTAAGGACCACAACCTTTTAAAGCTCCTCTCCCAAGCATAGAGAAACAAAAGCAAAGGTATGTTTCTGGTGAACTAGGTGAGCCTCAGTCATTGATGACAAGTACCAAAGTCATGCCGGAATGTGTTGCACAATTGAAGCTTGCACAAAATAAGAACATATTCTGGGTTTTTACAAGACAAGAAGCAAGCCTTGCACAGATAATACCAAGTTGAACAGGCTTTAACATCAGTACTAGATCCCTAATTAGTGCATCACAGAATTCCATTGGCTACTTGTCCACCATTAATGCCCCTGCAACAGAGTTGACAACTGTGTCTAAAATTTTGAAACAGTCAGAGCTGATAAGGGAATCACTGCATCTGGTGAAAATTGTATTGCCATGGATCAAGCTTTTTATACAAAATCAACTGAGATCATGTGGAAGCATAAAGCAATGTACAACAGAATCATTCTTCAAATGGGCACCTTTCACACCATTTGAAATGTCATGTCCATTCTTAGAAAACGCTTTTAAGATGAAGCAGACATGATAGCAGAAGGATAATGTCATCAGTAATAGAAGGTCCTATGTACAATAGTGCATGTATGAAGCTATGTTGAGACTGGCTTGGTTGAAATGTATCCCCTGGGTGGAGAAGAATTACGAAGAGAACATTTAGGTAGTCTACTCCTTCATTGAGGATTTTAATGACTTTGCAAAAGACCTATGCCAACAGAGGTTAGACACCCTCTTGCAGAATGCTGCCTTTGCTGCAGTATAAGAGCTTTGTGATGTTTTCCTGGATCTCTTCGTAATGACAATAGAGATCTTTCTGCATGTTGGATGTCGAATGTGGATTTTGTTGAAAATGTCTTGCTGGCTCTTCTGCAGGTTGCTCCAGAAGGAAATAGGCATTCACATCTTACCATACACTCTATGATCCCATGGTGTTTTGCACATGACAGGAAGAACTATGCTAGATATCTTCCAGCATACTATGTCGAAATTACGTTACTTGCAGGGAAACATCCAGAAATACACCACAACTTCATCAACGGATGCTTTTCAGTTCAACTGTCAGATGTCAATGCGTTTGGATGAATTCTGGTCGATCAAGCACTAGAGGTAACAGTCAATAAAGAGACACAGACTCGAGGTGGTATGACAAGGTTCAACCTCAAAGCAGGTGCTATTAAAAGATATCATATGAGGGCTGAACACAGAAGCGCCTTTTTGGGTCGGATAATGGAAATGGTTCATAACAACAGATCAGAACTTACTCATGCAGACCTAAATAAGTCACGAATTGGAAAAGACTAAGATACCATTTACGAGAGCTTAGTCTGGCTCAAAACTGGATAACCCCATTTGTTGGGCTACATGATCGTATTAGTCTCTCCATGGTAAAAAAAAGGCATCACAAGACATAGAATCCAAAATAATGAAGGTGCGTAAAATAAGTGATCAGTGCTATACAGACTTCAAACTTGAGCGACTTGAGAATACACCTATTAATAAGTTTCATGATCCAATGAAAATGAACAAACTAAAATCCTTCACTAACATGTCCAAGAAGAAGGCAGCGAAGAGCAATAGCAGGGCAATCTTCATGAAAGCAGACAAAGCACTATTTGGTTGAATCATTGTGACAGCACAGAATCAGAACTTTCAAATGGTGGAGATACTCTCTCACCCCTTAGGACCTTTACCTTGGGCTTTAGCAACACCAGAAGGTCTGTTGGGAAAGACAAACAAAGCTGTTTTAGCAACATACTTGCAGAAAAATGTCATGCCTGCTGAGGAAATACCTGGAAATTCAGCCACACTGATTGATGGTGGTTCTTGTTCAGAGAGTAAAAGGAGAGGACTCAAACTTTGGTAAGGTGGCTATGTCTAGCTTGTCCATGGCTTTGCAGGAAGGAAATAGGAGTCAAAGAATCGATGTTGTGTTTGATAAGAACAATGAGACATCTATTAAGAACAGCGAAAGCACAATCAGAGGGGGGGCAACTCTGGCAGAAGTTACATAGCATCTCAACTTCCCAGATTGTCAGATAATGGAGAAAAGTCCTAAGCCACATAAGGAATAAAACTTTTATTGCATTTCTTGTTAATGAATGGAGGAAACCGAGTAGTTTGTAAAACTTGAGAATAAAACAAAACACTGTACGCGAACTGTGAAGATAAATAATACAAAACCACATCTGAAGGGAGCCACAAAGTAACCAATCTCAAAAGTACACACAACGAAGCAGATGGTCATTTGTTGCTGCATGCTGCACAGGCTGATAATGAGGGTTATGAGGCACTAATAAGCTTAGATGACACCGATATGCTTATTATGTGTTTGGGATTCCATGACAGAATCACTGCTAAATTGTTTCTGAAATGTGGGACTAAAATACGCATGAGAGTCCTTGACATTGGGAAAATAGCGTCAACTCTTGACGAAATGTTTGTTGTGCTCAGTCTCCATACATTTACCGGATGCGACACAGTAAGCGCATCTGCGGAAAAAGGGAAAGTAAGTGCATTCAAAATTCTTTCTACCAACAGCCATACACAGGAAACATTTTTGCAGCTCAGAGACGAATGGGATCTCTTCGAAGAACTAATGGACAAATTGGAGCAATTCTAGTGTTGTTATATGCACCACAATCTTCGGTTCATCACGTGAATGCCTCGAGATATCACCTATTCTGCGCAAAGAAGGGTGAGATGGACAATAATTAGTTTCCACCTTCCAGGGACTGTCTGAAGAAACATTCCGAACGTGCGAATTAACAAGCTGCTATATGCAAGAGATGTCTTCTGAATGATCCACAGACACCTAGTCCATCTGGGAGAGGGTGGAAGTTGGAAAAACACGAGGAAGCAGAGCAACTGGTAGTGGACTGGATTGAGGGGCAACCGGCACCTCAGGCTGTGTAAGATCTATTAGCTTGCAAAAGCATCAGGAACTGCAAACTGTCAACATGTGTCTGCTGCCTAAATGACCTCAAGTGCACTGACGTGCAGACTTCCAGCCTGTGAAAATCAAACAGACACAGAGAATGATGACACCTATTCAGAAGATGATGATGATGACGAATGTGAATGATGAAATACATTGCCTATGTAAGATGCAACATTATTATTTGAACTAGTAAGTGAAAATTATGCATATAATTTATTTCAATATAGGAGGAATACAACCAAGTTTCATTGTTATTATTTTAAGGACTATATTGTTATTATTACAATGAATAATCATAATTCTTTTTAACCCTTTCGCTGCGGCGGGAATTCCGCCGCAGCGCTGGGAGGTGCGGGGGGCAGCGCGGTGGCGCTGTACTCATGACGGAGCCACTCCGTCATGAGCCACGGTTGAGCTGTGCTCATGACGGAGCGGTTCCGTCATGACTCCGCCCAGTTGCGTTGTCCCCCCGCACAGGCGGGGAAACAGCGCCGCGTGGGCGGAGCGGCCGCCAACGGTCGTGGCATGACGGAACCGCTCCGTCATGAGCACACGGCAACCGTGGCTCATGACGGAGCGGTTCCGTCATGAGCGATGAAGGGGTTAAATATTAACCAATCTGGTGGAATTAGATTTATTTTTCCACCTATTATGATGAATTTGTATGCTATTTATCAAAAATATGAAAACCTTTATTTTTTTTCCGGCCAATGTTGCAGATTCAGAAATATCAGACAAAAGACAAAGAGTGATGACTTGCCATCACATATTTTCCATCTCTACTTGTAATAAAATAATGTTAGAACCCATCTCCCGATTGGAGCCTGTAGCCTAAATTTGGGGTCCTTGCTCATGGCTTAAATGCCATCTCCAACAACACTACTACACCAATGCCTAGAAATTGAGAAGGGCTGCAGTGTGGCATGTGAGCATGAGCACTTGTAAGAACCTACTATGAACATTCAGGCCCTGCTGCAGCACTCAGGGCCTTATGCACTTCATAGTGGTCCAAGAGATAGAGTGCTGGGACTTTTGTGCCCTGGTAAGATAATCGAGAGATAACTTCATGTCACTATAACACCACAGGTTTATTTAGGGGTTTTTCATTGACAAATTATTGTTATCAATTGCTTGACTCTAACTGGTTAAACTGAAGCAAATTCAACTCATGGCTGCATTAGTTTGATGATCAAAAGCTCAGCACTCCAAGCACGGTGTCCGAAGACATGGAGGCACCTCATCGCCTTACACGATCTAAGCACCACCAGGCAGCTGGTTGTATAAAATGCATTCTTTCTGAAAGTACATATCTGATTAAGGACATCGCGTTCATGCAAACGGGAAAATCAGAACAGCACCATATCATGGTGAACAGCCATGTGCAATAATGAATGTAAGGGCAGAGAAGAACAGGGCTAAGCTGATCAGATGGGATGCCATTCAGTGCAAGGGGCAATTGTTCATATCTATCCACAGAACCGGCATGATGTATACATGAATAAAATAGGAGTCATGGGGAACGAGAGAAGCTGGCAGATGCCTGCCCATTTTTTACAGCGCATAGAACTTGAGTTCAGTTCAGTGTTAGTGACTCTAATTCCAGCACCACAGCTCCAAATAGAAGTACATCCAGGTTGTAATTTTTCAGCCAGAATGCCTTTTGCCATATATCACTAAAGGGAAAGCAGTTCGCGTTTCAGCATTGGACCCTAGGACAGTCTGCCTGCCTTAGAACAGTCTTCATAGGCATGAAGCGTGCTTATGTTGCATGGCAAAGTGCAGCAGTAGCAAGCAGCTTAAACATACAAAATCACTCAAAAATGTTACTTGATTGCTTCAGTAAGTCAGCAGTGCGTCAGATTCATCCACAGATAGAGTAGGAAGAAAATTCAAATATCAAAACAAAAATGCAAATATTAAATTTTCCCTGCCAAGAAATGATTCAGTCAGTGGAATGGTTCTTCGTTCAAGTATAACTATTGGGCACCCTCATCCACCACTTGTGACAGTACATGTATTCTCCCAGGCACACAGCACAGTGTCCTGCAGGACCAGTTAGACAAGCACCTGTCTGCCCCACGAGGTGCGAGCACTCAGGTGTCCCCGTGTGCGCACGTCATTTGGCTGCTTGCACGTTTGGGTCTGGTTGAGAAAGAGCTTTAGCAATCTCACCAGCCTCATGTTTTCCAAAATTCATTATAGCTAAGATATATATCAGCTGTCTTTTTCCATCAGTCTGTTCAACAGTTATTCACGTGTTTCTTCTGCCAACCAGAGCATGCAACATGGCGCAATAGGTCAACTACTTTACGCACTTTAAGCCATGTGAGTGACAGCGCTTTCTCTGATCAAATTTGCACGGCCACTTGGAACAAAAACGCACTTCAGTGCCAGGGCATGTGTATCCTTGCCCACTATTTTTATTTTAATATTTTTATTATTTGCATATTGCAGGTCTGCAAAAAAACATTTTAGACATTTTTTAATTTAAAAAATGCATGCTTGCCAATGCCAGACACATTGGCTTTTCTGTTAATTGCTTGCTTCATTTCGCTTTTAGGCAATGTTTGTAAGCGGGGTAAGGCTTAACTGTTAACACGGCTTCCATATCATCTGCAGTTGTAGGAGTCCTATATCACAACGTCCCCGTTTCTATGCGATGACTGGTTGCTTGCGGAGTATTCACACGGCGATGAGCACTCATTCAAACACAAAGGCGTTGCACCGATCAGGATGCTGGGCGCCACTGTTGCTCGGCAGTGTTTCCACCCACATTAACGTTAGTTTCTGCGAACAGCCAGTTTCCGTACTGAGGTGCCACACTGATATGGAAACCACTGGTGGAAAGTAAACACACTATTGCAATAAACGAACATGCTGGGCGCTAGTTTGATTCAATATTTACAAAGCATTACTTTTGGGCAGCGGCCAGGCTCCCCCAATGCTCACTCAGGCAGAGAAAGTGACGCCGAATACAAAGGAAACTAGTCTCCTCTGCGGCCTGATCGGCTGGAGAAATACAGACCAGATGCAAAGTCTAACAGCAACACGTTTTGCACAAACCTCCTAGGGAATGGTCACTAAAGAATGGTAATTAATATATTGAGGTGTCATGAAACAGTTATGGTAAAAAACGAAACCACTCCGATTTGACCCTCTAGGCAAGGATGCTGGCCTTGGCGGATCGCTCCGTGAAACAAAGCTTTTCGCATCTCAAAGGCTAGCGCTGGAAGGCAGGCCCATGTTCATATTTTCTTCAGGGACTCCCAGACCCCCGTTTCTTTACTGAAACGTAGGCGCTGAATTCCCCAGGAAAAGACCTGGCCCTCATGTGAACAGATATATCCTATACTACCCTTACCACCATGGGAACCTGGGTGTCATTTGTTTAAAGCAACAGTGGTTTCCATTGGTGACTTTAATTATCATGTGAAGAGTTATCAGAAATAATTTCTGTTTTTAATTACAGCATTAGGTCAATAAATGGACCATCGCTCCATTATCACAGTTATAATTGTAGTTTATACATACAACTACAGTGCAATGTGTTCCAAGTGTACAGAACCACAAGACAAGAATATATACATTCAAGAGAAAGTGACAGGAGGAAAACGTGTGTGTTTCTTTCAACAACAAACAATTCTAAATACTTTGAAGTCAATAGGCCTTGCGTGCCTTTGTCTATTATAAAATTAGGCCCTTTAGGTTTGCTTGTTGGTATTATGTCGATGACGTTTTGACCCCCTTACTCTAAATATAGGGCGTCATCAGGACAGGGAGATGTAGGGACATTCTAAAAACAAATATATTGGAGTATTTTACAGTAACGGGAGTGATGGCAATGACTACATGAAGGGTTCTCACCCAGTACATATTACTTCTTATGTTTTCACACCAGAAGTAAATGTCCTTAAACAAACCCATTGGCTAGGAAACCGCATTATTGGCTAGCTGTGCTAGAGGTATTCCAACCCCTACATATAACTCACAAAAACGAATGTCCCCTCCTCCCCCATGAATGTGATGACGGGCCCCCGAGTTTCCCATACCTCACAAATAGTCATTGGGTTTGGCGGATGGGCCCTCCCTGAAGAGTTACTCCCCCTCACCGCAGGGGCCTGCCTTGCACCCCTGATCACAGAATAAAAATATTCCAACCACTTTGATTTTGTACTCAAGTAAGGAGATGACTTCTTTCGCTAAAAATGTGGCGATGCACAAAAATGGGAGACTGCCACAAAAACACAATTTGTTTCCCACATTTTTTTTTACAATTTCCAGCGCGGCTCGTGTCTCATTCGCCTCAGGAAGCTGCTTAGAAAAAAGTTTGGTTTTCAAGGACTTTGCTGCCAATGTAAACATGCAAAGTGGAGCCAGAACCCACTCTCACCCACACAGCCTTGCAGGTTTTGCCCACATTTGAACATTTCTGGAATCTTATATCAGTGCGTTGAACAAATAATACAGTTGACCACTAAATGTATCTTTATTGGCAATAATCAAAGGTTTCACTGCTAAGAATGTAACCTAGACGACACGGGCAAGGAAGTGGAGAGCAGAATCTTTTTTTAACAAAAGCACTGGCAAAGCCAATAGGTCTAGTCTTTGAAAGCAGGTCGACATTTTGGGTCTGCCAATGCATTCTGCCTATGCGGAACAGCATCGGCCTAAAAAATTAATTCGGCCCCAGTGTCATGATGTATACACACTTCATCATGCATACATGCATGCGCATATGTCCTGAGACAGCTACCATTATTGCTTTTTTTGTTTTGTTTAAATGACCGTTCCAAGATGCTGAACACCCACACTGGAGTGGTAAATTGTAAAAATAAAAACATACAAAAAAGATGCAATAAAGTGCATTCAGAGAAAAGAGCAGTCAGGTAGTATATTGCAGCTGCTGAGCGCTTCTAAAACATAAAATAAAAATGAAATAAAAAATAATTGTGACTGACCAACGAAAGTGCATTGGTGGCGGTAGCAAGTCAACACCACTGACAAACAAAGAAGCCTGGCCCCACAAGTGAGGAGCATAATAAGTAAAATCTGAGCGGGACAGGGAGTAGTGGGGAAAGAAATTGATGAAGTGAGAAAAGGCAAAAATAAGAGAGCAACTTTGGCCAAGATTTTAATAGAAAAGCAGCACGCAGTGAAGACAGCGCAAGAAAACATATGCAATCCTATGAAGTGTTGAAAGCAAAAGAGAAAAAAAAGTAGTTAAAAAGTCGTTCCCTGAATGTAAGCAGTAGAAGGATACAAGTCATTCACTATAAAGGGTGGTGAAGGTGCTATGTCAATGAGAAGAACAAACCCAAGAGGTGGAAGAAAAAACACTGAATACAAAGTAAGGATAGATATCGACAAGAAAGCCAACCTATGATAAGCAGTGGGCTGGCTGAAAGCTCACAGTAAGTATTGATATTGCACACAAAAGGTCATCTAAAACTGTCCACCAGTGTGAAAGAAGAGAGACACACACAAACAGCACACAGACACTAAAAGAAAATCAAATAAGTGTACTCTTGTGAGGGGGCTCTCCTTGGATTAACTCTGGACCTTGCATCCACCAATTGTGGCACATAGGAACCATTTAAAAACGTATTAAAAACCTAGATGGTCCTTTACGTGCAGTCAAAATACCGAGCACAGGCCCAATTGCATCACACACTGGTACTTTATTATCCAAAGGCCACATTCCGAGTTGGGAGACTTTATTGGATACTAAAAAATGTTGTCAGTGCACAATATCGGGTGTATTTATCACCCTATTATAACTTTAGCGATAAACAATGAGGAATAAAGAGTACAAAAAGTTGTTGCCCCAGATTTTGTATTGTGCACATTCTCACCCAGAAAGAACATGAAGATAATTTACTATGCTACTAGTATCCGTGCTCATTCCATAACAGATGCAAAGTGCAAAACCAGGGGCAAAAACATTTGCACTCGA
Organism: Triturus cristatus; assembly: GCF_964204655.1. Lineage (NCBI taxonomy): Eukaryota > Metazoa > Chordata > Amphibia > Caudata > Salamandridae > Triturus > Triturus cristatus. The sequence continues at coordinate 1,353,842,494 of NC_140590.1, forward strand.
TTATTCGTTGTGCACCCTACATGGAATGGGCATCCAGTTGTCATCCACAAGGGCGTAAACCAGTTTGCAGTTTGTCATAGTGAGTGTTTACATTCCACCACCAACTTTAAAAAAATTAGTAACTGAGAGAACTATCACTATTGGGTAAATAGTAGCCTGTCCTAGTGTTCTGATCAGTATTTCTCTGTCTGACCAGAAAATGTAACCATACCCAACTGAAAGATGGCAAAAGGAAGAGAAAGAAGTGGAGGGTAGAGAGTGCTGGGAAGACTAGAGATAAGGAAATGGAGACAGGAGGGGAGAATACAAGAGAGGACCAAGGAGCATAAAGAAGAGGTGAGTAGGGAGAAGAGAACATAACAAATTACTGACCTAAGAGGTTCTGCATTACAGCTCATCCTAACTGGGCCACAGACTGAAAATTAGTCTGTTGGTCTGTAGAAAGTGTGCTCTGAAGACCAGATTATAATACTAGAAAGTTTCACAATAGGGTTAGCTCAAGGATGATCCAATGACTGGCTTACACTAAACATGATACGCCCTGATAACTATTTGGATGATTATTTCTTATAATTGCTAACATTCATCCATCAAGTTAACAATACCATGAGCATAACTGAGATTGAGGCTTTACAATGGGCCTTTTGATAACTTGTCTTTGTAGAAGTGAGATTTTTATCTGTCTCACTGGTGCAGGGACACCCTTAGTCTACGGGTTCACAAATTGAGGATCGACTCTGGAGAGAAAGAAAACACAAGTTTATTACATCTCATGAGCGGGCTCCGTCATACAGACACTGCAAGTGTCTGAGAGGGAACTGACTATCATGGTTTCAATCCTGGGATTTATACAAATTTGGTACAGTAAGACAAGCACTAAAACCCCTTTGTCATTGTTACATAATGCTTACATGCTGAACTGTTGAATCCTGATACACCCACTCCCACATCACTTTCATAGATAGGTAGGGGTGGGTACAGGCATTGGTGGGCTTGTAGATAGGAACATCTGCGTGCTCGGGGCCTTTCGGCAGGGCAGGGCCTCTACTCTGGCACTTAAGTATTATCAGTACAACCAGCTTTCAGTGAACATGTAACTTCTGACTTTGCAAAAGTCCTCGCAGAAACACAAAATGGGTGTTCACAGACAAAATGGGGGAGAGCGGAGGCTAACTTAACAGAATACATTTTTACTGCTTAACATCATGACCCTGCCAACATGCACCACATGTACTGGGAGACACAAATAAACTACTAGTATAATTATCTCCCATTTCCATTGATAATCCAATTTGCAGTGATTACTTGTTCTCAGCTGGGTACGTGGTTATGAATTCAGGGTTGGACTTTTCCAAGCTAGTCAGCCAACTTTTGGCAATTTTCAACAGAAGCAGAATGACTAGCAGAAGCATGAGGTAGGTGGATCCGTACACACCATTAAAGAAAGCTTAGTATCTTTAAGACGTCTGCAAGAAGGCAAACTTAGGTTTTCTTGCTCTACAGCACCTGTACTTTTAAACAGAGGGACTAATGAAGTATTAGATCAATAGCCTTGTACAAGATGCTGTCCTCCTGTTTTCAAGTGAGAAAGGCTTTACAGCTGATACAGCTGTCTGAACTGGATCTTGCATAGCTCAAGTGGGTCAACGAGGATCATGGTTGAACCTCACTATCTGAAGTACTTTAACTCTACTTTGTGAATGAGGGAGAACTAAGAAAGGGTTTGACCTGATCACTCCAGGAGCATATCCAGACCTCAGGAGCCCTCGAAAGGCACACACATCCTCCCCTACTCCTAACGCACAATACACACCTAAGACTATTCATGTTCCGTTACAATTCCAACCAGTGAATAAATACGCTATATTGATACTTTCAAGGATTTTTCTTACCACACTATTAACCACACACATTTTCAATAACCATGAATTCACAGTAGCTTCTTTTATTACTTAGATCAAGGAACCACTGCAAACATTCCCAAAGTAACCACTATGATGCTGGATCTAAAAAGACACGTTAGATCACACAACCAATAGAGAAATAACAACCTATTACTAATTTCCCAATGCCGTCAAAAGACCTTGAAACATTGATGTAGAGAAGCGTGAACAACTATTAAAGACACAGAATTTGGTAGGCCCAGTGCAATTAGATTCTAAACCAGAAGACCACACACCACTAAACATCTGGGATGATGCTTTACAGATTGCAAGCAAAATATCTCTGTTCTATTTCTTGATTAATCTGATGCACTTGGAAAAGTAGATCCCATTCTGCTGGAACAAGTAAAACCTTTGTGTGTTGAGTCTCGCTCTACAATGGCTTTCATCATTTTCAGCCAACCATCAGGAAAAAATAACAAGCATTGGCATAGCCAATAGGTCTCGCCTTTGGGACCTTATAAGTGTTTAGCCATACAACAGTTGTATAACTAAATACTTATAAGGTCCCAAAAGCGAGACCTATTGGCTATGCCAAGCGGCCGTCGCGATCAAACATCACAGCGGCCGTGCGGCCGCGAAAGTGAAAGTAATCGCGGTCAAGCGCGGCGCGCGCGCCCGTGCACATGCACTGTAGCTCTAGGCTGGCCTGGTAGCACTTGTTGGAGCCCTCTCAATAAGTCTCTCCAGACCAGCGCATGCGCTGGGTCAGGCGAGACCTAAAAATGTGCATGGGACCCTAGTCTGGGTATACCCATGCCACTTGGGACGGTACATGAAACACACAAAGGATGATGGGAGGCTCCTTGTAATAAACCTAACCACTGGCAATAGCTCTGAGTAGCACACCATCTATCATTCTTTTGCTCATCATGCTACCTCAGTTTGGGCCCAGCCATATGCACATCAGTCTGGACCCGGCTCCACATGGCAACAGTCCAACCTGAACTGCCAAGTCAGGTCTTCCCTGAATAAGAACACAAGCAACCCAGGACCGGTTTCACCCTAGTTATGGGTTTATCAGCTGAGCACAGCTTTGTTCCAATGACACAGTCAGCATGGGACCCACATCTGGGCATACCTATGCCACTTAGGGCGGTACTTGAAACACACAAAAGGTGATGGGAGGCTACTTGCAATAAGTCTAACCACTGGCATCATTCTTTTGCTCACCATACCACCTCAGTTAGGAAGGGGAGTCACGACTTTTGGTAAGTAGGCCACCTGAGTCCTCAGTACCAATTTGTTTGGTCAAAAAGTGTTATAGGACAGTTGCCCTGAAAGTGTATGTAGTTCACTCAGGCGATGAGCTATCATAATTGCAGCAAGAAAAACAGTCTTCAAAGTCAGAAGGTGCAGCAATAAGCTATGCTTCTGCATGAAGAACATACTCATGAGGAAAGTCAAGACCGGGTAAAGGTCCCACCTGGCATAACAAACAGTATGAAAGGAAATCAATGTCAAACATTTAATCAACCTCATTATAACAGGTAAACTTTTATAATGCTCACTGCAAGGCTTTGCTAGGCTAAAGTCAAAACAATCACAAGGACGTCCCCCAGTTTTGCCTATGAGGGGTCAACCTTGCAAATGCTAAACCAGGTTACAAATTGCCCCAGCGCCTGGCATGAATCAATTTGAAGGACAGGCACCTGGCAGCAAGGATGGCAACCAGCACTTAAGGCGGTAAGTCAAATGCAGTCAACTGCGACCACTTGATCTCCCCGCGAATAAGCACAGAGTGTATAGATTTGGATGGAGGACCCTGCCCTGTTGCTGAGACAGGAGGGTCGGGAAAAATGGCTTATTGCAGTACCGCATAGCAGGGGTGTTGACCGTGAGAACCTGGACCAGCCTCCTCTTAAAGGATGCAAAAAGAACAGATGATGGACAGAATAGTGAAAAAATTAAAACATTCACCCCTGGTCACAGATCTGGGTTAAATCCATCTTTTTTTTGTTCGCCACGCCAGTCCAGTTTGGACCCAGCCATATGCACATCAGTCTTGAACTTGCTCCCATGGGAACAGTCGAGACCAAACCACAAGGCCAGGTCCTCCCTGGACTGGAAACGCGCATCCTGTGGCCGGTTTCAGGGTATCACCCCTCATCAGCTAGGCTAGCTTGAATCCGGTGGCAGAGAGAGCACGGGACCGATGACTGGGCATACTCTTACCACTTAAGGCGACAAATGCAAAAAGAACAGATGATGGACAGAATGCTGAAAAAAGCAAACATTCACCCCCAGTAACAGATCTGGGTTAACTCCATCGGGCTATTTTATTTATTTCTTTGCTTTTGTTCCCCTTGATTGATGGCGGAAGGTCTTCAGAGATAGACAAATAAATGGCCAGCAGCTCAGCAGAATGACATTGAGCTGGCCCTCCGCTGGAGACCAGAGTCCTTTGATTTCCACCTTGCCCAGGTGACCTCCTCAACCCAGCAGTGATGAGTCTGTCACCAGTGTCAGCTCTGGGTGGGAAAGGGAGATGGACCTGGTGCTAGAAAAATCGCATACAATATGCCACCACTATAGACCGCAAGCTGTCTCTTCAGAGTCCTGAACGGTGTTAGAAAGGCTGCCTTAAAGCTGGGCCCATTGAAACCTCCCATTGAAACTTCAAGTTTCTCCTCAGTGCATGTATGTGCCACCTGCTACCATTGATGAAGAGGATGCACAAGGCAGCCTCTGACCCACTACCATTGTGATCCAGGACAGAGCCTGAAACATTAAATCTGGCCTAAACGCCCTGGACTCACTGCTGTCCTAAACTGTCCCAATGAATGGAAGGCCTGTGAAAGAATTAGGTGGGAGTTTGACTCGTTTATAATGAACCCCAATGATGTCAAGAGTTCCGCTGTCATCTGGAGGTGGTCCAGGGCGGACTGTGGAGAGCCTGTGTTCAGCAGCTAGTCGTTGAGGTATGGGAACACAAGGACTTCGGGGCTCCTGAACTCGGAAGATGGGCAGCAACCACTGCCATCAATTTAGTGAACACCTGTGGGGTGAGGGTGAGACCAAAGGTAAAAAGGGCACACTGAAATTGCTCCATGACAACCATGAACCACGAGTGACGCCTGTTGGATTTGAGGACGGATATATAATAATACGTATTCTGCGAGTGCAAGGACACCCAGCCTGGGCAGACAGGATCTGAGATAACAGGAGCACTTTCAATGTGTTCTTCTGCAGGAAGGCATTCAAGGTTTAAAGATCCAGGAGAAGCCTGAGGCCACCATCCTTTTTCAGGATGAGGTAATTTTGAGCATAACAATGCCTCCCTTTCTTCAAGTTTGGTTCCCTCTCAATGGCAACCTTGGAAAGCAACATGCGTACCTCCTGTAGTTGGATAAACCGATGCTCCTCCAAAATTTGTTTTGTGTGGGAGGGAAACAGGGTGGGGAGAAAAGTCAGTACATAGCCTTTCTGAACAATTTGTAAAACCCGTTAACAGGCGAGATTGCTGACCAGCCCGAGGGGTAATACTGATTCCTGCTTCCCACTGGTTGGACATGCGCTACTAGGGGCAAATTAACGTGGTTTGTTGGCCACTGTAGCAGGGTAGAGAGAGCTAGACGACTGGTATCCTTGCTGGCCCACACATTGCCTGACAGACTAGTGTCCTAGACCTCAAAAGGCATAGGTTGCCTCCTGCATCACTGGGTGGGAAGGCTGTTTCTGCCTATATGTCTCTGCCTGCCTATATAGACCCTGAACATCTGGAAGTGATGCAGAAATTGTTTGGCAGGAGTCGATAGCCTCAATGAAGTGCTGTAGCTCTGCTGTCTTTAAAGCTTTCCAAAGTGGAGCCCATCTACCCTCCAATAGGGCAAGACCCATAAAAAGGCATGTCCAGTAGGGTGGCCTGTACCTCCCCGGAGAATCCAGCTGACCTAATCTAGGAGTGTCTACGAAGGACAACACTGGCCAGCCCAGGTCATCCGCGCTACCCAGACCTGTGCTGATAACAGGCTTGGCCATATCTTACTCATCATGCATCATCTGGGCCAAACAGATCCCAAGATCTTCTGGGGTCGCTTGCAAGATCTAAATGGCATGTGCCAATGGGCATGTGTGTAGCAGCCCACCAGGCACATTGAATTCACAGATCGCAGTGCCAGACTAGCAGAAGAAAACTTGCATTTACCAAAAGCATCAAACTTGCAGGATTCTCTATCTGCGGTGGTGGTTGGAAATTAATTATGATTCACCTTAATGGTGAAAGCCTGTACAATAACAAGCTCTGGAGTGGGTTGCTTGGTGAGAAAATCTGGGTCACCAGGTGCCAGTCTATGGCATCTGTCCACCTGCCTGTTCACAGGCTGACAAGAGAATGGTTATGACCAAGTAAACATCAGAGTATCTGTGAGGCCATCGTTAAATGGAAGCAGAGACTCAAATGTTTCTGGACCAGGCTGCAGAATTTCTGTCAAAAGTTTTGTTTTAGTAAATGGAAGACTGGAGTAATTTCAGTAGCAAGGCTGCCTTGAGAACCACTACTGCAATTGTGGCACTCTCTTCCACTGGTGGTCTATGCAGTGAGTCGAGTTCTATCTCAGGAAAGGTATCAAGCCCACTGACATTGAGTAAACAAAGGTACAGTTTATCAGTATAATGAGGGGGTAGAACGCCATCCCCTTCACAATCATTAGCAGCAATATATAGGGTGTATCCTACTCTGACAAGGGAACAGAATCATAACCAAAAATATGATAGAGCCGTTGTAGACAGCTGAAAGCCAGAAGAGGCAGAGCGTGAATGGTAACAGGCTCCACCTTTGTATTATCATAGTCTAGGATCATACATGGGCGTCGATATTGGATCACACGCACACAAAGCCCTACACGATCAAGGCCCGAGCTACCTCAACAACCGAATCAACTTCTACGCTCCCAAACGCCACCTCCGATCAGCCAGCCACGCCCTCGCCGCCGTCCCCCGCATCCGAAGAGCGACTACAGGAGGAAGGTCCTTCTCCTACCTGGCCGCCAAGACCTGGAACTCCCTCCCGACTGACCTGTGCTTGACCCAAGACCATCTCTCCTTCAGGAAGAAGCTCAAGACCTGGCTGTTCGAGCAGTAGCGGCACCCCCCCCCCCCCCCAAGCGCCTTGAGACCCTACGGGTGAGTAGTGCGCTATATAAATGTCATTGATTGATTGATTGATTGATCATACTCCAGTGCTAGAGCTGTCAGCACTGACAATGATCGTGGGGCTGGAGTGGAAGTCGACCAGTATGCAGGTATGGGTCTGGTAACAGGTCCCAGGGGTGCATATAACACCAGGCATGGACCCAGTGGTAACCAGACTAGAAGCCCCTGCAGTTCAGTGGCAACAAAAGTGTGGCAGATGGAGAAGAAGGTGAACTAAACATTTGTAGCACAGTCTTTTTGAAGGCTTTTATTTGCTATGGGGTCAACAATGGTCTAGGAAACTCTGGTTGTGTCAGAATCAAGTGCGAAATCGGTTCTGTGGCCGGAGACCTCAAAAGAGTGGGATTAAATCGACACGCCCTTGCACCTACTGTTTGGAGTCAGAGTGATGGGGTGGGGAGGAGTTTCGCTTCACTTTCTTATGCTTGTGTTTGGACTTGGTCTTTGACTTTCTGGAGGACTGTGAGTGCAAAGTTGAATTAGGTCACTGGAGCAGTATCTACACAAAGGCTGGGACTTCTCCTTGTGTTCTGACACAAAAAATTAAGCCTCCTGATTTCAGATTGCATTCCGGTCAATGAGGGCACACTTATCACAAAACCTCATATCTGAGCTCAGACACCAAAGCCACACCTAGAGCAGGTCCCTAATCAATACCAACTTCCTGCAGTGGCGACATGGCATGAAACCAGCTTTTTTGCTGGGGACATCATTCCCTAGCAGGCTGAAACGATTTAGAAGCCATCTGAAAACTGACAAATTCGGGAGCAACGCACTCGATCTGCATCAGAAGGCAAAGAAAGAATGGAAGAGACATCTGCACACAGGACTCGTGTTTACCTGCTGCTCTGTCACTTCCAGGGTGGCATGGAGCAGCACAATGCCACCAAGCGGCGTGTAGGAGCACTGCTACAAACAAAATTTCAGATCAAATCGGGCAATTGGGGCAAATTTAAAGCTCAGAAATCTGCAGATAGAAGTAGCCATCAGAAAAGTAGTAAGGACCGTCGCCTACAGCTGCCTATATTACCACATTCACTAAATATTAAACTCCGACTTTATTCTCCCAAACACCTAGAAAGACTACAAGAGTAAGCTCTCCGATTATTTGCTTAAACACCTGGGACTATACTATTGGGCATCTTTCTACTAGTTCCCTGTAGAAGCAAACATCCTCTTTAAGGTGTTCGGTATGCTGCACAACAATTCAATCATGACATTCTATAGATGAACCTATGTGCGTGAGAAAGGTCCTGCTACTTGCTCCTTCCACCACTAGAAGATCGAGTCAAATAAGGACATGCTAAACCTCTCAGCATTGCTCGACTGCGACATAAAAGTGAGACGTGGCCTCTTTAGTTCACATTCTGAACTAGCAAAACAGGCACAACAAAGATATATCAAACACACGGATAGGCAATTATACAAGCATTTTACAAGGGAGCAACTACCCTGACAGATGTTCTATTTGCTTTGGTACCTTTATCGTGAACTTGATGTGTACCTCACGCACTGGTAAAGAGACGCTGCTGCACCATGTAAATTACACACCGTTCCCCCACAGATCTGGCTGAGGATATATAAACAATAAAAAAAATTGTCTACACCAAAACGAGACCAAATCTCAAACTTGCAGACCAATTTAATTCTCGATGTTGCCTTTTGCTAGACTTCTGTTGAAAGGGGCGCCAGGGTAAAGCAAAGCAACATTGCAGAACAAATTCTGGACGCCTCATCCACACTACGAAAGACAAAAGAACAGGGAAGTGTGATGCATATGTTAAGGCACATGACTTGGTATAAATTGTTTCAAGAGCCTCTGCGGCTCAACCAAATACACAGAAGCAAATGAAGCACTCTCTGGTAACATTGAATTAGAAAAACAGACTCAACCACCATGCCATAATATTCATTACTTACTACACAGTCTGCTGGAACATACAATCATACCCGTCTCTCTACTTCCTAATTGTAAAGGACTTCCACACTGGCTTCACAAGCAGGTAAGATCTACCGTCTACTAGTGATAAAGCCTCACGTAATGTGCTGCCTTAAGCAATGCCCTCTGGAGCATCTGCAGCGTGTGACCGAGCATCTGGGCCACGTGATTCGGACAGACCTGCCCATCCATTGTACAAACCCCTGAAACACTGGCCAGTCTGTTCAGTGCTTTACGCCAGCGACTGTAATCCGCGAGGAATGTCCTCCAGCCTTTACTGGGATGCCAGCCACTGTCCCTCCAGCAGCTGCTGGTCACACACACAATCAGGCAGATTCTCTGTCCATGACACCAGGGCCACCGCTTCAAGAAGGGAGGAAGGCACTTTCCAACAAACATAAGGTGCTTTTATCAAAAATATCAACTGAGGCTCCTTGTAAGACTTGGTTCCTATTCAAATTATTTAATGAATGGAATTATTCACACAATAGAATTTTATACTCTAGTTACAATTTCAACACGCGTTCCGATTTGAGGCTGGTGCTAGCTTAAACGACTGTACCCTTTTGGCTACTATTTATATAGCACTTTCTCTATTTACTTCACAATATCCCACCAGTTTCCTGATCCATATATTATTAGTTTGGCTATTAGAAAGTTTTAATATTAACCCCCACAGACGGAAGTTGGGTAGGCTTTGGACTCGGATGATTTCTTCTTCACGCAGAAAGGACAGTTTAGCAATGTTAGCAACATTTTTTTGTTTACCTAATGTAATCGTGAAGGTCACCTTAGCATGCGCTAATGCTCAACAACTAGGAAATGCACATCACCTTTTTTGGGGAGGATGACATGTATTTAGAAACCACGCACATAACACAGCACAGAACAATGGTAATCTTCAGCTGCATAGAACAAGGCACAGATAAGTTCTCCCCTCATCGTGTGAGAGTCTCTTGCAACATTTTTTCACTAACTCCAAATGACATACTGCTAAATGGTGAAACTGTTCCTTGGGTGAGTCAGTTCCAGCTTCTACCCTGTGTCAGCCCTCGCTCCCAGGGTAACGAGGGAGAGAGTCCATTACAGCTTCTTCCCTGTCAGCCCTCCCAGGGTAATGAGGAAAGAGAGGGATTCCGTTTGGGTGGGAGGATTTAGAATTTCTGGGGAGTCTAGTGGCGGGGGTTCAGGGCAAGAGGGGTTGACCTCCGAATGGGTTTGTTGTGGACAGAAGAGGGGTACACAGCTGGATGATTTGGGACTGTTCTTTTATTCTGACCCTTCCTCCTCTGCATCCGCCTTTGTTTTGCGTTCTGCTTCTCGTTTGCGCTGAAGCTTCCTTCGGCAATGCGAGTGCAGTGGCAGAGTTTACTTCATGGTTTGTCACAAGATGATGTGCAGGTCCCCTGTGCAGGCAGCCGGTGATTGGTATCGGAGTGTTAGTCCGCACTGGTGCCTGCAAGTCAGGCTCCCTACGATCTGGGGCTCCTGTGACTGGGTGCTCTCCCTGGAGGAGTGCTCCTTCTTGAGCCCCGCTTTAAGCTCGTTTAGGACACTGTGGAGCATAGTCGGGAGGGAGGACAGCTTATCCACGATTGTTCCACAGCTGCAGATCAGCTTTGTCTCCAGCTGTGCCCGCTTCATCAGTGGATTTAGATTCCCAAACTTCTCATCTATGCCTGCGCCGTTAACAGCTAGGTTATTGAGTAAGGTCAGTTGAATAGCCATCTTGTCAGACGGGTACTGGAGGGCTTCTACGGACCACTGTGTGGTGTTTAACAGGGATGCCCATGCATTGTCCACTGTGGCGCAGCCGTTCTTCCTGTTAGGTGATTCCGCCCCTCCTTTAAGGGCCTGGACGGCAGCTGGAGTGGGAGCACTCCTCAGTGAATCCAGTGTGTTGGAAGCCAACATTTCTGGCCATTTCCGAGTGCCCCGATATGAGAGTTCCCCCTGCTTGACTTCCAGGTGTTCCTGGACCTCTAGCTCTTCTTGGAGTTGTTCTTGATGCTCTGGTGGTGGCAGGGTTGGGGTGGCTTTATTGGGGGTGGATATGGACAATTTTTGGGTCAGTTGGGTTGGCGTCTAGGACAGGGAAAATAGCCTGTGCCTTGGCCATGCTGTCATCCCGAAAGGATGTGGGCAAATATTCCAGGTGACATGTCCGGTGTCTGGCCTGAGATATCCAGTTTGATGACCCTGTTGCTGCCCCTTGCTTTCTCATGGCGTGAGTATCCTCCTGGGTTTTTTTGCACTCTTGGGATTCCTGCCTTGGTTGGGTAACTTGTGCTGGTGATGGTGTACCACCATCCCTGGTGGACACCTGGGGATCATTGTTGGTCATGGGGTTTCTAGGGTTCATGAGAACCTCATCTGCTTGGATGTTTGCCCTTTGGAAGACTGAAACTTGTAGGGGCTCAAGTGGTAACTGTAGGCCTTGAATTTCGCTGCTGGTTGAGAAGATGGTGGAACCTGCATCTTTCGGGAAGCAAAACTTTGATGAAACTTTCGGTTGAAAGGAGTAAGTTAGGCTTCTCTCGACGCAGTCCGCAGACTCATTCGTGCTCCGACCCTGTGTGTCCATGTCATGAGGCCCTTAATCAGTTGTGACTAGGGGACTAATCATTGCGATTGCCCCCTGCCTCTTGCAGAAGCTGCCTTCTTCTACTTTGCATTTCGAGCACTGAAGGGCGGTCCCCTTGTCTTCCCTTACCTCATGGGGATAGGGATTGGGATTTTTATCTATGCAGATAGGAACCCCCTTGTTGCGCCTCACGGACCTACTTTTTTCCATCTCTTTATTTCTCCTGATGCTTTCTTATTCCCTTAGTTTGCTATTTTTTCTGTGTTTTTGTGACGCTGTAACACTCTGCTTGCCTTTGCTTGTTCTTGCCCTGAGTTGGCTGGAAAGGTCGCTTTGCTCAGGCGCTCCCTCATTTGTTCTTCCCAATTTTGTTTTTTATTTTTCACTTCCTTTCCTCTTGTTCTCCTTGCTTCCTACACCTTTTACCTCTGTTTTTTGTTGGCTGTTATTATCGTAATTTGTTGGTAGTTCCTCGGTTCCTCAGTCTAGTTTGGAAAATAGAGAGCTCTTTTAGAGGACTTTAGCAAAAGCTTACTTATTCAATGTAGGTGGATAGCACCTGTCCAACCAGTATAATCAGATCGGAGCTGCCTCTCCCCACCCTATAGGCTTTCTGTGTGATCTTCCAGCCTTATTGGATGGGAGGTGGGCAAGAGCACGCTGTTTTTTCCCTGTCTTGGATCCCAGACTTGGCCTGAGGCTGGGATGTGGTAAAAGTGAGTGGTCTGAGCAGGCCTGGGCAGCTGATGAAACAAGGACAAGGTGTTGGGGGCCCAAACAGGGCCGGACCGGGAACCAAAACCGGCCTTGGCAAACTGCTCAGGCCAGCCCCCCTGGGGGGGAGGGGAGTGCGGCCGAGCTGTTTGCCAGGGCTGGTTTTAGGCGATATTGTTACAGGGGGGGGGGGGGTTATTGCTGGCCCCTGGTAACAAAAACGCACCCCTAGGGGCCCAAAACTGTCCCCTACCCTGGCAGGTCTCCGGGGAAGCCCCTGGTGCCCGCTACGGCCAGTCCGGCCCTGGGCCCAAAGCGCTAGTAGGTTTTAAAAGGTGGTAGGTAGAGGTTGGGACTGGGGAGCTCACTGGTCAAAGGCAGCCTGGCCGGGCTTGAGTAGCTTAGGAGCGCACGAGACAGCAGGCCGCACTGAAACCTGGCTCAACCGCCTCTGCCGTCTCCGTGCACCTCCCTGGCAGGGGTCTCCTCTACTAAGGGGACTCCTCTGTGTTGTTTGTCTTTTTCACTGAGCTCCCCTCACCTAGCCTACTGTGTGACGACCAGCCGCTCCACACTCCTCAGCCTCTGCAGTCTTTCCCTCCAGCCTCCGCAGCTCGCACCAAGTGGCCCTGCAGCTCAGGTCAGCCCGGCATCGGAGCACCACACCGCATCTGCGCTCGGCCAAAGCTCCGCGCCCTCTGCAGCACCCTTCGCACCGATTCACCTGCCTCACGCAGGAAAACATAGCTATGGAGAGCACACTTCTACAAAAAACACTTTTCCTGGCCTCTCTCGAATCCACACGAGGGCCCGTGATGTGCAAGAGGCGCACATTTGCTGGGGATGCCAAAGATGTACTTATATGAGGTCACCGATACTCCCTGAAAATGAAAAGATCAGCAACTCTGGATGTATTAAGCACAATATTAATATCAAGGCGCTCAGGTATTTATCATCGCAGACATCAAACTATCTCACACATTCTGACCCTGATCCAGACTTCATCTACTTATTGTGGCTCTCGGCAAATGTCTTCTAGTTTTTGGGGAGGCCCTTGGGGAGGCAGCGATGAAGACAGGAAAGAGAAACAGACACAGATGGGAGGCATGGTTGCAGGGAGCTCATTTATAATGGAAATGCCTTTTGAAGTGCTGACCAAATATTGATAGGGCAGGGAAGACATCTAGGAGGTGGTAGGAGAGTAGGAAGAGTTGTGTTCAGTGTTGACCAGGAGTAAGAACTGTGGATGCCCAGGAGTGCAAGATGAATATAGCCAAGAAGTGACAGGTAGAAACAACAGCTGGAAGGATGATGTCACAGCAAGAACAAGTTTGCTCATCGGTGGCGGCAGGGCATTGCCCCAGAACGATGCAGCGAGCTGTGTCCAGGACCAAATGGGGAAGAGCTTGGGGGATACTGGCGCAGAGCTGGTAGAGATGCCCAGTCATCATGTGGATAAAAAGAAAGTGAAACGAATGCCATGCAAGCAGAAAGAACTGTGGCGAGCGACAGGCAAAAGAGCCAGAGAGAGGTTTACAGGTCAGGAAGGTGTCTACCCAGCAGCACAGGCAGGGGTCGGACAGCAGACGGTTTGTACTTAATAAAAGGTAAGCCTTGACACCGCTGCATGCAGGAAGATTTCCTCAAAGTACAAGCTCAGACTAATGATTCCAGTGTAATTAAATCCAGGAACGTACTCTTTTCATTCAGCTCCCAGCAGAGTCTTTGACATATTATACAAATGAAGAACATTTTCTTCTAATTCTGAAGTTTGATCCAAACAAAGATTTTGATAGGATCCAAAACAAATTAGGACACTTTACCTGGTGATGCACAAATGATACATATTTGCTGAAACTCAATTTCCACACATTACCATTTGTGCAGAAATATAAATCAGTAAAACTGCATGTCTCTGAAAATGTTGTGACCATGTCAATGAAAAATATACTATCTGTAAATGACGGTGGGCTACCAAACCATGCTTTATTAATATATTTACAACAGTGTGCCCCAAAATTCACAACCGGCTACATACTACATCCATACCACTATCCTGCTAAACGGGCTTGGCTCATATGCTACGCTTGTTTTTTGTGTGACACTTGGATTTGCTTATATGCTACACTTGTTTTTTGTGTAACACTTGGATTTTTCACAGTCCCTATGACTGCAGTGATGTAACACAGATGACAGCACCTCATGATAAAAACTGTTCCAGCACCACTGGAAGGGGGGTGGGAATCAGAGATAGTTAAAGTGCCCGGGATGCCACTCTGGCCATCGCTGTAATTGTGTTCCATTGTGGGCAGAAGGTTTCAGTATTCCTCGGGTGCAGTAGGCATTACGTTGACTCTCGCACAGCCCCAACACCCCCTCAAATTAAGTCAAATGTCACTGGTCCTGGCAAACTCCATTCAGAGGTCTGTGCAACTAACACTGCTCGTGCAACAGACTGGGGCCTCCACAATTCAGGAGTCTTCAGACGTTCAATGACTATATAGGCTGGTGGTACCGGAAGTCAGCCTTTGGCCGTCCTTTGCCATCTATTGCTCGGTGCAAGTAATAGATCATTTGAAAGACATCTAGCAACTCCCTTTTTGTCCACCTGAGGCAAATGTAAAAAAAAAATACATAGCCTGAACTTTCCCTCAAGGAAAGTACTGTTATTCCACATTTATGAGAAACGCTGCCAACAACAAGGTTATGGGGAGAGAACCTATAATGCCTGCGAGGAAATAAGATGAACAACAAATAAAATACCGAACTTTATCTGACACATTAGTTACGAGAAGTGTGGTTCTTCCTTAGAAAGTGGTTGGCTTAATATTTAGAAAAGTTTCCAAGACCTGGCCAACACAAGAGTCAAAGAAGCACACAGCAAAATCCAGCTGAATGAGCAGATGTTTACTTCTACCAGCTACTGCACAAAACTAGACTATTAGTGTAAGAAAAAAACAGAGAAATCAGGAACCAAGCACAATGCACCACTCAAAATGAACCTCGACTGCGACAGAAAATAAACTTTGTGGGATAAAAGCAGGGCCACCTGAAACAAAGGGGAAAAAAGAGATATCAACATAGTCATAAAAAAAACAGTGTTTGATGTCTAAATGACCATAAGAATAAACTTCGCCAGAAGTAGAGGCTCTAAACCTTTCGGATAAGCTGCAAAACAAAGCGTGAGGTAAAGACTGGTGGCCTTTATTTACAGTAAATGTTGTGCAGGTCCAAACAAAAAGGGAGTGGGCGGGTCTTGTGATGTGTGAGGGCAACAAAATATAGGTCTCAGGAGGTCCACGGGTCGCCAAGCCTTTAACACAATATCGGAACCTAGCTATGATACCTAGAGATGACTTTGCACTCGGATATGCCAACATTTGGTAGCCTGTGATTGTAATCTTGCAGTTTATTTGTGTGTTGTGCATTGGTTTACAGCACATATTCCAGCAACCTCCTGCCTTAAATACCACAGTACACAAAATAAAATATTGCTAAGTGTAGAGCAGTTAGCATGACAAAGGAATGCGCTCTGCTGGCAGTTATTAACACAATGGTCACCTACCTTCCAGATTCCTTCCTGCTATCCAGGCTGTCACCTTTACCCCGGGCCGCCTCCTTCCCTCGCTCCATTTCCTGCATGAGCTTGATGTGGACGGGGGTGTTCCTGCCCTCGCTGCTCGTGCTGCCCCGGGGCGAGGGCCGCTCACTGCTCATCCGGCCCCTGAAGTCTGACTGGGAAGTGCGCTTCATGGCCTGAAGCTGAGCCAGCGGCACGATGTCGCAGTTCTGAGGCCTATGCCAGACCGTCTGTCGCGAGATGGCATTGTAGTAGTAGAAGCGGTTGTTGTTCTGGTCGAACAGCTCCCACCACTGTTTCTCATCGGACTGGCGCACGTTCACGTTGGCGGGGGGCTCCCAGCCGCACTCCCCAGTCACGAGGTTCACGTACATGCGCTCTCGGGAGCGGGGCTCGATGATCTCCACCCAGTCCGAGCTGAAACGGGAAAAGAAAGGCACCGTGAGTCCAACACGGAGCGGGAGTCAAACTGAATGCAGAGGGTTCTGACTTGGGGAAACATTCACGTGCGCTCGCGACAGCTGCTTCCATCAGCCTCACTCACACCTGTCAGGCTTCACAGCTGTCCGATTAGCAAACAGAAAAGAAATACAACTTCATGCTGTTTGGAAAGGGAAACTTTCACATGTTCTACACGAAATGCTCTTCTTAGCAGTCAATCTCTCTGTATTTTACTGTGCCCACTGTCACATGTCAATTCACCATGCAGACGCGCAGAACAAAATTGTATTAAGACTGCCGGACCAATCAGCTCTACCCCAGCCAAAATAGCGCCACCAGGCCTAGAAAAGGGACTATGATCCTGTAGGCCAATGTAACACTGGTTAAACCAATAGCAGTTTTGTTTTGACGACTTAAAGGGAAAAACAATGCAGCAGTAAAGCTGATTTAGGGTGCAACAGCTGTGAAAAAAAACTACAGAAAACAATAGACATCCTTTACATTTAAGCAAAATGAGTGATCAGCTTAACACGTTTATACCGGCGTAGCACTCTCCCTGCTAATACCAGTAATAATTCGGTCTCTTAAGGCCGGTTTTAGAAATTATGTGTTTATGTACTCCAACCCCCCACCCCCTAAAAACAAAACAAGCATTGGCATAGCCAATAGGTCTCACCTTGTTTAGCAATGCAACAGTTGCATAACTAAATACTTATACGGTCCCAAAAGCGAGACCCATTGGCTATGCCAAAAGTGATCGCGGTCAAACATCAAAGCGGCCCTGCGGCCGCGAAAGTGAAAGTAATCGAGGTAAAGCGCGGCGCGCGCGCCCGCGCACATGCACTGTAGCTCTAGGCTGGCCTGGGAGCACTTTTTGGAGCCCTCTCAATATGTCTCGCCAGACCAGCGCATGCGCTGGGTCAGGCGAGACCTAAAAAGGTAAGTTGAGTGTCATTTACACACGGGAAAACCCCATGCAGTATTTAACTCCTGGACTGTTCACCGGCACCCGGACCCTCAGAAAGTGTTTGACAAGTCGAGACAAACACAATGTACAAGCAATAACTTGGGAATTTTCATACCAGTGTTACTGGCCAGTGTTACTGGCTTTCAAAGTTGGCTTAGGGGTCTTGTGAGAGACGATCAATAAAAGGCTTGATGTTGAGGAAAATCTAGAATTTAATTTAGCCACTTTGAAAACCTGAGTTTGTATTTTTTCAGTGTTTTGTGCCCCCTAACTTGGAGGTGAAAATCTACCATCCGCAAGAGTCTGCAAGCCCTTATAGCGCTGTTACGGACGACGTCTATTCTTTCCCACTGTCAAGCTGAAGTATGTTGGCTCTGTAAGTCATTATTATTTATATATTTTTCGTACTCTAGAAGTCATCGGAGGCAGAAAGGACTGGTTTGCTGTGGTTTGTAATTATCTTCAAATTATGGGTTTCTATGAGTGGGGACGATTTTGGTCCTAGGGAGATGGTCCATATGGAGGGGATTTAGTCGGCAAGTCGATAGGCGGGCACCCTTTGAAGAAAGTCTCACTTTGAAGCTTCAGAACAAAAAGCATTTCAACACCCAGAGGTAATTTGTGTAAGTACTTCTGTTCTATTTTTTTCTTGAGGGGCAAAAGCAAGTACATGCAACTATGGGCTGAATTACTGATGTTTATTGTTACTCAACTCAAGAATACTCCTGTTACATCCACCCTCCACCGCCGATTCGAACCTGTGGGTGGAGACATTAGTCCCCTGAGCAGGAACATTTTAAGGATTGAGGGGAGGGGGGGGGTCTGGGTCAAACGTATTCTGGGGGCCCCTGTTCAGAACAGCTTTGAATTTATGATCCAATTTCAGGTCTTCAATACCCTCTTTGGCCAGGCCACTGACAGAGCACAGGAACACAAATTCATATTTAAAATATGTTTACATCCAATATTCAGGAACAGTACATATGTTTTTAATATTGTAAGTGCAGCAGCCGGTAAACATCCTTTTGTACGTGGTCATTACACTGCGTAAGATTACTACGCATGCGTTACAACGCATGCGCTGTAATAACGCGTAGCCTTTACTATGCATGTTATTACTTCGCATGCGCTGTTACAATGCATGCATAGTAATGCATGTATGGATGACGGGAGTCAAGGAGGCAGCAATGACGAATTGCAGTGAGGAGGAGGCCAGGAAGATGGCGTGGTGGAAGAAGAACAGGTGACAACAGCATCAAAGGAGGGGCTCCGGACTCCCACCGAGGAGAAAGAGGTAAGAGGGACTGTTTACATTTTAATTTTGTAGGGTTTGTGTTTGAGGAGTAGTGTTTTTAGTTTTAGTTTAAGGGTAGTGGTGTGGGTCGTGTAGGGTAATGTTTGTGTGTAGGTACAGGAGTGGGGGATAGGGAGGGTCGTGCAGGGTTTAGTATTTTAGGGATTAGTGTAGTGTTGTGTTTGTGTAGTGTCAGGGGGGTCGTGCAGCGTAGTGTTTAAGTGTAGGGAGCGGATTGGGGGTAGGGTCGTGCTTGGAGTTTTGTTTTAGGGTTTAGGGTAGTGTCGTAGTGTTTGTGTAGGGTAGTGTTTTAGGGTAGTGTCAGGAGGTCGTGTAGGGAAGTGTTTGCATGTAGGGGCAGGACTGGGAGTAGGGGCAAGGTCATGCTTGGGGTAGTGTTTTAGGGTTTAGAGTAGTGTTGTAGTGTTTGTGTAGTGTAGGGTAGTGTTTTAGGGTGTAGGGTAGTGTTTTAGGGTTTAGGGTAGTGACAGGGGGTCGTGTAGGGTAGTGTTTGTGTGTAGGTACGGGAGTGGGGGAATGAGGGTCGTGCAGAGGTTAGTATTTTAGGGATTAGTGTAGTGTTGTGTTTGTGTAGTGTAGGGTAGTGTCGGGGGGTTGAGCATGGTAGTGTTTCAGTGTAGGGGACGGACTGAGAGTAGGGGTATGGACGTGCTGGGGGTAGTGTTTTAGGATTAAGGGTAGTGAAGTAGTGTTTGTGTAGTGTAGGGTACTGTTGTAGGGTTTAGGGTAGTGTCGGGGGTCCTGCAGGGTAGTGTTTGGGAGTAGCGACAGGACTGGGGCACAGGGCAGGGTCGTGCTGGGGGTAGTGTTTTAGGGTTTAGTGTAGTGTTGTGGTGTTAGTGTAGTGTAGGTCACTGTTTTAGTAGTTAGTGTAGTGTCGAGGGTTGTGATGGGTAGAGAATGAGTGTAGGGACCGGAGTGGGGGAATGCGGATGTTCGTGCAGGGGGTAGTGATTTAGGGTTTAGGGTAGTGTAGTGGTGATTCAGTAGTGTAGGGTAGTGTAGTGTAAAAAAGGGGTTAAATTAATTTTTTTAATATGACACGTTATTCCGCATACCATTTTTATTACTAGGCAAGTTTTTACTTCGTATACATTAACACTTTCAATGTAATGGTATGCGAACTAAAAACTTGCGTAGTAAAAGTTATTGCTAAGTAATAACCGCGTAGTAATGGCATGCGAAATAACGTGTCATATTCGCAGCAGCCCACTAACATTACTGCAAATAATCTCTATGACACCCTTCCATTTCTTGTATGTGAGGTCCTGTTTAGATCTAAAAAAAAATGTTTTATGGATGCTGCATCAATTTTTAGAGTTTTCAGCCCTCCTACGCTACTACTGAAAGCTGCCATCCTGCTCCCCAAAATAAATGTTATTTTGGAACGGCTTGATGTGGGAACCGGTGGCATTTCGTTTACTTTTCGGTCAGGGAGTCTGAGGCATTTCTTGTCCAAAATAGCTCTTGCCTGTAGGAGTGGCGGGTGAACACTGTGCAGTGAGAAACCCCATAATAACATGGTCAGATTTTAGATAAACAAAAGTAAGGTCTCACGAAAATAATTCCTTCACCAAATCTTTTTCGCACGTGATTGTAAGTGCTGGAAATCAGCTTGTGCAGGGCAGAGACGGAAATCCATTTAGTATATGACCTGTACTTGTCAGGCACAAGGGGTGGTGCAGAGGTCAAAAGAGTCAGCTTTGGTTGGGTGCTGGTGCCTTGACTGCGGTAGGGTAGCACGGAAAAGTTGAGAAGCCCGAATAAGGTTTAGTATCTCGTCTATTTGCATTTTTGCAGAGGCTGCCCCCAAAGGGGGCCTCGCGGGCCGGCGCTATAACAGCCGCCGAGCCACTGGAAGGATTGAGTTCTGGGTGCCCCAATGCGCCCAGAAGCAGATGGGGGTAGCCCTTCGCGCCCACGGTGCGCGGGAGAGGCGTCATACCCCTCCGTCCAATGGGGAGGGGGGCAGTTGAGGTACGAATACCCCAATGGGGGTAAACCGCCAGCGGAGGCGGGAAAACTGCAGAGGATTATAAGTCGCCGCTCACCCTGTGCAGCTTCTTATCATCGTGGAGCGGGGGAGAGCGGCAACTTATAACCATAACCATGGTTGGTTATGGAGACACACCGACAGGGCGGCGAGTAGGAGTAGGGCCATTCACTTTGGGATGCCTTACGGCAGGGTGAGTAGGCCTGACAAAAGTGGGTAGCAAACACAGACGGCACTCGCAGCTCAGACCACGCCGGAGGGCAGGGTACAAATGAGTAACAAGGTAGCGAGTTGGGGCCTAACTCTGGGGAGAAGCAACCCCCCGCACGCAAGGAGCGTGGAAACAAACAAAAACAATTATATGACCCATAAGTGGCAAGAAAGGAGATAAGCCTGCAACAACTGACCAATGAACTGTCCGGGCGATTTACGAATTTATGATGTACAAATGATTTACGCCAAGCAATGTGTTATGACAAGCAAAGTATATGATTTATGACAAACAAAGTAGGACAGTTCGCAATGATAATTTGTGGCCAGGGGTCATAAAATTATGACCAGAGTGTATGCATGTAATCGTAATAAAACTGTGGCCAACAATGACCATTATAACCACAACGCATGTTGGCTGTTTATTATGAGAAATACAGGTGATAGAAGATTGCATGCTATACTGGAGTGGGCACAGTGCGGGGGTTATGTGAACTCCCAACGGTGAGGATCTGAAAATGGGTTGTTTACACTGCGACATTGCATTGACTATTCCAGGTTGATTTGTTCAAATGTCACCCATGGGAGTACAGATTCAAGAATGCTCCTGTAGTCAGCGGCAGCCGAGCAAAATACCATCTTGACTGTAAATCCGACTGTGCCAACTACCAGCGACGATCGTTTATTTTTTGTTGCTGCGTCTCATTGCGGTTCTGCTTTTTATACACTCTGAATCTGTATTCATGAGGACTTGAACATCAACTGCATTGGCCCTTGAATATCACAGATTTGGATGGACAAATTTCTTGCCGGTCCATTTGGTACGTTTCTAGCTTTTATCTTACATTTATAATAGTAATTATTTTAAATAAACAATAAAATGTATTTAAATTTGCGCTCCTAGCAAGAGCTTGATCTTATCCTGACCTTAAACAAGGGGTGCTCAGGTTGTACAACCAATCTCATGATCCGATGACTCACACTACAGCAATGGTGCCTTTCTGCATCTTCAGATTGTTCATACTTGTATCATGATAACAAGCACTAGCAAACCCAAGAGGTCTCGCTTACGAAAGTTAATTGCTTTGTCAATTTTTTTAGCCACGTTAAACAGCAGTGCGGCTGCCGGGCAACATGACTGAAAGTCAAAAAATAAAAAAGCGCTATGACGTGGTATAGCACCCCCCCCCCCCCCCCCCCACACACACACACACATTCAGCCATGCTTGAATATGGTTGAAATGCTTTTAAGGACAGGTTTTGGTGTTGTCAATGTTTTTTTTAGCCCTCTTATACAGCAGGCTGGTATAGGCTATCATCTAAATCCAGACTCACACTCAACAGGCTATCATATATTATATTCACTGAAAAAAACATAGGTTTCAGGGGCGTTATAGTTAGCTGGACATTTCCCTTGTACAAAACCCTAGAAATTCCCCCGTTATAGTTAGTTCAGCTAACTATAACTCGCGCCCCCGCAATGCACTGCTGATGACGTCACATATTACATCACTCATGACATGGTCAGTGACATCACTGATGACATCTCAAATGACATCACTGATGACATCACTGATGACGTCATCCAGTGAGTCTGTGTTTCTGTAAAGTTTAAATATATATATATATATATAGGGAAAGGCCTATGGAAGAATGAGTGGATGTATAAGTGTGTGAATGGATGATTTTGTAGGTGCGTAACTGACTCTATAAGTGAGTCATTAAACGTATCTTACTGCAGACTAGTGACTAAACTGTGTGAATGTCTGTATCTGTTTGTCTGTTGGTGTATAAGTGGCTGCATGGTTTTGTGAATAGCTATACGAGTGGCTATATGGGTTATTGATTGGTTGTCTGAGTATCTGTATGGGTGCCTGAGTGTTTGTGTGGGTGGCGTGTGTGTGACTCTGTGCATAGACGTGGGAGTGGGTGATTCTATGGGTGCATGGTTTTAAGAGTGCATCTGTGATGGACTGTATGGTTGGGTGAGTGTATGTATGGGTGTGTTAGTGATTGAATGTATATCTCAGTGGTACATGTGTGAGTAACTACATATGTGAAAGGCAGTATATATGTGTGTAAGAGTATATAACTGGCTATATGTGAGAGTGTGATTGTGAGAGTGGCTGTATGGATGAGTGTGTGCTTGTATCAGTAATTGTACAAGAGCGTAAGAATGTGTTAGTATTTTTATGAGTAAGTTAACTTCTGTGTGTATAACTGTATAGGTGAGTAAATGGGAGTGTGATTAATTATTTGCATGACTGACTAGGTGTGTGAGTACCTCTATGGATGATTGGCGTGTGTGAGTGTCTATATAGGTGTATAAATGCATATGATAGTCCTGTACTGAGTAACTGCAAGTATGAGCGACTGTACAGGTGAGTGAGTGGAGGTGTGTGTAGACCTAAGATTCAATGAGTGGGTATGTAGTTATTGGTATTGGAGTATCTATGGTTTTGAGAATAAGCGTCTGGAATTTTGAGTTGGTGTATCAAAGGTTATATGAGGGTGTGAGAAGATGCACTAATTTATCACATGGATGATGTCATCAGTGATGTCACTGACCATGTCATGAGTGATGTAATATGTGACGTCATCAGCAGTGCATTGCGGGGACGCGAGTTATAGTTAGCTGAACTAACTAACGGGGGAATTTCTAGGGTTTTGTACGAGGGAAATGTCCAGCTAACTATAACGCCCCTGAAACCTATGGTTTTTTCAGTGAATTTCAAAGGTTTTTTAAATGCTAATTCCTATCTATAACTTATCTCTAAAGCTATGATGTTTAATGATGACCCCATCCCCCGAGGCTTATTAAACAACGTTGGGGACCATGGGGTGGAGCCCCAACGCCCCCACGGTCCCAGCCGGCTCCCAGTGTCCTTCGGGAGCCAGCATTGATTTTCCACATGCAGCTCCCCGTGTGGAAAAGCAATATCGTTTGGATTTTGAAAGAGAGAGCATGTGTCCCTGCTCTCTCTTTCAAAATCCTAATGAAGTTTGCTATGGGAGGGTGGGAGACTCCCGCCCTCTCATAGCAAACAACAGTGTCCTGGGGGTGGGCACCCCAGGACACTGTAGGAGCCGGCCCTGGGGGGTGGCAGTCACCAGGGCCCTCAAGGGCTCAAGGAGGGGGGCCACGCAGCCCCCCTCCCCCATTCATATGTAAAGATTTTGCCCCCGGGATTAGGCCCCCCCGGGGGCTAATTGTTAACAATGCGCGAAAGCCCACGCTCCGGGTTTTTTTTTTCCGGACAGATCCACGCACCCTGCGCGCATTTCGCCGTTTTTTGTTTTTTCTAAAAAGGGGGCCCCAGGGGGGCCTTCTGGGACCCCCCTAAGCAACACTAGAGGGTCAGAGTATTTATACCCTGCCCCCTTTACATCTTTCACACACTTATTTCCCTTACTTAATCAGCCTTGCTTCTACCGAGGCACAAAATGGCTGCCAACAGTTCCTGGTTTCGAATGTAGACAGACACTTGACAGCCAATTAGCATTCAATGCGTGATCGGGAGGGTGCGCGCTCGGTTCGCAGAGGGTGCGCAGATACTCCGAGGCCATAGATATATCTATCTTTTTTACTCTAATTTTCTCAGGAACTACTGAACGGATTTACACCATGTATGCAAAAGGCACGAGTCTGAACTGAGGACTACCTCTTTGCCAAATTTGGTGTACTTCCGTTCAGCATTTCGGGCTGTAGCTGCGTCAACAGGTCCTATGGGAAATTGCATGGGGAAACGCGTTTTGGGACCCCCCTTTTTTCTCGGCCCCCGCTTGACGAATCACCACGAAACTTTCAGGAAAATTTTGCGAAGATTTGTCAACCGGCGCCAGACTTATTGGGAATAGAATGTTGCGGATTTCCTATGGAAAATAGGTCCTAACTATAACTACCTACTGGCGACCGCCAGTAGGATATGGAAATATATATATATCACCGCGCACAAAGATGCACGCGCACACTCCTTCATCCAAATAAAGCACAGATCCAAAGGGTTTGGGAATAGTTTTATTTCACGGTACCAAGGTGGAAGACCAGCATGGCAATGATTGTTACCATTTTTGATTTCACTTAATGTTGATGACTACACAGAAAGCCTGTTATGAAACACTTCTTTAATCATATGCATACACAAATTCATTATCTGCAACCCAGAGAGTTTAGATTTAATAAACAAAAACATAAAGTGACCCATGCCTGAGGCTGTATTTGCACCCTGCACAGAGAAAGATATCTGTATGCTGGACACCAGGCAGCATGGCGCTGAGTGTGCACACTTACCACTTGCTGAGTGTCAGGTGTCACCATAAGTGTGCGAGATACGAGGGTGTGTAGAGTGTCACTCAGAGCACATATCGGCACATCACATGCATCACCGGATTTCAGTGCAAAAGGCGGACTCGAAAGGGGGGCGGAAACAAGGTAATGTGAGAGGAGCAGGTACAGTGTACTAGTAGGTGGGACATTCAATTCAAGGCAGCAATGTGCAAATACAGAGGCTTAGAGCACCAAAACAATATGGCCCCCATCATGATGTGAGGACCATAAAGATACTAATGATGATGAACACTAGTACAGTGCAGCTCCAGAAGCGTGAACAGTGCAGCTCCAGAAGCGTGAGCAGTGGAAGAACAAACACTGGGCAAGGAGGAAGCAGAACTCTAGTCCTGCACCAAGGAAGGAAAAAATACACCATGAGGAAGTAAAGCCAGCATGCGCTGACCAAAGACAATTAGGGAAATGCGAGTGACGATGAAGCCAACCAATGGTTAAGCAATGGGCAGGCTCTAAGCCCCTCTAAGTAAACAAAATATCTTGTAAGCAACAACAGCACAGTTGTTGTCTCAGGCGAAACCTAAAAAACATTGGCAAAGCCAAAAGTCCCAGTGTTTATTTTCAACATTTTAGCTTTGTCAATTATTGTTTTATTTTGCCATGGATTTTGTAGATGTTATGTTTGGGGAGCTGGTGGGCTCTCCCCAATATCTATTAAAAGAAAAAACACTGACGAAAATTAAATAACTTTTTTGGTATATAAAACTACATTCTTGCACAGCAGTCCCCGTTACTGAAGGGGTTACTTAGACAAATGTTTTCAACTTGCCCCTTCAAGGTGATTCTGAGACTGTACCTTAAAGTGGAAAGTTCAACATCTCCAAATGTTTAGTTGTAGACAGGAGCCGCAACCAGTTACTCTCAAAACATATTGGTGCTCGTCTCTACATTTCTATTTATGAAATTAGATCAATTTCTAGTAGTCTATTAGCCAGCAAGCCCTGCATGTTTCACAAAACGTTCAGCCCTCCCAATCATTGGATTTGAAAGGCATCCACTTGCATTACCCTGTGTTAAGTCCAGGGCCACTGGAATTATGCGGCAGGGTTGGACCAGTTGGATTGGCTAAATTATGCTGCAAGAAAAGGTAAATTATGCAGAGTAATACAGCACGTTTGTGATAGTATTCACTACTTTGTCATTTTGACACGTTAACACTGCCTAGGCAAAGGTTTCCCCTCATTAATAGTAGCTCAACACCCAAATACAGTTATAAGCAACTTAGTGATGACTGGTCAACCTTTGCAAAGGGCCTTACGTTGCCCAAAAATGTGCCCCCAAATTTTTAGTATTTTTTTATCAGTTTGAGCTAGAATTTTTTTGGGGTGTACAAACCTGCAGAATATGCCGTAGATGATGGAGATAATGTGGCAAATCTATACTTACACCGAAAACGCTGTGGCCGCAGAATCAAGTAATTCCAGTGGCCCTGGTTAAGACCGAAGAGCAATATGTAAGATAGCTCACTAGGTTGAGCGCCACAGCTTCAACCCACAGTTTGGCCAAATCAACCCTTTATTTTTCTGGGGGCGAAAATGTATACTAAGCAGTTGGGGATCTCTCCCTCTCATCTCTCTCGCAGACAAACATTGTTTTAAATGGAGACTCCTGCAATTTGCTTACTTAATGGGCATAAAAACAACAGTCCTGTGTCAAAATAATTACATTTTCTGCTTCAAGGGGACAGAGTGTGGATTCAAACGCCTGCACTGCTGAAGAAATATACAAAAAGGACATGTAAGGGATGACATGGGCTAAAAAGTGTAACACTTTGCACAATGTTCAATGGATGTTGTGTGCAGCACACACTTTTGTTTTTAATCGCTACATGAATCCAGTGGCAGGCAGCATGAGTTAGGCAGCGACGCTGGGTCACTATTTATGTGTGTTATTCTGCTCGGTGTTGCAAATGGCAATGGTTTCTCACTGATCTCCTGCCACTCCATTGCTTGCTGCCAACAGTGCCCTGCGTGCCCTTGTAAAGAAGCAGAACAGTGCAACGAAGGCCAGGCCATGCGGCACGGGAGCAAGGCAGGGTTCCCCTATTGCTCAACAGTCTGACGAAGAAAGGCAGATTTGCACCTCAGCAGCTCTTCGACGCCTTGTCAGGAGCAGGAAGCGCTACATAAATGACATTTCCTGGTTTGCACGTCTCGTCACCAATGGACTGGTGAGTGGTCACTCCCAATGGTAGGTGATCTGCCACTGACCTCATCTGTCACCTCCTCCTTGCTGCTGTTGATATTAGTGGGGGTGGGGGTGGGTGTCCACAGGTCAAGTTCCCTCCTCAATCTCTCCGAACCTGAATCGCCTATTCAGATGCAAATTTGAATTGAGGGGCCCTGGGAGGAGATGTGTGTGTGGGGGGGGAGGGGGGGAGGAGTTAGTTTGTGCAACACATCAAGTGAATGGACAGGCGCCGAAGAAACGGCGCAGTTGAAAGGCAGGCGCACGTTCTTCAGCTGCTGGCAGGCCAGCTCAGTGGGAGTAGGCACAGGCAGCTAGCTGGGCGGTTGCACTGCTAGCACACGGGTGGGGGTTCAGAAGAGCAGTGGCGGGACGCTTAGCCCCGCAGACCCACAATTAAGCCCCAGTGTCCTCTGCATGCAAACTTCATACATCTGACGCGTGGTTCCTAAAAATCATTGAAGGAAGCCTCCGATGAATGCGATTGTCAACAGAGGAGCAAACTCCTGGAAAATGTTAAATCCATGCGAAGGAACGAAGCCGCGAAGCCATACTGGGCTGCCAGCCAAGGCACCCCAGGGAGGTTCCAGAGGAGGGTGAATGCCCCAACACCTCCGTCCCAGCATTCCATAAGGATGACGAAATGCCTCAATAACCAATTCACAGGTTCCCTTCAAATGGTTGATAGACAGAGATGTAATCTGCAGGCTTCGGTCCCGGATTTCTGCATTTTCTAAAATCTGGTTTCTAGGGTTTCTTTGTGGGGAAGACGCGTGGAGGAGGACCGAGCGAAGCGTGAACTGGACCTGTGTGCGGAGCCAAGATTTTAAATATGCTTCCTAGAGCTTATAAGCAGGGCCGTGCCTTCAGTATGGCCAGGGCGTGCACACATGCTACTCTTGGTACATACACTGCGCAAGTGCGCACTGACAAGGCCCGGCCGGGAGGACACAGAGTAGCGTGTAGGAGAAGGGCTTTCAAGACATGGCACAAGGACACTCGAAATGTAATTTTAGCCGATAAACTCTAAAATCTGTCCCGGGCCTCTGGTCTCCCAGGCACATGGACACTGTACAAACACCAGGGCTCAGCAGCACTGGAATCTTTCCAACCCGAATCAAAGTGATGAAATGTGTTCCAGTCCAGCGATTAAAGGTTTAGTTAGAAATTCCAGTTGTAATTTAATATAACAAACCCTCCACTAGCTAACACATGGAATCCGCCTTGCATGTTGCAGCCGAGCTAGAGATAATCAAACCAAAACGGAGTCGAGGAAAGGATTCTGGGAAACAGTTCTACGCGGGGCTGATGAATAAGTGAATGGGGGGAAAAAGGCTATCCCGATCAGAGGCCACAATTTTAATCTATAGGGAACTCCACGGCTGCCACAGGCTGGCGGTGGCTGATGATGCCAGTGAGTGGCCTGCAATCACTGGCTGTGGCTTGTGATAATAGGCTGTGGCTTGTAAAGCCCCTCAGCAAACGACAACCACTCCTGGGCAATGATGAGCAGCCATCTCCCCACTTGCAGAATCTAAACTCATCCCCTGGGCCCAGCCACATTCCACAGGAGAATACGGTATCTTTGATAAGGCGCTCTGAAATAACTGCACAGGGACACATAAGCACATTGTTGGTCAACAGATTAGTTGTCCACGATGGGGGGAGCTCTACACTACTAGAATGACCATGCACTGCAAACTCAGCACTTTACCCGAGAAGATGTGCGGTATCCAAATTTTGTTCTGATGAAATGTCGTGCTCTTCACCCAGTATCACCCATTAAAAGGCCATTAAATGTATTACGTGCTCCCCTGCTAGCAAGCGTACATTCAAGAGAGACTCCCTTAAAAGCCACCATCACTCTGTGACTGCTCGCACCCGTTATCACTCATAATAAAATACTGGCGAAGATACTTGCCAAGAGACTGTTCCATTTGTGTTGGGCTCCGTCTTATCAGAACAATCAGGTTTCTTCGTTGGCGGTTTCACATACTAAAACCTATGCACACTTGTCGCTGTTATGCAGCAGATCAGGTCAAACATCAAGGCAAGCGCAGTATTTTATGAATACACCAAGTTGCTCGATGCAATTCAATGGAATTACGGCTTGCGGCGCAAGAGTGAATGGGGGAGGGGATAAAATACCTACCGTGGGCTAAACTGCTATGTATGCAGCCTACAATTCAGTTCAGTGTGAATGGCATGTACTCATCCAAGAAAGAGACTGAAAGAGGGACAACGCAGAGATGCCCTCTGTCCTACTGTGTGCTTTGGCGACACTACACTAGTTCCACTCTTTCAAGAAAGATTTTCTCTGGAAAAAAGAGAATATTACTATCCCTATCAGCCACTGATATACTCCAATTCCTCTGTTTTCTTAGAATCTGATGAACTATATGGGCTAAATATAATTTAGACCACATCTGTGACATTCCTCCTCACTCTGATCACCAAGAGGGCTGAGCTCAACTTTCCTCTGCAATGGGTGGAATCCTTCGCCCACTACCTGAGTGTTCAACTTTATAAGGACACCACCCGAAAGAATACTGAATAGACTGCCTTTATCAATCGCAGGAAGGATGGTGGTACAAACATGTTTGATCTAACCATTTTCAATATATCTCTTCCACTCACATAAAACAACTTCAAGATACTGATGTTCTTAATGATACTAATAGTTTGGGTGGGAAAACAACCATTCATTCTTCTATTACTGTATGAGAGGAGAAGCACAGTGGCACCACATCAAGAACTATGCTATCACTGCGCCCACGGGCAATATTTTCGGCTTCATCCACACTCAATCGTGGAGAAGGATATCACAGCACAGTTTACTCTTGAAACAACATTATTGAACAGATGCGCTCCACTGCTTCCACCCCAGTGACGAGAGGCCAATACAGTCAAGAGTACTATGTGAATGTGTAAGAGACTTCGGGAAAGAACACAAAATAATTTGCTATATTTCACTGCACTCCCTCTGAGAGATAATCCACAACTCAGCATACACCAAAACCAGTGCATCAGTCCAACTGAAGAAGTTGAGCTTTCAATTACCGGCGGATTTAAATGGAAATTCTATGTTCATAACATTACAGTCCATTTAAGACCAATATTAAGTCACCCCATAACATTTTCTTAAAACTGGGCTACAAACTACAATACAACCATCATATCCTCGGGGAAGAGGGGGAAGCCGTACGGGCCTCCCCCACTTTCACTTATTAAGCAGCCCAGGAGAGGTGATGGTCCCCGGGGCAATATTAAGCCCCAGGAGGGGGGGGAGCCTGTACGCCCTCCCTCACTTATTAAAAATATGCCCCCGGGACCAGCCCCACCCAGGGGCCGATAATTAAGGAACCAGCTCTTTGTTTTTGAAAAACAATTTTGGCAGGATCAAAGTTTTTATAAAAAATGCTTTTTTGGACCTGTGCGACCCCCCAAGAGCCCTCGGGGTTAGGGTATCTCTACCCTGCCCCCTTTTATTAAGATAATGCAGCAGATGATGTATTATGTGGCAAATATGGCAGAGCCATACTTGTGTAGAAAACATTTGCAAGCTAGGATATTTTGCCATTCATGTTTAAACTGCTCCTGTGGAAAAAGGGATGAAGTGCTTATGACAGAAGCTGCATGGCTCAGAGACAAATGGCTTGTGACTCCACTTTTAAGAGTATGTGGGTCATTCTTGGATTGGAAACATATCCCACCTTGTGAATGTATTCTAATGTCAATAAGTCATATTGAACTTTAAATAAACATGTGTATCCATTGGTTGAATTAAATATCGTAATAAGTTGTAACTGGTCAGTGAAATGCCAAACAAATACTCAAAATTGGGATGTTTTGCTCTTTTGTAGCCACACCTCTGACTCTGCCCACTGACCCAATCCTCAGGTTATTCCCGCCCTCTGATTACCCGTCCACAGTTGCCATACTCCCCCCGCCCCCCACGTAGACCACTGAGTAGTGTACGCGAAATTATTACTGCAGTATCGGGTCTCAATTCTGGAAATGATTAGCAGCCTGTTGCCCAAATGTCCAGCTCCGAAAGCTAGTGCCCCTCCTGCAGACTGACACCCGAGCCCTAAAGAGTGTGGCATAACCGGCGGCTGGCTGCTGCTGGCTCTGGCATGGAGGGCAGTCTCGCTGTTTGACGTTTCCGTTCAGAAATGAAACAAAATCCACTGTGCTGGTTGAAGCTCGGGCTCCAAGAGTGAAGTGTGCTGCTGTGTCTGAAAACCTCACGTTCTGATTGGATCAACACTATCCGCCGCTCTGCTCTCAGACGACAGTCAGACATTCTGGGGACCCCGAGGCGCTCCCCTGACCTTCGAAGCCGAAGTTACTGTAGTAAAAAAAAACATACATGAAGCTCCCCGACAGGCTAAGTGCCTGGCCCACTGCCTCACATGGGCCAGACATTCTAATTACAACCCAAGCAACAAAAAAAACATTCAGACACAACACTGTGACCTCATCTCTGAGCACCGGAAGGTGCTGTGAAAATACCTGCTGAACCAGTCTGAAGTATGTGGTTTGTACGGTCTCTGAAGACAACTGGGAACTATGAACCCTGTGGACAAACATTAGGCCACGTGCGGAGGGATCGGTCTTTTCAGCGCCAAATCCATCGGTGGAGCGGAGCCCGCCACGCCCTTACAGACAGAAGTACAGACTGCATATCACGATGAACCGGATGGAGAGGAGAAAGGAGATTTTAGAGATGCCTCCCCTTTTCATTTAATGATCAAAAAGGCCAACAAGTGACGGTGGGAGGTGGCAGATTTTCACCATTGAGAACGATAGGCCAAAAATGTGCCAGCAAAGGTTGGCAGACGGTTCCCTAAAGGAGGTAAAAAGTCAAGAGGGGTCTGGGCAAGTAAGTTAAGAGCACACCATGCACAAATCTATAGCGTAGTGTTTCGTGATGAGAGAGCTTTTGTCTTGGGGGGGTCAAAAAGTGGTTGTAACCCAAAGGTTTCAGGCCTTCTACCAAACACTGTATAGACCGGACCGCACGGAACAACAGAGCAGGGTCGGTATCTGTGCTCCGTCTCTATGCCCTGGCTTGAAGTGAACAATATGGAGCAGCTGGATGGACAGATAACTAAAGGAGAAGTTCTGAGGGAAACTGGAGAGCTAAAATTAGCAAAGGCAACAGTACCAGATGGCTTCTTCGCCTTCTTCTATAAAAACCTTTCAATCACGACAGAATTCTTTAACAGGTTCAATGAGATCCAGGGTGTAATGTGTTCCTTGGCAGAGGAGACCACCTCCCCAATCCAAAAGCTGAGCAAAGACCCTGTGCTTAGTTTACTCGTATCACCTGATTGCTGTTGAACGTTGATGCTAAAATATTTAATTAACTACGGGTTAATACACTGGGTGAGTCGTTACCCTAGCTAAAACATGCTGATCATACAGACTTCGTTTGTGAGTGTGATGCTCCCGACAACACCAAGAAAGTCCTACACCTCACAGATATAGCTAGGGAGGAGAGGGAGGAATTCCGTTCTCCTCTCCTCGGATGCAGAGACATTGAGTATTGGGCCCAGCTTCCTTGGCTGGGTACAGGCTAACTATAAAACTACCCGTGGGCCGTGACTTGCCGAGGCAAGATGGCGGTCATTCTCTGAGACCGCTTCGACCGCTGACCTAAAGATATGGCATCATCTACCATCATCCAAGTGCCATATGACCTGAGAGTGGATTCCCTGAAGGACGACTTTCCCATGTAGGCCCTTACGGTGCTGGAAGAGCGGCTGCGGCTTCCTGCTGCATAGGAGGCACTGGTAGAAGATAGGGGGCTCTCCCCTCCTTGCCTCTACCCAGTTTGCAATGAGGACCAGACCGGCATGGCAAGCCCCGGACCGTGTCAAATGCCTGATCCACGGCCCTGACCATCCGGCCTCCCTTGATGAATACACATCTGGTCCCCCTAGCCCCACCCAGACATTGTTGAGCTGCGCCTGGCTCATACTTCCTCATTTAGTATCTATTCCTGTAAAGGTCAACCCAACACCGGGACTGCTCATTCCCCCCTTGCTGCACCTTGGCCTGGCTTGCGGGGTGAGGTGAGTGCCAGCGTAGCGGGCACATATCGACTGACCAGCGGCCCCAGCGAAGAATGTGGGCAAAGCCTAGTGCAGAGGGACTGCCTGCTACTCTTTACGTGCCTCTCTGCACCTCCATGACCTGTGGAAGTGGTGGTTGCCATAGCGCTAGCTCGTGGCAAACTACTATACAGCACCTGGCAGCGGAGTTCGCGACAGTGGGACTGGACATGGTGCCCTGATACTGTGGAGGACTGACGGGTACTGCGCTTGAGAGCACCAGCTATCCCTCTTCGCCCCTCTTCCCCTACGAAGGCTCAAAGACCCACACACTACCGCCGCTTGCGCACTGATCAGCATCCCCATCTATTCTGCGGCGATGGGGAGGTGGAGGCCTCCATTCGGTGGGGTGCCCGACGACCAAGTCCGCTGGACAGACTGATCAGGCGCAGCCGCTGGAGGAGACGTCCCCAATCCCGGCAGACTCTAAGCTGGACCAAATCCTTGCTGCTATTGCTGACACCAGAGAGGATCTGTAGAGCAGGGTTGATACAGTGGCGCTGTGGCGGAGGTGGTGGGACTCCTACAAGATGACTGAAACTTACTGCTGGTGTCAAACAAACAAATTATAGCTTGGAAGAGCTTAGGCCCACAGTGTCTGATCTAGAAGACCAGCTAAAATCTCTCACAGCCAAGGTTCAAAAGCTGGAGAATAGAGCAGAGGATTCTGAGGGGGGATTCCCGCTGTAACAACCTGAGAATAGTGGGCTTCCCTGAAGGGGCAGAAGGATCTGCCCCGGTGCTATTTTTCGAAACTTGGTTGACACAGGCAGTTGCGCCTGTGAAGTTGCCAGTGCAATACCTAGTAGAAGGCGGCCTCTGAATAGCAAATCGCCGCCCACTGCCGGGGGCTGCTCCCAGACCGGTGGTGGCTAGACTCATGAACTACAGAGATAAAGAGGCCATCTTCAGGGCAGCTCGAGCCACGGAGCCAAGCCATTATGACAATGTGCACATATTCCTGTTCCCTGATTATACACTGGTTGTCCAGCCCTGAACGCCATACTTCTTGGGAGTAAAGACATTTTTAAGAGATGCGGGACTGACCTACTCACTTCTCTTCGCGGCAAAATTAAAAGTGATGACAAATAAGACAAGCTATTTCTCCACTGAGCCACCGGACACCTGGAACTGGGTGGAACAACGACGTAATTAGTCCTCGGCACCACCAATTTCACCAATGCAAACCCAATCTGATGGAGTACGGCAACAGGGGAAAAGCACTGATGAAAGCACAGGCCAGAGAGGAACGGATTCACGAACTGTCAGCTGCAACTACCTTGTGAGCTGAGCAGCGCTTTCTGCCTACCCTGGCACATTTCCGGTACAAGTCTGTGACTATATGGGTGAGGGGCCACTCACAGTAACAACAAATAGAGACCCTTGCATGTTTATGAAATTACCTGCAAATGTTATTACCTGCAGTTACTATAGCCTAATTGTTATATTTTGAACCAATCACTCCTGTCGACTTTGATATGTTATCATATATGCGCCGGACTCAAGGTGAGATTTCTACAACTAGCTATGTAACACCGTTCAAACTGATGGCAATTTGCCTACACGTTATTGTAACGGAAATCAATAAAAATTGGTTTAGCTATAAAACGGCCTGGACAAAAATCAAATTCAATGGCCAGCAATTGAGTCTTGTTGACATTCGATGGAGAAGATACCAGGGCTGCCCCCTCTCACTACAATTATTTGCACTTACCTCAGAGCTCTTCTTGCAAAAGATTTAGAGATAATGATTGATTAAGGGTGGATCAGTCTAAGGCTGATCACATATAAACTCACAGCCTTTGCAGACAACATCTTGATAACATTAGAGGATCCACAGCAATCTACAAAAGAATTAACAGTAGAACTGGAGCCTTTCCAGGCCATAGGAGAGTTCCATATCATTATTAGCATATCTGAGGGCCTAGTTCTAGCTGGACAGACACACATAATTAAACATTTTCAGTCTAACCTCCATTAAATAGTTGATGGGATGTGTTCAATATCTGAGAACAAGATTCACACCTAGCTTAATTAATTCTTTATTCTTGAACAGATCTCCCAATGTGCTCAGTCTGGCCTGTTCCCAGCAATGGTGCCATTCCACCGGTACTCGCAGTTGGCAAGTAGTATGTCCGGGGCATAGGATGAAGAGTCTTTGGCGCAGTGTAGCCAATGATATTATTGTGCTACTTGCTAGATTCAGGGTGTAATGTTATGATGTTGGTTGTCTGTAACACTAAGGGACCTCTTTGTGATAGCCTTGTCTGTTCCATATCATATTGTAGCTCATATAGGTTTTGTTTTGCCAGTCGACGTGAGAGCCACTACATTTGTGCTTCTAAATAATATAATTTAAAATCTGTGTCCCTTAAGCCACTGTGTGATCAGCCTGCTGTTTCAAGGTCTGTAGGGCAAATCTCATAAAAGAAATTAGGGTAGCAATACCATTTTTGACACCGCTATCCATCCAGCCGTTGTGCGAAGGAGGGAACGCCGGAACATCACCTGAGACCATAGAGATCTTTATTGTTTGGCCTGTCTATTACGTCAGCTCCTGAATGATAAATCTGAACTCCCAGATATTTTAAAGTGAAGGCTTCCCACTTAGAAAGAGTAGACATGCGGAGTCCCAAGTCAGAGAGGCTTAAGGCCTCAGCGGGTAGCTACTAATGTTGCCCCAATTTATCCTAAGCCCAGAAAGGTTGGCAAAGGTATCCAGTTCCCACATGACATCCCCTATATTATTCTCTGCTTCCTACGTGCATATATGTTTAATCTCCTCCTAAACTTGGTCTTTTAGAGTGTGACTACAGGGGTCCCTCAAGTCCTCCCTTCCCATGGGACATTTCTACCCCTTACCCGGGGTAAGTTTGTGAGCTGGCCTCACTACTGTTTTTATTCTTGAGCACCACGTTTGCAGTGACACAAGTGATCACTACTACACGCATTTCAATGCACTATATGCCTGTATACAGTTTGATTTCTCTGTCTTGATAGTCAACATGATCATTTGCAGTATGTGAATGAACATCACTCAAACATACAGGACCCGCCTGGGTCTCACTCCGAGAACACAAAGAAACAGACGGAAGAATTACCTCGCTGACCTAGCTGCATGCTGTACCATCAGAGAGACAGACAAAACCCTCTACCCAGTGCAGCAGTCAGAACTCTTTCTACAGAAGGACCTCCACCAATGATCTCCCATTCAGCCTCTTGAGTTTTATTCCAAAGCAATCAATTGCTGCTTTACGCTTACCAATAACTGCACATTATATCTGCAACATTCAGGCCACATACAAGTTGCACCAAAAGGGTGCTACGAGCCCATACTGAAGGCAGAATGTGAGCTGTTCACATTTTTATAAAATAAAAATCTGGATATTTTAGATTAGGCATTTGCCACTGGAAGATGATTTTGGACTTAACTTATAGACGGCCACTTTGGAGATGCATAAATGAAATTAATTTAGTGGCTGGAAAATGCTGTTGTGTTTTGTTGAGAAGTTTTAAAGAGTGTGCCTGTCTCTGAGGAAGGAAATGCACCTTGCCGCCTTGAAACTGATCAGAGTTTGATTCTTCTTTTTAAGAGTTATTAATGTAAATTCCGATATTGAAATGAGGTGTGCCTGAAACAGTAATTGAATGTGATCTTTTGCGGCTCTTGCGGGTATGATATCCCCAGATATCCTGTGATAATCTGAGAAACCGAAACCTCTGGGAGTTGAAATGTCTTATGTTGTGAAATAAATGTCTCAGGGCATTGCTCCACTTACCTACCCGTCACCTGTGCTGTGCTCTCAAGCACTTCCATCCAACACTTGTAACGCCACTAATAAAGAATATTGTGTATCACTTCTTTCCCTTGTTTGCCTGAAAACCCCCTGGTCTATCAAATTCTGAAATAAAAGCCTCTCCTGCCCTGGTGTAAAGCCCATATTGCCAAACAGAGGCGAAATTGAGTGGGTGGGAAGTAAACCCCCACCTGCGGGTCA
The DNA here is from genome assembly GCF_964204655.1 of Triturus cristatus. NCBI lineage: Eukaryota > Metazoa > Chordata > Amphibia > Caudata > Salamandridae > Triturus > Triturus cristatus. Next base: position 1,353,879,983 of record NC_140590.1, read on the forward strand.
ACCGGTGCCAGTTATAGATGCACGTTCCAACTCCAGTAGGCCATTGGTCTTCATGGGAACTCACTCATTGGGCACTTTGCCTGGTTTTGATCAATGAAAAAACACAATGTATCCGTCTCTCCATGCAGCCACTCTTGGAAGACTTGATAATAATAGAAGTGTGTGGGGCTTCCAACCCCCCTTGCTTAGGGTGTTTCTTGCATTGCCTACAATTCAGTCTAGGTTTCTGCCCTGTCAAAATGAACAAAATTACAGAGTTCCTGGAATAAACTGATGTCATTGCTTTAAAAAAAATTAAAGGGATGGCTCAGAACACGCATAAGATTTTAGGGAGCATCATGATTTTCAAGGCTGCAATATGTCCTACCCAAGATATGGAGTGATTACGCCTTGACACGAGCCCCGTTTTGACTTCTCTAAACAAGAATGTGAAGTTACCTTTGATTCCTCACTTAATACCACTGTACCCCCACCTAGGTCATTCCTATCCCACGGGGCTGGGCTGGCACTGATGCACATTCTCTGGCACATTACTGATTCAGAACCTCCATCACACAGCTCCATGCAGACTCTGTTCAACATGGTTCTGGGACGTACATTAATCACTTGGTTATACAGATCCTTATCAACTTTCTAAACCTCGCCCATATGTTGGCTTAAACTTCATTGGGAGACCGGCTTAGGGTGTCCTCTCACTGAGAAAGAACGGCCTGGGAAACGTTCCTGGAATACCGCAGAAAAGTCTTCTGCCACACTAGGCAGGAGAAAATTAAATACTTTCAGGCGCACATTGCCTATATGTCCCCTTATGTGGTCGGTAAGATTCTATCAAGCGGGATGGTGGACTGTCCATGCTGCATGGCCATAAAATACATACTTTTTCCATATGATGTGGGATTGTCCTCCTAATTCCTTGGCCAAGTCCCTTGACACAGACCACTGATAAGAGACCTCCTTAAAACGACACCATGATTGAACAGCAAACTTTATGCACCCTCTATATATGTGACCCGCCCACTTCAGAAGTAGCAATGTATCCCCCTGTGAATATATGACATCTCCGCCGTTCCAGTTGCCTCCTCTGACCCAACTAGAGATAAGGCCCCAATTTCATTCTCACGCCTCCAAACTTCGTCCTCACTCGATATAAGCCAATATAAAATAGTTGCGGTTTTTCGTTGCTCAATTATCTTTATTTCATGTTCGAATTATCTAACCTGAAAATGGCTTTCCTCCAGGGAAAGGTGGTAGTTCATAGATTTAAATAGTCAATTTTCAACAATCCCACATAGAAGAGTCATCAGAATGGATTTATGCAATGTTACTTTTGATACGTATACATAAATAATGAACATATATTGAGTATACGTACAACTTTTGCAACATTACTTATGATACGCATACATAAATAATGAACATATATTGAGTATACGTACAACTTTAGCAATATGACATTATTAAGTATTGTGTAAAGGGATCAGACGAATTGCTGATGTAGCTGCTTTTACACAATGCCGGATGAGAAGTCAGAAAAATATATATTTTTTTAAGTTAGTTGCAGCAGTTTCTGTGCAATGGAGAGTATGGAAACCGGCTTAGGAAAGATTCTTGTGATTAATGCGGTGTTGGGGTTGCAGCACCACTCGAACTTGGCACCCAGACTCTTAGAAGAGTTTGCCAATGAAACGAAAGGCAGGCCTCGAGCAGTGGCCATACCACGAAACAAATAAGGCATGTCCCCAGCCCAGAGAGGCAGAGCAGAGGCTCACCTTTACAAGTGGAGTATGTAAAAGCCAGAGTAGCCTGAATCTGTCAACTTCAAAGTGTTTGGAACTTTTGTCCCATTGCACATCAGTCCGGATAGGTTTGATGTGTAGTGCTAAAGGTTTTGTTATTGAGTACTTCTTGATTGAAGTACATGCAGTGGTTGCCAAGGAAAGCTGGCGCCCGCATCAAACACGGTGTTGAAGCCGCATCCACACACTGCCTTGAACTTCGCTCACCAGCCAGCGCAGTTCTTAATGGGGCGGGCTCAAAGAGAGCTGCTTTTACTATTAATACACCCTCCAGTGTGCACTCTGGCCATGGATTGGTGCCCAGCGCTGGGCCAACTAACGGCTGCCTCTGAAGACTGGGCATATGTCCAGTAGCAAACTGGAAATACTCTGCTTCCTCCAAAGGAATAATCCCAAGGCCTTTTCCTGTCTTTTTTCCTTTCAAACAATAACAGGCTATGTTAAAGAAAATGTGCTTTTTGCAACAGCCTAACCATGTGAACACACGCAGACATCAACTCGTGAATTCAGCACTTGGTGCAAGAGTTTCCATGATGTCAAGTATCAGGCTAGAATCCTGTGGGAGACAATGATAGGAATAGTAGACAAACAAGCAATGGCAAAACCAACAGGCCACAACATTTCATGCCAGTAGCATGCTGGTGGCACCCACATCTGCATCGGATTCAGTGACACACTGTGAAAACATAGCAATACACCACCAGGCAGATGATACCCAACTATATCCAGGGTTGTCTATTCATAAAACTACAAAAATTAATCGAAATGATGTAAATCTTCTAGTTGAAACTGAGTTTTAACATGATCAAATTCACTCTATTTCATTCCAAAGATACTCATCCACCACTTCAAAGGTCTGCTCCCCTCCCCCCTTTTTAGGAATTTCACCTACAATTGCGCTGGAAGCAAAATCCTTGGGATTCACAATGGACAACAAGTATTTGCAATACAATAGGTCTCACATTAATGAAAGTTTGAGCTATTGGCGTTGCAATAATAACGCTACACCAATAGCTCAAACTTTCAGTAATGCGAGAACTATTGCAAATGTTTGTTTAATAGCTGGAACGGATTGCAGTTCGTAATCTTTCATATTTATCTAGGTGTTTTACGTAGTGCCGAAATGTAAACTTCTAGCTGTTTCAAAGCACTTCAAGACACTTTTAATACAAATAAATATAAGGAAATGGGCAATAATGGAAGCTGGAAAACACGGACCGTTTCATAAAACAAAAAGCAAACCACATAAGGATTTAAGAAGGTTGCCGAGCACAGGGCATTAACAATGAGACATGCCAATGAAACAGTGATTCACAAAAAAGGGTACTGATGGGGCAGTGGAAGATGACTAGGCCAGTAAAGTGTGCTAAATTCCAGCTTGTTATAGCACTTACATATATGCAGGGCACAAGTCCTAAAAAAAGAAGTGGGGGGACTAACCTAGTTAATCGGTATGCAAGTGGCATCGCAGGGTGTGAGATCACGGCGCATGACATCGCGGCGCGTTACATCACAGCGAGTGACATCACAGGAACTGGCATCACAAGAAGTGACATCATATCTTAAGCCCTCACATATATGTTTAGCAGGTGTATTATGAGTACATTTGAGCACGTTTCGAGTATACTTGCAAACCCTCCTGATTTAGGCAGAAGATTCACACTTTTGTACGCCACACATAAAACAATGTTATCTTTTGTCAGCATTAAGCTTTCTCTAGCCATAGTGATTTAAAAGAAATCGTGATATTTAATTTATTACAACGCCTCCTCAGGGGAGGTAAGCACTATATAAATGCTATTTATTTTGTGCAAATACTGGGAAAGATCAACACATCTGACATTCTTATAGTGCCTGCATATCTCCTAAACAGAGCCTGAACTAAGTGAAAAGCTGCCTCTCTTAAGTATGTGTGAAGTGCTAACAAGGTGTGAGCCTTTGTTTCCCCTCTGCTGCATTGCTTCTAATGGTGAGGCTCCTGACTGCTGCCAGCCAGGAGACTTCAACAAAAGGAGGCCTGATGACCCCTCAGATTCGGCCTTTGTTATGGACACAGCAGGAGTCTGAACTAAGAAAGCCCCGTACCCACCTGCACGTTGTTGCCGATTGAAAGAAAATTACAACGTGCAGGCGCTGCTGAAAGTGTCCCCGTGTTTGGAAATTACACCAGGACGAATTCAGCATCTTTTTCAGTGGGGCCCAACTTCTTGGCATGGTAGACGACGTCCGGCTTGTGAAAATAGTGGGGGGAAGCCGTCCACCCGCGTGTACCCCCGACTCGTGCCCTGCATATATGATATATTGGGGAGAGGAGTTGGCCTAATGGCTAGGGCGGTCGACCTCGAATCTGGAGAACTGGGTTCGAGTCTCGGCAATGACGCTGAACATCCAGTGATTCAAGGCAAATCACTTAATCTCCCCGTGCCTAACCAAAATGAATGTGTGTCCTCATGTAATGTAACTGGTGCTATGTAAAGCGCTCTGATACCCGATTCGGGTCAAGTTCGCGCTATATAAAATTCTGCAATTTTTTTTTTTTTTTAATTGCATTTTCAGATGTAACCCGCTGCTGGTTGCCAAGGAGAGGACTAAGAACAGGAGTTCACAACTCCAACAATACGAGTTGCGGCAATATCTGGGAAGCTACCGTTGTAAAATGTAAGAAGCCTTGGTAACAGGCACACCAGACAACGTAAAGCAGAATGAAAATGTATGCACATGAATATTATACAGCAGGCTGTGAGAACAGTGTAATAGAAAAAAGTTAACATCGAGGCGAGGCGGTTCTCACACTCAATTTGACAGAAGCCGGTGAAACCATTCACTCGAGCAGACGGGAGATTCCCACACTTACCAGGACAATTCTGAACCCAGATGAACTGCTGTATACCTCGAGGAAAGCCATCTGCAACAGTGACGATGAGCTGGGAAGATGCCATCTTGGAAACAAGACCTATTACATTGCCTCGCTCACCTCCTCACATATGAAGGAGCCGATGCTGCCTCTGCTCCTCGTGCCACGTCCAGACTGGTCGGGGCAGTTCTCAAGTCCCAGATGACACGAATAAAGCAGTGCATATGGTACTGGAAAAGGTTGCAGCTGCACAAGCGGAGTCCCGCATCCGGCATTTTCCCATTTCAAACACTGGTTTCCTAAGCTCGCATGGAAGTTATAAGCAGATAACCGCTCTAAAAAGGTAAACCACCAACCCACAAAGTAATTATTACGAGCAGTTGAATTCAAACTACTCCCCTCAGATGTTGAATACAGCAAGCCATGCACAAATAAAGGTGTCATGCCTGCCACTGTGAAAATGAAAGAACGCAAATCACACCGAAAATAAAAACAAGAAGCTTCAGTCATTGGTCAAGCGCAGCGTCCCGCGGGTGGTGTGTTGGGTTGTGTATAATATAAGAGGCCGCCACTGCTGAAGCATGAAGTGCCGGGCTGCTTAAAAAAAATCATGAATATTAAAAAAGCAGGGGGGGGGATGGAAACCACTTTAAAGCGCTGCTTTAAAGAGCCAGTGCTTTGTGGTGCTGGATATAAAAAAAGCGGCCGCCCCTTGGACAGCATGTCGTGCCTGCTCCAGCAAGACAATAATTAAGTAAATAGTTCTCCCTGACTGCTAGTGAAAGCTAGAGAGTAAGGACACATGTAAAGAGGGGCTATCCTTATGGAAGGTAACAACAGGAGAGAGGGAGGTACTAAGAAGGGACTACTAAACCTATTGACGAATCAAAAGCCATCATTTACACAAATGGAGAGGAGGCAATTGTAAAGCAGAGCTTAATGTCCATATCCTGAATACAGGTATCAAAGAGACAGCGCAAGCGCTGCCTAGGCGAGACCTAAAAACCGAAATGCCATGAAGTAGATCAACATTCTGATGAGAACAGCAGCTGAAAACCGCCTGTACCTTTTAAAGAAATTAAGCGCCTCATCCCATGGGAAGGCATCAAAGAAACTAGGCTGCAAAGCCCCATATTCTAGTGCAACTCCTCTGCTTACCAATACACGCATGTATCAAGTGGAAGATAGCAGATATAACACACAAGGCGGTCTACTCGGTGCTCCCATTCTACCTGCAAAAAAATTCCACGCCACGGGGAAACAAAAACTAACAAGAGGAAAAGAAAAACCGACACTGGAGGTCCCACACTGAAGGGGATCGAAAGTGCGAATCATGTTTTATCCTGGCTTTCTCCTCAACAACAGAACAGGTCCCTGAATTAATAAGAATAATTCCAAAACGCCTTACCTTCCAAAAACACACTTTTAGCCTCTGTTTACTGTGGTATTCTCCTCCTTTGTAACTAGGTCCCAGCTACGTTGATTCCGCCAGATTCCCACAGCAGCCACATTTCGAACTGAGTCAGGGGTCATTGTGTCTCCTTTCTCACAGCGGGTTGCATCAACCAGTGCTTTAATCTGGGTGTAGCAGCACCTCTCCCCTTCTGGTATTGTGAGTTCAGCCCGCAAGGTAACAAACGGTATTGGGCCCTCAATCGTCAAAGAAATGTCCCTTTGACCGGCACTCTGGCCTCTGCCAGACCTTGAACAAAGTGACGTCCAGGCCTGGAGTAAAGTCCCTGTTTCCCACCACAGAGGTGAGGGGAGAAGGAAAGGATGTAAACCCTTATCGGCTCGCCACCGAGTCCCACACTTGAAGTGTGGGTGAGGAGACCATGGATTTGTAGAGATTCAATGGCCAGTGTGTATGCGCCACAAAAGGGACCTTCTACAAAGCCATTCCCGCTAGAGCTCTGTGCATAAATAACCATCTCTTTTCAGATTCTGGGCGAGTACATTCAACCAGGTACCCGAGTTGCGAGGCCTGGTAGTAATGCTTCAGGCACAGACCCCCAAGGCGCCCTTAAGGGGTGTGAACCAACTATGCTCCCTGCTCATCCGGAGGTCGTTTACAGGCCCACACAAAGTTCTGTATCTCACTTTGTGGCTACTTTAATGTCCGCTTTGGGTACTGTAATGGGAGGGTATGAAATAAGTACAGGGTTTTAGGCAAAATCGGAATTTTTATAGCAGCAACCCGCCCAATACAGGACATCGGGTAAAGACACCAACGTGTGAGATATGCATTTACCCTTCCCAACAGGTTATTATAGTTCAGAGACGTCACTTTTGCTATAGTCCGGGCGAGCCGGAGGCCCAGGTATGGAATGGATCGTGGAGCCCACTGAATTGAAAATGCCTGTGAGAGGCCCTCTCGGGTCTTGGGAGCAACCCCGAGGTCCAGTGCCTAGGATTTGGAAAGGTTTATATGGAACCCTGAGACCACCACGAAGTGCCGTGCATCCTCGAGGAATCTCGGAAGCGACCTCCCGGGGTCATCTAACGCTACCAGCATGTCGTCGGCATTGAGTGCGACAGGATGTTACTCCCTCCAAAGTCCACCCCTGATATCTACGTGGAGGAGGGACAGCGAGCAAGCCTGTCTAGTTCCTCAACGGATTGGCAAGTAATCTGAACTCGGGCTGTAAGTTTTACCGAAGACGATAGAACCCCGTGTCCCCTTAAAACCAATGCCCTAAATCTCTCCCCTAATCCTAAACGTGCTAGCATCTCCGCCATATAAGGCCAGTGGACGCGGTCAAACGCCTTCTCTGCGTCTATGGAGAAAAGTATCGTTCCGCGTTGCAAGCGAGTGACCTTGTCTATCAGATGCAGAATCCGCTTTGTTTGTCCGCACATTGTCTGGTTGGAATAAACCCGGCCTGAGTGGGCTCCACCAATACCAGCAAGAGATGTGCGAGGCGGGCCCCTAAATTTCCTGTTAGCAGTTTCAGATCAACATTTAAGAGGGAGATAGGTTGGTAGGACCCACACAGGCGTTTGTCCTTGCCTGGTTTTGCTATGACCCTTATGGAGGCCCCTGTCAGGGGGAGGGAGGGAATCTGGGCCCTTGATGGGATTTAATACGCAAGAAGAGGTGCAAGCTCTCTGCAAAAAATCTTATAAAAAGCCGCTGGATAACCATCAGGTCCAGGCGACTTGCGACTCTTCAGCCCAGATATAGTGAAAATAACCTCATCCACTTCAATCGGTGTGGTCAAGCATTTTAGGTCATCTAACAGTCACATTACTTAAAGTTTTTTTTAACTCAGAAAATTGCATTTCAAACATATGGCATAAACGTGTAGGTGTCTGCATTATTTTCAGTTAGTTATTGGCATATGCTTTCACGAAAGAAAAAAAAAATAACCATCAGACCAGTGAAGGCCAAACCTATTGGCTTTGCAGTGCTTGTTTAGATTACCATTGGGCCACTGGTTTACACTAGGCCTGAACTAAATCTACATCATGCTGCCATAGTTTGCGCAATTTTAGGAATTTTGTATTGCGATTATGCAAAATTTCCAAAATTACCCCATTATGCCACTTTGTGTAAAGAAGCACCATTTGTGGTAAAAAATGAAAGCCAACACTGCTATTCATGGTAAATATTTATTGCTAACGCACACAAACAGAACACCAGTGGTTAGTGTTCGCTTGCTTTTGTTTAAATGCTTCCTGTTGTAATCTTCTTCTAGGCATGTTATGTTAAGGAACCTCCTAGCGTGGAGTGTGGAGCGCTGTGTTCAGTGCATTCCACGTTCGACCTAGGAGTGGTAGATTCTAAGCTAGGCAGTTGATAACTGGCTGGCCTGGGGTGAGCATCGCTTTCCATGCAGGATAACTTAACTCAATAAAGAATCGCTGTTTCTCTTACCTGAGTCCATCTGGTGTTTGGAGAGGACCGTTCTTAATACTTCCTTGTGCCAAAAAGTTATGCAAGTGTGCATTTTGTACTTCAATATTTCTTGAAATGATGAATTTTTATTTTGATGTAATTATGCTTTTTTGTGCATAATTTTGCCAAAATAATGCGCCAAAGCAAAATACAGGAAATTTGCACACTCCTAGGTGTATCCTTTCTGATCAAGCTTCTACCGTACACAGTTTTTACATTAAATCTTTTCCTCGTACTCCTCACATCTGGTGTGCGTGCTACAGGCCTGTTCCTGCAAGCCCCTCTGAGGGTTATCACTCGGCTGCAACTGGGAACACGTCCTGGTGCGATGTAATAAATGTCTGCTTTACTACAGAAAGTACTCCGCGGATCTCTCTCTGGAACGCTTACAAGGATAGCGAATACATCCAACTATTACACCTTGTTTTCACAATGAAAACACTAGAGCCCTGGGAATCCAAGAGCACATTAATCAACCAGCCGCATTGGAACAACTACAAGAAAGGGCCCGAGTCTCTGTCTCCTCCACTTTAAAAGCTGTCACTAACTGCATGGCCAAAAGAAAGGCTGAGCGAAAATTCACCACAGAACAGAAATAGTTTAAGAAAGAAAAAAAAGTATTTTCTCAGCTAAAATACATTTGCAGTTAGATGTATTTTACAAACATTGCTCTGTTTTACGCTTTCCTTTTCATTCCTTAGCACATTTGGAGGTTAGCAGCCATTATTGTTATGTTATGTTATTGCAATGTATAGAGCGCAACGGTTACCCAAGGGTGTCCTGGCGCTGTGTGAAGTCCAACAGAGGCCCGCGGGAGAGAGACTATTTACGAGATTACGAAGAGAAAAGCCACATTTTTAAGGTCTTCCTAAAAGCGAATAAATTTGTTGTGGATCTGAGATGTAGCGGAAGGGCATTCCAGGCCTTCGCTGCGCAGGCCACAAAGCTAGCATTACGCAACATGGGTACCGAAATCAGCTTTGCCTCTGTTGATCGTAGCGGTCTTTTAGGTACGTACCAAACAAATTGCTGTTTAAGGAAATCGGGGCCGACTCCATGGAGTGCTTTGTGGACCAAGCACAGGGCTTTAAACTGAATCCATTTTCTTATAGGCAACCAATGAAGCCTTTTCACCTCAGCCGAGATAGAGGCATATTTTGGTGTACCTGTAACCAATCGAGCCGCTGCATTCTGAAGGATTTGTAGTTTGTGCATGAGCCCCTCTTGCAGCATGAGGTAGAGCCCATTACAGTAGTCAAGCCTGGACAAGGCTAGGGTAGTGATGACTGTTTGTATACTGTCTTTGGGGAGGTATGGCATTATTTTCCTGCATGCTCTAAGAGTATAGGAGGTAGAGGATACCACTGCATTCACCTGGTCTTTAAAATTGAGTTTATCATCCACCCAGACCCGCAGATGTTTTGCTTTTTTCTTGGGGGTGGGAAGGGGGCCCAGTGAGTCCGGCCACCATGCAGGAGTCCAAAAACTGGGGTCATTACCGAACAGCACCACTTCCGTTTTTCCGGGGTTAAGTTTAAGACAGTTGGTTTGGTTTAATAGTCTAAGCAAATATAATGGGGTCCTCTAATATATCAGCTGTCCAAGCTTGTTAAGTTCGGCTCATGTTTCACAAATACAATGCAGCAATAGTGCAGGAAAATTGGCAAATCATCAAAGATGATAGAACTCAAAAGTCTATGGCAGTCCAAAAGGACCAAAACTATATGTGGAGTCTGACTTCAGCAAGAAGCAACCAGGGTTCTCGAACCAGACACAATGTCCCGCTAAAGCAGTTTTCTCCAGGGAGTATATAGAAAGTTACCTCACACTTTGTGAGGTCTACGCTCCAAGAAGGGTTGGAACAGTCAATGGCATTGTCAGGTGAGCCTATCGCATGCCCGAATGTGCCTGGCTGGACAGTCAGCAAAGCTCACTGGCCCATGTCGATACAACTTTCCACGTGCTTTGCAAGTCCCTTAACACAGGACCCTTTAAAAGGATGTAGAAGATGCAAACGTATTTAAAGATAGTTAAGAAATACCAGTGTTTTTGTTGGTTCTGTGATTCTTTAGGGTATTGTGTGCGATTTAGCAAATTTAGGTGGAAATATAGGTGGCGGGGTGGAGCAAAAGGCAAAGCCATCAATGCACTGAAACCAACAATGTCAGAGGCAGACTGGAACGATATGATGGGGTGGTAGGAGATGTGAAGAGCTGGGAACGAGTGGTAGGGGTCGTATGAATGAGCAAGGAGGATTGGTTCTGGACTATGATGAGGAGTGTGATAGTGAGGGGAGGGAGAACTGCAGGACAATGATGTGGGTGTAGGAGGTGGGAATGGTAGTGCCAGAAAGTTACAAAACGTGGAGAGAAATAACTGAAGTAAGGAGGAGCATTGGTGCATTTCAGATGTTACTACTGGACAGAGAAAAGAGCAACAAGGACCGAAGGCGGGAGATGGAGAGTTTACTGGAAAGTACAGAGGAATACCAAGGTGGAAAGCTAAGACTGCAACAAGGTAGAGACAAATGGTGGTCAGTCTGGGATGTGGGCAAGGGAGGATATGAGGAGTCAGAGCAGAAATTAATAGGGGTAGGGAGATGGAGTAACTGAACTGTGAAAAGTAGCAACGTGCAAACAGAGATAAGAAGGGAGTCCATGCAAACAAAAGTGATCAGATGGTAAAAAGACAATGTGAAATAAAAAAAGTACAGATTACGGAAGGGGGTTACCAGCAAAAGAAGGAGAGGGGAAAGAAAGGTGAGGATAAGATGAAAATTGACCATATATGGGAATCACAATGCTTTTGGGTTCACTCATCATATTAAACAAAGGAAAACATGGGGAAAAATGAATTTGCTAACTTTTTCATACCATTACATAGAGAGGTACAATCCAAAGAAAGGTCAAAAGAAGAGTGGGAACTGGCGAGGCATCCAAGGGTGCCAATGAGCACTAGAATATGGACATCGGCTTTTTTAAATAACGCCAGTGTCTAGATCATGCAGTGACCACCTTCAAATATAAAGATGTTATAAGGAAGCCTACAATGGAGTATGGGGGATTTGGTTTGTTCAGACATGAGGAATTTATGGCAAGGTTAAGTGTTAATCCAGAGAAGTGGACTCAGAACTGTGGCCACAATGGATGGCACCCATTCGCTCTCCACCAGTAAGACACACTCAGGTAGTGGGCTACCAATAACATAACAGCCGTTTCTCAACCATCTGGTCCCACAATGGAGCATGAGGAGATTTATTGTGAGCATGTTGGGAATTAAACAGGGGATTTTGTAGTAGGCAGATGTGTAAAGATGATTGTTCCAAAGGTGGAGGCAAAAATGCAGTCATGCAATGTTTCAGAATAGAAAGCTTTGGGGTGCAATGACGAACAGCGAGAGGGATGGGGCACCAGATGCAACTTATACTAAAGGGCCTATACACCAGTCAAGGAGGACATAGTGAGAACTTGGCTACAACCCTACCAAGAAAGGGAAGTAGCAACACAATTGGAATTGGGGTTTCAAGAGGGTTTCATGTGGGGTACTATAATTCTAGGGTACAATCATGGGCAGAAAATCTGGAATCTGGAAAAGAATTTTAAACATATTATGGCAAGAAAATTGGAAAAAGAGGTAAAAGAAGGCAGAATTTCGGGCCCATTTTTTTAATGACCATTGCAGGATTTAATAAGATCTCTATTAGGTGTCATTCTCAAGAAAACAGAAGAGGAGTACTGCATGATTCATCATTAATCATGGCTGGAGGGAGCTAAGGTCAATGACTTCAAAGCACCATAAGATTCTAGTTTAAAGTATGCCATTGCTGATGATGCTATCATATTGGTCCAGACGAGCAGGGGAGGAGCGAAGCTGGCATGATGTAATATGAAATCAGCTTTTCAAATAATGTCCGTACACCCAACAGATTTTTCATTAATGGACATGCAATTAGAAGTAGATGTTTATATGGACAGAGTACTAACCAGAGAGATGTGTAATATCCTGTTCATTATCTGAGACTTTTAGTACATTTCTGCAATAGACATTTTCAGGGACATTTGGTCACAAGCTTGAGTCCCATTATTCCAAAAACTTTTTATTTGTATGAAGGGATAATTCCTGTGACTGTAACAGTTATCCTAGCATCTTTGAGGAGCTAGCAGAAAAGTTGGGGGTACCATTGGCACCAGTAGAAAATGAGCAGCCAGACATTAAATCGATTGTTCTGGTCATAGAATCAGATACATCTGAGACAGTAGTTGGACTTTCAGAAGTTAAAGTAGAGGAGATACTGGCGTTTTTGGATGAAGGCATGGCAGAGAAGCATTAGGAATTGAGGAAAGTGCAGAAACTGTTGGGAAACTTACATTTTGCATGCAGTGTAGTGAAGGTGGCCAGGACTTTTTGTAGAACCAAGCTGCACCCAACTGACGATCCCCAACTAGGTTGAAACCGGTCTTGGGCTGCTTGTGTTCTGGTTCAGAGGACCTGGCTTGCAAGTTCAGGCTGGACTGTTTCTAAAGGAGCAGTATCAAGGGTCATTCGCGTATGGCTGGGTCTAATCTGAGGGGCATTGTGGGGAAAAAAAACAATAAAATGGGACACGACCGAATATCAATGTATTTTATAGATGAAGAAACTGTGTGGCAGGTTCAATTTTTTCTGATGCTTCAGGAGCCAAATGCTCCGAATTGTTGTGCGATGGATGCAGGTGTGTTGAGAAATGACAAGAACACTGGTTACAGCAAGGAAGGAGTACAGCTTTCCTGGAATTTTTCCATTATTGGTCGTCCTGGTGATCCAGGGAGACAAGCTTGCGGATAGGAACGCGATGTTTAACATAGATAACATGACTTGGTTGACTTAGTGAATAAACAGAAAACAGGAGATTAGTGAGAGCTACATTTGCAGAGAAGATTCATATCACAGAGTCTGCAGCTGAATATTGAGTTCAAGGCAAGCCATGTGCCGGGCACAAATAATATAGCTGATGGTTTATCCTGTACGCAGTGGCAACAATATTGAACGCTAGCTTCAGGAGCAGAAGATCTGAAGACAGTTACCACAGGAAATGTGGGCAAGAGAAGAATAATATTGGTTGCCTTTAGTAGAGAGGTAGATTGTGGTAGCAATCAGGAAAGGTTCTAAGAAAGCATAGCAATAATTTATACAGTTTAGTAAGAAAAAGAGATTAAATGATAGCGGAGGGAAAAGGGCTAGAGGGGATTTGTGGCAGTTTGTTTTAAGCTTGATTAATGGGGTCTTTCACACCACTGCAGGTAAACTGGCAAGCATATCTTTTTATGAAAAGTTGTGGCAGAAATATCAGTAAGCTGAGGGTGAATTAGAGAGAAGAGTTTCAACGAGCTGGGGAGGGAGAAGGGTGCAATCAATAGTTTGAGTCACTGATTGATGTTTGACAAATACTGCTAAGAGTTTTACAGCAATGGTTCTACAATGAATTCAAAGGGAGCCCTTTTAGGTTGTGCATGTTATGGATGTTTTATGTTGCTTTCAGGGTTTCAAAGCCGGCAGAACTAGTGGCTTCAAAGCCGGCAGTAGGTGTATGGTCAATGAGGTGATATTGGAAGGCTACCGATTGGATTGAAGAGCTCAAAAACTGCCATGTAAGAGGAAAATAAGTATGGCTGAGAAAAGGAGGAAGCAGTGAGAGAGTGGCAAAATATTTTTGGAATGGCCTAGGAAGAGATTTGAAGAAATCTTCAGTCACCCAAGGATGGGCCAAAGGTGACAGCTTGTAATTTACAGAGAGTGCTGAGGAAAGCAAACTAGTTGGGTCTGCAGACAGATTTAAGTGTGGGGCACAATCTTTACAAACAGGGGCAGGCACAGAAGCCAGCAGACTGGGTTTAAATTGGAATGACATTTGAAGATGAGAAAGATGGAATTCAAAATGTTGTGAGAAATAGATTAGAAAATGAAAAAGCATGGAGTGTCTTTGTTAAGTTTATGAAGTTGTTTCTTTCTCTAAACTACAGGTTACGTTAAAGGCCACTCGGCGTGTAAAATGGTTACATGGATTTTCGGACACTGGTTGATGCATTGGGCAGCAAAATACGCAGAACAGCAGATATATGGCAGCTCTTCAGGACTGCCTAGCAGCAGTAAGAAGGTAATGTGGTGTGGAAAAAGCAGTATACAATGGGACAGGCTGCTGCCTGCTTTTTTAGCGGAGCTTGTTGTGGGCAGAAGTTGTTCGGACATCTTAGTTATCCACAAAGGAGAAAAAGATTTGGTACAATTCTCAGGCTTGTCATTGATTAAACAGACAAAGGAGGATTTGATGCTACTAAAAAAATTAAATGAAATCCTCTAATGGTTCAACGGGGGACCCTACAGTGCTGTTAGTCTAGTGGCAGGCCCCACGCTGGAACTGATGGCTTGGAAGGCAGATTCGACATGCCTAAGAGCTAAAAACGTAATCCAATCTAGATTTCCTAATGGCTTTCTGATGCTCAGATCGTGGACTAATATACCTGAACAGCAGCTAACCCCCTTCCTGGCAGCCATCCTATAGGGATTGACATATGATAGCTACTTCATTTTCACAGGACTTCAGGTCTTCATCAATACCACCTCACTACTTAAATAATGGTCATGTGATTTCAGGGAGGAACTACATGTTTTCGCTGTCCACTACACCAGGGCACTTCAGAAGCTTCCCTCATCGACTGGCGTCAGTTTACTGAGGTGTTCTTTGTTCTGATCATGTCCCCATGTCTCTTAAATACGCAAACTTCTTCCGGCCTCTCAACACTATAACTGGTTTCTCACAGTTGGAGGTCTCGTTCGGTTCTCGTGGAGACCACGGACACTGGGCAGTCTGTGTCGAGGCTGCACTGTATCCCATTCTCACCCACAGGCATCAACAATCACTATTCATTGTATGGAACAAGTGAGAGAAAGTCCACAATCTAAGGAGTGTGATGCCACCATTACTGGCTTTCTTCGTGGATGGGTGGTTGGACGGGGATCCTCGACTCAATCTAGTGACAAGAGCAAAACGCCACCTGAGACCGCAGGACATGAGGCACCACCAAACCCAGGTGTCGTTTCTCCGTAAGAACTGGAAAATTGATCAGATCTTTGGCCCAGCAAAAGAAGCCATGTCCTCTTTTATTGGAGAGGTTTGTGGATTAAGAGAACTTCTTACAGAATGGTGTAGCTTTATTCTGGGATAGAAAAAGCCCATCCAAGGTTAATTTGCGGACTGCAATTAAAGTACTTTTGTCAATTCTATGATTTAATTGATGGCCTTTCTCAGAATTCAGGAGACCCGTGCTACTGAAACAACACAGGCCACTCCTCTTGCATGGTTTCATCTTCCACTTTGTGGATGAGTAGATCAGCCAATCTACAAGATACATGGTACCATTTGGCCCTTGTGCACAGAACTCTCAATGGTGGTGCAGGTACCTTTGTGCATAACTCTGATGTCAGGCTTAAGGGCAAGCTTGCAGATTGCCGCCGTTGATCCAAGACCTCAAACCAGAGGAAATACTGACCACATTTATGAATTGAGGTATGAAGCTATGCATCTTGCAGGTCTAATGAGGCTAATTATGCACTTGGCCGTACTAGCAAAAGGGTCCCACATAATGTGTTAATTTTGAATTCTACAGTAAGGATAAATCGAATGACGTTTTTCAACACTATTACCAATCTGCATTCCCAAACAAATTCTCCTCCAGAAGCTTTAAAGAACAGCCTTTCCATTGCTTGGCACCAGAGCCTTGATTACACTTAAATCACACAGGGACAGAGGTGAACAAATTCTTATAACTTTTCTCTGTTACATACATGACCCAAGAGTCTTGAACTGGACATCTCGTAGGTAGGAAAACAATATTAGATCGGCCTTCAAGCTGCCACATGAACTGCTGTTATTTACAGAGGGAGTAACGGAAACCATTATTGCTACCTAAATTAAACCAATGTGTCCGTCTATATTTAATCCTGATATTAGATTATGTTTAGAGTTCAGTGCACCATATGTTCAGTGGGTTTGGAAATGTACCAGTGAAGGCTTTTCTGATGTAACTACTGGAGGAAAATATGTTATTGTTCATGAATGCATTTTTAACCACCTCCTTCACCCATAAGCCAAGCAGTCGACCTAAGAAGGAAAGACCAAACAGGGTGTGCTTTTATATACTCTGGGGGGCCTATTCACAAAGACATTTTGGAGGTCTGTGAATTGGCTCCAAAACATAATATGACATTTAAAGATGGAATATTCATATACATTTAGTACAAACAGAAAGGTCTGTGCCCTCACTGCACTTTTGATAATAGGCAGTTGGACGTTTTCGGGGCCAACTCACAAGTAAGATGAAGTAGCAGATTAGTCCTGCACTATTACTTCCCGCAAGTATGCATGGTTTCGTGGCTCAGCACCTCAGACTTCCATTCTTTCCTCCACAGTATTACAAAAGCAGCTTCAGATGCAATTGTTGATGTTGGCAGATTGGTAAACGCCCACATCTGCGATTAAATATTGCATGTAGGACTATTTTGTCTACAAGACATGCCTGATATTAACCCTGTTAAAATAAAACTGGCAATTTTTGTGAGCATTTGTCCATGAACAGATGTGTAAATGTCCTTCTTCCAGGTGAGATGCAAGCAAGAACCTACTGAATAGATACCCTCTACTTTCTTGACAAGTGGATCAGATGGATACGTTTCCTCTATGGCCACCAAAGAGTTTTCTTACAAATCTAATATCATTCAGTTCAAATGTATCAAAAGTTAAAGACCAGTTTGTGCCCTATCTAGGTCATATACGTGCAGCATAAATTTTGATAAACACCATATTCCAGTCCTCCAACTAGTCATGATTCAGATTTGTGACCTACTTTGGAACTGGGTAGGTAGATGCACTACTTAAATAACCCTCTGCTGGTATATGATGAGGACTTGGATGAAGGAATCCAAAACTTCATCTGAGAGAAATCCCTGGTACCTTTTCTTTAGAACACATTTTCCATTTGCTGGCTGGTCACATTCCATGTTAACTTTGGAGTTAACGTGGATGTAGTTGAAGACAGAGACATCTGTTTCTTTCAATGAGACTGTATATTCTTGGACTTTTTATTAGGAAATGTTCAGCCATTTGTTAGTGTATTTAGCATCACATACTGTGTGACAGCAGTTAAGTTGGTAGATCGCTGTTCTCTACCTGGTTTTGCTTTTTAGGGCTCGCCTAGGCAGGGCTTGAGCTGTCTCTTTGAGACATGCTGTATTCAGGAAATGAGCATGACGCTCCACCCACTTTCCGCCCATCTTTTTAATTGGCTACTGTTACTGTCCTTTGTAAATCATGGTTTTTCACTGGTCAGTAGGCTTAGTAGTCCCTCCTTAGTACCGCCTTTTCTCTTGTTGTAACCTCTCATAAAGACTGCCCCTGTTACATGTGCTGTTAATCTTGATGTTTTAATAACAGCCTCAGAGCACTATTTTGTTGAATCACTTTCTCCTGCCTGCTGTTGCAGGCAGGACATGCGGTAAACGGCGTTTACTTAGCATGCGTTACTTCGCATGCCATTACTACGCGGATGTTAGTACGCATGCGTTGTTACTTAGAAAACCTTTACTACGCAAGTCGGAACAGCGACTTGCATTAGGGGGGGGAAGGTGTTGGATTTAAAATCCAACACCTTCCCTAGTGTCCGCATAGACTGGAGTTGGAATAGTAAATTATACTATTCCAACATCCAGCACCCCCTACTGCAATTCGTTGTTCCGAATTGCGTAGGAAAGGAATGCGAACTAAAAACGCGGTCGTACTAACAACCGCGTAGTAATGGCATGCGTACTAAACGCATGCGAAGTAACGTTGTATATTCGGACATGCTCTTCCCTAATGTTTTTCTTATTTAACCAGCGCAGCACGCCTCAGCTGCAATAATGGCGGCTGCACCTTTCTTTTGTTATTGGCAGCTCACCGAAATAGGCAGCATGCCTTTTTTTCTATTTCTTTACTTTTCTTACAATGGTGGCACACCCCGCTTTAGCTTTGAACATATTAAGCTAAAGATCGCGGCACCAGCATTTTAGCTTATGATGTTTGAAGCGAAAGTGTGGGTTCAGACATTGTAACATTGTAACAAAAGTAAATAAATTGGGGGAAAAAGCGTGCTGCCGCCTTTTCTTTTTCATTTATTTACTTCAGTAGAATTCACGGCACCGGCGCTTTAATTTCAAACATCTTATGCTTCAGAAGTCAATAAATAGGAAAAATGCAGCTGCGCAACTTTTTTACCCTAATTCTTCACTTTTGTTGCAATCGCGGCACCCACGCTTTAGCTTTAAACATCTTAAGCTAATGCACGGGTGCCACGATTGCTTTAAAAGGAATTTTAGCTTAAGATGTTTAAAGCTAAAGCATGGGTGACATCATTGAAACAAAAGTAAATAGATAAAAATGCGGCCGCACGCTTTCCCCCCTCCCCAATTTCTTTACTTTTGAAGCAATCGTGGCACCTGTGCTTAGAGTTAAACAGCTAAAGTGCAGGTGCCGCGACAGCTCAAAAAATACATAAATAGAAGAAAACATTTGCAATGCAAAAGCTCTCGCATTACTGAAAGTTTGAGTTACTGGCGCTGCATATTATTAGCCACGCCAATAGCTCAAACTTTCAGTAATGCAAGACCTATTGCATTGCAAATGTGTGTTCCTATTCATGGTAAGGGGATCAGCTTATGCTTTTTCTGTGGCATTGCCGAGCTTTTTTTCTGGCAGGAGTAATGTTCATACCTCTGATCCTCAATACAATTTTTGGGGACTTCAAATCACTGCCTGGCCAGGATCTAAAACTTTTTTATATGTAGGGGACATTGTGAGTGTAAACCAACACCAAGTCACAGTATAATAGCGATAGTCAATGAGAGGATATCAATCGGAATACCAAGCCCAAATTTGGTAGCCCTGAAGGCAATTGTGAGATCACAACTATACCTATTTCCAGACAGGCTTGTGCTTCTGATAGCAGGCAGAGTCTGGCCTGTCAATAGATCTGTCCCAGAAAGTGCAGAGCTTGAGAAGCAAAAGCCAGTCCAAATATCTCTGGTGCAGGGAATTACCTAGCACCAAATGTGCAATATTTTCTCTTAAGTGAAAAGGTACTAGGACCTCGGATCAAAAAGCAAAAATAAGAGATAAGAGAGAGTTATCTCTTCACAATTCTCTAATTTGATGATAATGAATAGGAAGGAGAGTCAACAGAGATCCTTGAGCTTCCGGTTTCTAAAAGTACAGTTTGTAAGGGATTTGAAAAATCAGTAAAACCCTTTGAAAATTTCTCACCAATATGGACTAGGCTGGCATTTCAGGGATGCATTCACTGGCCTTCAGTTCAAAGTTTACTAAAAGAGACATTAACCACCAACCCTCAGAGTGCAGATAGAATCAGATACAAGACTCCTAAAAATGAACTGCTCTAAGTGCCCACGTTTAAATAGTCTCCATAAAACACGAAAAAGTAAGGTAGAAAAGGAAAAAATGACAAACATCTATCATATTACTGAAATCTCATTTTTCTACTCCATACCGGTGCAGATTGTCAGCAAAACGACACTACAGCTTAATTAGGTATGGACCATCCATGCACATTCAGACTTGTACCGAAAATAAATCCAACCAAGTGGGTGACAGAAAAAGTAGTCATGGCGCCTGTCAAGATACTCAGCAAGGTTGATCAAAGACAGACTGGCATTTAGGGAAAGCGGGATACACCAAGGCAAGGTACAAAGGCAGTTACTTCAGGCTCGACAGGCTCCACCCATGCCAGACAAGCTTTTCAAAGGAAATCATGTTTTTTGGAATCATCTCAGTTTCCCAATAGGAAAAGCAACTAGAATTAGGTGGCAGGGGTTGACTAAATTATGCGGCAAGGTTGGCTAAATTAAGCAGCAAGAAAAGGCAACTTTTGCGGAGTAATGCAGCACATTTTATGATAGTATTACTTCATTATGTTGTAATTTTTACACAAGTTATCACTGTCTGAACAAAGGTTTCATCTCATTCGTAGCAGTTTAACACCCAAATACATAACAAGCAATAGAAAAGAGACCAGCAAACGTTTTCAAAGGGCCTTACACACTGTGGCAACACGTGTCACTGTGCTTTTAAGTATCTTGTGATCTGTTTGAGCTAAAACCGAGGACTTTTATTAAAATATGCAGAATATGCAGTAGATGATGTATAATATTGCAATATGTGTACATCCATAATTATGCAAAAAATGCGAAATCGCATAATTCTAGTGGCCCTGTCAATAGGCCAGTCCACCTTTTCATTAGTCAGTAGTGCCCCGGTAACTTTTGGTACCCGACCCAACACTGAGGTTCAGCTGCAGAACCCCCACCAGGGTAGGTTTGATCTCATAAAACCCTGAACAGAGACGCCTGAACCAGGTCACCATTGTTGCTGCAGTGTTGCCATGTAAAGCTAGATTCTCGTAATTGGTTTTGCTAAGCGAGCGTGCGGGTAGAGGGAGGATATGGGGTCTTTGTTTTGGGTTTGCTGGGAGGCCCGCAAAGCCAGCCATAACAGGAAATAAGCACACTGTCTCACACAAAGAAATAGATTCGAACACGAGACCTTGAAAACACATACAACAATTACAAGTTTCACGCAGATAAAAGGCAAATTAACTGCAATCGAAACTGCCCCACAAGATGGCCATTTACTGGTGTGCCATGCACTTCCAATGAGCAAATCCCCAACGGTGTCATTCTATTAAATATCAGAATACATGAAGGAATTTGTCGCCATTGCTTCTGTGCTGTGACATTGTACGGCGCGACAACAGATCAATAAATCTGATATTATATTGTCTAAACGCTGCCTTTATGTATAATTTAGTTTAAGGTTTGGACTCACCTTCCCGTAATATCCCTCTCACGCCAGGATTTTTCCTTGGTAAATATTTTACCTTTTAAGATATACATTTTTGGTCATGAAAAACTGTACATATAGGGATGGACAGACCCCGAGGGATGGACAGACCCCGAGAGTTGTGTGACGGCCCGGGGAATGCCCTCGGTTAGGTCCAACAACTGATGCTGTAATTCCTTGACAATGAAGATCAAATTGTGTGATCACAGAAAAAGGCACACTACAACCGAACTGCACACAGCATTTGGACCCCACAGATGATCTACGAACAGAGGAGGCGCCGCACAAAAGACACGAAACACAACTGAACTGCCAGCAACACAACAGTGACAAGAAAATGCACGTCATTGCAACGAGACTCTTACTACAAAATGCCCCATGGGCGTGCTAGAGGGAGAGTAGGAACCTCACAAATGAACTCTTAAGAGTTAGTTACTTTGCTGAACTGTAACCAGACTGGCTCCCAAAGATGTGAAGAGCGAGTTATCCACAAGGACATCAAATACGGGCTCTCGCAATGTGACTTAACACAATAAAGCACCAACAACTCAACTAGAAACTGTGTACAACAGCTGAAGTGTTTGTTCTCAAAAGCTGTGTGTGAATTTCTGAAGCCAATTGTTAAGAGTCCTACAAATGACTTTATGAAGACTAACAAACGTCGACAAAGGCAATCGTTTAGGTGTTTGACTGTTGATCGAGATCTATGCAAGTGTCGCTAACCAGACCGAAAATATAGAGTATATGCTGGTTGTTAATCAAGATACGTTC
This sequence comes from Triturus cristatus, assembly GCF_964204655.1. Taxonomy (NCBI): domain Eukaryota; kingdom Metazoa; phylum Chordata; class Amphibia; order Caudata; family Salamandridae; genus Triturus; species Triturus cristatus. Next base: position 1,353,902,224 of record NC_140590.1, read on the forward strand.
GGCCTGAGCCCCTGCAATACGTGTTCCTTGCGGAGATAGAAGTCAAGTAAGCCTCTCTTACACACACATAGCCTCCCACTCACATGCACACATGTAAATGTGTTTTTCTTGGAGACATAAGATGTTGTGATTGCAATGATTTTAATTAATCAAGCAATAAAGATTATATACACACATGCACACCAAGGTACAACAAGCACATCAGCAGTACAGACTTCCCTCACACATAGGATCAGATGGGGGGAAGCAGAAACCGCGTGAGCTTCCTTGGTACACAAAACAGTTGTGTCATGGATAGGCAGGTAAGCAACCCCTCATCCAGGGAGAACAGGCACAATACATGCATCACCAGTGCGAGCCTCCCTCACTCATGCAAGCGAACAAGGAGCTCAGCAGCAGCTTTCCTCACAACCCTTCTTTAGGATCCACGCTGCCCCACTAATGCATGAGCCACTATCTCACTTTAAGGTCCCTCTGTTCAAGGTGCCACCTGTCAACGCCCCTCTGGCCCTCACTGCCCTGCTCAAGCTCCCCGGGTGCTGGCAGGTTCACGCCGCCTACCATCTCTCTACTGCTCCCTACCTGACCCACACCAAGCACCACTCTCCCTTGCAAAACATCCTTGACCAGGGGCCTCTTTTATCCAGACTACTTTTCATTATTACCTGCCCGGCACCTCCCATCGGTAACTAGGGCACTTCGGCATGCATGCACAGCACTATTTTGCAGGCAGCACCAAGTGATGGAGGAAGTATACAGTTGTAAGGTTAGGCTTCACCCCGGAGCTCATGTCTTGAAACACCACTGAATTACTCTGCACCTGGTGGTGCTAAAGCTCAACTCACAACGGCATAGAGCTCTGCGCCATGCGTACAGCTCAAGATATGTTCACGTTCAATTTATGTGTCAGTATACAATTTTCATGAACTCTCCATCTGGATAAAATTCAATTTTTTGTATGATTTTATTTTATGGTGGGGCTGCTCCTGCACTCATTGGTGCATAAGGAAGAGGCTAACTAATCAACCTTGTATTTATGTCTAACAACCACATATCCACCAGACAGGCATGAATAAGCCTCTTCACCAAAGATGACCATATCAGCATTAAAAGACGGGCTCTAGAAATCGCAGGATGTCCAGCTCCCATGTCTCTTCAGTGTCTGCAGTTGAGCAGGATCCTTGGTGGCAGTGATGCAATATCTTTATAATGCAGTAAACCTACTACTCATTTAGTTCTGAAAGTCACTAGGATATTCGGTGTACGTTCCTTAAAGAATCATGCACATTTTCAAATTCTTTTGTGCTTTACTTCCAAGAAATTACAATATTTTAGGAATTTTTCACTTTGCAATTATTTTGTGCCATTTTGTTCAGAATGTCCTGTAGGTTGCTGGACCAAAAATACACTCTTTCAAGAAATCTGAACTTTACTGAAAATCTCATGCATTTAATTCAAAACATTTTCCAAGAATTCTGACTTATTTAAAGATTTTAGCGTATAGTTTTCGGATCATGATTTTAAATTTTCTCCAAGTATTCTGAGCTGTGCTTGCCAAGATTTGTGCACGTTTCAAAAGAATTATTTTAACGTCTTTGTCACACATTTGGGAATAATTTTCCCAAAGGATTTGGAACAGTCTTTTAAAAACGCTGCACCGACATCCCTAGGATCCAACATTCTTCTTTCTGAGAATTTTGCACTTTCCACAGAATCTGCATGGTTGTTTACCCAAAACAATCTACATCATTTATTTGTCCCTGAAAATTCGGAATGTGTTTTCCGTTCGACGATTATGTACTTTCTTCAACAGTTCTGTACACCGAAGGCTTCTGTGTACATTTCCCAAAGAATTGTAAATACATGCGCACAACTTTCCTGAGTAGTGAACATCCTTTGAAGGGGTTCAGGTCCTTGGGAACGCAGCAGAACAGCTGTGATGCGCTTTCTTAGCTCCCCCAAGTGTTCTTAATAAGACATTGACGCCCATAAATGAGGTGCGAAAATTGGGTGGATTCCTGTCTGTCTGACATTTTATGTTTGGAAGTGGTCCTTATAAAGCGCTCTACAAAAATGTACCGGATTAGCTGATATCGAAGATCTACTCACATTCGTACTCAGTGCTTTAATCCAGTGCTTTCTTCCCTCTTGCACTTATTCTGGGGTGGATCTTAGAGGCTGGGACACAATAGACTGAGATATCTGCAATAAAATACCCCGTGGATCACTGTCAAAGTCCAAAAGAAGTCCGATTTCCTCAAACAAGCCCAACTCCCTCTCAATAAGTTCACCTTGTCTTTTCTCTTTGGCCAAAAAAGACAATAGTGCTGTGATGCCTCATTGTTAAACTCTGGCTCGCATCACTTTATAAACCATCAGCGAAAAGTACCCAAGAGTATTCAAAGAAATAGGCAACATTCAGTGTAAGATGTGTTAAAACTCAACAGCAATTTCCTAAGGAAATCCAATGTGTTTTCATTTACAATGCAGGGCTCCAGGATTTAGGTTTTATTTATTTTTGTCACTTCAGTGGGCATTTATCCATATTTATTTCTGCTACTATTTAAACACGTTTACCCATGATTAACAAAGCTGCAACTAGTATACGTCCACATCTATTTAATCAATAAAGGTATACTAATAAATTGATGCTGGTTGACATCAGTACAGTCATATGTAGACAGGAAGGCGGAAGTACATACACATCTGCAGCTGCTTTAGCTCTATTAGCTAATTGTCTCCCTTTTTTGCACCCCCTAACATAATTATCTGAGCTATTGGCCTAGCAGTGACAGCTAGCAGCTTTATGAATATATTTTTTTTAAATTATTTTCCATTTTGATCCATATTTAAATATAAATGACAATGGGCAAATAGTTTTCTGACAGCGCAGACTGTTATTCAATCAGTTGACTTGTATAGCGCGGCTAATCATTCGAGAGGGTATCCAGGCACTTGCAATATTGGGTTAATATCTGAAATTGACAAACAATGCCTCTGGCACCACCTTGTGAAAGGGGCCCCAGTGTTTATAGGAGTGCTTTTTTCATACCCCCAACTCCAACATCAACTGACACCTAAGGATTCTGTATCCTCTCGCCACGGAACATGATTGTCCTTGCAGTCAGGACAAGGCAATCTTGAGCAGATTACTCTTCTGATGGTATGGAATTCACCATTAACAAGCATTGGCATAGCCAATAGGTCTCGCCCTTTGGCCCATAAAAGTGTATAGCCATGCAGCTCATTATCCTGGATGCTGTGTCGCCATGAATTGAAGAGCTATACAATTACTACACACTGGGTCATGCAGTCTGATTCAGAAATACATGCTTGCCTCAGGAAACATTTATGGACACATTCCAAGGTTTTTTAACACATAGGCAGAAAGACAAGTGCTGCAATGCAAGTCAACAGCACTATAACATTCTGTGTGTGACTGCATCACTAGAATATTGAACAGCATATGAGGGTGATTGGAAACTTTCAACAATAGAAAACATGCACAATTTGTTGATTACTTATTTACTCCCTTAAGAGATTAAGCAAATCGTACTGGACACTTGAGTTTGCACATAAAACAAGCCCCAAGCTTTGAAGGACCTAATGCAAACTGGGAAATGTAGTGTCTTTGCTTCCACTGAGCGAGCAGCAACAATCACGCTGGTGTTTATTTTGCATTTTAACCCCTTCCATGCTCATGACGGAACGGTTCCGTCATGAGCGTCGGTTGAGCTGTGCTCATGACGGAACCGTTCCGTCATGAGCCAGCCCGCGCAAGAAACGGTCAGCACCGCGGCGGAATTCGCGCCGCATGGAAGGGGTTAAAAGGTTTTCCTCAAGTAAACACAATGACATGTAAAGTGGCTAAGCGTGCCAACAGAGGCCTAGTTCACAGTGGTCAGTTCACAAAGGAGTTCCGACCTAACGCCATAGCGGCCACATTTGGAACTTGGCATTAACTCAACATTCTGTGATTACTGGCAAATCAATTAATCACTCCGTGCCTTAAAAAATGAATCTGAATGCATGTAATGTAATCGAGTGCTCCTGGGTGGAATAAAAAAAAAAGCATAGTGCATTTACTGGGGAGTCCCGAAAGTGCACAATAGCCAATATTTATTTAGCAATTTGGTGCTCGCTGTGCGCGTGACGTCACATGGAGCTCTGGCCAAACATGTCAGAAAGGGACGTTGTACTGATGAAGGTTTTTTTTTTTGATAACCAACTTTATTGATTTTTCAGCAACATACGCAATAAGACGAGAGATCAACAGCCAGCTCAGATCCCATCACAGATGAGGAACATAGCGTCCGTAAGGCAGTGTACATGCTCTTAATAAGCAATAGAAGTAGAGTAACACCCACCACATCTGAAGGGGTTTTTAAAAGACTCATTCAGCATGAATTAATTGTGCCCTTCTACATGTGTGCACCTGGTGTTATAGTTTTGTTGTAAAAAAAAAAAACTTTATAGGAAAGCGATCCCTCGATAAAACCCCAATCTTTTCCCCCCTTACCCACCAACAACTTTTAAGCAAACACATGAACATCCTACCTCTCCTAACTCTAAAGAAACGGTTTCTTTGTGAGCCGTGTTAATGTTGGGAGAGATGTGCACAAGTATATAATACATTTAGTGGTTTGAAGTAGCCAACAGGTTAACTCACAGCGCTTTAAAAATTATAAAATATATAGGTTGGCCTTGCTGACTATTTTCCTTGGGACAGTGTCGGATTGTTCTTACGAAAGTCACTGCCCAACGTCTAGCATTGTTTTTGTTGCAATGAGTAGTAATTGTTTGCCCTGCTGGTAAAAGCGAGGTAATAGAGTCCAATCGGCATCCGGAAAAGGCGCTCAGACCCCCGCTGGAGGCACCTTAACAGCACAGACGCAGCTTAAATGGGCCACCATGCTGGCCAAAAAAGAGGCCCACAGCTTCAACTCTGATACCGGCCCATCGCCCGCCTTACCAATCCGACCCTGCTACAGAGCAGTTACTGTGCTAATGCTGGGGTAACCGGAAGCTATTCACTGACTGAAGGGTATTTTCAACAAATCTTTAGAAGGGGAGAATGCTCAATTGTAATAAAAACATCCGCATTGTCACTATTGCCTAACTGAACGTAGGAACAGAAAATGAATGTTGTCTGAACTATCAAAAGGGTCAGTACAGAAGAAGTACAAGGACAGTCCACTTTATCTGATATGTATGAATAGCTACGATAATAAGGTGTAACATAGGGGAGCCCCGAGAGAACAGGCGGAAATTGCAACAGAGGCAGAGATTTAGGAAGGAGGAAAAAAACTCGGATGGAGAATAAGTGGATTAATACCTTGAGTAATCCAAAATGTACTTTAAAGGCCGAAAACACAAACCGTTTTAGTCAGAAAGAGGCTAGGATACAGAATGACAAATAGCAAAATGAAAATAACAACAAGAAACGTGTAATAAAGTAAAAATGTATCCCTTATAGGAGCCCTCAAAATATGTCTTTCCCGGTGGCACAAAAATCCTTCAAATGACGCTGTCGCCTGTCGGTGAGCACATACACACGTGTTTTAACATACCAGTTAAAGCGCTGCTAAAAACGTGGCATCTTTGCGAATAAGAGAGGAAGAGGAAAAATGTCGGAGCGGGTTGATAGTTTGGCGGATGGCGACAGGGCACCGCTGGGGGACAGATCGAGCGCATATGAGGCAGTAGAGAGGGTTAGGGGGAGAGGATATGTTGAGAGAAAACAAATGGAAGAGAGCAGCGAGTGAACGGGTTAAGGGCAGGACGAGGACTGTGAGGTCAGGCGGAGAAAGAACAAGCCCGCGAGTGGTGTGCACGCGCTGCAATGAATTTAAGGAATGCAGCTGGCACACTGCGTGCCGCTGCTCACTCCGAGACCCATAGGCCATGGGAGTGAACGTTCACAGAAAAGGCGGGACATACCCCTGCCTTTGGCCACTTGCGTGCTTTCATTTTTGAAAGCCACACGCAAAGGCCAATGGAATGTGTGGGAGGAGTCTGACCCACACGGAGAAGTCTTTTGGAAGTCTGGAGTGAGTCCAAGAGGCCTAAAAAAGTACTCCTGAACCCCAGAAAGTATCTATTTTTGAGCTCAAACTCAGCTTCTGGTGCACCCTGCTCATAAACCTAGTTGCTTTTTTTTGGTCAAGTCTAGGCAGCGCATGCGCTGCTCTGCGAGGCATGCCGTTTCCAGAATGTGTGCTTAAAGCACCACCCACCTTTTCTATTGGCTCCCTTTAGTGCCCTTTCAAAGTGCCTGCCTTTGTTTGGTGGATATGCTTAATTAGTCCCGCCTTTTGATGTTTCAGACCCTCCCAGCCAACTGCCCGTTATGTGGGGCCTTACTCTTTTTTTATGTCTGTTCCTTCCTGCGCACTTTTTTTTTGCTTTCCCTTCACTTGTGAGCTCGCACTCAGGTATTGTTGAGCATTCCTCATTTTGTTTGTGTGACGATCGTCATGTATTTACATTTTATTAATTAGTTTTAGTGATGATTGGCATATTATATATATATATATATATATATATATATTTTTTTTTTTTAAGGCATAGTTTTACTGACACCGAGATTCGAACCCGGTTCCCCAGGTCCGAAGTCGGCAGCTCTGGAGGTTACACCACAGCCTCTCTCCTGCTAGGCATAGGGGTCATTGTGTTAAACTGCAACTTTCGTATTTTTTTCCCTCGCTTGTAAAGAGCTGCCGGCAGCAAAGCTTGCTTCCCCAGGGCTGTCTCCCTCGTCTCCATTGTGAGTCTCTCACCCTCCCTCCCACTCTCCAGTAGTGGGAGTGGACTGGACTGTCTTTGTGCTCTTTGGCAGTGATAAGTGAGGTTAGTGCATAAAAAAGTTCTTTTTATTCCCTTTACCCTTGTTTTTCCAAACCAGATGGTAACCCTGCACTTTGATTCAGCTGCACAGCAGGAGTGTTGTGCAAAGGTGGAAGCTATCAGATCCAAGGGAGAGGCAACCCCTGCTTCCAACTGAAAGTTATTTATACCAGGCCCTGTTCCTAACGAACGTCTATGTAGACATTGTGTTGAATGTGATATTCGCATTAACCCTCATACAAACGGGCTTGGCTCTTGTTTGATGTTATCGACAGCTCCGTAAAGAACAATCCCATTAAAAGGAGAGGTAGAGCACCTAAATCATACATATCCCATGGCCGCCACCGTACTTCATAGTTCGCCCAATTTTGTGAAAAGGTTTGCTGGAAACACCCTTAATTGGACATCTCCTGACTTGCTTTGCGGGTTGGTACAATAAATATGCCAATATGCTCTAGCATTCCTGCGTTCAAGCATAGTGCCTCTCATCGCAGTCTTGGATAACACATACTGTTACCTTTCAAATATGTGTATGTTAAAATAATTGTACAGACCTGGTCGTGAACAGCTGCTTCGCCATTACATCTTTTGGGGACAAGCATCATTTTGTAATCAAGTCTATCAACAATCGTGCCTGACCTGGCTCTGCATAGGGCAATACGAGAAAGTTTTCATAAAGTCAAGTGTATAAGTGGCAGCTGGTTGTCCGCAAAACAACAGTAAAAAGTTGTATTTCATGCGCCACACATTTTCATAGGCTTTGTGGGTTGACTGTTCCAAAGCTTTGTGTGATTTTTAAATGCAAGTATTGGTTTAATTCTCATACCGCTTTTTAGTTAGTGGGCAAATGTTATTTGTTCTTCTGCTATTCGTCTCTTTGCTTCCGTGATGTGACAGTCTTCATAATTATGTCATATTGGTTTGCGTAGCAGTGACAAGGCGTTGACTGAACTTTATATTTAAGGTGTGCATATAGTGTGGTGTTTCCCGGAATCTTTTGGCCACGGTCATTAAGTGTTATGATCGTTCTGAAATCTATATTGGATATTTTAATATTTTAATTGTTCCCACTGCAAAGTAAGATCCAACTGTGATGAGAAAATTATTTTTTGTACATTTGTGTAAAATCAATTAACCTGTTATGTTAACAGAGCCTTGTAAAATACTGTATTGCCAGAGCTGAATGATTGTGCTTTTGGCTGTCGTATTTGCATAATTGCATGACATGTTTGAACTCGGGCTCTGCTATGGCGTGCCTCGTGATCACAATTTCACAGCCTGCAGGATGTGCTGACACTGTGAAATGCTGGGTAGAGTCTTGAAGTTCTGAGCTTTTGTTTTGTCCAGCAGTGCTCTAAAGTAGTTCATGTAGCCTTGGTACCAAAAAGGCTATTATTCACACACTGAAGGGGACTTAAGACATGATTCACTTTATTTTATTTTTTGTTTTCTTCAAACAATGCTTGCATAACGGAGGTGGTAGGAAAGACTGTTAGGACAGTAAGTGAAAGGAGAGATGTTGGCAAGAAAGTCAGCTTAGGGGTAATAATAAATGCCCAGTATATCCTCGAAGACACCAACGCTCATAACAAGCATTTACAATGCAATGGTCTCGGCATTGGTAAAGTTAGAGCTATTGGCATTGCTCATGACATTATTTTTGTTTATGTTTTTGTTTTTCAAACATTTAAAGAAACGGCATTGTTATTTACAATGTCAATAGCTTAATCACTCTCAAATGCGAGACCTATTGCATTTGCACCCACACACAGAGCCACACACATAGAGCAACCCACACACAAATAGAGCCACCCACAGAGCCACCTACACAGACACACACACGCAGTAGCCCACTGACCTATTTACATTATCTGCACTTTGTGATCTGCATGGTACATGTTCTTTGCTGCAGGCACATTAACCCTATGTGCTACCTTACAGTTTTACAGAGATATAATCTGAAGTGAAACGCTTCCACTGGTTAAAGAAGCACATTTTTTAACATTGAAGACACCATATCATATTCCAACATGATCTACATGTCAAATATTCTAAGGCTCGGCTCCTGCACTAGCTTAAAGCAGAGCCAGGCCCCTAGCTCTGCCCCCCATGTTAATTTGTTGGCTCGCCGCCTTCAATTCCCAGGAGTGACCAGAGGCGTATTCTTAAAAGTGCTCCAGGATTTTTCACCTTTTTGCGATCTATATAGAGACATCATTCCTTGTAGTGAGGGGGGGTCATTCACATGAGTAAGAGGAGAATCACATCTCAGCGGACATGAACAGCAGAACATCCTTCACATTTTCCAGAAGTAAGTGGCGAACATTCTCAGCAGTCCTACACCCTTCCAGGAAGTGTGTAAAGGAGCAGTTTTAGGACTGAGGAAAGAATTCTATGCTTTGCGCCTCGCAAATTGTATAAAAGCGCTAGAAGTGAACAAGGACACATTCACCACCAATACCAAAACTGAGCAGAGGAGCATTCCTCTCCGCATAATTCTTACACGTGGTAAAGAGCGGAGAAGCATTCTACAGAGAGGCAGAGGTGCCAGGCGTGACCACTTGGCAGCTGACGCAGATGGCTTTGAAGATGGTGTGGGCTTGCAAGGAGAGCCAGTGGAGTTCTGTATGTATGCAATTACCATACTCATACATGCAATCAACTAGAACGAACTGTAACACTACTCTCGCATTTTCTCACATTATAGTGCCAAGTGAGATGACACACCAAGAATTAAATACCAGGAAAGGCTAAAGAACCATACTGCCTGGTGAGCTAAAAAAACGTGCGCACCTATTAACAGCACAAAAGAGGCACAAGCTTACAGGGCTTTTATAGGCGCCATAAAGTTTAATCTATGCAAGATTCACTTAGATAAAATCTCTGAATTATAGAAGGTCAACGACCTGAGGTGAATATGGTTCCTTCAAAAAACAATTCAGTGTACCGAGCAGAGGTAACACAGTGACACCTTTGCATGATAAAGGGGAAATTACCAAGTAAAAATCACCCTTTGGTCCTCCACCTGAAAATATAGGGCAGCAAAGAAATTATCACAAATGATGGCTTTCAAACATATACTGTACGTCACACATTGATGAAGGCACACGTTCCACTGAAATCAAAAGCGCCATCAATCTTCAAATCTGCCGCTGAGAAATAAGACTCTTAAAATCACAGCCCTAACTCAGGAATAACAATGAAAGCACAATGCACCCGTCACTGACAGAACCGTTGGGATATTACACAAGATGCATTCATCATCATATTCTTGGACCACAGCATTCCTCTCCGCATAATTCTTACACGTGGGAAAGAGCGGAGAAGCATTCTACAGTACTCCATCCCAAGTGCTGCACTCTATTACACCCTGAACCAACGCCAAGAGACGAAGCAATTTTGAAACTAGGCGCTATACAAAAACGGTGTAAAGCAGCTCAACACGGACCATGAGGCTGAGCGGATTCTACCCTGTTACCAGGAGTGGGCGGAGGCGATGCGCGCGAGACCGAGCCGAGGAGGACGGGCACTGGGGAAGAGGGCGGTGGCATTTCTAGACTTTCTCATGCAAGAAAAGAGAAACTCGCCATGCTGCTCTCTCATGTTTATGTTCAGTGCGTCCATCAACTTCTGGAGATACGTCTGTCCCTTGCAATGTATACACAGGGCGGCCTCTTCTCTTGCTTTCAGCCTGGTCATCCTCGACGTGTCCCCCTCCTGATCCTACCTGTCCGTGCCTCCTGGGACACCAGAGCAGTGCAGCCAGCCGACATGTCTAGCTGCAGTTTCTTCTCGTTGGAGTTCATATGCAGACAGGAATCTGTATGTGGGGCTCACACATCCACACTTCAGGTGGGCCGTGGACATTTGCAATCTGTGAAAATGAAATGGTGTCCCATCAGTCATATCTGGCGCGGGGGGGGGGTGAAATGCGAACACAGCTCAACACGGACCGTGAGGCTGAGCGGATTCTACCCTGTTACCAGGAGTGGGTGGAGGCGATGCGCGCGAGACCGAGCCGAGGAGGACGGGCACTGGGGAAGAGGGCGGGGGCGGAGGGAGACGGAAGAAGGATTTGGAACAAGCAGGAACAACATTGTTACCTTAACGCTTGTACTCACCGGACTTGAAACGCCGATTCAGCAGCAAGGAAGAGGTGACCCCACGTCCGCTCCGACCACGCACAAAATGGACGAATCTTCCGACACTAAAAAAAACAAAAAACACGCCCACCAAGTGTAAAAGGGGCGGAAAGGGGCGGGGCTTCAAAAAAGAGAAAGAATCGAAAAAACACGCCCACGAATCCGAAAAAGACGGGGCTTGTTTGGAGAGACAAAGCTCTTCTCCAATGGCTGACTAGCATTTAAGAGGCCAGCCAATGGAGAAGAGGGGCAGGTTCAAGCCCCACTTCTCAAAGTCATTAAATCTCGCGAGCGAGACTGCGCAAGCGCAGCCTTCGCTAGCCGAGACCTAAAAAGGAATTCATGTCAATGATTGAAGAGTTTTCATAATGAAATGTATCCCTGGCTTGTTGAAGCCGATGGTTGTTGGCTCCTATTGAGATATACCCGAAACACCAGATGCCCACCAGGGCAAACACTGTTCAAGATCCTTGGTCGGAGTTGCACAGGACACTCATACCTTTTATGCAGTTGGGTAAAATAAAAGCTTTTGCTGGAGACTGTGAATGCTTCCAAATATTTTTATGCAGTGTGTCCCAGTTTGAGATCTGACATTTACAAGTAAAATCTTGAGAGTGTGGAAAAAAAGTTAAGCAAAACCTTCTCTTAACCAGCTAACCCAATTTCTTTCTTGGATCCAAACACCGAAACTACATTTTTTATTCACATATGTAACATAAGGAAATGTATCGCCTTCTTGCGAAAAGTGCCATAGACGTGTTTATTAAATATAGGTGATTTTAAAGCTGCAGTGGAGATCTGACAGTGTTATTGTTCATCATTATGTTAATAGTACAGTTAGGCCTTTAGCAATGGACACTGAACTTACAGGGTTTTTTCTTACCATCATTTATTGCTATTATTTTCTTAGGTTACGCTACGGCTACTCGTGGTGCTTAAAGTTATCTACGATGTCACAAAAAGCACCGGAAACATTGGGATGCTACTGGACAACAAAACCATAAATCTGTGAAATTCCATAAATATTTTTCAGCTATTGATTGCAAAACACGAGTCTTGGTTACTTCACCAGTGGACTTGGAGGTTAGTTTCTGGAATTATTTCCTAATCTTTATTCTCATGGTGGGAGCCGTGCTGCCTGTTTTAAATTACTTTCAATTAAAGCTTCCATGAGTAGTTTCCATGAGTATCGTGCTTTATCATGCACCTCCAAAAACTGTTAATGGCATGAATATATTCGGATATTTTCACCTTTAAACTTCAAATTATATTTCACACATTTGAGCCTCAAATGCATACTGAAATATAAACTATGAGCTGATCTTAAATGTGTGACTGTCACCCATGCAATCCTCAAATGATTTACTCAAATTTGAAGCAGAAAGACACTTTCTTTAAATATATTACATTTGGAGAAGGCAGTGACTTTTGACATTTGTTGCTTTTTTGGCGAATGTACAGTAGCTCTGTCTCTGAAATTGGGGCACGTTCCTAATTTTAAGAGGCTTCTCTGGAGTTTATCATATTATTCTTATGTTAATTAGTGTCTTTATTATATTTGAAATCTCTTTGTGGTCTGTATTGCGTCTCAAGAGTTCATGTAAATCCTTATCTTTACTCCCCCTCCTCCTTTTTAGGTCTCGCCTGACCCAGCGCATGCGCTGGTCTGGCGAGACTTATTGAGAGGGCTCCAAAAAGTGCTACCAGGCCAGCCTAGAGCTACAGTGCATGTGCGCGCGCGCCGCGATTGCTTTCACTTTTGCGGCCGCACGCCCGCTTTGATGTTTGATCGCGATCACTTTAGCGGCCGCTTGGCATAGCCAATAGGTCTCGCTTTTGGGACCTTATAAGTATTTAGTTATGCAACTGTTGCATGGCTAAACACTTATAAGGTCCCAAAGGCGAGACCTATTGGCTATGCCAATGCTTGTTTTTGTTTCTTTGTAGATTTTCCATCTACAGTCCTCAGATAGTTCCTTGATGGGATGCTGCCTATTAGAGATTTCTACTAGAAGAATCTGCATGGAGGATAGAAAATTCTGAGGTCTCTTTTTCATGAATTGAAGTCGGTTTGTCTATTCTCCATTTAAATATCTAGGAAGATTAGCATTTCCATGCCCTAGTTCATAGACATTTTAATGCTATATGTATTCATATTCAAGTCCTGCAAGAATTGGGAAATTGGCTATCCACAAAATGAAAAGGTCTACCAACCTTGGCCAAGTGGTCACATGCTTTGAAGTCCCAATCTTTTAATTGCCAAACATAGTCTGACTATCACCATCCCATTAATAGATTTGCAACTGCTGGGTAAATACATAGCACACAGTGGTCTCACAGGCTTGTCTGTAAAACTTTTTATTGAATACTAAGAATTATGAGCCAATACAAATCTAATTACCAAATGTGAAATAGCTCCCTGTCTCACCATTTTATTCTGGTCTTAGTAGCCGGCGAATCCAGGGTGTCTGAAACGCGGTAGGCTGTAAACAGTCTACTGACTACAGCCTACCCTGATCTGTCGAATGCAGCAACAGTGGGTGCACTAAAGACGAGTGCTACCTTCCTTAACTTCCTCGTACTATGCAGTGGTCCTCCTCTCCCCTCCCACCACTCGTACCGCTCTCTTTCTCTCTCTCTCTCTCTCTCTCGCTCTCTCGCTCTCTCTCTCTCGCTCACACACTCTTCCTGCCTCTCTCATGTGGCTCACTTTAGGTCTTCGAACACAGTTTCTTTCCTGTGCCTTTTCAAGGTTTTCCGCCTTCAAAACCACTCTCTCCTCCTATTCTTGGGGTGTCTGCTGCGTACACATGCGCACTGCTCCCTTTTTATAAATCTGTGGCCCGCTCGCCCCTTCTTTTTCTCACACACTCTTTCTGCTCCTCTATCTGGAGTTTATTCATCACTTCATACACAAGCTACCTATCCCTCTCTATCTTCCTTTTCAACTATTCTGTGCAGCTCTCACTTTTATCTATTCACCATGTCACATAATTTCACCACATAAATACACTCCACACCACACACAATTTCACAGCAATTCAAATGCAACACACATAATTCCACTCCACACTACATACATCCACTACACTCCAAACCAAAACACATGGGTAAAAAAACATTAACATTTACAATGCCAGTAGCTCTAACTCTCACAAATGCTAGACCGATTGCATTGCAAATGCTTGTTTTTTAAAGCACCCGGGAAGGATAAATTTTAAGATGTTTAATACCCTGTCACAAAAAGATTTCCGATATTTTAATTGCAGCCAGACCATTGAGATCTCCTTCAGAACCAGCACCGCCAGAAATCTTTAAAGACATCCTTCGCTGAACCTGTGCAGGGAAGGTAGCCAGATGTCTGCTTAACAAGTCATTGGAACTACTTTTATTCTGATCTGAGCTGAAAACCTCCTACATTATACCTCCCCTCCAATATAAAAACCTTGACCCCTCCAACTCAGCAAACTACAGGCCCATATCAAATGGATCATTCTTAGGAGGAAAGCAGTGTTTACTCAACTCTCTAACTTTACAGAACAATATAGCGTAATGCCAGATTAACAGTCTGGCTTCAGACCAATCAGATGCACAGAGTCAGACATCATATCCATCTGAGATTATCTAAAACTCAGAGTGGACAAGAACGGAGTAGCTGCCTTTTTGCTTCTGGATTTATCAGCTATATTTTACACTGTCCGCAACCACATGCTACAACAGAGACTCCAATCTCGGAATCTGTGAAAATGCTCTAAAATGGATAGTTTCTTACCTCACAAAGTGTAGTCTACCTACCACCTTTCACATTAACTCCTCACACACAACACTGTGGAGTTCTTCAGAGGTCCATATCACCTATATTATTGAACATCTACCTAACCCTCTTACCAAATCTAATTAAATCATACAACCTCACTTGTTACGACGATGCATGTAACACCCAAATCATTTTAAAATAGATAGCCCCGAACACCTCTACTATTCACAATTTGATGACTGCCTCCTTGGCATAAACACATGGATGATGAATAATAATCTAAAGCTCAATACCGCAAAGAAATAGGTAATGACCTGTGGACAATGGTAAAGGTACCAGCTTACAACCAAATGGCCTAAGGAACTTGAAGCCCCACCAACAACATCAAAAGAAGTTAGAAACCTAGGAGCAACCATGGATTCAGACCTATCCTTGATAGCGCATGTTACCAACATCACAAAGAGTGCCTTCTACACAATGAAAACACAACGTCACATCTTTCCATACCTTGCGTACCAACAAAAACTGCAAGCCATTCTCACACTCGTAATCTCCACCCTGGACTATGCCAACAGTCTACACCTTTGTGCACTCGCCTTCATCATACGCAAAACACAATTCATCCAAATTGCTGCCTTGGTTTCTTCTTCACCCAAGACATTGCATGACTCCAGTCCTGCAAATGCTCCACTGGCTACCTATAGCTAGAAGGTAAATGCTCAAAACACTCTGCACTGTCCAGAGCCTCCCAAGAAAAAGGACTGCTATTTCTACAAATTAAATTCAAGCAATTAAAACCGAACAGAAAGCTGCGCTCCAGGTTTGCACCATTTATCATCTTCCCGCCTCACTACAAGAAATCTGTAAGAGGCACTGCTTTCTCAGTGCAAACCGACAAGCTGTGGAACTCACCACCAGCTAACATTAGAAGCACCCAAGAGCAAATATATTTCCGAGACAGTTGAAAAACATGGCTGTTTCCTAGATAACTGGAACATCCACACTCCAGCAACAGAGTCCAGAAAACAGTTGCACCTTAAAGTGCAACCATCAACTTATAAACCACGAATTGAAAATAACTCAACCAGCAAGCAGGTTGGCTAAGATGGGCTGATTTAATGTTTGCAGGGGCATTATATAGATATATGCTTGCATATATAACAGTTATGGCCTATAATAATACTAAGGCGATAAAACACAGCAGCCAATAGCAAATTGTAACTTTTACCTCTTAAATTCATGTGAGACATATCTGATGTGATGGTTGTCCATCACTAGCGCTGTACAGCGATTAAAACAAATATCACCAAATGAACAGGTATGAAACAACTGAAGTGATCTGTCTCTCATTGCTGGACAATTCAGAGGACTTTAACATTGTCCACCAATGCAAGTGCCAAATATTTATTACAATCTGAGCACTTTTTTAAAATCTCAAAGACATTCAGATACGTGATAATGAAAATGCCCATCCCAACAGATCTTTCCACCTCTCTCTCCCTCCAACCACACCAACTTCAGGCCTCAACTATACAAAAAAACTAACATTGCACAACCCAGTGCAGTAAACAGCTAAGCAGACTAAAAAACAATATGCAAAAGGGAGTGCTTAGAAAATCCAATTTTTTACTGAAAATTCCCTTAATTACATATTCATCCAGATTATTCAAACATATGAATTCTTCTTCTAGATCCAATATAACACAGGAGCCATAAAATGAAACTCCAAAAAAGGTTTTCTTTATTCTTCACAACATCAAACTGCTGCCCAGCCAAAGCATTTCATCCCGACAAGGGACTTCATCAGGGTTTAGAGATTTCCTAATGTTTACTTGTGGGCAAGTGTAAGCCACACAGAAGAAGAGGGGACTGAATAGTGGTATCACTCAAAGTTCGTTAGAAAGTCCTTATTGATTTGTCCTGGATAAGTGTAAACCAGAGAAAGGGGAAGGCTGAATATCTGTATCCCATCCACGCAAAGCCTTCTCATATGAGCGGTAGGACCATGAGAAGGTTGAGTGCTATTGCATACATATTAACAATACAAAATGCCTGTACAGTCAGTTACAGCTAATACTGCTCTTTTTTGGAATTGCTAAGCAGACTATATCATAAGAAATGCCAGAAAGGGACCTGCAAAGATGTTCAAAGTGAACGGCATACTGAAAACTATAAAACTGCTTGTGTTCCAGTTCAGAAGGAACCTGACCTGGTAGTTCGGGCTGAACTGTTCCCATGAGGAGCAGAGTCAAGACTGATTTGCATATGGCTGTGTCCAAACTGAAGTGGAATGGTGAGCAGAAGAGAGATGGGTTAGAATGCTACCCCGAGCAATTGCCAGTGGTTAGACAAATTGCAAGCATTCCTTTTATCACTTTTTGTGTGCTTCATCACATCTATTGCATTAAGTGGCGTGGGTAAGCCTAGACGTGGGTCCTGTGCTCACTGTACTACAGGAACTAAGCTGCACCCGGCTTATGAGCCCATAACTAGGGCGCAACTGGTCCTTGTTGTGTTCTGTTCAGGGAGGACCTGGCCTGGCAGTTTGGGCTGGACTGCCACATTAGGCGGAGTCCAAACTGAGGTGGCAGGGTGAGCAAAAGAACGATGGATTAGGATGCTACCCCAAGCCACTACCGGTGGCTAGCAAAATTGCAAACATTCCTCCCATCACTTTTGTGTGTTTCATGTATTACCCTGAGTGGCATGGATACGCCCAGACGTGTGTCCCGTGTTCACTGTGTCACTGGTACCAAAATTTACCGATTGATGAGCCCTTACCTGTCCTCGGTTACTTGTGTTTCAGTTCAGGGAGGACCTGGCCGTTCGGGCTGGACTGTTTCCATGAGGAGCAGGGTCAAGACTGATTTGCATATGGCTGGATCCAAACTGACGTGGCTTGGTCAGCAAAAGAACGATGGTTTAGGATGCTACCGCGAGCGACAGCCAATGGATAGACAAATTGCAAGCATTCCTTCCATCACCTGTGGTGTGCTCCATAAAACTGCTGTCTGTCTCTCACACTTCATCATCCATCATACCACTGCACACTGCATCCCATAACACAATACCTGCACCTTGGTGGTCATCACACACAACATGGAAACACTTCCCACATAAGATCAAAACAAAGACTTCCTTCCAACCACAAACTCTATATGGTGTAGTGTGTTACAAATGTAGGCAAGTGCTTCAGCGCCCTACATAAGCGCTACATAAATGATGCAGTACAATAAAACTGCATCTTCATCATCTGGGCTACTCCATCTTTTCCGCGCATTATTTCATGTAATGATGGATGACTCACTGCAGGACTCAAGACGCCCTGTGTGACACATGGCCTTTGACAAACTTATCCTCAGCAAAACTAGTTTCTAAAATTGGAACCACTGTCTCTAAACAATAATGAAACCCGAGTGAGTGATATGAAACGCAACGCTGGCACTTAGTGAGTTTTTACATACCAGGAGGCTCTTAGCTTGAACCCTGACAAATTGGAATTCTTGTCAAACCATACCCGCATTAGGCAGAGCAGTGAAGAAAAAAAAGAACACTCTTGCTCAGAAAAAACACTGTTTTATTAGAAAAGGTATGCAGCTAGCTTTTCGGAAATTGCAAGATAAAAAAAGTCCCAACATCACATACAAACTTTTGAACTATCCCCACATGCTTAAAACTCCCCTCTTTGTGAAAATTTAGCAAACAACCAACATATCCATCCGTCCTGCTGACTCACCGGCCACCGTCCTTTCAAACATGGCACACCTGTTGCCTTCACGAGCCATTCTCTTCTTTATTAACCAATCTTACGCATTTCATTTTGACGTCACTGACTGCACTCCCCCACCCCTTGATGACCCAGACCTTTCGGGTTAGTGCCTCAGCCTTGCCTTTTCTGGCAACAGCCCGCCTTAAAGCAGTACCAAAAGCAAACTTCAAGCCTACTCCTCCAAAAAAAGCAGCCACACAATGTAACGCGAATAAGCCAGAAAAACGTTACCCATCCCACTCCAATCCCCCCACCTCACACACCCCCGAGTGACCACCTCCTTGCTACATACTTTTACTCCCTCCCCCTCGTACAATTTCCCCTTGACTCCCCGAATACGTCTCTGGGAGGGCGGAAGGGGCAGAAAAGAAGCGGAACCATCCACAGGATCGTAGTTACGAGGAAAGAGGCTCAGGGCTGCCCTCGATCCTCTCCCTAACGACCGCCCAAACCCCACCCTTGCCTAAACGGGCGAATCCCTGCCTACCTTGGACTGCTTCACCCACTCGAAAACCCCTGGGGGAAAGCTGTCAAGGGGTCTCCTCTCCCCTGGGCACCTCCATTTAGACCAGACTCCTTTTATTGCAGAAATATGGCGTGAAAGCAAATTTTGCTCGGTTTTTCTTTTATTATAAAATTTGCACTGCGTTTTTGGGTCATATTTGGCTCCAATTACTGCCTATATTACGATTACCAAAATGTGTACTTGTGAAGGGCATCGGGCAGGTTTGTGAGTGTATGTATGCGTGTGTGCATACAAACATGTCTGTGTAATCTGTGTACATAAATTGGGTTCACATGCTGACAGATTCCGTATTAAGAGTTAATGAACTCGAATAAAATATGTTACTGCAATGCAGCGTATTCATAAACATGCCACTCTCTTATGTTTCATTTTTTAGAACAATAGGACATGCACCTTGAATGTGGCAATGGACAATGTGAAATAACATTTATTTAGATGTTCGCGGGGGCAGTTGCAAAAGCAGTGACATAAAAGGGCATTTAAAATATGTGCAATGCTCTCGCGCGCAGCAAATGGCGCATCAGACAGCAGGGAAACAGAACTGTTCCAGAGGGGGACGCGATATCTAATTAGCAAACTTCATATAATAGCAATTAACCTTCAGAAAAGAAAAATGCTTTTCCAATATGGAATCAGAAACAAGGCCACTAGGCTAACTCGTCTAATAGGGCACCTTTTGCTTTTAAGTGAGCAAAGTATGGTTTCTGATGACCCAATATACACAGCGCGAGCCAACGGAACGGCATTAATGACTTCCTGGTGTGTCTCTATTGATTCATTCGTGCGCTCTGCAAATTAGGGCAACCCACAGCCTGATCTGGAAGGCCAATCAATCCCGTGTTCCACAATTACAACCCGCCAGCAGTACACGTCAATACTCGGGTTACAATTCACGCCCCTTTGCAAAACAAAGATTCACATACCTTGTGTACCAGCAAAGATTCACACACAATGTCTGCTGAATTACGATTAACGTAATACGTTTTGGATTACGAGACACACGCAATATGTGGTACACTACGATTCACCGGTTTGATTTGTTATGATTCAAATACATGTACCAAATTTAGAATCACTCCAAATGTGTTCTAGAGTCACATGCACCACCACATGCTGCGCTGCCACTGACATGCAACCTGTGTCGAGCTCCAATTGCTACCCAATGTACTCTGGGCTACTATTAAGAAGCAATCAGAATTAACAAAGCACCCATCGCTCAACCTTAGGGGTGACTGAGAACTCCATCTGTAGCAGAGGGACATCAAGAAAAAAAAGCATTTGCAATGCAATAGGTTACGCATTTGTGAGAGTTTAGGCTATTGGCGTTGTAAATGACAATGCCTTTCACTGATCTGTTTTGATAATTCATTTACAATGGCAATAGCTCAAACTCTTGTAAATGCGAGACCTACTGCATTTCAAAGACGCAGCAGCCATTGTCCCGGGCTGCTTGGAAAGTGAAAGTGCGCATGGTGCACTGAATGTTGCAGGAACGCATGTCGTGCCTGCAGTAGGAGAAACTCAAAGAAAATAGTGCTTACAGACTAAATAAGAGTACTGTGTAAGAACCAAAGTAAAAGGGCCAGTCCTCACGGGAGGTTACACATGAAGACAAGGCGGCACTAAGGAGGGACTAACAAGGCTATTAACGAATCAGAAGCCAGCATTTACGAAGGACAATGACACAAGCCAAAGACAAATATGGGCGGAGAGTGGGTGGGTTTTCAAGTCCTTACTCAAATACAGTATGCCTCACAGAGCAGCGCATGCGCTGCCCAGGCTCGGCCTAAAAAGAGGAAGCAGGGGAGAGAAGAGACAGCACATTGCGAGTTGAATTAAATGAGAACAGTGCTGAAAACTATTTCAAATGCTTTCACTCAACAAAAAATACACACCGGTCTAAACAGGAAAGCTTCTCCATGTAAAACCAAAATAATAAACCATTGGGACCGTGGCATAATGCTCAAGCATTGCTTTGAAAGTTGGAAAATTAAGCTCAACAGTTAGCTACTACTTTGATCAATGTATATTTCAACAATAATCACACTGTATATTCAGTAGAAATCACTTTGTTTAGGTTTATATATTTGGATTTCCATAAAGTGTGTTCTGTGCTATAAAGGAGAGTGGCTCACCTCATTTTACAATTAAGTGCATACCATGTAAACAAATTTGTGATATTCATTAAAATGTGTGTATTTACAATAAGCTATTATTAAAAAAAAAAAAAAAGAGTTTTATCAAAATATTACGGTGCTTCTCATCATTAACTCAGTACCTTGATAATGATAACTTCACATACGATGCTGTCACCGCAAACTACTTTAACACCGACTCATATACACGGTCTGCATACAGCAAAGTCAGAAGTGTTGCTTCATGTGATCACTCGTATACCACACATGGGGTGCAGGTGCCCACTTCAGCTGAAACACAAACAACTATAAGCATGCACAAGCTAGGCTAGTGGTGTAGGGACTTTGAGTTCTAAGACCTGAACCAAGGGCCAAGACGGGACCAGTCACCATCCAGGTCTGACGTCAACTGTCTGTATGGCAAGAGAAGCCAGTGCATAGCTCTATGCCACAGACCTTTTAGAAGTGCATTACATAATTATCGTTAATTAAAGTGACACACTTGGAAAACATGCTCATGGTGAGAGCACCATGGATGCTATTGCAGAGCTGGTCCAGATCACCCTCATCAACACCTAACTTTTTTAAGACTCCTGCAGCAAGCTATCTTTGGGGCTCTAAATGCTTTCAGATACCATCATACATTACCGCAGTCCTGACCATGCACTCAACTAGCTAAGATGTCTGCCAGTCGCCATATAAATCGGTTCTGTTTAGATATTGTTGTAATATATATTTCACTTAAATTCTTCGGCGCTTATTGTTTTGATTTTGGGGTGCAATGTAGAGTCAGCATGGCTGAGATTATAGCCTGTTTCATACGTCTATAAATGGGTTGAATATGGTCGGATAAATTAATGTAATGGTCTCAAAAAAGGGCTCACAACAAATATCCAGTTGTAACTTAAGATGAGGAATTCTCGCTTATGTGCTATGGTCATGTTTATAGCCTTTGCTCTGTCACACCACGTCCTTCTATAACAAATCCCCTTCTGTCTTCCACCCACACTGTCAATTCAACCTCGCCCAGCACATTCTCTCTGTCACTTTATCCTCGTAGTCGCCACACCTGGTCACCTCCATCAGCTATACCTTTTTATCAGACCCTCTGTCATGTCACGAAAACTTTCACCGCACTCATAACTTCGGCCCCTCCATCACGTCACCTGTTCTTTAACCTCCCCACAAATCCTGTCATCCGTCTCCCTGTCACTCAGAACTTCTTATCCCCGGGAATTCTTCCGGACTGCTTCCCCCATTACCAAACCCTCAATGTCTCGACATCCCATCTTCCCCACGCCCGCCACGTCACCTCTTTACATAAGCGCTACACATGCTCCTCTCCACGTCAACAAGTGTCCCGGTTCCCATCAACAGAGAGGACGTTGTTCAGTTCAAGGAAGATTCCACTGTGGGGCCATCAGAAAAGGATGAGGTTTCCAGATGGCACCACAGCTCGACCCTTCCTGTGGGATCTGAGAAATAAAGTTTGCGCTGTACAAGAACCCAAGATTAAAGCCAGACTTTTGAACAGCAAATAGGTGATTAGAACTTTTCTGAATACAATATTTATTTTTGTTTCCTTAATTACACTTGGATTCCCCCAAAGGAAAATGGAACGAGCACGAAGACCGATTTCTATGAAATGAACGCAAACAGAATACAGAAAGAGAAGGCGAGCACAGACCCGTCTCGTCTAAATCCCAAAAGAGTTCCACCAGACTAACCCCCGGACCTGATGGAGCAGGCGCGTTACAGCCCAACCAGGCCTCCAGAGAGTGATTCTCTCCGGGCATACTGTAATCAGTCATGCGGAGTGAACTCCGGATCACATTATCGATCCACTGTCACCCATATAGCTATATCCATGAAAACATCCCACCCCTTCACATCATAGGCACCCTCGCACCCCTTCCTCCGCTGGTATGCCACTACACTGCCACCAGCCAGGCCAGTGACAGCTCCGTTGGGCTACAGGGGCACGCACGGGCCCATCACAAACGGCAGCGGGGAGCACCCGCGTTTCTGTGACTGCACACAATAAGCATTTTATGTGCGCACCTCCAAGTCTTTCTCACAGACGCCTGGTTAATCTTACCTCCGGCCCTCTTCCACATCGCACAGGAAAGCACAATTCACCGTGGATCGGGTCGAGCAGACTTAGAGCATCCTTCTACTCAACAGATTTGTCGCAACTGAGCCTACACAGTGGAAGCTTGTCTTCATTCACTTGGCCTACAGAGTGTGCAACTGTGTAGGTTGTCTCAAGCACACCAGCGATAGGTCTCGCCTATGCAAGAGCTATTGGCAAAGCCAATAAGTTTTAGCCACGCTGTACACCAGTATCGTTGCTGTTCAACATTGCTAAAGGTTAGTAGGGTAAAGGAGAGTGGCGTGGAGTGAAGTGTAATAAAGTGGAGTAGAGTGGAGTGTTATGGAGTGGCGTAGAGTGGCGTGGAGTGTCATTTACATGACATAGTTTGGAATGGTGTTGAGTGTCATGGAGGGAGTAGAATGTTGTAGAGTGGAAGGGTGTAGAGTGGAGTAGAGCTGACTGGCACAGAGTGGAGTAGAAAGTCATAGAGTGGACTGAGAGAGTGTCGTGGAGTGGTGTAGATGAAGAGTAGAGTGGTGTAGAGCGTAGTAGATTGTTGTGGAGTGGTATAGTAAAGGCGAGTGGAATGGCAAAATGGAGTAGAGTGTTGTAAAACTGAGTGGCTCAGAGTGGAGTGGCACAGAGTGGAGTGGCACAGAGTGGAGTAGTGCCATAGAATAAAGTGAAGTTAAGTGGCATAGAGGGAGTTGCGTAGAGCATCGAAGAGTGGAGTAGTGTCGTAGAGAGGCACAGAGTGGAGCAGAGTGGAGTAGAGTGTTGTAGAGTTGAATGGCATAGTGTGGAATAGAGTTTAAGGAATAGCGCGTCAGAGAGTGGAGTATCGTTGAGTGGAGTGTCGCAGAGTTAAGTGTTGTAGAGTTGTCTTGAGTTAAGTGGCGTAAAGTACAGTGGTGCAAAGTAGATTGGCATAGAGTGCATTGGTTTTGAGTAAAGTGGTGTAGAGTTCATTGGCATAGAGTACAGTGACGTAGTACAGTGACGTAGAGCGGCGCAAAGATTAGCGGCGAATAGTACAGTGGTACAGAGAACACTGAAGTGGCGTAGGGTGCAATGGCATAGAGTGGAGTGGCGCAATGTGGAGTAGAGTGGTACAGAGTAGGGGGACGTTGTGTAGAATGGAGTGGTGCAGCGTGGAGTGGTGCAGGGTAGAGTACAGAGGTTTAGAGTTGAGTGGTGTAGGGTAAAGTGGTGTAAAGTGCAGTTGTGCAGAATAGATTAGAGTGGTGTAGAGTGGAGTGATGCAGGAAGAGTGGCGTAGAGTGTAGTGGCATAGGGTACACTGGCGTCGAGTGCAGTAGAGTGGCACAGAGGTGAGTGATGTAGAGTCCAGTGGCAAACAGTGCTGCGGCACAGAGTAGAGTGACAGTGAGTTTAGTCTTTCAGAGTAGAGTGCCATAGAGTGCAGTGGCATAGAGTGCATTGGCATAGAGTGCAGGGGGGCAGAGTACAGTGGTGCAAAGTAGAGATGTGTAAAGAGCAGTGACGTAGACCCGCAATGGTGTAGAGTGGCGTAGCGTGCAGTGGCGAAGAGTGTAGTAGCATAGAGTGCTGCAGATTATTGTGGTGTAGAGTGCAGTTGTGCAGAGTAATCTGCGTAGAGTGCAGTGGTGCAGAGTGCATCGATTTTCAGTAAAGTGGTGTAGAGCGCAGTGGCGTAGAGTGGTGCAGAGTAGAGTGGCACAGAGTAGAGTGGAGTAGAGTGAAGCAGCGTTGAGTGCAGTCACGTAGATTGTTTCAGAGTAGAATGAAGTGGCATACGGTTGAGTGGTGCAGGGTAGAGTGCAGTGACATTGAGTAGTGGTATACAATGCAGTGTTGAAGAGTGGAGTGGTGTAGAGTGGAGCCATGTGCAGAGCAGAGTGGAGTGGCCTAGACTGGAGTGGTGTAGAGTGAATTGGTGAAGAGTGCAGTAGTGCAAGGTAGAACGAGGTAGAGTGTACTAGCATTGAGTAGAGTAGAGAGACGTAGAGTGCAGTGATGCACGGTAGATTAGAGTGGCATAGAGTGTAATGGCGTGGAGTGCAGCGATGTAGAGTGCAGCAGCGTAGAGTGTATTGGCGTAGAGTAGGGTGGCATAGAGTTCAGTGGCAGAGACATAGAGCGATGCAGAGCACAGTGATGTAGAGTGAAATGGTGTAGAGTAGGATGGAGAACAATGCAATGGCATACAGTGTTGCAGAGTATAGTATAGTGGCGTAGAGTGCAGCGGTGCAGAGTATATTGGTTTGCAGTAAAGTGGTGTAGAGTGCATTGGCATAGAGTGCAGTGGCGTAGAACAGAGTGAAGTAAAGTGGCACAGGGTAGATTGCAGTGGTGTAGAGTGAAGTGGCACAGAGTAAAATGGCGCAGACTGGAATGGAGTGTCATAACGTGCAGTGGTGCAGAGTAGACTAGAGTTGTTTAGAGTGGAATGGTGTAGAGTGTAGTGGCGGAGAGTGGAGAAAGGCAGAGTGAGTGACGTAGAGTGCAGTGGCGTACAGTGCATCGACAGAGTGCAATAGAGTGGTGCAGAGTAGAGTTGAGTGGTGTAGAGTGGCATAGAGTTCAGTCACGCAGAGTGCAGTATTACAGAGTAGAGTGGTGTAGAGTGAAGATTGAAAAGGTGTAGAACGGAGTGGTGCATAGTAGAGTGGAGTGGTGCAGAGTAGAGTAGTGTAGAGTGTAGTGACAGAGTGCATTGCCGTAGAGTGGCATAGAGTAGAGTGGGGCATATTAGAGTGCAGTGGCAGAGTGCACAGTAGACTGTCGTACCGTGCAGTGGTGTATAGTAGTGTGGTGCAGAGTAGAGTGGCGTAGAGTACAGTGGTGCAGAGCAGAACAGAGTGGCACAGAGTGTAGTGACAGAGTATAATGGCGTACAGTGCAGTTGGATTAGAGGATAGTGGCATAGGGTTCCAGAGTAGGGAATAGTGGCTTAGAGTGCAGTGGTGCAGAGTAGATTGGCATTGAGTGCAGTGGCATTGAGTGCTTTGGTTTTGAGTAACGTGGTGTACAGGGCATTAGTTAGAGAAGAGTGCAGTGACATAGAATAGAGTGGTGCAGAGTAGAGTGCACTGGTGTACAGCACAGTGGCGCAGAGTAGAGTGGCATAGAGTGGAGCGGCGCAGAGTGGTGTGGAGTGCAGTGGTGCATAGTAGAGTAGTGTAGGGTAGAGTGCATTGGCACAAAGTAAAGTGGTGTCCAGTAGAGGCATAGAGTGGAGTGGTGCAGAGTAGAATACGGCGATGCAGCGTGGAGTGGTGCAGGGTGGAGTGGTGCAAAGTGTAGTGCAGCAGCATGGAGTGGTGCAGAATAAGCGGGGTAGGGTAAAGTTGAGTATGCATAGTGTGGTAGCATACTGCCATTACAGACAACACATCTTCAATTGAAAGACCAATACATCTGCACAGACATTCATTATTACCGATCAAAGTTTATAGCGCACAAACTGTTATGTGTGGAGATGTCATCACCTAGTGTATTGATTTGTTCTGATCATATTAAAATATTTGTTTCCATAAGACTTCAGAATGATCAAAAAAGTTGCTTCATTTGTGCTGTCCTAATTCGGATATATTCTGAAATATCTGCACAGTTCATTGACAGACATTTAAACGTAGCTGTGTGCTAGAAAAAAATAACATTGTACAGCCTTCCTCTAGCACACTCCCAGTTGTCAGCATGATTGTCACATAATTCTCTCACTTTAAAGTCAGAGAAAGAAACGTAAACACCAAGCTCCCTGGCAGACAGAGCATGACATTTGACTTCGGTCTTTGAATGCAAAACAAATTTGAGAAGATAAGAACAAGATTTATAGGCCTATTTACAGAAATCTAGTACTGGTGGAAGAATACAGTAAATAAATAGGGTTTGGGCAATGGAAGGGACAAACTCAGGATGGAGAGCCTATAACAAATAATGCCTGCAAATAGAAAGCAAGCAAATGTGAGTTACGAATTACAAAGCCTATGATAAGCAATGGGCGGAACGCATTCCCAGGGAAGCTTTCCGAATGTCCCCAAGATGATGTTAGCAAACCAGACAGCTGCGCTGCCTGGTAGGTTTTGATCTGAATAGAAGATTTTGTAACATCGGAAATGTGTGTAAACTTTAGGCATGTTAAGAAAATGTGGTCTCACGTTGTGAACTTGTGGATTGTAACAAATTGTTGTATAATGAACTTTCTGTATAAAATTGCTTGCAATATTTTCTGAAAAGAGACACATCCAAAATCTAGTTTTCAAATTGTTACAATGAAAATATAAGGCGGAGACGGAATAACTAGTGGAAGTAAATGTTGTGGGTTCACACAGGTCCACTCTCCACCAGCAACACATACAAGTAGGTCTACATGCTTAAAGAAATACTGAATAGCCCACCATTATGGGGGGTACCACAATCAGCCCTTTATTGAACGGATGCAACAAAATATTGATGGCAAATAAAACAACCAATCCTATGTAATTGCACAGTTCTTGGCCTCTAACTCCCTAGACCATACCTAAAAGTATCCCTGGACATTATTTTGATAGGAGACCCATTTTGCGCCAAACAAGCTAGGGCAGCGACCATGGCAGCTACCATGCAGGAAGAGTTGTGGAGGTTCGCCTAAAGAAATTTAATGTGTGAAATATTGGTTTCAACAATTCAGTTTTATGAATTTATACGATAAAAGGCCAAAAGTTTTATGGAACATTTAAGAGAAGCCCACAAAATATTCCAACATTTGACAAAATACACAGATGCATCTTTTCCCTGCAGAAGCAGACCAACAAAGTGCCTATAAGAACCCTGTGCTGCTGACTCCGGGCTTTGCACAGGGCAAGACGGCCTGAGTATCTCTCAGCCCACACACTCTTGAAAGCAGCAGCTGCCCTAAAACCTCCATGGGGTTTCCTTGTGTACTGTATGAACGGTCAAGGTGTCTGACTGGCTCTACCTCAGGGGTCTACAGCCTTCTCTATGATAATTCTATAATAAGAGCTACTCGTGTTTAATGGAAATTATCCCAAACTACTAATATTATTAGTGTTGTAATAGCGACGACCTCAGACAAGATTAGTGGCCACTTTGGAACTCCCCTACAATAGCTACAATGCCTCTGGCACCAAGGTAAAATTATTAGTAATATTGAATGATTTATCACTCAAACATCCGCTTTAAATATATTCTGGAAATCAATTTTTCTCCAAACATCGGCTTATGAATTCTAAAAATGCACACACTCATCTTGAATTTACAATTTTGGGATACATATATTAATTGAACCAAACAAAAGCTGCCAATTTAGAAGACCAGGCTGCACACTGGAGAGCTACTTCCAGGTACATGGACAGCTACAGTAGCTCCTGAACTACTTGTTGGAGAAGCCTGCTCTACCTGGTCTCCATAGTCCTAACTTAAGTCTGGCTCAGAACTGCTTTAATTACCTTTTTAGGTCTCGCCTGACCCAGCGCATGCGCTAGTCTGGCGAGACTTATTGAGAGGGCTCCAAAAAGTGCTACCAGGACAGCGTAGAGCTACAGTGCATGTGCGCGGGCGCCGCGCTTTACCGCGATTACTTTCACTTTCGTGGCCGCACATCCGCTTTGATGTTTGATCGTGATCGCGATCACTTTCGCGGCTGCACGGCCGCTTTGCATAGCCAATAGGTCTCGCTTTTGGGACATTATAAGTATTTAGTTATACAACTGTTGCATGGCTAAACACTTATAAGGTCCCAAATGCGAGACCTATTGGCTATGCCAATGCTTGTTTTGATTTGGAGCAGTCCATGCATTCAACACCCTTTCTGTGAAGAAAAATTGTTTGTTACTTCCTACGACTCTCCGAGCAGGTCTGATCTAGTGATCACTCGTTCTCCAGCTACTCTATCTGATCACGCCCATGACAGTATTTACACCCATATGATATGGAAAGATCATCATTTTATCACTAATCACAATCCACATTGAGCACATTTAGGTCCTTGCAACTATAAAATCCAATTTCTGAGGACGCCCTTCTACTTCTGTCTTTGTAGCCATCTACTGAAATGCCTTTATTCTAGATTCATCATTTTGTGCCTCCAGAAATGAACCCAATATGTTAGATCTAACCCTCAGATACAGAAAAATAACTGCAGATGCAGTCTTGATAACTGGATAACCTACTGACAATGATGCATAACGAAGAATTTTTAAAGTGGCGCAAGATGCATTTTTTCCTGCTGGCTACCTCCCTGTGTAAAATATCAACAGTCTCCAGGCTCTCTAGGCCGCCTACGCATACTCG
Organism: Triturus cristatus; assembly: GCF_964204655.1. Taxonomy (NCBI): domain Eukaryota; kingdom Metazoa; phylum Chordata; class Amphibia; order Caudata; family Salamandridae; genus Triturus; species Triturus cristatus. The sequence continues at coordinate 1,353,931,770 of NC_140590.1, forward strand.
TTGGGCCACCGTGGCAGGCAAGTCGCGCTTCTTTGAACGCCCGAAGGATGACTGGTCGTAGCTAGATATGTCAGACGCACCCCAGGGGCATACCCTGAGTGAAGTTGAACCATTCCATGCCAGTGGAAAGCGACAGGGGTGCCGTCAGCCCTCTGCTAGGGGTATGTCACTGTCTGTGGAAGACTGCCCAGGCCACATGGTGATATGCGATGGTGGCACCCTGGATGCGGATGCAGCGGAGCTGTAGCAGGAGTTGGAGACATGAGGTAAATCCTCCTAGGGAGCGAGGACTCTGATACTCCTTCAAATAGAGGTAACATTATAACTGACACTGGAACTTGATGGGTGGAGTACCCCTTTGGGGGGGTCTCTTTGACTGAGGCCTGTTTAGAAAATCCACATTGATGTGGTTATGGCCAGAGAGTGCTGTGAGGGTGGCGGTTTGCATTCTGTGGAATGACGGTTGTGGGAGTCTGCACACGTGGTTCTGAGCTTTTGGGGTGAGTGGTTGTGGGAGCTAAGCTGGTGGCTCCATAGTGGGTGTTGTATGACTATGTGGGGGGATTCTTCCCCCTTCAGGGGTTGGTGGGGGGGAAAGAGTGAGGTGCAAATGTGGGTTTGATGATATATTATTGCGACTGTGGGAGTGCCTAGTTGAAAACATTAATTTGTTTCAACATTGTTCATATATTGCTTTTGGGTGATGGGGGGAGGGGGGGGGGGGGGGGTACTACCGCATCAGTTGGGGGGCGTGCGGGAAGTTCGTCTGTTTGTGAGGTTGGACAGCAGTGGTGCAAGTCCAGGCACTTCAATTACTTTTGACATGTGCATGGTGCTTGTTTGATGCTACTTTTCTGGGGTGGGGGCAGGGATTCCAGTGGTTTGGTTGTTTTTTGGCTTTAGGGGTAAGGTGCCATGGAGGGGGGTACGCGGTCTAGCCATTTGGTGTTCAAACAAGAGGACTTTCTCGAGTGTAAGCTCCTTTCTAGGAACGTGCGCAGATTGGGGTCCTATTAAAAGCAGTTTAAACAACTACTCATAATTTTCACAGGAGGTGCTGGTCTGCCATTTACATCGATGTACATGGAGTTGGATGTGGAAGTGCGGTATCTGTTGCTGCAGGGCAGGCTTGATGGAGTTGCAGGGCCCTTGTTAACTCCTATGGGCCCAATACGGATGATAAGTCCTTTTATTTAACGCTATGGGATGTTGTGTCTCCGGCTGTTGATCCCAGACGGATGTGGGTTGGAGACTTTAACTGCACTATGCATGGTACACTCGATCATCATCCCCCTCGACTACACACCAAGACAAAGATGACACCACCCACACTGCGGAAGGTTACAATGCAATAGGGGCTTTGTGATGTGTGGAGGAGTCACATCCAACTCCGGAGTTTAACCAACTATTCACTGACATGTGGCACCTTTAGTACACCGGCATCAACAACCTACTCCGCAAACTCCAGACAATACAGAACACTGCCACCAGACTCGTCCTCGGCATCCCCCGACACGAACACAGCAGCCAACACCTACGAAGTCTCCACTGGCTCCCCGTGGAGAAAAGAGTCGCTTTCAAAATCCTCACTCTACAAATGCCTACACAACAACGGACCCAAATACCTCAACAACAGAATCAACTTCCATGTACCCAAAAGAAACCTCCAATCTTCCAACCTCGCACTGGCCAAAACCCGGCTCATCCACAGAGCCAGAGCAGGTGGAAGATCCTTCTCTCACATTGCAGCCAAGACCAGGAACGAGCTATCGGCAGACATCGGACGCGCCCCCTCCCTGAACACCTTCAGGAAGATCCTCAAGACCTGGCTCTTCGGCTAAACAGATACGCGGACCCCCCCCCCCTCAACGCCTTGAGACCATCAGGGGTGAGTAGCGCGCTACCAATTCCCTGATTGATTGATTGAGTAGGCTCAATCATATCCTATTACCAACACACTTAGCTCCCAGGGTGCTCACATAGACTCACCTGTCCTGTTATCTCTCTGACCATGCCCCAATGACATGTGAACTTGAACAGGGGGATGGCCCTGTGTACCATTTTACCATGAGGTATTACAGGACCCAGTGGGCAGGGATACTCTAGCGGGTGCCCTTACAGTATATCGTGAGCTTAATTGGCCTTCTACTCAAAGGCAAGTGACTGATTGGGAGGTGATAATTGCTGTCTTGCGGGGACAGTGTAATGGCCTCTCCTGCGGGGTGCGGCGGGCATTATAGGCAGAGTTTCTCCAGAAGAAGGATGTTTTGATTGAGATTCAGCAGCTCCCCCCAGATGTGGCGGGACGCCGGGATGAGATGGGGATCCAGCATCATGTAGCCTCAGCGAGAGAAAGACTTGAAAGTTAAACCCTAAAGTCTTATAGCAAGTTACTGTATAGGGAAGAGAAAAGGTCTGGGTGGCTTTTGGCTAGGGTACTTCGGCTGGAGACAACTTGTGCCTTGTGCTCCTATTCTTCGTTTTAAGACTCCTCTGGGGCGAGATGCTTACACACAGTGCGATATTGTGAGGTCCCGTAGAGATCATTTGGAACAGGTCTATTCTAGCCCTCGGACGCCGGGCTCAGAGTGCATTACTGCACAAACAGCCAGGGTAAAGGTAGGTTGCTTGTGCTCTTACTCATGGGTGTTGGATAGGGACATGCATCAGGGCTATCCACTGTCACCTCTCTTCTTTGCCATACCGCTAGAGCATCTGGCGATTTAAATTCGGCAGACGATGTCAGAATGGGGGTATCTAAGTGGGGCATGTTATTCATTTGGTGTATCTTTATGCAGATGACACCCACTTTTATCTTACGCCCCCTCGGAAATCCCTACCCCTTCTCTTAAAATATTTAAATGCTTTCGGGGTCTAACAGGTCTTAAAATCAACCACGGAAAAGCCCTCTTGTTACCACTGGGTGTGTTGACCGCATGGGACCCAGCGTCCCTGCCCACCCTGTCCCTTAGATGGGAGACTGACTGGTTTGGTTCCTTTATTTGGGGATCATGGTAGCGCACACCTCCCAGAGACGAAGGCGCTATAATACTGATAGAATCATCGAGAGTTTAAGTGCGCCAGTCCAATTTTGGAATACCCTTCCTCTCTCCCTAATGGGTTGAGTGGCCGTGGCCAAGAAGGCTTTTTTGCCGCTGTGCCTGTATACTATGCAACATTCGTTTATTACCAATCCTCAGGGGGTCTTTTGGAAATTGCATTCTTTTCTTACTACGCCGATATGGGCCAGCGGTAGAAGCATGGTACCATATGATTTTTTGGTTTTGCTCATGCTGGAGGGTGGGTTGGCGGTCCCGTACGTGGTGCTGTATTACCATCCCCCCCAGCTGCAGCATGCCGCCCATTGGCTGTTGGATGGTGAGAACTGGAAGAAATCTATGGTGGCGGATGTGACATTTGCTCTTACTCTACCGCAATTGTTGTTGCCGGTACTGTACCTAATTAGGCACACAGCATCCCTTTGGGAGCGGGCTGTCAAGGTAGTGCTGGGTAGTGCCCCTTTTCTGCAAGAATTGAATTTTTGGAATCTACCAGCGTTTTGTACATTCGCTCAATCATTGAATGTCACTGCTTAGTCGGAGTGTGTTTGTAAGACTCTTGGTGACCTGTAACCGAATGAGGATTTTATTACTTTTTGAGGCAGCAAAGGAGGCCTTTGGATTGGGCAATAAGCAATTCTTAAGACACTGCACCATAGCTACCATAGTTCGGGAAATATGGCCAACATTCCCTGCCACCCCTCCACATCACTACAGCTTCTAGGGCTTTTAGAGCTGGGGGGAGGGGGGTAGCTCATCTGAATTGACACTTATTATATGGATCCATGATGGGGCAGATTGGGCCCCGTGTGGACGGTTGGTTGAAGGATCTAAATCAGTAGGTGGTGGCAGAGGAAGTACGACACAAGAAGTGTCAGCATGATGTGAATGTACCAGCCCGCCGCCAGCCCCTTGCCTTGACTTGTGTATGCACTCCCGATTAGGTGCACTAGTTACTTGAACCTGGCGTGGATACATCGCACTAGAGTTGTGTGTGCATCCGTAATGCAGCGCACTAAATGAAGAACTGCACCCAAGATGCAGAGCTCTATAGAAGTGTGCACAACCCACTGTACCAAACGTCTGTTTGCAGATCATGGACCCACTGAAGCACCCTCAAATGTGCATATTCATGACCTTATGAACTGCGCCAGTTCGGGTTGTCACAACACTCGACTTGTGAGCACACTTCCCGCACAGTAACTAGTTTATACAGCTCCATATGAGGTTGATAGTGAGACGGCTTCTCAATGTATGCGTACAAGTGTGTAAAATAAAGATGGTACCAGGTCCAATTCTAATACTGGAAAAGGATCTGAAAAAGCAAGATGCCTATAAAAGCTGTGGAAAAACACAGCATGATGGATGCACAGTGTAATTTCAATTTGTTCATTCAGAACGTGTTATGTCAAGAGCTGCATAATCTACAAAGAAAAGTATTTTCCTGGCTAAGGACATGGCGGGCTATGTTCATGGCATGCTCATTGCTTGTCTAAGCCTCACCAAGTAGGTCTCGACGTCACCGCCAGGCTCACAAGGATATTGTCACGGGCTTCTGTCCGCAACCAATGTCTCATCAGCACTGCCGGGGACCCACAGCAATGGTCAGTGTCACCGTCGGTGTCTTAATACAGCCAGAGCGATCAGCTGTCAGCCAGGGCCCAAAATATGTGGCCCCAAACCTACTTCTACTACAAGCCATGCCTGCAATGAGCAGCTTTGTACCTAACTCCAAGCCTTCACTGTGCCACTTCTTGCCACACTCACAGAAGGAATGGGAGATTTTGGACCACACACTCCAGCATACAATGTGCAGCTTCGTAGAATACTTTGGGATTGATGTGTAACCTACTCCTGGGCCTGTGAAGTTCTGCTTTATAGCCCAGGCCTGTCCGGCAATATTCCGCTTTGTAGCGCACTCGTACTCAATATGCCGCTTTGTGGCGCACTCGTACTCAATATGCCGCTTTGTAGCGCACTCGTACTCAATGTACGGCTTTGTAGCTGTTGTAGCTAAAGACTCCACATGCTTAACTTGAAGAGTACTTTACTGAAGCATCCACTATCTGGAGAGCAACAGTGCAACAGATACTGTAACTTATTCTAGAACATGGAACTCAAAGGAGTAACAACACAGTCAATTGAAAGAATACAAAGATGGAACCATGCCCATAACTGAAGGGCATGCTTACACAAAAACAGAACAGAGCCTTCTCAATGCTTAGCATACATATTACTACTACAGCAGCTCACTCGTCTCCCTGCGTTTTGCATCTTGGTTGCTGCTGGTTATGCGATGTGCAGTTGCGTTGCCCGCTCTGAGGCCTGTGGTGTGCAGCTTTATAGCCCACTCCAGGGACTGAGAAAGAACACTCCAAATGTGTATTCCTAACACAGTCCAGAAAAAAGCACTGACAGCCACACATTCACAATGGAGTTTTGCCACAGAAAAATATGTTCGAATTAAAAAGAGAGAGTTCTGTTTACAAATACATTTAACTTGCGGAACAAGAAAAACCTGTTCAATAAACTGCTGTTCAATTTCCATTTCAGCCTCAGTATGCAATACATACCCATAAACGTGTTACAGCAAGCACAAAGACAGTCAAAGTAACAAAGCTACCTGCCAGCTGCACACCCGGCAGGAACGCATATTCTTTATTTTCTCTTTTATTTTACAGAGTTTTATATAGCACAAACTTGACCCGAATTGGGTATCCGAGCACTTTACATAGCACCAGTTGCATTACATGAGGACACATTCAATTTGTTAGGCACGGGGAGATTAAGTGATTTGCCCAGAATCACAGGATGTTCAGCGCCATTGCTGAGACTCGAACCCAGTTCCCCAGATTCGAGGTCGACCGCCCTAGCCGTTTGGCCAACTCCTCTCCCCTATATAAGGCTGAGAGGTCTCTATGGCTAGTTGCACAGTTCAGGAGTCTTTTAAAACACTGAAGAGAATTTCAATACCCAGTGTGTTCTACCAAAGTTCAATGAACTGTATTGTAGATTTCTATAGCGCCTTCCTACCTCTTGTCGAGGTTGTAACACACGATGCGGACCAAGTCAATGGTTGTGATTCCGAGTTGCATGGATGTCAGAAGGGTGTTGGCAGTGGTGTCATCGATTATTATGGAGTATGTGTGTCACATATAAGGCTGGGAGAAGGTGTTCCAAACAAACAATCAAAATTTCGGGGCCCACCGCACAAATTATCTCCTTATACCCACTGCACCGGATTTTTATTTTTTTTACAAACAGGCAGCTGCCAGATGATGAGCTTTTAGGAGACAAACTTATGTGAATCTGATCTCTCTGGTTTGTGTACTTTAAATTGTTAATACAGTATTTTCTCTATAAAGTCTTTAATGTAAAGTTTTCGTTTGAGTTGATTCATTTTTTTCTATCTTTTGGAAACAATATTTAAGAAAGCTTACCTGTAATTTTCTTTCAAGATCAAATCAATATTGTTTTGATCAGTAGTCGCAGGGCCCCGAAAAGGAGTGGGACCCACAGGCCGGCACCTACTTTGCCTATTTGATAATCCTGCACTGGTTCCAAACAGCAGCATGAGATCCCATGTTACACATGTGGCAATAAACAAGGTAATGCAGGGATACGTTTGCATGCAGCCCACACAAAACAATCGGAATTGCGATGTACAGGTGAAGGCCAGGGCCTCGCTTGAGGAAGCAATAGGCAAACCCCATCTGCAAGCATGAGTGATATGGGGAACCAGCCCACAAATAGAAGCGTCACAAAAAAAGTCACAAGTGGTGAAGCTAGGAGGAGTTATTACCTCATATATCTGGACTTTGGAGACAATTTTATATTAATGTCGGCTTTGCTTCTCAATTTAATGTATTTCCTTGTTAGGGTCCCTCTGGCTTAATGAATGGTTTCTTACGGAACCCCAATCAACATTACCAAAAAAGTCTTATCGCAAGTTACTGTGTAGGGAGGGGAACAGTTCTGGACGGCTTCTGGCTTGGGTACTTCAGCTGGAGACAACTTGTGCACCTTTTCTTCATCTTAAGACTCATCTGGGACGAGATGCTTACACACAGAGCGATTATGTGAGAACCCTTAGAGATCGTTTGGAACAGGTCTATTCTAGCCCTCGAAGGCCAGATGCAGAGCGCATTACTGCACCAACGGCCAGGGTAAAGGTAGGTCACTTGTGCTCTGACTCGTAGGTGGTGGGTAGGGGTACATGTCAGGGCTGTTCCCCGTCGCTTCTCCTCTTTGGCATAGCACTAGAGCCTCAGGCGATCCAAATTTAGCAGATGATGTTAGAATGGGGGTATCCAATTGGGAGATGTTAATCATTTGGTGTATCTTTATGGGGGTGACACTGTTAGAAATGGGGGTCTCTAGTTGGCAATGGTTTGCACCTTGTCCTAGTAGGGACCCTTCCTTCTAGTCAGGATAAGGGAGTTACACTCCTAAAATAACCCCTGCTCACCCCCTTGGTAGCTTGGCACGAGCAGTCAGGCTTATCTTAGAGGCAGTGTTTAAAGCATTTGCACATAACCAACAGTAATACAGTGTATGCACTACAAAAGGACACCACACCAGTTTAGAAAAATATCCAATATTTTTACATACTTAAGACAAGACCAAAAACGATACAAATCCACAATACAGTACTTAGAACTCTTTAGTTATCAAAATAACCTTGAAATACAGTTCCCTGAACTCGAAAGCTCCGTCCGTGGCTATCACGGCGTAGTGAACAAACAAATTCAAACATTTCTGGCTGACGCGGGCAAACTACGGTGTCGGAGAGACCGGCAAAACAGCACCTTTAGAAATGCAGGGCGTCAGCGACCTCTTGTTGATCTTCCGAAAGCACGACGTCTGGAGGCGTTGGCTCCGGAGGTCAGTGCAGGAGTCGTCGGGCCCTCAAAGTCCCACGCATTGCAGATCGAACTCCTCGTGGTTGAAGTCAGGAGCGCTGGCATCGGCGGGCGTCGGGTACTGCGGTGCGAAGTGCAGCGGTGCGGCGTGCGATGCCTTCAGGTCGCGGTGCGAGCAGTGGCTCAATGGCAACGTCAGATGGCATAGTCGGTGAGACATGGGTGGCGGTGCGAAGTGATGTGGTGCTCGTCGCGGTGCTTGCAGGTCACGGTGCAAGCAGCGGCGTCGTTGTTGCTGAAGAGCTGTCGTCGTCTGACAAACTGGAGTCGATGGTGCCTACGTCGGTCGGCCAAGGCTGTGGTGCGGGATGAGGGGAGTGCGCCGTGTAGCTTTACGAGTGGTGCCCGCGAACCACAGTGCAGGCAGCGGCGTCTATGTCGGCGTGAAACGGCGTAGTCAGGGATACTACGGCGAGACCATGGTCGCGGTGCCGCGTTGCGGCGGTGCCCTCTGCGGTGCCTTCAGGACACGGAGTCGGCAGTGGCGTCGTAGACGACATCGGGTTGCCTTTTCTTTCGTTACAGCACAAAACACACAGTCCCCAGTGCTGATGGCAGAAGAACTTAAAGTCTTTGCTGATCTTGAGCCTTCTTGAAAAGGGGGCAAGCTCTACCTCAAGCCCTTGGAGATACCCAAAGAAAGAAGTTGTACAACGTTCAGTCCAGTCCTTTCACTGCCCAAGACAGAAGCAGCCACGGCAGGCCAACACAGCAAAGCGCTCAGCAAAGTGGTAGTCCCTCCTCACAGCTTCTCCAGCTCTTCTTCTTGGCAGTCTTCTTGGTCCAAAAGAGTTCTAAAGTTCAGGGGTTTGAGCCCCACTTTTTATAGCCCAAAATCCTTTGTCCTCTCAGGAAGATAGTGTCTGTGCCCATCCAGAACCAGTTCTGCCCTCTCTGGTGCGGCTTCCTAGCAGGAGGTGGGGATGGCATTGTCAGAGGCAGATCAGGCCCATTCAGGTGAAAGGAAATCTCTTCCCCCCACTCTAAATGCAGTCCAGGTCTAGTCAGCCCTTTCCTGACCCACCTAGACTATCTGGAGCAACTGCTCCTCCCCAGCCCCTGTCATCCAAAACCCAGATAGTCAATCCACAACCCTAACAGAGGCCTACTGGATGGCTGAGCAAGAAAATACCTACTTTCTAAAAGTGTTATTTTCAAACACAGAATGTAATAATCACCTTCACTGAAAGATGCATCTTTAGATTCTGAATTCAGGCATACTAAATTGTATTTTTCTACCTTGTTCCTAGGGCCAGTTATGTTTAGAAGATGCTAAAAAACAAACTCCCCATTCTGTCCTAATAGAACAGGTAGCCTTGCAATAGTGAAAAACGAAATTGGCAGTAATTCACTATCAGGACATGCCACACACACCAGGGCATGTCCTCGCATTCTCATACACTGCACCCTGCCCACAGGGGTACCTTGGGCCTACCTTAGGGGTGACTGACATGTAAGAAAACGGAAGGTAGGGGCATGGCAAGTGGGTACACTTGCCAAGTCGACATGGCAGTCTCAGACTGCACACAGGCTCTGCAATGGCAGGCCAGCGTTACATTTACAGGGTGTTTGTGCGGGTGGCACAAGCCAGTGCTGCAGCCCACTAACAGCATTTGATTTACAGGCCCTGGCACACTCAGTGCACTTTACTAGGGACTGACACTTTACGCAAATACGCCAATCATGGGAACACCAATCCACAACACAATTTACAACAGGAGCACTTACACTTTAACACTGATCAGCAGTGAAAAAGTGCGCAGAGACACTAAGTTAGCAAAAACAGAGGCAAAACCGGGAGGTCAAAAAGCAAAAACTCAGGGGAAACACGTCAAAAGATGCCAAGTCTAACAGACACCCACTTATTTTATGGCCCCTCTGGAATCCCTACCCCTTCTCTTAAAATATTGAAATGTTCAGGGATCTAACAGGTCTTAAAATCAACCATGGCAAACTGCTCTTATTCCCGCTGGGTGCATTGGTCGCATGGGACCCAGCGTCCCCGCCCACCCTGTCCCTTATATGGGAGACAGACTGGTTCTGTTACTTGGTGATCATGGTGGCACACACCTCCCAGTGCTATAATACTGATAGAATCACCAAGAGTTTGAGTGGGTCTAACTTTGGAATACCCTCCCTCTATTCCTAATGAGTTGAGTAGCCGTGGCCAAGCAGGTTTTTTTTTTGCCGCTGTGCTTGTTTACTATGCAACATTCGTTTAATACTATTCCACGGGTGGCCTTTCAGATATTGTATTCTCTCCTTACTATGCTGATATGGGCCGGCGGCAGAAGCAGAGTGTCACGTAATTTTTTGTTTTTGCCCATGCTGGAGGGTGGGTTGGCGGTCCCCAACATGGAGCTGTATTACCTTCTCTCCCAGCAAAAGCATGCCGCCCATTGGTTGCCAGTTGGTAAAAACTGGGAGAAATCTCTCTTGGCAGATGAGACATTTGCTCTTACTCTTCCGCAATTGTTGTTATTGGAGGTGGGATGTATTGCCAGTATCTTAACTAATTAGGCACACGGCGTCCCTTTGGGAGCGGGCTGTCAAGGTAGTGCTGGGTAGAGCCCCTTTTGCGCAAGAGATTAATTTTTTACCGGCATTTCTTACATTCGCTGAATGTCACTGCTTGGTCGGGGACGGTTGTGAGACTCTTAATGACCTGTACCTGAATGAGGATTTTATTACTTTTGAGGCTGCGCAGGAGGCCTTTGGATTTGGCAATAGCCAATTCTTAACACACGCCAGCATAGCTGCCATAGTTTGAGCAATATGGCCAATGTTTCCTGCTGCTCTGTCCACATCACTACTGTTTCGAGGGGTGTTAGAGCTGGGGGGAGTGTCATCTGGTTTCACACTTGTTACATAGAGCCATGACGGCTGACAGACTGCAAGCCCAGTTTCCTGGCAGGGTTGCGTGGGAGGTGCCTTTGGAGGATGTTACTAATTCAAAATAGGAGAGGGGGGACCGGGAGCCTATTAATGGTCCAGTACCCGTGCTCCACAAGAGTGATTAGTAAATCAAACAGGGGGGACTGTTCCAGGGTGAGTGTTGCAAGGAGTCAACACGCCGTACTCAAGGATGAGAGGACAAGAATAAAGAGAGAAGGAGAGGGGTGCCAGGTCAAGGGGTGGGGAGAGACGCAAATTGTCTCTTGTTGCCCTCATACATCCCAAGGGATGTCATGCTTCATCATCGGGCTGTTGCTCCTCGTCGGGCCGGCGGTGCAATGCCCTACGGGTCCCCCGAAGGGTCTCTTTGGCGGAGATCTTTTTAGAGAGCTGCCGATGGGTGCATGTGGGTGTGTGGGTGAAAGGTCTAATGGGGGGAATAGTGTGTGCGTGCAGTGCTTATTAAAACTGCCAAAGGGTTGCCAGAAAAAAGTTTTTTAATGAAGAGGTACCATTGGCAGGGTAAAAAACCGTAGGTTAGAAGTTACCAGCGTGGGCGCGATGTGCCCGGGTAACTATGCTGTGGTCGACATGTTTAACGCCTGAATTGGTCTGAAAGATCCTTGGTGTTTCATCAGGACAAAGTGTGAGGGTGGTGTGTGGTGAGTGCACGGACGTGTTTACTGTGAGTGGGGTAGCATTGGCCCTCTCACAAGCCTTTGGAGGATGCACAACGGGGTAGGTCCTGTGCCCTGGTCTTGTAATTCACGTATATTACACCAGTGCTGCTTAACAGGATAGATTCTAGTAGGTCTAGTGCTTGCACCGATGTCAAGCTCAAGTGGCAACGTTCCTACACCTTGCATGGTACTGCCCACTGGTGAACTCATTCTGGATATCTGTTGTAGCACGAGTGGCCACGGTGGTTGGGGCTTCCATAGGAATGGACCCATTTGTTTGTTTACTGGGGGATGTTAGGCAGCGTAAGGGGAAAAATAGAATTCAAATCAAAACAACGTGGACGGTTGGGTGAGGGATGTAAATGAGTACGCCTCAAGAAGTGTCAGCATGATGAGAAGAAGGAAGAGGCTCTGCAAGTTTGGGGGTGATGCTGGCTAAGTTTGGGAAACGTGGGTGTTGCGAGATACTACATCTGATGACAAAGTGTACTCCCCTCTCGCCTCCAATGCTGCAGCCCTTGTAGTTCTTTGGGAGGAGAATGCTGGGATATGACATCTGTATTATTGTGGGATTCGTAATGAGATATTCTGTTACTCCACGTCAAATGTTTGTGGTTGGCAGCAGTTTTTCAGATTCTTTCTTTGTATTGTTGTTTACAAATTGCAAACAATAAAAGATGTATTTTAAAAAATAAAAAAATGACAAAAATGTCAACATGTTGAAATCTAGGGATCCCTTTCATCCTGCAGTACGGGACATACAACTTCCTGTATGGCAGTGCATGAATTTCAACATGCTAATACTCACCACAAAATCTAATGGGAAACGCCACATATCTACTAACCCAGAGGAGAGGGGTGTAAAGGGCTCCCTCAAAAGACTCCCAAGTGATCTAATAATCGACCCCTGTAAAAGGAGAAAGGAGCCTCTCCATCATGAATCCCAAGGTCACACAAAGGCCACTTAACGTCTGCTCCGCCTCTATCAAAGATTTGTAAGTCGTAGACTCTCCACCAAGGCCAGATTTTGATGAACTTTTCCACTGCCTTTATGTGTGCACCACTTTTGTTAGTGAAAGAAACATTGTGTGTACTTATAACTATTTTGCGTTGTGCTGTTGTGTCCTATTTGCAGCACGGTGTACACCACTTAAGCATCAGGTACTCTCAAAACCCATTTAATACATGACGCGGGCACATCATATCGAGGGCTAAACAAAGGTGACCATCAAGGAGAAATCTCGGCTGGCAGACGTGTGACAATGCCTACAGAACATGTCGTTTTAAGGACTTTTTTTTTTTATTGAAGGCCATGAGGCTAAAAGTGGGGGGTTTCCCTGTAAGAACAGTACTAACAAATACTTAGAAGCATCTCCTGGATCCACTGCACTAAACTTTTGCACAGATCCTGGCACTTAAACGTCTGTGTGACTGTAGAGGTTCCACTTCACTCTAGAGTTGCATGGTTGTTTGTGTCTTCTGTATACTGCATGGTTGTGTCTTCTGTGACTTGTGTATGCACTTCTGATTAGCTGCACTAGTTATTTGCGCCTGGCGTGGATACATTGCACTAGAGTTGTGTGCGCATCCCTAATGCAGCGCACTAAACTAAGAACTGCACAAAAGAGACAGAGCTCTAAAGAAGTGTGCACAACCCACTGTACCAAACGTCTGTTTGCAGATCACGGACCCACTGAAGCACCCTCAAGTGTGCATATTCACGACCTTATGAACTGCGCCAGTTCGGGTTGTCACAACACTCGACTTGTGAGCACCCTTCCCGCCCAGTAACTAGATAATACGGCTTCATTTGATATACTGTTTTAATGGATTTATTGAATTTGTATTTTTGTATCTTTTATGGCTGTGATTTCTGCTGAATAAAGATTTTTATTATAATTGCTCCATATGAGGTTGATAGTGAGACTGCTTCCCAATGTATGCATACAAGTGTGTGAAATAACGATGGTACCAGGCGCAATTATTATACTGGAAGAGAATCCAAAAAAGCAAGATGCTTTAAAAAGCTGTGGAAAAACACAGCATGATGGATGCACAGTGTAATTTCAATTTGTTCATTCAGAACGTGTTATGTCAAGAGCTGCATGATCTACAAAGAAAAGTATTTTCCTGTCTAAGACCATGGCGGGCTATGTTCATGACATGCTCATTGCTTGTGTAAGCCTCACCACAAAGGTCTCGGCGTCTGCGCCAGGGTCACACGGACATTGTCACGGGCTTCTTGCCGCAACCAGTGTCCCATCAGCACTGCCAGGGACCCACAGCAATGGTTGGTGTCTTAATACGGACAGAGTGATCACCTGGCAGCCAGGGCCCAGCATGTGTGGCCCCAAACCTACTTCTACTACAAGCCATGCCTGCAATGAGCAGCTTTGTACCTAACTCCAAGCCTTCACTGTGCCACTTCATGCCACACTCACAGAAGGAATGGGAGATTTTGGACCACACACTTCGGCATACAATGTGCAGCTTCGTAGAATACTTTGGGATGGATGTGTAGCCTACTCCTGGGCCTGTGAAGTTCTGCTTTAGAGCCCAGGCCTGTCCGGCAATATGCCGCTTTGTAGCGCACTCGTACTCAATATGCCGCTTTGTAGCGCACCCGTACTCAATATGCCGCTTTGTAGCGCACTCGTACTGAATGTGCGGCTTTGCAGCTCACTCATCTCCCTGCGTTTTGCATCTTGGTTGCTGCTGGTTATGCGATGTGCAGTTGTGTTGCCCGCTCTGAGGCCTGTGTTGTGCAGCTTTATAGCCCACTCCAGGCACTGAGAAAGAACACTCCAAATGTATGTGTTCCTAACACAGTCCAGAAAGGAGCACCGACAGCCACGCATTTACTATGGAGTTTTGCCACAGAACAAAATGTGGGAATAAAAAACAGACAAGAGTTCTGTTTACAAATACATTTAGCTTACAGAACAAGAAAAACCTGTTTAATAAACTGCTTTTCAATTCCCAACTCAGCCTCAGTATGCAATACATAACTATAAACGTGTTACAGCAAGCACAAAGACAGTCAAATTAACAAAGCTACCTGCCAGCTGCACACCCATCATGAGCTCATATAAGGCTGAGAGGTCTCTATGGCTAGTTGCATAGTTCAGGAGTGTTTTAAAAGACTGAAGAGCATTTCAATACCCAGTGCGTTCTACCAAAATTCAATGAACTGTATTGTATTGTACATTTCTATAGCGCCTTCCTACCTCTTTGTCTAGATCGTAACACACAATGCGGTCCAAGTCAATGGTTGTGATTCTAAGTTGCATGGATGTCAAAATGGTGTTGGCAGTGATGTCATCGATTATTTTGGAGTATTCGTGGCACATGTGATGCTGGGAAAGAGTGTTCCAAATGCAGCGCAATATCCCATGCTACACATGTGGCAATAAACAAGGTAACAACAATACTTGAAGAGGGTTACCTTATTTGGTTGGAGCCCATTACAATCCACAAGACAGAATGTTGAGTTGCCACTATGTCACTCGGGTGTAGGATTGCTCACCCAGATAAATTGGTGACAATCACTGTGCCCTTGTGTGATATATTTTAGGTTCTTCACCCACAGGTACAACCTATGGCTTGCCTCCTCATCGGACCATCATCACACTCACCTAGTGTGGGGGACGGGCTCGACACGTAAGTGGAGTTCTTTGGCTATGTGGTTTTAGGGAATGGGAAAAGAAATTAAAATTGCCTGCCGGATCCTACTACTTTTTTAATGGTTGGTCCTTCTGCAAGGTTAAAAAAAAGTGCAATGTCATAGGGAAGTAGTGACCCTATACACCTGAGGTCGACATGTTTCAGCCGTTAGAATCGCCCATGTGGGTCGGTCAGCTTTCTTCAGGACTTATTTTGGCGCGAGTCCCTATAAGTATAACCGGCCTTTATCACCGTGTTTATCTGTCTTTTTTTATGTTTTCAAGAAAGGTGTGCATGCAAATTATACAGACCAGTATTTTGGACTTTTTCCTTTTTGCATTTACCTGAGTTGGCCTATTTAGTCAATAAGGCATCACAGGGTTAATCTGGGGGAGGGCTCTCCTTATAGTCACACTTTCGTCAAAGGACAGTGCTCTGCGTCTTTATTCGGCTCCCTGCACCGCGTATCATGCCTTATCCTCCTAATTGTTTCCCGATAAACAAGGTAATGCAGGGATAAGTTTGCATGCAGCCCACACAAAGCAGTCAGATTTGCGATCTTAGGGGTACTTCAGTCCAAGTCAGGGTTTTCCCAAGAGTAGCGTGGGCGCTACTGTTGACTTCCCAGCTACCTGTGAGTAGCTACTATATGTACTGCCCAAAATAATAAAGGAAAAGCTTTTGTTTTATTGAATTAAGCATATTTCCAAAATTTTAAAGGATGCATTTAAAGGCAAATGTGCTTATTTTCAGAGCTGATATTTGCTGATAAAATACTTTTTGGGCTGATTTTTTCAATGTTAATTTCTGCTACGTTGGGAGTCTCATTACTGATGTTATTTCTTAGGTGCCGGAGGCCTTGCGTACATGACTGCTCTGACATGTAGAGGCAGTCCAAATTTAAATTCATACTTTTTTTTTTTACATTATTGCTTCTGACCTTGCCTGCTAGGTAGTCACTGCCAGTAATCGGTCAGGCAATAGTCACTAATGGAATATTGTCCAAAATGTCTGAGAGCTACTTCTTGTTCAATAAAAATCACCCCAACTACTTTAAACAATGGGCATTTTAATTGTACAAAGCTAGATTGCAACCTGTAGATTGTCTAATGTGCGATGCAGAGTGATTTGAAGGATATTCTTCTGCAAATGTAGGTAGTGTAGTGGTTTGAGGGAAAGGATACTAAAGTCCTGTGTGTTTAAGTAGAGGATTCATCTAGCAACAGAGTCCTGCATTCTGCAGAGATTTTGTGGTTCATCCGATATAGGGTAAATTTGCATAACACAGAATCGATAGAACACGCACTGTGGATGTCCGTATTCTGTTTGACAGGCTTAAATAAAGGTAAATGCTTCATTGGATGAGTCCCCTGTTACTTTTCTGACTTGATAATGTAAAGAGATATTGGAATTCATACTAATGAAACTTTTTCCACCTCAGTCGAAGTAGTAAGTACCTATCCAATTTCCTCAGCCAAGAGGATAGGGTCATAGTTTTATCATAATCCATAGGTAAGGACTTCTCTCTTTGAGGGATTAAGTTTGAGGCTATTCGCAAGCATTTTTTGTTCCACACTAATATGCATTCACAAAGTTTTGACTTATGAGGGATATTAGATTTTGTGAACGGTCAGAGTTCCATTGGCGTAGTCGCAGCAGGTGAGGTTGAAGGAATTCACAAGATAAGAAAAGAGAAGTGAAGTAGATACCCAAGGGTAAAGGTGCAATAGTAGAGACCTGAGAAGCACCAATTGAATAGAGGCGTAGTGCAGAATTTAAAGGCGGTAGTGAGACAATTTGGGGCCCATCCTTGAGGAAGAAAGGATTTTATTCACTTGCGGACTGTATCCTGAATCCCGGTGTTGTACAGCCTTGGTTGACTCTGTTGACAACAAGTTGAGCAGTAATACAACAGCAACCCCACTGTTGTCAACAGTGTTATTAAGGTCATCCCATATGCCGATTAGAGCAGACTTCTGTCTGACAGCAGCTTATTCATTTCAATTATTGCTGATATCTGAGCGGAGGCAACATTCTCTATCGTGCAAAAACGAAAGAGCATCCTCTTAAGTCTGTGGTTTTCCGTACTAAGGCCCTGATTACAAGTAGGCTGTAAGATTTTAATCTCTCCACAAACCACTGTTTGCACAGAGATTGGAATTCTACGTAATGTGGAGTTTACCGCACCCAGTAATTATCAGTTGTGATAAACTCTGCATCACTGCACAGGTCAATTTCAGCGGGTCAAAACTTACTCGGTATTCGGTAATTACCAGGACATGAAATCCAGTGTCATAAGTGCCGCCTTATCCCCCCCATTTCCAAACTGGAACTCTGAATAGGAGTCAATTAAAAGACCCAGTAAATACCTCTCCTGTAGTGGCTACATTTTCTATAGCTGGTAAATATCTAAGATCCCACCACCCATTTTTGATTGGGACTCAAAACATATTTGAGCTTCTGGCTGCACTAATTGCAAACAGTAGATAAACATAAACTCAAGTGCTAGTAACACAAAGAAAATGTACTTTGAAATCAAGTAGACGTTTCCTCTAATAATTCACAAGTCACATTTCCTGGGAGGAATTCTGCCCCACTCCTGCTTTGTCATGTTTGAGGGGTTTCTTTTATAAACAGCTCTCTTCAGGTTGTACCAGAGCATCTCAATTGGGTTAAAAACTCAACTTTGACTTGGCCATTCTAAAATCCTGACTTTTTTCCCCATCCATTTGGTTGCAGATTTACTGATGTGCTTTGGATAACTGTCCTAAGGCATGATCCACTTTCTGCTAAGGGTTAGCTGAAAGCTCTCTTCAGGTTGTACCAGAGCATCTCAATTGGGTTAAAAACTCAACTTTGACTTGGCCATTCTAAAATCCTGACTTTTTTCCCCATCCATTTGGTTGCAGATTTACTGATGTGCTTTGGATAACTGTCCTAAGGCATGATCCACTTTCTGCTAAGGGGTAGCTGTTGGACTGATTATCTCATGTTTTTATATACGAGCTGGTATTGAGAGGAATTCATGGTGGACTCGAAGATTCCGAGGAGTCCAGGTCTTGCAGCTGCAAAATGGGTCCAGATCGTCACCCCAACACAAACCCTACACAACAGATGGTTTGTGGTCTAAACTGGTGGCGTTTTGCAAATCTAAGTCATGCAGCAATTTTGTTTTGGCGGTAAGGGGTTTTCTCCCAGCTACCCTTCCATGAATGCTGTACTTATTCAGTCTTTTCATAATGGTAAAATCATAAACTCTAACGTTTACCATCTCACCAAAAGCCTGTTGATGCCTGGCTTCAGTTTATGGGCTCTTTAAAATCTGATGGAGCGTCATACGGTCCCATCTAAGGGTGATTTTGTTTTTATAGAACAACCACTCAAGGGTAGATTGGTGACTGTCTTGAACGTTTTCTATTAGTAAATATTCTTTCACACTTTGGAACATTGTTTGAAAATGGCGTTAGAAACCATCCCAGACTTTTAATCAGCAACAATTATTTATTTGACGCTGGCATAGGATTTTTTTTCATCAAACCCTTGAAGAGTTGCCAAAAACCAAAACTCTTCAGTCCAAAACTGACAACAAATCTAGCTTTATATATATATATATATATATATATATATATATATATATATATATATTTAGGTTGCAACATTTATTTATTTTTTAAAACTCTTTTTATTAACATTGCTCAAGAGACCATACATTACAAGAGTCACTTCCATTAGTACATAGCGAGGTGACCATCATACATCAATGACATTATTTTCACCGGAAAAGAGGAGACTACAAAACCAAGGTTACAACATTTCTTGATGATAAGGTTAATGTGTGCAATTCTCATGAAAACCTGATTGTAATTACTATCTTAACTAATATGGAAGCAGCAAAGGCACACTTACGTTTTCACATGGCTTCTAAAAGTTAGCTATTTCAGTTTATTAAAAGATGACAAAGAAAAATGTATGTGTAGTCACACGTGGTTAGAGGTACCTGTTGTTAAAACCAGATTCAAATGCATTTTAACATGTAGAAGCCCATACTCTTAAGTGGGTGAACTTTCTTTTCATATCACTGTACAAGGACAAAATTAGTGATGTATGTATAAAGCCAAAACTAATCACTAAAATAAAAAAAATCAAATGCATCAAAATCTTTAATTTAACAACTGTACTCTTCCACGTTGTTTTTTTATCTGTGGTGTTCTATAGTGCTAAGTGTTACCTTTAAGCCTATTTATGACCAAGTCAGTTAGAAAATGATGTCCTGAATTTTTTCAATGAGGCCCCATATTATATCGCAACGTGTGATTTTGATCTTTCTGTGGGATATTTTACATAGGTCTAACTTATTGCCAGATTCTTGCCTCTGGGTGAATAGCTAATTTAAATAACACTACAACTGCTATTAGGACGTGTAAATCACAGTAGAAGTATCATGTAAAAATACCCAACATAAGAAATGGCTAAGGCCCCGCCACCTTGGGGGAGCCGCACACATGGTGGCTTCACCAGGCCGCCAGCGTTGGGGGTCGGCAGCGCATTGCGCTGCCACCCCTCAACACTGTAGGCGGCGCTTGTTTGTATGGCAGGACTGCAACCCCAGATGCACTTCATGTGCTTCCAAGGCGTGTGTCGAGGAGACCACAAAGCCCTGCCCATAAAATGGAGCACAAGGCGGTGGTCAAGTTTTTCGCTTCAGACTGTCGCATCACAAGGACGCTACCCGTGCTGTTCCCGCCTCCTCAGGACTGGCCATTTCTTTGTCCCGCCTACCATCCCCGTACCAAATAGGGTTAGGATGTTAATTTCTGTGTGAATACTTGGTGTGCAACTAATCTTTCCTTCTAGGTGGATTGCTATTGTCGTATTTTGTCTTGTAGCCTTGCAGGTGAGGTCATGATTGAGGGGTCATTTCGGCATTACCTTCCTTACATTTACACAACAGTGGAGTCACAGGACCTCCCAAGGGGTGCCGGCAGGTCAAATGGTGAATCCAGGGGCACGGGATTGTGAGCAACCACTGGTATATGGCCCTTGTGAATAAACACCCACGCCAGCGCAATTGGCAAGAGGCTAGCTCTGACCCTTAGGGGGGAGAAGTAATGGGTGTAGGGGTACCAGAGCTAGGTACTCATGTGGGCCGTTGGGCCATCTGCACAGGTGTACCCCCAAATGGGGATGCAGATGGGTGGGGTCCTCCCATAAGTAAGGATCCACCGCAGGTAGGCTCCTAGGCAGAAAGGCTGGGCCTTGGCCGGCTAGACATCACGGGAACCAAACATGATCTCACTGGAGGGGGTCAATCAGGGTACATAGGAACATGTCTGGATAGTGGTAGAACTACTACTAAGAAGGGGACCCCTAGTTAATGACACAGGCAGGTAAGGCAGGGGAAATGAGAAACAACCAACAAAAAGAATACCTGCCACAATTATTCACAGAAGGCCCTAACACGGGTCCTAATCAAAATAACCACCCAACATGGCAGACAAACACAAGGATTGAGAAAAACAATAATCCAACAAAGGTGTGATTTAATCAAAATGGTCAACTAAGTTTATTTTTCTGTATTTTTAACACCATTCTAATATAGATACATATGTATATTGCAAAACGTCATTCCACAATTCGAATAAATGTAATATTTCTGTCCCACACGACTCATTCAAAAACAACAATCATACTATCATACATTCCATAACAACATCATCCTAAATATCACAACACACAAATTATATTCATGAAGTAAAAATAACATCAACATGATAAATATGCCACATATTGATTGAATAACACAATGGCAGTTGGCATCCACAATGTATGGGTAGAGAGGTTTCAACTACCCAGTAGCCTTAAAAAACGCCAACGTAGTGGTAGGAATCTGATCTCTAGTATCTATGTTAAAGTTAGGCATGCATCACCTTGTGTAAATAAATTTGTAAAAATGGAGGGTTACTGTGTACGAACAATTGAAATGATGTGGGTTTCATAATGCTTGCTAATAAAATATGGCTGGGGATTATGACCTCTAATCCAAAAAATTGTGCATGGTTAGGTCTTCGGGGGTGTGTGGGGGTGCATGGTGGACGGACGTGCCTGGGTTTTGGGGAGAAGGCCTCGGCGATGCCAGGCCATGTAACCATGTACGCAAATGCATGGAAATCAGCATTGCCAGTGCCACAATCAACCTACTTTAGAAACTCAAAAGACATTTACCTCTCTGATTAAAAATGGAGGGACAAAAATACCACAATCAAACTATAGAAGAAACAAATACACCTCGGTGGATTAATACATGCCCAGAGACTTATATGCTGTGCTATTTGGGGTTTATAGGTAGGCCTCTCAGTTTTCTGTTTTTACTGATTTTCAGAGATAAATATAGACACAACATTTATATCTGTCTGTATTTTTTAAATATGATAAAAACCTGAAAATAGGTCAGCTTTTCAGTGACTTTCCATGCTGTCATTTCTGACTGACAATAAGTAAGGGGTAGGTCGCACTCCTAGTTATAATGTGCTACTCTGAAAGCCAAAAAGAATCAAGCAACATTTATGATTTTGAATGATTCATTTTCAATGAAGTACATATGAAATGGATTAAGAAATGAAATAAACCAATGAGAATTGTGAAAATTGGTATTTTGAACATTTTTGAGGCGTACAACAAACGCACAATGGAGTGCTTATATGAGTGAGTCCTTCTAGCTCATAAGGACTTATATTTGCATTTCTGACTGACAGACAGATGGCAGAGAAGTATTAAAAAAGGGTCACATTTTACTAATGAAACCTTAAACATTTGCACATTTTTTTTTTACTAAGATGTAAATGTTTTCATATAAAAGTGTACTGCGTGAGTGTTGCATTGAGCAGTGTTTCTAATATAATCAAGACATCCTAACCTTTAGTGGTTAAAAAAATGTGGAAACATTAATGTTTGCATCTTCATTTTTTTTTTCACAGAACACAAAATAAACATGAATAAGTACAGATAAAATGAACCAATGAAAATATAGAGACTACTTAAAAAATATATATATACCATAAAACCTGGAGGCCCATCTGTAAATCCCAAAGCAAGCAAAGCGCCAATTCAGAATTTGATTCCTCAGAGTACGAAAAAACAAGTTATATAAAAAGGCGTAACAAACAAACACTGTTAACACCATAGAGCTGCAAAAAGGTGTCGTTAAGCAAACATTTGATTTTTAACATGTTACATAACTGATACCTTCTGTACTACAATAACCCTTGCTCTCACACATATGGGTGTCCTCAAAAGAGGAGAGTTCCTCATTGTCATTGCAGTGCCTGCTTGTTGCTATTGCTTTCTGGAGTGTTTACTGACGAGTCTCTATGCCACACTATTTCACTGCCAAAGGCACACACTGGTGCAGCTCTGTTTTTTTACCCAGGTTAGAATGGAGAGCTGGCTGCAGGTAGATCTATTAAGCAGACAACGCATGTCACTGGCCAGACGCCAGGTGGCACAAGGTGTACAGTGGCTCGGATGGAAGCCCAAAAGGGGTCAAAACTAGACCAAAGGCGCAAAAAGGGGGCGGGCGCGCAAAGACAGCCAATTGGAACATTCCAAGAGGTCGCGGGGGGCGGGCGTAGGGTTCTTAAAGTTATGAGGAGCCAGGAGGTAAGGGCGAAAGTGCTTGGGACCCCTAAATAAGTAAAAGCTAGGTGGACCTTTCAAGGAATTCAAGTCAAGGAAGCCACGTTGGACAACAAGGAGGGCAAGGAGGATTCAAAAGACGTGGTTGATTTAGGGTGGACCGCACTGCATTGAAACAGGGAGGATTAAATGTATGACCCGGATACATAAGTAGGCAGGGACATCCCATAAAACCGGGAGATCCTTAAAAGTTACGAAGTAACATAGCACAAAGGGAAAAAGCGAACATAGAAGCAAAACGGGACGAGACAGGAACCGTGAGACTAAAAATAAACGGGCTAGTGCAAACACCCATAACACTAGGAGGCGGGCTTGGCACCAAACACACTATGTGAGAGAACTGGCAAAAAGGGGTGGGGGATAAGACACACAAGATCGGGAGAATGGGGATAGAAACACAAGCAACTGGGGGACCTTCAAGCCGAAACTTCCAAAAGGCAATGGTAACTCACAAATATTCAAGGAGTAATGGGACCAACAAAGCCATTAGAGAACCATCATAACAAACCTCTGCGTATACGAGGGGCCGGTTGGGCCTAAAAGTACACAGGGAGGCCCCAGGGGCCAGTGGTCGGGAAAGCGGGTGGCGAGGTGGGGGCGGTTGTAGGACACGAGGCCCTATGTTCGTTGCACAAGGGAGCACGATCCCAAGAAGGATATTTGCACTCCAATGAAGTGCTACAGGAGGCAAGAGATAGAGAGCACAACAATACAGCTCTGCAGTCTCGCCAGAGGGGTTCCACTTCCAACCTGAAGGGGGCAGAGAAAGTGCAGTACTTGTGGTGTCTGGGGTCGGCACAAGCGCAAAATTGTAGCGTGTTGAGAAGTTGAAAGTTTTCAAGTTGTTTCCCCCTACGATTCCCCCTCGTGGAGTGCCCCTAGAGAGTACGACTCTGCCTAGCCAGTAACACCGTCCCCTGGCAGAAACCGAGTGAGGGGGGAGGCCCCTCACTCGGTCTCTGCCACGGGACCTTCGTCCCCGGACAGACCTGCGCTTACCTCTCAGCCATCTTCACATGTCCCAAGGCCTCCCCGTCGTCTGTAGGGTCCAGGACGAGGCTCTACTCCACCACTACAACTACTGCCGGTCCGGCTTCCCCTTCCTCGGCGCCCAGAAACTCCCCAGCGCTCCGGGAATCGGATAGTTCCTGTTTCGGACTCCCCGCTTGGCACGAACTGTACAAGAAGTACACACTCGGCGCTCTCCTTGCCCCCGTCCCGAACTCCACTCGGTGGATTCTGGCTTTCTCCTCCGCGCGCACCCTCCAGGCTGTCCCCGTCGCCGTCAGGGTGCCCTCGGCGTGCCGGGCTTTCCCCGCACACTATCCGGACCCTCCCTCCCTCCAGCGCAGCAGGGACTCGGAGCTCAGGATTGAAACCCGATCCTTCCTCACAGGAGGGGGAGGGCAAAGGGGAGGGAGTGGAGAGGACAGCTGCTAGGAAGAGGGAGGACACGGGAAGCAGGCAAGGTGATCGTGGCACCGCTTAGTCAAGAGTAGAAGTGCAGGGTGGGTAGCCTCGGGACCGGGACTGAAGCGCGGAGGGACATGTACCCAGAAAGGCAAGAAACTACCCACTTGCCCATGAGACAGTAGAGATGTGAACGTCCCCTTATTGCCATGCGGGTAGAATGGGAGACCGTGAGCAACAGATTGCGCTCCAAGGGGAGAGGCGGAAAAGTTGTCCTGCAGTCACAAAGAGGGAAAAAAATTCTCCTGAGTCTCACATTGACAGGCATCCAGTTATACTGTGTCCGCCTGTGTTTTTTTGTGCTTTTTTTGGGGGGGGGGTATCATTTTATATAGCGCAAACTCAACCCGAAGGTATTGGAACGCTTTACATGAGCACCAGTTACGTTACACAAGGACACATTGGGGATAGTCTCAAGAACGTGTGATAATTATCGCAAAATTACCTTAATGAAACTTTGCATATCGCAGTCTATCGCGGGAAAACAACATCGTGTTAACATAGTATTCTCAACCCGGCGGCACCATGCGATAGTCTCATGATAACACGTCAAATGACTGCATTAAAATCAATGCGAGCCCGAAAAATCGCGAAACACGAACGTGAAAAAAGTTGGAATGAGGCCAATCGCGATACAAAAATCAGCTATAACCAGTGACAGGCCTGCAATTCCCACGCCTCATGCGGGAAAATGCACCATCAAAGCGGAACAAAAAAAATAAACTGCATAGCACCATGGATGCACCCGGACCGAGTGCAGAGGACAACGTGAACCCCACAAGCCCAACAGACCACCAGCAAGAAACCTCGGGGTCGTGGAAGGACAAGGGGAAGAAGAAGAGAAAGACGGGGTACAGTCTGCATGAAAACCTGATCACCGTCACGGAGGTGAAAGAACACTACCAACAACTGTTCGTCACCTCCACTGTGTCATTGGCAACACAAACGGAAATATGCCATTCCATCGTGAACAATGTGAATGTAGTCGTGGAGGTCAATGGAAGCGGTCAAGAGGCGCTGGTATGATGTGAAAAGCCAAACTAAGCACAACGCCGACTGGAGGTGGGAGTTCTGCGCCGCAGGAGGAAATGGTGGCCACAGTCATCAGCGTGGAGACGGTGCAAGGAGTTGGGAGTCCGGACACAGCTCGATATGACCTGACACAACATCAACAGGGTAACGAGCAGGGACTGGGGGGACGGGAGGAGATGGACACAATGGCACACATGCACAACAATGTGTAGCACACTGCACACCCACAATGACCCTGGATCATGTTCTTGATCCTGTGGCTATCATGTTCCTGCTCGCCTCCTAGCTTCCTGAGGAACGGAAGCGAGGCATTTCCACACCATAACGAGACTCCTCCCCCTGACACCGCCTCACGGGATGGCAGTCTAGTTGTTGGAAAGGAGGCGCAGCTGACGCCAACAGCCAACCGGCACTTCCGGTTTATTATGCTTATCAAGGCCAAAGACGCCCTCATCAACGCTTCGGATACTGCTACGGAGCTTCGTTGGAACGCAGGAGCGTTGCGAAGGCCCTATCTGCAACCAGACTCTCCGTCTGGACCGCGCAAGGGCGCCCAAAGATTCTCCTTCGTGACTCGTGCAGAGGTACGAGGTCACGTATACCTTGTTTTCCATTCAGCGCAGGAGCGCTTAAACCTTTGTTCACGACTCGTGCAGTGGCACGAAGTCGCGCTTACTTTTGCCCGCGACATTAGCGCAGTAAGCGCTTAAACCCTTTGTTCGCGACTCGTGCAGAGGCATGAAGTCGCGCTTACTTTTGCCCGCGACTTTAGCGCAAGAAGCGCTTTAACCCTCCTGTTCGCGACTCGTGCAGAGGCACGAAGTCGTGTTTACTCTTGTCCCAGACACCCCAGCGCAGGAGCGCTTGATCCTTTTCTTGCAGCTCGTGCAACTTGCACGAAGTGCCTCTTGCCTTGGCCCATCACCCCAGCGCAGGAGCGCTTGATCCTTTCCTTGCAGCTCGTGCAACCTGCACGAAGTCCCTCTTGCCTTGGCCCATCACCCCAGCGCAGGAGCGCTTGATCCTTTCCTTGCAGCTCGTGCAACCTGCACGAAGTCCCACTTGCCTTGGGCCATCACCCCAGCGCAGGAGCGCTTTATTTTCAGGTAACCAATTAAGGGGTGCATAGCCAGTGTTACCCGTGTCTGCCCACTGTAATTGGTGCATATGTCTGTCCCCCTGTAATTGGCGCAGTTGCTACCCCTGTCTCCTCTCTCTCACTACTAGGTGGTATTATCACAGGACCCCCAAGAACCACGGGAGGTGCCCCATCACGACATTCACTGCTCTGCCCTCACCCGCTTCCAGGCAGCCTCCCCCGGTTCCCTCTTTGACCTGATTGGGGTATTTGGTCCTTCCAGGAGAAAAAGGGGATAGGAGGGGGTTGTCCACGTCGTCCCCGTGGGATTTCTCCACAAGCTGGAGGTAAGAATTGTGGGGACCTGACAGAATCCGAAGCCCACGTAATTTATCCCACCCAGGCAACATGGACAACCCCGACGTTACCTTACAGGACATAGCGGCCATGCTAGTTAGTATCCAAAACGAGAATAGTAGTCTGCGACACGACATAACCACCCTACAAGGGCAGGTAGGTGTGAGAAACACAGGACCTTGGGGTACCTTCCCTATACATCAACCCCGGCAAGAAGGAATACTGAGGCCTCCCACATTCAACCCAGGGGGTCCCTCACCTGCTCTCTCGACTGCTTCTCCGCCCGTCCAGGTCATAGCCCAACCCGCGGCACAGCTGGCTGCGCCAGAACGTTTCTATGGCGATAGCGCGAAATATAGCATATTCCTCAACCAATGCCACCTGCACTTCATGGCCAGAGCGACTGCGTTTCCCGACGATGCCTCCAAGGTCGCCTTTGTTCTCTCCTATTTAGGAGGCGACGCCGCTCAGTGGTCCATTCCATTGGTGGAAAACGACGAACCCCTGCTGTACAACTTTCCGGTTTTCAAGGAAACCATGCGACGTATGTTCCCCCGCCATACGTTTGTGCAGGCCGCAGACAACGAATTACTCAACTTGAAACAGGGCAACACAGATTTGCTGCATTACATTACCACCTTCACTCGCCTGGTGGTGGAAGCTCGTTGGCCAGAATCGAAACAAGTGTCGGTATTCTATAGGGGCCTACGCGATGACTTGAAAGACCTCATATCTCAAATGACAGACCCTCCAGAGGAGATCGGCCCGTTTATAGATATGTTAGTTAGACAGAATTATCGTCTACAAGAGCGAAGAACCGAAAAGACCAAAGGAGGGGAGGCCAGAATCCCGGTGTACAGAGACGTACCAAAATCCCGAGACACTCCTGAGCCCATGCAGATCGGAGGGGTCCGTGCCCCCTTAACAAAGGAAGAAAAGGAAAAAAGACGGAAGCAAAACCTATGCCTGTACTGTGGCAACAACGGTCATTTCGTGCGGGATTGTCCTGCAAAGCCCCGCCAGCCCAGAGAGAGGGCTGCTTCTGTTTTCCCGATTACCCGAGGAGACGGGTTGGGAAACGGGACCCCCCAGTAGCAAACGGGGTCTGTCTACTGGGGTTGTTGGCCGAGAACAAACAGAACCCTACCCTTTGTGCCGACCATCACCACATGGGCATACCGGTAGTCTTGCGGTCCTCGACTGGATCAGCATGGCACGTTATAGCCTTGATCGACTCAGGAGCAACCGGGAATTTTATCGATGCCCAATATATGACGGGTCT
Source organism: Triturus cristatus (assembly GCF_964204655.1). Taxonomy (NCBI): domain Eukaryota; kingdom Metazoa; phylum Chordata; class Amphibia; order Caudata; family Salamandridae; genus Triturus; species Triturus cristatus. The sequence goes on from NC_140590.1 coordinate 1,353,959,900, forward strand.
GGGCATGCAAAAACGAACAAAAAGTAAACCCGAAACAGTGAAGGCAGTGGACGGCACGGATTTGACCTCAGGACTAATCTGATATAAAACCGAAAACCTCCAAATGGTGCTGGAAAACCAGCACACAGAGACCATCGCCTTTGATATTATCGATGCTCCCCAGTTTAGACTTATATTAGGTCTTCCCTGGCTGATACAGCACAATCCCCTGATTAATTGGGCAACCGGCAAAACCGTATTGGACTCCGCCCATTGTGTTCACTCTTGCTACCCCTCGGAGACGAAAATCACTTCTAGGGAAGTCCAGGTCTGTACACTACCACGGGACGGGATGGGTATGATCACACACGAGACAGTACCCAAAGAATACAGAGACCTGATTCACGTCTTCGACGAACAAGGTGCCATCACCCTACCTCCACATCGCCACTTTGACTGCCAAATTGATATTATTCCAGGATCCACGCTCCCCTGCAGCCGTGTCTACTCCCTCACGGAAAAGGAAAACGAGCACCTCCGCGCCTATCTCAGCCAGTATCTACAGAACGGGTTTATTCGCCACTCCAAATCTCCCGTCTCGTCCCCCCTCTTCTTTGTGGCGAAGAAAGAGGGCGATCTACGCACATGTATAGACTTTAGGGCGATGAACGCCATAACAATTAAGAACAGGTATCCTCTACCCTTGATACCCGACCTACTGGATCAAGTGAAAGGTGCGGCCATATACACAAAGTTGGACTTACGAGGGGCCTATCATCTTGTCAGAGTACGGGAGGGGGACAAGTGGAAAACCGCCTTCCGAACACGGTACGGGTTGTTCGAGTATCTTGTCATGCCCTTCGGACTCTGCAATGCCCCAGCCGCCTTTCAGTATTTCATCGATGAGGTGTTAAGAGAATTCCTTGACCGATTCTGCATCGTGTATATCGATGATATACTGATTTACTCCGCAGACATGAAGGAGCACCTCCAACACGTGCGAGCTATACTCCGGCGATTACAACAACACGGACTGTACGTGAAGCTGGAGAAGAGCGTGTTCCACACCACAACGGTGGAATTCCTGGGACACATTCTAACACCGGAAGGCGTTCAAATGGATTCCAGAAAAGTCGACGCCATACTGCAGTGGCCATCCCCGAGCTCCGTGAAACAAGTCCAAAGGTTCCTCGGATTCGCAAATTACTACCGGCGCTTCATTGCGGGCTTTTCCCGGATCGTTACCCCCATTACCAGCTTGTTACGTAAAGGGGCACGTTTTCTATGGGACGCCAAAGCAGAACAGGTTTTTCATGAACTAAAAACCAGATTCACCTCAGCCCCGATACTACAGCACCCCGACCCTAATCGCCCCTTTATAGTAGAGGCCGATGCCTCACAGAACGCCTTAGGGGGGGTCCTATCGCAAAGAGACAGCAAAACCAATCTGCTCCACCCAGTAGCCTACTACTCCAGGAAGCTACAACCAGCGGAATGTAATTACTCCATTGGAGATAGGGAGCTCCTGGCCATCAAAGCGGCGTTTGAGGAATGGCGACACTACCTTAAAGACGCAAAACACACGGTGACAATCTTTACCGACCATAGAAATCTGCGGTTTCTCCGGTCAGCCAGAGCCTTGACAGCAAGGCAACTACGCTGGATGCTCTTCTTCAATGAATACGATTTCCAGATCACCTACCGACCCGGAAAGGAGAACGCCAAGGCCGATGCCTTGTCCAGGCTAGAGGAAAACGAAGACCAGGCACCCACTACGGAACCAGTACCCGTTATTCCCACCGGATGCTTCCAGGGAGCAGTGACCTCCTCCTCCTTCTTTACTCACCTACACCACGACTTAAAACAAAAGAATCCAGAAGACTGGGCAGGAGACATCCAAGGACTTACAGAAAAAGATGGATTCCTGTTCAAGGAAGGGCGGTATTACTTACCACTACCTACTCACCAGCAACAAGCACTGGTCATGTTCCATGACCACCCCCTATCCGGTCACCCGGGGTACCAGAAGACCAAGGACCTTCTGCAACGACAATTCCGGTGGCCTACCCTAAACCTCGACACACAGGCCTACATAGCTCGCTGCACCGTCTGCACTCAAGGAAAGACAACCTCACAACCCGTAGTAGGGCTGTTGCATCCCATTCCTGTTCCCCCCTGTCCATGGCATACTGTCTCAATGGACTTCGTAGTGGAACTCCCTAAAACCACCACGGGCTACACTACCATCCTTACGATCGTGGACCATCTAACGAAAATGGCGCATTTCGTACCACTGAAACGACTATCCTCAGCCGCGGAATTAGCAACCGTCTTCATGAAGAATGTGGTACGACTACATGGAATCCCCTCAGTGCTGATAACAGACAGAGGAACTCAATTCGTATCCAGGTTCTGGACGGAAGTCTGCTCTCTTTTGCACATGGAAGCACGTTTGTCATCCTCCTACCATCCCCAAACAGATGGACAGGCAGAACGTACGAACCGTACCATGGAACAATACCTCCGCTGCTTGCTGCTTTCCCTTGAAACAGAATGGTCTGATGTGTTGTGGATGGTGGAGTACGCCTTCAACAACAATAAACATGCTGCCACTGGGGTTGCACCATTCTATTGTCTCCAAGGTCACCATCCCAGAACGACTCCCTGGGAAGAGGCCCGGACTTGTGGAATACCCACCATACAGGAACATCATGCTTTCCTCCGTACCATATGGCAGCAAGCCCGTTTCGAACTAGCCAAAGCCAAAGAATACTACAAACAAAACGCAGATAAACACAGGCAAACCGAACCCACCTACGTAGCGGGGGATAGGGTATGGGTGTCCATCAAGAACCTCAACACACGGGGACCCAAGAAACTGTTGCCCCGGTACATAGGTCCCTATCCCATAACTCGGGTTATCAATCCAGTGTCCATGAGGCTATCACTGCCTCCCCACATGAAAGTCCATCCTGTCTTTCATGTCTCTCTCTTACGTCCTGCCCATCCCGACTGCTTGATAGCGGAGCCCCCTCCTCCTGTTCCTGTGGAGGACCACGTGGAGTACGAGGTTCGGGCCATCCTTGATTCCCGTAGAACAAGGGGGAAACTCTTTTACCTGGTGGATTGGAAGGGGTACGGCCCGGAAGAACGCTCCTGGGAGCCCCTTTCCCATGTCCGTAATGCACCTGCCTTAGTTCGTGCCTTTCACGCCCGGCAACCCCAGAAACCCCGTCCTGTTACCCCTATTTGACCCGCGGGTTGGACACTTTTAGGGGTGGGTACTGTCATGTTCCTGCTCGCCTCCTAGCTTCCTGAGGAACGGAAGCGAGGTATTTCCACACCATAACGAGACTCCTCCCCCTGACACCGCCTCACGGGATGGCAGTCTAGTTGTTGGAAAGGAGGCGCAGCTGACGCCAACAGCCAACCGGCACTTCCGGTTGATTATGCTTATCAAGGCCAAAGACGCCCTCATCAACGCTTCGGATACTGCTACGGAGCTTCATTGGAACGCAGGAGCGTTGTGAAGGCTCTATCTGCAACCAGACTCTCCGTCTGGACCGCGCAAGGGCGCCCAAAGATTCTCCTTCGTGACTCGTGCGGAAGTACGAGGTCACGTATACCTTGTTTTCCATTCAGCGCAGGAGCGCTTAAACCTTTGTTTGCGACTCGTGCAGAGGCACGAAGTCGCGCTTACTTTTGCCCGTGACATTAGCGCAGTAAGCGCTTAAACCCTTTGTTCGTGACTCGTGCAGAGGCACGAAGTCGCGCTTACTTTTGCCCGCGACTTTAGCGCAAGAAGCGCTTTAACCCTCCTGTTCGCGACTCGTGCAGAGGCACGAAGTCGTGTTTACTCTTGTCCCAGACACCCCAGCGCAGGAGCGCTTGATCCTTTCCTTGCAGCTCATGCAACCTGCACGAAGTCCCTCTTGCCTTGGCCCATCACCCCAGCACAGGAGCGCTTGATCCTTTCCTTGCAGCTCGTGCAACCTGCACGAAGTCCCTCTTGCCTTGGCCCATCACCCCAGCGCAGGAGCGCTTGATCCTTTCCTTGCAGCTCGTGCAACCTGCACAAAGTCCCTCTTGCCTTGGCCCATCACCCCAGCACAGGAGCGCTTGATCCTTTCCTTGCAGCTCGTGCAACCTGCACGAAGTCCCTCTTGCCTTGGCCCATCACCCCAGCGCAGGAGCGCTTGATCCTTTCCTTGCAGCTCGTGCAACCTGCACAAAGTCCCACTTGCCTTGGGCCATCACCCCAGCGCAGGAGCGCTTTATTTTCAGGTAACCAATTAAGGGGTGCATAGCCAGTGTTACCCGTGTCTGCCCACTGTAATTGGTGCATATGTCTGTCCCCCTATAATTGGCGCAGTTGCTACCCCTGTCTCCTCTCTCTCACTACTAGGTGGTATTATCACAGGACCCCCAAGAACCACGGGAGGTGCCCCATCACGACATTCACTACTCTGCCCTCACCCGCTTCCAGGCAGCCTCCCCCGGTTCCCTCTTTGACCTGATTGGGGTATTTGGTCCTTCCAGGAGAACAAGGGGATAGGAGGGTGTTGTCCACGTCGTCCCCGTGGGATTTCTCCACAAGCTGGAGGTAAGAATTGTGGGGACCTGACAGTGGCACACTGCAGCACACATACAAACACCAAGTATGCCCCCGTCCACCATGTGCCGAAAGGGGTCCCACCACACACATCACCAATCTCACAACCAACACATGCACATGTGCGAAACCCAGCAAAGATGCGTATTTGTGAGCCACAATAACAATGCATCTGACTCTACATGACAATCAGCATGGCTGCAGTACAATCATCATGAAACTGTGCACGCCAAGACACTGAGGTGGCTGAGTGTGGACCACATCCAGAAAGGAGCTGGTCACACTCTGACACATCCAAGTGCACAAACAACTCCTGACGTCAACAATACATCTGCAGACAAACAATACACAAGAGTACAATAACCGTCCAAGAGCACAAATGACCCAAGTCGCCAACTTCTCAGCACCGTAAAAGTACAAATCTCAAAGGCAGACCGCCTCAAAGGGATAAGGGGCAGCAAAATCACAGCTGCAGGGGCGACTCCCCCTCAATGCAGCACACACACATAGCAATAACAGCACATCCACATTGACGACAATGTGGTACAAAGTGCAACACTTACACTGCTGTAGTGAAAGTGCCACTTTTGTGGTTGGGCACCCTATGATGACCTTCAACTACCACCATTTTAACTGACTTTAGTGTGTTATTTTGCCCTAGCCTTGATGTAGGACGGTCCTGCATATGCCTGCTTCTCTTCTTTCCTGTAATCTTGCTGTCTTTCAGTGGGAGCTGTCACGGAGTAGAACAGTCTTGCCAAGAACAGAAGGTGTGGGATGTGCATTTGAAGGCGTGAGAGGGAGAGAGAGGTGTGGAATGTACTTTTTGGTCTAGAAGTGCAGTGTTGTGAGCGGTGGTGCACACGTGCTCGGTGTTGTACATTGAGAGATAAAGTATGTAATGCTATAAGCAGTTGTGCAGAAATGTGTATGGTGTTGTTTGGGTTATGTGAATTATGAGTTCTTACTGTTGGCTTTGACATGGCCTCATGTAATCTTGTTGTCTGACTCTGCCTTGCTGCTGCGTGCACAGCAGTGCTTGCAAGTTGTTTGGGTTATTCACATTCAAGGTCTTTCTGTTTTTCTTTAATGTACTCTGGAAGACCTTGTGAGAGCTTCGTCAAGATAGAGGCTGGAAGATGTAAGAATGGAGGAAGGGACATGAGATCTCCTTACTGCCATGGGGATGCTTGCTTGGAAGTTGGCCAGTGCTGGTAAAATTCCTCTGGTGCTGGGAGGAGGTCTTTTGCGAATCTTCTAGTGTGTTTAAAGCTGAGGGTTGCAGACTGAGAAACTGGGAGTTTGGAATCCGAGCGAGGGCGGACGCGTCTATCTCAGAGTGTGGACCCTGGTTGCTGAGCTCTGAACCCGGGCTGTGAAAACTCCCCCGGCCAGAAGTGGGCTAAGATGCAGATGTAGTGTTAGCACCAGGTGATGTATTGAGTTTTGTGGTTATTGCCATTGTGATGTTTAGCCAGTGGCTTTGATCATTTGAGGTGTTTTCTTTGTGGTGTGGGAGGTGCACATCCAGAGTAATCCTCTGCTGTATGTATATATATATCTTTCTGATCTCTTGCAGGACGTCCAGTGTGTCTTATCTTATATTAGTTGCTGCTTGTTTAGTAATGAGTATTATTCATACATTTGATGAGTATTAATCAGTATTATTCATGCATTTAGATTATAGTTTGCTACATATATTTGAATCCTGTGCATTTGGTATCTGAGACAGACTTTGTTTAGAGAGCATTATGTAATAAACCCTTGCATTTTGTTAAATAAAACCCCTTTTTCAAAAGTTGCTGTTTGTTTTGTGTTGAAGTCTTTGCTGCGCCAGGGGTGGTAAGACATTCATTACATCTTGGTGTCACTTGCACCTGGTAAGGGATTGCTGGGTCTTTGCCTCCAAAGTAGGAGTGCAGGGTTTGGGTGTGTCCTTTTTGTGAAAAGCACATTCATTATATCTGCAGAACAGAGAACACAACTGGGTCCGCTTGTGCGTAGAAACTGGCATAGCAGGAAACTGTGAGATAAAAATGTACGTGTACAACCACCCATCCGTCATGTAGTCCAAATGTCCACTGTCCCGCATCAAATAGCCAGCCCCTCTCAAACAATCACAATGTACATAGTCATACAGTCTGTGTGTAAACATGAACAATGCACCAACATACATGTCAACACAATGTCAAAATGCATCTCCCCTTCACATTGCAGAGGGACAAGCAACACCTCCAGCAGAGCAGACCAGACAACACATCAGTGATGCTGAAGAGGACCTCCACACCGACGCCCTACAACAGCTCATGGACATCTTAGGCAACCCACCTCCAGGAGCAGGGTAGCCCAGCTGCATCGAGGAGACCCCACCCCCTTCACAGACCACACAGCAGGAAGCACCCACCACCACGGCTAGCCCCCAGCACCTCACCGAAGCACACATCGCATTCCAAGGCCAGATGTTAGACTGCCAGAAGGAGGTGGCCGAACAGGTGCGTGTGGGTTTCGACCTCATGGAAGCCGAACTAGATCACATACGTGGGTGTCTAAGTCCCATCAGGGACCACTTACACTCCCCAACAGAGACCCACAATGCGACAGAGACACATGCATTTGCACATTTCCAGGACTGACCAATGCCCAGAGCCCTGGTATAATATTTCACCCCCCCACGCTGGACTTGGGTACACCGGCTCAGTCCACTCCTCTTACGTATTTAGTGGGGGACGACAAAGCTACATGTCCAAGGTCTTACCGCTGCCTGCGGTGACATGGTTGCATCCGTGGAAACACAGCACAATGTAATGTTGTAGGGCCCGGGGCCCTCATGCATACATTATGACCACAGGGACACATGAAGATAGTTTGTGAAACTGCCTACGGGCACGTGCGCCTGGCACCTTTATTGCCAGGGTCACATGTACAGTGACGCCTGTGCTGGATGTGTGTGGGGTGAGTGTAAGCCAGCCCTCACAGAGTGGTTGGTGCTGGCAACAACTTGAACAGTGACCACGATTAAAGCGGAAACAGAAAACACCAGCATTACAGAAACGACTGCGAAGCATCACGGTGGTAGCCGAAGCAAGTACAGAGGTCACCCAATATGCGATCAGAAGTGTCCGTGAGTTGCATTGCACTGAGGTTGAGGCACCAGAACTGAGCGTGCTCATGTGAAAAAATTGTCTAGGATTGTGTCCCTTCGGGATATTACTGCTGCAGCTGCAGTGGGGTGTTACACCTGCATCATCTTCCTCATCATTGTCCCAGGTCTTCCACACTGCCTGAGGTGACATTGCTGCGTGAGCTGTCCACAGCACAAAACTCAATCAGAAATGGTCCATGAGTTGTGGTGCTCTGAGTCAGTGGCACTGGAAGAGCTGAGCAGGGTATCAAGCAGAGGATGGCATCCATGACAGGTGTGAGTAACTCTGATAGTCTGGCAGTAAGTCTCTTTCGACTCTGGCGGTTGTTGGTTGTAGGTGGTCCTGGCAGTGATGGCGTGTGCATCCTGTGGTGATGCGAGGTCCAAGCAGGTCAGGACTCGATTTGATGTGTGCGCCCTGGTGGACTGCAGTTGAGGCCGGAGGCAGTGGACATCGCAGGGCCACAGACACTTGGCATTGATGACCCAGAGGCCATCCAATATTCTATTAGACAAGGGCCATGACTTGAGCTGCACAGAGATAGCGGCCCCAGATGCACTGAGGCCGGCACACCGCCACGGGACGGTGACTTGCGGTGCACTGAAGTAGGGCCACGCGAGCTGAGCGGGTCCTCATCGATGTCAAAGGTAAATGTCGGGGAGGGTTGCGGGAGACAGTGGAAGGTGTCCTTCCTTCCAGGGCATAATGCAGAGGGCAGAAGCCGGCCAATGGAGGTGTGGAATGCTACAGCCTCACTTTTTACCACCAGGTCAGTATCACCTACATGATGATGAAGACAACCCCCAGGCCATGGACTCAGACGCCACCAAAGTTCAACCAGAGAGTGTCCATGAATGTCGGGGCACAGACTTAGTGGCACCGGAGCTGAAAGGGGATGCAGTCTACGATGAGGCCTGTACAATGATATGAACTCTGCCATAAATAAATCAAGGCTCAGTTCCAAATATGTGACCTACTTGGTTGCAGTGGAGGCCGGAGGCAGTGCTCAGCAGGGGCCCACAGCCACGTGTCATTGGCTTGTGAAACACAGAGTTAGTGGCACCAGAGCAGTTGTTGGTAGTGTTCGATCACCTCCGTAACAATGATCCTTTTTCCCTCCGGACTGAACCGCGTCTTCCTCTTACTCCTCTCCTTGCGTTCAATGAAATATATTCTGCCATTGAGAAATCAAGACTCAGTTCCAAATGTGTGACCTACTTGGCTGCAGTGTAAGCCGGAGGCAGCGCCCAGCAAGGGACCACAGACCGTTGTGGTTGGAATGCTATGCACAGAGTTGGTGGCACCACATCGAAGGGAGTATAGTGATATAAATGCGGCCATTGACATCAAGACTCAGTTCCAAATGTGTGACCTACTAGACCGCAGTGTAGGCGGGAGGCAGCTGTGGAGTACGTCAACGAGAAAGGAGTACTGCTGGCCTGTGTTGTAGAGGCCGTGATGGTCGTAGGAGGCTGCCAAGGTCGCGGGACTTGGGCTTTAAGCTTGCACCGGCACATGGTGGGCCCTCTTTGACACACGCCAGTGTCGGCAGGTGAGCAGTGAGGCCTGGGTGCGCAGGGGCGGGCAAGACGGGTCTGGGGACCAGCGGCCCGGGGTGCAGCATGAGCGCAGGCAACATCACTCACGGCATCGGCCTCATGGCGGGGTGAGAGGCGCCGCCCTGGCAGGCACGTTGGCCATTCCGGAAGAGAACCACGCCCAGAGCTACGTGCTTTTTATTCACACCCCTTCGCTAGCCTGGCGTACACCGGGCCAGCCCACTCCGCTCACGCTTACAGGGGGTGACATGACAAGCTACTTTTCCGCGGTCTTCCCCACTGGCTGAGGTAACATGGTTGCTTCCACTGTCCACTGCACTCCAAACACTAGCAGTATATGTCGACATGGACATGTCTGTGGTCTGCATACTGCAGTCTGTGCAGCACATCCACGCCACATTTGGCATTGTGTACATTCTCATTCATGGTTCACTTGCCTCGTTCGCACATGCCTAGTTCCCACCTCTCCCCACAATCTGCTATTGTGTGGCTGAGGTGCCATGCCGTTGATGGCTTATGTACATGGCTAGCCCAGGTTACCACAGTAAGTTGTGCTGTCGTGTCTGATAGGTGGGCATGTTGTTTGGCATGTTGTATGTGAGTTTGTAACGTGTGCATCTCCAGAGTTGTGAGATGCATGATTGTGGAGTTGAGGTGTGTGGTTTGTTCATTTGGTTCTTACCAACGAGCAGTGCATTTCCAGAGGTGCCATCCTGGAAGTGCTGGTTGATGATGGACTGTCTGAAGATGTAGGAATCATGCACACTGCCTGGGTAGTTGGCGACGACATTGGTGAAGAGTCACTGGTGGTCCACTATTGCCTGCACACTGATGGAATGCGTGTGCTTTCTGTTGCGGTAATTGTGTGCAGTGTCGGCAGGGGGCACAAGTAGGACATGTGTGCAGTCAATTGCCCCAAAACGTGCGGGAAGCCAGCTATGGCGTAGAAGCCTTGATTGCTCTCCAGCAACATTTCCATAGGTGCCATCCTGGAAGTGCTGGTTGATGATGGACTGTCTGAAGATGTAGGAATCATGCACACTGCCTGGGTAGTTGGCGACGACATTGGTGAAGAGTCACTGGTGGTCCACTATTGCCTGCACATTGATGGAATGCGTGTGCTTTCTGTTGCGGTAATTGTGTGCAGTGTCGGCATGGGGCACAAGTAGGACATGTGTGCAGTCAATTGCCCCAAAACGTGCGGGAAGCCAGCTATGGCGTAGAAGCCTTGATTGGTCTCCAGCACCATTTCCATAGGTGCCATCCTGGAAGTGCTGGTTGATGATGGACTGTCTGAAGATGTAGGAATCATGCACACTGCCTGGGTGGTTGGCGACGACTTTGGTGAAGAGTCTCCGGTGGTCCACTATTGCCTGCACATTAATGGAATGTGTGTGTTTTCTGTTGCGGTAATTGTGTGCAGTGTCGGCAGGGGGCACAAGTAGGACATGTGTGCAGTCAATTGCCCCAAAACGTGCGGGAAGCCAGCTATGGCGTAGAAGCCTTGATTGTTCTCCAGCTGTTCCTGCGCAGTGTGGGGGTAGTGAAGGTGCTGGGGTACCATGCTGATGATGGGATCCAGAACAGTTGTGATGAACTTTGATAGGGCTGGTTGTGAGACTCCTCTGACTCTTCCGGTTGTTGGTTGTAAGGTACCAGAGGACAAGTGCAGCACGGCCAGCAGCTTTGTCTGAGGTAGGATGTTGGTTGTCCGCTGTGTTGGTACCGTCAGCCTGTGGGCAATGTGGGTCAGGATGCAGAGGATGGGTGTCCTTTTGAGCCTGTAGTGGGCCATGTCATCCTCTAGTGTTGAGTCTGTGAGGCGGGTGCGTTTCCTGAAGGTCCGCTGTCTTGGTCTGCGCTGCCTCTGTGGTAGACTGGGGGAGGGGGCCTGGGGGTCCGGGGGGAAAGGGGGGTGGCGGGCCTGGGGGTAGTGGCTGTGGATGTTGTGGCCCTCTTTGGTGTCCGAGCTGCATGATCGTTGGCTCCATGGCATCTGTTGATCTTCCGGTGTGGCTTTGGGCTGGGCTCCCTTTTCTGGTGTAGGTAGTCGTCCGACTTTACACCAGGTAAGAGCAGGTGTTAAATCCCTGCTGCTAACGTGCCTTATCGCCTGTTTTGTGATCTTATCACCGAACTGGCTGGTCGTTGAGAATGTTGCGAAGTGGTGTTGTCACGGCTTTTTGCACGGGAACGCCTACTCTTCATCTCATTAGTGTTAGTTGCAGGTGTCATCCGTGGTGATGTTTTCTGCGGCTGCTATCGCAGGAAAACTGGTGATGTGGGCTGTTGGCACCAGCTTGTGAATAGGGCAATAAATGTATCGCCACTTTGGCTGCGATAAAGTGCCGATAACTCGGCAATAAGTCCTTGAGAATATGCCCCATTCATTTTTGGTAGCGGGGGTGAGCCGACGCAGAGGCTCAAACCCGTTTCTCCAGCTCCAAAGTCGGTGACTCTGGCTTTACATTCTCCATACATTCCAACATTTGGGAACACACTGGAGGGAGATTTACAAAAAATAATTGGGGCGGGGAATTTATTTTCCCCATGAACTGACGTTCGAGTGGAGGAAGTTTTTAGCAAGGGGAAAGATAAAATTGTTTTTTAAATCACAATGGATGGTTTCAGTTCCTATAGGTGGAGGGGGATACAGCCAATACTTATGTGCTGTAACAAGAAGAGGGGTAGTCTCCTGGGATAGGTGAGTGTGCAAAGAAAGAGGAAGGTACTCCTTAGTTTGGTACGTAGTGCCCTCACACACCCTTTCGAGTGTATAGCATCATCATCGGGCAAGGTTGCTCCTCGTGGGGGTGGCGCTGCAGTCCCTCACGGGCCCCTAGGGGCTCTCTAGCGGAGATCTTTTAGGAGTTGCCACAGTGGTGAGTGCGGGTATGTGGGAAGGAAGTGTTAGTGAGTGTGAGTTAAAATGGGTCAGGAGGCCCTGACAACTTTATTCGTAGGACCCCTGATCCAAAATAAAAGTCCACGGGGATGGAGATGCACGTTTGTGCCGTTACGAGAGGGGAAACAAGACCAAATAAGTTCCCACTTCTCTCAACCCGTGTAGTGTGTGATAAAGTGCAGTTTTTAAAAGGGGGTCGACATGTTTCGCGCTACAGATTGGTCCCTAAAGGATCCTAAAGCGCTTCATCAGGACCAGGTGGAGAAAAGAAACCGGGAATCAGGAAAAAACACCCTGTATTCCTTAGATAAACCTAGTTAAGGTATATGACAATAATAGTCTCAGGACCCGTTTTTATACTAATGTCCTTGTTCACAGCCTAAAAAAAGGAGACAAAAGGAGGGGGGGGGGAAAGAAGATAAAGCACAGATATTTAGAGCCCAGTGACATATTAATTACATATGTTCCTGTAGAAAGCAAGCTCAAAGTCACAAGTGCACAGACTGTGCCCAAGTGCCAGATGCATGAAACTAGTGAAGCGTCAGTGCGTCTTCGATGAAACATGCATTGTAAAAAAGAAGAAAATACTGTGGGGTGCCTTCTACCTAGGTAACGGAAAGCGGCAGTGTCCTAAGTGTACAGCTGTGGCGGAGATACACAGGGTGAACTGGGCTGCATCGGAGTCATAGACTGGTGCCGAATGGTGATGGTATGATGCATGGGTGATAGACATCTACCACCTGGTGCCATATCATGATAAGCGGTGGCCACCGGTCTAGTGATTTAGTGAAGAAAGGGAGTGACGCTGGTCATAATCTAGACCCCATTTGGAGTCGGTATGGACGAGGCATGCCTGGAGAACAGGAACTAGCATAGGTACAATTTAAAATCAAAGGTACTAGTGTGGAGTCAGGAAACGATATTTCACAATACCCAGAGTGAAGTATGACGGTTATACATATACAGTGGTAATAACATACTCAAAAACAAAAAAACGCATACCCTCCCAAGGTCGGAGAAGGGCTCCGTCGGATGTACCACGGCGTGAGGCTAAGAACAACAGACAAGAAAAGGGGGACCAAATTACAGCAGGAGAACCCAGCGATATTGCCAGGAACCAACACAGCATCCTAAGTACAGAGGAAGAGTTACTTACTCACGATACAGCCTCACGGAACCGGAAACCTACCCGTCCAGCGGTACTGCCGGTAGCATTCTTAGCCGGGAAGCGGATCTCCCTAAATACGGAATTCAGCGCGGTGGAAGGCTGTGGCGGTGGCGTCATCACGTAGCGTGAGGGGAGCTCGTCAGTTTCTGTCCGAAAGGGGGCGGCCATGTTGGAATGGGAATAACGAGTGTTGAAGTAACATCGTATGACCCGATAGTAGTACTCAGTCTGGTCCAATTAAAATAAAGCCCAGGTGGGTTTGCTAAAACCAAAACACTTAGTGACTATGTACCCTGTTTTATAGGGAATCAGTGTAGCGTGAGGGGCGGACCTATGTAGGGGTTAAGAATAGGGAAACACCCCATGTTCCGGATCTGAGTACGATGCTGGAAAGTGTTTTAGAGAAAAAGGGGCGGCCATATTGGAGCGGTAAAGGGAAGATACAAGCCTAATGGTCACCTGTGTATACTGCATATGGTTAAATGCCAATGCAAGTGGTACCTAGACCCAAATGAGTGTATTACCCACTGTAAGAGATCGGTCAGAGATGACAACTGGGTCGGGACCAAACGGGGATCCAAAAGGGGGGGGGGGGGGGGAAGTTGTTCAAGTTACGTGCCTGGGTATGGAATCGTCTTACTATGGAGGTAGTTGTCAGTGCAGACTGATATTACGTAATATTGCTGGACCCTGTTCCTTAAGTTCAATGATAGGACGTGAAGCACCTAAGATTGGCTAAGTGTGACAACAGGGTGATCCATATGTTAGAAAAGGATCGGGATCCATCAGGAGGTGTGCTGGTGTACTACCTGATTTTGTCTGAAAGGCTAGGTGATGGGCATATTTTACAAATGACTGTGGTTGATAGTATGATTCATAGTCTCAAGAGAATATTACAATGAGATGTGTGTGTTTTTGTAAGGTTCTTAATACATCTATCCAGAGTGTCAGGGTTTAATGTGATAGGTCTACCTAGGGTATATCTTCGTTCAGTCCATTTTTGTTGCTCCTGAGTTTGAACACCCATCATAGTTCTTGTCTGAATAATGTGGTGGCTGACCACTGGGAGTTGGATTCGATGATAGTCCAATGCAAACTTTCTGGAGGATGGTTCTTTTCCAGAAAGTGACTTTGTAATCTTGTGGCTGTGCGTTTGCGATGGATGGTACTCTTATGCTCCCCTATTCGGACCTTCACTGGTCTGGTGGTCATGCCAATGTACTGAAAGCCACAGGGACAGGTGATTAAGTACACGCAGTTCTTAGTGTTGCAGTTCGTGTGCCGTATCTGTTTCCAGAACCTTGGGAGTCCCAAGTCTAGTTCCTTGGTGGTGCTTGTCTGGGGGCATGCTGCACATGAGCCACATGGATAATGTCCAACCACTGGAGGTAAGTTCCATAGTGTGGGTTGTATCTGAATAGTTTTCTTAGGACGTGTGTGCACGAGCATGTCCCTAAGATTCTGGGTTCTTTTGAAAGAAAAGAGTGGTTTTGGACCTGGTTGGAACTGTCCGGTTTCCAGGATCTTCCAATTCTTCTTGATGATTTTCTGAATCTTGTTGGAGTTAGGTGTGTAAGATGTGACACACGTCAGAACATCTGTGGTGGGTTTATCTTTTATTTCAAGTAGTGCTCCTCTATGATTGTTCCTAGCTCGTTTTCGGGCTTGTTTCACGATTTTCTTAGGATACTCTCTTTGAATCAGGTTCTTAGTTAGGGTGTCCGCCTCTTTTTCATATTCTGTGATGGTATTACAGTTGCGTCGTAATCGTAGGAACTGGCCCACCGGTAAGTTGTTTCTTAAAGATTTAGGATGGTGGCTTTGGAACAGGAGGAGACTGTTCCTGTCAGTCGGTTTTTTGTAGTTAGTGGTCATAAGAGACCCGTCTTTCAAAGATATGAGAAGGTCTAAGAAAGGAATGGACTCCGGTGACATAGTGCCAACAAAATTTAGGAATGGGTTAAGAGTGTTAATCCATGTGAAAAAAGTGCGACACAACTCTTCGTCCCCTTTCCAGAAGATGATGATGTCGTCGATGTACCTTCGCCATAATAGAATGTTGTTGTTGTAAGGATTGGTGTCTGTGAGGATGTGTTCTTCTTCAAAGTCCGCCATGTACAAACAGGCCAGACTCGGCGCAAAGGTGCTCCCCATGCTGGTCCCCTGGACCTGATGGTAAAGTTGTTCTTCAAAAGCAAAGTAATTCTCTTTCAATGCTATGGTAGCGCAGTCACAGATGAAAGTGACAGGTGTTTCGGATGGCCATGGGTTCACGTTACGGAGCACCTTGTCCAAGACTGTGAGTGTCGCATCTTGGGGAATGTTCGTATATAAAGCCTCAACGTCTAAGGTGACTAAGAGGGTAATCGATTCTGGTGTTTCAAATTGTTCAATAAGGTTCAGAACTTCTGTTGTGTCTCTCAAGTAGGTAGAGGTCTTAGTTACCAAAGGGCGTAAGAATACATCGCAGAATTTGCTAAGTGGTTCTAACAGTGAATCGATCCCAGAGACAATGGGCCTTCCAGGTGGGGGGGTGATCCCCTTGTGAATTTTTGGTAGGCAATAGAAGTACGGAGTACGGGGGTACTTGTTCATAAGGAATGAAGCCTCATCCTTTGTTATCCAACCTTCTGCCTCCGCTTCCACAGTCAAGTGCTGTATCTTGGTGGAGAGACGTGTGGTCGGGTCTTCTTCAATTGGTTCGTAGTACCTAGTGTTGGAAAGTTGTCGTAGGCATTCCTCATCATAGGTGACCTTATCCTGAATGACTATGGCCCCTCCTTTGTCCGCTGGCTTCAGAACGATGGTCTTGTCCTCTGTCAGATTTTTTAGAAGAAGTCTTTCTTCTTTGGAAAGATTGTTGAAGGGGCGGGTAGTGGTTATATTCTCTACCTCTTTCAAAACAGCCTGTTCAAAAGTCAGTACCTCATGCAAGGTCATTGCTGCGGTGGGGGTAAATCTGGATTTATTCTTGAGACCTGAGCCGACAGGTGTAGTCTCTGGTTTGTCTTGAAAAAATGCTTTTAGGCGCACCTTACGAAAGAATTGGTGGAGTTCTTGATGTAAGATAAAGTCGTCTTCCTTAGGTGTTGGTACAAATCCTAAGCCTTTTTCCAGAAGGCTACTTTCACCGTCAGTGATGGGTCTCGAGGATAAGTTCACCACTAGGGTCTTGTTGTCTTGCTTCGTAAGACCATTGGTTCCGGGTCCTGCCAATGGACGGACTTGTTGCCTCCTCTTCTTTTGCCTCTGCCTCTGCCCCTCCCTCTGTTGAAAAAAGGGGGGGGAGGGTTCTGATATTGCTGGTAGCTATGTATCGGGTTTGGTCCCATGGGGCCGTTCCATGCGGGTTGGGGACCCATCCATGGTCCTTGATACATTGGTGTAGAGAACGGATGTGCAGGGAAGCCATGAAACAGTGGTGGTGGTGGAGGCTGGTGTCTGTATCCTCCTCTTGGTTTCTGATTTCTATTGTCATAGTTGGATTCATTGCTCGAAGAGCCAGAGCTGCCTGAATAATTGCTGCTCGTGTCTTCTGTTGAGGTGTCCATATTTGGAAAGACATAGTCGTCTTTTGTATATGGGTAGATCTTTTCTTTGTCAAACCTCTTGACATCCTTTTGTAACTGATTGATTTTTTGTTTCGTGAGATATTCTTTATGTTCATTCATTTCCAGATTTATCTCGGAGAGTTTCGATTTGAATGCTGTAATAGAAATGCCTGTCTTCAGTCTATTCTCAGACAGGTTGATCTGGACAAGTAATTCGTCAGACAAGCGCTTTGCTGTATTGATGATCAATATCAGCCAGTCACGTGTACACTTCCAGGATATTCTTGACCATTCACGTCGGAATGTCAGATCTTCCAGGAATATCCTTGGGGCCAAAGTTATCAAAAGGCCATTGGGGGCGATATTTGCTCTGAGATATTCCGTCATGATCGTTCCATGTAAGGCTGTTTTAATCTGGAGTTTGCGCAGATTTTGAAGCGACCTCCAGTCATCATTGCCACTGCCCGAAGGTGCACTACCATCTTCTGCTAGGAGTGATGGTGCTCTTAGGATCTCAGCTACCATCTCGTCATCAAAGCTAAGGCCTGGGTTATCCATCGTGTCCCAAAGATGTAAGATGTCAGTCTCGACCGTCAAAATAGACCACAGGTAGAAGGGGAGGGAATATGTGTACAAAAGTAAGAAAATAGGGGGTTGTCCCACGGCCGACAGCCGTACTAATTGTAAATCAAAATGGAGAGGGGGGGACAAGGAGCTGTTTAGAGAAAGGTCCTGAACCAATGCTCCCAAAATCAGTACTTTAAATCACAATGGATGGTTTCAGTTCCTATAGGTGGAGGGGGATACAGCCAATAATTATGTGCTGTAACAAGAAGAGGGGTAGTCTCCTGGGATAGGTGAGTGTGCAAAGAAAGAGGAAGGTACTCCTTAGTTTGGTACGTAGTGCCCTCACACACCCTTTCGAGTGTATAGCATCATCATCGGGCAAGGTTGCTCCTCGTGGGGGTGGCGCTGCAGTCCCTCACGAGCCCCTAGGGGCTCTCTAGCGGAGATCTTTTAGGAGTTGCCACAGTGGTGAGTGCGGGTATGTGGGAAGGAAGTGTTAGTGAGTGTGAGTTAAAATGGGTCAGGAGGCCTTGACAACTTTATTCGTAGGACCCCTGATCCAAAATAAAAGTCCACGGGGATGGAGATGCACGTTTGTGCCGTTACGAGAGGGGAAACAAGACCAAATAAGTTCCCACTTCTCTCAACCCGTGTAGTGTGTGATAAAGTGCAGTTTTTAAAAGGGGGTCGACATGTTTCGCGCTACAGATTGGTCCCTAAAGGATCCTAAAGCGCTTCATCAGGACCAGGTGGAGAAAAGAAACCGGGAATCAGGAAAAAACACCCTGTATTCCTTAGATAAACCTAGTTAAGGTATATGACAATAATAGTCTCAGGACCCGTTTTTATACTAATGTCCTTGTTCACAGCCTAAAAAAAGGAGACAAAAGGAGGGGGGGGGGGAAAAGAAGATAAAGCACAGATATTTAGAGCCCAGTGACATATTAATTACATATGTTCCTGTAGAAAGCAAGCTCAAAGTCACAAGTGCACAACCCAAGTGCCAGATGCATGAAACTAGTGAAGCGTCAGTGCGTCTTCGATGAAACATGCATTGTAAAAAAGAAGAAAATACTGTGGGGTGCCTTCTACCTAGGTAACGGAAAGCGGCAGTGTCCTAAGTGTACAGCTGTGGCGGAGATACACAGGGTGAACTGCGCTGCATCGGAGTCATAGACTGGTGCCGAATGGTGATGGTATGATGCATGGGTGATAGACATCTACCACCTGGTGCCATATCATGATAAGCGGTGGCCACCGGTCTAGTGATTTAGTGAAGAAAGGGAGTGACGCTGGTCATAATCTAGACCCCATTTGGAGTCGGTATGGACGAGGCATGCCTGGAGAACAGGAACTAGCATAGGTACAATTTAAAATCAAAGGTACTAGTGTGGAGTCAGGAAACGATATTTCACAATACCCAGAGTGAAGTATGACGGTTATACATATACAGTGGTAATAACATACTCAAAAACAAAAAAACGCATACCCTCCCAAGGTCGGAGAAGGGCTCCGTCGGATGTACCACGGCGTGAGGCTAAGAACAACAGACAAGAAAAGGGGGACCAAATTACAGCAGGAGAACCCAGCGATATTGCCAGGAACCAACACAGCATCCTAAGTACAGAGGAAGAGTTACTTACTCACGATACAGCCTCACGGAACCGGAAACCTACCCGTCCAGCGGTACTGCCGGTAGCATTCTTAGCCGGGAAGCGGATCTCCCTAAATACGGAATTCAGCGCGGTGGAAGGCTGTGGCGGTGGCGTCATCACGTAGCGTGAGGGGAGCTCGTCAGTTTCTGTCCGAAAGGGGGCGGCCATGTTGGAATGGGAATAACGAGTGTTGAAGTAACATCGTATGACCCGATAGTAGTACTCAGACTGGTCCAATTAAAATAAAGCCCAGGTGGGTTTGCTAAAACCAAAACACTTAGTGACTATGTACCCTGTTTTATAGGGAATCAGTGTAGCGTGAGGGGCGGACCTATGTAGGGGTTAAGAATAGGGAAACACCCCATGTTCCGGATCTGAGTACGATGCTGGAAAGTGTTTTAGAGAAAAAGGGGCGGCCATATTGGAGCGGTAAAGGGAAGATACAAGCCTAATGGTCACCTGTGTATACTGCATATGGTTAAATGCCAATGCAAGTGGTACCTAGACCCAAATGAGTGTATTACCCACTGTAAGAGATCGGTCAGAGATGACAATTGGGTCGGGACCAAACGGGGATCCAAAAGGGGGGGGGGGGGAAGTTGTTCAAGTTACGTGCCTGGGTATGGAATCGTCTTACTATGGAGGTAGTTGTCAGTGCAGACTGATATTACGTAATATTGCTGGACCCTGTTCCTTAAGTTCAATGATAGGACGTGAAGCACCTAAGATTGGCTAAGTGTGACAACAGGGTGATCCATATGTTAGAAAAGGATCGGGATCCATCAGGAGGTGTGCTGGTGTACTACCTGATTTTGTCTGAAAGGCTAGGTGATGGGCATATTTTACAAATGACTGTGGTTGATAGTATGATTCATAGTCTCAAGAGAATATTACAATGAGATGTGTGTGTTTTTGTAAGGTTCTTAATACATCTATCCAGAGTGTCAGGGTTTAATGTGATAGGTCTACCCAGGGTATATCTTCGTTCAGTCCATTTTTGTTGCTCCTGAGTTTGAACACCCATCGTTGTTCTTGTCTGAATAATGTGGTGGCTGACCACTGGGAGTTGGATTCGATGATAGTCCAATGCAAACTTTCTGTAGGATGGTTCTTTTCCAGAAAGTGACTTTGTAATCTTGTGGCTGTGCGTTTGCGACGGATGGTACTCTTATGCTCCCCTATTCGGACCTTCACTGGTCTGGTGGTCATGCCAATGTACTGAAAGCCACAGGGACAGGTGATTAAGTACACGCAGTTCTTAGTGTTGCAGTTCGTGTGCCGTATCTGTTTCCAGAACCTTGGGAGTCCCAAGTCTAGTTCCTTGGTGGTGCTTGTCTGGGGGCATGCTGCACATGAGCCACATGGATAATGTCCAACCACTGGAGGTAAGTTCCATAGTGTGGGTTGTATCTGAATAGTTTTCTTAGGACGTGTGTGCACGAGCATGTCCCTAAGATTCTGGGTTCTTTTGAAAGAAAAGAGTGGTTTTGGACCTGGTTGGAACTGTCCGGTTTCCAGGATCTTCCAATTCTTCTTGATGATTTTCTGAATCTTGTTGGAGTTAGGTGTGTAAGATGTGACACACGTCAGAACATCTGTGGTGGGTTTATCTTTTATTTCAAGTAGTGCTCCTCTATGATTGTTCCTAGCTCGTTTTCGGGCTTGTTTCACGATTTTCTTAGGATACTCTCTTTGAATCAGGTTCTTAGTTAGGGTGTCCGCCTCTTTTTCATATTCTGTGATGGTATTACAGTTGCGTCGTAATCGTAGGAACTGGCCCACCGGTAAGTTGTTTCTTAAAGATTTAGGATGGTGGCTTTGGAACAGGAGGAGACTGTTCCTGTCAGTCGGTTTTTTGTAGTTAGTGGTCATAAGAGACCCGTCTTTCAAAGATATGAGAAGGTCTAAGAAAGGAATGGACTCCGGTGACATAGTGCCAACAAAATTTAGGAATGGGTTGAGAGTGTTAATCCATGTGAAAAAAGTGCGACACAACTCTTCGTCCCCTTTCCAGAAGATGATGATGTCGTCGATGTACCTTCGCCATAATAGAATGTTGTTGTTGTAAGGATTGGTGTCTGTGAGGATGTGTTCTTCTTCAAAGTCCGCCATGTACAAACAGGCCAGACTCGGCGCAAAGGTGCTCCCCATGCTGGTCCCCTGGACCTGATGGTAAAGTTGTTCTTCAAAAGCAAAGTAATTCTCTTTCAATGCTATGGTAGCGCAGTCACAGATGAAAGTGACAGGTGTTTCGGATGGCCATGGGTTCACGTTACGGAGCACCTTGTCCAAGACTGTGAGTGTCGCATCTTGGGGAATGTTCGTATATAAAGCCTCAACGTCTAAGGTGACTAAGAGGGTAATCGATTCTGGTGTTTCAAATTGTTCAATAAGGTTCAGAACTTCTGTTGTGTCTCTCAAGTAGGTAGAGGTCTTAGTTACCAAAGGGCGTAAGAATACATCGCAGAATTTGCTAAGTGGTTCTAACAGTGAATCGATCCCAGAGACAATGGGCCTTCCAGGTGGGGGGGTGATCCCCTTGTGAATTTTTGGTAGGCAATAGAAGTACGGAGTACGGGGGTACTTGTTCATAAGGAATGAAGCCTCATCCTTTGTTATCCAACCTTCTGCCTCCGCTTCCACAGTCAAGTGCTGTATCTTGGTGGAGAGACGTGTGGTCGGGTCTTCTTCAATTGGTTCGTAGTACCTAGTGTTGGAAAGTTGTCGTAGGCATTCCTCATCATAGGTGACCTTATCCTGAATGACTATGGCACCTCCTTTGTCCGCTGGCTTCAGAACGATGGTCTTGTCCTCTGTCAGATTTTTTAGAAGAAGTCTTTCTTCTTTGGAAAGATTGTTGAAGGGGCGGGTAGTGGTTATATTCTCTACCTCTTTCAAAACAGCCTGTTCAAAAGTCAGTACCTCATGCAAGGTCATTGCTGCGGTGGGGGTAAATCTGGATTTATTCTTGAGACCTGAGCCGACAGGTGTAGTCTCTGGTTTGTCTTGAAAAAATGCTTTTAGGCGCACCTTACGAAAGAATTGGTGGAGTTCTTGATGTAAGATAAAGTCGTCTTCCTTAGGTGTTGGTACAAATCCTAAGCCTTTTTCCAGAAGGCTACTTTCACCGTCAGTGATGGGTCTCGAGGATAAGTTCACCACTAGGGTCTTGTTGTCTTGCTTCGTAAGACCATTGGTTCCGGGTCCTGCCAATGGACGGACTTGTTGCCTCCTCTTCTTTTGCCTCTGCCTCTGCCCCTCCCTCTGTTGAAAAAAGGGGGGGGAGGGTTCTGGTATTGCTGGTAGCTATGTATCGGGTTTGGTCCCATGGGGCCGTTCCATGCGGGTTGGGGACCCATCCATTCCTAAATTTTGTTGGCACTATGTCACCGGAGTCCATTCCTTTCTTAGACCTTCTCATATCTTTGAAAGACGGGTCTCTTATGACCACTAACTACAAAAAACCGACTGACAGGAACAGTCTCCTCCTGTTCCAAAGCCACCATCCTAAATCTTTAAGAAACAACTTACCGGTGGGCCAGTTCCTACGATTACGACGCAACTGTAATACCATCACAGAATATGAAAAAGAGGCGGACACCCTAACTAAGAACCTGATTCAAAGAGAGTATCCTAAGAAAATCGTGAAACAAGCCCGAAAACGAGCTAGGAACAATCATAGAGGAGCACTACTTGAAATAAAAGATAAACCCACCACAGATGTTCTGACGTGTGTCACATCTTACACACCTAACTCCAACAAGATTCAGAAAATCATCAAGAAGAATTGGAAGATCCTGGAAACCGGACAGTTCCAACCAGGTCCAAAACCACTCTTTTCTTTCAAAAGAACCCAGAATCTTAGGGACATGCTCGTGCACACACGTCCTAAGAAAACTATTCAGATACAACCCACACTATGGAACTTACCTCCAGTGGTTGGACATTATCCATGTGGCTCATGTGCAGCATGCCCCCAGACAAGCACCACCAAGGAACTAGACTTGGGACTCCCAAGGTTCTGGAAACAGATACGGCACACGAACTGCAACACTAAGAACTGCGTGTACTTAATCACCTGTCCCTGTGGCTTTCAGTACATTAACTTAGAAATAGGGCGTCATTACACCCTAACCAATTGCACTGCTGAAATACGCCACTTTGGCGATAATATTCTGTCACGGTAAGCCTTGAATTCCTCATATTTTTTCTGTGTGTTCATTACGATTTTAATCAGCTGTTCGGCGACCACTTTCTAAATCCACACACACGAAGTGAAATGCCATTTTCGTATTTTCTAATGTTCCCACTGTGTCCGACCGGACCTCTTGAAAGAACACGGCTGAAGCAAAAGTTCATCTCTGACAGCATTTTATTCAATAAAAACCCAATGCATTTCGGGCCAAACGCCCTTCGTCAGGGGTCACTATAAACAATGAAAACAATCACCAATTAATATATTAGCTGTAGTTTACCTGTGAATACTTAATTAACAAAACAGATTACCTTATTGCTTTTTTTATATCTCAAACATTTTATATGTGATTAGTCCCTCTTTTCTGCAAAGTCTCTGTTACCCCACTATACGCATAACGTACTAATGGCCACAACACTCCACTTTCCATTTCTCCCTTATACAAGCGCGTTTATTTCTGTTGTTTTTCAAATGCTCTTTAACACCTCACGATAGATTTGCATGTTATTGAACCTTCGGTAGTTTTCTACACTGCAGCACGTTGCTTTACCCTTCATTTCTCATTAATTTACGCGCATTTATTTCTACCGCTTCTTAAGACCACTTATACTTTAGTCTTAGCGCTTACTCATGATTGTTTCATGCGTTTAAATTCCTCAACTCTCATCTCCCTGTCAGCTCTTTCCATACCTGCAGTCAATCGTTAAAACCATCGGTGTTCATCTGTATGTATCAGCGAGCAGTTACTCACTTCACCATTCCTCTCGCCTTTAACCTATCGCTCTGGCCTCCTGATTGGCTTGCTAATTAAATTCTCCCGCCATCCCAGTACAGCTATTCATTACACTCACTACTTTGCAATGATGGACTCACATTCCCATAATTCACTTCTTTAGTGCAAAAACCGATCTTATTTCTCAGCATATATATTAAACAAGTTAATAACCATGTCTCAATGTTTGAATGTTCTCAATTCGTGTCCCAATCATTAAAAAGTTCATTTTCATATTGTTTTCCACTGTCCTTGATGAATTACGTTGTTATCTCCGTCGTGTGGATTCGTGAATTACTCCTTGTTCCAACTCATTTTTAACAAACGGGTGCTATCCCGATGCTGGGCATATATCGATACATCATCAAATGGGGGTGCGGGATGCACACCAAAATTCATGATTAAGTTTAATCACAATTATTCTTTGAATGCGTGCTAACTGGTGTTGTGCCATGCCCAAAAGACACAAGATATAACAACAACTTAGAAATAGGGCGTCATTACACCCTAACCAATTGCACTGCTGAAATACGCCACTTTGGCGATAATATTCTGTCACGGTAAGCCTTGAATTCCTCATATTTTTTCTGTGTGTTCATTACGATTTTAATCAGCTGTTCGGCGACCACTTTCTAAATCCACACACACGAAGTGAAATGCCATTTTCGTATTTTCTAATGTTCCCACTGTGTCCGACCGGACCTCTTGAAAGAACACGGCTGAAGCAAAAGTTCATCTCTGATAGCATTTTATTCAATAAAAACCCAATGCATTTCGGGCCAAACGCCCTTCGTCAGGGGTCACTATAAACAATGAAAACAATCACCAATTAATATATTAGCTGTAGTTTACCTGTGAATACTTAATTAACAAAACAGATTACCTTATTGCTTTTTTTATATCTCAAACATTTTATATGTGATTAGTCCCTCTTTTCTGCAAAGTCTCTGTTACCCCACTATACGCATAACGTACTAATGGCCACAACACTCCACTTTCCATTTCTCCCTTATACAAGCGCGTTTATTTCTGTTGTTTTTCAAATGCTCTTTAACACCTCACGATAGATTTGCATGTTATTGAACCTTCGGTAGTTTTCTACACTGCAGCACGTTGCTTTACCCTTCATTTCTCATTAATTTACGCGCATTTATTTCTACCGCTTCTTAAGACCACTTATACTTTAGTCTTAGCGCTTACTCATGATTGTTTCATGCGTTTAAATTCCTCAACTCTCATCTCCCTGTCAGCTCTTTCCATACCTGCAGTCAATCGTTAAAACCATCGGTGTTCATCTGTATGTATCAGCGAGCAGTTACTCACTTCACCATTCCTCTCGCCTTTAACCTATCGCTCTGGCCTCCTGATTGGCTTGCTAATTAAATTCTCCCGCCATCCCAGTACAGCTATTCATTACACTCACTACTTTGCAATGATGGACTCACATTCCCATAATTCACTTCTTTAGTGCAAAAACCGATCTTATTTCTCAGCATATATATTAAACAAGTTAATAACCATGTCTCAATGTTTGAATGTTCTCAATTCGTGTCCCAATCATTAAAAAGTTCATTTTCATATTGTTTTCCACTGTCCTTGATGAATTACGTTGTTATCTCCGTCGTGTGGATTCGTGAATTACTCCTTGTTCCAACTCATTTTTAACAAACGGGTGCTATCCCGATGCTGGGCATATATCGATACATCATCAAATGGGGGTGCGGGATGCACACCAAATTCATGATTAAGTTTAATCACAATTATTCTTTGAATGCGTGCTAACTGGTGTTGTGCCATGCCCAAAAGACACAAGATATAACAACAACTTAGAAATAGGGCGTCATTACACCCTAACCAATTGCACTGCTGAAATACGCCACTTTGGCGATAATATTCTGTCACGGTAAGCCTTGAATTCCTCATATTTTTTCTGTGTGTTCATTACGATTTTAATCAGCTGTTCGGCGACCACTTTCTAAATCCACACACACGAAGTGAAATGCCATTTTTGTATTTTCTAATGTTCCCACTGTGTCCGACCGGACCTCTTGAAAGAACACGGCTGAAGCAAAAGTTCATCTCTGACAGCATTTTATTCAATAAAAACCCAATGCATTTCGGGCCAAACGCCCTTCGTCAGGGGTCACTATAAACAATGAAAACAATCACCAATTAATATATTAGCTGTAGTTTACCTGTGAATACTTAATTAACAAAACAGATTACCTTATTGCTTTTTTTATATCTCAAACATTTTATATGTGATTAGTCCCTCTTTTCTGCAAAGTCTCTGTTACCCCACTATACGCATAACGTACTAATGGCCACAACACTCCACTTTCCATTTCTCCCTTATACAAGCGCGTTTATTTCTGTTGTTTTTCAAATGCTCTTTAACACCTCACGATAGATTTGCATGTTATTGAACCTTCGGTAGTTTTCTACACTGCAGCACGTTGCTTTACCCTTGAAAAACAACAGAAATAAACGCGCTTGTATAAGGGAGAAATGGAAAGTGGAGTGTTGTGGCCATTAGTACGTTATGCGTATAGTGGGGTAACAGAGACTTTGCAGAAAAGAGGGACTAATCACATATAAAATGTTTGAGATATAAAAAAAGCAATAAGGTAATCTGTTTTGTTAATTAAGTATTCACAGGTAAACTACAGCTAATATATTAATTGGTGATTGTTTTCATTGTTTATAGTGACCCCTGACGAAGGGCGTTTGGCCCGAAATGCATTGGGTTTTTATTGAATAAAATGCTGTCAGAGATGAACTTTTGCTTCAGCCGTGTTCTTTCAAGAGGTCCGGTCGGACACAGTGGGAACATTAGAAAATACGAAAATGGCATTTCACTTCGTGTGTGTGGATTTAGAAAGTGGTCGCCGAACAGCTGATTAAAATCGTAATGAACACACAGAAAAAATATGAGGAATTCAAGGCTTACCGTGACAGAATATTATCGCCAAAGTGGCGTATTTCAGCAGTGCAATTGGTTAGGGTGTAATGACGCCCTATTTCTAAGTTGTTGTTATATCTTGTGTCTTTTGGGCATGGCACAACACCAGTTAGCACGCATTCAAAGAATAATTGTGATTAAACTTAATCATGAATTTTGGTGTGCATCCCGCACCCCCATTTGATGGCTTTCAGTACATTGGCATGACCACCAGACCAGTGAAGGTCCGAATAGGGGAGCATAAGAGTACCATCCGTCGCAAACGCACAGCCACAAGATTACAAAGTCACTTTCTGGAAAAGAACCATCCTCCAGAAAGTTTGCATTGGACTATCATCGAATCCAACTCCCAGTGGTCAGCCACCACATTATTCAGACAAGAACAACGATGGGTGTTCAAACTCAGGAGCAACAAAAATGGACTGAACGAAGATATACCCTGGGTAGACCTATCACATTAAACCCTGACACTCTGGATAGATGTATTAAGAACCTTACAAAAACACACACATCTCATTGTAATATTCTCTTGAGACTATGAATCATACTATCAACCACAGTCATTTGTAAAATATGCCTATCACCTAGCCTTTCAGACAAAATCAGGTAGTACACCAGCACACCTCCTGATGGATCCCGATCCTTTTCTAACATATGGATCACCCTGTTGTCACACTTAGCCAATCTTAGGTGCTTCACGTCCTATCATTGAACTTAAGGAACAGGGTCCAGCAATATTACGTAATATCAGTCTGCACTGACAACTACCTCCATAGTAAGACGATTCCATACCCAGGCACGTAACTTGAACAACTCCCCCCCCCCCCTTTTGGATCCCCGTTTGGTCCCGACCCAATTGTCATCTCTGACCGATCTCTTACAGTGGGTAATACACTCATTTGGGTCTAGGTACCACTTGCATTGGCATTTAACCATATGCACTATACACAGGTGACCATTAGGCTTGTATCTTCCCTTTACCGCTCCAATATGGCCGCCCCTTTTTCTCTAAAACACTTTCCAGCATCGTACTCAGATCCGGAACATGGGGTGTTTCCCTATTCTTAACCCCTACATAGGTCCACCCCTCACGCTACACTGATTCCCTATAAAACAGGGTACATAGTCACTAAGTGTTTTGGTTTTAGCAAACCCACCTGGGCTTTATTTTAATTGGACCAGACTGAGTACTACTATCGGGTCATACGATGTTACTTCAACACTCGTTATTCCCATTCCAACATGGCCGCCCCCTTTCGGACAGAAACTGACGAGCTCCCCTCACGCTACGTGATGACGCCACCGCCACAGCCTTCCACCGCGCTGAATTCCGTATTTAGGGAGATCCGCTTCCCGGCTAAGAATGCTACCGGCAGTACCGCTGGACGGGTAGGTTTCCGGTTCCGTGAGGCTGTATCGTGAGTAAGTAACTCTTCCTCTGTACTTAGGATGCTGTGTTGGTTCCTGGCAATATCGCTGGGTTCTCCTGCTGTAATTTGGTCCCCCTTTTCTTGTCTGTTGTTCTTAGCCTCACGCCGTGGTACATCCGACGGAGCTCTTCTCCGACCTTGGGAGGGTATGCGTTTTTTTGTTTTTGAGTATGTTATTACCACTGTATATGTATAACCGTCATACTTCACTCTGGGTATTGTGAAATATCGTTTCCTGACTCCACACTAGTACCTTTGATTTTAAATTGTACCTATGCTAGTTCCTGTTCTCCAGGCATGCCTCGTCCATACCGACTCCAAATGGGGTCTAGATTATGACCAGCGTCACTCCCTTTCTTCACTAAATCACTAGACCGGTGGCCACCGCTTATCATGATATGGCACCAGGTGGTAGATGTCTATCACCCATGCATCATACCATCACCATTCGGCACCAGTCTATGACTCCGATGCAGCGCAGTTCACCCTGTGTATCTCCGCCACAGCTGTACACTTAGGACACTGCCGCTTTCCGTTACCTAGGTAGAAGGCACCCCACAGTATTTTCTTCTTTTTTACAATGCATGTTTCATCGAAGACGCACTGACGCTTCACTAGCTTCATGCATCTGGCACTTGGGCACAGTCTGTGCACTTGTGACTTTGAGCTTGCTTTCTACAGGAACATATGTAATTAATATGTCACTGGGCTCTAAATATCTGTGCTTTATCTTCTTTCCCCCCCCCCCTCCTTTTGTCTCCTTTTTTTAGGCTGTGAACAAGGACATTAGTATAAAAACGGGTCCTGAGACTATTATTGTCATATACCTTAACTAGGTTTATCTAAGGAATACAGGGTGTTTTTTCCTGATTCCCGGTTTCTTTTCTCCACCTGGTCCTGATGAAGCGCTTTAGGATCCTTTAGGGACCAATCTGTAGCGCGAAACATGTCGACCCCCTTTTAAAAACTGCACTTTATCACACACTACACGGGTTGAGAGAAGTGGGAACTTATTTGGTCTTGTTTCCCCTCTCGTAACGGCACAAACGTGCATCTCCATCCCCGTGGACTTTTATTTTGGATCAGGGGTCCTACGAATAAAGTTGTCAGGGCCTCCTGACCCATTTTAACTCACACTCACTAACACTTCCTTCCCACATACCCGCACTCACCACTGTGGCAACTCCTAAAAGATCTCCGCTAGAGAGCCCCGAGGGGCCCGTGAGGGACTGCAGCGCCACCCCCACGAGGAGCAACCTTGCCCGATGATGATGCTATACACTCGAAAGGGTGTGTGAGGGCACTACGTACCAAACTAAGGAGTACCTTCCTCTTTCTTTGCACACTCACCTATCCCAGGAGACTACCCCTCTTCTTGTTACAGCACATAATTATTGGCTGTATCCCCCTCCACCTATAGGAACTGAAACCATCCATTGTGATTTAAAGTACTGATTTTGGGAGCATTGGTTCAGGACCTTTCTCTAAACAGCTCCTTGTCCCCCCCTCTCCATTTTGATTTGAAAGATAAAATTGTACACTTTCTTTCTTTAAAAATATGATTATTTGCATGCATAGAGAGCTCTTGGATTGTTTTCTTTGCACTCGGGTGTTTAAATGTATGGTAGGTTCACATGACTTAAGGCATGGGTACACACAAACCTTTTCCAAGAGGATAAGGCGTGGTCTGTGATGTCACAGAGAGCCACATTGATGTCAGCAGGGTATCGGTAGGGTTGGAGGTGTAAGAGCAGTCTGTGGAGACCAAAGCTTGTACATGGCATGGACTGTCAATTGTGGAGTTATTTAAAGAGTTTAATTCCATTCTGTCCTCCAAACTACGCCCCTAGTATCTAGAAGAGTTGTAGATTTTAACATTTTATGTTACGCTGTATGTGAGTTGATATCACAGCTCTACGGGACTCCGGTGGAATCTTTCCTGCATGCTATTGCAATGTTTGGCGAGTCTAGTGTACACAGTAAGTAACTTGATTATTGAACAGGATTGAAATATAATTTTAGGCCTCACAATATCTTTTTTAGGTCGAGCCTGGCAGCGCATGCGCTGTTGCGAGGCATGCAGTAGCGCAGTATGGCTCTGAAGCTCCACCCACTCCACCCATATTCTTAATTGCCTTGTGTCATTGTCCTTAGTACACACTGGTTTCCAAGTCGTTATTAGGCTTGTTAGTCCCTCCTTGGTACCGCCTTGTCTGCATTTGTTACCTCCCATAACCACTGGACCTTTTACGTTGTTACATGGTCAGCTATACAAGTTGGTGAGCACTATTTTCTTTAATGCTCTTCCCCTATTCCACCCACGAGATCGCAGCACTCGCCCGCTTTTATTTTAATAGCCATGTTTTTATTCAAATTACAGCATGGTCCGCTTTAACGATAGCGGCCGCGCTTATTTAATATATGGCGTGGTCTGCTTTCACTTTAGCGGCCGCGCTTATTTAATTACCAGCGTGGCCGCTTTCACTTTAGCGGCTGCTGTTGGAATGGAAAATGTTTTTGGTCGACTTTCCCTTGCATTGTACGATTTAAGCTAGCATTTGCGGTACCATTTTGTATTCAGACACTATTTTGTACCATGACCAAACTAAGCTTCTGTCTCATTCTGTTTGCCTCAGCAGAAAGCAGCCTCAATGTTTTTTCTATTTCTCCAAGGTTGAGCTTCGCTGCACTAATGAATGGACTGTTTTATCATTACATACCTTTCCCGTCTGATAGGCTTGGTCCCACTCTTACAATGGCGGGAACAGGCAGAATACCCTTGGAACTGAGATAGCATGTACCCAGTCTTAGGATTGTAGCTCATCCTTCTGTGTCTCCTTTGTTCACCAGCTACTAACTGGAAAATTCTAGTCTGGGCATGTCCTTAGGGGTACTGGAAATGTATATCATGTATTACCATCTTGGCGAGGGTCAGTCCCTCTGCAGCAATCTAAGGAGGCTAGTCAGATTGGACTCCACTCAAGTGTATGACTAATAAATAACTTTGGTTTGTATTCTCTACTGTCTGACAGACTCTTCATTTGTTTGGAAGGCTGAGAGGTGGTCGAGAGTGACCCAGGTGACCCTATTCGTGTCACTTCCTTCAGATGGTGCCCAAACAGGGACCCCATTGGGTGTGGCCCTTCCTCGCCCACAGACGAGTAAGGAGGTCGTGACCGCGTCGGGTTGGACGGGCGGACTGGGGATCCCTGCACGAGAGAGTCTGGTACTCGCAGCTGCCCCATCTGTCTAACTGGGCAGTGCCTCGCCCATCCTGGCTGGGGTCCTGAACGGCAAAACCCTTAGATCTGACCGCTTGGTCCAAAGAGTCAGCAGTGGAGAATAAATTAGTTTGGCCTGTGTGCACCAGGTGAGTTTGCTTTGGTTCTTTCTGGCTATGGCGCCATTCTGGTTTGTGTTCGGTACGGTCCGAGGTTCGTTTTTGGACAAGCGCTTGAATTTGTTTGAGTTCTTTGTGAACATGGTACCATGTTGGTTTGTATTTGATGAGGTCTGAGAACCAATTTTGGTAAGATATTTGCAAATATCTGCTCAGCATCAATAGTGAACTTGCTTCTGTTTAAAAGATGCAGTGTTTTAGCAAAATGTTTTGTTTGGGCTGTCGTCGTTGTTCTACTGATGGGTGGTAGAAAGTCAGCCAGCGCCACCAGAAGGCACCCCAAATTTTGTAATGTATATCAAACATGGCCTTGGCCCTATTATGTTTAGTACGTTATGGCACAAATATACGAGTGACAATGCTGAGTTGCAGTGGCCATTGACAGGCACTTTTCATGAAGAGAAAATTAATTTTCTACTGGATAAATTGTTTGTGAAAAGAAGTAGGCAGTCGATGTTTGATTCCCTCCGAACATGGCAAAAGGAAGCTAGACAGAGACGAATTAAAGCAGAGAAGGAGGCCCGGAAGGGAAAAATGCAGACAGTGACTCAGAAAGCATAACGTATGATAGAGAGAAAACAGAGAAAGGGATAGAGTGTGCTGATAGGAAGTTTCGATTGCAATGTGAAAAGTCTTATGTTGCTCGAGAAGAAAATGATACATTTGTGGAGGAATTGTTAGATGTTCAACCTCTACCCCCATACGGCCCACAGAAAATATATCATGCCATCCCACAGCCTCAATCGCCCGTCTTTTCTGCTTCTGCTGTTTCTGCTGTTATTGATCCAGCTGCTTTGGCCACCGCGCCTACTATCCATTCTTTAGCTTTGCCTACTGCACCTGCGATGAGCGCGAGTCTTCCTGCTACACCTATTGTTTCGGCATCTCTCCCTCCAACTCTTACACCTACGACACAGTCATTGGCGACATTAGTGCACGTTACCTCTGTTATTCTCCTTACCTTTTCATTCATTCCTGATGGTACTGAGTAGTGGAATGCCTGTACGTGGATTAGGGAACAGAGACTGGGCGACTGCTAGGGAGCGACTGGGGTGGATATTGATACGATCTGATGTGGGTGATGAAGAGAAGGTGGTGGCCAATCAGGCAGCTCAGTGGGCTCGTCACCCCATTTACAGTGTGGAGGATGTGTGGAGTGTGATGAAAGATTATGAGCTGTTTGTGCAGCAGCATGCCCTTAAGCACGTCAGCTGCGTTGATTGGCCTGTGGGAACAGTGTTTTAATGATGCCGCACCCCAAATTATTTATGATATTAGGGACAATGTGTAAGCTGCTGATATGGCACCTATTGAGGTCTTTGGTAATGTCGCAACACTGGTCACTTATCGAGGTAGGCTGCTTGAGAATAGCCCGATGAGGGAAGTCCACCCCATATATCACCCTGAAATAGCATAACATTGTTACTAGACCCCGCGTAGAGGCCTGGTTCCAGGAACAATTGGTTTATACTCCGTGAAAGAGGAGTGAGGTTTTGTCCCTTAAGACTCAGTTACCCAACCCTAGGAAAAATCCTACTGTGTATTATAAGGAATTGACGGAGGCTGCTTCATCAACAGTGATGACGCTTGCAGATATTGAAATGTTCTTTGGTTTACTGGTACCTGTTAATATTTGGAGGCAGGTACACACACAGGACCACGTTGCAGAATTGAGTTGTACCTTGGATCAGATTAAGGCATGGGACCAGGAGAGAAAACCTGGTGAGGAGCCTAAGGCCGAGATACTAGCCTTGCCAGGCCAAATTATTTCTGAAATGCATTCTCTTATTCCACCAAGAAGGGTGGATTGGGACAAGTTAACGGCATGTCGTCAGAAGAAAGATGAAAGTTTGTCTGATTTTTTCACTCGATTTGAAGGTGTGTTTTGGGAATTTAGCGGACAGGACTTGTCGGTGGAGGGAGGTGTCTGATAGTTCGTTAACAGATTTGTTACAGACCTGCTTCCTGAGAGAGCGACTCGGTTGAAGGCTTCGGAGAGTACATAGACTACCTCCTCCCCTTCTGTAATATTGAGTATGGCACAGTATTATGAACATAGGGAAAATGAGAAGAAGGAGAAGGTGGAGAAAAGCACAAAGAATGTTATTGCAGCAGGCTTCTCGGGGGAATGGTAGAGGATGCGGTGGTACAGCCCGCCAGCTACCTCGGACCAGCCAGAATACTACGCCTGTAGGGCCGAATCAGTGTGGGTATTGTGAGGAGGAGGGACACTTGCGTAGCGAGTGTCCTGTGTTTTTATAGAAAGTCCCGGCCACTAGGGGCGAGGTTCTTGTGGACGGGGTCGTGGAGCTGGTGACAGAACAGGTCCCAGCATGCTGCCGCTTCACAGGATCATTCGGATGGTAACTACTTTGATGACAACAGGGGTGGCCAGTATTATCACAATGACTATGCTCTGGATGAGGTGAGAGGAATGTCTCACAGCTAGGACAGCCAGGGACAGAGTGAGGGACCAGTCCAGATACCTGTAGATCAGCGTGGTCTTTATGTTACTGCAGCTAAGGAATTTTTGGTGGATACAAATTTATCTCCCGTTCACTGGTCCCCGGGGCAGCTCTGTCCGGCCATAAAAATGTTGCAGTAGGATTCTCTGGTGTACCGGTTGTAAGCCTCATTTTCAAACCTCTTACATTGACTATAGGTCCTTTTACTGTGGATTCACCGTTCTTGTTAACATCAAATTGTGGAGAAAATGTAATGGGCTTAGATTTATTAAAGAAGTTGCATGCGACAATTTATTGTTCTCCGGAAGGTGTTTACATGACAATGGGTCAGAATGTGGTCAACTCTAAGCAGTGTCTATCCAAAGATGCACCCCGCCCTGCTGAATTTAAGGATGTGCCACCAACGTTGTGGGCAACAGGTGACACGGATGTAGGACTATTGCAAATTTCCCCGGTTTCCATTAAAGTTAAAGACCATGCCATTTTGCCTCGTATTCCCTAGTACAAAGTAACACCAGCAGGGGAGCAAATTTTGTTGCGAACTATACAGGACCTGATTGAGTCAGGAGTTGTTGAAGAGACGACTGCGAATGTATGTAATAGCCCTATTCTTCCCATTCTTAAGAGGGCACCTTCAGGATCCTCTGATGATCACCCAGATGTTTATCATTTTGTGATTGATTTGTGCGCAGTTAATAAAATAGTGGTTCCTCATTTTCTTGGGGTCCCTGACATTACTGCCCTCTGACGATGATTCCTTCCGCTGCTAAATTCTTCTCTGTCATTGATCTGAAAAATGCATTCTTTAGTATCCCGATCAAACCCGACAGTAGGCACTTGTTCAGTTTTACTCTCGCTGGCAGAAGCTTTAGATACTGTCGAGCTCCTCAGGGCTATACTGAGAGCCCTAGTATACATAGCCAAACCTTGAAAGCCCAATTGGACTTCCTCACGCTTCCCTCAGGTAATGTATTGCTTCAATATGTGGATGATATCCTCATTGCTTCTGACACTTAAAAAGGGATGCAAAGACAGTACGGTTAAGTTGTTGCTCCATTTGGCCCACCACGGGCATAAAGTGTCCCTTTCTAAATTTCAATATTGTCGACAGGAGGTTGTGAGAAGTTGGCCTGATGTATGATGTCACTAGTTATAGTGTACACCTTATATCAGTCCAAATACCCTTATGGTGATTGGTTGTAAAGTCAACCTTATAGACCAGCTATCCTAGTGGTAGCATGGACAAGAGCAGTCTTAGGCTAAACTCTGAATGGCATGTGAAGCCAGCTGTGATACCATATATAATCCCTTGAATACCAAATGAAAGGACACCACAACAGGTATATATATAAAATAAAGTGTATTTATTCTAAGCAAACCCTCAGCACTCTTTATGAGTTTAGAGGTAAGTACAACACAGTCTTATTAATGCATACAGTAAGTCACACAGGTAAGTAATACAGTTAGGCCCTAGGGGCCACGCAAACCATATACTAAGTAAGTGGTATAAGAACCACTGTCACGGAAATAGAATAGGCCTAGGCCTAGGGAATCGCTGGGGCTACACTACACTAGCGTTAGTTAGGAAGTGGGAGGCCCACGGGATTCGTGTGCAGAGTGGAAACACTCACGCGTAATGCGTAAAAGTCAATAGCAATGTTACAGTTTAGAAATAGATAGATTTAGGACACTTCCGGAGTAGCTAGGAAGTTGAGACTTGAAAACTAGACACTAGGATAGTCACTATCCTGATGAGCACCGGAGTACCCAAGTTACCTAGCCCACAGGCTGCGGGTGCATAGGGGTGAAGATGCGTCGTTTTCGTCGTCGACTCCTATGGATGCCTGAAGAAAGATGCTGACAGGCAGTCAGTGAAGAGTGTCCGGTGGATCCCAAGGCTGGGATCAAGAAGAGAAGAAACCTGCAAGCAGAGGGGACAGAGTCAAGGTCACTAGCCAGTGACCACGTGGAACCAGGAAGGAACCAGGCGATGTCGTGAAGAGTTGCAGGTGAAGGTGAAGCTTGTCGCTGCAGCCAGGAGGACCAGGAAGCGTCGAGGACGACCAGGACCAGGAGGCGAGCTGTCCCACGAAGGCTCTTGCTGTCGGCGGCGTCGAAGTTGGACTAGGACTCACCAAGCCTTGGCAAGCGGAACCCACGAAGAACAAGGGACTTGCTTCTGGTGCAGACCAGGAAGGTCTGGGGTGCTTCTTCTTTGCAGAGAAGCGGGAGCCAGTCTGGAGGAGCCAAACCAGCGCAGAAGATTTCAGGGAGCGTCGTCACAAAGGCCACTAGCCAGCGGGCAAGCAACCGGACAGACGCGGCAAGCAGGAAAATGCTGAAGGGCCCCACGCAGGACTCGTGGAGTGTGGGGGGCTGGTCTTCGGTGCAGATGGTGCTTGGGGTTGGGGCTTCTCAATCCCTGGTGCACAACTTCGAGGGTACCTCAGAAGCTGCGCTGTAAGCTACTAGCCACTTTTCCCAGGTAGCCGGTCCCACGTCGCTCGTCGCCTCCACGGATCTCAGCTCTGCTGCAGATGTGGATGAGGGTCGGAGAAGTCTGGAAATCAAGGCTCTGGTCGGGCTCTGCAGTCGGTTCCTCGTCGAACGTTTCACAAAGCAAAGGGTAGTCACTTGATGGTGCCTGTTTGCACAGGGTAGCCACTCCTTGGCTACAAGGGAGATTCTTCAGTCTTCTTCTTTCGTCGAATGTCGAAGGTCCAGAGTTTCTGTTCAGTTTTGCAGGTTCAGGATAATCTAAAGTCTTGAGGCCCAACTCCCACTCTTATACTAATCTGGGGGGCTGGGATACCTGCTAGGTCACGCCTTATGGGTGGGACCTGGGAGGGGGTGGTTACACCCACTTCCCTTTGTCCAGTTTCGCGCCAGAGCTGGGGCTGGAGTGCCCCAGCGCCGGTTTGAACTGGACTATGCAAGGAACACCTTGTGTGCCCCAGGCATGTCTCATTCCTTTCAGCCCACCCTGCCCCAATACACTAAAGGCTGTCTGGGGAGGTGCTAGCACCTCCCCAAGCAGGAAACCTATTGTCCAGGCCTCCCTGGCTGGGATCACTCCCAGCAGCAGGAGGTCAGACTTGTGTCTGTGGCAGCAGCATCCATTTTGTGATGCTGAGGCTTTGGTTAGAGTTAAACAGCAAAGTAGGATTTTAACATGTCTCTCCCTCTAGAAGGGGGGAATAATATCCTCATCACCAGAAATGGTATGGGGGTATTATTCCAAAGTGTTAGACACCTTACACGACATGTTTTGATAAAGCCAAACCATAGTTACCATAACCGTTTAAGATTATAAGGCACTTTAAGAGTATATGGTAGGCTATATCATAGAACAGCCATAAGGACATGGTTCCGAAAGCTGCAGACAGGCTCAGCTCATGCTAGAGCACCATCTCACATGTTACCAAGCACTCTGCCTCCAGGATTGTTAAGGCCTGCCATAGGAGTGACTGATAGGTACACATGTGTCTATATATAAGGTAGATATAGATATACTATATCTAAGCAAGGGGTGATTACACGACCTTGCCCCAGCTGAGTGATCAGCCAGTTGTGTCTGATTGGAAGGCCAGACCAGGGGTGGCATAATACATGCTGCAGCCCCTGGGAGGCCTAGGGTACACCTATGCCCTGGGTACCTAGGGTACACTGTACAGGGTCCAATAAGGTGATCCTTACCAATTGGTTATGTACCTAGGGTACATGGAGTCCATTTTAAAGAGAGAGCAGACAGCCTGAGACCCTGAATGGCAGGATCTCAGGCCAACTAAGTCGAAAAACCAGCTAGACACTAGGCAAAAAGTTGGGGGTAACCATAGTCAGATATCCACCTTCCTACACAACCCCCCCCCAAACGAAAGGAGATAAGGCTGGCCTTGACAAGGTAAGCCTCTATTGCCTGAGTGGCCATATAAGGAAGAACCAGCACTGGCATGGTTACCCCCTGTCTCATGGTCCACTAAGCAATCCCTCATCCTAAAGATATCATAGGGTCTCCACCATAGGGAATCTCTACCTTTGGTGTGTCTTTGCAAAGTAAAAGGCTGGTGTTGAGATGGAGTACTGAAGTGAGTGTCCCCAAAGTGAGGCCTCAGCTTCCTCCAATCATCCTCCACCATGGATGCCTTTCTTTCTCTAACTGAGTTGCACTATGCTCTCAGGGTCAGCCTCTGGCTACCTAAAGCTGGAGGCTGGGTCCCTTTTGTGGGCTTACTGGAGGGACAGGTCAGGTTTGGGGCCCTAAGGTCCCATGTTTGCCTGTGCCCAACAGAATCCCTCTGGGGGAGGTCCCTAACTACCTGTGAAGGGGATCCCTCAGGAATGTTTTTACCCATCACCTGGCTAGGGCAACTAACCAGGCAATCCTCATTCTTTTGAAGGGGGGGTTCTTGTGGACAGGGGCCCTCTTGGGGTCCACTGGCCTCCCTGACCTCTGCAGCCCTGGGCTGACTGAGGCAGGGTAGAGAGAGGCAGGCTACCTGCACCAGACTGGGTCCCACCTTGGAAGGGGCCACTGACATCAGAGGCTCTGCCAGGCCAGGCCTGGCTACCTCTGGGGCAGTTCCTTCACAAGAGGTGAGGTCAGATCCCTGAGGAGGCTGACCCTTTCCTAATGTCTGGGGAGAGGGAGACTTTTCTTCCTCCCCACTACTCTCTGTTTGTGTGGAGTGATCCATAGTTTCAGGCTTCACTACACCTATATCAGTCTGAGTGTGGGCTGAGACCATTACAGCCTTGCCAACCTTTTCAGGAAGGCACTCAGTTTGTGTTTGAGCTGTGACTGTCACAGCTCTGCCAATTTCTACAGGGAAGTCTGTCTGTGCCTGGGCTGTGGCTACCACTGTCCTTCCAACCTTTTCAGGGAGGAAAGCTACTTGGACAGGGGTTGTGACTGGCACAACCCCACTACCCTTTTTGGAAAGGCCTACCATTTTAGAATGGGTGTCTTGTTCAACTCCAGCCCAAGCTGAGAGTTCTAAGTCATTCCCCAGCAAGCAGTCCACAGGCAAGGTTGGAGACACTGCCACCCTTTTAGGGCCAGTGACACCTCCCCAGCTGAGACATACCTCTGCCATGGGATGACTGTTTTGTTTGCCATCAATGTTAGTTACCTGGTATGAGAAACCAGGCAAAAGCTGCTCAGAGGGAACTAGCCTATGGGCCACCATAGTGATGCTAGCTCCAGTGTCTCTGTAGGCCTCAGCTTTTCTACCATTGATGTAGGGTTCCTGTCTGTACCTGCCCAAAGTGTTGGGACAGGCAGTGAAGTTGGCAAACCCCATGCCACCATCACAGACAAGAGTAGCTGCTGTAGGGGAATTGGCTAAGCCAGAATCCCCCTGTGTTCCCCAAGAAAACCCAACCAAATTTTTGGGGGCACTCCCACCACCTGGGGGATTACTGCTGACAGTAATAGGTGGTGTGACAGGAGTAGTTGGAGGAACAGTCTTGTTTTTAGCCTGTGGACAACTGCTGTCAGTTTTCCAATGCCCAGGTGTTTTACACACATGGCAGTAAGGCTTTTTAACTGTGGTAGAGGAGGGAGCTTGGGACCCACCACCCTGTGTGGAGTTTTGGGGCCCTGAGGAAGATTTCTCTTTTGCTTTATCCCCACCCTTCTCTTGAGGCTTGGTGGTATCTTTCTTTTGGTCACCACCCTGATTTTTAGGCCTAATCCTGGTCCTGACCCATTTATCTGCCCTCTTTCCCAATTCTTGGGGAGAGGTCAAATCTGAGTCTACCAGGTGTTGATAGAGAAGCTGGTTCTGACAATTACTAAGGATCTGCTCCCTCATAATCAAGTTGTACAATCCTGTATAGTCCTGCACCTTGCTGCCAGTTAACCAACCTTCCAAAGCCTTAGTGGCACAATCCACAAAATCAGACCAGTCCTGTGTCTGTGTCTTCTGGGTGTCTCTGAACAACAACCTATATTGCTCAGTGGTTAAGCCAAACCCATCTATCAGAGCACTCTTCAGGACTTTGTAATTGTTTGCATCCTCATCACTGACTGTGAGGAGCTTGTCTCTACCTTTGTCAGAAAAGGAGAGCCACAAGATAGCTGCCCACTGACTTTGGGGTACCTGCTGTACTTTGCAGGCCCTCTCCAAAGCAGTCATCCATTTGTGGATGTCATCCCCATTCTGATATGGGGGGACTATCTTGCTTAGGTTTCTATGGTCATAAGACCTATCCCTATCTCTAGGAATGTTGCTGCCACCAGTGGGTTCTGACCCACACAATTTTTGCTCTCTAGCCAGAGCAAGCTTCTCCTTGGCAAGGGCAATTTCTTCCCTCTGAATCCTCAGATTAGCTTCCCTCATTCTGGCTTTATGCTCCTTTCTCTCAGGTGAAGTCATTCCCCTGTGAGAGGAAGCATTAGAGATGCTAGAAACATGGGAGTGGATGGATTCCCCTGAAGGGGATCTGTCCTTCCTGTTTCTCTGTGAATGTCTACTTGTGGGTCTGTATGGGGGGACCCCATGCAAACTCCCATGTAAACTTAAGTTAGCCTGGCTAAGTCTCCTTACTTGGCTCTGGCTGTCTACCTCTTCCTCTGAAGTCCCATCTGACTCATCTGTGGTGGGTAGACCCTTATCTACAGCTATGGCACCATCCCTGGCAGCTCTTTCAGCATCATAGGCCTCCAGAAGCTCCACTAGCTGTCTAAGGGTAGGGTTTGCACCCTGTTTTATTCCTCTGGAGGTACACAATTGTCTCATCTCCTGGAATGTGAATGCATCATACCTAGAGGGAACCTGTCTAGGATTCTCCTCTCCTGAGGGAGCATCAGTGTGATCTCCATCCAGGGGCATGATTCTAGTGAGGGTGTGGTGTGTGCACCTACCTACACTAGTTGTATCTACTAAACCTCTCTAGTAGTTGTAGTCAGGGTGTGTTACTCCCTTCACCCTACAACTACTAAGTCCAGTAGGACTTAAGTATTATAAACTATGTTATATGTACCTAGACAATATCTGTGTGATCTTCCAATTTAGTATCTCAAGATTACAATGGTATTACAACAGCAAGCTCAGATCCCAACCGCTGCTCACCAATGTGAG
Organism: Triturus cristatus; assembly: GCF_964204655.1. Classification (NCBI taxonomy): domain Eukaryota; kingdom Metazoa; phylum Chordata; class Amphibia; order Caudata; family Salamandridae; genus Triturus; species Triturus cristatus. The sequence continues at coordinate 1,354,001,345 of NC_140590.1, forward strand.
AAGTTGGCCTGATGTATGATGTCACTAGTTATAGTGTACACCTTATATCAGTCCAAATACCCTTATGGTGATTGGTTGTAAAGTCAACCTTATAGACCAGCTATCCTAGTGGTAGCATGGACAAGAGCAGTCTTAGGCTAAACTCTGAATGGCATGTGAAGCCAGCTGTGATACCATATATAATCCCTTGAATACCAAATGAAAGGACACCACAACAGGTATATATATAAAATAAAGTGTATTTATTCTAAGCAAACCCTCAGCACTCTTTATGAGTTTAGAGGTAAGTACAACACAGTCTTATTAATGCATACAGTAAGTCACACAGGTAAGTAATACAGTTAGGCCCTAGGGGCCACGCAAACCATATACTAAGTAAGTGGTATAAGAACCACTGTCACGGAAATAGAATAGGCCTAGGCCTAGGGAATCGCTGGGGCTACACTACACTAGCGTTAGTTAGGAAGTGGGAGGCCCACGGGATTCGTGTGCAGAGTGGAAACACTCACGCGTAATGCGTAAAAGTCAATAGCAATGTTACAGTTTAGAAATAGATAGATTTAGGACACTTCCGGAGTAGCTAGGAAGTTGAGACTTGAAAACTAGACACTAGGATAGTCACTATCCTGATGAGCACCGGAGTACCCAAGTTACCTAGCCCACAGGCTGCGGGTGCATAGGGGTGAAGATGCGTCGTTTTCGTCGTCGACTCCTATGGATGCCTGAAGAAAGATGCTGACAGGCAGTCAGTGAAGAGTGTCCGGTGGATCCCAAGGCTGGGATCAAGAAGAGAAGAAACCTGCAAGCAGAGGGGACAGAGTCAAGGTCACTAGCCAGTGACCACGTGGAACCAGGAAGGAACCAGGCGATGTCGTGAAGAGTTGCAGGTGAAGGTGAAGCTTGTCGCTGCAGCCAGGAGGACCAGAAAGCGTCGAGGACGACCAGGACCAGGAGGCGAGCTGTCCCACGAAGGCTCTTGCTGTCGGCGGCGTCGAAGTTGGACTAGGACTCACCAAGCCTTGGCAAGCGGAACCCACGAAGAACAAGGGACTTGCTTCTGGTGCAGACCAGGAAGGTCTGGGGTGCTTCTTCTTTGCAGAGAAGCGGGAGCCAGTCTGGAGGAGCCAAACCAGCGCAGAAGATTTCAGGGAGCGTCGTCACAAAGGCCACTAGCCAGCGGGCAAGCAACCGGACAGACGCGGCAAGCAGGAAAATGCTGAAGGGCCCCACGCAGGACTCGTGGAGTGTGGGGGGCTGGTCTTCGGTGCAGATGGTGCTTGGGGTTGGGGCTTCTCAATCCCCGGTGCACAACTTCGAGGGTACCTCAGAAGCTGCGCTGTAAGCTACTAGCCACTTTTCCCAGGTAGCCGGTCCCACGTCGCTCGTCGCCTCCACGGATCTCAGCTCTGCTGCAGATGTGGATGAGGGTCGGAGAAGTCTGGAAATCAAGGCTCTGGTCGGGCTCTGCAGTCGGTTCCTCGTCGAACGTTTCACAAAGCAAAGGGTAGTCACTTGATGGTGCCTGTTTGCACAGGGTAGCCACTCCTTGGCTACAAGGGAGATTCTTCAGTCTTCTTCTTTCGTCGAATGTCGAAGGTCCAGAGTTTCTGTTCAGTTTTGCAGGTTCAGGATAATCTAAAGTCTTGAGGCCCAACTCCCACTCTTATACTAATCTGGGGGGCTGGGATACCTGCTAGGTCACGCCTTATGGGTGGGACCTGGGAGGGGGTGGTTACACCCACTTCCCTTTGTCCAGTTTCGCGCCAGAGCTGGGGCTGGAGTGCCCCAGCGCCGGTTTGAACTGGACTATGCAAGGAACACCTTGTGTGCCCCAGGCATGTCTCATTCCTTTCAGCCCACCCTGCCCCAATACACTAAAGGCTGTCTGGGGAGGTGCTAGCACCTCCCCAAGCGGGAAACCTATTGTCCAGGCCTCCCTGGCTGGGATCACTCCCAGCAGCAGGAGGTCAGACTTGTGTCTGTGGCAGCAGCATCCATTTTGTGATGCTGAGGCTTTGGTTAGAGTTAAACAGCAAAGTAGGATTTTAACATGTCTCTCCCTCTAGAAGGGGGGAATAATATCCTCATCACCAGAAATGGTATGGGGGTATTATTCCAAAGTGTTAGACACCTTACACGACATGTTTTGATAAAGCCAAACCATAGTTACCATAACCGTTTAAGATTATAAGGCACTTTAAGAGTATATGGTAGGCTATATCATAGAACAGCCATAAGGACATGGTTCCGAAAGCTGCAGACAGGCTCAGCTCATGCTAGAGCACCATCTCACATGTTACCAAGCACTCTGCCTCCAGGATTGTTAAGGCCTGCCATAGGAGTGACTGATAGGTACACATGTGTCTATATATAAGGTAGATATAGATATACTATATCTAAGCAAGGGGTGATTACACGACCTTGCCCCAGCTGAGTGATCAGCCAGTTGTGTCTGATTGGAAGGCCAGACCAGGGGTGGCATAATACATGCTGCAGCCCCTGGGAGGCCTAGGGTACACCTATGCCCTGGGTACCTAGGGTACACTGTACAGGGTCCAATAAGGTGATCCTTACCAATTGGTTATGTACCTAGGGTACATGGAGTCCATTTTAAAGAGAGAGCAGACAGCCTGAGACCCTGAATGGCAGGATCTCAGGCCAACTAAGTCGAAAAACCAGCTAGACACTAGGCAAAAAGTTGGGGGTAACCATAGTCAGATATCCACCTTCCTACAGAGGTCACCTATTTAGGTCACCTACTATTGAAGGAGGGTAGGAGATTGACTCCTGAGCGCATTAGGACCATTGTTAAAATGCCTATCCCTAAAACTCAGAGGGATGTGCACACTTTCCTTGGCATTACTTCCTATTGTCGACAATGGATCCCTAACTATTCCTTACTAACAAAACCCCTGCTTGCACTAACCACTAAAGATGTGCATGAACCCCTGCCTTGGACGCCTGACTGTCACCAGTCTTTTGAGCAATTAAAAGTTGACTTTGCTCTGCACCTGTGCTTGGTACGCCTAACTATATGAAGCCGTTCGTGCTGTACGTACACGGGACTGCCGGTTGTGTGCTTTCTGTCTCAACAAAGGCCTTTGGAGGTAAGCAACAGCGTGTGCTTATTTTTCTGTTCTTCTTGACCCTGTCGCAAGAGCCCACCTGAGCTGTCTAAGAGCGGTCGTGGCAGTGGCCATCTCTATAAGGCAATCGGCTGGGCTCATACTTGATACCGACCTCACAGTCATGGTACCCAATGCTGTGGATACACTTGAATAAAACCGAGACACAGCACCTCACCAGTGCATATCTGACCGGTTATGCATTGACCCTCTTTGCACCGCATGTCACGATTAAAAGATGTGCCACTCTAAACCCAGCCACGTTGCTACTCCTCCCTTCTGAGAGTGAGGACATTGATATACATGATTGTATTTTTCAGACGAAGGAAGAGATAAAGGGACGGGTAGACCTGACTGATGTTCCCTTATCTAACCCCCACGGGGAACTATACGTCGATGGCTCTTGTTTTAAGTTATCATTTATGGACGAGTTGCACACCTTGTTTACGACCAATTTCTCCAATTTTTAAACTTTTACTTTTGACCATTGCGTGCTTTCTCAGCGGCGTCGCGCCCAGCCCAAACAGCACGTATGAAACCAAACTACAACATTTTTGGGACAACCTTCTGTCCCTAGCCGCTGGCACTGCTTTCTTTTTTCTGAATTGCATTTGCAAAAAATTGTTCATCTCAAGTTCCTCTTAACCAATTTACTAAACGTTCTTTTATTCCTTAAATACTCCATGTATTCTCTTTGGGATAATTTAAATCTTCATGCAAGAAAAGGCATTTTTCCATATTTCTAATGCTCTTGCCGGGCCATCCGAACCTCATTTCAAGAACACGCCTAAGGCAAATTCTTCCATCGCAGTTTATTAAAATCCAATGCATTTCGGGCCTCAAGGGGCCCTTCGTCAGGGACAACTGAAAATAACATTTACACACATTACTATGCCATCACGAAATGTTAAATACAACAATAATATCTCATGCCTGGAGTTGCGCTCTTTGCTTTATCTAAATAATTAATTTAACGGAAATGCATGCTTTTCTTTATTATAACCCCCCTCTTTAATAGTAACATAAGAAAGCAGTGCCAGCGGCTAGGGACAGAAGGTTGTCCCAATAATGTTGTAGTTTGGTTTCATACGTGCTGTTTGGGCTGGGCGCGACGCCGCTGATAAAGCAGGCAGTGGTCAAAAGTAAAAGTTTAAAAATTGGAGAAATTGGTCGTAAACAAGGTGTGCAACTCGTCCATAAATGATGATTCTACAAGAAATGCCCTTTTCGAGTTAGCACCCATCAAGAACAATATAACAAAAGGAAGAATCTGAACGAAGCTTTAATTTTTTCATGCAAGACGGAACATCGGAATTCACGCAGCAAGTTTATTTTTGAAGTCAGCAGAACCTGAATAGTACAGCAACTATCTCATTGGTCAAAGCATACGTTTTAGCGATTGCCAGAGACTTATAGCTTGAAGTTGAATCAAATACACTTAACCATAGTAATTTTTATGCGTAAATGCACCATGGGAAATGTAGTGTTTACAGGATAACCCGGGAGTTTTTTCAGTGATACAGGTGTTAATTATTTGAAAGTGAAGGGGAGGGCTTCTTGAGAGGAGGGGTCAGAGTTGGTTTAAAGATCCGAGGGTGGAAGGGAAATGTGAAACTTTACCCGAGATGGAGTGAGGAGGACGTTTGCTTCCTAGCAGGTATGATTAGAGCAGCTATGCTGTTGAAAACTAAGAACTGTTCGTCTTCGAAAAGGAAAGGATGTTTTCAATAAAAGCGGGATGCTAGGGGAAGCACTAATGAGGGAAGGAGTTGTGAGATTGAGAACGTGGATGATTAAAAGAGAGGATAGCAAGTGAAGGAGTAGACAGGGAGCACAAGAAGTTGGGGTAATTAGCAAGGCAATCCGCTATTGAACAATAGGTAGTCACTTATGTTACTATTAAAGAGGGGGGTTATAATAAAGAAAAGCATGCATTTCCGTTAAATTAATTATTTGGATAAAGCAAAGAGCGCAACTCCAGGCATGAGATATTATTGTTGTATTTAACATTTCGTGATGGCATAGTAATGTGTGTAAATGTTATTTTCAGTTGTCCCTGACGAAGGGCCCCTTGAGGCCCGAAATGCATTGGATTTTAATAAACTGCGATGGAAGAATTTGCCTTTGGCGTGTTCTTGAAATGAGGTTCGGATGGCCCGGCAAGAGCATTAGAAATATGGAAAAATGGCCTTTTCTTGCATGAAGATTTAAATTATCCCAAAGAGAATACATGGAGTATTTAAGGAATAAAAGAACGTTTAGTAAATTGGTTAAGAGGAACTTGAGATGAACAATTTTTTGCAAATGCAATTCAGAAAAAAGAAAGCAGTGCCAGCGGCTAGGGACAGAAGGTTGTCCCAATAATGTTGTAGTCTTGTTTTAAGTTACCAGATGGCACTGCAACAGCTGCATATGCAATCACAACACTACACACAGTAGTTGAGACATCACAAGTTCCTTATCAGTCGGCCCAAGCAGCGGAACTCATTGTCCTTATACGAGCCTGTGAGTTGAGCGAGGGACTGGCTGTCAATATCTATGCTGACAGCCAGTACTCCTTTGGACTCGCCCATAATTTTGGGCGACTCTGGGCAGAGAGGGGGTTACTCACTTCCCATGGGATGAAGATACAGAATGGCCCTCTTATGCATAGGCTTTTGTCGGCCCTGACACTCCCCAAGAAATTAGCGATAATAATATGTAGTGCCCACAAGGCAATAACTGATGATGTGGGTAGAGGGAATGCATTTGCAGACCAGACAGCTGAGACAGCCCGAACAAAGATGAACAGAATGTTTGTAGCAGATCCAGCTAGGTGGGTGCCCGAGGTTACTAAGTTTGAGAATACGTTCTCAAATGTCAAGGAGAGTCAGAGCGAGGCAACGATCGAGTAGTTAGCAGTATGGCAGGAAAGCACAGCACATTTGGATGAGGAAGGGTGTTGGACGGATAAGTCAAGGAAACAGAGGTGGATGTTACCAGATGCATACGTTCTCACCGTAGTCACTATGGCGCACGGGCCAACCCATATCAGTGCAAAAGGTATCTGTAAAATGTTAGATCCTGTATGGCACAATGACAATATTCCAAAGACGGCCACCGATTTGGTCAAATATTGTATGGTGTGTATTATGCACAATCCTGGGAAGGGTACCCCTACAACACCTGGCAATTTTTCACAACCTACTTTCCCTTTTGAGGTCCTCCAATTAGATTACATAGAGATGGATCGAGTGAACAATTTGAAATATGTGTTAGTGGTTGTTTGCGCATTCAGCACATGCAGTGGTTCTCAACGGGTCCCTTGACCTATTGGCCATTGCATGTGACTCCCCACTGGTTTTTTTTGGGAGGGTGGGAGGGATGTAAGCCCAGCCTCTGGAGTACTTGCATTTTTCTCCCAGAAAATATTTGGGATGAAGCTGATGAAGGTAAAATAATCATATAATCATATACGCAGGGTGTTTCGTATTACTAAAGCGGCGCCTCTAATAAAATATTCCTAGTTACAATTCTTTGCCCATGCCTTTTTTAGAGTACCCTCTCAAACTATTTTGTCCCACTTACAGTGCTAGATAGCATCCCTATGCATGTAGGCCCCATTGCCAAAGTGTTTCTGCACTTGAAGAATATTTGCATGCACTTCCATTTCTACCTATCTCATACGTGCCAACACACCTGTCTCAACAGGCTGACTCAATATTTTGTAAACCACATACAGCTTTATTTTTGCTGTCTCCTCCCTAAAATTGCCTCCAAATCATTGTAAGTAAAATGAATTAATCTTATATTTTTTTAAACGTCCCTCTTTCTTGGTTCCAAATGTTGGCATTATGCCGTATATAGTGTTTTACTTCCCTGTGCTCAAGGAGAGAGCAGGCCTGTCTAGAAATGTGTGTGTATTGAAAGAAATGTGTACTGGAGGAACCTATGATTAAAGTACAAATGTCAATAATTAATAATGCTTAGTGTGTTTAATGGACAGGACAACTGTACTTTCCTGATAACTTGCATTGGTGTAAAATGCCTTTGGAATAAAATGAAAAAATAACGAGTTTAACAAAATAAATCGGGGATCTTATGCACAATTTGGGAGTGTTGGAACTTTGGGATCCAGTGAAATATGGAGGTCATCTCCCTCAACATGCCATCAATTAAGAAACACGTTTACAGCTTTAGGCATGTCACTTACAAATTATCAACATCATGTGTTAAAGTCTAGTTAGTTTTCCTGAAGCCATCAGACCCTTCAACATTAAACGCATTAAAGTGCGTGGTGCACTGCTACCCTGGCTAGGTTTGGCGGCGCACCAGGGAGCCACGGTGCACAGTTTGGGAACCACTGGTAAATGGGTTGAGGCTTACCCGACTTAAGAAAATGCAGCAAAAGCGACTGCAAGGATACTCATTAAGGAGTTCTTTCCTCGCTTCGGCTTGCCCCGTTTGATTTGGAGTGATAATGGAAGCCACTTTAATGCAAGAGTCATACAGTTGGTATGCGAAGGACTCCACATCAAACAAAAGTTTCATGCTGCGAATCACCCCCAGTCAGCGGGTCTAGTTGAGAAATACAATGGTACTCTCAAACTGAAATTGGCAAAGAATCAGGAGAGCACAGGGTTGCAGTGGCCAGATGCTTCACCATTAGCCCTCTTGTCTACAAGAACAACCGCTCATTCTAGAACAGGATTGTCACCTTACGAGGTCGTGTTTGGGTGCCCGGCAAATGTCTGGGGAGTCCTGCGTCCTCGGAAATTTTCCGACATGGAATATACTCTGTTAGTGGATAATTTGTATGAGTTAACAAAGTCTGCGTTCTATTCACCAACAGATCCAAGACACACTTCCGCCAGCACCTAAGGGGCCCGGGCATAACATTCAGCCTGGGGATTACATCCTGACGCGTAACTTTCAGAGGAAGAAGGCTTTGGAGCCGAGGTGGAAGGGACCAGTCCAGGTACTCCTTGCCACCCGTACAGCAGCCAAGGTTGCTGGCCGAAATAATTGGATACATTGCCAGCATTGCCGAAAGTACCTCTTTCTCTACCTTATGACCAGTGGGTCCTTGACGGCATTGGGGATTCGGAGTGGGAGCAGGTGCCCCGCTTTGTCCCCTTTTCAGATGCCCAGCTAACGTAGACCCAAACGAAGGATGAGAATGATGCAGTGTTGAATGCGGCAGTGCCCCCTGACGTCACGGTTATTCAGGAGCCCTGTTCTACTGGCCCATCTGTGCTAGAGTCCCAGTCTATTGGCCCCTCTGTGTCTGAGCCCCTTTGAGTCTCTTTTTCCCTACCCCTCTGTGACTGGGGCAGTTAGGTACAATTTACGCCCCCGACGGAGGAACAGTACACCAAAGGAAAAGTCAGATTAGCAGGGATGGACTTGAGAAGTCAGGCAATAGTAGCATGGGGAGAGACGAGATTGGTGCATTGTTCGGACATTGGACAGGATAGACAGAATGTGCTTCCCTGGAGGGAGGTACCTTATCCTGAGCGACGTGGGATTTCTTCAAGAGCTGGGATTGCATAGCTCCACCGCTGGTGCTCAATAGCGCCAACGTTGATGAACAATAGGAGTCTACCAGTGAGGCTCTGACGGACACTGGGAACATTTGCCCCTTTTTGTCTTTTTGCCATCAGCCTTATTGCATTTCCTTTCCTCTGATTAAAATGTACCCATTTGGTCGAAAAAACAAAAGTGTTTCCTTTGGGGAATTGTTTTTAAGGCTAATGCTGCTCACTATATGTCCTGTTAGACACCAAGCTCACACACATTCAAACTAACATCACTCATGGAGGGAACAATATAACTACACGCCCAAAACCATCACCTGTAAGTCAAAAAACAGTTACATTAAAAAAATGTTTATATCACTTTATTCATCTATTTTATCCAGGCGTATCATTTAAAAAAAGGGCATAAGCTTCGTAATGTATTTATAATCAATACTTCTTTTTTGATCATAACATCATTTCCATAATAAAACCATCGATTGCATACAAGTTCATATTACAAACGTATAACACATTAAAAAGGGAGAGTACATATAACAGACAAAAGGACTGTGTCATTAATTGGCCCACATCAGTGATTACTTGATTTTAGGGCTGAGGCCAGATACCGTGAAAATATAAAGTACTCAAAGGTCCCAGTCTCTTCACAGATTGTGTTCCTTTAGTAAAGCGTCAACGCGTTTCGATGGAAACTTTATATGGCCATCTTTATCAAGACTGAGTTTTTTGTAACTCTCACAACTCTACTGGTTAAACACTGGAACAATTAGAACCACCTCCTACTACAGTTAGGAGGAAACGATGCCCTCTCCGGTACATGGAAGTCAAGGGCATGCGCCTCTGTCTTTCCTGTTCAAATCCTAGTGTCACTATCCGGCTGGATACCTGCACGAGTGGCGAACCCACCAGAAACCCGGAAGAACTACAAGTCCCAGGCGCCCCGGCAGTCCACGAGTCACGTGGTGGGTGTGTCCCGGGAAGTACAAATACACGTCCTCTCCCTCACGTCCAGGCCGATTATTCCCGGACGTATCCTGAGGAGCTACAGCAGTACGGGTTCTCCGTGAACTCGTCCTTGTGCCCGACTACAGTGATACGACGCCTCGACCCCTTTTTGAATCTCCCGCCTTTCCCGGCGTCCACCTACGTCCTTCGGAACTGACCGGGGAAAGGTTTCCTGTTCTTGGCTCCCGTCTCCTCTGAGAGACCGGAGTGGAGGCACATCCCAACGGTGCCCTTCGTCACCCGCGGAGTACCGGAACGGGTACTTCCGCCTTGGCTCTCCACGCCTCCCGGCTCCTCCGCGAGAAGAGGCGTAGTGCCAAGAGACCACCAGCGCCCAAGGATTCCGGGCGAATCAGCCAATGAGGTAATTCTTGTTCGCAGACCTGCCCAAGGATTTCCGGGCCTTCACAGTCGATAGGTGTTGCGCTCCTCGGCTTAAGGATTCGGAGCCTGGCAGTAGTAGCGCCTTCACCTACCTACCTACATATACCACCGCGCCAATTGGGCGTCATTTCAGTGAGCTGGAAGACAGGCTCTTGGGGATTACCAGAGACCTCTTGGTCCAGCTCACCTCACTCACCGAGCACTCATCTCCCCTGGGGGTTGCCCCCGCTAAGCGGAACTTACCGGACTCCAGTGTTGGAGATACTTAGCCTACGCACCGCCCAGTCACTTCACTGCCCCACACCTCAGTAGGTGGGAGGAGACAGCAGGTAAGCGACTCACACTTAGGGGGAAACACAGTAGGGGGAGCTTGAGTCAGTCGGCTATCACTCATTGTGTGTTTGTTTCCTTTTAGGTTTCCGTCCCCACCGTTCCTGCCTCACTTCCCCCACTCACCTGCCTCCTCCGTCCGCGTGTGTTACACGTCCTCCGGACTAGGGGCAGATGGGAGGTGGACCCCATATAGCATCAGCGTCATTCCGAGGAGAGGAAACCCGCGGGTACGCGACACCTAGTTTAAAATTTTCCAGATATCTGAAAACAGTCTGTGAAGGACCCAGAAGGTAGATATAACAAGTTAAAATAGATTTGGGTCAAGGGCGTCGTTGGCCCTGATCTGGTGCTTTATATGGTTTGTTTATCGTAAAGGGGATGGATAAAAGAATTGTTTATAATGGCTGTCAGCTCATAGATTTTCGGTTGCACCATCGGCAAACCCCTTTCATAATTAGGGTTTTTTAGCCTGTGAGCCGTCTTCACGCGTGCCTTCTGGCGTCTCCCGATATCGAAAAATCATTTGGTCGACCCATTACTGAGGAAGAGCAGCCATTTGTGGCACCGCGTTTAGAGTGGTATGGATCTGGTTGGTTCACAAAGAGTTAAATAGTTTTTGTAGTGATTGTCATGATTTCCCTAATAGCGTTCCTTAGTATAGCATGGTTCCTGGAGGAGAAATATCTAGTACATTCCCTGGTTGGTATGACGCCTGTTAACCCTGAGAATATATTCGTCACTTTGGCACCTCGCAAAGGGGAGCACCAAAAGTCTTATGAGGATAATGTGTTTATACAAATGTTGCACCAGACACATAATGCGTCTAACATGACAAACTGTTGGGTGTGTGGACTACTTCCCTCAGTGACCCATAAAAGTGCAAACTTATTGGCCTATATTAGTAGCTGTGAGGGGTGGTTTGCATTGTTTAGTATGGTACGTCCACCTCCCCAGTTTAATACATTAGCAAGAAAGAGTATTGATCCCCGCACCATGATACAAAACGTACGCTTCCAGCATAGAGCACCTCCTGGTGCTCCTATAGGTCGAGAGACGTTCAGTAGATTGTTCTTAAGTTCTTGCATGCATGCATGCATACAAGGGGGTGAGAAATGGTCTCATATGGAAATAGAAGATTTCCTGGGATTCAACACGTCAGAATATTTCCAGTCCTTCCAGGCTCATAATGTTACTGAAGATAAGCCAATACCACTGTCAGTGGTTAACACCACAGCTACTTTCTGTGTCCAGGGGAGTGGGAAGATGGAAGTATGAGAGAGCAGGGGCAACACCACATATAAGCTGAGAGCAATAGATAGTCCACCCCTGATACCACCCCCTAATGTCTATTTCGTTTGTGGATCCCAGGGTTATGTTTGGCTCCCTAAGGAATGGTCGGGTAGGTGTTATCTCTCTTACCTCTTACACCCGTATATATAGCTCTGCCCAATTACCATAAGGACCATCGATTGCAAAGTAGGAGCACATACCTGTCCTGAGTCAGGAGGGTTATTAACACAGAAGATATAGATCAGACAGACACTACTCTGCAGCAGTTCACCAATACCATGAAAGGTTTTATACCCTTTTGGGGCCCTATGTTCAATAGCCTTAACATTGGTCGGCTCACAAGAGTTGTAGAAGGGGTCATTAATGACACAGCTGGAATATTAACAAATATTACAGCCGAGCTCCCGGCTACGAGGCTTGTTGCTTTGGAAAACAGGATGGTGTTAGACGTCATCCTTGCTGATCACGGAGGGGCCTTTTGTGTCATTAGTAGTAGTTGTTGTGTATACATCCCAGACCACGCCCCTAATGTATGTGCTGCCATTCAGAAGTTGCATAGGCTCGCATCTGACATCCACCAAGAAAATGGTACATGGACTCTCTCTGGATGGTTCTAGGGTCTATTCACGTCCTGGGGTTGAAAGATTCTTATCTTCCTAGTTGCAATTGCTGCTATAATTTTCACCTGTTGCTTGAATTGAATTGAATTTAAATTATTTTTAAAGCGCACATACACCAGCGGTTTCTTGGCGCTACAACTAACAAAGGACCGGAGCAGAAAAACGAAAACAAACTACAGGAGGGTTAGTTAAAGGACTTCATGAACAGATGAGCCTTGAGGTGTTTCCGAAATTGCGGGTACAGGGTGAGGGTTCGAAGTTCAAGAGGAAGAGAGTTCCAGAGGAGCGGGGCAAGGGTCGCAAATTTCGAACCTCCCCATTTCTTTCTCCGGTACCGTGGGATAGTGAGAAGGGACTGGGTGGATGAGCGTAGTTCCCTGGTGGGAACGTAAGGGGTAATCTCAGAAGAGATGAAAGCCAGTGCCGAGCCCAGTCGAGCCTGAAAGGTGATGGAGGCGAGCTTAAACTGGACCCGAGCACGAACAGGAAGCCAATGCAAAGATTTCAAGAGGGGGGTAGTGTGGTGAAATTTCGGGAGTTTAAAGACCAGGCGGGCCGCCTGGTTTTGAATCTGTTGCAAACGCCGTAGGCTATATGCAGGAATACCTGCATATAGGGCGTTGCCGTAATCCAGTTGGGGAAACCACCATGGCCAAGATGATCAGTTTGAGGGCAGTGAAGGAAAAAAAACGGGACACCCTGCGTATAGTGCGCAGTGATAGGAAAGAAGAAGAAACCACAGAACTAACCTGAGAGTGAAGAGTGAGTTGAGAGTTGAGTTTTATGCCTAGTGTTTTGACTGAGGTAGAAGGGATAGGTGAAGGGCCAAGAGAGGGTGCCAGAATAAAGAAGACCAGGGGCTGGATGAACCACCCGTCAACACCAGCTCGGTCTTGTCTGGGTTGAGCTTCAAGTGGTTGTGGTTCATCCAGTCCCGGATATGGAGCATAATAGATTGGAAATTTAGAACAGAAGAGAGGGAAGAAGACAGATTAAAAACAAGCTGGAGGTCATCCGCATAATTGAATACGGCGACCTCCATTTGTTGGAGAGAAAAGATAAGAGGGGCAATATAAAGATTAAACAGAAGAGGGGAAAGGGAGGAGCCTTGGGGGACCCCGCACTGAACTTTCCGAATGTCCGCAGTAAAGTCGCCCAGGCGGACAGCCTGGGTGCGGTCGCTCAGGAAGGAGGATAGCCAGACCAGAGCGGTGCCCCCGATCCCCGCCGCCTTGACACGGGAAAGCAAGATGGTATGATCCACCGTGTCAAAAGCGGCTGAGAGATCTAGGAGCACCAGGGCCTGGGGCTGGTTAGTATCCATACCCTCCCTGAGGTTGTCCAGGACCGAGAGGACTACGGACTCCGTAGAGTGTGCGGGGCGGAACCCGGCCTGGCGGGAGGCAAGAACTCCATGCTTCTCCACAAAAGAGCTCAGAGCGCAGGTGACATGGCGCTCGAGCACCTTTGCCAGGAATGGCAGGAGGGAGATGGGGCGGAAATTGGCAGGGATTGAGGGGTCCGCGCCCGGCTTTTTCAGGATGGGTACAATAACCGCAGATTTTAATGGGTTCGGTACTACGCCCTGAGAAAGGGAGCTATTGAGGAGGTGAAGGGGGGGGTCTGGGCAAGTGATAAAGATGTGGCGGAGAATATGGGCAGGACAGGGGTCTAGTGGGGAGCTGGATTTGACAAGGGGTATTATGGATGTCAGGGTTTCCTTAGTTAGAGGGGGGAGGGTGGTGAGTTCTCCCTTAGGAAAGGGACACTGGGGGTCAACAAAAGTGGGGGAAGGGGGAGGGATGTTGGCTTTAATAGTGGCTATTTTCTGAATGAAATAGTTATTAAGGGAGTGACAGAGTTCTTTGGAAGGGACGGGCTTTAGAGTTGTTCTGTCCGAAAACGCCAAGTTGTGCACGATCGAAAAGATTTCCTTCGACTGGTTTTCTGCTGCGAGGATTTTAGAGGAGAAGTAGGTGGTTTTAGCCCCCAAGATGTCTTTTTTGTATTGGGTCAAGATGTTAATGAACTCTAATCGTAGAGAGGGGCAGTAATTTCTCCTCCAGGCCCGCTCCGCGCGACGTACTGCTAGTTTGGTGGCCTTGAGCTCTTCGTTGAACCACCGGTTGGCATCCTTCTCTCGCTTGGAGGTAATTTGTTTTAGAGGGGCAACAGAATCGCAGCCTGAGGAGAGCCACTGTTCGATGGCCTTGACCTGGGAGAGGGTGGGTAGGCCTTGCAGGGAAGGGAGGGAAGTGGTAAGTAGGGACGATAAGTTTTCCGGATCAACTCGTCCCCAAGCACGAACCCAGATGTTTTTGGGGCGAGGGGGGTTGGTCGGAGGGTGAATGGGGAGGGCAAATGAGATCAGGTAGTGGTCAGACCATGTGCAAGGCGAGATAGAGAGGGACTCCACAGGACAGTTCAGGGACCAAATCTGGTCTAATGTGTGACCTTTGATATGGGTAGGGAAGTGAATATGAGACGTAAAGTTAAGGGATTGGAGAGTTTCTGAAAATTCTTTTGAAGATGAGCATTCCGCTGGATCAGAGGGCCAGAAGTTGAAGTCACCAAGAAGTAGAATAGAGGAGTTGTTAACGGTGATTGTGGCTAGGACTTCCAGAAAGTCAGGGAGAAACAATAAAGGGGATCGAGGAGGACGGTAGGTAAGAAAGCAGGTAAGAGGGGGCGTAATGGATGTAGTGCGGATAGCCAGATACTCGGTATTCGCGATGTCTGGCAGGGACAGGGTTTGGAAAGGAAGGTCGGTACGTGCGATGACCGCCACGCCGCCCCCGGCTCTGCCAGTAAGGCGATCTGCTCGGAGGGCGTAGTATGGAGCTGGTAAAGTGGCCAGTAGGGGGGCGTGGTTTGGACGCCGAGAGAGATGGCGGCTCGGTGATTCTCTCTGCCCGTGCGTGAAACGAATGAGGGCAGAGGAACGGGTCTTACCGCTCCTATCCAGCATCGGATGGCGGAAACAGTGATCGGAAGGTGAGGGGGCCTGAGAGGCGAAGTTTGGAGACTTTTTGCTGCTGGGAAGCGGCTCGGCCGCAGCCTTAAGCGATCCGCCCGATGCCCGTGAGGACTTCGGCAGACTACGGGACCGCGTGACTGGAGGTGTGTCGGCGGCCGGGCGGTTGCCGGAGTGGATCGAGGCCAAGTGCGACGGTTATCGGAACTCAGCCGGTATATGCGCAGGAGCGCATCTGTGGTGAGGCAGAGGAGCTGCGCAGCGCGATGGGCAGTCGTTGATGCATGTCGCATAGACAAAATGGCGGCTACCGCGACATAGAAGGAGAGCCCTGACGCTTCTGCTGCAGAATCTGTGGGGTGCTTGGAGCATATTGAGCTATCTGCATTCCGCGAGGGATGTGTGTCTACTGGATTGTACCTTGATGCTGTGAAATTGTTGAGATGTGAGGCCGGTTCTACCCCCTTCAGTGATGCCCGTGTAATGATGGTGGTGTTTATGTCATCGTGGCAGAGCGCATGGAATGGACGGCTCCCTCCAGGGTGGAACTAAGCCTACAGAGTTGAATCTGATGCTCCGCCGGCGGCGCGCTCTGCTTTATTTATCTGGAGTTCGAGGAGCCTTACATGGGGATGTGGAGCTGTAACTGTCTCAGGCGCTGTCTTGTGGGGGGTGATCCTTCTTGACTGCGATCGTGTGGCTCTGAGCCTGCCTGGCTTCCCTGCTACCGTGTGATCTCGCCTGCAATCTTGTGCCTTGCACCATGGTCCCGGTGAGTGGAGGCGCGACCATTCCCTGTTCGTATTCACTGGTCTCCATGATGTGATCACGCACCTCTGTGCTTGGTGGGTAACACGAGCGCCATGTTCTGAGATCCTCCAATCACATAGCTAGCGGACGGGAAGGCGCCAGGGGATGAAGCCTTAGTTGCACGCGTGGTGATGTTTTAAGTCAAAGTAGATTTACCTGGCTGCTACCAGTAGGCAGAGGGAACGGCGATCAAGAGGTACTCCATAGGAGTAGGCTGAAGCACTTTGGGACATTTCTGTCTGGCAAAGGTATCTACACGACGGACTACCATGGCTGATAGTAAAGAATCGATGAAAAGCATGAAGAGGCTCAAATCTGATCAATCGAATCCTAGTTCACCCAGTAAGGGAGCGAAAGGTAATCCCGACCCGATGGAACTGATACTTAATAAACTGGATGAAGTTAGGGAGCTAGCTAAGGCAACCAAAGATGAAGTGGCGGCTATCAGGCAGGATAATCGCGAAACCAATGCAAAATTGGTGGAGGCAGAGTCGAGGATCAGCAGGCTTGAGGATCTAGAAGTAAAGTCGTGTGCAGCCATCAACCGCTTATGCATATCATCGGATCAAACTATGCGGAAACTGGCGGAGTTGGAAGACAGGAACAGACGGGGGAACCTACGCATTTTTGGCCTTCCGGAGGGGTCGGAGGATCAGCATGCTAGCTGTGGGGCTTTCCTGGAGTCTTGGTTTACCCAGGCTACTAATCTGTCCTTTCACCATCCACTGGAGTTTGATAGGGCTCATAGAGTGCCAGGCAAGATAAGTAAAAACCAGAAAGGGCCCAGAGCGATTGTGTGCAAGCCATTGCGATATCAACATGTGGAACAGATTCTTGACTTCATGAGGAAAAACAGCCATATTTTATGGAAATCGGTCAAGGTATACATCTCACAGGACTACAGTAAAGAGACGGTGGAGGTTAGGAAAGCGTTCTTGGCACTGCGACCAATGCTAAAGAAAAGAGGCTTCCAGTATGGGTTTGCTGGCCCTGCAAAGTACCGTGTGTTGATCCACGGGTCTCCTCATTTCTTCTCTGATCCTTTGAAATTGAAACGCATGCTTGATGGCCCGGACGATCAGGACATGGATACAAGCGCCTCAATGGGGGCAGTAGCGCAGGCCTCAGCCTCAGGTTATAAGTGAACACAGCTCTGTACGAGCTAATGCTACTTGAAGGGGCAGGTTGCCTGGGGCATATTCCCTGCCTCGGGGCTCTCTCCAAGGACAGTTCTATTGGCAGTATGCAGTTGCAGATGCTCAGAGTACTTGGCCACTTGATATGTTTTAGAATTATTACCTTTCGAATAGAGGGGTTTCAGTTTAACGGGCCAAGATTGCTAATGGTCATGTATAATGTTTCACAGGTTTCTTAAGTGGGTTTGTAGCGATTGACGGGGGTGGGCTGTTGTTTAAACGGCTGGTCTAGAATGGTTGATGAGGTGCCCGAAGGTTGTGCTGGTGGGGGGGGTGTTGATGCCTAAAGGGTGGTAACAGGCCTTAGTTTAAGGGGGATAGTTCCTCTGTTCCATGGTTCTTATCTCTCAGTAACAGCTATGCACGGGGGGGGGGTTTCTGACGCATTCTCTTTCCAGTCACCATGTCTAACTCGTTCAGTTGGGGTGGGGAGGGTGGGGGGCTGGGGGTTTTTTGGGTACGGGTATGTGTTCTTTGTTTTTTGCTTTTATTTTTGTTTGTTCCGTCTTGCATGGTCTCCATCTTCTTGCTTCTTGTGGGTGTGGGTGGTGCTGGGCACTACTGCGGCTTTAAGTGCGCTTACACTGTGAAGTATATGCTTGATGTGATGTTGATGCAACCTCCCGATGCTAAATAACTCACTTAGCTCGCCGATGGGAGTATGTAATTTGGACAGACTGAAGGTACTGTCGTTCAACGTTAAGGGCCTGAACCAGCCTGTGAAGAGACAGAAGATATTAGATTATGTTAAAAGACTGAGGGGTGATATCGTTTTGCTCCAGGAGACGAAGCTTGAGGCAAAGCAGTTTTACCACCTGAGGAATAAATTTTATAATGAGGTGGTGGGTGCAGAGGCTGTGAATAAAAAGAATGGTGTCCTGATACTTGTTGCGAGGAAATCTAAGGTGGAGGTTTTATCGTCTGAAGTTAGTGCAGATGGCAGATGGGTCACGGCCAAGATGAGTAAGGATAATACAGAGTTCTATGTTACTAGCGTGTACGCACCCAACACTAGCGACCTGGTCTTTTGGGACAAACTGAATAAACACCTTGAAACTATTCCGGACAATGCGTTGCACATAGTAGCTGGGGATTTCAATCTTCCAATAGATGCAATTTTAGATAGAGATTCACGCTGCATCTTTAAATCAACGAAAGCTCATAAAGCTTTTCTTAGTATGTGTAAGCGTTTCCACTTGGTAGATACATGGAGACTCCAGAATCCCACGGAGAGGGATTATACTTTCTATTCTCCACCACACGACTCATATTCCCGGATTGACTTCCTCCTTATCACACAGAATGGCGTTCCTAGATTAGACTCTACAACCATTGAGCCTCGTGTATTATCGGATCATTCGTGCATTTCACTAACAATTACGAATGTTAAACCATCCTCTCGTCAGACAGCTTGGAGGTTGAATGATGAAATCCTAACTAGTGACAAGCACCGGTCCACAGTTCAGGAGGCGATATCCTCCTACCTTCAGATTAATAAACAAGGGGACACGTCCGATCTCATTAGGTGGGAGGCTCTGAAAAGTACTATAAGGGGAGTGTGTATCAAAATTAGGTCAGAGATGAATAAATCTTATAATGAGAAGTTGGAGGCTTTGGAGATGGACATTAGGAATCTAGAGAGTAAACATCTAAAAGATAGGGATGAGATGTCTCTTGCTGCGTTGGCGAATAAAAAATATGAATATAATAAAATAGTTAGTGAGAGAGCGGGAGTTTGGCTTGACAAGGGCAGGCGATTTAAGCTTTGTGAGTCTAATAAGGCAGGTAAGTCCCTCGCCTCATACTTAAAGTTCAAGGTTCAGAAGAACTCTATTAGTGTCATTAAGGATGCATTAGGGCACTCGCATTCAGACCCTGACAAAATAACGGAGGTGTTTAGAGTGTTCTACGAGGACCTCTATGCAAAAAATGAGGCGGTGGAGGAACATAGAATTAAGGAATACTTAGATGAGTGTGATCTCCCACAGCTTTCGGAGGAGGACCGGGTCAATCTTAATGGTCCAATTAGCTCTTCAGAGATAGAGGCTGCAATTAAACGCTTAAAAGTAGGGAAAGCCCTGGGCCCTGACGGATTCACTGCAAAATTTTATAAAACCTTCCCCTCCCTTTTGGTCGACCCCCTCCTACAGCTATTTCAAGGTGTTAATAAATCCGGTGAAGTTAGAGGTACTTTGGCTGAGGCCATAATTGCTGTACTTCCTAAAGATGGGAAAGACCCCTCGCTACCGAAAAACTATAGGCCGATCTCATTGATTAATATTGATTGCAAACTCCTGGCCATGATACTTTCCGCCCGCCTGCAGGGGGTTCTCCCGAAGCTGATCCATCCATCCCAAGCTGGTTTCCTTAAGAATCGCTTGTCCAGTGACAACACAAGAATTCTGGCGCACGTACTAGAAAAAGCGAAACTTTTAGACACACCGACTGCAGCAATAACACTAGATGCTGAAAAAGCATTCGATAAGGTTGATTGGTCCTTCCTCCGTGCTGTTCTCTGTAAATTCAATTTAGGGGAGTCATTTACTAAACTGGTAATGTCCCTTTACTGCTGCCCTTCGGCGCGTGTTAGGGCTGGTGGATCCTTTTCCTCTCCCTTCTGCTTACAACAAGGCACGAGACAGGGTTGCCCCCTGTCACCCTCACTGTTCCTGTTGGCGATTGAACCGTTCTTATATCATATACGGCATGACCCAAATATAGCGGGTATACCGTTTGGTGATTGCACTGTAAAATTAACGGCTTATGCGGACGATGTGCTGATAATGTCGTAAAGAGCGGATGAAGCGATTCCGGCGCTCATGACTGACATTGAGGAATTTTCCAGAGTCTCTGGATATAAACTCAACAAAGATAAAACGGAGGTCAAACTTTTGAACAGTGTTGGGGACAAGGGGATTATTGGAGAATCTGGGCTTACATGGCAGCCTCGGTGTTTTAAATATCTTGGGCTGGATTTTGATAAGGATCTGATCTCCACGCTGAAAGTAAATGAAGACTTGACCCTGAAAAAGATTTCTACATTACTAGACGGTTGGTCACCAAAGTTTCTCTCCTGGTGGGGCAGAGCAGAGACGCTTAAAATGATGTCGACTCCGTTGGTCAACTATCTGGCCAGTATGCTCCCTATGACGTTCTCTAATGCTTTTCTTACTAAGGTGGATCAGGTGTTTGGGAATTTTCTGTGGCAGGGCAAGAAGGCCAGAGTCTCACTGAAGAAATTACAATTAGCAAAAGACAAAGGCGGTCTGGGTCTCCCCTCCTTCAGGTGCTATCAGACAGCGTTTCTGTGCAAACAGGGTGCTCAGTGGCTGTTAAAATCCCCTACATATACACCACTATGGATTAATATTGAAGAGGCACTGGTGGATCACGCGCCTTTGGAGGCCCTCCTTACGATGGACCTGTCACACCTTACTCATTCTAAATATATCATGCTTAATACTAGAAGGGCCTTACTTAGACTCGACCAAACACATAAAACAAACCTGACATTTGCCAGATCTTCGTTTATGTCCCTGTGGAGGAATGCCCATCTTAAACATAAGGGTAGTAGTATATTCTGGGAGTCATGGTCCAAGAAGGGCATTAATTTGGTGAAGGACTTGTATGATGATGGGGTTCCGCTGCCATTCTCGACCTTACAGCATAGGCATGATCTTACCCCGATGGATTTTTATGATTTCCTAAAACTTAAATCGATTCTGACAGCGAATAGCTTCTCTCCTTATGTCCCTTGGCTAATACAGCATATCCCACGATTAATACATGATGGACACTTTGTGTCGAAGGTATATAAAATGTTGTTGCCCCTACCCATGAAAAAACACAAAAGAGTGGAAGGAGCATGGGAGGCGGAGCCAAATCTATCAGGCATATCCTTTGATTGGGAGGTGATTCGTAAGTTAGCCCTTACACATAAAGTCTCACCCATTCTATTTCAGACGAAATATATGCTTCTCAACAGGGCCTTTTGGACGCCCGACAGGCTTTTCAGATGTAAATTAAGAGATTCCCCTGTGTGCTGGAATTGTCAGTCAGGTACTGGGGATCTTGCGCATATGCTCTTTTCCTGTTCTTCATTAGGGGATTATTGGGGGAGGATATTCGATTGCATTTCTCATGTTTTCAAGATAAAACCTATACAGGAATTTGTTTACGTCATTCTGGGGGCACTGGACCCACAAATAACTACTGACCAAGATCGCCAGCTGATGGATTTAATGTTAACAATGGCATGTAAAGTGATTCTTTGCAAATGGAAAAATGCGTTTGAAGTGAGCTTT
Organism: Triturus cristatus; assembly: GCF_964204655.1. Taxonomy (NCBI): domain Eukaryota; kingdom Metazoa; phylum Chordata; class Amphibia; order Caudata; family Salamandridae; genus Triturus; species Triturus cristatus. Next base: position 1,354,022,902 of record NC_140590.1, read on the forward strand.
AAAATCTGGCAGGAATGGCTATCTTTCCTGAGGGGGTCTAGCAATCCGGCGCTGCAGGCTTCTACCTGGAGCCCTTCAAACAAAAAGCTTTGGAAATCATTGGATGCATCCTCCTTTCATTACGAACCACCTTGAGAGGTATACTGTGGCTGGCCCCTCTGAGTGGGGTTGTTGTAAGGTGAGGCGTGACTGACCCATCGAGTCCCGGGGCGCTGCGCCCACACACGAAGCAATGTAATGGGAATGTACCTGTATTTGTTGATGCGAGCTGGAACGGGGTTTTATTCTTCATTTTATTTGTCTTGTCACTCATTTCTATTTTTTGTATGTGTACGTATGACATGACTATTTCGATCTTTGTACACGGAAGAGTTATTGTATTGTCTCTGTTACCTTAATAAAAACAATTTGAATTAAAAAAAAAGTGGCCAGTAGGGCAGGGAGGGAGTCATCGCAGAACCAAGTTTCCGTGTTAAGGTAAAATGCCGCAAGGGTTTTGGAGGTTGCCGGGAGAGCATTGTCACTAGGAGAGTGGGGAGGAACGACTAGAGGAGGGGGGATGTCAAGAGGAGCAACGGGAGACAGACCGAGGGACGAAATGCGAGAGCAGGTGGAGGATGGTAGGGACCATGATCCCTGGAGGCTGCGTAGGTGGTCGGGGGCATAGATGGTGAATGAGGCAGAGTGACGTGCCCCTAGCCCCGGACAGTCGCGGACGGGCGCAGACGGGCTTGCCTTAGGCGCGCCTTCGGCGCGCCTTCGGCGCGCAATCGTCGCGCCCGCTGCGCCCGTCCGCTGCGCCTCCGGCCCATACACATCCTTTATGAGGGAATCAAAGGGAGAGAGGGAATGGAAGGGGGCGTGGCCGGTAAAGTGGGCGGAGCTTGTGCATACATTGTCTTCCTGCTTGCTGACACCCAAACTGAAGGTTCCAGCACATAACCCTACGACGACGGCCATGATGATGCAGGGTTTCCAAGACCTAATGTCAATAGATGAAAGCATTTTTGAATATTGATAATGCATTTATTAACTTCTAGCAGTAATTTTCATAATATACGAGGAGTTATTTGCTTCTAAACAGTAGCAAAATGTTAGTAAATGCTAAATGAAGGGTCTGTTGAAATGGAAAATGTTTTTGGTCGACTTACCCTTGCATTGTACGATTTAAGTTAGCATTTAGGATAGGATAGGATGAATATTTATAAAGTGCACTAAACCCAAACGGTATCGAGGCGCTGGGCGGGACGAAAGAGAGAATAGCACCAACCAGCTAAGAGGCAAAGAGCCAGGTCTTTAAGATCTTCCTAAAGGAATCGAGTGAGTTTGCCGCGGTGATAAAGGGAGGCAAAGTATTCCAAAGTTTAGCAGCCGCCACAGAAAATGAGCGGCCACCTCACTTGGACCTACGAAATCTAGGAGAGACAATTTTTTTCGTAGTAGAGCACCTCAAGGTTCTGCCTGGGATGTACAAGTGGAACAAGGTTTTAAGATGTGATGAGCCTGCACAATGCATGGCCTTGTACACCAAGTTCAGAGCCTTAAAGGTGATGTGCTTCCTGATCGGAAGCCAATGCAAGGCACGGATTCCTTCCTTAACGGACTGATGTTTAGGGATGTTAAGAATAAGCCTTGCCGCAGCATTTTGCACCACCTGAAGCTTGTTCTGAGAGCCTATGCTGACATTTAGGTATAATGCATTGCAATAGTCTAGCCGAGAGGTAACTAGGGCAATGATGGTGGGCTGATGTAGCTCCGAGGGAATGTATGACAGCACTTTCTTCAGAGTTTTAGGAATATGGAAGCAAGTACTAACCGTGCGGTTCACCTGGGCATCAAAAGACAGGCCCTCATCAAAAATGACTCCCAGATTTTTGGCCATTGTCACTGGGACAGGAAGAGGATCACAGATTTTGTGCCACCAGGCGGCAGACCAAATCAAGGACTGAGGGCCGAAAACCAATACTTCAGTTTTATCCGTGTTGATTTTAAGAGAGTTGTCCTTCATCCAACTTATTATGCTGGTCATACATAGATTGAACCTTTGAGCAACCACCTGCAAATCATTAGCGATGGAGATTATGTTTTGCGTGTCATCCTCATAGGAGAGGACCTGGAAGCCAAAAGATCTCACCAATGAAGCCAAGGGGGTCACATAAAGATTGAAAAGAGTGGGGCTGAGCGAGGAGCCCTGGGGGATCCCACAGGGAAGGCTGAAGGCCTTGGCTTTGAACCTGCCGTAACTGATGACATTGGTTCTGCCGTGCATAAAAGAGTTAAAAAGCTGCAAGGCCCTCCCGGTGACACCTGCTTCCCGCAGTCGCTAAAACATGCGAACTGGGGAAATGGTGTCAAATGCCGCCGAGAGGTCTAGTAGAATCAATAGCGCTGATCTGCCCTGGTCGACCTGCATGGGGATGCAATCCGAGGCTGCTACCAAGGCGGATTCAGTGCTGTGATCTGCCTGAAAACCATTCTGAGAGCTGTCCAAGATGTTTTGAGTTTCAATATATTTCATAAGTTCGATGTTGATAAATTTTTCCAGCATTTTAGCGGGGGCGGGGAGAAAGGAGATAGACCTATAGTTTTTCAACTCTGAAGGGTTGGCATTGGGCTTCTTTAGGAGGGGTGAGACAGTGGCTTTCTTCCAGATGTTCAGATATTGCCCAGATAAAAGAATATTATTAAAAATTTTGCACAGGAAATCAGCGATAAGTTCGGGCGCAAGTCTAAATGTGGACACCCTGCAAGGATCCGTGGGGGCACCAGATTTGAGGCCAAGTAAGACTTCCTTTATGCGAGTGACTGTGATAGAAGGGAACGATGCCAAAACAGGCATAGGAGGTGAGGGTGCCAAAACGAGATCTGCGGCAGGCTCAGTTTCCTCGGAAGGGGAGAGCTTGTGAAAGATTTTCATGACTTTCTCCTGAAAGTAAAGGGCTATATCATCACAAAAGTCTTGGGTAGGATTCAGGAGCAGTGCTCCTGGAGGTTCAGCAATTTCTTTGATGACTTTGAAGAGCATGCTGGTCGAATTATCAGCTGACTCAATCTTGTCAGTGAAATATTGGGATTTTGCCTGGAAAATGGCGCGCTTATAGTCCTTCAGCAAGGATCTCTGTTTCACCTTTTCCCGAAGGCAGGGGTCTGCCGGCCACCTCCGTCCTTCTCTTCGACAAAGTCATCTAAGAGTCATAAGTTCATCCGAGAACCAAGGAGCTGAGGGTTTGGCTCTTTTAATGACACAACATTTGACTGGAGCAACAGTGTCCAGTGCATTGGTAATCTAATTACAGAAACTATCTGCCGTGGTAGGATAAGCAGTAGGGCTACCGGCAAAGGCTTAAATCAGGGCAGCCTTCCAGTCCGTGGCCGTGACCTTATACATTCTTCTACTTAATATATTTTTAGGTGGTAAACTTGAGATGACCTTAGTGGGAGGAGGAAAAGTAACATCGTACTCAACCAGCCAGTGGTCAGCCCAGCTAAGAGGCTGGACAGCCTTGATCTTAAGACTACTGTGGTTGGTAAGGATGCCGTCCAGAGTGTGGCTGGCCCTGTGCGTGGGAGAGTGAATAAGTTGTTTGAAGCCCATTGAGGTCATGAGGTTAAGAAGGGTTACAGAATCAGTGTCCTGGTTGCATTCAAGATGGAAATTGAAATCCTGAAGAATGGTGTAGTGTGTCATGATGGCAAAAGGTTCAAGAGTCTAGCCCCATGTCTCAAGATAGGTGGCCCTGGATCCAGGAGGACGATAAACCAAGAGGCCAGAGAAATTGCGGTTTTCTCCAGATTTGATTCCAAAAATGTCTGCTTCCAGAGGCGTGCCGGGGGCACCCTCCAGAGGGGTAAGAGTGCAGCTGAAAAAGTCCCCAGCCACCAGGGCTGGGCGGCCGCCTCTTCTGCTGGGTCGGTCATATCTGAGGATAGTTTAGCCTGGGGGAATGGCATCGGTCAGATCAGGCCCCAAGTGTACCTTAGCCCGGGTCTCAGTGATAAAGAGGCAGTCCAAATTAAGTGTTGTGATAGTAAGAGCGATTTTAGTCTTATGCCTAATCATGGAGCGAGCGTTAATGAGTGCTCCCTTAAAAACGGAAGGTCTACTGGTTATAGGAGAATCGTGTGTGTGCATCTTAGCTCCTCCAAGCCCCTGAGGCCAATCTGAAGGACCCAGAATGGAGGCCATTCCATTAATGGGGCAGAAGTTGCATTCCCGGCAATGATCAGCCTCCCCTGTTGCAAGGTTAATACTAGGTACACACCTCCTGTGCAGGGATTTAGGCCGCAATTCAAGTAGGTGTGACCTAGAGTATACAATATTCTGGCATTTGTTGTGATTAGTAAACCAGGCAGCATGCCTGGCCCCTGGCACCGGCCAGGCGCAGGCAGGCTTGCCAGCGGCGCGCCAGCTGAGCACGACTGCTGCGCGCTCGGTGAAGCATCCGGCAGATATGCCCCCTTTACCGGAACCGGAAGAGAGGTAGGAGCGGGGAAAAAGAGCTAGACCACCAACCTCAGTAATGGCAGCTGGCTCAGCAAAGCAGAAAGAAACCAGAAAGGGGACTCTTTCCACTCAAACGGTAAGTCCCGCGGCGGACCGTAGAGTCAAAGAAGACGAAAAAGAGAGGAGAGGAGTGCTCCCCAAAGGACTCTCAGAGGTAAGTGGAGCTAAAAGAGCGAAGCGAAATCACAAATAAAGTTAAAAACGTCAGTTAAAAGCAAGCAAGAGCAAGTGTGCAAGTGTCCATTGAAGCAATGAACTAAAAATCAGGGTAAAAACTTTAAGTAAAATAAAACTGGCAGAGAGTAGCAGCAAAGCGCATTTTGTATTCAGCTGCAATTTTGTACCATGACCGAAATTAAGCTTCTGTCTCATTCTGTTTGCCTCAGCAAAAAGCAGCCTCTGTTTTTCTATTTCTCCAAGGTTGAGCTTCGCTGTTCTAATGAATAGACTGTTTTGTCATTACATACCTTTCCCGTCTGATAGGCCTGCTCCCACCCTTAGAGTGGCGGACACGGTCAGAATAACCTTGGAACTGAGATAGCACGTACCCGATCTTAGGATTGTAGTTCATCATTCTGTGTCTCCTTTGTTCACCAGCTACTAACTGGAAAATTCCAGTCTGGGCATGTCCTTAGGGGTACTGGAAATGTATATCATGTATTACCATGTTGGCGAGGGTCAGTCCCTCTGCAGCAATCCAAGGAGGTTGGTCAGATTGGACTCCGCTCAAGTGTATGACTAATAAATAACTTTGGTTTGTATTCTCTACTGTCTGACCGACTCCTCATTTGTTTGGAAGGCTGAGAGGTGGTCACGAGTGACCCAGGTGACCCTATTCGGGTCACTTACCTCACCGTGGAGAAGTGTGGCTCAATGTTTAGAGCGGCAGACCCTGATGCAGAGGTCTGGCCCGGACCAGGGTTCAATTCCTGCCTCGGCGGGTCTTGGGCTCAATTTCCCCCGGACCCGATAATTCTCGCCTTGGTGCCTATTCTAATCATGGGTCCCACTCTGCAACTCTGGGCAATAGCTTGTTTAATCTCCACAACGTCCCCAAAAGCGCTAGGATGCCTGGCTTCACCTTGGGGGTGCCCAGGAGTGGGCACTTCACAGGGAAAGGCCAGGAAGGGTTCCACAGCGGTATGTGCACAGCGCCTGAGAGACCCTTTCGGGGGTGTGCGGAGCGCTATATAAATGCACTACATCTACCGCGCTACAGAAGCTTTTAAAATTAATTAATTTTTTTATCTCTTTGGGAGAAAGCACCATACCTGCTTTCACTTTAATGTTGGCCGCACCCCTTTGTTTAGACGCTGCTCACTGTAACCTGAATATTTGAGCAGTGTCTAAAAAAAGGAGCGCAGCCATATTAAAGTGCTCTCGCATTTGCGAGAGTTTGAGGTCTTGGCATTAAAAATAACAATGCCTTTCATATATGTGTTGCTTTTAAAAACACATAAATAAAAGGCATTGTCTTTTACAATGGCAATAGCTTAAACACTCGCAAATGCAAGACCTATTACATTAAAAATGCTTGTTTTCATTATCTTTAAACATCATGAGCGTTTAGCAAAAGGCTCAGTTAAGGTAGGGAGCGCTTTATAAATTCCTTTCCAAATACCCTCCAACAAGGTGTGCAATTCATTAAGGTGGGCAGCTTCAAACTCCAAGCCTCCATCACTCGATGTGGTACAGAGGGAACGTGTTGCAGTGGCACTATGAGACTTAATGTTTAATCCTGGCTTTAACATTTTGCCTAAATAAACACTAGAAGTATGGGCAGGTTCCACAACACATAGACATTTGTTTGGTGAGAGCAGTCCCTGAGTCTCACCATTGGAACAACTCATACTCCCGTTGTTGTGTAATAAGTATGTGATAAGAAAACTGGACTGTAACCCAAAAAATCATTTGATTTCACTCATGGGGGAGAGAATATCCAGCATCATTCCATTCACTAAAGTGTGGAGAAGTGAGGAGGTTATGGACCTTTTTCAAGGCGTCCTGCAACGTGCTGTTGGTACTCCTCTTCACTAAACTGTTTGAACATGGTGACATCATTTCCTTCCTAAGCTCTTGTCCCCTTAATTGCCTTTATGTGATAGAGGTGGGCAAGACATTGTGTCTGGCTCAACTCAATGTTACTTTGGATGCTCAAGCGCAAAATCAACCAAGTCTTCAGTAACCTCATGCATCAAGAATTAAAGGCAAAGCTTTCAAATTTGTAAAGCAAGAGAAAAACAGATCCACATCTTGTGGGTGGATTGCACAACGTGTAACCAGAAAGCACAGGATCAATCTCTGCTTCCCCGCGTGGCCAAATTGTATGTTCCTAGGTCATTATTTTGTTTCACCTGGCCTCCTTTTTCTTCCTTTTTTTTAAAAACTTGTTTTTATTACAGGATACACATTGCGAGGATATATAGCATACATACAGTACATAATTCTAGTTGCAGATGTCCGACAAGTACTTGCCAGAACATGAGATGCAATCGAAATGCTAAAGGTACTGCACATCCCTATTTTTAGGTGAACAAGTAACAGTGATACAATTATCAATGAACACATAACTATTGAAAAGCTGGGCAGCGGTTGGCAGAGCAGTACTTCTCATATATCTACTAACAGGGATCGGTGTAGTCTTATGGCTATGTCCATCCCAACTTTCCCTCTGAATGGATCTTTAATGTACTCTGTAACGTTGTACAGAGGCCTTGCCCCCATGTACATCCTACAGTGTGTGGCAAACCACAAACCCCCTCTCCCCTTTATAACCAGACAGGCACCCCCGCTGCCCAAAACCCTAAATGCCCAGGTCAGTCTGCATCGTCTGGACAGCTGGAGGTCCCCCCAGCTTCCCCCTCCCGTGTGTCAGGGGTTCCAGTCCGAGAGAGAGTGTCGGGGGTCGTCCGCCAGAGGGTCCGCAGCTTCTAGTAGTAATCCCCATGTCTCCAAATCTCGATCTGCATTCTTGTGCATTGGAGCTATGTGCAAACGTCGTTCCATAGCCACTCCCCATTCATACATATCTGCTGCCCATCTGGGGAGTCCAGGGGGCAAGGGCTGTGTCCAGTATATCGCTATGCGGCGCCTAGCAAGCACCAGTCCCAAGTTCGCAAATGTATATTGCATCCTGGTCTTTGCCTTGAGGATCAGCAAAACACTAAGAAGGCAGTGCTTAATTGTTGCCTCAACCCAAAGGCCCGTAGTCTCTTGCATTGTTTCCAAAACTCCCGACCAGTAGGGCCAAAGCAGGGCAGTCCCACGTCATATGGGTAAATGCAGCCGGCTCAGCTCCACAACAAGGACATCCAGGGGAGTGGGTCGTGTTGAACTGTGCTAATCTGAGGGGGGTAATGTATGTGCGGTGTAGGTAATGAAATTGTATGAGTTTGAAGCTAGCATTGCTGGCCACTTCCTGGACCTGTGCAAACGCTCTCTTCCATTCACTGTCTGTGAGGGGTATCGCAGGTCTGTCGACCATCTATCCTGAATGCGGGAAACAACAACATTGCAATCAGCCTTAAGTGCTCCATATAAGTGATAAATCAAGCCCCTATTGGTGCCTGGGTCAAGAATCATCCACAAGGTGTGGGACCCCTTAAGTTACTCAGGGAAGGAAGTCCAAAGTACCATCAGGACCCAGAAACCTTCCAGCTCTTCAACAAACAAGAGTAAGGTTCCATTGCAATATAGGTCACCTGCAGTGAGGCACCCCCCCCCTCGTGCCGCCCCATCAAATCCATCACAGATCATATAATGCAAAAACTGCCCAGCCATTGCAATGGCAGCGTTCGTGCATATTGTACTTTCCGCAACACCAGCGTGACCGCACGTTCCCAGGCGCCCGCGACCTGAAGAACTACAAAGGGATACTCCGGAGGAGTCCGAGATCAGAACATGAGACATCCCGGTAGACCGTTCTCCTGTCCCCAATCGGCCAGGATGTCCTTCTCTAAATTTGGGTCCTCCGCACACCATATTGCCACATACTGATGAAGAGCAGCGACATAATAAAGATGTAGGTCCAGGAGGCCCAGTCCCTGTTCCATATCTAGTTTCAGAATCTCCAATTTTACCCTGCTGCACTTTACAGCCCAACCCAATGATAACAGGAGACTATTAAGCGTCTCGAATACAGATCTACGGAGCATGCAGAAGGAATTCGGCAGGACATACAGGCAGCGCGGTAGGAGCGTCAGCCGGGCCAGTGCCACTCGACCCATGATAGAAAGAGGGAGGCGATTCCAAAAAACTAATAGAGGACTGCAAACCCGTAATTACTACTCCCATATTCAATGCATATTGCGTTTCGACTGAGTTTGCCATCTTTATTCCTAGGTAGCGAAAATGGTTGCAGTCACATCGGAACTCCATTGTGGGGAGGTCAGCCATCACTACACTGACTATTTTAGCGAGTGGGAATAAGACTGACTTCTCATTATTGACTTTCAGTATCAATACTGTACCAAATCCCAACAATTTCCAGAAGATTGGGTATTGCCTCCTCTGGATGAGCAAGATACAGCAAGGCATCATCTGCATATAATGATACAACATGAATCCGGCCACCCCCTCGGCACCCCAACTAATCATGTCCTGTTGCAGTCGGATTGCCAAAGGCTCCATCACAAGGGTGGATAAGAGTGGGGACAACGGACAACCCTGCCTCATGCCCTGTTTGATGAACAGAATGTCAGAAATCACTGCGCCATTACGTACCCTAGCAGTCGGTATATTGTACAGAAGGTGCACCCAGGAAATAAATTCCTGGCCGAGGCCCATTCATGTCAGTACCCCCCAGAGATATTCCCACCGCAGAGTATCAAAGGCCTTTTTGATGTCTAGAGCTAGAGCGGCAGCACTGATGTCCATATTTTCTGTGGCATGCAAGACGTTGGATAACTGTCGTATATTTGTATGTGTACCGTGGCCCGACATGAAACCGCATTGATCCGTGTGGACCAGTTGTTTAATAACCCTATTCAGACGCATTGCCAGTGCCTTAGCCAGTATTTTAGTATCTACACCCACCATTGACAGGGCTCGAAAAATCATAAAACATTTACTAGACCTGCAGGTCTAATAACTGATGTACTTGACCCGTGAACTGGTCTCAAATTGTTTGATCCTAGGCATATATTTTGTCTTATGGAGCTGCATTTTTCTTAATCACATAAGAGAGCACCTTCAAATATACAAGTTCACTATTTGTGCTGTACAAAAAAACCTCTTTATTTACTAGACTAAATGTTTGCTCCATGTATAACAAGAATCAAGCCCATATATAGGGTACATATCATTCCTGGCTTGCCTCTTAGTTCACTAATAGCATTGCCATCTGGGCAGGAGCAGTGATAATTCCCAGTTCATGTTTAAAACTCACTTTTCATAAATATATTACCAAAGTATGATGTAGTATTGCATTGTCATTTATAGATAGCATATTTTCCCATTGAAATGGCCACACAAATTTCCCACTAACCTGTAGTTTTACTGATAATAGTGCATAAATGATTTTTGGAAATTGGGTTTCACCAAGTAAAGTGTTCTAATTTGTTTTGATCCTATAAAAATGTTTTTTTAAACACAGAATTACAAAAGTGGGTTTTTATAACTGGTGAAATGTATTTGAAATGTTTGAACAGTTCACTTAGCTATTTCAGTGGTGTGTTAGATAAAAGCCTGACTTCTTACAGCCTTTCATTTAACATGCTTTGCACAGATCAATTGTCACAAAGTTCACTTTGCAAAATCCTCTAACTTATGTCACAGAGAGAAAAAAAATGTAATAAGATAAGCTTCCTTTTGACTTCTGTCTCTGAAAGCCAGCAAATGTGACAAGATAACAAGATTTAATGGCATTTATATTGCTCTTTTAAGTTGTGAGCAATATGATGCCTTTAAATCTTGTTATCTTGTCACATTTGCTCTGCTTTCAGAGACTGAGGTCAGAAGTCAGTTTGTCTTCCCTGAAGTTAGAGGATTTTCAACTCCTCAGAAAGGGCGAGTAGTCCATAAAAATAGCTTGTCCTGAATAAATCTTGCTCACAATGCCAGTGGATTTTTTTTAGCGTTGATTGATAACGGCCGTTATGAGCCCAGTGATTTAGGGAGCATTACGATTTGGGCCTTTCTCATCGATTGTCGTAAAGACCCACCCTCCTGGCCTCCTGCAGGGTCTCCAGAAGGCGAGGAAACAAGAGATCTGCGTAGGTCTGGAAGTACTCCACCAGTAGACCGTCAGGGCCCGGAGACTTGCAGCGGGCCATGTCTCCCACCGCTTCTTTCAGGTCCTCCAGACGAACCTCCTCGTTAAGACCCTCACGTTGGCCGTCAGTGAGGCTGGGGAGTGTGAGGTCATCCAAAAAACGTTCCAGGACGTCTGGGGCCACCCCTGCTTCCTCTTTGTATACCAACAAAAGGTAAGCATATAGGAGGGAATTAATACCATGCCATGTGGATACATGGCTACAATCTGGATGACTGAGTGTGAGTACGATTGGGGAGACGTTCACGCTTAAGTCAAGCCAACAAGCAACCTGATTTGTCTCCGTCCAGGTGAAGCAATTGGCCGTATTCGGTTCAGAACATACAGTCTAATCTGTCCCATATTTTTCCCCACTCTGCGTTGGGCATGCAGCAGTGACTCTCCCGGCGCATCCCCATCAGGCTCCGCCTCCTGCAATCCAGCCAGGGTGTTTTCCACCTTGGTCAGGTCCCTCTCCAATTAATTGTCTTCTCAACCCACCCACTCTGGAAAATCATTTCCCACGTATCACAACCTTTAAGGCTTCCCATCCTGTCCACCTAGTTATCATCAAAGTAGGTTCTCGTCACCTCCCTTATCTCTCCTCTGAATACGTCATCTTTACGGGTATCTGGCTGTAGTCGCCACAGTGGGACTCTGGGGCGGTGACACTGTCGCCCCCACTCCAAGAGCACAGGCGCATGGTCTGAGCGGTATTGTCCCAGCACCTATGTGCACAATGCCGTCACAGCGGCCTCACCTGAAAGTAAGAAGCAGTCCAATCTACTAAAAAATGTACGTGCGGAGGTGTAACGGGTAGATCCCCCATCTCCTGGGTGCATCGTGCGCCACGCGTCTGTATATGTCAGTTGGTCCATGACCCCCTCGGAGCGTGGCTGTCATGTTTGGTTTAGAGGGGACTCTAGGGGAATGTCTATCCCAGACACAATTAAAATCCCCAGCCCACACCACCAGTGTACCCACATGGGGCAGAAAAAGGGCCTCTGAACGTAGGAAAAAGTCACTGTCATCGACATTGGGAGTTTAAATATTTAAAAGGCAGATCTCCTTATAATCTAGCTCCGCATGCATCAGAATATACCTTCCCCCATCATCAGCTTCGCCACTAAGAACTTTGAATGGTACCTGCGGGGCTACCCATGTAACTACTCCTGGGGAATATGTGGAGTAAGTGGCGGAGAACATCTGGCCGCTCCATTTTTTATGGACCTTGAAAACCTGTAAATGTGATTTAAAAAAAAATCTGTAGCATTGCTAAATGTATGCCGTGTCGGGGAAGGTAAGTGAGTGCTCTGCATCTCTTAATGAAGGAGTTAAGGTCCCGCACGTTCCATGTCACAATTTTAAACAACCGCTTTTATGACAGTTCCATCCAGCTGCGGTCAGTGTAGGTAACAACGGTGGGGCTGCATGTGGGGGGGGGGGGGGGGGGGGGGATTTCAAAGGATGATGCAGAGGGAAAATGTATTATTTCTTTCTTTTTCCCTCTGCATCGTCCCTCAAAATCCCCCCCCCCCCCCCTTCCCCCCACGTGGCCCACCGTTGTTACCTGCACGGACCGCGGCTGGTTCCATCAACTATGCTCTGCCAGTGCCGCCAACAAGAACATCGATATAAATAACCCACCCCGGGTAAACACTACAGGAGCAAACTTTGCCTCCCCTATCATGTGTCCAACCCCAAAAATTCTACCTAAAAATCAGGTTATACTCAACTATTGACCACCAAAGCAAGGAACAGTGCTGATCTCAACCGCTCTACATAACCAATCACATTACAGTCAACCAGAAGTCAATATCGTGCTGGGTAGAGGAGGATCCCCAGCACAGCACCGGGTAGCGCCCCGCTGGAGCCCCCACCACCGCCACAGAATCACGCAAGCCCCCACTCACTCAAGGCACACAGTGAGAGAAAAATGCAGAATTGTTTTCTTTAAAAGGGGTAAGGGATGGGGGCGGACCGTCTGTGCAGCCGCTTGGCGTGACTCCCGCATCAATACAGACACACTTCGTCGCTCGTAATGTGAGTAGTCTATATATACGCCCACAGTCCTCCATCAGCTCACACACTGTCCAAAACTCGTGTCATCTGTGTCCACACAAACCTCTGCCTGTGGCGTATCTTCTACAACCTTTCCGGTGCTGGTGTCTGAATTTGAGGCCCACCCCGCCTCATCTCCGAATGGCTATTACTGCCGTCCTGGGAAACATTAAAAAAAAATTAAAAGTAGAGGAACGGATTCTATAAAATCTAAAAAAGTAGGAGCACACCGTGTCCTGCCGATCCCCCCCACTTCGACCACTGATCTATTCATACAATTAAACCCAATCCCTGTACCAAATCAGCACCCTGGTTTAATGAAGCTCTTTTGACTAGAAAATGTGCAACATGTTAGGAAGAAATTGGAGGAAGAACTACAAGCCTGAACTTAAACTCCGGTATCGCAGTGAAATAGCCAAATATAAACAAAGTAGCAATAGCCAATACCACAACTAAGGCCAAAAACCCTTTTCGGGAACTATTCAAGATTGTAAAATCTCTCGGTATTCCTAAGGCTTGAAGCTCGCAGATACTCCACTCCCAAAAACTCTGTAACGACCTTGCCAGACTTTCTACCTAAAAAGTCAAAAAGATTTATTTCTGCTTCTCCAAAGACGATGGAAGCAACATTCACCCCTTGAGGTCCTCGGGGGATGCCTCATTAATCAAATGTGTACCCTTCTGTGATACAGAGACACAGAAAGTGCTTGCAGCAACTAAATATGGCTCCTGGTTGACCCCTCAACACCTAAAACATTCAACTGGCAGCTGATCATCTTCAGCCTGCATATCACGCAATTGTGCAACCTCTCATTACATTCAGGTGAATGACCTAATACCCAATTGCCTCAATCATCCATGAAGAAACGTTATGCGGACCCTCAAGTTCTGGGTCGCTATAGGCCTTTTTCCCTTATGCCACTACTGGAAAACGACCTTAACAACGCGGTCAAAACACTGCAATACATTTACATTGCTGCTTTTACAACGCAAGTCCTTACAACGACTTGCGCTGGATGGCGCTATAGACTAAGGAATAGTGTGATTAACTATTCCAACACCTTCCCTACTGTACGTAGGCTGGAGTTGAAATAGTAAATCATACTATTCCTAAGTCCAGCGCCCTACAGCGCAAGTCGTTGTTAGGACTTGCGTCGTAAAAACAGCGATGTAATGTACCGCTATCTAAATGGTTGCGTTGTAACATCATACATCTGCCACTACCAGCTAAAATTCTGGTAACGTCTGTAAAAAGTAAACAACGAGGGAGTGAGAAGTATACAAGTTTGGTCTACTTCCGACTATCTCAATCGGTTTATATTGGATCACGGATGCTCCACGGTCCTGCTCCTATTGAAATTCTCTGTGGCCTTCGACATCGTATGTATCCCATCTGATGCTGACTTACCACTCTTGGTATTCGTCAGAAGTCTCTCAGCCGGTTACAATAATTTCTCTCGAATAGGGTTCAATCAGTGCCAATAAAAGCTTTCAGGTAAAACATCTTAACTATGGCTTTCTTCAGGGATCCTGCCTGAACCCCACGCTGTTCAATATTTACATGACTCCACTGGTCTCACTGAAAAACTGTTTGAAATCAACCTACAAAACGGATTGTTTCCATATTTTAGAAAAATCCAAAGAAAGAAAAAGCAACTTTGTCGACTGTGCGAACAAAGTAACTCAATGGAGGAGTACCAACTACCTAAAACTAAATAGAGATAAACCCAAGATTTTACTCTTCAAGAATCGCTGGTCCTCTGATTGGTGGCCAGAGACGCTGGACCCCCCCAATCGTCCTTCTACAGCCCCTGCTAGAAATTTACGAGTCATCATAGACACCCCCCCAACTGTCTATTTCTAAACAGGTCAACACAGTGGTGGCGGGCACATGTATTACTTACCAGAGAGCACTCAGGAAAAATATTCCACTCATCCCAACGTCCTCCAGCAGAACAGTGGTCCAGGCAGACTGATTATGTCCAAGATCGACTATGGATTTTTTTTTTTACCATGGAAAACCTAAATATATCCTAAATCTACTTCAGACAGTTCGAAATGCACCCGCCAGACTTATTTTGATAAACTCAAACGCTACTTCGACCAAAGAACACTGGCTCCACATGAGCAAAAGAATAATTTTCAAGCACAGGGCATCGCCAATAAATACATACATAACAATAAACTGTCCTACCTGGCCAATATGATGGTTAAATACGTTTCACCTAGAAACTGCTGGTCATCTAACCCCATCTGATGGTTATTTCCAAAATCTCTCGTTTTTTTTTTTTTGCATATTTATATAGCGCGAACTCGACCCGAAGGTATTGGAGCGCTTTACATAGCACCGTATTTATATTACACATTCAGGCACGTGGAGATTAAGTGATTTGCCCAGAATCACAGGATGTGGACGCGACCCCGAGGCTCGAACCCTGGTTTCCTGCACCAGAGGCAAAATTGAGAACCTTTTTGCGCCTGATCCTCAAATGGTGGAACATACTATGCCTCTTTGAATGCGAAAAATGTTCAAGCTGCTACTTTCACAAGGTTTTTACAAAACATAATAGCTGAAGCTGTAAGGCTTTCCTCTCTGTCTTCATTGTATCTTTCAGCTGCTGTATGCAACCCTGTGAACATTGCGCTTGAATCTAAAAGAAAAGAAAATGGTGCAACACTGCCACCTGCAGATCAGGAAAAAAAGCTGAGTTTCAGCTCGGAATTCCCGAATAAAAATGCAAGATAATCCAAAAAATAGTAGAATTAACATGACACTAACATTAATCACTTCAAAATTAATATCATGTGATTAATCACCCTAATGTAATGGCATGGAAACTATTGAGAATGGGTAGGAGAAGGCATGGTCGTGTTGTGTCGCGTCCCGGATGTACCGGCCCGGGGCCGCAAATGCACGAAGGCCCTGCGCAGCAACAGCTGATAGCGGAGGAGCGTCGCCCCCCCCTCCCCCCCCCCCCCCAAAGCGGAAGGAAAGGAAAAATAAAGAAACACTTGTTTTATTTCTCGTTTCCTGCCACACTACTCGTAGCTAACACCGGCCGCTACTGGCCCTGCGGCCCAGGAACTGATGACGCAGAATCAATGTAAGATTTGTTCTCTGCCCCGTCCAGGGACTTCTCGGACACCACGCTGGCCGGGGTAGTATTTGTTTCTTATGCACCACATGATGCGGGACAAATCAACGAACATTACGCCTGCAGGGGTACACACATAACACCCCTGACCTCGGGGCATTATAATAATTCCGCTCGCTCCAGTTGCGTCACTGGAGCAACACTACATTCCATCCCAAAATCCAAAGTGAGAACACATTAAAGCCAAGCCAACAACAGTTTTGTCAATACTTAGAGGTACAGATAGCACCCACAAGGTAAAGTCACATACCTGAAAACAAAAAGTTACCTGACACCAGACACAAACAAGCATTTACAATGCAATGGTCTCGGCATTGGTAAAGTTAGAGCTATTGGCATTGCTCATGACATTATTCTTGTTTATGTTTTTGTTTTTAAAACATTTAAAGAAACGGCATTGTTATTTACAATGTCAATAGCTTAATCACTCTCCAATGCGAGACCTATTGCATTTGCACCCACACACAGAGCCACCCACACAAAGCCACCCACACACAGAGCCACCCACACATACAGAGCCACTCATATAGAGCAACCCACACACAAATAGAGCCACCCACAGAGCCACCTACACACACACAGAGTTACCCACACACAGACAGAGCCACCACGCAGAGCCACACACGCAGAGCCTCCCACACAGAGCAACCCACACACACACAGAGCCTCACACACACACACAGAGCCTCACACACACACACAGAGCCTCCCACACACACAGAGAGCCTCCCACACACACAGAGCCTCCCACACACACACACAGCCACCCACACACACACAGAGCCACACACACACACAGCCACACATACATACACAGAGCCACATACACACACAGTGGCTTCCACAAACCTTCCAGCACCTGTGACGAGATTAGCAATAAATCATCATTTATTAACAGTGTTTAAGGCACAAGAAACGAAGGAGTTAAATGCCAACATCAGAAAGAAATAACACCCACACTGCGAGCATTCACGTAATTACAAAACAAATGCTGTCAGAAGCAACCAAGCTGTCAGAGCCTATGACCATTAGGATGAGTTCAGCACCCGGCCACGCTGGAGCAGCCGCTGAGCTGCTTGCTTCTCATGGCGTGCTGTCTGGTGGGCCTCGGGACCTAAGAGGGGAAGTGAAGGCATTGAACACTGCGCACTCTGGCAGCAGATGCCAGGGAGCACCTCCCGTCAAGACTCCAGGCCATTAGAGAGGCAGACAGTTAAACGGAGGGCAGAGGGCTGAGAGCTGCAGACAGAGGGAGTGAGGCAACAGCTGGAATCCCTCACTGGGCTGGACTGCTGTGTCCGGCTCTGTCTGGCAGGAGTGCAGGAACGGCTGACATCCGTGCAGAATACAGCACAGAGGCAGGGCTGCAGCGGCGCTGTACCACAGCACCGCTCTGCTGAATAGAGCGCTGAGACAGGGCTGCAGCGGCGCTGTAACTGTGTTGCACCACAGCACACGCTCTGCTGAATAGAGCGCAGAGACAGGGCTGCATAAATAAATACACACATGACCCCCCTCCCCCCATGGCAGACGTGGTACACCCCACCTCTACTCAGAGGTGTAGTGATGGGCAGCTGAGAGTGGAAGTCCAAAGACAGCGCCGAAACGGGAGCTGTGGTTTCGGGGTCCTTGGTGACTCGTTACTCGATATTTTAGGGACAGTCGGGGTTTAGCAGCCGAGAACTCAGGGACAGAACGGTCTCAGGGGTCGGAGGTGTGGCCGGAGGTGGGAGTCCTAGGGACAGCACAGAAACAGAATCCGAGGTTTTGGGACCTCGGTGACTCGTTAGTCGATATTTGAGGGACAACCAGGGCTCGGGAGCCGACGTCTAAGAGACAGCAGGGTTCAGGACCCGAGGACCTAGAGACCGCCAGTTCTCCGGGGCCGAGGACTGAGAGGCAGCACAGACTCACGGGATGCGGGCATGAAATTATTGCTCGCTGCTCCCGGGTCCCTTTCTCCGGCCTCGTTTAGCACGTTTAGGCCCTGGGGGCAGCCGGTGTAACCCCCAGCTCCAAGCTTCACCTCTGACCCCTGGGAAAAGTATTAGTGCCGCACTCGGTTAAAGTGAGCTCCACTCCAATACCAGTCACATGCATTTCTGGTGTATGTGCGGTGCATGAACGGCGATTCCCTCTTCTTTTGTGCGTGTGTAAGTACCTGTGGTGTTGCATGCACATATGAGGGGTCCGTGCGGTCATGCATGCAGGCCAACCTTCAGAGGGATCTGAGGAGGATCTAGTATGAATTTACTCACCCGCTGGTTGGGGGTTGCCACTGACTGCCGGTCCTCGAGTGTGCTTCTGTCCACAGATCACACGGTGCGTCCGTCTGCTCCCCTCTCCCATGGGGCCTGTGACCCGCTCTAGCGGACAGGCTGGCTTTTGTAGCGCCTTATCTGCATTCTCCCTGCCCTGCCGGCAGCTTCCCGGGAGGAGGAGATAGCTGGAGAACTCCAAAGAAACATTTACAAAACCAAATAAAATGCAGTTCGTACTGCTGTAGACTTAAAAAAAAATGACTATTATTTTTTAAAAACCACAGGAACTAGCAACGGAGTTAAATAGAGTGGGAAGAGCTTGCATTCATTAGTTCTCACTATCTAAATTAATGCTTCAAATATCCGCAATTAAGAATTCAAACTTTTCGAACTGAAAGAAAAGAAAATCCGCAGACAGTTGAATTACAACCTTTATCTGCTGCTTCAAAAAAACACTATGGTCTCATCCAGTAAAGAAGCTACTGACAGAAAGTGCCCAGCACTAACGCCGTCCAACTCTAAAGCTGCAGAGCCTCTCCCGGTTTCCCTCTCACAAACCGTCAGTTGGAGAGCCAAGACTGTTTTGGCGGGAGAGAGATCTGCCTGCGCCCAGCTGCGCGGATATCTGCTTACACCCTCGGCGGGGAGACCTGCGCCTGGAACTGCCCCCACAGCCGCTGGAGTGATCCGCGCGCACACACCGACGCCCCCACGCCCCGCAGCAGGTTGAGTGAGAGTGTCTGTGCGCCTTGGACTGGACTCCCTCTCCCGCACAGACTTGGATTTCTACTTTGTGAGCTGAGAAGGTGTGAGCCCTGGGGACCGTCTCTGGAGGCCTACAGGGAGGAGAAGGTAAGGGGCCTGGGAAGAGTTGAGAGGGGTGGACGGAGGGGCTGCGGGGAGGGGGTGTCGGGGGGGCATTCGTGGGGTTCATTCCGCTTCAGAACTCTCTCCGGATCAATGAGTGTCTGGGCTCCGGAGGACAGAGGCGCTGCGCCAGGTTCAGGTCTGAAATGGAGGCGGGAGGGGAAGAGGCGGACCAGCTACTGAGCTGCGAACTATTGGACGTTTCCGTTTCCCCGTCGGTTAAAGTTGCAAACACGGGGCATGCATACCGGGCCACCGCCTTTCTCCGAGGTCAAGCAGAAATGCCTCGGAGAAACGCAGCGGCGTTTTCGGATTCGGGGGTGTCTTTTTCTTTCTCTCCTCTTGCCATTGGCTGGAATGTTTACATTCCAGAAGAGAGAAAGAATCGAAAAAACACGCCCCCGAATCCGAAAGAGACGGGGCTTGTTTGGAGAGACAAAGCTCTTCTCCAATGGCTGCCCAGCATTTAAGAGGACAGCCAATGGAGAAGAGGCGAGAAGAGAGGCGGGTTCAAGCCCCTCTTCTCAAAGTCATTAAATCTCGCGAGCGAGACTGCGCAAGCGCAGCCTTCGCTAGCCGAGACCTAAAAACAAACCCTCTCACACCAGATGATCTCTCAGTCTCGTAGATGGCGCAGGATTGCTTCGGAGACCTTACAGAGTACAGGTATTGTGGCTGGTCTGCTGATCGGAAGGGCTGGCAGGGGAGCTCCGCAGTGGAACCACAGGCACACTGGGAACCCCTGATCCATTGAGGCTAGATTCCGACGACACCCATTCTGGATAGTCTCTGTCAAGACAACCCTCCGGGCCATCCAGTGAAGGGGCCTCATTATCATGCCCTCGAGAACAGTCACGTGGCTGATGAAACCGCTTGACTGCTGAAATGTTCAGAGTGAGAGTTTCTTGTTCATGCAGTGACTCAGGTACCATGCAACAAGACAATGCTCAAAAGGTAACCTAAACATGCTGCCAGGGCAGCGATCTTGAACTAATCTCACCACCCACTTGCAGATCAGACACTTTGGCTCGTTGGCGACTGATATCTTGATCATTGGACTTTTTCCATCGATCGTACATAATGCGATCGTTGACTGGATCCGGAAACCATCCAGAATGATGAGGAATCGTGTCCAAGACTACTCGACCCATGAAAAGTTACCCGACCCGTGGTAGAATGGGGAGTCTGACGATAGTCTTGCAGGAATGAGTAGATTGCAAGTTCCAGACACTGTTGGCTCGCCGAGGCAATACGAATGACTTTGTTCAAAGTTCTCATAAACCTTTCGACCTCCCCATTCGCTTGGGGCTACTTTGGGGTAATCTTTTTGTGAGTGATCCCCAAGGAGGTGAGATAAGACGCCATCTCTTGTCCGTGAAAGGGCGGGCCATTGTCAGTGCGTAGCTCCTTGATCAAACCATGGGTGGCCATAATCCAACTTAGTCGATACATCGCTGGCACTGAGAGACAAGAGAATCTCTACCACCGGATATTTGAGGTAGTCATCGATCATCACAAGGGTGTGGCGCCTATCTGGGAGGCTCCCAAAGTCAAGACTGGAACACGCCCATGGACGTTGTGGCCCCTTTTCAGTCACTACCGGCGGTGGAGGACTAGCATCCTCAGCTACTTGGCACCAGGGACAGATCGGACCACCTCCTCCACCTTTTCATTCATCAAAGGAAACTGCACGTTTGTTCACAGTCGGTTCTAGGTCTTAACCATACCCTAGTGTCCGGCATGGGCAAGTTGGATGACTCTGTCAGTAAGAGCAGTGGGCATGACCAGTTGATGCCCTCTCCAAAGGCACTCATTTGGGTTAGCGCTCTACTCCTGGCGAATGCGATATAAGCTTTCCAAAATTTGCAGCGCCTCAGGGGTGAGCAGAGACCAATTCTTCTTGAAGGTGTGCCATCGGTTAGTCTTTTAAAAAAAAACATTTTATTAGTTTCAAGCAAGTAATTACCCACTCATGGTGTATCAGCGATATGCAATACGATCAATATGCACAATGGTATCAGAAAAGCCGCATCACAATAGGAAGAACACATTGATCAGCAATTGATAATTAACATTTTTAATATAGAATGAACATACTAAGCAACCCCACATTCCCACCCCCTTCCCGGGCTAGTTAACTGGAAAGGACCTCCCCCCACCCACCCTAGACTCAATACTAAATAACTGTGCAGCCATCATCCACCTATAAACCAAGCGTGGTAGTAGTGAGGTAAAGTTTGTATGCATACCGTTTATATACAAGTGGGGGGATGCAATGGGGTCTGTCGTTTAGTCATCATATACACAATTGACGAATAGTAGACACATTCAATGTTTCAGCCTAGCGAGGGTTTAGCGGCCACAAACTGTTCTACCATCATATCCCATTCCAGAGCTATTGGGTTGTGTGCCATTGGTTAGTCTTCACTGTCTCAAGAGCTTTTTGAAAACATTCATCTGGGCTAGTAGGTTGGCATAGGACATCCACAGAGAGTGGAATGGGAAGTGATTGATCAGTCACATATCGTACATATCCCTCAGTTTCGTCTGCATCTGCTTCCTCTCCCAGAGTGGCCACCGAGTGTTCCGCGACAAATAGTCCAGCGGGTTGTGAGATTTGGGCGGTACTCCATGTGACAGTTGTACTGGAATTGAAACATCCACTTTTCAATTTGCGGAGGTGGCTTAGAAGCATTACCTTTGAATAGAGAAATTAGCGGTTTGTAACCTGTTGTCACAGTGAATGGCTTTCCATACACATAAAGGTGGAAATGGCGACATCCCCAGTGGATGGCTATCTCATCTTTTTCAACTTGAGAATATCTCTGTTCAGTGCTCATAAGAGAGCAACAGGCAAATGCCACTGGGACCCATTCTTCATCTTCAGAGGATCGTTGCATCAGTACTGCCCCCAATTCTTTGGGGCCAGCGTCCACACCTATGGTAGTGTCCTTCCGGGGGTCCAAATAGGCCAACGTGGTGTTGAAAGATAGGCTGTCCTTAGTGGCCTGAAAAGCAGCCTCCTGCTCAGGGCCCCATGACCATGGGACTGACATTTTGGTGAGTTCTCGGAGAGGTTGCGTTAGGGCCGTGAGGTCTCTGATGAAACAACCACAATAATTGACCATGCCTTAAAAACTGAGCACCTAGGCCACGGTGGCATGTGCCTCCTTGATTTCTCTGACCTTGTTGGGGTCCATAATCACTCCCTCCAACAAAAACACATATCCAAAGAAGTGTAGAATTCACACTTGTTGCAATGAAGAGTGAGACCTGACTCTTGAATTCTGTGGAGCACCTGCTCAACCTCACATTGTGTTCTGGCACAGTCTTTGCATAGATCATAATGTCATCGATGACATTAACGACGCATGGGAGGTCAACCAGAAGTTCCTGAATAGTGTTTTGAAAAACTCAAACGCTTGTAGGGCCACAGGCCTACATGTGCTGAAAAAGTTGTAATGTAGTGGGACTCCTCATCCAGGACTAGCTGGTGATATCCTGAACACAAATCCAGTTTCAAGAAACCAACCGGCTCTGCTGAGTTCACCAATCCGGTTGTCAATGATGGGTGTTAAATGTCTCTCCCTCTTTATCGCAACATAGGGCATACCCATATCTACGCATATTCGCACCTCACCAGGCCGTTTGGGTTTTCGTGTCACTACGATTGGCAATACCCAGGGTGTTGGTCCCATTACTTTTTCGATGATGCCTGCAGTCTCAAACGTGTCCAATTGTTTCTCTAACAGAGGTCTCAAGTGAAACTCATTACGCCGATGTCAGAATGCTACTGGCCTAACTGACTGGTCAATATGCAGGTGGGTCTCTTTTCCCTTCAGGCACCCTATTCCTTCAAAAACTGTAGGAAATTCACCAAGAATTTGAGATATGGCCACCTGATGTATTCCAAAGCGAAGGTTACGATGCTGAGATCTTCAGCCGCTCGACAGCCTAGGAGCATACCATGGCTTTCCTCTGCGACATATATATATAGGACCCCACCGAGTGGGATTCATAAGTTATGGCAGCCTTGAATTTTCCTTGCATCGTTAGACGTTTATCTTGGCCATAGGCAAACACCTTGATTGTCGGGGGTGCAATTTCCGGGTGAATCTCATGATATCATTGGCCTCAGCGGACATGATGTTGATCCCAGTATCTACCACGGCAGTGGCGAGGTGATCGACGACACGTATCTGGCATTGTGGTAGGCAACGTATGGGTTGAGGAGCGATGCCAATGGTGAAGACAACGTGATTGGTATGTTCCTCGGTTTCGTCATCATCCATGTCGAGGCTTCTTTCTCTCACTTGTGGGAGAGCATTGACAGTGGTACGCTGCCCTCGCTCCTTTCCTGAGTGACAGACTCATGAAATTATTGAGTTTTCAGCACCCGGCACACTTTTTTCCTCTCGCTGGGCATTCAGAGGGGCTATGACCGTTTCCTACGCAGTATCTACAGGTTTATAGTTTGGTAGCCTCTCTTCTACCTTGTTTAGTAGTGGGGTTTTGTGTGATTATATTGACCGGTTCGGTATTCACCAGGGTCTGTAAGGCAGCTTCCATGTGAGCAGCATGTGCTCTGGAAAGTTCCTTTGCCCAGCCCAGTGTTAGGATGTCCGGTAGAGATTTTCCAGACTCCTCTAGTATTTGGTCACAAAGTTTTGCTGAAGCACATCCCTGAATGACCTGCCTTCTTATTTCCTCGTTTTCATCGTTAAAGCCACACATGCTGGCAAGTTCCATTAGACGCGTGTGAAAAACATCAATCGGTTCATCATCGTGCTGCCTCGCTTGACAAAACAAGAACCTCTCATAGTCCTGGTTCGCCATTGGTTTGAAATGTGCAGTGAGAGCCGATATGAGGGTGAGGTGCATCTTGGGAGCAGCTTCATTGATAGATTTGGGTTTTTGTGTATAGCAATGATCATTTTTTTTTTTAAATCTTTTTTTTATTTTGTTAAAGCACGGGCATAGCAAAGTCATACATATGAAACAGTTATTGCATTTGGCTGACTCAATACTCTTAGCATGCATATCCTTGTTCCAAACAGTACATAATTGATCACAGTAATCATTCCACACAGTTCTTTACATACCCTCCCCACGTCAATCCGAAACGTCCTCATTTGGCAATTCAGGTGGGTCACATATAAAGCCCCTATACTTGTTCCAGGCTCCCCATATTCTCCCCCATTTCTGGGGACAGCCTCGATTTACATACGCAGCTTTCTCTGCGACCATGGCCTCATCCATGTCCATACACCATTCCGCCAGCGTCGGCGAGCATCTGGAACCCCAAGGTTTGGCTATGTTTCGCTTTGCGACCATCATTCCCAAAGTTGCCCAGTCCTGTGTGGATGATTCAGGTCAGTGGGTTTCCATATATTTAATAAACATCTTTTAGGCTCCGGTACCACCGACTCCCCCTCCGTCTGTGATATGGTTCTCATCACTGCCGTCCAGTACGGCATGATTTTCGGACAGTGCCATATAGTGTGGTAAAACGTACCCTCTTCCCCACACTCTCGCAAGCAATACTGATGGTGTGCACTCCCTATTTTGTGTAAAGTTAACCTTGTGTAATATACACGGTGTAATATCTTTACCTGTACTAATCTTAATCTCGAGGGAATTGCAACTTCCCGTGGTGATGAGAGTGCCGTCTGCCAATCTGTCTCGTCAAGATCCCCAAGGTCCGAAGACCACTTGTCCCTCAGTGCCTGCGTTGGGTCAGGTAGCAATGATCATTTTGCTTGGTATCAATCAATCAGGAATTTTTAGAGCACACTACCCACCCGTGAGGGTCTCATGGTGCTCGGGGAGGGGGGATTCGGGCAGCTCGGTCATTCGAAAAGCCAGGCCTTGAGGCTCTTCCTGAATGCTTGCAATGTGGGGCTTCATCTGATGATGAGGGGGAGTTCGTCCCAGGTCTTGGCCGCGATGTAGGAGAAGGATCTGCCTCTTTGGATGCAGGGGATTTCGGCTAGGTCACCGGAGCGGAGGTTTCTCTTGGGGGTGTAGAAGGATATTTGTTTGTTAAGTTATTGGGGTCCGGTGTTGTGGAGGGCTTTAAAGGTGTGTGTGAGCAGGTTGAAGGTCACTCTTTTTTCGACATGGAGCCAGTGGAGGTCTCGTAGGTGCTGGGTGATATGGTCTTGTTGTGGGATGCTGAGGACGAGTCTGGCTGCAGCGTTTTGGACGGTCTGGAGTTTGTGGAGTAGAGATTTGTTGATTCCGGTGTAGAGGGCGTTCCTGTAGTCCAGTCTGCTGGTGATTAGTGCGTGAGTGACGGTCTTCCTGGATTCGGAGGGGTCCATTTCAAGGTCTTGTGGAGGGTGTTGAAGCATGTGGACGATATGGCGTTGATCTGTCGGTTCATGGTGAGGGAGTAGTTGAGTGTGATACCGAGGTTGGGGGCGTGGTCTGTGGGAGTGGGGGAGATGCCAAGGGCGAGGGGGCCACCAGGTGTCGTCCCACGTGGAGTGGGTGGATCCGAGGATAATGACTTTCGTTTTCTCGGAGTTGAGTTTCAGGCAGATGCTGCTCATCCAGGTTGCAAGGTCCTTCATTCTTTCCTGGAAGTTGTGCCTGGCGATGTCGGGTTCCTTGGTGAGGGAGATGATGAGCTGGGTGTCTTCAGCGTAGGATAATATGCTGAGACCGTGTTTTCTGTCTATGGTTGCGAGGGGGGCCATGTAGATGGGGAAGAGCGTGGGGCTGAGGGAGGAAGCTTGCGGTACTCCGCATCTGATCTCTGTGGGTTCGGAGAGGAAAGGCGGGAGTCTGATTCTTTTAGTTTGGCTGGCGAGGAAAGAGCGGATCCAGTCTAGGGTAGTTCCCTCTATGGCGGCGTTGTGGAGCCTGGCACCTAGTGTGCAGTGGGAGACGGTGTTGAAGGCTGCTGAGAGGTCTAATAGAATGAGGGCTGCAGTTTGGCCTTGGTCTAGGAGTGTGTGGATGTCATCTGTGGCGGCTAGGAGGGCGGTCTCGGTGCTGTGGTTGCTGCAGAAGCCGGATTGAGATGTCTAGGATATTGTTGGATTCATGAAGTTCGTTAGCTGGATTGTTGATGATCTTCTCAGTGACTTTGGCAGCCAAGGGCAGGAGGGAGATGGGCTAGTAGTTCTTGAGGTTCATCGGTCTGCGGAGGACTTCTTGAGGAGGAGTTTGACTTCTGCGCATTTCCAGTCATCGGAGAGCGTGCCAGTTTTGAGGGTATAGTTGATTGCCTGTCATAGTTCTGGTGTGATGGCGGAGGCTGCCCTGTGGAAGATGTGTGGCGGGCAGGGGTCAGTGGGTGCTCCGGAGTGTATGCTCCTCATGGTCTTTGCGGTGTCTTTTGTAGTGTCTGGTGTCCAGGCGAGGATTGTCGGCTGAGTGGAGCTGCTGGTGGAAGGTGTTGGGTCGGTGCCTTGTGTTTGTTCGTTGAAGTTGTCGTAGTGTCATGATGTGGTGGAAGAAGGAGCAGAGTTTGTTGCAGATGTCCTGGGAGGGAGGGACGTCAGTGGTTTCGCTGGAGGTCTTGTGAATTCTTGTATGATGTTGAAGAGTTCCTTGGAGTTGTGGGAGTTGGAAGAGGATTCTGTCCTGGATGAAGTTCCTATTCCTATATCTGATGAGTTGGTGGTGTGCTGTAGTGGCGGTCCATTAGGCAATGTGTGCTTCTGGGGTTTTGCTGTTCCTCCACACCTTCTCGAGTCTTCGGCACAATCGCTTGGATTCTCAGAGGTCCGTGGTGAACCAGGTGGCTTTCGTGGTGTGTTAACTGTTGGAGTTCTGGAGGGGTGCAAGCGTGTTGGCACAATCCATTTGTGGAGTTTGTTGGCTGCAGAGTTGGCGTTGGTTGTGGTGGGGGTGGAGAGCGACTGAGGTCGGAGGCAAGGTGCTCTTCGGTGATCTTGTTCCAGTTTCTGCGCAGGGGGAGTGGTGTTGGCTTGTGTGCAGTGGGTTACAAGAAGGAGAAGTGAATGCAGTGGTGGTCCGTCCAGAGGGGTTGCGTGGTGTGGCTGAAGCGAAAGTTGATTCCTCTGGCAAAGATGGGGTCGAGGGTGTGTCCTGCCTTGTGGGTGGCAGTGGTGACGAGTTGCTGAAATCGAAGTTGTCTAGGAGGGCGATAGAGTTGGGATCGCTGAGGTTGTCAAGGTCGAAATTCAAGTCTCCAAGCACCACAAAGTCCGTGGAGGCGAGGGCGTGTGGTGCGATGTAGTCTGCGATGGTGTTAGTGAACAGGGTGCGGGGTCCGAGAGGTCTGTAGGCAAGGGTTCCGCGTAGAGTTTTTCTGGGGTTGACCTGGATCTGGAAGTGAATGTGTTCTATAGGGGCGAGGAGTCGTTTGAGGTTGTCAGTCAGAGGGCGCTTTTGTGGACGATGGCAAGGCCTTCTCGAGGGTGGTTGGGCGGTCTGCCCTCTGGATCTTGTACCCATCGGGGATGTCGGTTGCGATGTTGGGTGTGGAGCTGGCGTTGGTCTAGGTCTCTGTGAGAAAGGCGATGTACAGAAGAGGGTGCTGAGGAGGTCCCATATTTCTACTGCGTGTCTGTGCAGGGAGTGTACGTTGAGGAGGATGTAGCTCAGGGATTTGGGTGCGCAGGCGTCTGGTGGGGTGGCGGTAGCTGTTGGGGCCCAGAGGTGGGTGAAGGTGCAGCGGCAGTGTCGGCAGGAGAACGGGCCTTGGGTGATGGTCGGCATTGAGAGCTGGCAGTTGTTATTGCGTCCAGGGTTGAGTGCGTGGAGGGTTTCTGAGTCGTAGCGACGGGGGTTGAAGGACGAGGGTCCCTGGCGCTGGTTACGGACAGGCACAGATGGGCTTGCCTCTGGCACAGTCGCCATTAAGTAGGGGTCGGGGGAGGAAGAGCAACTGGGAGGCTGGAACATGCAGGGGAAGGGGCATCGGGGGCAGCAGCGTCAGCAAAGGGAGCGAAAACGGCAAAGAAGGCAAAACAGTGAAAACAGACAAAGAGACAAAAAGGCAAAAAGGCACAAACAGTCAACAAGGCACAGACAGACAAGGCACCAACAGACAAAAGCAGAAAAAACAAACAGAAAGGCTGGCAGAGCGGACCAGCAGAAGAGCAAGGCTCTCCCACTGAACCACCAGGGAAGATGCGCAGGCAGGAGCCTGCGGTTGGAGGAGAGCCTCGAACACATTACCTGGAGACCAGAAGGCGCTGGGGGGAGAGACACAACGACAGAGCTGCGTGAGGAGAGAGCTGTTTCCCTGACCAGGAGGTCAGAGGCCCTGATATAATTGTCATTACTTATTTTATGGTTATGCATTTGAAAAGCACAGTTGCGATGTGTAGTAACATATTAGCAGGACAACATTTATTTAATCACTGTATTTCATGTCTAATTTATGTTGATTGTGTCTTTACAAGCTTGATATATAAAGTATTTAGTCTATTTTGTCATCGGGCACAGGAGTCACGTGATAGGGTTTCACCACGTGACATAATTCATTAATATTCACCACACCTGGTGTGGTTTCATTTTGAGCGTGGACGCCTGGTTTGGAACGTCCATTTCAGTGGTGGAGGTTCGTATTATTTTACGTTTAATTTTAGAACTTAAAATGTTGGCAACTGATCCAGAGAGGCCCCCTCCCAGCAAACGAAGAAGGAGGCACTGGATATGTTTTTTTGAAATACAAAAGATGTATTTATTTTTTAACATTAATGTGCATTTCCAAAAGTTGTGACAAAAAAAGCACTCATCGGGGGCGCAGGGGCATCGACTCTAACCAATTGCCCATGCCTGCCCCTTCTCCAATTACTTGCTGTCGTGATGTTACACTTGGCAGGAAAACGATTGTCGGTTTTCAAAATAAAGTGAAACATCATGCTAGCAACAAAGGGGGCTCCACTGTCCATTTCGAACTGCGCACGTGTCAGGCGGCGGCTTCTTCAGTCCACCCTGCACATTCACAGTGCATAGCAGACATGAAGCACTTGCCTCGGGCAGTGGAGCCTGTCTGCTAATGAGGCTTCGGTGGGGCTTGTCACTCTTCATCCTGATATCGTATCAGATGGCAGGATAGAGGAGGCGGGCGGGTCTCCAGCCCTATCCTGGCATCTGATATGGCAAGCCCGTGTCCAGGCTAGGAAAAGCTAAAGCTATCATTCATGACCGCTTCCCCTTGTTTAGACTGACACACAGTTTGTGGGAGGCAGAATCCTGGCGCAAGAATCCACAAACCCTGGGTACCTTTAGAATCCCCATGATGTTGGAAGAAAAGGACACAAATTTGGCATGGATACCTTATGCGGTCAAAAAGTTACAGGGGCCTAAGCGCTAACTACCCCAAATAGCCATAAAATGGCTTAGGCACGGGGTGAAAAGGCCTAGCAGGGAAGGGGTTAAATAATATCTTTATTTGTCAGAGCTCACCATAGGCTAAACAAACCGAACAGTTACGCGCTGAGGATCACAATAAGTAGAGCGACGGGTGTATTTATATCAGTAGCTCTGCTCGCAGCGCTGCTGCTTCTGTCTGCTGAAGCACAGACAGGTCAGAAGTGAACCTCTCTTTCAGTGAGCCATGCTGTTTTTGCAGCAGTCCGAGCTGTCCAGTAGAGCACATCTCCGAAGACAGACAGAGTATGAGTTAAACGTTTTCGGTGGAAATACCAACTATTACGCAACACTAAAACGGGACAAAGTATCACATGCACACACCCTCCGTCTAACACCTCTGGAGGACTCTCATAAAGTTGAATTCGCTGCAAAATCTTTGCGCCACCTACAGTGACTATCGATGAGGCAGAGAGTAGGAGGACCCTCACATCCAATCAGACTTTGGAATTCGTTAGCGCGCACAGGGATTGGCAGAGAGAGCTCATATGCTCCAATCCTAGGTTATCTTACACATTTAGCAGAACTTTGTAATCATAGAATGTGTTCTGACATGGAACAGGTTGTTATGCAACCCGGAAGTGCTAACATTAAGGACAGATGATATCCGTTTACAAGACAGCAGCGGACATCGGACATTAGGTAGAATTCAGGGAAGGTCCACGTAAGTAGCGAATGGGTGGTCGCATGTACTAAATATTTCAACATAGTAACTGTTGACGTTTGAATGAAACATTCTGATCATGTTAGCATATTGCGTTTTCCCCAAATGTACACATTTTGTTCCAACTTTCGAACAGGCAAAAAGATTCCCACTGCTGCCACTTGTGGTACGGGAACCTGCTCGTGGTAAATCTCTCTTCAGGAGTACTCATCTTGCAGCGCAAAATTCAGACATGCCAACCCTCCCGATTTCAAGGCTAGTCTCCCGCCTCCCGATTCAAGCATCCAGAAACCCGATTCCTCGGGCACAGGGCTTGGTATTGTGTAACGTGCTAATTATTCCAGCAATAGTCAGAGTGGCGATGCAGGAGCTCTAGAAGAGGTTAAAAACCAACAAAGCCTCATTAACAAGCGAATGGTCTTTTAAAGACCTGTGAAGTACTGGGGGCGGCTGTGTGGGTGCCCGGAAAGCTGTTTCAGCCGGGGCTGCCACACACACGGGGTGGGGGGGTTGGTGTATGCACTGCCAGCAACCTGCCAGGCCAGTGCACAACAGTTGCATCACCCTCTCTCTGCCTGCCATTGCGCTCCATGCTTCTAAAAGGTAATAAAAAACGTCATTTGCGTTTCAAATGTCCGATCTTGCAGCACCACACTTCCAAAGCCCATACATGACAGTAACCCGATTCAAGGCCCCATTCTACCGATTTTTTCTTAAAAAAATCTCCCACTTTGCTCTTCTGAAATATTGACATGTATGCGCAAATTGAGTTAGCTTCTTTTCGTATTTACAAAGGCTCATATTTCTGAAGGCTTCTTCTTTCGAGTACATCCTTTATCAGTATTAATAGGAGAACTGCAACCTTAAAGAGGTTTAATTCTTCGTAATGTATTTTTCGAGTCTGGTGTACAGTGACCTCGGTGGCCAAGCAACTCGCAGCTTATTGAACAAGAAGGACTAGTATTTATGCACTTTAGTGGAAATCCGACACCAACTATAGTACAGTCTTTTAAAAAAAAATCAGGCACTTCAACTAGTCCTGGAGAAGTTAGTATTCTTTGTTCCCCAGCTGAGTCACAGGTAAGAACAGATTGAAATGGCTACAATTGGATTTTGGATTGTCACCAGTTTTTTCCTTACATTATGTAAGGTTTATCTTTGGTAAGCAACAGCTAAGAACACGGGAAAGAAGGAAAGCGTTTCACCAGAGCAGAGGAAACCTGCTTCCACCTCCCAAAACAAACGGAAACCTTTTCCACTACTAGTGAACCAAAAACTAACTGCCACCACAGCCAGTTTCCCCCTAGCCTGTAGTGCGGCGGCAGTTGTCATCCTCCCTCATGATGGGGTTCACTTAGGTGACCCCCTGTCAGCAAAGGCATACTCTTCTGACGAACAGTACAGCGAAAACTTAAAACACCTCTACTGCTCCTGCAAATTTCCGAGTTCACTGGAATAAACCGGCCACAAAAATACCTACAGACTGAGCTGCAGAACTTTGCCTGCCATTGGATTTTAGTCTCAGTACCATCGTGTATCTATAGTTTACCTTTTCATAAAAACAGATATCTCTGTAAGCTCATGTAAACTTAAATAAATTAGGAGTCTGCAGGATTGATTGAAACTATCTGGACCAGCGGTTCTTAACCTTTTGACTTCTGCAGTCCACCACAGAATCATTTCAGGAATCCGGGGCCCCCACTGAGTCATTATTTGAAGCTGGGGACCCCCAGTCTCAGAAGTTTCTATGATTTGAACCTCAAAGTAATTACACAAAAATATAGAAACAAGTACACGCCGAACAAATGTTCAGAAACTGCATTTTTTTAAATTTCACAATCAAATATAAAAAAAGGTGTAACATTTTCAGTTTTGCTTCTTTATTTGTGTATATACTTTATTTTGCATGCATTCATTTTAATATTAATTCATTTTTTTAAAACAGCCACAGACTCCCTGCATAGGCTTTGCAGACCCCCAGGGGTCATTGGACCACAGGTTAAGAACCACTGATCTAGACAAAATGCTTTTTTGAGAACTGTTGGAGTGGTGGTCCTTATTCTGTCGGTATTTAATGGATCTGTTTTAGTAATCAAGCCTAAGTTGTATGCTGTGACATAAGTACTTTTGTCAGGTATTATGCATTCAGTTTTTCTCTTAATTTCTTTTTTTTATTTCAGGATGCCTGTGGCCGTAGGACCGTATGGGCAGTCGCAACCCAGCTGTTTTGATAGAGTAAAGATGGGTTTTATGATGGGGTGTGCCGTTGGAATGGCAGCAGGTGCCCTCTTCGGTACATTTTCATGTCTAAGGTATGTTTGGATACAATCCTATTTTTTAAAATTTAAATGAATAATATAGATGTGGATTATGATGGGTGAACTAACCTTTAGAATAACCTTGTTTAGCATTTATAGGAAACATACGGACAAACTAATTTACCCTTTTAAAGTATAATGCATACAGTGAGGTTGGGGGCCTCATGAAAATGTACTTCTCCAACATGAACACCTTGATTTTAGATGTTTTCTACTTTTTATACAACATTTCGCAACATGTATACATTCTTTGATTCATTAACACATTGAAGAATTCATAAAGCAAATCGTACAAAAGGCCAACATTTTTTTATTACCACTTGGAATAAAATAAGGATAGAAAATTAAAGTTGGTTATAATGTAAGGAAAAAGCCTTACTGCTATGTAGGCAGCGTAACTATTAAGAATTGGGATACTAAATATTGCCTCATAGATTTATTGTTCTTCCTGAATTGGCAATTCTTCTTTTAATGGAGACTCAATTTCTTTGAAGACCGTCGCACGTGGTGAATAAGGCAGGATACGTTTTCTACAATTAGTTGAGGAAGCCCTTACTGCTCTTCGACATTTTTACTTGGTGTTAGTGACTGGGTATTCACCCAAATGGGTCATTGATTATCTCCCTCTTCATGCGATGGAATTGACAAACTTCATGATATTGAGTTTTTGTCGTGATTCTTTGTCATGCTCTTACTAGTCATCTAAGTCATTAGGTACCATTCAGCAAATTTCACATACTGTTTTCCTTATGTCCTTTAATAGCTACACAGCCCACTTAATGTAGTTTTACTCTGCAGCTTTTGGACTAATTTCGCTTGACATATATTCAGCACGAATCAAAAGAAACCTATATGTTTCAGATGAATTGATTTAAAAAAAAAAAAAAAAAATGGTCTTTCAAGTGTTTCCTTGTATAACAGTTGGAATCTTAGTTACGGAGGCTTTCCACTGGCTTGAATTACCACTGTCATACAACCCAAGAGGAGTTAAAGTCTCGAGGCTTATTTCCCAGAAATCATATTTTTGAAGCAGCCTTTATTATCTATGGCCGCTGGTGAACAATTTGTCACCATGATTGAAAATGCTCCTCCTACATTATGCATAGCTGTAAAAAACACATCTCCATTAAATGGAGCCAATACTAAATTAGGGTTCGGGCCCTTTTCATAGCATATGTCCTGGTACTCTATGCCCAGCTTCGGGTGCAGGTGCATGTTAAAGGTATCCTATCTCGTTCATTCCTTTTACAGGGAGGGACCAGACAGGGCTGGCTCCTGCCATCTCTCTTGTTTGCCTTGCCCTCTATGACGTGTTGTTGTTTCTGTCTCGCCCAGCCGACACGGTGTCCAAATGTTGGACTTACATAGGCAGGCTATTTTAGGAGAGAAAGAACATGCAGCAGGGTTAAAAATGACCGCACTGCCTGGAAAAGTCACACAAAAGTAGTGAGATATTGCCCGCCTCAAATGGTCAGCTGCTTTATGACCATAAAAAATCTAAATTATCACAGGGGTATGAGAGGCAATATTACAGAAAATAATTCACAGTGAATTCATAAGTTGAGGAGATACAGAGAAGAATTATCACAACGTTGTTTGAGATTCTTTTGTTTTTTATTCAAGATGTGCTCCTGGTACAGAAACAGAACAGCCAAAGCGTTTCGCCCAGATACGGGCTTCTTCAGGGCAAGTCGAGTAAAAAGGCAGCGCAATTATCCGAATTGACCGTACACAGAGTGGAGTGTTCCAAGTTGGAATTAGATGAAAGGAATAAAAAACGATACCTCTAAGTCGTGGGTCTGATGCAATGCTGGAGGAATTAGGAGACTAGAATTCATACCTTATCGACTGATCCGCGGTAAGGATTCAGTACTTTTAAATGAAGTGAGGTTCTTTCAGGGCTCACTAGAAGGAACCTCACTTCATTTAAAAGTACTGAATCCTTACCTCGGATTTGTCGATGGGGGATGAATTCTAGTCTCCTAATTCCTCCAGCATTGCATCAGACCCACGACTTAGAGGTATCGTTTTTTATTCCTTTCATCTAATTCCAACTTGGAACACTCCACTCTGTGTACGGTCAATTCGGATAATTGCGCTGCCTTTTTACTCGACTTGCCCTGAAGAAGCCCGTATCTGGGCGAAACGCGTTGGCTGTTCTGTTTCTGTACCAGGAGCACATCTTGAATAAAAAACAAAAGAATCTCAAACAACGTCGTGATAATTCTTCTCTGTATCTCCTCAACTTATGAATTCACTGTGAATTATTTTCTGTAATATTGCCTCTCATACCCCTGTGATAATTTACATAGGCAGACCTCAGGTCTCCAGGGGAACTTGGCCAAATCCCTATTGTATCCCCTCACGAATGATAAAAAAGCAGTGAACTGTCAGACTCATCCCAGTTAATTGGCTCATCTTCCAATATTTAGGGATTAATAACTGGTTCCCACCCTTACCTGAAGCCTCAATCTTGCACCCCTCCTGGCTGGATGCGGAAGGACCTTGATCGATGCACAATGCTGCAACTAAAACTCCTGGGGAGAATACCAATCTTCAAGATGATGGTCCAGCCAAGTTTCCTTTATGTTCTTCAGAACTTTCCATTGCTGATCCCACAGACTTGGTTCACCAATGTACAGGCAAAGATACAGGTGTTCCGGTGTGCGCATTGACTGCCCCACATTGCATTTGGCAAGTGTATTCAGACAACGTACGGTGGAGGGTTGAGAGCGGCGGATCTGGCCCTTTACTATTGGGCGTTGCAAATGGTAGTGGTTAATGACTAGCTTCATGGGGTTGGCAGGACCTGACTTTCCAAACTAATGTCTCACATGGGGTGCAGTAGCATACTGGACGTGCTCTATGGATACCCCATTCCACTACGGAGTTTTCAAGGGTGGTTCTACTGGCCTGGAGATCAGTGTTGGGCTGTGTAGAATGGGACCGCAGACTCACCTTGGAAACTCCTATCTCGCAATGGCACTGGTTGGAACAGGTGGCAAGGCTAGAAGGATTCCACACATGGGACCTCGTAGGTATTTTGAGTGTGGGGGATATCTGGCAGGGCTCTCATGTAGTCATTTCAAGAATTGCAAATAGCTTTTCAACTTCACAACTCTCAATTCTATAAATTCCTACAACTTTGCAATGCCCTATTGCCATATTACACCAATTTGATTAAATCCTCAAGTATAACCCTCTAGAGGCCAAAGTCTTTATGGGTCCCCTTGTCTGCTTGGAAAAGGTGGCATATCCCACTTTTAGAAAATGGGAAGGAACTGTAATGCACTGTCATTGGGATTGTCTGACAGTGCATTCTTTTTGAAACTCTGCATTGAGGCTGTTGTCCAACAGATGTGGGCTGAAGTTTGAAACAGTGTAATTGTCTTTTTCATGAGTAGTCAGGTGATTTTATAACAGGCAGCAATGACTATAATCCTGAATGGTAATTAATAATTATTTTCCTTTAATTAGCGCTTCTAAATTGTTTGTTTTTTCTTGCATTGACCATTGCTTAATTTTTATGCTCTAGGTTTGGTATGAGAGGACGCGAGCTTATGGGTGGAGTTGGAAAAACAATGATGCAGAGTGGAGGAACATTTGGGACTTTCATGGCGATCGGCATGGGAATCCGATGTTAAATAAATTATAATTTATAAGAACTCAATTGAACTTGCTAAATCATATCTGGACTGGAGAATAATTAAACAAATGACACAGACCTATTTCTTCATTTCCCCTCTCAAGTTTGTGTTTATATTGTTCCCAAAATGGTGGTGTGATTAGCGAAAATGTGTACTGTTGCTCCTACACTAAATTAATTGATCAATCCTCTGCCATTGCCAATTACTGTACAGATGTTCAGGTGGAGATGTACATTTTGTGTAATTATGAAATGGTTTAAACTATTAAAATGCTACAGTTAGAACATTTTATCCTCTGCCCAATCCATAGAATGTGTATCCCTGTGTATATATTTTCTTTTTCATATGTATTCAACAGTCTGACTGCAGAGGGTCCACACTTTATGAAAACAACTTTAAAGACCGGAAATGTCGCGAAGACAAAACCGTTCAATTGATCAAATTGGAGCTTGCAGACAGTTTTTTTTCTTTATATGAAACCAGTCTTTATACGCTTGTGGATCTGCGTTGTTACAGTCTAGTATATATACTGCAGTTCTGTCAGACGTATTTTCTATACAGTGGTGTCATTATGCTTTTGGATGGCAGAGAGTCGATAGGAGTAGTTCCAGGCATTGGTCATTTTTTCACATTTTGTTCTCCTTTCTGCTTTTTTGGCTTATGTCAAAGTACCTGCCCTAGAATACGAATGACAGTGTTGCCCTTTCTCCTCCTTGACCCACCTAATCTCTTTGTACTCTATTGATTCCATGCGTGCTAAGCCTCCCACCGCCTGGTCACTTGATCTGTTTGCTTTCCCCCTTCCCATCTTGAGATCTACAGCAGGATGGTGAAAGTGCTTATGTGGGTCATTGTAGTACTGTTCGGATTAACCTGTGACACACCTGCCCTCGAATCTGAGCTGCTGCACAGTTTTGACCCACCAAGTCTCATATAGGGTTAACTATGGAATCCTATTCCTCATACATATCACTGACTATGCAGCAACACAAGCTGCTCAAATTTTACAGCCATGTTCAAAAGGAAGCAGACCCTGCATCAGACTAGTACTACTGGCAACGAGTGTGGTGGTATGGCTTTGCTCTGCTGTATTAGTTACAGTAACCACCGGCCCCCTCTGACAAATGATGTTAAGTTATTGGCATTTATGTAATGCCGAGTCTGCCATTAGTGGACAACAGACATACCTGTCTGCTGTCCATGCCATGATTGGCCACAGGGCTTCTGGTTTACAACATTGATTGGAGTTATTCAGAGATCTAACATTACCAGTTATGTACGCTGAGGGCTCCAGCCTCAAGTGTCTAGATGAAGAGTCTCTCTCTCACTCTCACTCTCTCTCTTTCTTTCTTTCTCTCTCTCTTCCCCTCCTCCCCTTACAAGCTAGAATACATGCAGAGAAGCCTAAACCATAGGCACAGAGTGAAACTATATTGCAACCACTGTTCCAATAAGGTGCGCACACACATCTGTTACCCGGAAAACGCAGTGCCGTATGTGGAGCGCACACACATACA
Organism: Triturus cristatus; assembly: GCF_964204655.1. Lineage (NCBI taxonomy): Eukaryota > Metazoa > Chordata > Amphibia > Caudata > Salamandridae > Triturus > Triturus cristatus. Next base: position 1,354,060,502 of record NC_140590.1, read on the forward strand.
GCACATCCCACAAGAGCGTTTGTGCCACTGCGTTTAAAAAGCGAGCGGTGCGAAAAACTGTTTTTTTCTGGTTGCAGAGAGCGGCTGAATAGACTAACCCACAATCACCCCGCAGCTGTGCTCTATTAAGAAGTGAAATTCAGCAAGTCTACAAACGCAGCGTGTGCTTTACACGCCATGTTTGTAGAGCTGCTGCTTTGCTGACATCAGTGGGTCAATTTTAAAATTCTTTCCCAATAGCCTATAAGATGAGTTTACATTATTGCAAAACAAGAATCCATCATCATTCCACAAAATTGCATTTAAAGAATAAGTAACTACTTCAGATGTTAAATCCACTGTTTCTGGTAATATCTGATTACATCATTTGATTGTTAGTATAAGGGTCACAGCTTCCAACCCATTTCTATGTTAATTTGTGTATGAGGAAGTCACTTCTAAGGTCATCATACAATAATTCACTTTGACCACATTTACCTCTCTTCTGTTTCGAGCCAAGATCCAGTTTTTTTATTTTTAGTATATTATTATTGAGAAGTACGTCAGTTTATAAACAATACATTAAAAAAAAGGAGTATAAACAAATCAAATTATGGCCACACAATAAATTACTATGAAATTTTAACTTCTCAGATTTTTAAATATAAAAAAAGATAATACAGATATCAAAAGATACAATAGTTAAGGTACGATAAAGATTAATTAGAGCTGCATCATTGTCAAGGTCATATTGATATTACCACCACCTCCCAGAGAAAAACTCTTCCAACTCTCAGCAGAAAGCAGACCACTTGTATCATATTACCAAGAACATTCTTTCAGATATATATGGTGTGCTAAGTCTATCTCACTTATGGAAAGCAATAATTCTACTAATGTTCACAATGCAAAGAATATTAGACTAATTCTGTGCATTCTACTTTTATTGAATTACATTTTATGCACAGCACAATGTCCTTTGTAAGCTCCGCCGTGAAGGGAACTATGCTGCTTCCTCACACCCAGTATACTTTCAACAAATGACAAATCGGAATGCATGGTTTGCAACCACCATAATTATGTTCACATGGGTTGACGAATGTGTTTAGCCTGCATTGCAATGGCCATGGTCTCCACATTAAGGCTTCAGAAGGATCCTGGTCTCTTATTATGCTGAGGAGTCCTGCAACCACCACCTAGTGTGGCAGGCGACTTCCCCCATACAGCCAGTAGTTTGCCCCTAATCTTCATTCCTGGAGAGTTGGTGTCACCAGCTACCATCCTATTTACTGACCCTGCTTTTCGACAAGGAACTCATTTATCTAGGACTAGGGAGCTGTTTTTACTGTCTGTGTAAGGTAGGTACCCACCTCAGGTAAACCCTAGCTATATATGGAGAGAGGATGTAGCCTTATGACTAGAGCGGTCAATCTCGAGTCTCGGCAACAACGCTCAACATCCTGTGATTATGGGCAAATCACTTAATCTCCCTGTTTCTGTCATTGCATCCAGATATATGATACAAGAAGTAACATCATACCTACAACAAGTCAGAGTATTGGCTTTGCCAGTGGTTGTTAGTTGTATAAGATATATGATGGTACCACCGTTGGAGTTTTGTGCTTTTCTAAACCTGAAGTGTACTTGCCTGTGTAACCAATTCATGTCTTGGCGTGTGTATCCAAATTGCAAATCTGCCTTAAGCCCCTTAACGTGGCGCTGTATGTATGGAAATGAACCGTCTTTTCAGCAAAAGTTTGGAGTGATATTTTGACTTGCACACGCGCAGTCTGGTTCCTGGCACACATAGCCATGGCTGCAGCGCACAGGCACCCTACACTACCGCACACAAAGGAAAAAAAATTAGAGGGAACATTGATTGCAACAGTATACTGGTTTCATAGTAGTAGTAGTAGATGATGGAGGTTATGAAGTGGGGTTCATTGGGTACATGGAGAATGTAATTTACACAATTGTAGAGGAAAAGGGGTGAGACTTTGAGCTTTTGCAAGAGGTGCAGGCAGGAGACGAGCGGAACCCGGTGGGAAAGACGAGAGAGCTTCTGGGCAAGTGCTAGGAGCAGAGTAAAGTGTTACAGGGAAGCGAAAGCTCCAGAGGGAAGTAAGCCGCTGTGTATTAGACACCCTCGGTGGAGAGTGGAGCGTCAGGAAGGAGTGTGGAAGCGGCCAGCTTAGGTGCCGATGCTGCTTGTTCACCTGTCGCTCCCCCACTCCCAGGGGTTACTGTACTTTATTCTACTTTCCATCTGTATCCAGTTACCCACAACCTGTTGAGTCACCTAAGTCTGTCCAGCACGCACTACTGACCTCCCTGCCTGCATCCACCTCTTTTCCCCTGTGGGGACCATAACTGGTCAGAGCTTGCCGTAGGCTACACCAGCCAAAAGGGAAGGCCAGTAAAAACAAACCTGGATTTAAGAAGCTAAGTACTGTGAAAGATCATGGAGAAGTGGTTAATTGGAGGCAAAAGCACATAGGGGCAGATTTATGAGCCCCTTGCGCCACTTTTGCGTCACTTTTAACATGGGAAAAGTGACGCAAAAGTGACGCAAAAGTGGCGCAAGGGGCTCATAAATCTGCCCCATAATGCTTTTATGAGGATTGAAAGGCAGCGGAGGAATGCACAGCTATATCTGAAAGGAGATAGTGCAAAGTGTACTACACCTTTATTAGCTGCCTTCCTCAGCCTGCCCTTTCTTTGTTTTTACTTCCATTTTTTTCTGGACATATTCTTGTGTGCGCATAAGTTTTAGAGTATTTTGGCAGAGGTCACAGAGAGCAGGCGACGATACCACCTTTTATATATAAACAGATGGGACTTAGGATGGGCTGCAGGGTAAGTGACAAGTAAACTGATTAGGGCTTAACAATTGGGCTGAAAGTGATATTCACTTCCTAACCCCAATATTGGAACAACTAATTATAGGAAGAGAATGCACCTTTAAAGGCCGTTGCATCAACCCAAACCTCTGAAAAACTTGATGAGATAAGCAACAACATCATGTGTTTGCCTTACAGGACTCAGCTGGATAATGAAAACAAGGGATGCAATATACCATCAACTATTCACAAAGTGGACCTAGAAAAGGGAAAAGTGACGTGGACAAAGCACACAAAAGTGGATTGCACCAACATAATTAAATCATGCACTGAGCATCACGTTGCTCGACAATATAGACAATATAGATCAAAAGGATACTTAGCTATCTAAGTATCCTCAACAGAGAAAATCTCCTACGTCTTTTCAAAGCCCTCCAAGAATTAAATTACTTAAAATCAAAAGGATATAGACTGTAGGCTTCATTACTGCAATTTTTGAACAGGTTTTAAAACAATTATTACTTTGTGCAAAAACAAGCACGTTATATTGATTTGCTCCTAAAAGGATGCCTTTGCAAATTGGGATATAAGAGTAGATAAAACACCAAACTTGAAGTACCCTATCCCTCAAACATTAAGTAGCAAATCTAATTCTACGTGTGGTCAATTAATCCATCAAATTCTTTATTTGGTTAAAACCTTTAACCATAAAAGACACAAGTACATAAAGAAAAGATAAAACAATAAAATGTCCAACATCCTAATAAAAAAACATAGCATATACTAAAACCACATAATTAATATGTATAAATAGAATAGTCCCATCTAATCAGAACAGCATCAGATGCCAGACATAATTCGAGAGCAGATTATAAATTACAAATCTTTCCTCATTCTTATCCCAGTTTGCATAAAGTTCAAAACAGCCCAGCAAACATGCTGATGGCAGCGACTGAATGTAGATCAATGCCTGTCTGCACTGACCAATATTGGCACTCTTTAAAACGTGAGCCAGATATCTTCTCACTTAATGGGCACATAAAAGTTACAAAAAGAAAGTGAATCATCGTTTCTTGGGAATGAGTCACACGGACACACCTTCAAATGCCTAGTATAAGACAGAGCTGCACTGTAGGAAAAGCAACTAGGCGATGCACTATATTCAGTCTCAGGTGCATCAACAGAAACCTATGTTGACTATTCTGGATCCAAATAAGATAAAGCTCGAAGTCTAAAGTTGTCCGAATAAGCATATAAGCCAAGACAGTATTTTTTAGTTTCTCAATACGCTCCCTCTTTTCCCTGTACATAGCAAAACATATATGGTAACCAGGGTATTTTCAGGGCATTTTGTGTCCTTAAGAAGTCACGCAGTACCAGGCGCTTGAAAGATGCCTCTTTGGTCCAAATACGTACCCAATGAAGGAAGGGTCAGAGCTTAATATGATCGTTTTGTAATCTATGCCTAGCTCTGAGCGGCAGATATAGTTAGCAGTGCTCTGTGCTGCTGTAAAACATCTGCTGCCTTCAGACCCCACATCCCTGCACCATAAGTAGCAATATATACATATATAGTGCAAGAAATTCTTTTAGGGGTTCCCGTCAGTTTTAATGCAAACTTGAACATGGTATTGACAGAGTGTCTTGCTTTACACTCCCAAATAAAATAAATTCAGTACTCCCAAGGAGAGGCACTTGGTAAAACAACAAGAAAACACCTGGAAAGGAAGCTCAACACTCATAAAATGAGGCACATCAAAATAAAGCATGGGATTTTATTGATGCAACACTTTAACAGAAAGACTTTCCAAGATGTCAAATGAATCAAATAAAACAACATGCAAATGTATATAAATGTATATATATGTGCACAAGCAAATAATAATGAAACACTCACAAAATAATCAATTACATGAGATAAAACACAAGCAGATAATGATAAAACACACACAAATAATAATAGCGAAACACTCACTAGTCAAATAATAAAGAAGCAGATAATAATAATGGAATATTCACAAGTCAAATATCAGAAAGTAGAACACAAGCAAATAATAATGAACAACTGATGCAAGAAACAAGCACTGTCAAATAAAAGACAACTTTAAAGAGCATATATACACAACATGAACAAATCACAGAGCAAAGAACTTCATAACATATATAAATATATATATATATGCACAAGCAAATAATAAAACACTCACAAAATAATGAAATACATGAGATAACCTAACCAGAATCCTGCAACATCCCCTCTGTCGCCTAGATTTTGACTTTTTTGTCTACAAGGAAATTAAACTAGCATTCAAGTGAAGTGGTAGGACAGTAAGCGTTTTTTTGATACAACTGTGCTTTCCGGTAACATTTCCCAATTCTCTTGACCACACCTCCTTACCCCACTACAAAGGGGACTTCTGTATCTCATACACATCCTGTAACACTTCTGTATTTTCCATCGGGAGCTGCACCACTTGCTCATGCAGCACGGCAGTTTCTGCCTGTATGTATCACTTCCATTTGATCACATTTGCTTCTTGTGCATGCCTTGTTCTGTGTGACTTGGGGGAACTCATCACCCATTGCATTAGAGAAATTTCAAGTCTCAAAATCACATTGTGCCTTATTGTCATCTACCGAGTGTCTGTCAAAGTGCAATAACATACAAAAAACGGTATCTGCCTAGTGTCTATCACAGTGTAGTGAAAAACTAGCAACTGTTTTTCAAAGGGAGTAAACCACTCTCCAGCATCTGGCAATGTTTTAGTCCAGAAAGCCAGAAACCCCCTCTTCTTTCCTTGTTTTCCCCACATACTCCAATTGGCATACTGCCCCTGAACTGTCACATGTAACTCAATGTCTCCTTTCTGTATTGGCCACACACCTAACACATATTGCAAAGCCTCTTTTGCTGATTCAAAAGCATATTGTGACTGCTCTCCCCACTCAGAATCATGTTTAAAAATAGCATTTTTCATCATCACTGCCTTCAGACCCTGCATAGCATCTCTCAATGTAAATCAAGGTTTGTCATTTACTGGCCAGTCTGACTTGTGACTGCACCCAGCAACCACTAATTATAACAGACTGATTTGATTATATTCTCTGTAATTCCTAAAATGTTCCTGTACAATAGAGTCAACGCTAAGTGCACAAAACTGTGCTGCATTTTCTTGGTTTAACTTCACTTCAGAGGCTCCTAAATCAAACAAACGCACTATCCACGTAAGCAAAGCCTCGCCTGGTTTCTGTGGAAATCTGTCCAAAATGCCATTAATTTCTTGCGGAGTAATGTCCTCCAGAAAATTCATTAAAACCTCTGGGGGGCATTGTGAATTAACCTGTAGCTTTTGGTGAGCAACATTCCTTTCCTTCGACTCACTCTGGCTATCTGAAAAGTCTGGTAATTTACACTGCGTCACACACACGGCGTCTCGCCTGTGTGCTGTCTGGTACATTTCCAGTTTATCTTTTAACAATTTGTTTTCACACATTAATATATCAGAATGTTTTCTTTTTAACTTCAACTAACTGCTGCTATATTTGATTATGTTCTTTTTCTAACTGCGCACATTTTTCATACATGTAATGAAAAGCACTCAAAAGAATCCAACTTTTTCTTCTTGAAGTGCTATGCTCTTTTACCTCCTCAAAGGAAACTTTCTGCAAACATTTAAATATCTGTGCTTGCCCCTTGTCTGTAAAACATGCATAAGAGGCACCTTCCCACCCCAATAGCTCAGTTGGCTTCTGGGAATCTGCAACTGAAAACATTGTCTCTTTGGAATAAAATATTCCCCTTTCCCTTTTAAAATAGTACCCCACTCCTGGTACCAAAATGTCTAGCTTTACACTCCCAAATAAAAGAAATTCAGCACTCCCAAGGAGAGGCACTTGGTAAAACAAGAAGAAAGCACCTGGAAAGGAGGCTCAACACTTATAAAATGAGGCACATCAAAAGACAGTTTCCGAATAAAGCATGGGATTTTATTATTGCAACACTCTCTAACAGAAAGACTTTCCCAGATGTCAAATGAATCAGATAAAACAACATGCATATGTATATAAATGTATATATATGTGCACAAGCAAATAATAATGAAACAGAAAATAATCAAATACATGAGATAAAACACAAGCAGATAATGATAAAACAAACGTAAATAATAATAATGAAACACTCACAAGTCAAATAATAAAGGAGAAGCAGAAAATAATAATGGAATATTTACAAGTCAAATATAAGACAGACCACTAGCAAATAATAATGGACGTCCAATGCAAGTCAAATAAAAGACTCAACTATAAAGAGCATATATACACCGCATGAAAACATCACAGAGCAAAGAACCTCATAACTCGCACATCACCTTTTAGAGCACATCATTCTGGTCACTCGACTGGGAGCCCTTTCAGACCAGAAGTCTCAATAGAAGCAAAACTTTCTTGTGACGATGCGTCCATCTCACGAGTGAGCTTCTGTAGGAGCGCAAAAACTTCCTGTCTTTAATTCTCTTTACTAACACGGAGAGAGCTTTCTAGAAATTTCCCCTCCCTTCATCTGTTGCAAATCCAAACCTGACCGTACCAGTCTGTTTCAAGGTCAAGACGGAAGCCAGCCGAAGCTCATGACACTTATTTCTCTCTCATGCTTTCAAACACACATCCCACACATTCTATTCCAAGCAAGGCTGTTTTTCTCTGTGCTGTGGAGAAATGAAACAATCATACTCTGAAGGTGGGAGGAGACCAAAAATTAAATCACAAGCCAAAATGCAAGATCACATAAAATGATGTCTAACATTCAAAATGAAGTAAGTTAAAACCACTTGTCAAAGGTCACCACACTCTCACAATACATATGAGTGCATAAAGCACAACACAGAGTTTGCAAAAGCAGCCCCTTGTTACTCACTATCAAGTTCTAGTTACTCTTATCATCAAACAGAACCCCTAGTAAGGAAAGGTATGGACGGAGATAATTTACCCTGGTTCTCAAAAAAGTGATGCGTTTTGAGTTTCGTAGGGCCCGGATCCATTACATGTGTTTCCAACTGGTTAATAGGAAGATCTAGATCTTCTATAAAGAGACAAAATGTATCTGGAGGCCAAGCGAGGTCTGAACTAGCAGCACTGCGTCATCGGTGTACAATAAGGCTGGTATTTGACATAAGGCTGCTCTTGATACATCCAGGCCAAAACAAGGTATATATCAAGTCCGTTAATGTAAAGGGTCAAAAGAAAAGGAACGAGTATGCAGCCCTTGCACCCTTTCACTAGTGATGGCAAATGATTCAGTTGTCACACCCCTCAGGCCATAGCTAACGCTTGCCATTGCCCCTATGCACAGTTGCCTCAAGAAGGTGACAATTCCATCCTCCACTCCAATACCAGACATCCACTGCCAAAGTTTAGAGCAATTGAGACAATCTAATGCTAGTCTTAGGTCCATAATCGTGTGAAACACAGCGCTGCCCCTAGCTATGAAGTATTTACTAATCAAAGGGGGAGGAGCTTGAACGAGCTGCAAGATGGCCACTTATTAGAGGGCTCTGCCGATCGGATTTCAAAATCCGACACCATCCTGCGTTTACAGTACCACTATGTGGCTGAATTTGCACCTAAAATTAGGCATAACACAAGAAGATTGAAGCGGCAGGCCCCTAACAGGTGACATTGGTTTAATTGCAGTGGGGAAGGAGCTCTGGCCTAACCCAGTGCCCTGCGACACGGAGACATTGCTACGGAGGGCTCTGCACCTGGTACACTCAACCCGGCGCCAAGAGCGATGAATGCCGGCTGTGACTGAGTGGAGCGGCCCCATATAGTATCCACAAAGGCCAAAGATCACCACCTGAGGGGTCCTCGCACATTGCCGGACGAGGTGGGTGGACCTATCTGGTGTTTGTGACCTGGCGCACTCTACGCCCTCCCTGCCCACCGGTGGTACTACGGATGTCTGAGAAGGCTGCGGGCAGTGGTTTGCCTCACCGCCAGCACATAATAGCTCCACATCTCCCTGAGCGGTGCCACCAGGGAGAGAGAACCTGAGGCAAGCTGAGGCCTGTTTTTGCCCCTCATGGTCGCACTGGGGTGAGGCGGGCCTGTGTAAAGAATAACTGAGGTATACTGACACAGGAAGGCTTGTGGCCTAGCCTCACATCTCACCACAGCAGCTGGAAAACTGACCTGGTGACCATGGACAAACAGGACACCAAGCAACCTAAGCTTCGTTCGAAGGCAAGCACTCCACACATCAGGGAGACCCGGATGCCCGAGAGGGAGCACCGGAGGGCATGGACTCCCAGGACAGCAACATCAAAGAGCTGCTAGTAGACATGAAATCAAGCTTGAAAGCCATTGATATCAAACTTGACACACTCGCCTCTAGACTTGACCACATGAAACACAGGGTGGACAAACACGATGACAGAATTGAACAAGGGGAGGCGCGCATTTCGGAAGCTGAGGATGCACAGGCTGAAACTAAAGAACACCTGCTTCGAATGGATAAAGTCCTGGAGCTCATCAAAGCGAAGAACGAAGATCTCTGCATAACTGGTATTCCCGAATCCACAGTTATTCCCACCACGATGGAGGCTTACGTGGAGTCCCTCTTGAGAGACCTGTTCCCAGACGTGCTGTCCCCTTAATTCATAGTAGAGCGCCCGCATAGATCCTTGGGACCCAGACCACCTCCGGGGACCCCAGCGCACCCCATCATAGCGCAGTTATTCAATTACAGAGACACTGTATTACGCTTGGCATACGAAAAGCAGCACTTAACGCACCAAGGTAACCACATTTCGTTATACCCGAATTTCACCATCGCGGTCCAGAGCGCCAGAAGGGAATTTCTACCAGCTAAAAAAAGTGCTTCTGCAAGCTAAGGTCCTCTATGTACTATTGTACCCCGCCAAGCTGTGCATCATGAAAAATGGAATGCCGCATTTCTTCACCGACGCCAAGGAGACCCTGCGATTCACTAAAAAGTTGAGCAACAGTCGATCATCACCAGCGGGATTGCCGAAGACAGCAGGAGACTCGTCCTTGGACACAAATGACTAAGCCCTCAAGGTTGATGCACGGGGTCCCAAAAAAGGCAGAATTGACCAGGCGGAATAATGATCACATGTCAAGCACCACAGATAAGTGACTGGGCGGGTGGCTGTCGAAGGTTTAACTGCCCCTCTGACTGTGAGACCCCGATCTACTGTGTCGCCAGAGGTACTGTCATATTGGGTTGTAACCCATCCGATCACCCACCCTACATGGTGGGGTAGTCTGCACGATCTTGTTCCAAACTAATGGATGTATCCTGTGATTTTTTCTATTTCTACGTGGGATGGTTTGGGCGGGGGGTGGCTGGTGTGGGAAATGGGGGTGGCTGAGTGGGTAAATTAGCACACTGTAAAGTCTGCAGAACAACGCATGGTACATACGAGGGCACCTCTGAACTTGTGAGCCGGAACAAGGCACAAACTCCTAACAGGGCCTGCCTGTGAACAATGGCATCAGGTACACTGAGATCCACTTTGGGTGATGTCTATCAAATTCCTAACCTGGAACATTAGGGACATAAACGACTTTCGGAAATCAAGGCTAGTGCATGCTTTCTTAACACAACACCACATTGACTTCTGTTTCCTGCAAGAAACTACACTCGTCAGCCCACACAGCCCCAGGTTTGAAGGCGAGATGGTACGGTGAGGCCTATACTTTATTATATTCCAATTATGCTAAAGGTGTAGCTATCCTTCTCAGAAAAGGGCTCCAATTACGTCTTAGGGAGGTCACGGCGGACACAGAAGGCAGGTACATTATAGTCACAGGCACACTACAGACGAAGCCCCTCAGCTGGTGGCTGTCTATGGCCTGAATACTGATGACCCAGGGTTTTTCATTAATTTGTGGTGTTTGGTCACAGGTTGTAGCTATGGGGTGCAGATATGGGGGTGGGGGACTTTAATGAAGCCCTAGATGACACCTATGACAGATCAGGCTCAGAGCGGCGTACCCATCTCAGAGCAGAAGTCACTCTTAATGCCATCCTACAAGATCATAGCCTCTTCAACATTTGGAGATGGGCACACGAGGGACAGCGGGAAGGTACCTGCTTCAAAACCCCGCATCACTCATGGTCCGGGATTGATTACTGGCTTACTTCGCCGGAAATCAAACTGTGGGAGGCAAAAGTAACCCACCTGCCCCGGTCATTATTGGACCATGCTTGAATGCCACATACCCCAGAGCATCCCGCGTGCCATCACATAGCGCCTAGCACAGGGAGTGCTGCGAGTTGCCGTATTTGCAGAAGAGATACGATCAGAAATCCAGGCCTACTGTGACAAGAACTGCACAGCAGAGTCCAACCCCTCCGGGGCGTGCATCGCCAAACAGGCGGGTATCTTCAAATCAATTTGTTCCCTGCTGGTCACACTAGAGAATGCCTGGATGGGGAATACAGTTGATTCCATTGTCCGAAGGTTATGGCTACAATCTGGGAGAAACGTTCGGAGTATAACATAGAGGCAAAGCATGAGATCAAATACCGCAATTAAGAAGTTCAAGCACGCCGCTATGGGGCGGGGGACTGACCCGGGAAAACCCTTGCATGTATTCTCAATCAATCACACCCCACAACATATGTCTTTGAATTAGAAGACAGCGAATCAGTAGTACAGGACTCACCAGCTGGGGTATTAGACATCATGACCAAGTTCTACACCAGACTGTACACATTACAACCAAACAGAGATGCCAGGTAACTCACTAACTACCTAGACACATTACAGCTGGTATGGCCCGACGATGCTCATAGGGAATTTCTCAATATGCCTATCACAACTGAGGAAATTATACAAATCATCAAAGCACTCCCTGGACGGTTTCACACCCCCTTTTATAAAGAATATGCTGAGCTCCTAGCACCTCACCTGCTGGCAATATATGAGGAATCCCTCCATAAGGGTATGCTCCCACCTTCGCCACAAACCGCCCCAAAAGTGTGACTCCTACAGACAGCTTCATTAATTAATATCGACAACAAGATCCTGGATAAACTCCTTGCTAATCGCCTCTTACCATTACTCCCTAAAATTATTCGACCGGATCAGGCATGGTTTATCCCTGGCCGCTCCACCACACACAATCTGCGAACACTGATCGCGGTGTTACACTACTTGCACCCCGATGTACAGGTGATTGCCGCACTTTTGGACGCCACTAAGGCGTTCGACTCCCTGGCATGGGACTATCTATTCACATTGCTACGAGTGGGGCTTAGTTCCACTTTTATTAGATATATACAATTACTATATCCCTGCCCACAGCCAGGATACGGCTCAATGGGTCACTCTTGGAGCCAATCAAGATAACTTGCGGCACGAGACAGGGATGCCCCATCTCACCACTAATGTTTGCCATTGCCATGAAGCCATTAGCTGCTAGGGTTAGGCAACATCATGCGCAGCGCGGCATAGGGTGTACATCAAGAGGGTTGATGATATCGCTGTATGTGGATGATATCACTCTCTATGTTTGTAACCCGCGTGACAACTTCACCCCAGTTATTCAGGAGATGCTCTGGTCTGGAGGGCTCTCCGGAATAAACATTAATTGGAATAAATCAGTCATACTCCCTCTCACTGATAACACGTCTTCATTCCACACCGAGTACCCATTGACATGGGCAGAGGGTCCAGTGCGCTACTTGGGGGCCTCGGTGAGTTGAGATGTGGACTGCAAACTATGGTCGACTGGCTTGAAAGTAAGGTCCCCATTTGGTTTAAACTGCCATTATCGCTATCCGGCCGCATAGCCATCACTTTGCACTTCTGGACACACCCCACTCCCTATCTGCCTCATGTGGCGGTTGAGCAGGACCTCACAGCTCCTCTCCCACAGAACACTACCCTCTATGCCCCATACAAAGCCCCTTGCACTGAAATAAATACAGTGGAAAGTGTCCGATCGGCCTGGGAGGGAATACATAAGAGGGTGGACACCCCGCACAGATACACGCCATCTATTCCACTTCGCGATAACCCAATGATGCCTCCCCTCCTAGAGCGCAGAGAAGGGCGCAGCGCCTCAACCTGCTTAAGTTCTCAGACCTATACCCAGAGGGCGAGTTCCTGCCAGTACCTACACCTGCTGACTCACGCCAGACAAACGCAGTGGATGCACTGCTTTATTACCAACTTAAGGCCACATGCCGCAACCGGAACCCTGCGTTCCCTGAGTCACCACCAACGCTACCCCCACTAGAACTGATGCTTAATACGCCCGTGGCCCGGAAATTAATAACTCAGCTCTATTCCGGGGTGCAGCATCACATGCCACAGATAGTAATGCGCATAAGATCCCACTGGGAATTGGATCTTGGCTCGGAGTTCACGGAAGCACATTGGAACTTTTGCTGTGGGCAATTAGCTGATCTCACCAAATAATCGACATAGGCTAATGCACTTCAATTTCCTACACCGCCTACATCGCACCCATGCACTGCTGCGCAGAATACGGCTAACAGATGTTGAGAACTGTCATAGATCTTCCACCCCAAGAGCAGATTTCCTCCACCTGGCTTGGGCCTGCCTGGAGGTTGCAAGGTACTGGGCCACAGTGATTCGGACTATTCAGACTATAACAAAATGTTGATTACTGGACACACCGCTTCTTGGCCTCCTTGGGTATGTCAAGAATGTTCCACCTGCCTTGCGCAGATTGGTAGCCATTCTTTTGCTGTTAGCGCAACGCAGTGGCAATGGTATGCTGCAGTCGTAGCTCACCCAAAGAAAGGGACTGGCTCATGGAAGCAGTTTACTGTCGCAAGCAACTTTCTAATTACTGGGAGTGAATGCTCCTAGCATCCCGCCCAAGAGATCTATGAGGACCATTACAGGAGTATTCAAATCTGTTGGTGGATCAATCAAAATGTTCCTACTCCCTCCAGAGGATCCCCTATCGGTTTCGGCTGAAGCACTTCAGACCCTAGCCCACCCCAGCAAAATGCCTGATATGCTATGCGCTTCACAGGGCCAAGATACTTTAGATAGCTCATGGTTAAGTATGTGATGTCAGAAACATATTAAACATTAGGTCAACGTCAACAGAAACGATCTGTCACCAAGTCTGGACTTTCTGTGGAGGACAATTATACAAAAGGGGTACTGTATGGGATGGGCTCATGAGCAAATGGGTTGGTCCTCTTCTCCTCCCTTGTTGTATAGAACTTATACTCCACCAGTCTTAATGAGGTGCCATTTGTTTTTTCGCTCCCTTGTTTCTGCGCTTGTTCTCATTTAGCATGGAGGCAGAGGGGTCTTTGAAGATGACGATTATTCAAAATGTACGCACTGCATAATGAATGTATAAGGCCTCTCCAGGTCACATTGTACGGTATGTGTTGGTTAATAAACGTTTACATTTTTTTAAAAAGTATTTACTGATCAAATGATTCAGGTATAAGCGCTGCTCAGTGGTCCCCAAATCAGCTCTGAAATGTATTGTAAATAAGACAAAATGTTATTCACACTGGCACACAGCTCCAGCCTATCTAAGGGGATCCTGCCCATGATCATAGCTGTAGAATCTATTAAAGAAATCGGGCAATAACACTTTGTGTCCTCTTTACTACCCTTCTTGAAAATGGAAACAATAGTGGCATGCGACCTTGAAGCTGTAGGGCCTATGCTAGAAACTGCCTTTAAAAGTTTAAGTAATAGGGGAACCCAAAGAGAAGGATTATCTTTGAAAATGTCACATTAAGCCCCATTAGGACTCCGTGCTTTGCTGCTGGGACAAGCTTCCGAAGCTGTTTGTAAGTAATGGAGATCAATTACCAGGTAGTCTGGATGTCCTACTATGTTCTTAGTGCAAACTGCAGGCTCCCCCTAGGTCCTGCATCAGAATAGACTTTAATGAAATGGGTAAGCCAAGTATTGGACGGGATTACAGTGTCCATTCCCAACACAGGCCTTCCTCAAAATAGGGGGAGTTAATGACCTGCCAGAAAGCTCTATGTCTTTACATTTACTTGCCACAGTCTTAGTCCTCCTTTCTTTTATCTTCCTTTCTCTTGGCTACAGCCTTCTTGTATTGTGGCCGACAGAAATGCACCTGTTCAGGAATTCTGAGTACAAACTTAAGTGCCATGACCAGGTTGCTACGAGCTTTAAAACATTGCTTATGGAACCATCTTGGTTTGGACAATTTTCTTAGTGGACCATCTGTAACTCCCTGATTGAAGCACACAATGTTGAGTAGCAGGAGATGATCTCTGCTGGGTTGACACCCAAATCTAGAAAAGCAAAAAGGTCAGTGCCCTTTGCGCTTCCCAACTCATTCAATACTGTTCCCTTGTCACCTCTATTACGTTTCAGCAGCACCCCCTTATTCCAGTCATCACAAATGGGGAGATGGTTCAAGGGACAGAATAGAACATCCTTACTACCCCAGAAGGAAACAGACAAGTAACTAAGGTCACTATATACATATTCATATACACTGTAATCTGAGAAAAACACTCTCAACTCCAGGGAAAACAGGATAAAGTTTATCTAGCTGGAACAGTCTCGCCCATTGAATTTTGACTTTAACAATGGATCACTAGAAAAGGCATCGATGGTAAAATGCAAAGAATATTTTAAAAGAAAATGATTAAAAGCTGCACTTCATGGAGTATGGGGAAAACAGAGCACAGGGGCACCGTGCTAATCAACCAGGCCACATTCAGGGAAACAATAAAGCTCAGAAATTCTTGGATTGAAATCACCAATTTAGACAATGGGACTATTAGAGCTCTGGCTACTAATAAGCCTAGTCAATTCCCTGCTCAGAGAATCAATAATTTCAATGTTGTTGGAGTCGAAAATTATTATTATTATTATACAAATTAATGAGTAAAAATAATGTTGACCTACATTCAAACCATAAAAGCTGAAAGTTAGGTAAGGGCAGTAAAGCCCGGAAGTGCCACAAAGACAAAACAGATTGCCCTCCTGTCTCCTGTCTGGTGCTAGTGGGCTCCGCAAAGGGAAAATAGTTGGTAAACCCATCAACATGCAGTTTTGTGAGGGACCACGTCTCTTGGCAGCAGTGGATTTCAAAGTTGTTGACAAGAGCCAGCCAAAATGGGTTCTGTAATTTGGCACCCAAACTGGCTGCATTCCAAGAGACAAACATATAGGGCGGTTTGCCATTGAAACAAGTTATTGTCAGGCATAGAATGCGAGATAAGGGTATTAGACCCCAACGTTAAGGACGTGGTTAAACTTTATTAACTTATTTGTGATTGGTTTTTGGCAGGTGTGTGAATAGCATCACACAGTGGTTGTCAATCGACTGACTCAAGCTTGGTTAGAGCTTAGAGCTGAAAGTGTTTCTTCCTTGGAATTAACTAGCACAATAAAGCAACTTCCCCTCTCCCTACCTTTCAACCATAGGCAGCGTCATGGCTGGTAATTCTCAAGCGTGGTGGATACAAAAACTCATGGTGATTGCCTCTACTCTGCTTTAAGCCAAAAAGGGATGGTTCAACCTGGGCAGTAACTTACGTACAACACTTTCATTCCTGAAGTTGATAATAACATAGTGATAGGGATCAGATTTGGTTGTGTTGCCCACCCACGAAACTCTGTACCACGATGATCTCATTGTAAAGTGAAAACATTGTCCAATTCTCCCCTTGAGCCAGTGAGCAACTGTTCATAAATTTCACACATGCCCTGGCCAAGCAGTGGGACCCCTTTCAAGGTGTACGGGGTTGCTTCTTGTGATAATTGAAGTACACATTGGGATCGCACTGGCTCCCGTCTGGGTGTCATGAGAGGAGCAAGACCCTCAGAACCCCTGTTAGACCTGACAGCCTTAGGGTGGTCTTTCCCAAACGTTTTGCCTGCTTACCCCCACTCTCTGCTGTATTTGTTATGTCTTAGGACTCTAACACTTTACCACTGCTAACCAGTGCTAAAGTGCATGTGCTTCTCCCCTAAACATGGTTTCATTGACGTATCCACAATTGGTATATTTAATTTATCTGCAAGTCCCAAGTAGAGTGCACCACCTGTGCCCAGGGCCTGTAAATTCAATGCTACTAGTTGTGCTGCAGCACTTATTGTGCCACTCACACAAGTAGCCCTTTAAACATGTCTCAGGCCTGCCGCTGCACAGCCTGTGTGTAGAGTTTACACTGCCATGTCGATTTGGCATTTAAAAACCCCTTCCCAAGCCTTAAACTCCCCTTTGATTACATATAAGTCACCCCTAAGGTAGGCTCTAGGTAGCCATAGCGCAGGGTGCTGTGTAAGTAAAAGGTAGGACATGTACTTTTCAGTTTGACATGTCCTGGTAGTGAAAAGCACCTACATTTGTTTTTTTACTGCTGTGAGGCCTACCCCTCTCATAGGTTTTCATTGGGAATTCCATATTACACGTTTAAGCTGTAATTCCTGATTGAGAAGGTGTAGCTCTGTCATGTTTTATATAATTGGGATGGTAATGATAAATCCTCTTTGCTGGCAAAGTTGGATTTAACATTTCTATTTTAGAAAGGCCACTTTTAGAAAGGTTGGGCTGGACTGTTCCCATGAGGAGCAGGGTCAAGACTGATTTGCATATAGCTGGGTCCAAACTGAGTCAGCATAATGAGCAAAAGAACGATGGATTAAACCCAGATCTCTTGACTGTGGGTGAGTGGCTGAAAGGTTTCAGCACTCGATCCATCATCTTGCAATGTTGGCCGTAAGTGGCCAAGGGTATGCCCAGAGGTGGGTCCCTTGCTCGCTGTGCCACTGGATTCAAGCTAGCCTGGTTGATGAGGGGTGATACTGCAAAATCGGTCCCAGGATGCTTGTTTCCGGTCCAGGGAGGACCTGGACTGGTAGTCGGGGCTGGACTATTCCCATGAGGAGCAGGGTCAAGACTAATTTGCATATAGCTGTGTCCAAACTGGGGTGGCACAGTGAGCTAAAGAACGGTGGATTAAACCCAGGTCTGTTGACAGGGGGTGAGTTGTTGAAAAGTTTCAGCCCTCCGTCTATCATCTTGTTGTGTTTGCTATGTTCGTCCTAGGTGGCCAAGGGTATGCCCAGAAGTGGGTCTCTTGAGCGCTGTGCCGCTGGAATCAAGCTAGCCTGGCTGATGAGGGGTGATACTGCAAAATCGGTCCCAGGATGCTTGTTTCCGGTCCAGGGAGGACCGGACTGGTAGTCGGGGCTGGACTATTCCCATGAGGAGCAGGGTCAAGACTAATTTGCATATAGCTGTGTCCAAACTGGGGTGGCACAGTGAGCTAAAGAACGGTGGATTAAACCCAGGTCTGTTGACAGGGGGTGAGTTGTTGAAAAGTTTCAGCACTCCGTCTATCATCTTGTTGTGTTTGCTATGTTCGTCCTAGGTGGCCAAGGGTATGCCCAGAAGTGGGTCTCTTGAGCGCTGTGCCGCTGGAATCAAGCTAGCCTGGCTGATGAGGGGTGATATCCCAAAACTGGTCACAGGATGCTTGTTTCCGGTCCAGGGAGGACCTGGCCTGGGAGTTCGGGCTGGACTGTTTCCATGAGGAGCAGGGCCAAGACTGATTTGCACATGGCTGGGTCCGAACTGGGGTGGTACAGTGAGCTAAAGAACGGTGGATTAAACCCAGGTCTGTTGACAGGGGGTGAGTTGTTGAAAAGTTTCAGCACTCCGTCTATCATCTTGTTGTGTTTGCTATGTTCGTCCTAGGTGGCCAAGGGTATACCCAGAAGTGGGTCTCTTGAGCGCTGTGCCGCTGGAATCAAGCTAGCCTGGCTGATGAGGGGTGATACCCCAAAACAGGTCACAGGATGCTTGTTTCCGGTCCAGGGAGGACCTGGCCTGGGAGTTCGGGCTGGACTGTTTCCATGAGGAGCAGGGCCAAGACTGATTTGCACATGGCTGGGTCCGAACTGGGGTGGTACAGTGAGCAAAAGAACAAGGGATCAAACCCAGATCTATTGATTGGGGATGTGGTTGGAAAATGTCAGCACTCCGTACATCATCTTGTTCTGTTTGCTATGTTCACCATTAGTGGCTATGGGTATGCCTAGATGTGGGTCCCTTCCTCGCTCTGCCACTGGATTCAAGCTCGCATGACTGATGAGGGGTGATACCCCAAAACGGTCCTAAGATGCTTGTTTCCGGTCCAGCCAGGATCGGGCCAGGCAGTTTGTGCTGGACTGCTCCCATGAGTAGCAGGGTCAAGACTGTTTTGCATATGGCTGGGTTCAAACTGGGGTGGCATATTGAGCAAAATAATGTTCTTCACTGGGGGGTGAGTGGTTGAAAAGTTTCAGCATTCCACCCATCATCTTGCTGTGTTTGATATTTTTAGAAAGATGGCATTTCTCTGCTGTTAAAGCGGTCTGTGCCTGCAGCCTGTGTCCAATACACGTCTGGGGTAGGTTACAGCTGGACTTAGCGCATTCCCTCTAGATTGCCACACACAAAGGAAGGGTAGATGTGACTGAGTGCCCATCTGCATCCTAATGGCTCATCCTGGGCAGGATGGAAGAGAGGAGCTGACACACCTCAACGGGCAGTGTCCTGTCCCCACACAAGGGGTTGATTACCCCCCTGTATTGTGTCTGGAGCCAGGGCTGGGAACTGAGGACCTCTATGCACTTCAACACCCCTCTTTGAAGTCACGTTCACTTCAAAGGAACAACTGGGTTTAAGTACTGAGTCTCTGACCCCACCAGATCAGACACTTCTGGACCTTTAAAAAAAAACTCTGCCAGGAAGAAGGACTGCTGTGCTGCTACTCTGCTGGATTGGTGCTCTGGAAGAACTGCTTTTCTGCCCTGCTGCCTGCTACCCTCTGCCCCTGCTGAGGAAGAACTGGACTCTTGCTTGAACCCAGAGTCATCTCCAAGGGTATGCTGGCTTGCCTCCTGTTTTGAGACTAAGGGATATCGAAGTCTCACCTCCTTCCTCTGTGCCTGGTCCATTGGAAGTGGATCCAGGTGCTTGCTCCAGTGAAACCAACACATCCTCTGCTGTGTGAAGCAGAATCGGCGCATCACGGCTGTTGCAGGAACAAAAACCGGCGCATCGCACTCGGATCCGCAACATCGCCTCCAGAACTGCTTCATCGCCGCTGCTGCAGTATGAGAAGATCGACGCATCGCCTCGACTGCATGGAGATACCCAGTGCTTCAGCTTCGGAACCAAAGCATCTCGGCTTCGGCGCTTTGTCTTCGGAACCGGCCCATCACCACTATTATGTGGAGAAAATCGACACATCAGCTTTGACTGCAGGGATCGGCACTGATGCATCTCTGGGCTGCGCCATGCATCTTGCTGTTGCAACCAGGATCAATAAACTTTGTCCAGCGGACCTTGATTGGCTCCTGTATCGGGCCCGTGCTCCATCGGAGTTGGCCTAAACTCTTGACTTTTCCCCGGTCCAGTGAGACCAGATAACCACATAAGCGCTTAGTGCTTCTAAGCACTGTTTTTCAGTTTTAATCTTTAAAAAATCATATCTTGACTTTTACTTAATGGATTTTTGTCAGTTTGGTCTTATTTTATTTATAAAATTGTAATTATGGTTTGTAAACTGGTGTGGATTCTTTTTGTGGTGTTTTCACTGTGTTACTGTTTGAAGTGTTGCACAAATACTTTACACATTGCCTTTCAAGTTAAGCCTGCCTGCTCTGTGCCAAGATACCAGAGGGTGAGCACAGGTTAATTTATGGTGTGTATCTAACTAACCCTGACCAAGATTGTTGTTCCTTTTTGGACAGGGTGCATACATACCACTGCCAACCAGAAACCCCATTTCTAACATGCCACGTAATGTCAAAGTTCCTGCGGGCTGAGAGGAACCCGAACAAGCAGCATTCTGATTTAGTGGCATGCTTTCCACCTGTATAGCAGTAGTACCATCGTCCAAGCGAGAAACAGCCTGCTTTTGTAGCATTTTTTAATTATATATATTTTTAAATCATTTGAATATATTTAATTTATAATTTTCAAACACATAAAGCATCACGTCTATTGATAGCAGACGTAGCTGCACATTGGACTTTTGCATTGTATGATGATTCTGCATTTATACCGTTTACAGTCAGGTTCTTCAAATTTTAAAGTGGTGGCTTAAAAATATATATTGGGCTGAGTGAATAGTTCCTTAATATAGAACTCATTTATACTTGTATAACCCTTCTCTCTATACTGTGTTAGTACATCATCTAGCACAGTTGCCACCATTTATGTTGCATCCCTATAGTCCCTATCTTCAAAGAAGTAACACACATACACACACATGCATGTGAGTGCTACTCCTATATATATATTCAGATAGCTACACTTGCCTGTTCTTGGGATGTTTCACTCCACGTTTCTTCCCACTCATTGCCCCGCTAAGTACGCCTGATATGGCCCCCATATTTCTTTAGAGCGACTCTGTGGCATGGGGAGTTCTCGGTATGGTCTGATTGTATATTGCAATAGGTCATGTCCTTGTGCCACTTCTCAGGCGTTGGTAGAGGACCCCGGCCCCACCGCATTGAGACTCTTTGTGTCGCTGGCAAGCATTCCTATAGCTACTAAGTGCCTCACACTACGATGTATCTCCTTGTCATACCCCAACAACGCCACTATCGGGGACAGTTCTAATGAGGTTCCCAGTGATGGTGTCTAGTTCCCTAAGTATGGCCTGCCAGAAAGCCCCAATTTCCGTGCAGTACCAGGTCAGATGCAAAAAGTCCGCCTCTGCTGCACCACAGTGTTGGCAATTAGGCGTATCGCGCAACCCAAAATAAAATAATCAGACAGGGGTGTAATATACTCTGTTGATATATTTAAAGTATATCAGTCTATGTCTGCTATTTAAAGATACTGTTTTTTTTTATCACATAGCAGCAGTATTGCCATTGCTTATCCCTTATAGTTACCCCTAAATCATTTTGCCATGCAATTTGGGCCCTAATTATTTCATGTGTGCGAGCTTCCTGAGCATGTGCATAAAGTTTAGTCAATAAATGGCTGGGAGAGGCTAGTTAGATTAGAGACCTAAGTGCCGGCCTTTCTGGAGGTTCGAGGAAAAGTTAAAACTGCTGTAGGGCTGTGAGATTATCAGAGCGCCATCCTACTTCTTCCCAATCTAGCATGGTGCAGTCCACAAAGAAGTCACCAATAATTTTAATTCACAGTGCCGCTAAGGCCGTCTGTGCACCCTGCTCTCTTACCATGGGAACTATGTGCACCAGCTTCCCGCCTGCTTTTCAAGCAATCTCTGCCAAGAGTTAACCGTTGTGTTTACTAGGCCGATAGCTCCATGTTCACGGGACAGTGTTCCAAACAGTAGCTGCAGTAGGGTCGATGATCCCGCTGTGTCCCGTTCCACCACAAGTGTGGGAGATCCTTTCGGCCATGTATCCAGAAGTGGGCATGGGCGCATTGGGTAACCCTGTGATATGTCTCTAGCTCAGGGGCATTTAATCCTCCCCTGGAGTATGGTAAGGTGAGTGTTTCCCAGCTCGCTCTTGGTTGTTTGCTGGCCCGGGCCAGATGGGTCAGAAGTGTTTGGAGTCGCTGAAAGAACGACATGGATAAGAGTATCGGAATATTCATAAATAGAAACAGAAAAAATCACCATCTTCATTACGGCTATGCGGCCGTGAGTGAGAGCAGTAATCTGATCCAGCATTCTATGTCGTCTGTCAGCCTCTGCGTGACTTCGCCGTAGTTTTCCAGTATCACAACTTCAGGATTTGTGTGCCTCTGCACACCTAAGTATCGGATAGTGTCTGACGACCATCGGAGTGGAAACTCCAGCTGCACTTCCATAACCGGAGTGAGCTGGAAAATAGTGGACTTACTCCAATTGACCTGTATTCTGGTGTAGTCACCAAATTGGGCTCTTCATTTAACTCTGCAGTAAGAATACGATCTGGATCACTTATGTACACAAGCGTGTTGTCTGCGTATGTAGAGATTGTACGTTTGTAGCTTGGGAATCTCAGACCCTTATGTGCATGTTACTCCCGTATTGCGCATGCCAACAGTTCTGCGACTAAAGCATATAGCAGAGGGGACATAGGGCATTCCTGTCTTGTGCCTCTCTCAATCCTGATAAGGTTTGAAGTCATATTATTGATTCTCAGCCGCGCAGTTGGTAAAGTGTACAGAACCATCACTAGTCTGGCAAATACGTCCCCGACGCCTATGCGCCACAGTACTTTAAACATAAATCTCCATTCTACTGAATCAAATGCTTTTTCAGTATCTAGGAATACGTCTGATGCCCGTACCTCGGGGTCCAATCTCTGGATTGTGCCAAACAGTGTACGGAGATATGATGTTAAGTGACGCCCTGGGATTAAACCGGGTTGTTCCACACGAACCAGCCCTGGAAGCAATGGTGCCAGGCGGTTAGCTAATATTTTGCCAGAGAGTTTGATGTCCACATTTACTAAGGACAATGGCCTATAAGAAGAACAGTCAACTGTGGGTTTACCAGGTTTCAGAATCGTTACCAGCAACGCTTCCCGCATTGTGGGAGGCATGCAGCCGTCGGCAGCCATCTCCTTAAATAGTGAAATCAGGTGCGGGATCAGCAATTCTTGGTATGCTTTGTAAAAGGAAACTGTGAGGCCATCTGTGCTGGGAACTTTCCCCTAGGACAAAGTTTTAAGTGCAGCACAAATCTCACCAGGGTTCAGAGGTGCCAGAAGGTGTTCCCTGTGCTCATTAGTAAGCTGTTCCATGGTAATATGTGCTAGATATTTTGACTCAGCCTAGTCCTCTGAGACAGATCATGAGCCATATAGGCCAGTGTAGTATCTGACAAAGCGATCCAGTGTCTGTTGAGTTGTTTCAAGCTTCCGTCCTCCCTCATCATGTATGTCAGTGATTCTATTCTTATCTCGGCGGGGTCGCAGTAGAGTGGCAAGTGTGGCACCAGGTCTCTCTCCTTCTCCATACGCCCTGGCTAATGTATATTTACCTAAGTGAGTGACCTCTTGCAATGAGGTGCCGTAGTAGTCATCTAAATTAGTTTGAATCTCACACAGGAGTTGCCCCTCTGCTCTTTCCGTATGTCGTTTCTCTAGCACTGCGATCTCTTTTTCCAGGAAAGCTAAGCAGTTGCACAGCGATTTGAGAACCCCCATGTGTTTAGACATTGTGATGCCACAAATATAAATTTTGAATGACTCCCATACTATAGCAAATTTATCTACAGAGTCTATATTGTATGTGAAGAACTCTGTGATCCCAAGAGCTATTTCATTGCGAAATACAGAGTCAAGCAGGAAATACTGAGGCAAGCGCCGAGTGAACGCCGCAGGTCGACATTTGCCCAATTCCAGGTGCAAAAGCACCAGTGAGTGGCCTTAATTCATGTGCAGTATTACACTCCCTCACACGAGGGGCCAATTCTCGTGATATCAAACAGCAGTTAATGCAGGTGTGCGTGTCATGCACAAAGGAGTAGTGTGTGAACCTCCCAGCCGTGTTTGATCCATGACGCCATTTATCTAGAAGGTCTTCCCTGTGCATTATTTTGGCTATTATGCAGGCTGCAGCCACAGGACGTCTAGCTGCACCCCTAGATCTACCCAACCCTGGGTTCAATGTGCAATTAAAACCTCCCCCCATATTCTGGATAGGTCCTCAAGTGTGAGAATACGCTTATTGAAAGAGTTATAAAAGTGTGAGTCGTCAAAATTCGGGCCATAAACCCCGACCAACAGACCTGTCAGGTCTCTCTTGTTACACCGTGTGGCCACATATCTGCTGGCTGTACACCTCCTGTAACTTTACGTTCAAACCCCTGCATGCCCACATCAAGACTCCCCTGGCATGCGAGTTGACGCCTACCACCACACATTGGCCCCACATTCTACATTGTGTGAGGACTCTGCCACATGGGGCTAGGTGTGTTTCTTGTAATATTGCTACATTACCCTGTGTCTCTGCAAGTAGGCTACGATTTTACGTATCGTCCTATGGTCAGTTGGGCCCTTGATATTCCATGTTAATAAACGCAGCAGTAAATTATCCAGGATCAATGGTGTGTTTTGGTCTACTGACATTATTCGTCCGCCCGTCCTTGTGCAGTAGCTGTGTGAGTGAGCCCTCCATAGACATATGTGTAATATCCCCCCGACCCTCGATCCACGCTGTTTGAATCCCCAATCGACACAGCAAAGCTATTCCCCACCCCCTTCTCCCAACCTCCCAAACATTTTATTGTAACAAAACCATGTGGTACAAAACAGTGGGCAGATGTTGCCTGACCCATTACGTAGTATATACTACTTAAGTGTGTGTCTTCACCATAGTTTGTGTATATGTGTATTTGTATGCAGTAACCTGCATGTACCCGCCCCAGCCCCGACACCCAGAGCCCAAAAGCGGATTGAGTCAATGGTTTCTCATCCCCAAAGAGCCTGCCCAGCATAGCATTATACAGAAAATTCTTGTTATGCACAATAAATCATCCCTCGGCCCAATTCAGTTCTCTAAACATAAATGATCCAGTGAGGGTAGGTAATTCCACCTCAACAACCAACGGGAAAGCCACTTGACTCATGGAACCCTAACCTATTTCAAAAGTACTTTGTGAGGGAGAGTTAGTGAATAGTTCGCTTCTTTGAGTATTTTAGTCCTCTGTACCTTGCATGTTTTCCATCTCTCCACTGTCCAACCTGGGGGAGTGTTGCAGTGCCCCTCCAGCACCCCTCTGCTTGAGGAATTGCATGACTTGTTTCGAGTCATTAAATATGGTTGTCTTACCGTCAGCCGTGACATGCAGCCTGGCTGGATATAACATGCTTTAGCCAATTTGGAGTTCCTGCAATCTCTTTTTGGCTTGTGTGAAGAGACGGCGCTCCTTCTGCACCTGTTTGGTAATGTCCGGGTACAGTGCTATTTCAGAGCCCTCATATCTGAGTACCTTTAGTTTGTGTGCCATCTTCAGCGCAGCATCACAATCCCTGTAATTCAAGAGTTGGGCTATGATCGTACATGGCAGGGCTCCAGTAACAGGCCGCGTGGCAAAAGACTTGTGTGCACACTCAACTCTGAATAGGTCAGAGAAAGTCTCCCTTCCCAGTAACCCAACAAGTAACTGCTCCACAAAGTGTTCCATGTTGGCAATGTCCATTGTCTCCGCAACATCCACTATCCTAAGATTATTCCGCCTCAAGCGGGCCTCTAAGTCTTCCGTCTTGGATTGCAAAGCTGATAGCAATTTATCTACTTTCTTTTGATTGGTCGACATTGAAGTTTGTGTTTCCTCAGTCTCGGATACACACTGCTCCACAGCATCCAGCCTCTCTGTGTGCTTGTCCAGATGCTCTGACATTCGGTCCATCCTAAAAGTTAAGGCCTCTATTTTGCCATCAATCTTTGTGAGGCTCCACTGCATTGTCATCAAAGATTTGCTTTAAGTCTGCATCACCCTCTGTTTCCAATTTCACCCATTACATTCTCCTGCACATTGTCTCCGTCCCCATGCTATTTGGGTGTTTTCCTTAGGGCAAATTATAGCTTGGGCTGTGATCTATCTGGTTTGCCCATTGTCTCTATTGTTTAACAGCAGAGTGGCAGCGGGACTATGACCAACATCACCCACCTTACAATGCGTGGACCTAGGGCTGTCCGTTTTGCTGGCCCCCACAATCAGTTAATTACAGGCTCCCCCAGGAGGCCTTGGGTTGCTCCCCTCTCGTGCTGCACTGCAAGGGGTACTCTCCCAGGGCCAAATTGCTCTCTTATTCAGCTGTAGGCAATAGAATTATGGCAGGCTGGGAACAGCCAGGTTGAGGGTCAAATCCCACCAGTAGGTTACCCCAGACAGGCCTTGCTGT
Organism: Triturus cristatus; assembly: GCF_964204655.1. Lineage (NCBI taxonomy): Eukaryota > Metazoa > Chordata > Amphibia > Caudata > Salamandridae > Triturus > Triturus cristatus. Next base: position 1,354,087,161 of record NC_140590.1, read on the forward strand.
CATCTCAGGGATCCTGGGTCTAGGGTCTATCGCTTAGTTTTCACGCTGGGGGCTCCACAGCTCTTGCCCCTCACTGTTGTGTGCGGTCTGCACCGCCGTCAGCCCTGTCCCACGTAGTCACCACTTCTTTTCTCCTCTGGCAACGGGGTCACTCCAACCACAAAAGCCCACACGGCACGCAGTCCCTTGTTGGGCACTGCAATCTGGGTCCAGGGGTCTCCAACACCCACCAGCAAGGGATGCCACAGCCCACAGCTAGGCCCATCCAGGAACCACCAAGGGCCGCATTATGTCCACACGGAAGCCTGAACATCCGCGCTATCAATCGGCCAGCAGTGCCAGCTGCTCCTCAGTGGCTGTCCCGGGCAGGTTGTTCTCTCGCTCCCTCCACACTTAAACAGTTATATTCTCTGCCTGGCTTGCTTAGGGTTGCTCCACTCCCCCTGATCTTTGGTCTTATCCACTGACAGAATTCCTGGTTGTGGGATTTTTCCCCATTAAATTAAATACTTCAATCCTCAAGCCTTGTGCATACCCTGAGAAATAGAATGTCAGAATTCTACTATGAGGAGGAGTATGGTGAGGAAGATCCTTCTGGATCTATGGAGCAGACCTTGTTGAGGCCCTGGACGCAGGCGTGCAGCACTCTGTAAACAGAGCCTTGGCCAGGGCTATAGAACCACTGAAGCATCATCTTTGTACTTATGCTCAGCAGCAGGGCTGGCTTCCCACTTCAGGCTCCCATCCTAAGGCCAGTGGAAGAGGGGTCAAGAACCCCTAATCAGCAGATTTTGCCAAGCTAGCCAAGTCCATGCCTTTGGTTCATGAATATGGACACTCCATGAGTGAGGCTACCATTATGGAGCTCCCTCAGGAGCACACCTGCAGTACATCCTCTGACCAGCTTTCGGATCAAGAGGAGGCTCCTCGGCCCTCCAAGAAAGCTAGGAAGGAGTGCCATGTTGAGACACCCTCCCAGCCCAATGTCCTGACTTTTGACCCATCAGAGATTGTACATCCTAACTCTAAGGCCTGGCTTCCGCCACAGGAAGTGGCCGACTATGTCCAGTCACACCTTCATCAAGTGTTTGACAAGGACGTGATTGCAAAATATACTAAGGACCCTAAAAAAGGTTTAGATAGGGCATGGAGAACCTGCCAAGATAAGTTACTGTACATGGTAGGTCCCCTTACAAAAATTCTGGAGCTTGGTTTCCGAGCCAAGGAATCCACAATGGCCATAGACCTGGAGGAACTGATTGGCTGGGCTCAATGCGCAAATTGCCAATTAGGCGATGCCAACTGAGCTATGTCTATTGAGCGTCGGTGCTCTATTTATTAAAACTGGACCCAAAATTGGCCGAACGTTCTTCCTCTGAATCGGGCCCATTAGCCCAGGGCCTCCTCTTTGGACAGCCATTCCTGAAGAAGCTCACTATGTTTGTCGCTACTTTTAGTGGTTTAGATAAAGCCCAGGGCTCGCTCAAACGAGTATTCTGACCGTTTTTTGGCAGGGCCGGACGTTACAGAGGGCGATTGTTCGGCCGGGGATCTAATCAAGGAGCCCCAAGGAGACAGTACCAGCAGAGAGGTGCTTTTCATGATCCCAACTAGAACAACTCCTCCTTCTGCCCAACTCGCCCTGCCAGAAACCGGTTCCGAGGTACTGAGGGCGGACAACAGGAGTCTGGAAATGCAGGTGAGAATTATTCCCTATTCTGAAGTAACTCTGAGGGGCAGAATTCAATGTTTTCTGCATGTATGGTGAACTATATCACAAGGCGCATGGGTTCTGGAGACCGTGCAGGGCTTCAATATAGATCTTTACAGTTCCCTGAGTCAGACTTTCTTGTAGAAAAGAAAGGGGGTGGGTCCAGGCTAGTGTTAAATCTCAAAGATTTCAATGGATGGGTAGTGTACCCACACTTCAAGATGGAGGGCATCCATCTCTTGCACGACCTTCTTCAAGAGGACGATTGACTAGTTTGTCTAGACCTGAAGGACGCCTATCTATTGGTTTCGATCCCTGCGCCCCAACGTCCGTTCTTGCAGTTTCTCTGGCAAAGGACTTGCTACGAGTACTGGGTTCTTACCTTCGGCCTTTCGTCAGCACATTGGTGCTTCATGAAACTCCTACGGCCGGTAGTAAAATCTCTAAGAGTAAAAGGTGTCCGTCTGATTATTTATTTGGACGACATCTTACTCATGGCTCGGTGCCCTCGCCTGGTAGTAACTCACCTAGAATGGACGATCGATCTTCTACAGAGTCTGGGATTCCTGGTGAATCCGCAGAAGTCAATCTGAGTTCCAGCCCAATCCACAGAGTTCTTGGGTTTTCAGATTGATTCCCAGGCTTGTCAACTCCTCCTTCCGTCTCAGAAAGTCCGCTCAGTCAAGAGAGAGTTGAGGTCGATTTTGAACAAGCAGATTGTGTCCTTGAGATCTGTAGCCAGGATCGTAGGACTTCTCTCTTCATCAATCCAAGAGATCTTTCGGGCCCCTCCACTACCATGCGCTGCAACGGCTGAAGATTCAGCATCTCCGGATAGGCCTCGGGTATGCAGATCAGATTCCCCTCTCGCGGAAGGTGAGGGTGGTGATGCAATGGTGGTTAGACCATATGGAGGCTTGGAATGGTCGAGCCCTCTTCGGATCCAACCCGAAAGTGGTGATAGAATCCGATGCCAGCCCGTGGGGTTGGGGAGGCAGCTGCGGCCACATGTCAACAGGAGGCAGGCGGTCACAGGAAGAACTTTCGTTAAATATAAATTGTCTGGAGCTTCTCGCAGGCTCTTTTGCGATTCGTTGTCTTTCTCCTCAGAAGACAGATTGTTGCATCCTACTCCGCATGGACAACATATCAGCTGTACGATACATGAACAAGCTGGGGGAAACAAGTCTCAGATTTTGGCAGAGATAGCCAAAGATTTTTGGCACTTTTGCCTGCAACACAGGATTTCAGTGATAGCGGAATATCTTCGTGGCAGCAACAACGAGGTGGCCGACTGGCACTCCCGACATCTTCAGGACTTCAGCGACTGGAGACTCCATCCCAGAGTCTTCCAGTCGTTGGTTCGTCTCTGGGGTCCGTGCAAGATAGCTCTGTTTGCCTCTCGTTTCAACAGACAGGTGCCGACCTTTTTCCCCACGAGGCACAGGGTCAAGACTGGTTTGCATATGGCCAGGTCTAAACTGGGGTGGCATGGTGAGCAAAGGAATGATGGATTTAACCCAGATCTCTTGACTGGGGGTGAATGTTTTGATTTGTTCTGCAATCCGTCCATCAATTGTGTGTCTTTTGCTTTCTCGCCCTAAGTGCGCCAGGTATGCCCAGACGTGGGTCCTGGGCTCACTGTGCCACTGGAATCAAGCTGTCCTGGCTGAAGAGGGGTGAAATCCCAAAACCAGTCCTCGGATGCTTGTTTCCGGTCCAGGGAGGACCTGGCTTAGCAGTTCGGGCTGGACTGTTCCCATGAGGCACAGGGTCAAGACTGATTTGCATATGGCCAGGTCTAAACTGGGGTGGCATGGTGAGCAAAAGAATGATGGATTTAACCCAGATCTCTTGACTGGTGGTGAATGTTTTGATTTGTTCTGCATTCCGTCCATCAATTGTGCATCTTTTGCTTTCTCGCCCTAAGTGCGCCAGGTATACCCAGACGTGGGTCCTGGGCTCACTGTGCCACTGGAATCAAGCTATCCTGGCTGAAGAGGGGAGAAACCCCGAAACCGGTCCTAGGATGCTTGTTTCTGGTCCAGGGAGGACTTGGCTTAGCAGTTTGGGCTGGACTGTTCCCATGAGGCACAGGGTCAAGACTGATTTGCATATGGCCAGGTCTAAACTGGGGTGGCATGGTGAGCAAAAGAATGATAGATTTAACCCAGATCTCTTGACTGGGGGGTGAATGTTTTGATTTGTTCAGCATTCCATACATCAATTGTGTGTCTTTTGCTTTCTCGACCTTTTTTCAGTTGGCGTCCAGATCCGGAGGCGTTGGACACGGATGTGTTTCTTCAGACCTGGCCAGAGTCCCTCTGATATACCTCTCCTCCGTTCATAATGATTCCCAGGGTTCTGACTCATATCCGACGCCATCACTCGGAATTGATTCTGATCACCCCCCTGTGGAGAGCTCAGCCCTGGTATCCCATGATCCTCGAGTTGTGTGCAACTCCGATTCTTCTGCCGCAGCTCTGGAACCTATTGCTGGACCCTCAAAAAGCCCCTCACCCTCTGATAGAGTCGGGGCATCTTCATCTAGTAGCCTGGTGATTTTCAGGGACAAATGGAAGATCCCAGGCCTTTTGAGAGACGCTGACAGATTCATTAATGAGGTTTGGTCAGCTAACACGCATAAGAGATATTCCTCTGCCTGGAATCGTTGGTGTAGCTGGTGCTTTCAACGGGAGATGGATCCAGTTAAAGCACAGATCTCCTTGTTGGTAAATTGTTTGGCTTCCCTAGCTGCCTCAGGATTGGCTTACAGGACTATCAACAATTTTCGGTCAGCCATCTCAGCGGGTCACATAGCGGTTGATGGTAAACCAGTGGGTGAACATCCCTTAGTATGTAAACTGCTCAGGGGCATAAGATTAGTCAAACCCCCTTGTCCGAAGTATTTCGAATTGTGGGATGTTTCATCTGTTCTGAGATTTCTTGAATCCTGGCCCTCTAACAAATATTTGTCCAGAAAGCAATTGTCAGCCAAATTAACTTTGTTTAGTGTCATGCAAGAGGGTTTCAGATGTTAGAGCCTTAGATCTGTCTGGGCGAAGATTCTCCCCAGAAGGCGTGACTTTTTCTATCACAAGGCGGACTAAATGTAATACCTCTACGGTATCCTATCCAGCTTTTCCTGCTAATCCTAAACTATGTGTGGTTCTATGTTTAAAGGATTATGAGGTTAGTACAGCAGAGTTTCGTTCTGATATGAATGGTCAATTATTGATTGCATTACAAAAACCATTTCGCTCTGTGACTCCGGCTACTTTGTCTAGATGGGTACGCTGGTTAATGGGGGAAGCTGGGATTGATGTTTCAAAATTTGGAGCTTATTCAGCTCATGGAGCGATGGCTTCTAAGTCTTGTATTCTGGGAGTCAGTTTGACTGATATTATGAATGCAGTCTACATTTAAGTCTTTTTATTATAAGCAGATTGTGGATGTAGCATCTGTATTGGTATCTAAGCTGTGAACAAGCATAATCGGAGCCTCCAGTCCTGACATAGAATTAAAAATTTGTGAACATATGTGACAAGAATTTTCAATTCTATTAAGGACACGGAGACGTGGATTATCCCACCCAATCATCAATGTATTGATATACGTATAATATTTTATACTGCATATGTCTCCATGTTTTTCCCTTCCCTTTCGTTTGACTGTGTTGAGGATATATGGTGAAGTGTGTTACGGCGTATTTCATTGCATTTCAGGTGCTGATAACAAGTGGTGTTTGAGGAGTCTTATCAGAGATTTCACCTTCCATGGAGTTTTGGGAGTTTCGCTGGATCACAATCCAGGTTCGGAGGTCGAGCCCCGTTTGGCTGCTGGTTGTTTCTTCTGGAGAAGTTTTCACATTCTATAAAGATGGTTTCAAGAACTGGGGTTATGTTTTGAACTTGACTGTTGGATTTCGTTCAAAGAAAGAGGACACCGTTTCCTAGTACTGAGCTTATATAAGGGTTTACTCTATGGTCATTCATGTGACATGCAAGTGCTCATGGGTATTGTAGTGTTTTGTTTACTTTTACTTTATTGGCTACTGTATAGTTGCAGTAAAGAAATCAGAAGCATAATCCTCGCCTCCGTGTCCTTAACAGAATTGAAAATTCTTGTCAAATATGTTCACAAATTTGTAATTCTCTTTCTATGTAGAGTCTGCGCATGCATATTGTTACCATGCTGTGACTGAATCTTCACAATCAGCTCATTGAGTGCTTGCAAGGCGAACAAGTGATTCTCCGCTACTGTCTTATCTTCCACTAGGTATTCTGAGCAAAAATGCTTGATTTGGACAAAACAGAAGAAAAAGGAAGAGTTAAGATTGGTGTTTAAATTTACCAGCCTTTACCATTGCGAGAATTCTCCACTATGAATAAAAGTGCCTAGCTGTAGTTTTTGAACCCTAGCTCTGCCAGCACCTAAGGAAACCTAGCAAACCTATACATTTTTGAAAACTAGACACCCAGGGAAATCCAGGATGGGGTGACTTGACTGCCTCTCACCAGGTTCTGTTACCCAGAATCCCTTGCAAACCTAAAAAGTTGTCAAAAAAACAACATTTTCCTCATATTTCTGTGGTGGAAAGTTCTGGAATCTGCGTGGATCCACAAATTTCCTCCCACCCAGCGTTCCCCCAGGTCTCCAGATAAAAATGGTACCTCACTTGTGTGGGTGGGTCAAGGACCCGCGACAGGCAAAGACCCAAAACCTATTAATCGACATCAAAATTACCTATTACGAACCAACCTGGTTTTGCATGGGGGGTCCCATGAGTTTTTGGCCCGGGGCTCGGCAGCCATCTAGGGAAACCTACTTAACCCACATATTTTTGGAAACTAGACACCCGGGGGGATCTAGCGAGGTATGGCTTGCGTGGGTCCCCCATCATTCTCCTACCCAGAATCCCCTGCAAACCTCAAATTTTGTCAAAAAACTCACTTTTTTCTCAAATTTCTGTGTGGGAAAGTTCTGGAATCTGCGTGGATCCACACATTTCCTCCCAACCAGCATTCCCCCAGGTCTCCCGATAAAAATGGTACCTCACTTGTGTGGGTAGGAATAGTGGCTGCAACAGGAAATGGCCCAAATCGTACAGTGGAGACTTTCAAATTATCTATAGCAAAACTACCTGGGGGGGGCACCTGAGATTTTGGCTCCGGGCTCGGCGGCCATCTTGGGAAAGTACCAAAACCAAACATTTCTGAAAACTAGACACCCGGGGAGTCCAATGAGGTATGGCTTGCGTGGATACCCCAACGTTTTCCTACCCATAATGCCATGCAAACCTCAAATTTAGCTGAAAAAACCTAATTTTCCACATATTTTTGTGCGGAATCACCGTGTTGGCAAGGGGAATGCTGTGGGGTCACATTTTGAGGTTTGCAGGACATTGTGGGTAAGATAACTTGTTGGGATCCACAAGAGAGACATCACCATGCACTCCCATGGGTGTTTAGTTTACGACAAAAACTACAGTTGTTAGGGTTATTCTTAGATGAAATGTAAAGTTTGGCAGAGAATCAAAACAGATTACTGCACAGCCATCTATTCCTCAAGCACACACACATACTGGTTGGATTTCGCAAGAGGACAAGTGATGGTTCAGTATATAAAATTTTATTAACAAGAGATTTCACAAAAATGAAATGCACTGTCAATAATTGAAAGGACAAAAAAGTGAACCAGTGACTCACAGCTCGTGAGCTGTAAAGCCACTTCAACGCACCAACCGCTTTACAGGCCATTCACACACCTTTCATACATGATACACACAAGATCATTCACACCACCAGGCACAAAACCAACACATTACAACATTCACAAAAAAGGACAAGGTACACCCTGCTTGACAAAAACAGAAGACACATTTTTATGCATAACCACCTATTCCTCAAGCACACATACATACTGGTTGGATTTGGCACGAGGGTGAGTGATGGTTCAGTATATACAGTTGTATTAACCAGAGATTTCACAAAAATAAGATGAACTGTTAATTGAAAGGACAAGAAACTGAACCATTGACTCACAGCTCGTGAGCTGTAAAGCCATGAAGAGGCACCAACCTCTTTACAGGCCATTCATACACCTTTCATACGTGTGACACATACAAAACCATTCACAACGCCGGCCACGGGCCCAGCACATTACAATAAATAATCCACATTTGTAAAGCGCGAACAATCACCTGTAAGGTCTCTAGGCGCTGGGGGCCGTCGGGAAGATTAAGCAAGCTATTGCCCAGAGTCACAAGGTGCTGGGCTAATCTGCCGCCGGTGCCGGGGATCAAACCGTGATCCCCAGATTCCGGAGTCAGTCGCCCTGGCCATGGCGCCCCACCTCTTCCCCAGCACTCACACCAGCAGACAGTGCCATTCAAGGGCCCATCACTTTCACACGCCCACATTCCTGACACAGCAACAACAGCAGCTCACGGATTGCGTTGAGTGGTGTTTGGCTAGCAGTGTGTGTAGTGACCAGCAGCTAGTCACTACTCACACACCGCCAAGCGCCAGTCCATGTACACCGCCAGCCGAGCGCCAGTCCACACACACCGCCAGCCAAGCGCCAGTCCACACACACCGCCAGCCAAGCGCCAGTCCACACACACCGCCAGCCAAGCGCCAGTCCACACACACCACTAGCCAAGCACCAGTGCAAACACACCGCCAGCCAAGCGCCAGTACAAACACCGCCAACCAAGCGTCAATCAAAACACACCGCCAGCCAAGCGCCAGTCCACGCACACCGCCAGCCAAGCGCCAGTCCACACACACCGCCAGCCAAGCGCCAGTCCAAACACACCGCCAGCCAAGCGCCAGTCCAAACACACCGCCAGCCAAGCGCCAGTACAAACACCGCCAGCCAAGCGCCAGTCCACGCACACCGCCAGCCAAGCGCCAATCCAAACACACCGCCAGCCAAGCGCCAATCCAAACACACCTCCAGCCAAGCGCCAATCCAAACACACCTCCAGCCAAGCGCCAGACCACGCACACCGCCAGACAAGCGAGACTCCACGCACACCGCCATCACATTTAGGATTTTTTTTATATAAATAAGAAAACACAAACAAATTGCAAATGGATACAAATCTACTAACACAAAATCTGAAACTAAATGCACTACACAAATACCAACCTTGAAACTGAACAAAAAATATTAAACAATATAGGCCAGGCAGTTCACTTTACCACTCATGGATGCTCCCAAAAATAATTTTGCGTGTGGTACGTTCTAAAACAAGCAGGCACACACAGCCCAGGGTTAGAAGGACACTCGGGGCAGTACATACGAGTCTCCTGCCGCATACCTCTTTTCCAACAGACTCGACATCTTCTACTGGGATAGTCTTTTGAGGGTGTGGGAGGAATGTGATAAGGAAAGTGGCGATCTTTCAATCTAGCAACATCCTCCACCACTCCAACTCTAGGAACACTTGCCTGTTCCACTAAAACAAGGCTGCCTATTACAGACTCCTGAAACTTAGCAAAAGTCATCTTTGACTCAGGACAAGAATCCTGGAACACAAAAAAAGCATTCAAGGTTGCCATGTGGAAAAGATGGATAGCCAACTTCTTATACCAAATGTAAGCCTAACGAAGAGCAGCATAAGGTTCCAACCTCTGATCTACTCTGTCAACATCACCCATGTGCCTATTATAGTCTAAAATGCACACGGGCATGGCCAAGATGGCGGCACGGTAGGACCTGGAATCGTGTCCCTCTGGCACTGCCGAGATTTAGCTTTGAAATATTGCCTGTTCCCGGCGCCACGGACCCACGCCTTGAACTGCAGGAATACCGGTCCACTGCGGGGCACCTTTGGACCGAGCGGCGCACTCACACGCACCGCGGATGGGTGCCTCTGAGTTTTGGACGGAGGGAGACCCAGCAGCCTCGTGTCTGACGGAGGCAGCGGTCCGGGCCTGAGCCGGGGTTGAGAGCCCTTGGAGGATATCGCTGTTGGAGGCGGCGGCGGATGGTTGGCAGCCCGCCGACCATAGAAGGAAGGCTCCTGCATATTACATGGGCGCAGAGCATTCGGCTCCGGACACAGTGCTCGGGGCCAGCGGCTCTCCCCGCTGGCACCGTGCCCCGGGCTGTGGTGGTCTACCGGGGATCTCCCGGGGTGAGCCCCCGCGGCAGCGTAGCCACACCAAACGGCCCCTGACCTGCTGTGTTTGGCGTGGTGGGCTCAGTGTGGGCCCTCGCAGTTCGCGGATCGGCGGACGGAGAGTGCCTGGAGTGGGCAGTCGACCGGGGCTCAGGAACCGCCAGAGACCTTCGGAGGCACCATCTTGGGCGGCGCTAGGCCCATTGCACTGCCTGCGCTGCCAGCCATCGCCCAGCCGACACTGCAACCCTCTGAGCGGAAAGGGGGGGCCTGGAGGTTCCCCTGGGGCTGCGCCGTTGAAGCGCTGGCCTGAAGATCCTGGCTCCTCTGTCCCAGTACGAGAGGTGAGTGCCCTGCGCCAATATTCCCAGCCACCGCTGCCCGTGAGTACAGGCCCGGCACCGAGACCTAGCGGTCCACAGACCGGCGGACGGTGAGCGCTTTGTTTGTGCGGTTCCCCGGGCACGCCTGCAAGAGGGGAAACAACGGCCCTACCTTGAACATATCTGCCACAGCACTGCGGCGCGTCCATGGGGCACCACCACCGGTCCATAGTCCTCTCCCCACGCTGCGCTAGCCGCCTGCAACCCCTGCCCTGCCCGAGGGTGAGTGGTCCTCACCGGACTCTAACCGAGGGGTGCATGCCAATGGTGGCAGCACGCACTAGGAAAGAGAAATCGCTGAAGGAACTCCTCCAGAAGCCTCCGGGGCAGTACTCTACACCGATTGCGCAAGCGCCTGGGGAGATGGAGGGTGACGACTCACCGGCCACCAAAGCGTTTATGGTGGAGCTCTTCTCGGCCATAAAGGACGACATCCAGGAACTCAGGAGCCAACTCGCGGCGGACCTGAATGAAGTGCGCCGCGATGTGGATGACATCAGAGAGCAAGTGGCGACCCTGGAGGAGCACGATATTAGTAGGGATGACGAGCTCCATCATCTGCAGCAGGATGTGCTACGCCTCCAGGAGCAGAACATCAACCTTCAGGCCCATGCCGAGGACTTGGAGAACCGCTCCAGACGGAACAATGTGCGGATCAGAGGCATGCCGTGGAAGGAGGGGGATGACCTCCGGTCTTATGTCAGGGCTCTGTTCCAGAAAATCTTGGGGGAGGACAGGTCGACAGACATCCAAATGGACAGAATTCAGAGTGTGCCTTCCTCGAGGAACCAAAGCACCCCCACCAGACATACTCATGCGTTTACACGATTTTCAGTTGAAACAACGTATTATACGGCAAGCGCGTGAGGCCCAACCCCTTCAATTTCGAGGACACACTCCGGCAATCTTCCAAGATTTAGTGGCTTCTACCCTCGCCAAGCGCCGTGACTTCAAAGTGGTGACCACCCATCTACGTGAGCAAAATATTCCTTACTTGTGGGGCCACCCATTTCGTCTTATCTTCAAATACTGCGGCAAGCTATTGCAGATTCGCTCTCTCGCCAAAGCTCTGGAGGTTTTGGGCCTGGAGGGCATGTGCACAACGGAGGAGGTGGACCGATCTAAAGCCCTGCAGGTGCGCCGCTCCACAGGGTTGCAACGGGTGGGAAGGGTGACACCCATCAAGAAGCCCAACAAAATTACACGAGACAAAGAACGTGAGGCGGTCCTTTCCACTCTGTCCCAAACGTCAGCCCGTCCAGCTACTGTGAGAAAGTGCCATCTTTCTTGCATGGTATGCCCCCACTTTTTGCTGAATTGCTGAATGTACTTTGACTGAGTGTGCCCTGGACTCCTGCCAATCAGGTGCCCAGGGCCTATGTTCCTTCCCTAAAACACACAAAACCCAAATTGGCAAACCCTGGCTACATGTCATCAGCCCCTGGTAAATGGTACCCTAGGTACCCAGGGCCTTGTGTCCAGGGAAGGCCTCTAAGGGCTGCAGCATTCATTGTGCCACCCTTAGAGGCCCTGTACCCTTACACACACACACACACACACACACACACACACACACACTGCCTTTGCAGGCTGGGTGTCTGGGTGCAAGACAAAACAAAGTCGACATGGCACACATCCCTGTGTGCCATGCCCATCACCTACACTGCCATGGCATACATCAGCCACCCCTCTAGCTGGGTGCCTTATGCCAATGGTGTGGGCACAGGAGCAGGAGCCCTGTGCCCCTACAGTACCCAGGTCCATTCCTGAGCACTGTAAGTGCAGTGCTGCCATTTAAAAGTACATGGTGCTGAGAGCTCATCAAACACGAACTCCACAGCACCATAATGGCAGCACTGAAGACTGAGAAGTTTGGTATCAAACTTCTCAGCACATTAAACCCACACTGATGCCAGTGTGAGATTTAATGTACCAAGCACCCCAGAGGGCATCTTTGAGATGCCCCCTTAAACCTAACCTACAATCCACGTCTGCTCTGAGGCTGCCTAGGCTGCCACACAGCAGACATGTTGCTGGACCCCTGGGTGGGAGAGCCCCTGCTCTCCTGGGCCTGCAACAATGCACATCCTGGGCGAGGTGCTAAATCTCCTCCCCCAGGATGGGCAGGGGGAAGCTTCAAAGGCATGCCGCCTCTGTGAGCTTCCCCAGGCCACTGCAACCCCCCACACCTGCAGGAAGCTTGGCCGGAAACCCCAGATAAGGACAGGGGATGTGCCAGCTTGCCAACCCCACCCCTCTTGAAGATGGGAAGCCCTCCCCAATCAGGACTAGGCTACTGCCCCCCTCCAACAGGAGAGAGGCAGGATAGAGGGTGTACCCACCCCAGGAACCCATTGGTCGCTGCCCTTCCCCTACCTGTAACGCCCCTAAATCTAGTATTTAGGGGCACCCTGAACCTTTCTTCCCCAGATTCCGAAATCCAAAGAAGAGCTAGAAGAAAGAAGACCTGCCCTGCAGCTGCTAAGAAGAGGAATACACCAACTGCTTTGGCCCCAGCCCTACCGGCCTGTCGACCCTCGAACCTGCTCCTGCTCCAACCAGGCATCTCTTGTGGCCAGCAACCTCCAAACCCCGGAGGACCTGGCTACCTTTTGACTCTAAACCCCTGGGACTCCCATGAGTAGAGGCTCTACTCAAAATCTACTTCTAATCCCTTGCAGCAGCCCAGAACCGCGAACCCAGCACACTCTGCAACAGCCAAGCCTGGCCTGTGTCGGAGTGAACTAAGACCACAAGGACGACCCCACGGCGACTGTGACCCCGAGTCCGGCACCCAAGGACCTTCCTCGACACTCCTGAAGAAGCCTGCAGCCTCAGAACAAGGTGCCCCCCCAACCGCGATCAACAGAGGGTAAGATTTCCCGACACCAAAAGGCACCCCTGCACCCGGCTCCCCGCGGCCCCCTGTGCCCAATCCCGGGGTACCTACCTATCCTCCAACTACCCAACTTACCTCTCAAAGTGGTGGTGGCACCTGCAGTCTTTTTCCAAACCGGAGCTTTCCCATTGAAATCAATTGAGCGCCCGAAGGCTCAAAAGCACCCTGCACCCAGCCGCCCGAGTGGCCCTGGCAGTGCAACCTCTACACCTACCTACTTCCCCACTTGCCCTGAGTTAGTGACCAGGAGCCCAGCTCTAACAGTCGCGTGGCCTGCTAGTCAGCAGCCACCAACCAAGGCCCCCCTATCCCTCATAGGATAACAGTGGGCCTAACTTTCTGCACCCGGCCGCACTAGTGCCGCTGGGAGTGAACCAACTGTACCTACCTGACCCTGGGGGACCCCTGCGTCTATGCCCAGAACCTCAACTCTGCCAGTCGAGTACTTACCTTTAAACTGATAACTCAATTTTCTTCATAGGGTAACATTGACTGGCTTTTTCCTGAAATTTCTTCTAAGTGTGGACTTTTCAAAACTAAAAATATTCACCAAAAATCAGCCAAAAACGAAAATACTCGCCTGCTCTTAGGTGAGCTCCCAGTGCTGGATCTTGGTGCCCCGCACGGACTCTGAAAACTACTTACAACTGTACTTACCAACAGCCCAAGTTTCTTCCATAGGAAATCATTGACTGTTTTTCTATGAAATTTCTTCTAAGTGTCAATTTCTGCAATCATTGAATATTCTTTAAAAATCGTATAATGTCTGAAAACGTAATTACTTACCTGTTTTGGATAAAGGTCCCAGTACTGAGTCTAGGCACCCAGAACTGGATTACAAAAGTCAACTTTTAAAATAGCAAAATATTGTCTAAAAATCATAACAGTAATTAAGTCGACTTTTATCACTTGATTCAAAGTACTGACCCAGGACTGAATCTAGGATCCAGTCCTGGAATTCCAAAAGTAATCCTAAAAGTAATCTGTGGCAAATAACATGAAACTTCCATTGAACTCAATGCATTATTGTGTTTAAAATAGTTTTGCCTATTGCAACCACTTGTAACTGTTTACAAAAGTCAATTGCATATTGCAAAAGTATTTATATAAAGCATCTCATTGTGAGAAAGTATATTTTAAATCCAATTGTTGGTTCTAAAATAAAACAAGCATATATTTTTTATATATAAACCATTGGCCTAGAGTTCAGTTATTGAGTGTGTGAGACCATTTGCTGACTGAGTGTGTACAACAAATGCTTTACACTGTCCTCTGATACTGCCTTACAGCTCTACCAAGCTACCACTTTAGAGTAAGGTTATATCAAACTTTAGCCTCTGCCAAGCCTCTGGGGATGGTGGACTCTGTACACCCTGTACCTATCTGGGAACAGTACATACAGAGCCACTTTCTCACATCATGCGGATCCGTTATGGACATGCGTTTCCCACATTCACGACAAGGTTTAAATACTGACTTTTTCGTCGACATTTCTGCAGTAGACGACAAAGAGAAACCAGCAGAAAACAAAGTAACCAGTATAGCTACAGAGATTCCCGAAATCCGTTGGCGTCAACGGCGCGGAAAAAAGGGAACTGACATCACGCCGACGAGTTCTTCTTATGGAGCCGGTGACGTCAGCGGAGTCGCGAGCGGAGCAGTGTCTCTGCAACATCGTCTTCGACCTCTTCGGCGTGGACTGCTACAAAAGTTTCTGAATGTTGCTGGCGCAGGGGATATTCACAAGGTGAGGAATCCACTGGCAGATGTATCCATCAGAACTGGTCTTACTCTTTGTTAGACTGCATCCTAAGTGACCTTCATGTATTGACAAAATTATCTTTTCACACAAACTTCCAGGTGGAACAAGCTTGTCCCCCCCCTATACAAATGTTCATTATATATGTACAATTCATTCCACACCTCCCAAAATCCCTTTACATCATTAGTTAATTCAGAGCACTTATTTGGCCATCTCTTCAAAATGTATTCTTTTACACTCAGAATAGCAGGATCATCTTTTACTCTGCTTTCCCATTCCTTTTCCTGTATTCCTTCTGAGATAGCTGCAATCACAAATTCTTCAGCTACATTTTCTTCTGATTCCTCACTTGACAAGCAGTCAGCTGCTCGGTTACTAAGTCCTGGAATATACACGATTTAAAAATTGTACCCTTCTAGACAAAGGAACCATCTCGAAATTCTAGGTGTGGTCCTTTCAATATTTAACAGAAAATGCATTCACCAAAGGTTTGTGGTCAGTTTTTAAAGAGAAAGGAATACCCCACAGGAACACCTGAAAATGCTTAACCGCCCAAAACCAGGCCAGTGCCTCTTTCCACCACTGAATATCTAGCCTCTGCTTCGGATAGTGCTCTTGATGCAAACGCCACAATCCTTTCCTTACCCTTCACCACTTGGCTGAGAGATATTCCTATACCTTTGGTGCTTGCATCAGTAGTGAGTATGGTACACCTACTCCTTTGTGCTCTGGAATGCTAATCCACTGTGCTTTGCACGCATGGATTCGGATCCCATACTAGTCGCCAATGGAATAACTTGCCTAAACCACAAAATGAAGTTCTTCTCACAAGATAAGTTTTATTAAACTTTTCCGTCCGACATCCATGGTCCATGAATGACCGTTGGAATAGGGAGCGCACCTTGGAATGTTCAAAACATTCTGGAGTGACTCATGCACAGAAGAGGGGTGGGTGGAAAGAACCATGGACAGAAAGAAATTTGAAATGATAAATTACAACAGAGGCCTTATACATTTTCTCTATTTTTGGTGTGAGAGTCTTTGTTGTGGCACGCTATTTCCATTGCTACATTATGGCTGGCAACACTGGAAGATACTGATGCTTGCAGTGTTGTTGAATTAATGACTCAATAAAGAAGTGATCATACTCTGGTTCCACATCCATCTGCACTCCGCGTGTCTGCATCTGTTAACCTTCCGATATAGTGATGTGATATATATATATGTCAAGGAATGGCGTGGAGGCCAACTCAGATAAAGCGTGACTTCTTCCTGAGGAAAATCAGCCTCTATATTCTGCAAAACTTGCTCCTGAACTACAACTCTGGGTCGGTGCTGAGCCCTTCAAAGTCCTCCACCAATGGATTTCTCTCCTAGTCATAAGTATTCCCCCCCCCCCATAAAATTGTGGGTATAGGCATTGAGGAGGCTCTAAAACAAAATGGTTACTTACCAGTAGGAGTAGTTTTGCAGCTTGAAGATTTTTCTGGATTCATATGCTTTGCATCATTCCGCCATCTAGTGGTTGGGTCCGGAAAAGTCTGTTTTCTTCCTGTTTTGTGCATCATCGACCACCATTTGGTGCCAGGTATGTCCCTTGTGTGATGTCAGACAGCACTCTGTTGTACGTGGTAGCCATCGTAGGATTCTTTTTTCCTGTTTGTGCTTTAGTGTATAATCCTTTAGATGGTTCTTCCTGAAAATATATATACACATATATATACACACAAACACACACACACACACACACGTCTTCCCCAGCTGTTTGTATTCCTCGTAGGGGAGGTCTGGTAGGTCGCATATGAATCTAGAAACTCTTCAAGCTGCAAAACTACTCCTACTGGTAAGTAACCATTTTGTTTTGCAGCGTGAATCCTTTTCTGGATTCACATGCTGTGCATCAGATTATATAGAGGTTTCTCTCCTTCTGGGGGTGCTGTGGTAAAAGGAAGATCTTGCAAACAGGTGTTGAAGTACTTTCTGTCCAATTTGCGCTTCCTTATTCATTTGTATGTCTACACAATAATGCTTGGTGAATGTGTGTGATGATGCTCATGTGGATGCTGCACATATAGTGTCTATGGGAACATTGGCCATAAATGCTAGAGTCGCTCCTTTCTTTCTTGTGGAGAGAGCTGTTGTTCACACTGCTAATTCCTGGTTAGCGGTGGCATAGCATAGTTGGATGGTTTCTACTATCCAATCGTGAAATTGTTGCCTTTGTGACTACACTCCTGTGTTTGTATGTGCATAGGTGACAAATAACGGTTTGGTCTTGCGGACTTGTTAAGTCTTTTGTAGGTAATACAGTAGTGCTCTCCATACATCCAGGGTATGGAGGCTTTTTTCCTCCCATTGTTTGTTGGTTTTTGAAGAAAACCAGATAATACTCTGATCCAAGTGATATTTGGATACCACTTTTGGCAGGAATTGCGGGTTTGTTTATAAAATAACCTTGTGGATTTGCATGTATGGCTCGTGTATGGTTAATGCCTGTAACTCACTCTTCATAAGGATGTAATGGCAATGAGGAAGGCTGTTTTGAAGGTGATGTGTTTGAGTTCCGCTTTGGCTCATATGGTTTTCTCATGAGTTACGTAAGCACTGTACTGAGACTCGACATGGGGACTGGGGCTGTTCTAGGTGGAGCAATTTGTTTTAATCCTTCCAGGAATCTTTTTATGACTGGTCTTCTGAAGAAACTTGTGCACGTTTCTTTCCTTGTGTATGCCACGATGGCATCAAGGTGTACTGTTATGCTTGAGGTAGTTGATGTGGCTGTCTAAGAGGTGAGCTAGATATTATGATTACTGTCTCTTGTGATGTGATAGAGTTCATTTGATTGGAAATCTGTGCACCAAGTGGTGTATCGCTTCCATTTAGCTGCGTATCATTTTCTTGCAGTTTGCTTTCTTGCCTCTTTTAGAATTTCCATTGTTCGCCGAGGCAGGTTGAGGGGACCAAATTCTACGTATTCAGGAGCCAAGCTGCTAAGTGTAGCGTTGTTGGTTCCGGATGAAAGATTTGGACTTGTTGCATTGACAAGTCCTTGTCTGCTCTTATCCTTACGATTTGTTCCTTGGACATTTCAAGCAAAGTCGAGTCCCATGTCTGTCTCAGCCATTGTGGAGCAATGAGAACTAGGTTTGTTCCTGGTTGCTTTGCTTTTTCTATTACTCTTTGGATTAGGGGTATTGGAGGAAAAGCGTATGCAAATTTCCATGACCAATTTAGTGACAGGGATTCCCTTTTGACAGGTGGTGAGGATACCTTGAGGCAAAGTAACCGGCGTTTCTTGTTCTGTACTATTGCAAACAGGTTAACCACTGGTGTTAGCCAGGTTTGGAAGCTGTATTGTACAGTCTTGTCTTTAAATTCCCACTCGTAGGAGCAGCTGTTCTGTCTGCTTAGCAGGTCTGCTGTTGTGTTGTATACTCCTGGTAGGTGTACTGTTTGTTGATTGATACCTTGAGGTTTTGCCAATGCCAGATTTCTTGTGCCAATTTGCTTAGCTGAAATGATTTTGTACCTCCCCGTTTGTTGAGGTAGAACATTGAGGTAGCGTTGTCTGTTTGAATCTAGGCAATTCTCTTTTGAATGCGTTTCTGGAACCCCTTCAATGCTAGGAATACGGTTTATTGATCTGTTTTATGGAATCTTGTTTGTTCCATTGGCCTCTTACTTTCAGTTTCTTGAAGTGTGCTCCTCATCCATTGAGGGACGCCTCAGTTATCGTCACAGAAGGAGTCGGGAATTTGAAAGGTCTCCCCTGTGCTATGTTGTTGGATGCCCAGCATTTTGTTTCCGCCTGCAGCATTTGCATAACAACCACTAGATCAGAGGTCTTCAAACTTTTGGATGCCGATAACCCCTGTCAACATTTTGAGGCGTAAGGACCCCCTCCTGACAAAAATGTCTAAACCTGTTGACTAAATTGCGTGGGATGAAAATGTAAATCAGGTTATGTGATGCCGCGTATTTTGGGATAGCATTGCTTCTTTATTTTGATATTTGTTACACACAGTAACGCTGAGGAAAGATTTCACCCAATCAGTACCCATTTATAACCAAAATACAGCAATTATCATCAGAAAGATTTCAAGGCATCCTTTGTGAAGGGCCTTCCACTCTGCAGCAATACGTGCTGCCACATTAGAAGCTCACCTGGCCCTGACCGGAAGAAGCAGGGGTCCCTTAAAACCCTGGCGGTTTTGTGTAGAGTTAAGCTGTTTACCCATGCAGCTTTCCTCTCACCCCCTCCCTCCCTTCCATCCCTCTCTCCTCTCCTAACCCCGGATCCCTCTCTCACTTTGCAGGTCATTTTCTTTCACCCCTTTTTACAACTTCTGAACTCTCCCCATTCAACCTCTCACTTCACCTTTAATCACCTCTTGCCATTCTGTCCTTTCACTGCCCTCATCTCTAACAGTCTCTCACATTTATCTCATGGCCTCTCTGGCCCTGTCACCTCCCATGCCCCTCAGCACTTCTAATTCACCTCGTCTCTTCATTCAAATTTTTGTCTATTTGTATCTTACACCTCTCCAGTCCCCTCATTCCTCTTTCACATCTCCCCTTTGTTCTAACAGAAGCCCTCACCTTTGGATCACTCACTTCTTGCGTGTCCACACTTCTCTTCGGCAATTCACATTTCTCCTCATCCCTGACCTCTTCAATCAAATTCTCTCACTCCCTTGCTGTCCTCTCTCATTTTGGGTGCGGATGCAAGTTCAGAATGGGATGAATGAATGTATGATTACTGATGGGCTTGTTTGAGTGAGTTGCATATTGAGTAGTGAGGGGGACAGGTGAGTGAAGTGTCACATGAGTGCAGGATGAGTAGTGTACTCGTGTGGCTGCAGGTTGAGGTATAGTGTGAGCAGGACAAGTGCATTTTGAGTGCAGAGTGATCACTGTGAGTGCAAGGTGAGCGGGTGAATGGTGCAAGTGCATGGTGATCAGTGTGAGTGCATTGTGATCACTGTGAGTGCAAGGTGAGCGTGACAAAGGGCGAGAATGAGGAATGAGTTGTCTGAATGCAGGGTGCATTCCCAGACCCATGCAGTAACTCAGCATGTTATTGACGGGGCGTAGACTTTAAGATCTAAGTTAAACTACTGCGGCATTGATCGAGGGTGAAGGAAATGAATAATGTGCTGATCCTGCAACAAACTTCCAGTCCTATGGTTAGGGTTACCAGCAGATTATTTTGATGGCCCAGTCGGTACAAAACAAAGCAGTCACCTAAAGCGGTATTTTCAGCGCTTATCTATGCATACTTCCCAGGGCCGGCTTTAGTGCTGGTGGTGCCCTGTGCGACAATGTTTGTTGGTGCCCCCCCAATGACCACCCCCACCACGGATTCTCTCACTAGCACCCTTTAACAGTGACCAAGTCTCCATAACCCCACACTCTCAGATGCATTGAATTAGTTATATAGTGCCACTCATACCAGTGTAGGGTGTCCGAGCACTTTGCATCACACACACATTACACAGAGACAATCAATCATAAGTGTGTAAATCAGTGTATAGGAAATGTTACATAAGCCAAAGGACTAAAAGTATAGGAGTCACATGTCATCCATACTGGTAGGCAGTATAGTTCAAGAGTGCTTGGTGTGGAGAAGCACAAACTCAGTCGAAAAAGAAACAGCATAGTTGGGAGTTTCCTTTAATAATAAGAATTGATTTCTAGCCAAATTAACCCTTTTTGCAACATTAATCAATGGTCTAATAAGGTATTCTTTGTAGTGTGCATGCTGTTCTAGGATGAAAGTTAATAGCTCACTATTCTATATTAGTACTTTAAGTTATAAATTGCAAGTAACAAAAGGATGTCTCTTTTGAAAGCAGTAACCTGCTGATCTCTTCACATCATACGCACTCTGTAATCTACTTGGTACACGTTCTTTGCAGCAGGCATATTAACCCTCTGCACTAACTTCACCTAAGTCAAAACCTCAACTATACAAAATTCTGATCTCTCTCCAGGAAGATAATTAATCACACAAGTTATCTTGACATTTATGTGAGGCCTGGTATTTGCAGGCGGAAAGAAACGCTGCAGCAGGTGCTTCAAAAGCACAATAAACTTTCACACACGGCGCCCCCAGGAAGCCAACTTTGTATTCCTTTCCATGAAATGCATTCTCACACTACGGCAGTGAATGTAAAATCCAAATGTAAGGAATAGGCACAGTGGGGACCCAGGGGGTACTGGAACCAGCAAAAAAACCTAAGCCTCTGTAACCAGTTTACAAAGGCATGTTAAAATGCAAATGGTCTTTAAAGACCTGTGAAAAAACACGGGGTGCCGGAGATAGGAATCCAGACACTGCCCAGGTGAGCCCCCAGCAGCTCAAGTTTCACTGCAGCAGCCCGGGCTGAGACACAGGACGGGGGAAGTGTGTGGGGGGGGGGGGGGGGGGGGGGGGCTGAAGCCCTTGGGCCTGGGCAGAAGTGTGACTGGGAAGGCGCGACCCCCTTTGCATCACTCCACAGCCCCCCTGGGGGTCGCGCCCCACAGTTTGAAGACCCCTGCACTAGATCCTCCCAACTCCCTGTGGCTTGTGACCAATTGTTGGAATGAGTGCATTTGTAGATTGGCATGAGGGATGAGTGGGATGCATGATGCCATCATGCCCATGAGTCTCATGACCCTCCTCACTGTCAGATTGTCCTCGCTGGTAGAGGATGGATTCCTGTTTGGTCACTTGTATCCTGTTTTGTGTTGGATATGCCCATGTGTTTTTTGAATTTAGTCTTGCACCTAGGAAAATCTTTTTCTGGTATTGTTGAGGATTTTTTGTGATTTATGGAGAATCCTAGATCCTGCAGCTTGTGGATTGCTGTTTGAACGTGGCTGAGACATGTTTTCTTTGTGCTTGCCTTTATGAGCCAGCTGGCCAGGTAAGGATAGACGTTCATTCCCTCCCTTCTCAGGTGGGCCGCGACTGCAGCTAGGCACTTGGTAAAAACACATGGTGCTGATTTTATCCTGATTGGTAGTACCTTGAACTGGTAGTGTTTCGTTGTGCAGAAACCGGAGATATTTCCTGTTCATCGGTATGTGCAAATAGGCGTCCTTGAGGTCTATTTTTGGCAATGTAATCCCCTTTTTGGAGCTGTGGGATTATTTCTTGTAGGGTAGTAATTTTGAAGTGTTGTGTTAAAATGAATTGGTTTATGAACCTTAGGTCCAGGATTGGTCTTAGTGATAAATCCTGTTTTGGAAATAGAAAATACGGTGAGTAATTTCCTTTGAAGAGTTCTTCTCTTGGAACCAATTCGATTGCTTGTATTTGAAGAAGGTCTTTGATTTCTACATTTAACTGTTTGAGTTCTGATTTGAGGAACTTCTTTTATCTTGGTGGGTTTGCCGGTGGTGTTTGGGTTAGTTCTATGCAATACCTGTATTTTGTCAAATTTAAAATCCATTTGTCTGTGGTGATTTTTCTCCACTGATGCTGGTATTGTGCAATCAGTCCTCCCACTGGTGTTGTGTGTGGGTCCTTGTTTGTGTCAATTAGAGCCAATTCCTCTTCAGATTTGACTTCTGCCTCGAAAGGGCTGCTTTGGCTATTGCTGATAACTTTGGTATCCTGTTTGCTGGCCACTTCCCTGGCCTTGTTGTTGGTGTGACATTTGCTGCCCTTATCAAATGCTCCTCTTCCTGTGGGTTTTCTGCTGTTAAACCCACCTCTTTTGAAGGTTCCTTTTTGCTGTAGAGCTCCCATTGCTCTTGGAGACTTGTTATCAATCTTTATTTGTTGGAGTGATTCGTCCACCTCCTGTCCAAACAGTGCCTCCCCTGTGAAAGGTCTGTTAATGATGGATGTTTGAACCTCTCGTTTAAAACCAGAATTCTTAGCCAGGCATGTACTCTCAAGGTTGTACCTGTGCACACTTGCCTGCTGGCAGTGTCTGCTGCATCCAGTGCAGATTTAAGGCATGTATTAGCCATGTTTCGGCCTTCCTGGACAACAGATTTAGCTCTCTTCGTCCTCCTCGGGAGTCTGTTGATGAGTTCTTCAATCTCATCCCATTGCTGGAGTCCATATCTGTTTAGTAGGGCATTAGAGTTTGTGATGCGCCACTGCGTTGCTTCCTCTTTCTCCATCTTCCTTCCCACCATGTCAATTTGTTTGCTTTCCTTTTCTGGTGGTGGTCCATTGTTAGAGATGGTATTTGCTCTTCTCCTGACTATGGTAACAATGAGATGAGATCAGGTACAGTGATTCCCTGAACATATTTTGGGTCCTTGGAGGAGGCTTTGTACTTTCTCGACCTTGGGTGTAACTCCTTTGCTCGAGGCTGGTTCTTTAAAGGCCTCCCTGCCTTGATCTAGAATGCTTGGCAGCATTGGCAAGTATTGAGTCCCCCTTATTGGCTAGGGCTAAGGTTTCCAGAAGGAAACATGTGTCGCCTTTTCCCTCTTCGAGGGGAACTCCGAATGAGTCTGCTGCTCTTTTAACCAGTCCGTTGTAGAAGGCTATATTATCTGGTGGTGATGCCTTAGAGGGATAGCAGCAAATTTTCTCTTTGGGGCTTTCGGTGTCGAGGTCATTCCATGTGTCCTCAATTCTCCGATTCATCCTCCTCTTCGGGAGCGTCTTTGTATTCCTCGGAGTATTCCTCGCGAGATTCTGGGTTGGTGGGGACTCAAAAATCTACCCTTCGGTGTCTTCTGCCCCTTCGGCATCAAGGTTTTCTTTTTCGATGGCTGCGATCTTCGGGATTCAGAAGTCCTCAGTAAGGTGTCGAAATCCATCTTTTGGAGAAGCGTTGCCATTTCGGCTTCGAGACGTTGCCTTTTCTTCTCGACCTAGAGGACTCCCTCAGCTTCGGAGGTCAGAGACTTTAGTTTCTTGCTTGCGCTTACCTGTTCTTACGACAGCGTTGAGCTTCCCTTTGAGGTCTCATGTTCGACTCTCGTGTTTGGCGCCTTGTGTGACTTTACCATCGACAGTCTCTTTGGTAGGATTCTTGATCGCATCTAGCTCTCGATCACCCTTTTCCTTCGGCGTTGGGGCTGCCTTTGGTTGCGCCTTGTCATGGCGCTTCAGTTCTGACGGATGTTAATGGTGTCTTACCTTCTTCGGCTTCTTCTCAGCCTCACCCGATTTCTGGCGAGTGGATTTTCGGAGTCGACCTCTAGAATCTCGACGTCTGAGCCTTTGCGCGTTGATTCTGCCGTGACTCCATGGTCTTCATCACTGGAAAGGCCTAGGTCTTTCAGTGAGATTTTCTTCTGTGACATTGTTGTGTAGCAGGCCTCCCTCTGCTTTCGGCGTGTTCCGAGTGTTTTCACTGGGCGGGCCTCAGTGTCCTTATCCTGGTGGTCTTTGGGCAGGCAGAGGTTGCACACGTCATGTGGATTGCGCTGGGCAATCTTGCGGTGGCACTCAGGGCAGAACGTGACAGGGGTATTTTCCATGGCCCCTACCTTGCCATTTGTCGACCCTTGCTGTCTTGTGTTCTCGTAGCTCTGTCCCCCTTTCCGGTATCTATGTCGACAGACAATGGCTTTTCATTGAAATCTTGTCTTTCTTTTTGCTGGTTTTACCTGAATTATTTTTCAGCGCCTCTAGTCTTTCTTCCAGACCCAACTGCGTAAGAAAGAATCTAAAGATGGCTACCACGTACAAAGACTAAAAGGGCGCCGTCTGACGTTATACAGGGGACGTACCTGGCACCAAATGGTGGCCGACAACGCCCTAAACAGTAAAAAGAAAAAAAAAAAAAAGAAGACTATTACGGACCCGACCACTAGATGGCAGAATGATGCACAGCATGTGAATCCATAAAAGGACTCACGCTGCAAAAAAACACCTGCCCCTGTACACATTATCAAACTCACTTGAAGACCGTTATATGGTTCGTAGGGTGTTATAGGATTCTTAGGGACATTATCGACATTGTTAAGTTAGCATGAGCTTTGCTGCCATGATGCTGCTTTTGCCCACGCTACGACAGGACTGGTTTTGCAAGACTCTTTGTGCCTTTCACATGACAACGGCTGCTTTTCGCGTTCTCTGCCCTTGTTAGAGTTTAGTCTGAACATGATGTGCAAGGTCGATAAACAATGCCTCTTGTTATTCTGTTATGGTCAGTCCCTAGCACCTAGACATAACATGCTACACACAGCTGCAGTACTGAAGACTCGTGCTTTGATATTACATTGTTGCATGTTTTAACACACTTGGAGAAAGCTGTTCCATGGAGAGGAGCTCCGCTGTTCCTATGATGTAAACTTTACATTCAGGCCTTAAAATATGGGGTCTGCTGTCAAAGCCCAGAGATCTTCCTTTATATCAAAGAAACTTCTAGCCAAGGTGAGGGTGGTTAGGCCCGTGTGCCCTTTTCCCACAGTCTTTATATAATGACTTCTCCCTTTGAATTCTATGGAATTGTAACAATGCTAACTATGCTGAGTTCATGCATTTTACTGCTGGTAGTGGCTCGCTTACTGTATTGTAGAGCACGATAGTTAAAAAAAACAATTGAACTATTTTCAGTGACTCTACTAATTCTTATTCTGGACAAGTATGAGTGAGTAAGCGAAAGAGTAAGTCTTGCTCCCGCGATTCCGGAGAGAGTCGGGAGTGTTATGTTCTGGGTTGTCTAATCATTCGTAGCTTCGCAATATTTGGAGGAGAATGAATGAGACACTATAACTAGTTGGTATTGGTATTTTGGGCACGAATGTGGTAGGCTGGTACACCCTGATACACTGAGGTCCTGTTTTCCTGCGCATAGTTCTGTGTATGTGCAGAATCCCTGCAACATTATCTAACCCACTTGAAGACCATGACCAAAAATCTGTCTTCGTTTACAGCGATGAACTCCAGAATATGTCCTTCTATTCACTTGAACTCAAAGTTGACGTTTAGAATCTAGTTTCTTCAGGAGCTCTCCTAAAACACTTCTAAACCGGATGTGCAAAACCACTCACATCCAGCTTCAACTACAAAATTGGGGAATAATGCACAGCATATTATTCTAAAAGATATGTTACCCAAGCAAAACACTAATTTTTATGCTTTCCGCACACTAATTGTTTGGCAGAACAATGCACAACATGCAAGTCTAGAATAGGTTTACGTTGTGAAACCAGGAAAATGCTTTCACCGCCAAATTTTCTGAAGTAAATACCTTCCATTCTACAAACAACAAGCTGTTTATATTCCCTTTCTGGTGGGACAGAGGAAAGGTAACTGGCATTAGGCTATTAAACGAGGGTCTAACAAGGAAAATCTGTCCAAGATGGGGGTGGCTTGGTGAGGAGGGTTCCTTCGCTTTACCTCTATTCCTTTTATTACCACTGTGGTTTTTATGATGCTTGTTCTAATGAGGGACCTTTGAAGAACTATGGATCATTGATGATGACTCATTTGAACAGAATGTCTACTAATGAGATGACCTTCAGTGTTGCCTTGATATAGCTTCAGGAGGATGCACCAATGCATAGAAATCACATATGGCTGCCTAATCTTAGAGCAGCGGACTGGAGGGCAGAAGTATAAGAAAGAAAATGTTGAAAAAAGACTGAGCTGCAGATGGAAACAAAATAAAAAGTCACTGGTGCCATTAGAGAGCAGTTTTATTGCTTCCAGTTAGTGTTTAGCAGACCTGTTTGTATGTTGCACTTGATGCCAGTGAAGATTAATTGCTAGAAAAAAAAAGGACGATCCAGCCAGAGTACTGAAGCTTCATGTATTTAAAAATGTTTTGATATTCTCATTGGTTAACACTGTATTCATTTTGTTAAATGATTAAACTTTGAAAGCATATCTTTACATAGTCATTATCTGTTTGCTGTAAAGTGATTTTCTCTGTTGAAATTTTTTTGCTAGGAAACAAATAGGAGGGTATATCCAAGAGTTACACACATTCAATAAAGATTCGTGAGATGGAGAATTTGTTTTACAGGTCATCTCTTTCTTGTGCGCTATCGGTCTTCGATAAAATAGCCAACCAACAATTCGCTCTCAATTTACTCTTTCTCACAACTTCAAAAGATCATGAAAAGTTTTCATTTATAGGAAAACGCTTAAGAGTTTTTATTTCAGTGTGGCTCTTTACAAAGATAGTTGCAATACGAAAGTCATTTGATAGAAATAGCAAGCGGTCTCAAACACACTCAATTAGCCAAAAAATAGATTTCGGAGCTCACAGAGCTTAAGATCAAAGATTATATGCAACCAGACAAAATTGCAACTGCATTTCCAATTTTTATGCTTTTCAAGTTGAATGTTTTTCAGACTTGCATGCAACAGGCTTTTCTGTTTTCAGGAAATGCAGTTTGAATTTTATTTGGTATGTCACAGACACAAAAACACTATTTACAAAAGAAACTTCCACAGATATTTAACTTGAAAAAAGTACCATCAAGAAATAAAAACTTTGAAATCGATCATTCATCCTCAACAGCAGATCAGCATATAGATAGGTAATATGACCAACTAATGAAAGTTTATTTTGAAGATGGATGCTACTTAGATGGATTTTCCTATTGCACATTAGGATAAAAAAAAGTGTGCAAAGTTCCAACAGGATCTCCCACAAACACTCTAGTAGCCCATTTATAATTCAATATATTCAAACTATATTTATGGTGTCTTTAGATAAAGCGAATACACAGTGAAATGTAAAATTTAACTTCCTGATACCAAGAACAACCGGTTAATGTCTAAAAATGCAACTTTTCCTTCAATGACGTTTAAAGAATATTTCAACCTCCCCCCCCCCGCCCTAAAAATAATCTACACTGCCTCTACGCATCATCTTTATCAATGTACATTAATTGTAAGGCAGAATAGGAACATGTTTTGTATATAACTGGAATACAACAGTGGAAGAATGAAAAGAATGCATTCTTTTTTTATTATATATTTTAACAGGAAGAGTACACAAAATGACATACAACCTTTCTTTCTTAACTTTGCCTAAATAAAAGAACTAATCCTCCTTTCAAAAAAATATGTACAAAAAATGGCAGAGTTCTGTACATTTATCGCCGGACTGGAACAAGAAGCTGGGTTGAGGTCATGGAATCTGGAAAAAGGCTGTGATATGCAGGAAGAGGAACGTAGGCTGCTGTGATCATTTTACCTGTGTAAAAAACAAAAAAAGTTTTTTTAAACAAGAGTTAATAAGTTTTAGTAGGCCATACATTTCTGGCACGAGCTATTGTTTCTACCCTGTAACTTGTTTTCTTGGGTCCTGTAACAGTCTGGTTGCTTACCTCCATGGATACTGAACCACTGGATCTCTCTGACCTACACTATTTAGGTACTCAAACTGAAATTCCAAGATTCTCCCTTTAGGGCCGACTTCACTTTCATGATTGTGATTAGTGAGCAAGTGCAGTCCAAACCTCTGAGTTAGGGGTGGGGGGTGGAGCAGCATAGGGGTTGATTTGGAATTTAATTCAGTGAGAGATAGTAAAGTACTCTTTATATTAATGTCAACTCATGCTTTTACTTTGTAAGAACAAGTTAGTAACCTTTGGTAATGATTTATCTGGTAGAGACATGTTAGTTGAAGATTCCTTACCTTAGAATTTCCCCCAGGTGTCGGTCTGGATCCGGAGTTTTTTTCTTCAGCAATACCCCTGTGCGTCAGTAGGTGGCATCAGTCAACTTAGTGTCCGTTGTTGTGGTCTCCGGAATGACGTTGCTGTGCCTGCTTGAACACTGCCCCTGTGAGCTGACGTCAGTTCTGACATGACTTTCCATGCCAGAAGCACAGAGCCATGAAAGACACTAACCACTGGTGCGCCACAACTAAGGCCCTGTAAGGGAGACCCTATCCCAAGAAATCAGTTTGCAGAGCAGGGAGGATGGGTGGGGTGGTAAGGAATCTACAACTAAAATATGTCTCTACCAAATACATCGTTACCGGAGGTAAGTAACTCGTTCATGTGATAAGAGACTGTTAGTTGTAGATTTCTTACCTTAGGATAGATACCCCAGAATACCATCCCCAGAGGGTCTGCCCACGAGAGAGTCCTGGAGGAGCGAATTGGCAAAATAATCTACCATCCTGACTTGACTGTCCAGGCAATAGTGTCTGGTAAATGTGTGAAGAGATCCCCATGTTGCAGCCTGGCAGATATCAAGGAGAGGAATTCCACATGCCAATACAGTGGTTGCTGCTGTAGCCCTAGTGGAGTGAGCACGTGACCCCAATGGAGGATCCTTATTAAATAAAGCATAGCGGATAAGGCAAAAGACAACCCATCGAGACATGGTACACTTTTGAACAGGCCGGCCTCTCTGGGCACCCACATAGCCAACTAAGAGTTGATCATCCATCTGGAAATATTTGGTGTGGTAAAGATAGAATGACAGCGCACAGTTCAGATGGTGGAGCCTCTCCTCCTTGGAAGGGTGCTAAGGTGGGCAAGCTGATGGATTGTCCTACTAGAAATGGTGTAACCACTTTAGGAAGGAACAAAGGCCGCATTCTAAGCACCATTTTGTCCAGATGCACAGAGAAGAAAGGGGACTTGGAAGATATAGCCTGAAGCTCACTCGCCCTGCGAGCAGAAGTGATGGCAACAAGGAAGGCAGTCTCGAGTGTGAGGAGCCTGAGAGGACAATTAAGAAGAGGCTTAAAGGGAGCACACACACGAAATGTGAGAACAAGATTTAAGTCCCACTGGGGCATTATGAAAAAAGAGCGAGGAAACAGATGAGTAATGCCCTTGACTTGAACAAGGATAGCTGATCTGGCAGCCAAAGAAAAGCAGAGATAACTGCAAGGTAACATTTGAGAGTGCCCACGACCCCACCCCGCCCTGTTTGTTGCAGTACCACATGGAGCTCATGAGATCTGTGAACACCTGCACCACTTTCCCCTTGAGAGAGGGAAGGAATGCCTTCAGTGCCTGTCTGCTTGCCTGGAGCTTCAGCAGGTTGATATGGAGCCTGAACTCCACCGGAGACCAGACACCTCTGATCTCTGCCTCTCCCAGGTAGGGGAAGGGAGAGGGATCTGCCTCACACCCAATCATGGTTCGTTAACCACACTGCAACTGTTTCGCAGTCCCCTCAGATCTGGACATAGTCTGAAAGATTCCCCTGATGCTGCGCCCACTGGAACTTCAGGTCCCACTGCAGAGCCCGCATTTGCCACCTTGCATGATCCACCAGCAGGATGCAGGAGGCCTTGAGGCACCAGCAGACTCAGTCATTCTCATCGAAATCCGGGAGAGAGTCTGAAACATCTGTATCATAGACCGAATATCCCAGACTCGCAGTTCGGGAGGATAGGCCTGAAACTGCAAGTGTCCAGAACAGCTCCGATGAAAGGGAGTGTCCAAGAGAGAATCGCGTGCGACTTCGGCACATTTATAGTGAACCCCAGCGAATGCAGGAGGGCCCCCGTAGTCTGGAGGTGGGAGACGACAACAAGGGGCGTGCCTGCCTTCGACAGCCAGTTGTCGGGGAAGGCTGGAACCCCTAATCTGCGCATATGAGCTGCGAATACCGCCATCACCTGTGTGAACACCCGAGGGGCATTGGTAAGGCCAAAGGGGAGCACGGTGAACTGAAAGTGCTTGTGATCCACCATGAACCATAGATAGTGTCTGTGGGCTGGCAGGAGGGGAATGTGGAAATAAGCGCCACCATCCAGTCTTCAGAGTCGAGGGCAGACAGGACTTGAGCCAACGTAAGCATCTTGAACTTCTTCCAGAGGAAGCGGTTGAGGGCCCTTAGGTCTAGAATAGGACACAGGCATGTGTCCTTCTTAGGCCCCAGAAAGGAGCAGGAAGAGCAACCACGACCTACTTCTGGCGCAGGGACCCTCCCTTGTCCTCAAGATCAGAGAATTCCTGGCAGAGAAGTGCCAAATGATCATCCAACATGCAATCGTAAGACGGTGGCATGGATGGGGGGGGGGGGGTTAGTCTCAAAGGGGAGGGAGTAGACCCTGTGGACGATTTGTAGAACCCACCTGTCCTACGTGATGGATTGCCAGTGGAGAAGGTGATGGCGAATCCTGCCTCCAACTGGCTGCAGACAGGCCTGGAACGTCGGACTAGTAAGATTTGGAGGCAGTGGTAGGAGGGGAGCTGGTGGACTGGCCCGCCTGCTAGCCTGCAAGAATGCTGGGTCCCACGTCTGCAGCCACGCAGAGGCGGGGCAGCTCGCGGAAACCGGTGGCTAGACTGAACGAATGTGGTTGGGCGAACTTTCCGGAAAGGAACGAAAAGCAGACCGGAGTGGACGGGAAGACAGTGAGGTCCAAACACCTGGCTGTAGCTCGCGTCTCTTAAGCGCTCAAGCCAAAAAGATGACGGCCATTAAAGGGCATGTTCATCAAGGTTGACTGGACATCCTCCGAAAAGCCAGGTGTCCTCAACCAGGCGTAGTCTCTAAGGGCTACAGATGTGGCAATTGTAACGCCCAGTAAGTCAGTGGTATCCAGTCCACACCGAATGGCAAATTCGGCTGTTTCTCTCCCATTCGCAACTGCATGGGAAAGAACGGCCCAGGCCTCCTACGGGGACTGAGGCAGCACCTGAGCAACCGTATCCCAGATGATATGGGAGTAGCGGCCCAAGAGGCATGCAGTATTCACAGACCACAGTGCCAAGCTGGAGGAAGAGAACATTCGCTTTCCAAGATGGTCCAGCTTCTTGGATTCCCTATCTGGAGGAGCAGAAGGGAACATGCTCTTAGAAGAGACTTGGACCACCAAGCTCTCAGGGGAAAGGTATTGGATCAGGAACAAGGGTTGCCCAGGGCCTGGCAGTGGCGACGGTCAATTATCCTCTCTACAGGAGCCCCTGTGCTGGGCTTGGACCAAGTTCCCAGTAGGACATCAGTAAGGGCTTCATTGAATGGCAATAGGGGTTCTGAGGAAGAAGTCGCAGGATGAAGCACCTCTGTCAGGAGGGTAGCTCTGACTGCCACTGAAGGGAGCTCAAAGCCAAGGATCTTGGCCACCCTTACCACCACCACAGCATAGGATGCTTTCTCCTCCGTAGCCATGGTAAGGGGAGAAAGCAAACCAGTGTTTGGAGAGGTGTCCAGACCACTGGCATTACCCAGGTCCTCTCGCCAGTCCGGTTCTTCCAGTTGGTCGGCTAAAGGGTCTAGCGACCCCTCCCAGTCCCCATCACCAGCCTCTGGTTGATAGGGAACACCAGAGATGAACAAGGGAACAAAAGTACCCTCCAGCATTGGTTCTGACGTCGGCCCTGCTCCGTGTCCGACTCGGGGATGAGGATGGGGACTGTGTTGGCCGGGAGAACAGCCGGCACAGGGGGTGTCGAGATCGGCACCAGGGAAGGTAGAGTGAGATCAACCGGCATCTATCCGGATACAGGCCTGGATCATTCTGGCCCTCCAGCGCCAGAGCCGCTGGCATCACTCCACAGGGCCTAAAGGCACAGCGGTGGAGTCAGGCTGCCCAAAAACGAGATGCAAGGCCTTGTAAAACTGAGTTGAGCAGGGAACGCTCCAGCTACTGGAAAGAGTGGGAGGCATGGAGTCAAAGCCTTCGACATAATCGTGAGACAGGAGCAGCAGGGCTTAAAGCCGGTCAGATGTTGGGACATCCCTCGCCCACCAGGAGTCCAAGACTCAAAAGGACGTCGACATAAGTTGAAAAAAAGTTAGCCAAAAACCAGCTAAGGGGTAGCCGGATCTGTGCTAGGCTGGTTTAGAAAAAGAAAACGGACGTCAGCGCGCAGGGGTGGCGGCTAAGTAGGCGTAGCAAAGTCATCCCGGCGACCACTAAGTCACGTAGGGGTATTGCTACAGAAAAAAATCTGAATCCAGACTGACACCTGTTAGAAATTCTAAGGTAAGGAATCTACAACTAACAGTCTCCATCAGATAAAGCCAATTACTATACTACTTGGCGGGTATAAAAAAACCTATTAAAACTAATTTACACTAAAAAACAGAAGGTATGAGCAGCTTCCTGTGTCAAGATAGGACCTCAATGTCCGTTTGCCTCCTTAGCACTAGATTTCTTTCACACACTGGCCCAACAGACAATGTTATTCTAAGGGACTTGGTTTGGTTGTCCCTGGCACTCTGGAAGTATTCTGCTCTCTAGTGCTATGTTAGAGCAAACATCTCAGAATACAGTTTTTTTTTCTATTTCTTTTTTATTTCGAAGTGCCAAGGACAGCTGAAGGAATCTCTGGAGTAAACATGGTCCTGGAATACCACTCTTGTTCAAGAAAGGGGAAATGACATTTTCAGCTTTAAGAATAGTCTCAGCTGGTATCATCCCCCAAAACAAAACATTCAAAAACCCACCGCGCAAAGAACATAAGATCTCACAACCACTAAAAAGTGCTGCAGATTATAGTGTAGGAGATGATTTTTCGTTCTGTTACTAACTCCATCTGATCCCAGTGGGTTCAGTCGTACCGGGAGTGAAGACCTGTGGAACTGCCAATACGCCAATGTGACAGACTGTGCTGCAAAACTGCCACTGGCATCTATTTTCTTACTCTCTCAGTCCGGAGGGAGCATGTACCACTAAGAAATTGAGAGGTAGCTGGCCCCTGACATAGGCTGTGTTGATGGCAGAGCCTTTGTACTTTGTCTACGTCAGGCAGGACAATTTGCACCTTCAAGGGCGCCCTAAAGATGTGCTCCACAAGTTTAAGCATGCCCTTGAGCATCAGGAGATATTGGAGGAAGGGTTGTGTGGAGGAGATGGTTTTCGTGATTAAAGCAGCCTCCTGGGGCTCGAAATGCATTTCCATTTTAGGGAAGGTGGCCACTCTGTGTGAGAACTTGCGGCACTAGGTGGTATCATCTGGTATCATCTTGGGTGAAGGTTTCAAAGATTATAAATAAGGGGCAGTGTCAACCGGGGGTCAGCATCAATCATCCGAGAGGTCTGGGGACTATAGGGAGGGGTGTAAGGATTAGTTACTTTCCTGTAATCCTAGTTCTAATCCAGGGGTATACTCAAAGTCATAATCTATGAATAATCCCCACCCATGTGCGGGATCCCGGAGCATATAGAAAATACATATATATGCATATGTGAAAACATATACATGCCGCCTAAAATGTTTCAAACACGGCAATGCTGAAATTACATAGGTTTGCATTGTAGTACTCCCTAACCCATAAGGAAAAAAGGAAGCACTAAGCCAATTGTCACACAACAATGCTTTAGTGCCATAAAGCAAACTTGTAATTGCAGGCATTTGCCTGTAGGCTGCAGTAGAGTATCAC
The DNA here is from genome assembly GCF_964204655.1 of Triturus cristatus. Lineage (NCBI taxonomy): Eukaryota > Metazoa > Chordata > Amphibia > Caudata > Salamandridae > Triturus > Triturus cristatus. The sequence goes on from NC_140590.1 coordinate 1,354,121,269, forward strand.
GAAAACAAAGAAAACTGACACTTTGCCTTTAAGGCATTAGAGTAGGGAGACCTTGCTTTAAGACCTGCAGGAGACACCTTGCTCCCATGATGCACCACAGGTGACAGTAAGGTCAGTTCTTTTTGACTGTGCACTCGCACCTGAGTAGATCTGCAATCAATAAACAATAACTTGAGGAGAAATGCTCGTCCGGGGAGGTGGGTGGGTCGCTTATGACTTTGATGAGTATACCCCTGGATGAGAACTAGGATTACAGGTAAGTAACTAATCCTTCTCATCCAGGGGATACTCATCAATAGTCATAATCCATGAATAGAGTAGCAAGCCCATACCCAAAGTCTCGCGGAAAAGCAATATAGCATCTAAAACATGCATTAACATCACATTAGCATAGCAGTTATGCAAACAAATTCCTCAAAGAGGCCTGCCCCACCTGGGCGTCGGCCTGTGCGTCTGAATCTAGGCAATAATGGCGTGTAAAGGTATGTATGGAGCGCCATGTAGCCGCTTTGCAAATTTCAGACATGGGAACGTTGTGAAGGAGAGCTACAGTAGAAGCTTTCCCTCTAGTAGTGTGCTCTTGGTCGAACCTGTAGAACCTTGTGAGACAGTTGATAAGACGAGGCTATACATGTAACAATCCATCTAGAAATAGACCTCTTGGAGGCAGCCAGCCCGGTATTTGTTGGACCGTAATTGACAAAGCCTGTCAGACTTTCTAAGCGAAAGGGTTTTAGCAAGATAACATTTCAATACCCTCCGGAGGTCTAGAGAATGTAAAGCTCTCTCCGGGGGAGTGGTTGGCTGAGGAAAGAAAGTGGGCAGCGTGATAACCTGATTATTGTGGAAATCCGAGACCACCTTGGGCAGGAAGTTCGGATGAGTATGTAGTACCACTCTATTGGCATGGAACACAGTGTAAGGTTCCTTGCAGCAGAGGGCCTGAATCTCACTTACCCTGCGGGCAGAAGTGATGGCTACTAAGAAGGTAGCCTTCCAGGTCAGATGCTGCAAGGATGCCTTATGAATAGGTTCGAAAGGAGCTCCCATCAACTTAGAGAGAATAATGTTGAGTTCCCAGGGAGGAAAAGGAGACCTCACTGGTGTAAATACTTTCTTAAGCCCTTCTAGGAAATCTTTGACTACCGGCATCTGGAAGAATGAGGCCTGGGTAGGAGATTTACTATAAGCTGTGATAGCAGCTAAGTGGACTCTGATAGATGTATACTTTAAACCAGACTTTGCCAAGTGCAATAAGTAGGGGAGAATAACCTGTTCTTGACCCTGGATTGGATCAAGGATGTTATCGCTACACCAAATGTAGAACCTCTTCCACTTGAAGGCATAAGACTTCCTAGTGGAGGGTGTTTTTGCTTCTCGAAGAATGTTCATACAGTCCGCCGGAAGATCTAAATATCCGTACTGGATGAGTTCAGGAGCCATGCCGTCAAGCGAAGAGAGGGGAGGTTGGGATGGAACACTCTCCCCTGGTTCTTGGTCAGTAAGTTCGGCAAATCTCCGGTGTGGCACCTCAGACAGCTGGAGTAGATCCGGGTACCACCACTGGCGGGGCCACTCCGGAGCTATAAGGATCATCCGCGTTCTGGTCCTGTACAATTTCTGTATCATCGCTGGGATGAGAGGGAGAGGAGGAAAAGCGTACAGCAATGTCCGCGACCAGCTGATCAAAAGTGCGTTCCCCTGAGATCTCTGTTGGGGAAACCTGGAGGCGAAGACGGGGCATTTTTTGTTTGCCGCGTCTGCGAAAAGGTCGATGTCCGGTACTCCCCACTGCCGGAAGATCTCTTGGGCGACGTCTTCGTTGAACACCCAGCCGTGCGCTTCGACGAAGTCTCTGCTGAGGCAGTCTGCCTGCACGTTCAGGGTCCCTGGCAGGTGAACAGCGATGATCGAAAGGCCTCTCGCCAGTAGCCACCGCCAAATGGACTGAGCTTTCAGAGATAGGTCTCATGATCTGGTGCCTCTTTGCTTGTTCAGATAGAACATAGTTGTTGTGTTGTCTGTCTGAATCTGAACGTGGCTGGTTTGGAGAGACGGATACAGGGATTTGAGAGCCAGATGGACTGCTCGTAGCTCCAAGAAGTTTATGTGATAACTCTTTTCGGTATTGGACCAGAGACCTTGTACCTGAAGCTGGTCCATACGAGCACCCCAGCTCTGCATGGAGGCATCTGTGACCACTGTGTGTCGGAGGCGTCTGATGGAAGGGGACGCCGTGAAGCAGATGGGAGCGTTTCATCCACCATCTGATGGAGTCTTTGGCGGCTTGGTGAAGAGAGATCAGATCTTCCCAGTGACCAGACCTCTGCGACCACTGATCGTCTAGCTCTTGATGTAGAGGACGCATGTGAAGACGTGCATTGGGCACAATGTGAATGCACGAAGCCATCGACTCCAGAAGTGACAACACTTGCCTGGCTGTGGGGAATGCAGTGTCGAGAAGTGTGTGGCATTTCTGAAGCATGGATAATAACCTCTCCTCCGAAGGACACACGCTTGCCTTTGCGGAGTCCAGAGAGGCGCCCAGGTAGTGAATCCGCTGAGTGGGATTGAGGACCGACTTTTTGTAGTTGACTTGTAATCCCAGCGACTGTAGCAGATTGAGGCAGAACGAGAGATGGCTCTGAAGTCGAACAGGAGTGGAACTCTTCAGGAGCCAGTCGTCTAGATAGGGATAGACGAAGATCTTCCGTTTGCGGAGGAAGGCAGCTACCGCCGCCATACACTTGGAGAATGTCCGTGGGGCGTATTTGAGGCCAAACGGCAGAACTCTGTACTGTTAGTGCTGACGAGAGATCTAAAACCTGAGGAATTTGATGTTTCACTGAGACAGGAATATGAAAATAGGCATCCTATAGGTCGATGGCACACATCCAGTCTCCCTGATGAAGATGCGGGAAGATTTGATGCAGGGCTAGCATTCTGAACTTTTCCTTCTTGACAAATCCGTTGAGCAGACGCAGGTCGAGAATGGGTCTGTACTCTTGGACTACTCCTTGTTTTTGAACTAGAAAATACCGGGAGTATACTCCTTGGATTTCTTTGCAGGGGAGGTACTTCCTCTATGGCGTTCTTGGAGAGGAGAGTAGCTACTTCGTCCATTAAAAGCCGATTTTGAATTTGAGGAAGGTGCTGCCTCCGTGGGGATACTTGCAGAGGGGTAGACTTGAACCTCAGCAAGTAGCCATGCTGTACAATAATCAGCACCCATCTGTCTCTTGTGATAGCTTCCCACTCTTCCAGGTGAAAACTGATACTTCCTCCTACCGGAGTGGCGAACGGGCGCGGAGGAAGTAAGACCTCACTGCTTGGAGGGCTGCTTGATGGAGGACTGTTGCTTTGCGTTCCCTCTTCCTCTGCCACAACCCCTTTGTTGGAACTGGGACCTCTGCTGGTTCTGAGAGGACAATTGGGGTGTTTGAACGCGCTGATGAAAAGCGCGCTTGTCGCCTTGACGAAAGCGCTTCCGATATTCCTTGCGCTTTTCCAGCCCAACAGCTTTAACGTTGTCCATCTCTGCTTTCATCTTGTTCATTTGGTCATCAGCGTGAGCCCCAAACAAGGATGACCCGTTAAAAGGCAAATTAAGAATTTTCTTTTGAGCATCGGGCTTGAGGCCCGTTAGCCGCAGCCAGGCTGAGCGCCGAAAGGATACGCCATGGGAGTAGCCATGTGCGGCGAGGTCCGAAGCATCAGCAGCCGCACTTATGATCTGATTGGCTACAAGCCCACCTTCAAGGAGAAATTCATTGAAATCCTGTCGGTCTTCCCTTGGCAGTTTTTCAGCAAATCTGGAGAGGGAATCACAAAGTGCGCGATCATAACGCCCCAGAAGGGGACTGAAGCACTAGCCACGTTCATGTATGAAGCAGAAGTGTTGCACCTCTTCCTGCCATAGGAATCCATTTGCTTACTGTCTTTCTCCGGGGGGACAGAAGAGGAAACAGACGCAGAGTGGGACTTCATGGCAGCCGCCACAATAACGGAGTCCGCTGGAGGGTCCCGCTCTTCGGAATAAGGGATCCTCGGCAGGAGCCTTATACTTCTTAGCGATTCTTGAAAGCACAGAGCCCACCGTAGAAGGAGTGAGAAATGTGGCCATAGCTGGCTCCAACAGTCCTGGCACCAACGGCAGCAAAGGTCTGGGTGCTGAACGGGGATGTAACGTATCAAATATAATTGATGTGGGAGCCAGAGGGGTGTGCAGCGTGATGTTCAATTTCTGCGCACCTCTACCCAGGACGTCAGAGAAAGTAGCGATGTCATCAATAGGAGACACTCGTGATGGAGGTGTAGAGGAAAAGGTCGGAGAATAGTCCCAGACCGAGGACTTTGTGGAGGAAGACCAGGTGGGTGATCTAGTGCGTCGCCTCTTGTGGGGACGGTCACTGTGATGAGCCCTGGACCGTGATCTGTGTTTAGAAGGAGATCTTGGCCTTCTGTGAGAGGAAGGACGATCCCTGGATCGGGACCGGCATGGAGACGGTGACTTTAGCCTACCAGGAGGAGACTTGCTTCTACGCAGAGAAATCCTGGAGGGAGAGTACGTGCAAGAATAGTCCAAGCCCGGACTTCTGCAGTCACCTGTACCCACATTCTCCAACCAGCGAGGTGAAAGTCCAAACTTCTCTGGAGCCTTAGGTGATTTCTCCGGAGAAATCTGTACGATATGTAGACCTGGAGATGATGAGCGATCCCCTGAAGATCTAGATCTGGCTCTAATCCTCTCCGTGGCCGCTGCAGTTCTATCCTTCGACGTCGAACGTCTCGACGTCGATGATGTTTGTGCCACCATCGGTGCCGATTGCTGGGAATGCCGCTCCGCCCTCGACGCCGATCGCCTACAGCGTTGCGGAGACCTTGACCTTCGCCGTCGAGCTGGTGACGTCGACCTTCGCCGTCGAGCTGGTGACGTCGACCTTCGCCGTCGAGCTGGTGACGTCGACCTTCGCCGTCGAGCTGGTGACGTCGACGTCGACCTTCTATGACGTCAAGTTGAGGTTGATCTTAGACGTCGAATGCTGTGACGTCGATCGACCCACTTGCGGCGAGATACAAGTCGTCGCAGCTCTCGACACTGACCCCCTCGAGGTCGGCGGAGAGTGTCTCGACATCGACGGAAGCCTCGACGTCGACGGAGACTGTCCGGATCTCATCGGACTAACAGCCTTCGAGCCCGAAGGGCTGTGCCTCGACGCCGACTTGTATGCGGCGGAGAATCGACGTCAAGATGAATCTCTTGACGCAGAAGTAGTCCTGGGTCTTTTAGACAGTGCCTTCGACGTCGACGGCCAATATTCTGGAACCTTGGTCTTCCTGGGGTCAGGAGAGGTGGTATGTCGCCGTTTCTGAAGTCGTCTAGCTGAAGAGGGTGGTTTTAAGGATGAAAGGTCGCCTTCACAACGGCTTCTTTCCTTCTCCAGCTGGGCATGCAGCTTAATGCGCTCTCTATCGCACAGACTGAGCCTGGAAAATTTCTGGCAGAGGGGGCACCCGTCAGGATTGTGTGAAGTTGGCAGACACACAATACACACAGAGTGTGGATGCGCCAGTGCCATCTTATTGCCACAGGAAGGGCATTTCCTGAATAAAGCAGGCATTCTGACTGGAAAAAAATTGAAATTATTCAGGAAACCAGCAGAATAAGCTTTCAGGAGCCAGAAAACGTCGAATTGTCTGAAAAAATCTGAAGTGAAAAACTTTCAGTCAAAAAACTGAAGAGCTCAAGCTCCAGGATCCACATAGAAGGAGCCGGAAAAAAGAACTGACCTAACTGCCACCTGTGGTGCATCATGGGAGCAAGGGGTCTCCTGCAGGTCTTAAAGGCACGGTCCCCCTACTCTAATGCCTTAAAGGCAAGGTGTCAGTTTACTTTATTTTCTTGATATCCTACTGCAGACTACAGGCAAATGCCTGCAATTATAAGTTTGCTTTATGGCAATAAAGCATTGTTGTGTGACAATTGGCTTAGTGCTTCCTTTTTTCCTTATGGGTTAGGGGGTACTCCAATGCAAACCTATGTAATTTCAGCATTGCCATGTTTGAAACATTTTAGGCTGCATGTATATGTTTTCACATATGCATATATATGTATTTTCTATATGCTCCGGGATCCCGCACGTGGGCGGGGATTATTCATAGATTATGACTATTGATGAGTATCCCCTGGAGGAGAATAAGTCGATCCTGGACTGTCCAGAATTCGCGGAACCCTGCGGGGAATGTTGAGAATCCAGAGGCAACAGAGGATAGGTAGGAAGAGGAGGAAGAAGAAGATAGGAAGGGACAGGTGGCAGAGGAGACGTGCTACTATCCTGTAGCTTAAGCTCCTTTGAAGTTTGCTCCAAAGGAGGGAGGAGGACCTCCTCAAAAGTCAGTTTCCTGTTGTGAGGAACGAAGTCCATAGATGGCTTGGCAAGGATCCGACCAGCGCCAGGCTTTTGGAGAATGCATTGTTGTCTGGCAATGAGGTGTTCTTGGAGCCGTTGGAGAATTTGGTTGCTGAAGAGTGCTTGGGGTCTTTGGGTCTCAGCTCAGAGTGCTGCAACTTAGTAGATCTTGGCTTCAAAGGCTTGGAGTCAGTGTGTCTAGGCTCCAAATGCTGTGGCTGGGTGTGTTTTGGCTCAGAGTGCTTTGGCACAGTCTGTGGCCGAGGGCACGTCTTTTGAGTTGGAGCCATATCAGCGGTGGACGCACGAGTATTCTAGAAAGACACACACTGAATGGGAACAGGGAATCGGGTCCAGCTTGGATGTTTGGTGCAGACCAGAGGCATTGCATAAGGCACAGGAGCTCGAAAGCTGGTGACTCTCCGGAGTGATATGCAAAAGAGTGGTACTCACTGCTGCAACCTTCGGCGGCAGGCTATAAACCAGTAGGGGCCCCTCTGCTCCAAAATTGGCCTCTGAATCAGCCCTCTCCGACAAGATAGCCACTTCCATCTCTGACCTGGAAACATCTGGGAGCTGCAGTTAGTCTCGCTTACCAAAGAGCTGCAGTTAGCCTCATTCAATGAAGAGGTCAGGAGTAACTTCTGCCTCCAGACGATGTGCCATGGAAGCTGAAACTATGCACCAGTCGATTCTGAAGCATCTAGTTTGAAACGTAAGGCACGCCACAGAAGAGTCCTCTCAATGGTGACCCAAACAGAGGTTACTATCTTTATGCAGGTCTGGCTCAGATATTGTGTGTGGCAAGTGGGACAGAAATTTAACACTGTCATTTCCATCACATGGACATTCTTGGTCTGCTAAGTGATGGTAGTCCAAGAGTCAGAGCCCCGAATTGTTTATGTCATCAACTGCGGGACAGAGTCAAAGAGTATGCAGTGGTAGGGACAGACAAGTATGCAGAATCGTTTCAACTAGAGAGTACCAGATCTGAGGGCCCAGCGAGAACACCATGAGGGGTCAAACTGGAGCTTAAAAAGACATGTCTGAGCCCAATAGGAGAGATAAAACTAACACTGGCGCAGAAGCCCATGGGCATTGCCAGAGATTAGTGGATTCACTATACCTCATGACTCAAAACAACTTCTTTGAATAAAAACAAGCTGTACACGTCTGAGCCTAACTCTAGATGGCAAGAGTATGCACAGCATGTGCATCTACAGCTACGAATATACAATTTATAAGAGCATTAGCCAGTCAAGTACAAAGAACCATTGAGTACAAATAAATCTAAGCATTTTTTGGGGATTGATTAGACTAGTTGATAAGCATTGAAGTGGCTTTCTTTGTCGACTTCCCCAGGACAAAACAAGGAATTTTTAAAGAACCAAATCAAATACTGGAAGTATGCAGAATAACAAATTACAATGGCTTTTTGAGTAAAGCTATTCTAGCTAACTTAAAGAACAAATAGTTACCTTCTGTGAGGAAGGTAACTGTAGGGATCTGACTGTATATATGTAAGGAAGTGGGTTTCTGTTGCAGTAACCCCCCCACTTTTTGCCTGATAACTGATGCACTTTTCCTTGGTGTGCCCGGGGCTCCTGCCAATCAGGTGCCCAGGGCCTGTGTTCCTTCCCTAAAAACTGCCTAACAGCCAAAACCCAATTGGTATCTCTGGTCACGTCATCCCCTGGTAAATGGTACCCTATGTACCCAGGGCCTTGTGACCAGAGAAGGCCCCTAAGGGCAGTAGCACTGATTGTGCCACCCTTAGAGGCCCTGTACCCTGACGCGCACACACTGCCTTTGCAGGCAGAGTGTCTCGGTGCAGAACAAAACAGAGTCGACATGGCACACATCCCTGTGTGCCATGCCCACAACACACACTGCCCTGGCATACCTCAGTCACCCCTCTAGCTGGGTGCCCTATGCCAGTGGTGTGGGTACAGGTGCATGAGCTCTGTGCCCCTACGGTACCCAGGTCCATTCCTAGGCACTGTAAGTGCAGTGCTGCCATTAAGAGTATGTGGTGCTGGGAGGTCGTCAACACAAACTCCACAGCACCATGATGGCTACACTGAAGACTGAGTAGTTTGGTATCACACGTCTCAGCACAGTAAACCCACACTGATGCCAGTGTGTTATTTACTGTAAGATGCACGACAGAGGGCAACTTAGATTTGCCCCCTGAACCTAACCTACAATCCACATCTTGTCTGAGGGGCTGCCACACAGCAGACATGTTGCTGGACCCCTGGGTAGAGAGAGCCACCCGCTCTCCTGGGCCTGCAACAATGCACATCCTGGGCGAGGTGCTAGGTCTCCTCCCCCAGGATGGGCAAGCGAAGCTTCAAAGGCATGCCGCCTTTGTGAGCTTCTCCAGGCCACTTGCTGTACTCAGCAACTGGCCTCCACCGGTCCTGACCCTCTCTCTGGCGGGATGACCGGCGGGAAAAGCTAAGTGAGGAAAGTGGGTGTGCCAGCCTCTGCTAACCCCACCTCCCAGGTGGGGGAGGCGAGGTGAAGCACATCCCCGGGCTCTCGCCATCTTGAAGATGGGGAGCCCTGCCCAATCAGGATTAGGCTACGGCGTCTTCAGTGGTCAGCAACCTCAAAAACCCTGGAGGACCCGACTGCCTTGTGACTAACTGGGACTCCCACGAGCAGTGGTACTGCTCAAAGCAAGTAACAAGCCCCTGTCATCAGCCATGAACCGCAACTCTTGCACACTCTGCACCCGCCAAGCCTGGCCTGTGCCAGAGTGGACATAGACCACAAGGACGTCCCCCCACAACTGAACCCGAATCCAGCACCCAAGGACCCACCTTGACGCTCCTGACACCTGCAGCCTCAGAACCAGGGACCCCTCCAACCGCGAACAGTAGAGGGTAAGATTTCCCCGATGCCAAAAGGCACCCCTGCACCCGGCGGCCCCCTGTGCCCAACTTCTGGGTACCTACCTATCCTCCAACTGCCCAACTTACCTCTTGAAGTGGTGGTCGCATCTGAAAAATCTTCTTCCTCGAGCTTGCAGCCTTTGTTTGTCCTTGAGCTTCTCCTTTGAAATCCATTGGGCGCCCGACGGCTCAAAAGCACCCTGCACCCAGCCGCCCGCGTGCCCCTGGCAGTGCAACCTCTACTCTAATGTACTACCCACTTGCCCTGAGTAAGTGCCCAGGAGCCCAGCTCCCACAGCCGCGTGGCCGGCTAGCCAGCAGTCACAAACCAAGGGCCCCCTGCCTCCCATAGGATAACATTGGGCCTAACTCACTCTGCACCCGGCTGCCCCTGTGGCGCTGAGGGTGTAACAACTAAACCTACCTGACCCTTGAAGAACCCCTAGTCTTTGCCCAGGACCATAACTCTGCCAGTCGAGTACTTACCCAAAAGCCGATAACTCACTTTTCTTCCATAGGGTAACATTGACTGGTTTCAAACTTGAAAGTCTGAAACTTTAAAATATTCAGCTAAAATCGGCCGAATAACGAAAACAAATTTACTCACCTGCTATCAGGAGAGACCCCAGTGCTGGATCTTGGTGCCTAACACTGACCCTGCAAAGTAATTACACCGTACTTACCGCTAACTTGATTTTCCTCCATAGGATAACATTGCCTGGTTTTTGCCAGAAATTCTTCTGTCGATTTTGCAAACTTACAAATATTCGTTAAAAATCGCCTGTATAACAAAAACGCATTCTTTCAACTGTTTACAGGAGATGCACCAGTGCTGGATCCAGGATCCAACACTGAGCAAGAAAAAGTAACAATAACCCTACTTACCTGCAAAGTGAATTTCCTCCCATAGGATAACATTGGTGATTCTATGTGAAAAAGTTTCTAAGTGTCAACTTCCCATTGAGCTCAATGTACAATTGTGTCTGCAATTGTGTTGCCTATTGCAACAACTGTAACTGTTGCATTCAAAAGTCTATTGCCTATTGAAAAGTATTTAACTAAAGCATCTCATTCTGAGAAAGTATATTTTGATACCCATTGTTGGTTCTAAAATAAAACAACCATATATTTTTATATACAAACCATTGGCCTAGAGCTCAGTTCTTGAGTGTGTGTGAGACCATTTGCTGACTGAGTGTGTACAACAAATGCTTTACACTGTCCTCTGATACTGCCTTACTGCTCAACCAAGCTACCACTTTAGAGTGTAGGGTTATATCTAACTTTAGCCTCTGCCAAACCTCTGGGGACTGTGGACTCTGTGCACACTGTACCAATTTGGGAACAGTATATACAGAGCCACTTTCTTACAATATACTATACCAAAATTAGGTATAGTGTGCACAGTGTCCAGTGGAACCCCAAAGGTAGGCAGAGGTAAAAGTAGATAGTACCTTACTCTCTATTTGCGGTAGTGTGGACGAGCAGTAAGGCTTTATCAGAGGGTAGTGTTAAGCATTTGTTTCACACACAAAGACTGAACGCAGACCAATTTGTTTGTATCAAAAATATCATTTAGTTATTTTATTTCTAGAACCAAGTCTGGTGCACCTAAGTGAAATATCTGCAAAATCATATGCAATGTTTTACAGTTTAATGCAGGTTCAAATGCAGTTGATTGAATTACAGGTAAGTCCATGTTTCACAATTAGTTTTCAGTTACTTTACAGATTACTTTGTACGTTACTTTTTAGCTAACTTTTTAAGCTACTTTTTCTACTCAGTGTGATATGCCTAGATATCACACTGGGACATTTCCTAAAGAAAAGGGAAATAAATCACTTTTTGTACATTTGCAGTGTTTCATACAAACCAACTCCACACTTTAAAGATTTTTCAAGGAAAAATAGTCAATGTATTCCTAGGGAGAGAAATTAAGTGAACGGTTTGGAGGTAAGTACAAGTTTGTGGGAGTTGGTTTCTGGGGTTAGAAACAGAGTTCCCCGGGATCAAGGATGCACTCAGAACACCTTCAGCGGCACTAGGGCGGCTGGGGGCAGAGTGCTGAGACCCAATGTTATCCAATGGGGGATAGGGGGCCTCAAGTTGTTGGCTGCTCACGAGCAGGCCACAAGGTTAGGTTCAGGGCAAAGGGGGACCACAGTTAGCACACAAGGTGCACCCGCAGCGGTGCAGGGGCAGCTGGGTGTGGGTGCTGTTTTGGCGTTGGGGGCCCAATTTTCAATTGGAGTTGCCGGTTTTGGATTTTAGCTGCAGCCTCGCTCCGTGCACAGGCGACGTCGGGGAGTCCTGGAGGGGTCATCCCACTGTGGACTCGAACTCAGGAGCGTTGGGGGACCTCGCTGAGACCGGTGGGCGACTGGAACTTGGGCCGAAGGCGACTGGTGCAGTGATGGTTCCAGGCGTCGGGTTTGTTTGCCCTCAGCAGGCTCAGAGTCTGTCTTAGGAGTTTCTTTTTAACAGAGCTGCTGTTCACAGGAGATCCGCACTTTGTTGAAGACAGTCTGTCCTCCCAGGGGTTCTGAAGGTCGCTGGCTGCAGGACAAGGTGACTTTAGCACAGGATCTCAGGAAAGCGGGCCGGTAGGCTGGGGCCAGAGTGCTGAGGCTCAATGTTATCCAATAGGGGGCCTCCAGTTGGTGGCTGCTCACAGGCACACCACTTGGATGTGGGAGCTAAGCTCCTAGGGTTTAACTCAGTGCAAAGGGGGATCCTAAATAGCGGCACAGGGGTTGCCAGGTGCAGGGTGCATGATCGACATCGAGAGCCCTGTTGGCTTCAATGGGGAAGTCCGGTCAGAACAAACTACAGTATCGGGCACCAAGATCTTCTGGAGGCGAACACCGGTTAGAGAGCTAAGTTGGGATGTCGAGACAGTCCGTTGTGTCAACCAAGGCCGTTGGGCAGCTGGTGCAGGGGTGTCTTTTGGTGTTGGGTTTTCCTTACCAGCTCCGGTTGCGGGGGATCCTCCAGATAGAGACTGCAGGCGTTGTCGGGAAAATCGAGGTAGGGCCAGGATCACGAGATCCCAGGACATGGTTGCCGGGGAGACCTCCTCCTGGTGTTGGTCCATTCTAACCCAAGCCTTGGGAGCAGACTTGGTGATTGGACCGGAGCCAGAGTGTCTCCCGTGAGCACCGGATTTGCTCACCAACAGTCTTTTCAGGGAAGGCAGCACAGGTCCTCCGGGTTCTGGGGGGGCTGCTGGCTGTAAGACACACCGGGATTCCGCTGGAGGAGGTCGGGACAGACTGATAGGGTTGGGGCCAAGTCAGTTGGTGTCCTCTTTTTCCTTCAGCATGATTCAACACTCGCCCTTTCTTGTTGCAGAAGCAAGGTTCAGGGTTGCCCCTAAATACTAGATTTCGGGGCGTTTCAGGTAGGGAACAAAGGGTCCCTTCCTTGGAGTAGGTACACCCCCTATTATGCCAGCCTCTAGTAGGAGGGAGTGGGCGATAAGCCTCACTCTGGTTGTCTGGGTCCCCCCATCTTCAAGATGGTGGGGTACTGAGTTGTGCTTCGCCTTCCCCTCTGAGGGGTGGGATTGGTAAAGATGGGCACCCCTCTCCTCCTAGCTTGGTTTTTCTGCCTATTCTCCTGCCCAAAGTGTGGGGAGGTCAGAACTGGGAGAAGCAAATGGCTGGGTCAGCTCACAAAGGCGGTAATTTGAAACTTTCCTTTCGTGGACCTTGCCCATCCTGGGGGAGGAGGCTTGGCACCTCGGCCCAGGATGTGCTCTGTATCAGGACCCCAAGAGCAGGAGGCTCCAGAAAAAGGTCTGGGGGTGGCGTCTGGCGAGCAGCCAGGACACTAGAGTTAGGTCGTTTTTCAGGAGGCATCTCTAAGATGCCCTCCAAGTACATTTGGCACTAAATCCCGCACTGGTATTAGTATGGGCTTAATGTGCTGAGAAGTTTGATATCAAACGTCCCAAATTTTAGTAAAGCCATTATGGTGCTGTGGAGTTCGTAATGATAAACTCTTTATGGCTTTACTGCACTTACAATGTCTAAGAAAGCACTTAGACGTTGTAGGGGGTACAGGACTCATGCACCTGTACCCTTACCAGTGGTATAGTGCACCCAGTTAGAGGTGTGGCTTACCTATGCCATGGCAGTGGATTGTAGGCATGGCACACAGGAATGTGTGCCAAAAACACACAGCCTGCAATGAGGGGGGGGCACCCATGCAAAAAGGGGCATTTTTCTACAATGTTAGATTTGATCAGTGATGGAAGTTGCAGGTCAAGCATGTCTACCTCTTTTCTCACTAAATAGGTTCATGTCACCTCAGGTGGAGGAAGACCATTGAGGAGACCAGGACGCCCTTGTTAAGTGTCGAGGCCACTTGCACCCTTAAAAACCTTGGCCCATCATTATGCATTCAGTGCCTTTTAAAGAAGGTATTTGTTCTTTTACAAGCCTCTGTAGTTCTTCCAAGAATGACAGGGCACAAGATGCAAGGATTTTTGATGGGCCAGTGTTGGTAGCAACTAAGCGGGATCGTTTGTGATGCCAGAGATCTATTGTGTTTTGATTTTGTCAGGTGTGTAGGTGCCCAGGACACTTGAGGCAACGGCAGGAGGGGCGCCTGCTGGTAAGGTGCCGCAGAACATTCCAGGGAGTATGCCATCTGTCCCATGGGGCCAGTCGACTCACCAGAGGGGGATCAATACCTTGTTGAAGACACTGAACATGGCGATCAGGAATACTAATGGATATGTCCCACGTGTTAGAAACTCTTGGTATGGTCGTTCAGACTGGGGCCTTTGAATCAGCGCCACAGGTAGAAAACTAGATGGAACCAGGTGTGGTCAAATGGAGCAGGCACGCTGAGCCTGTTGGAGTTACCGAGTCGATGGAGAGCCGGATCATCTTCAATAGGGTGTTCTTGGTCAGACGCCAGGAGAGGCGTTTTGGTGACTTGCTTCTTGAAGATCATCTGGATTTGTGTCTTCTCTTTTCCTTGTGTTTTCTCTTCGATGACTTTGAAGACTGAGGCGACAGATTTTGATCTTGGATGAGATTTTTAACGTCCCAGGCGCTTTCGCCGTACTTTCACCCAGAACATCTTGGCTGTTTCTTCTTTGTTCGTCTTGGGATGCATTTCTTGACTGAAGTCGCAGGTGGTGACACTGTGGTCGGATCGAAGGCACCAGAGACAGATGGAATGAAGGTCCATAAAGGACATCTGACCCTTGCAGACTTGACAGCTTGAATCTGGATTGTTACGCCAAAGACAAACTGATTAAAACTGCACCTAATAAGATAAGGGAACTAAGATATTGTTCAACAACAATTATTCTCTTGAAGGGAGTTGAATTCTGTATCGCACCAATGGCACAAAACAAAAAAATAGCTATCAGCATCCCGACTGGGCGCTTTATCGCTTCAGTGATGACGCAGAGCGCCGCCGTGTGTGAACTCGTGATGGAGCCACAGCCCCTACGGGTAGGGGAGACCTATTGAAAAATTACTGGATCGAGACAGACGCTTAGGGAATTCAAAAGGTGAGGAATCTGCTGGTAGAAGTATCCATCAAGACTCTCAGGTTTGGAATTTGAGACTGAAAAAATGTTTTGCAATGTACTACACCTGTTTCTGGAGTAACTTATAACTGACTCCTTTAAAGGACTTAGAAATGGATAACGAATCGCTATTTGGAAATAACGTTAGATCCCGTTACAGAGATTCCTATCCTTATGTATCAATGTTTTAGGACAGAAGTAGCAGTTAAGAGCCCACAGAAAGGTTACTGGCCTCCAAGCAGAGGTGGTAACCCATTTTCAGAAGGGAAGATGTTCCTTGTGGACCCCTTCCCCTTTGTGAATCCTAAAATAGCTTGTTGGGGAGTAGGCAGTTATCTCTAGGATCACTGCAAACACTCAAAACTTAAGAAGGTTTAAGTAAAATGGGCACATTAAAAAAAGTTTACTTTATTTAAATGTGATCACAGACCAGTGGTCTGCTGACCCCAGCAAGCCACCATTCTTGTGATGGCCTTTAATCATAATCAATTGTAATTTACAGCCTACATCATTCATATTCATAAGGTACGTCAGATTGCAACTCACTAAAATTTGGATTCTTAAGAACTGACCTATTCATACAGGTTAGTTTTTTTTAATCTTTACTGGTCGCAATTTGCGATCAATATTTTGCAACAAGGTATTTGTAAACCTATCCCTATCTACTTACTGTTCCTCTAGTCATAACCCTCTTTCGAAGCCGAGCAAGACAGTTTAGGCTTTTTCAGCAAACCAGTATATTTTGATTACTGTTTTGACTCAGTATGCCTTTTTCAGCATTCATCTTTTTCACAATATAGGTTTTCTTTTTGTCTTAGCATCCAATATTTTCGGCTCTGAAGACTTGCACTCATTAGTAATTGGATACTTCAGCTTCTTAAGTAGTGTTTTGGGCACCTCCATCTCTGACTCACATCTTCTATGACACATTCATGGAGTTGTTCTCTTTGTGCCTCCTCGGTAGTGTACAATGTGTCAGTCTTCTTCAATCTGTACATCACTAAACTCTGCACTTTGGCCTGACCCATAGTATAATGCACCCAAAGTTATTTTTCCCCTCCGTTTTAAAGTATTTGGTGTAAAGTGAGTACATTTTTCCACGATCACACTTGGCAAATATTCAATGGTATTTTGGGCAAGTATTTTCCATGTCCTTCAATATGTAGGCACCTAAGAAACCCTAAGAACCAAGGTATTTTGCTTCCAAGACTCAGGAGCGTAACAAATATTCTGAATGTGACCACCGGTAAAGAGCTCTAACTAGTTAGTGTAAAAATATATTCTGACGTTTTATGTTTCAATAAATGATATGAAGATGGAACTATTGTTAAAGGGATTTGTAGGCTTGCACTTTAAATGATGAACCCCAACAGTGCTTAGTTAGGGGGAGGGGGGGGGGAAGAGAAGAGCCGGGGCGTTTCGATAAGGTGCCGGGGAATTTCACATGTCACAATGTACTAGACTTAGGTTTTTAAGAATTATTAAATAGTTAAATGTTCCACAAATAACCTCTACTAACAAAACACACGCACAATGCCACCATGCTGTATATTCTCATAAATTGTGCCAGTATTTACAAATAAGTGCCTGGCCCGAGCACTGGCAAACACCGTCACTCATTAAGCACTGACCAATGCTGGACTCTTCAAAAGAAAACTTTATACAGAATTTATCATGACATGACCACTAAAAGGCAGAATAATGCACAGCATGTGAATCTAGAATAGGAAGGCACTGCACAACCACTGACTGTTAACACTCCAAGAATGCTGCTCTCAAACCATGGGCTGCCTTCTACGTCAAAAATAGAAGAAAAAAATAAACGTAAAATATACATATTAAATTTGCTCACCTGCAAACCATCTTCCGTGTAAAGCATTCACAGCTGCAGCTGCTGCAGCGATTGATGGGCATTTTACATACACATTTCCCTAAAATAAAATAAAAGTCAGTCCATCAAATATGTAAAGAATATGTACATGCCAATAACTCAAAACTCACAATATGCCAAACCAAAGAACTGCACTGAAAGCAACCTTTGCCGAGGTAAGTAGTTTAAAAATGGCAAATGCTCTGCTTTTATAAAAACAAGAATTAGTGACGAGAATTCATAACTCAAACATGTAAATATTTATATTTGAGCAGAAAGAAAAAATTGTACAAATGGAGCAGTAATGGATGTAAAAATTTGAAAGAAACAGCTACATGATATACACTCAATCTCTGATCGCATAGAGATTTCGGAACCATTCTTAAACAGGAAAGCAAACACTCCATACTTAAAAGCAAAAACGTAATGGCTCAATGAAACATTTGATTTGCATTATTGGTTTTGGTACGAATGTGTGATACAAACAAATTAAAAAAGCGATTGCTGATCAAAAAAAAAGGTTAAAGTTTTAAAAGCAGAAATAAATAGGAAACAAGCCTTCAGTCTGAGTTAATCTAACCCCCCCCCCCCCCCCTCCTGAAATCACGATTGCATCAAGGGGGAAGGGGTGTTTACAAAGAGCAATGAAGGGGCCCACTCAGTTCCAGGAGGACATATTCATATTATCAAAGGAGAGTGAACTGCTGCACCAATCTCACTGCCACAGTCTCACAAGAATTATACCCAAAACAATTGACCATTAAAAGTATGCAACGCCTCCAACTGGAAGGAGATTTTCTAGTAAACTGTACTGGTGGGATTTGTACAACTATAAAATTACCTCCTATGCCCAAGGAGAGACTGCTTTTAATATAGAATGAAGGCACAGGGGTAAAATTCTAAACGGAGCGTGATGCTGTTTGGACACATTATTAGTCCTAAGCATCAACAGTGGTGGTCAACATGTTTCCGCCGTGGAAAAGGCTCATGAGTCTGCGGACTTCGTCAGGACCTATTTAGATCAGATCCCTTAGTGGTCTAGGTTCTTTTATAGACTCACAGTTCTTCGTTATGACTTATAAAGTTGTAACAGATGTGGTGGAGGCCTGCGACTGAAAGGACAAACAGAAAACAGGAGGAGTGTATAAAGAAAATGAGTACATGCTGTATCTCATTTTGCGGGTAACGTATAGTTTCTTACCGGGTGATGTAGTTTTGCAACTGGAAGAATTTTCTGGATTCACATGCTTTGCATTATTCTGCCATCTTGTGGTTGGATCCGGAATTTTTCTAAAAAACTATCCTTCTACTCTTCGGTTTTTAGGTCTCGCATGGCGTTGCAGCGCAAAGCGATGCTCGCTAGGCGAGAGATTTTGTAGGAGTCGATTTGAGAAGGGGACTTGAAGCCCCGCCCCTCATTTTCATTGGCTTGCATCACCGTTTATGCTAAACGGTGGCCTGCCATTGGAAATGAGAGTTTTTTTGTGGACGCCCTTTCGCCTCCGATCCGACTGGGTCGCCTGCTTTGCTGTTGTCGCAAAGCACTTTATCTTTATGGGGCCATGTGTTTCTAATTAGAAACACATGGCCCCCATAAAGACAAGGGATCGGTGCTTGTTTTTTGAATTATCGATGTACAAATCTGGCTGCCGAAACATAGCTGGGTTTTGATTTCCTTTTGATTCTGGCGCAGTGCCAATCTCCCAGCCACCGTAGGAAACAAGAGCCCACAAACTGACGTAAACACCAGCAGCCGAGAGAACATTTAATCTCATTTGTGGCCATATTTTCTTTTTAAAAAAACAACCTTAAACAAAGAGTCTGAAAACCTTCAAGAATGCAGAGTAGTAATACAAATCGGATTCAATTTTTAAACCCACCTCTCCGGGCTGTGAAAATTGACACTCACCCCTCCCCGCTTCCCACTTGCCCCTTCTCTATGCTGCCTGCAAATACAGATGAAAAGAAAAGATTACAGGAAGAGAGGGGTGGAAGTGACCTAGGCTCGAAGGTGGAAATCTAAACGTGCTCGTTCTAAATACACCCACCATACTGTCTTGATACTCTGTCTCTTTTCTTACCACTTTTGCCCTTTCTCCCTCTCCTTCATGTCAGTCCCCCGTCCACCCCCTACCCAACTCACTCTGACCCCACTTGCAACACATTGCAGGTATTAACCTCTGGGTGAGATGGGAATGCCTGTTCAAAGCTTCGCTCTGGTAGTGAACCTCTGTGCCGCATGAATGCAACGGTTACATCGCAGCTCTACTGTTGATGCAGAGTGTGACCTGAGGCCGACATCCAAGATGTAAATCTTCTACTGGCAAGCAGAGGCTTCGTATTCTTGCTGCAGCTCTGCTGCCCATTGGCTCGAGGAATACTGGGTAATCACAGCTATGTTTTTGACCCCCCGTGTGATATGCGTCAAGTGAGTACAAAGAAGTCAGAGAGAGCCAAGTTATACTGATTAGAGTCCTGCCAGGAGCATAAGTAAAAATTAGGAGAGGTATCCGTCACCAGAACCACATTTGGTGCCAGGGGTGGAGCTGCGATTTCAACTTCCCTAGTGCACACTGCGTGCCTTCTGGATGGCTCGTCGCGACCACCTGCTGGCTCTTATCCAGTGCCATTCAGCCCAGCACTCTCGCCCACCTCCCTCGCCTAATCTATGCAAAACCTGCTGCTTCGCGACATGCGAGCTCCTAAATAGACCAGAGACTATAAGGCATGGGCAAAGTGGGCCGTGATACAGCCACCTCTGTCCCACAGTGTTGACCCGATGACACTGGATACTGTGGGGGAGTCTATTACAGACATTTTGCAGATAAATGTTACTAGCAACAACCATGACATGGGTGGGGGTTACAAAGATTATTTGCAATAATATTAGTGAGTAGTTGTTGTATATTCTAATATCAAAAACAGGCCAAGATCCTTGAATATAGTATGTAAACTCATTTTGAATTTGGACCAGTGTACCTGTGAACTTTGTGACCTGGCCTAATAGGGCAATAAAAACCTGACATTTTTTTAAGTATATGCACGGGCGCCATGCATAATAACAGCATTTGCTTAATTTGATATGCATGGGCGCCGCGCAAGCATTTACAATGCAATAGGTCTCGCATTTGCGAGAATTTGAGCTATTGGCACAGTAAATGACAATGCTTTTATTTACGTGTTTGTTTTTAAAACATTAATAAAAGGCATTGTCATTGACAATAGCTTAAACTCTCGCAAATGCGAGACCGTTTGCATTGCAATTGCTTGTTTGTTGTTGGGAGTCAAAGTACCTCCATTTAGTGCCTCCTAGTGACATCATACTTCCTCCGGAAGCTCCCACCTTCGGTAGCCATCTTTTTTTCTTTTCTTTTCCTCCTATCATCTACATTGACAGAGGAGGGTGGGATTGCTTGTTAATCCAGATAATTCTTACAGCAGCAAAACTACACTGACCGGTAAGAAACTATACGTTTTGCAGCAGAATTGTTTCTTGATTCACATGCTGTGCATAGATTTTGTAGCGGTTTGTTACTACAGTGGTGGCTGGGTCGAAGATGTGCGTTGATTTGAAAACAAATGTTGTAAGACCTTTTGTACTACTTTAGCTTCATTTTTCATCTGGATAGCTACACAACAGCGCCTAGTAAATGTGTGCACTGATGACCATGTTGCTGCCATACAAATGTCTTGTAATGGTGTATTTGCTAAAAATGAAATGGTTGCTCCTTTTTAGGTCTCGCCTGACCCAGCGCATGCGCTCGTCATGGCGAGACATTTTGTGAGGGCTTCAAAAAGTGCTACCAGGCCAGCTTAGAGCTACAGTGCGCGGGCGTGCGCGTCGCATTTTACCGCGATTACTTTCACTTTTGCGGCCGCTTTGATGTTTGATCGCGATCACTTTCGCGGCCGCTTTGATGTTCTCCGTGAGGCTTCAATAGATTGCAGCAGTTAAAACAAGCGGCATTGCCAATAGGTCTCGCTTTTGGGACCTTATAAGTGTTTAGTTATGCAACTCTTGCATGGCTAAACACTTATAAGGTCCCAAAGGCGAGACCTATTGGCTATGCCAATGCTTTTTTTTGTAGAATGCGCTTCTGGGGTATTTTGTAATGCCTCTCCTGCATTCTTGTGACCCAACTGAATAGTTTGGGCTATCAATCTTGCATTTGTATTCTTGGTACCTGTGGCCGTTTTACAATAAATGCCTCGGGGGCGCAACGGGTGTTTGTGCCTACTTTGGGCGCTCCCTTCTTTGGGTACTCCTGCCTACTTTGGGGGCTCCCGGGGCACTTTGGTATTATAGAAGGGGCGCAGACGCTTGTGCGTTCCCTTCTAGCTTGTGCACTTAAAGCGCCATAGCTACCTTCAGAGGGTGTTCCCTCATTTGCACAGGGGTGTGCCTTATGCAAATGAGGGAATTCCTTTGACTCTGCACCTGCGCCGTATTGCAGGCGCAGAGTCAAAGCGGCCCTCAGGAGGCACACTGACAGTGCACCATTTAAAAAGGTGGACCACACAGACATCCCCTTTGAAAGTGCAGGCAGGTGCCGCCTGCACAGTGAAAACAAGGAGCGGTTGCTCAGTGTTTTTACATGAATGCGCTGCCACCAGGGCAACGCGAGTTCACAGTTGCCCTGGGGGTAGCGCATACAACATAATAGGGTGCATTGTGATGGTTTACGCCCGGCGCACCTTTTGCGCAAACAATCACAATGCATAATACGGCCCCTGGTCTTCCTAGAAACCTATTGGCAAATGATAAAAAAAGCTGTTCTGTTTTCATGTCAACACACACAAGGAGGTAGAGCAACCAAAAATCGGCCTATGTATGTTTGCAAATGTAATAAATTTAAGAGAGCTCACACACTTTGTAAAAACTGCCCTCACCCACAACAAGTTGTGGTATGCTTCATCATAGGGCTGCTACTAACGCCTCTGGGCAAAACCAACGCTAGAGGCGGAGCAATAGGGAGGGGTAAACAATACAACAGTGATAAAGACAAATGGAAAAGACAGGATCCTAAAGTGCAGATAAGTCGTGAATTTAAAAACTGGCTAAGTGATATCTCTATAATAATTGTATTCCTAGATTCCCTAGTCAGAGTTAAAAAGGTATATAAAAAATATACCTATTGGATAGTGGTGGTGTGAGTAAATTAAGTGCTCACCACTCCTCCATTCTGCATAGCGGTCAACATGTTTCTGCCGGTTCAAAGCTTATTCTCCGGCATTCATCAGGACAAGTTGGATCCCTATGCTACTTTTCCAAAACCCTCTAACTGCCCACTCTCATGGGCTATACTCCACCTGTAAGTCAGGAGTGTTTTTGTAACTTTACTCTTCCAATAGGAACAGAGTTTATTAAGTAGAAAGCTAGAAATGGCACTGGAGTAGAGGGCGACCCTCTGTAGTCACACATTCGTCAAGAGTGGTGCGCCACCTACGAAATTCGTCTCTCCTAGTGCCGTGTTTTCATGTCAGCCTTTTGTTTTTTCCAATGCAATACATTACTGCATGTCTAGCGCCAGAGTATGTACTTTCCTTTCTGCATGCGTTTTTGAAAACCAATTGGTGTCTGTATACTTTGTTTCATGAGGAACTGTGAGACCACCTTTGCATTGAATTGCAGGTCAGTTCTCATGGCAATTCGGTGTTTGTGGAATTCAAAGTAAGGTTCCTGTAAGGTGGGTGCCTGCAATTCACTAACTCGGCATAGTGAGGTTATAGCCACTAAAAAGGCGGTATTTAGCGTGAGCATTTATAATGTAGCCTCGTGTAACGGTTCAAATAGAGTCTATCAATTGTGCAAGCACAATATTTAAATTCAATGTAGATACAGGTACCTTCTTTGGAAGTGCGATTCTTATTGCTCCTTCTAGGAACCGCTTAATGACTGGTGATGTGTAGAAACCTCTTTCAATGTGAACCATAGTGTTCACCTCTACTGCTTCTAAATGAACCTTCAAGGATGCACAAGTCAATTTGTAGTCTAGAGAATGTTTTAAGTACCATTTTATCTTTTGTGATTTGTTTTCAATAATCCTTCTTTTAGACACCATAGCGAGTATCTTTGCCACATTTAGCTGCATGGCACTTTCTAGTAGTCTGTCATCTTGCTTCTCTTAAAATATGCCATTGTTTTTTTCTGGTAACT
The DNA here is from genome assembly GCF_964204655.1 of Triturus cristatus. NCBI lineage: Eukaryota > Metazoa > Chordata > Amphibia > Caudata > Salamandridae > Triturus > Triturus cristatus. The sequence goes on from NC_140590.1 coordinate 1,354,144,154, forward strand.
TAAGGTGCTCAACTTTTAAATATTCAGGAGCCATGCTGCCAGGCTTAAAGACTCTGGCTCTGGATGAAGCACCCTTTCTTCTTGCATTGATAACAGATCTTGTCTTGATTATTCCGTGAGATAGTTCTATTAGTTCTGAGAACTATATATGTCTCACCCACAGTGGTGCAATTAGTATTAGACTCATGCTGCTGATTTTGCAAACAGCCTAGCTAAAAAGGTGGCCGCAATTACACAATCTAGCTCCAAGTTCCCAGCAAGGAAACCTGTGCAATTTACACCACATGCCATGATTCATGCCTACCCTCCATCCACTCTCGTAGCCCAACCAAGGCAGATGAGCCTGCAAAATCCGTAAACCTTAAGATTAACACAGTTCCACAGAGTGAAGACTAGGCCAACCAGCAGTCACATTCCAGTAAAGGCCTCCCTGTACTCAATTTATCACCAATCATCAAAGCAAGTGACAACTCCCCCATTAATTTGAGCACTTCCGCACATCAGAAAGTGCAAAATCCTCAAACTAACACGCAATCCCCTGCTAACGGTATCATTACCAGCCCACCAGCAGCACAATGGACTCTGGCCCCAACTGGAAATATAAAATCCCTTACACCAAAGTCATTTCACCTTAAAGACCTACATCACCCCATTATCTCATCCAGAGAGCCAAATGACCAATTATTACTGGACTTATCCTTCTTTCAATCAGACACAATCAGGAATAAGAGTACACAAGAAGGTCGAGCTTTTGAAATGGCTGCAGAACCCCCCAATATATAGTCTGGCCTCAACTCTTGCAAACTCTGCAATCCAGTCTCAGCACTATATTATCACACCAATAAACTAGACCTCCAAGTTGATCTTTTGAATGCACTTGCAGTGTACACAGCATGAACAGACAGCAAACTGGAAAGTCTAAACAAATTGATCATGAGAGCGCAAGCAAAGACCAATCTGGGTCAATCAGTATGCTGATGTTTGCCAATAACTGACGGCTTGTCCTCGTTCCTCACTAGTCCTGACAGAAATCAAGGAACTCTCTAAGGGTCCGACACAATGCCAACAAATGGACACAGCCACTTGCCAAACTTTCGAAGTACATAACTCTGAAAAACAAGTCACCAATACTGGAATGACGCTTAGTTCAAGCCCCATCACAGCAGAGGAGGAAAAAGTGACTGTATTATCACCAGATAATCAGCCCGCAAGTCCTAAGAACAGAAAATTCCAGCCCCCTCAAGAGACGTAACCTGGATAAGTAAGGTCTGCGAATAAAACCCTTGACCGCAACAAAGACATCAGGTAGCGGAGAAGTTGGACCAAGTAACTAAGTTACTGAAGATCAATGGCTACAACGACCCCTTAGCAAGAGGGAAAACATAAGCGTCTGAAAACAGCACATCAAGGTTAACAATTCCCCTCAATACACAATGTTTCCAATCTTCAAGGGTAAAGCAGGATCTCATCCAACCAGCAGTGAAAGCAGACCTCCACGGTCAACAGATGTCAACTATGCAGGCTGTTTCCTAAGAAAGCCATAGTAGCCCCTATTTTTGAGAGTGCAATGCGCTCTAGGGGGTATTGTTAAAGTTCTTTTTGCTTCTGCATAACATGTTTTAATGCATCTGGCAATACCAGACTTGGATATGGGATTGCCCTTGTGAGGTGGAGCAGAAGCAACAAAAACTTGTTTAGTTTTACGGAATGATTTTGTTCTTTCAATGTAATATAAAAGGGCTCTTCTAACATCTAAGGTGTGTAGAGCTAGTTCTGCCACTGAATCTGGTTGAAGATAGAATACAGGTAACTCAACCGATTGATTTGAAAGGCAGAAACTACCTTAGGTAGGAGCTTGGGGTTAGTACGAAGAACCACTGTCTGAAGTTGGAAAAAAGGTTTTTCTATGGTTGGTGCCTGCAGTTAACCCACTCTCCTCAGTGAAGTGATTGCAATGCGTAAAGCGGTTTTCCAGGAGAGAAACTTTAGTTTGCATTTATGCATGGATTCAAAAGGTGGGCCTATTAATTGTGTGAGGACTATGTTAAGATTCCACACTGGGGCTGGTGGAAGTCTTGGTGGGATAACTCTTAAGTACCTTAATGAAAGCTTTGATTACTGGCCCTCTAAAAAGAGAAGTGTTGCTTATTTTGTAGATAGGCAGCTATTGCAGCAAGATGTAGTCGGATAGAGGTGTAAGCTAACTCTGACTGCTGCAAGTGTAACAGAATTGATATTTTGTATTGAAGCATGAAGAGGATCGATATTATTGCAACAGATAACAAAATGTTTCCATTTAGCTGCCCAAATACCTAGAGACTGTATTCTTCTAGCGAAAATTTACTTGCCCTGGTGCATGAGGAACAAAGTGAGCAGCGCCAAAAAAGATGCCTTGCTTAAAGTTTTCCCTCTCATGCTACCCTCCTTGGTACCACCGCTCTCCTTGTAGTTTCTGGTGGGCTTTCTTGTCTGCATCTGCTGCTGTATTCGCTCAGACGTCTTGAGTGCACCTCCGATCTCCATGGCGGAAAAAATATTCTGAGAGCTTGCACACACACAAAGGGGGTTGTAGCCCGACCGGGGGGGGGGGGGGGGGGGGGGGGGGGGGAAATCAGGTTTCACCGTCGAAGAAGAAAAAGAGCAAAAAAAAAAAAAAGCAAAGCACTTTCCGACTCCAACAACTAGATGGCGGAACATGTACAGTATGTGAATCTAGAAGACGTCTATCCTGCAAAACAGGCTCTTGTAGTAGACCTTCTGGCCTCTTTTTTAAATTTATGTAGCCAATAGCCATTTGCAGAGGACATATACATAAACCAAGAATGTAGGAGAGAAAAAAAACAAAAGAGCATTGTACAGTTTGTTCACTCCAAAAACATAGGTTACGCCACCAAAACAAATTAAACCAAAAAAGCGAATCAAATACTTTCTCAATTAAAAATGAGTATATATAGCAGGTTTCCAGGGGGGTGACAACTACATGAATAATATCGACCTCCTGGGGACCATCTTAATGTATTGTGGGTGATGAGTACTTAATAAGAGCCCCCAAAATCTTGATGCCCAGTCTCCGTTTCTGTAACCATTTGATGGCATAAAGGCTAGTTTCCAGCTTACATATAGCCTTTCTCTCCACATTCCAAGGTAGGGGGTTCTTTCTGCTGCCACAGTGATGCTATACATAGTCTAGCCACTGCAACAGCAATATATATTAAATACCTAAATGCATACATTCCCTGTGTTAGCACACCATCTTCTAAGACCCCCAGTAACATAACTGTAGGGGTTATCACAATCTGTGCCCCTGTAACTTCCGGCAAAAAGGTCTGCATCTTATCAATTGTTTCAATTCTGGACATATTGAAAACATATGGACTATATCTGCCTGATCCATCCCACACCGAGTGCATTTATCCTCATTTACTCCCCCCCCGCGAGCAATTTTTGCAGGTGTGTAATATAAATTAAACATGGTCTTATACTCTTGAGTTTTAAGACTGGAGGAGATTAAGAGTTTATCAGCTAATATGATAGATTCTTGTAGGATATCTGCTCCAAAGTTTAGCCTGGTGTTCCATTTAGCATTCTATGCCTCTACATCATCATTTTGTATTTCAATAAGTGCTTGGTATAGGTTCCCAATCCTCCCCTTTCCCTTCACTGCCTCTAGTAAGTTATTTTTCTGTGCTAGGTGTGAAACCACCTCTTTTAATCAAATAGTCACAAATCTTCAGGTATTTAAAAAAGTCTGCTTTAGCGAGATCATACTTAGACATTAGCGAAGCGTATGTCCTAACACCACTGCGGTCTACTAAGTCTCCTAGAATCTGAATGCCTTTACATCTCCATCTATTCATAATACGATCCGAAAAAAGAGGTAAGTAAAGCTGGAGCATCCGTGGGGGTGTAATAATTAATCCTACCAATCTGCAGATATCTCCGAATCTGAAGCCAAGCCTTATGAGCGGCCTGGACCACCTAGAAACGAGTTTTTCTTTTATAATAGCTGGGCTCAAGAATCTTTAAAAAAAAAAAAAAACCCTATGCTGTAGAACCCAATAGTATCTGGAAAATATGCGTTATTTCACCTACACTCACCTCGTTTTCCCCAACTAATAAAATTACCATATGTTGTAGTAAACATGCCAAATAGTAAAACTGAAAATTGGGAACTGCCCAGCACCCTCGTGCTCGCGGGGTTTACCCTGCACCCACAGGAAGCTGCTACATACAGATTGTAATTTCTGAATCTGTTTCCCTGCAATTTCTAATAGGACCGCCCTGAAAAAATTAAGGACTTTAGGGAGAATATTGAATATGCTACTTACCAGTATGCATCTGTTCTTGGCATGTAGGGCTGCTGACATTCATATCTGTGCATAGATCGCCGCCTAGTGTTGGGTCCGGATGTTTGCACGTTGTTGTCCTGGAAGAGTCTTCGAAGTATCACGAGATAGGCGACTCCTCCCCTGGACCACAGTGAGCATGGGCATCCTCTCCATCCTTAGATTGTTTTTCGCCATTGTGGCAGTGATGGAGTAGATACAGTAAGTGATGACCATGCTGTACAGTAATTCTGAGAGCTGCAGCTGCTACAGGCGCCGGGGAGGAGGGTGGGCGATATGAATGTCAGCAGCCCTACATGCCAAGAACAGATGCATACTGGTAAGTAGCATATTCAGTTCGAGGCATGTGGGCTGCTTAATTCATATCTGTGCATAGAATACATAGCAGTACCTCCTATTAGCGGCGGCTACCCGTGCCAGCTGCAGCAGTCTGAAAAAGAGTTTTGAGAACAGCCTGTCCTACAGCTGCCTGCTGTTTTGAGTGTACATCTACACAGTAGTGTTTGGTAAATGTATGTATAGTGGACCATGTGGCTGCTCTACATATTTCCTGTAAAGTAATGTTTCCCAGGAAAGCCATGGACGCCCCTAACTTTCGTGTTGAGTGGGCTCGTGGGGGAATCGTTAATGTGCGTTTAGCTTTTTGATAGCAAATTTGAATACATTTAACGATCCATCTGGCTATACCTGCTTTGGAAATGGCGTTGCCCTTGTGTTGTGAAGAAAAGGCAACGAAAAGTTGTTTTGTCTTCCTAAAGTCCTTAGTTCTGTCTATATAGTACATGAGGGCTCTCTTTACATCTAGTGTATGGAGCATTCTCTCTGCGACATTCTGTGGATTTTGAAAGAAAACAGGCAGTTCAATAGTTTGATTCATGTGGAACTGCGATATCACTTTGGGCATGAATTTGGGGTTGGTACGTAGTACAACCCTGTTTGCGTGAACCTGTATGAATGCCTCTTGAGTGGTTAGTGCCTGGAGTTCACTAACTCTTCTTAACGAAGTGATTGCCACTAGGAAAGCTACTTTCCAGGTGAGGAATTGAATCTCACATGAATGGAGAGGTTCGAAGGATGGACCCATTAATCTGGTGAGGACTAAATTGAGGTTCCACACCGGTGCTGGTGGGTGTCTTGGGGGAATCACTCGTTTGAGTCCCTCCAAGAAGGCTTTGATGGCAGGCACTCTGAATAAAGAGAGGTGCTGCCTGTTTTGGAGATAGGCTGCTATCGCGGTTAAATGGATACGTATTGAGTTGTATGCCAGATTGCATCGGTATAGGTGTAAGAGGTAACAGATGAGGAAGCTGGTCCCCATTCTATCTACTTCCTCCATGAAAACCATAGTCTCGGCCACTATTTTATCACGCCTGGACTATGGAAATGCGCTTTATCTGGGACTTCCTCAGAAACTCACCAACCGGCTCCAGGTGGTACAGAATGATGCTGCCAGGCTGGTTTTCAGCCTGCCTAGGAAGTCTCATGCATCACCTTTGCTTCTAAAACTACACTGGTTGCCCGTTAGACAACGCGCAAAATTCAAGGCCCTATGTATCGCCCATAAATCACTATGGGCATGCCCCTAGCTACATTAGGGACCGCCTGGCTAAGTATGTTCCAGGACGCCTACTTCGGTCCACAGATGCTTTCCAGCTAGTCTGTCCCCGAAGCAATCTGGCTTCCAAGGGCGGGCGAGCTTTCTCTGTTATCTTGCCACGTCTTTGGAACCAACTGCCGGATGCCTTACGGAAAGAACCAGGCTTACTCCCTTTTCGAAAGCTATCGAAAACGCTGCTTTTTAGAGACACTTCTTAAGATCCCTGTCACCAGGATTGTCTTTGCCGGGCTATTTCTGCATATCTCCTTCTGTCAGCGCTAAGAGACCTGCCGGTATACATGCGCTATATAAATTCCCATTCAAATACAAATGTTTTGAATGGATGCGTCCAGCGGGTTAATGTCATTGTTGTTGCAGTAAATGACAAACCTCTTCCATTTAGCCGCATAGCAAGCTCTGGTAGTGGGTCTCCTGGCCTCCTTGATGATATCCATACAGTCAGGTGGCAGGTTTAGGTAGCCAAACTAAGACTTCAGGAGCCAGATTGCCAGGTTCAGCTGTTGCGGATCTGGATGCTGAATTTCGCCATGGTTCTGCGTTAAAAGTGCGGGTTTGATCCGCAGCCTTTGATGCGGCACCACGGAAAGTTCTAGAAAGGTGGTGTACCATGGTTGGCGCGCCCATGTGGGAGCAACTAGGATGAGTGTCAGCGAGTGTTGTCGCAGTTTGCGTGCCACTAGCGGTATTAACAGCGCTGGGGGAAAAGCGTACGCAAATCTGCCGGACCAGTTCATCCATATCGCATTGCCCTGTGACTGTGGATATGGGAACCTGGCGGCAAAGCTTTGACATTTTGCGTTTTCGTTTGTGGCGAATAGGTCTATCTCTGGATGACACCACTGTAGGAAGTACGGTTGGAGTACTGACGGGTGTAGCTCCCACTCGTGCATCTGGTGGCTGTGTCTTCTGAGCAGATCCGCCATCTGGTTGTCCTTGCCGGGGAGGTGTTCCGCCATGAGGAATATGTTCCTCTGAATGGCCCACTGCCACATGCTCTGAGCCAGATGAGACAACTGTGGAGAGTGTGTTCCTCCCTGCTTTTGAATGTAGTACATGGCAGTCATGTTGTCCGTCCGGATCAACACAACTTTGTTGCACAAGTGTACTTTGAATGCCTTCATGGCTAGGAAGATTGCCATCAGTTCCAGAACGTTGATGTGCATCTTCTTTTGTTGCGTTGTCCATAGTCCCTGCACTGTGTAAGTGAGTACATGAGCTCCCCAACCCTGGAGAGAGGCGTCCGCTGTCAGTATTATTTGTGGAACAGGCTCTTGGAACGGTCGGCCCTTGCAAAGGTTTTGTGGATTCCACCAATGCAGAGAGTTGTATGCCCGACCGCTCACCAACACTAGGTCTTTCAATTGCCCGTGAGCCTGATTCCATTGACGTGCCAAGCACTCCTGAAGCGGGCGCATATGTAGTCTCGCGTGCGGGGCTATGAAAATGCAGGAGGCCATCATGCCTATCAACTGCATGAACACTCGCGCAGGAAGGGAGTGTTGAGGTTTGAACTTTGAGATCAGCAGTTGCATGCTGTTGATCCTCACTAAATTTGGCTGAGCTGTGGCTGCCAGAGTGTTTATGGTCGCGCCCAGGTACTGTTGTACGTGTGCGGGTTGGAGATGTGATTTTGGGTAATTTAGTGAGAATCCCAGACTGTGAAGGTGAATGGTGAGGGACATGTGGCTGGCACATTGCTGGGCTGACTTTGCCTGAACAAGCCAGTCGTCCAGGTAAGGGTAGACGTGAATGTGTTGTCTCCGTAGATGTGCAGCCACCGTAGCTAGGCACTTGGTGAAAACCCTGGGTGCTGTTGTTACTCCGAAGGGGAGAACTTTGAATTGATAGTGATGCCCCTGAATAGTGAACCCGAGATATTTTCTGTGTGATGGGTGTATGGGTATGTGGAAATACGCATCTTTGAGGTCCAGTGTGGCTAGGAAGTCTCCCTGACCGAGTAGCGGGAGAACCTGCTGTAGGGTGAGCATATGGAAATGCTCTGACAGAATGTAGTGGTTGAGGGGTCTCAGGTCTAGTATAGGTCTGAGTGACCCGTACTTTTTTGGGATTAAGAAGTACAGAGAGTACACCCCTGTCCCCTGCTGGTCGATGGGCACGACCTCTATTGCACCTTTTTGCAGCATACTTAGCACTTCCTGCTGCAATAATGCCAAGTGCTCTACGGACATAGGACGGTGCTTTGGCGGTATGTTGGGTGGAGTGGACGTTAATTCGAGACAGTAACCGTGCTGGATAATGCCCCTGACCCACCTGTCTGTGGTGATGGTTTTCCACGCGGACAGGAACCGCTGGAGTCTCCCCCCGACAGGTGTTATGTGGTCGGGGGGAAGGGAGAGGGCGTCACTGTTTGTTTTTAGGGGAGGACCTGGTGTTGCCGTAACCACGTCCTCTGCCCTTGGTGCTGGAGCCACGATATCCACCTCTGTTGGTTTTATCGTAGGTACTCTGTGTGCCCCCTTTAGTGTATTGCTGCTGTGACCCCTGACCTCTAGCTGCTCCTCTATTCCCGGGGCGACGAAAGAAGCCACTACGAAACTGCTGCGTCTGCAGAGCCCCCATTGATTTCGCAGTGTCCGTGTCTTTCTTAATTTTCTCGAGGGTAGTGTCAACTTCAGGGCCGAATAAGTAGTCGGGGTTGACTGGTTGATTTAAGATGTTGTTCTGAATCTCCGGCTTGAAGCCTGAGATTCTCAACCACGCGTGCCGTCTCAACATGACACTTGTGTTGATTGCCCTCGCCGCTGTGTCGGCAGCATCCAGGGCGCACTTGATGGATGCATTGGTAAGGAGTTGTCCCTCTCTGATGAGGAGCTCCACTGACTCTTTATATTCATCTGGCAAATGTTGGAGTAGTGATTCTAGTGTGTCGTAGTGGGACCGATCATAACGGGCCAGGAGTGCCTGTGTGTTGGCAATGCGCCAGATGTTTGCTGCTTGCGCTGCAATCCTTTTGCCTGATGTCTCCAGCACTTTGGACTCCTTGTCTGGGGGAGGAGCATCACCTGTTGTCTGCGAATGGGCTCTTTTGCGAGCATTAGCAACCACCATGGAGTCCAAAGGTAACTGACCCCTAATGTACATAGGGTCTCCGGGTGCAGGCTTGTATTTTTTTTCAATCCTGGGGTTTAGCACCCGTGCCCTGGTTGTTTCCTTAAAAATGTCTTTTGCAGGTTTGAGAATTCCTTTCAACATGGGCAGAGTTTTGACAGTTCTTTCGGAAGAGGCGAAAGTGTCCACCAAGAAGTCTTCTTCGACAGTGTCAGAATGGAGTTCTACTCCATGATTGGCAGCAGCCCGTTCTATGAGGGCATTGAAGGCAGCAGTGTCCTCTGTGGGAGATGTCTTTGTGCTGTAAAGCTGCGTGTCATGGGTATCTGGTGCGGTACCCTGGTCTGTAGGGTCATCCCATGCCTGATCTGGGTCTTGCAGGTGCTCATCAGGATCGACATCCCCAGGGTAGGTGGTATCATCCCCCACATAGTCCTCTATTGCATCTGTCTCTGAAGGCGCAGGAGAAAAGGACTGGGGATCCTGATGGGAGGGTTGAAAGCGTTCATGAAGCACTGGCTCCGACCCTGCTGGCAATTTGTGCTTGAGAGGGATTCTGTAGGAGTCCAATCCCCTCTCTGGCGTGATTTTCCGCTTGCGGAGCATCAGTCTACCAGTGTTGGCGTCGATGAATTGTGGCTGTGAAGGCTCAAAATCTGTGTGTCCAGTGGATGGGGACTGTGTCTGGTGGACACGTGTCCGGATCTCGAACATCTTCGGCGCCGTGGACGGCGGCAAGCCAAACGTGATGGTGGTCTGCGTCGAGGGAGCTTTCGGAGCCTTGTGGGTGTCGGGGCCCGACGTAGAGCGGAGGGCTGCCCGTTCCCTGATGCGTTGCAACGATGCCGCGACCTGTTGCACGGAGAACGCAGAAGGTTCTTTGGAACCGGTCGGCACCTTGGAGGTAGGCGTCGACTGCTTTGGAGCCATCGATCCGAAGAGAGGCGTCAACGGTCGTTGGGAGTCGAATTGGCGGGCGCCGCTGTCTTCGACGTCGACGGGGTGGCCACTTTGACTTTGGTGGTCGTGGCCGACTGCTTCGGTGCCAGAGGCCGAGGCGCCTTGTGGGGACCGGGGGCCTTTTTCTTGGGGTCGGCACCGATATCCGCTGCGGTGAGCTCGGCGCCGAAATCCCTTTTACTGCGTTCGGGGCCGATGGCCTTTGCTGGCGTCGAAGGAGTGGAGGGCTTCGAGGCCTTCGAGCCGATTACAACCAGTTTCACTTTTGGTTTCGATGGAACTGGTGCGACGATTGGTTTCGGTTTCGCTGAAGGGAATCCAATCGTTTTCGTTAATAATGGCTCTTGCGGGATGTTCGAGGCCGGGCCTGAAGGCGGGGCCGAAGAACTTTGAGATTGATCTCGGGTAAGGCCCGAAGGCGATCCCTCGACCCGAGCCTCATGATGACGCATTTTGTCGGCCTCCGTATCGACGGGTGGGCCTAGCTCCTCGCTAGAGCTATCTTCTTCGGCCCCAAAGGCCTCATCGTAGTCTCCTACCTCGTCGATGACTTCTTCCCGTTGAAAAAGCACCTCATCGTCGTCTTCCGATCGGGAATCGTTTTCGGAAGCGGAGCTGGAGTCTACTTCTTCCATGCTCTCGGCGTCCTCGTCTTCGGTGCCAAAGATGTTGGCCGGGGCAGGCGCCGATTGCTGCGCCTCTAATCTCGCCGCACGTCGATTCCGGAGAGTCTTCTTCGATCGGAATCGGGCACAGGCCATACATTTCGACTTATCGTGATCCGGTGAGAGACATTTGTTGCATACTGGGTGGACGTCGATGTGTGGGTATTTCGCGTGGCATAAAGGACACCGTTTGAATGGGGTCCTCGATTCCATCGTCGATGGAAGTTTGATGTTCGGACCAGACGGATCCGAAAAGCTGGAAGAAGGTTCTAAAGCACTAAAGAAACTAGTCGACACAGAACGGGAACAGTACCGACGATAACTAAAGGCCTTTTGGCCTTAAACTGAATTTTCCTAACTTGAGCCAAGATAAGCACATCCGAACCCAATGGCGGAAAAAAACAATCTAAGGATGGAGAGGATGCTCATGCGCACTGTGGTCCAGGGGAGGAGTCACCTATCTCGTGATACTTCGAAGACTCTTCCAGGACAACAACGTGCAAACATCCGGACCCAACACTAGGCGGCGATCTATGCACAGATATGAATTCAGCAGCCCACATGCCTCGAACTCATTTTTAGGACATTACATCTTCCCAGCATTGACCAGTGTAGGCCTTCCATCTTGTCTAATTCCTTTTTAATCTTGCGTAACATAGGATCCCAATTGGTCATAACCATCGTATCAAGGCACGCATTCAGCCCCACCCCTAGATACGCTGCCTCCTTCATAACTCTAGGATCATTAAAATGTGCTTGGCCTGTACATATAACGTGTCTTGGCCAGATTTAACTTCTATCCTGAGCTCCTCCCATATATTGATGCTAGTTCTGTCTCTACCAATGTGGTGGCAGGATCCGGCGTACCTATTGCTATATCATCTGCATATGCTAATATATTAACCCGTTCCTGCCTGGGGCTCAGTAGTTGTGTATATAGCCTATACTCCAATAGGTTTAGGAACGGGTTAATGTATAACGCAAATAACAGAGGAGAGCAGGGGCAGCCCTGTCGGGTACCCCTTGATATAGATACGGGGTTCGATTCAAGTTCCAGCGCGCAGACCAAAGCATTTGGGGATCTGTACATAGTTTTAACGGCCTGGATAAATCCAGTTCCGAACCCTTGCCACCTCATAGTTGCCCATAAAAATTCCCAGGAGACACGGTCAAACGCTTTTTCTGCGTCCAATAAAATCACTCCACATGGCAGTTTACGTTTATTGGCAATATCCAACAGTGCCGTAACTCTACCTATGTGGTTGACCGTGCCTCTCCCTGGTATAAATCCATGCCCCAGGAACCAGATCGAGAGGTTCAGTTGTTTGGGATCTGGGTTTCTGATTTCTCAATGGCTCTGTGTGAGGAGACGGGATGTGAGGTGCAGTGCCGTTTTTGATGCAGAACTAGTGACAGCTGCAACAAGGTTGTGAACCAAGGTTAACGGGCCCATGTGGGAGTTACAAAGATCAGTGTGAGGGATGTTTGCATGGGTTATCGAACCACTAATGGAATGAGTGGAAGAGGCGGAAAAGGGTAGGCAAATATCCCGGACTAGTTCATCCATTGTGCATTGCCTTTGGAGAGCGGGTGTGGGTACCTGGAGGCAAAGTTTGTGGATTTGGCGGACAGAACTATTTGAGGGACTCCACAACTTTGAAATTATGGGAGGATAACTTGAGGGTGAAGTTCCCAATCTTGGATCTGCGGAGAAGTTCGGCAATCTAGTTGTTCACTCCTGGGAGGTTTTCTGCTAAGAGATAGATTTGTGGTGAATGGGCCACTTCCAAATGTCTTGAGCCAAGTGCAACAGCTGGAGCGAGTTTTAGGTAGAGGTCTCAGTACTGAGCCTAGGAGCCCAGCGATGGATTACTAAAGTAACGAGAACATACTTTACCTGTAACTTGAATTTTCTCCCATAGGGAATCATTGACTGGTTTTCTATGAAATTTCTTCGAAGTGTCAACTTTTAAAATAGCAAAATATTGCCTAAAAATCACAACAGTAACTAAAACGAATTTACTCACTTGTTTCCAAGACCTGTCCCAGAACTGAATCTAGGATCCAGCCCTGGAATTAGAAAAGTAATCCTGAAAGTAATCTATTGCAAATAACTTAAAATTCACATTAAGCTCAATGTATTATTGTGTTTGAAATTGTGTTGCCTATTGCAACAACCTGTAACTATTACCTACAAAAGTCAATTGCATATTGCAAAAGTATTTAACTAAAGCCTCTCATTCTTAGAAAGTATATTTTGATACCTATTGTTGGTTCTAAAATAAAAACCATATATTTGTTATACAAACCATTGGCCTAGAGTTCAGTTCTTGAGTGTGAGACTATTTGCTCACCGAGTGTGTACAATAAATGCTTCACACTGTCCTCTGATATTGCCTTACTGCTCGTCCAATCTACCACTTTAGAGAGTAAGGTTATATCTAACTTTAACCCCTGCCAAACCTCTGGGGACTGTGGACTCTGTACACACTGTACCTATTTGGGAACAGTATATACAGAGCCACTTTCTCACAGGTATCTCTTGTGTGCTTGGTTCATGGGGTTGTGCAGATAGGCATCCTCTAGATCTATTGTTGCCATAAAATCCCTTTTTTGTAGGTGTGGGATTAGTTCCTGTAGTGTTGATATCTTGAAAGGCTGTGTGCGAATGAATTTGTTTATGAATCCGAGGTCAAAGACAGGTTTTAGCACGAGATGTTGCTTTGGTTCCAAGAAGTAAGGCGAGTAGTTTCCTTTGTGTTCACACTTTGGTACCCTCGCTATTGCTTGTGTTTGTAAGAGTTCCTTTATCTCCGGTCCTAATTGTAAGAGTTCTGTTCCTTTGAACCTCTTCTTCCTTGGTGGATTTGGTGAGGGTTTGTTAGTTCTATACAATAGCCGTGGCGTACCACATTTAAAATCCAACTGTATGTGGTGACGTTTTCCCATTGAAGTAGGTGATGCGCTATTCTGCCTCCCACTGGTGTTGAGGGCCTACCCCTCTGGGCAAGTTATTGAATTTGCTCCTTCCCCTCTCGAGTGTTGTCACCTGGGTCTAGCTCTGCCACAAAAGGATTGCTTCGGTGGCTGCTGCCAGGCTTGGTATCTGGACTGCTGGTTTGATTGTTGTACAATGCCCTGTGTTTGAGGATGTTGCGAAGACCCCCCCCCCCCCACTTCCTGTGGGTCTTTAGAGATTAAATCCTCCTGTCGGTCTGTTACAGGGCTTCCATAGCCCTGGCCATCTCACTGACCTTCCTTATTTGTTAAAGGATTAATCTACCTCACTTCCAAAAAGGACTTCTCCTGTGAAGGGTTTGTTAATTATGGAGGTTTGGACTTCTAGCTTGAAGCCTTAAATTCAGAGCCAGGCATGCCTTCTCAACGTTGTTAATGTGCACATGTGTCTGCTGGCGGTATTAGCTGTGTCTAGAGCGGATTTCAGGCAGGTGTTCGCTATGTTTCTTCCCTCCTGTATGATGGATTTAACTTTCTTTGTATCCTCTTCCGGGAGCTTGTTCATCAGTTCTTTGATGTCGTCCCATTGATGGCCATACCTGTTGAGGAGGGCATTAGTTTGCAATGCACCATAGCAATGCTGCCTCTTTCTCCATCTTTCTCCAAACCATGTACAGTATTATTTTCTAACTCTGGAGGTGGGCCAGTGGAGGAGTGAGCGTTGCTCCTTCTTGCTGTGGTGACAATTATGGAGTCTGTCACTGTGTTCCCTTGAATGTATTAAGGGTCCTTTGCAGAGAGTTTGTATTTTTTCTCAACCCTTGGGGTTACCCCCTTTGCTGAGACAGGCTCTTTCAAATACTCCTTGACCTGGTCCAGAATGCTTGGTAGCATTGGAACGTATTGTGTTCCCTTGGTGGATGGTGTTAATGTTTCTAGAAGGAAGCAAGTCTCTCCTTTCTCCTCCTCGAAGGGGACCCCCAAAGGTATTAGCTGCTCTCTTGAGGCTGTTGTAGAAGGCTATATTGTCTGGTTGTGAAGCCTTCAATGGATAGCTACAGACCGCCTATTCTGGGCTTTGTGTCTAGGTCATTCCATTCTTCCTCAAAGGTTCCTGAGGCTTCCTCCTCTTCTGGAGCATCAAGTTCCTCTTTGACGACCTTCAAAAGGTTTAGGGGTTGCCGGAGCTTTGAGGGTATCCTCCTCTCCTTCGGCGTCTGTGGTAGCTGAAGGTTTCGCCGGAATTCTGAATTCCTTCAGCACCTCGAACGCCTTTCATTTGAAGGAGTGCTGCCATTTCTGCTTCCAGGCTTCTTTTCTTCTTCTCCACCTAGAGGGCCCTTTCGGCTTCTGAGGCCAGGGAGATCCTCTTCTTGGGTGTGGTGGATTCTGCCTCCGAGAGTTTGGTTTTTCCCTTCGCGGCTTCTCGATCGGCAACTGTTGTCATCGATTTCGACACCTCCCCTCATCAGTATCCCTAGGTTTCTTTTGGTCGTGGCTGAGTCTCTGGTTGTCTATGCCTGGGCTGCCTTCTGCACCTTTTCAGGGCCCTTGGTATCGGACCATCTTCTTTACGTCCTCAGCCTTTCACGGTATGTCTCCTCTTGCCATCTCATTCAGAGAGCTCGATGTCCGACTCGTCCGTCTGTCGATTCTGCAGCCACTCCCTGGTCATCCTTGTTGCTTGAGAGGCCCAAGTCCCTAAGCGCTGTCGGTTATTTCAGACTTTGGAGCATGGCTGCTTCATGGTCCTCCCTCTACTTTTGACAGGCTTTGAGAGTCTTCAACACCGCTCTGGTGTCTTCTCAATCAACATTTTTTTTCTCTTGAATTGCTTGATTTTTTTAGGGATTTCAACCAAAACTTCGGAGTGTTTCCCTTTGCTTTCAGACCCAACGGCGGAAAAAATAATCAAAAGATGGCTACCATGCACAGAAACTTCTGGGGTGCAGTTTGGCATCACAAGGGATGGACCTAGTACCAAATGATGGTCGACGACGCTGCAAAGAAGGAAAAATTTAAATAATTCCGAACCCATCCACTAGATGGGGGAATAATGCACAGCATGTGAATCAAGAAAATGATTCATGCTGCAAAAGGCAGAGTTACACTTTTGGGAAGGAACACTGGGGCCTGGTTAGCAGGAACCCAGTACACACTCAAAGTTGCATCAAGTATCAGGCAAAAAGGGGGGGGGGGGGAAGGGGTGGGTGACTTGGGAGGTACTCCCACAGAACCCCAGCTTCCTACACCTCTACGGTTCACTATAGGTATTGTTAGGGTGGGAGAAGGCATGGACTTTCTACATTTTTTTTTTAAAACTATCACTTTAAAAAAAGCTTCTTAATGCATGGAAAATCTGATGTGCTAAGGTGAAACGCCTCTATGTTAATAAAGGATGTTACTTACCCAGTAGGCAACTGTTCTTGGAATGTAGAGCTGTAGATTCACATTCTTGGCATACTCCTGCCATCTAGTGTTGGGTCCGGAGGTTTGCATGTTTTTTTTAAAAGAACTCTTTCCCAAGTCACAAGGTAAGGCGATACATTCTTTCATTGATAGTGCGCATGGGTGACTCCATTGTTAGATTGTTTTCCCGCAGAGGGTGAGAATGGAGTAAGTGTGGTATAGAGATGTCCATGCATATGAATGTATAATTAAGAACTGCAACAACTACAGGTACCCGGGGAGGCGCATGTGAATCTACAGATCTACATTCCAGGAACAGATGCTTACTGGGTAACATTATTTGAGGCATGTGTACTGTAGATACACATGCATTGTATATACTACAAAGCAGTATACACCCAATGTGGTGGCTAAGCTGTAATTGTTGCAGTTGTCTCAAATAGTGTTTTAAGTACTGCTTGGCCTACATTAGCTTGTTGACGTGCTAACCTCTACACAATAGTGTTTGGTAAATGTGCGTGGTGCAGACCTTGTAGCTGCCATACATGTGTCAGCTAGAGGAATGTTACCTAAAAAGGCCAAAGAAGCCCTTACTTTGCGAAAGGAATGCGCTTTAGGGGGTATGGTTAAAGTCCTTTTAGCTTTAGCGTAACATGTTTGAATGCATTTAACAATCCACTTTGCAATACCAGATTTAGAAATGGGATTGCCTTTGGGAGGTGGAGAAAATGCAACAAACAATTGTTTTGTTTTGCAAAAGTCTTTTGTAATTTCTATGTAGTACAATAAGGCTCTTAACGTCGAGCATATGAAGAGCGTGTTCTGCTACAGAATCAGGTTGAGGGAGAAAAAAAAGGGGGCACACAACAGATTGGTTTATAAGAAAAGCAGACAGTACTTAAGGAAGGAATTTAGAGTTGGGACGGAGAACTGTGTAGTTGAAGGAATATGCTACTTGCCAGTATGCATCTGTTCTTGGCATGTAGAGCTGCAGATCTATACACTTTGCATAGATCGCCATCTGGTGTTGGGCCCGGATGTTTGCAGTTTGTTTTTCCTCTCGGAAAGTCTTTGGAAGTCACGAGGTCGGTGACTCCTCCTTTGGTTCGTATTGCGCATGGGCTTCGGCTCCATCCTCAGATTTTTTTTCGCCAGCAGGGCAAGATGGAGCGTAGTAATAACAGTAAAGAAACCCATGTGTGTTGTATCTAAATAAGATAGACTGGAACGGATACAGGTAGCCGGGGAGGCGGGTGGGCGTGTATAGATCTGCAGCTCTACATGCCAATTACAGATGCATACTGGTAAGTAGCATATTCCGTTTGAGGCATATGAGCTGCAGATTATACACTTTTGCATAGACTATATAGCAGTACCCAACCCTAGCGGCGACCACCGGCATCCGTTGCAGTTGTTTGGAACAGTGTTTTTAGTACAGCCTGGCCCACACTAGCTTGTTGCTTGGTTTGCACATCTACACAGTAATGTTTTGTGAAAGTGTGCGGTGTTGACCATGTAGCTGCTTTGCAGATGTCATCTAATGGTATGTTCCCTAGAAAAGCCATAGAAGCCCCAATCTTCCTTGTAGAGTGGGCTTTAGGGGGAACAGATAGCGTTCGTTTTGCTTTGTGGTAGCAAATCTGTATACATTTTACAATCCACCTAGCTATCCCCGATTTAGAAATAGGGTTGCCTTTATGTGGTGGAGAGAAAGAGACAAATAGCTGTTTGGTTTTTCTGAAAGGTTGTGTTCTTTGGATGTAGTAAAGTAAGGCCCTTTTAACATCCAGTGTGTGTAAAACCCTTTCCGCAACAGTTTGAGGTTGTGAGAAAAAGACTGGTAATTCTACCGATTGGTTCAGATGGAAGGGAGAAATAACTTTGGGTAGGAAATTTGGGTTGGTGCGGAGTACAACCTTGTTCTGATGCATTTGGAGAAAAGGTTCCTGTATAGTGAGTGCTTGTATTTCACTAACCCTTCTAAGGGAAGTGTTGGCCACTAGAAAAGCTGTTTTCCATGTGAGAAATTGCAGCTCACATTTATATAATGGTTCGAAAGGCGGTCCCAGTAGCCTTGTGAGAACTATATTTAAGTTCCAGACAGGTGAGGGTGGTACTCTGGGTGGAATTACTCTTTTGAGGCCTTCCATAAAGGCTTTGATGGCAGGCACCCTGAAAAGTGATAGGTGCTGCCTGTTCTGTAAGTAAGCAGCAATTGCTGCGAGATGGAGCAAGTAACATATGATGTGCTGTATGGACACATTTAGAGGGTTGATTGTGTTGTTATGGCAGTAAACAACAAATCTTTTCCACTTTGCAGCATAGCATGCCCTAGTAGTAGGGCGTCTAGCTTCTCTGATAATATTCATGCAATCAGGGGGAAGGTTAAGGTATCCGAATCCTAGGACCTCAGGAGCCAGATCGCAAGGTTGAGCTGAGCTGGGTCCGGGTGCCTGATCTCTCCATGGTTCTGGGTCAGGAGGCATGGTGAGAGGTGTAACTTTTGGTGTGGTACTACCGAGAGTTCCAGTAGCGTGGTGTACCACGGTTGTCTGGCCCATGTTGGAGCTACCAGGATGAGCGTGAGGGAATGCTGTTGTAGCTTTCGCACCACTAATGGAATTAGTGGGAGAGATGGAAAAGCGTATGCAAATTTGTCTGACCAGTTCATCCATATCGCATTGCCTTTGGACAATGGGTGTGGATATCTGGCGGCGAAGCTTGGGCATTTTTTGTTTTCGTGGGTAGCGAAGAGGTCTATCTGAGGATGCCCCCACTGCTGAAAGAACGGGTGAAGAACCTGTGGGTGAAGTTCCCATTCGTGGATCTGTTGCGTTTGTCTGCTGAGCAGATCTGCCACGGTATTTTGGACTTCTGGGACGTGTTGGGCCAGGAGAAAGATTTTCTGCGGAATTGCCTATTTCCATATGCTCTGTGCTAATTGAGAGAGCTGTGGAGAGTGTGTGCCCCCCTGTTTTTGAATGTAGTACATGGCAGTCATGTTGTCTGTGCGAATGAGGACTGCCTTGCCTAAAATCTGCGTCTGGAAGGGTTTTAGGGCTAGAAAGATTGCCAGCAACTCCAAATGGTTGATGTGGAGTAACTTCTGTTGCGGCGTCCATGTGCCCTGCACTGTGAGATGTAACAGATGAGCTCCCCAGCCGAAGAGCGATGCGTATGTTAGGATTATTTGTGGAAACTGGTCCAGGAACGGTCGACCTTTGGAAAGGTTTGTGGTGTTCCACCACTGCAGAGAGCGATGGGTGCGACCGTCTACCAACACCAGATCTGTCAGTTGCCCATGGGCCTGGTTCCACTGGCGCGCTAAGCACTCTTGGAGTGGACGCATCTGGAGTCTTGCATGAGGCACTATGAAAATGCAAGAGGCCATCATCCCTATCAGTTGCATAAACACTCTAGCTGGGAGAGTGTTGAAGTATGAATTTTTGATGCAGAGCCTGTATGTTTGCAATCCTGGCAGGATTGGGATAGGCTATGGCTTTTGAGGTGTCTATGGTGGCACCGAGGTGTTTTGTGTGTGATGGTATCAGGTGGGACTTTGTGGTTCACCGTGAAACCTAGCTGGTGAAGTAGTTGGATTGTAGCGGCGGTGTGGTGCACACATTGGTTGTAGGACGTGGCTTTTATTAGCCAGTCGTCCAAATATGGGAAGACGTGAATGTGCTGTCTTCTGAGGTGTGCCGCCACTAATGCTAGGCACTTGGTGAATACCCTTGGTGCTGTTGTGACCCCGAACGGGAGCACCTTGAACTGGTAGTGTTGCCCGTCCACTACAAATCTGAGGTACTTTCTGTGAGCATGGTGTACTGGGATGTGAAAGTATGCGTCTTTCAAGTCCAGTGTGGTGAGAAAGTCGTTCTGGGAGAGGAGTGGAAGAACCTGTTGAAGGGTTACCATGTGAAAATGGTCTGAATGTAGGTAAGTGTTTAGAGGTCTGAGATCTAGAATAGGTCGTAGAATCTCGTCTCTTTTTGGAATCAGAAAGTACAGGGAGTAGATCCCTAAATTTTGCTGATTGATGGGGACTTGCTCTATGGCTTGTTCTTGCAGGAGGGAGATTACTTCCCGTTTTAATAACGTGGCATGTTCTTGTGACATTGGGCGTTGCCTGGGTAGAATGTTTAGGGGGTAGATGTTAATTCTAGGCAGTACCCTGAATGAATATTTTGGGTCACCCATCTGTCTGAGGTGATGGTCTCCCAGACGTGAAGGAAATTTTGTATTCTGCCCCCGACCGGAGAGGGATGGTCTGGAGGGAGCGGGGGAAAGTCATTGGGTAGGCGGTGTGGCAGAGCGGGCGGTATTTGTTTTGCCTCTGCCTTTATTATTATTGCCTCTGTAGCCGCCTCTTTGATAACCCCTTGTGAAGGTGGACTGAGGAGGGGATTTGTAAGACGTGGATGCGCTATCTGAGGAGTAGCCTCTACCCGTGCCCCGAAAGGAAGAGCGGCGAAAGGAGCACCTAGGAGTGTGTGACTGTAGGGCTCCCATGGATTTCACCGTATCAGTGTCTTTCTTCATCTTCGAGGGCTTCATCAACTTTTGGACCAAATAAATGTTGTTGATCAAATGGGTGGTTCAATATGGAGGATTGCACCTCCGGTTTAAAACCTGAAACTCTTAGCCAGGCGTGGCGACGGAGGAGGACACTGGTGTTTATGGCCCTGGAGGCTGTATCTGCCGCATCTAGGGCACAGCGTATAGAGGTATTAGTTATAGTTTTTCCCTCTTGAATCAATTCATTAGCCCTATATCTGTATTTTTCAGGGAGATGGTGCATGATGGTTTCTAGCTCATCATAATGCGCTCTGTCGTATCTGGCCAATAGCGCTTGAGTGTTGGCGATACGCCATATATTGGCGGCTTGTGACGCAGTGCGCTTTCCTGACGCGTCTAGGAGCTTGGACTCTGTCAGGTGGTGGTGCTTCGCCTGACGCCTGAGAATTTTATCTCTTCCTAGCTGTAGATACCACTAAGGAATCCAGTGGTGCAGGGCCTTTAATGTATGCAGGATCTGTGGGGGCGGCTTTATATTTCTCTATACGTGGGTTTATGACCCTAGCCCTGACTGGGTCTTTAAAAACCTATGGTGCATGTTTGATTACTCCTTTTAGCATAGGTAGTATAGCAGTAGACCTATGTGCAGTATCTAAGGTGTCTAGGAGAAAATCTTCCTCTACTGGGTCAGTATGTAGCTCTACCCCGTGATAATGTGCCGCCCTCTGTAGTAGGTGGTGAAAACCTAACGAGTCTTCTGGTGGGGATGGCCTGGATGGATAAAGGTCATCCTACGGGACATCTGGGATGTCCGGATTGTTATAGTCATCCCATGGATCTGGGGATCCAGTAGGGGTGGGGTCTTGTGGCACATCTGCTGGATCGTAGTCAGGGTCCCCTTGATCATCATGGTCTGGAGACAGGGTCGGAGAGCGATGAGGCAGGGGTGGAGAAGGTGGAGGTGGGGAGGTGGGGAGGGTGGAGGAGGTGGGGAGGGTGGAGGAGGTGGGGAGGGTGGAGGAGGTGGGGAAGGCACTCTGAAAGGGGAGGTAGCAGTGTCCTTCCTCTTTGGGGGTGGAGGTGGTTGGTCCAAATGTCTCTTTTTTGAAGACAGTGTCAAATGTCCAGTTTTTGGATCCTTGGTAAGTGTCTTGCAGAGAATCCGGTGTGAATAGTTCTTGCGACACTGGTTGTTCGGTCGGCGCCGAGGTTTTCGGGGCAGACTGCTTTTTAGGCTTATCTGTGCCGTGCTTTTTTGGGAACTCCGATTTTTTGTTCGGTGCAGAGAGAGGCTTCGGCACGGGAGTGTCGGCGCCGAGGGCCTTATGATGTTTGGTCAGCACCGAGAGGGCGGGTTTTGACACCGAAGGCTTTGGTGCTGAGCTCGGTGTGGAGGCCGATTTTTTCTTCGGTGCCGAAGGGTGTCTTTCGGCACTGCTGGTAGACTGGCTCGAGCCCGAGCTGCCGGAAGGCTTAATAGGCTTCTTTACCAGGCCCGAAGGTGGGGTGTTAGAAGCAGTGTCCTTGGTCTTGCCTAGCCTCGAAGGCAAAGGCGTGACCGAAGCCTTTTTGGGTATCGGTGTGGGAGGGGGTATAGTACTCACGACCCTCTGCGCCGGGGTGATGTCCTCCACATCTGAGTCGTCTGCCTCAGAAGCACTGACTAGGTCGTCATCATCTTCTTCGATGTGCTGCTGTCCCGGAGCTTCAACGTCGTCACCGAAGATGTCGACTGGAGCGGAGGTCGAGGAGTGCGCCATGTTGTGTCTGGCCCTTCGATCTCGAATAGTCTTGTTCGATCTAAAAGACTTGCAGGCGGGACAGTCTCGAGCCTCGTGTTCAGGGGAGAGGCAGAGGTTGCACACCTCATGAAGATCAGTGTGGGGGAATTTGGTCCCACATCGAGGGCACTTCTTGAAGGGAGTTCTTTCCATCAGCCGAGACCGGAGCCGGGATAGGCCCGCAGGCCGCCGTCGACGACTGGAATCGAAGAAGTGTCGAAGAGAAGGTGATTAAGATGATTTGTTATCTGAAGAATCTCGATGAGCGAGGATTTTGCGTCGATCGTTGAACTGGAAAAGTTCGGAACCGGAGCGCGAAGTATTACATCCGAGTCCGATGGCGGAAAAAAACAATCTGAGGATGGAGCCGAAGCCCATGTGCAATACGAACCAAAGGAGGAGTAACCGGCCTCGTGACTTCCAAAGACTTTCCAAGAGGAAAAAAAAACTGCAAACATCCGGGCCCAACACCAGATGGCGATCTATGCAAAATGTATAATCTGCAGCTCATATGCCTCGAACAGAAGGGTTCTTCCAAAGTTAATGCCTATAGCTCACCAACTCTCCTTAATGAGGTGATTGCAATGAGGAAAGCAACTTTCTATGAGATATACTGCAATGGAAATTTGTGCAATGGCACAAAAGGTGGAGCCAGGAGCCTTGTAAGAACAATGTTAAGATTCCATACTGGAACAGGAGGAATTCTTGGTGGTATTCTCCTTTAAGCCTTCCAAGAAAGATTTGATCACTGGAACTCTGAATAGTGATAAATGTTGCCTGTTCTGCAGATAGGCAGCAACCACTGCGAGCTGCAAACGAATAGATGTATATGCTAGTCCAGATTGCTCTAACAGGTATCAAATAATGTTCTGCAAAGAAGCATGTAGTGGGATTATTTTGTTGATATTGCAGTAGCTAAACCTTTTCCACTTTGCTGCATACCAAGCTCTGGTGGTAGGCTTTCTTGCTTCTATTAGAATATTCATAGTCTGTTGGTAGATTTAAATAACCAAACTAGGACTTCAGGAGCCAGATGGCTAAATTCAGTTCCTTGGGATTTGGCTGCCTGATCTCTCCATGGTTCTGGGTGAGGAGGCTGGATGTGAGATGCAGCTTTTAATGTGGAACCAGATATAGCTCCAACAGGGTGGTGTACCATGGTTAACAGGCCCATGTGGGAGCTACTAGAATCAGAGTAAGGGATGTTCGTCTGAGCTTCCGAACCCCATACAGAATGAGTGGGGAGAGACGGAAAAGCTTAGGCAAATATCTGGCCAGTCATCCATAGGGCATTGCCATTTGAGAGCAGGTGTGAGAACCTGGAGCCAAAGCTTGGGCATTTTGTGTCGTCGGCTGTGGCGAACAAGTCTATTTGTGGTAACCCCCATTGCTGGAAGTATGGTAGGAGAACTTTGGGATGACGTTCTTATTAGTGAATTTGCTGTCTCCTTCTGCAGAGGAGGTCAACAATCTGGTGGTTTACTCCTGGGAGATGTTCTGCCAGAAGATAAATTCTGTGATGGGACTGCCCAGTTCCAAATGGCTTGAGCAAGCTTTGACAGTTGGAGAGAGTGTCCCTCCCTTTTTTTGTAAGTAGTACATTGCTGTCATGCTGTCCATCCGGAGTAGTACAGCTTTGCCTATTAGGTGAGTTTGAAAAGCTTTGAGCAATAGAAAGATTGCTAGAAGCTCTAAATAGTTTATGTGTAGGCTTTTGTGTTTGTCGCTCCAGAGGCCTTGCATTGTGTAACTCTGGAGAAGGGCACCCCAACCTGTTAATAGATGCGTCTGCTGCGAGCACGATCTGTGGAATAGGGTCGATGAAAGGCCGTCCTTTTGACAAATTTTGTGGGTTCCACCACTGCAAAAAGCGATGGGTATGGCCATCTACCAACACTAGATCGGTTAATTGACCCTGTGACTGATACCACTTGCGCGCAAAGCATTCTTGTATTCTTGTAGGGGACGCATGTGAAGTCTTGCATGAAGTACTATTGCTATGCAAGATGCCATCATTCCCAGCAGTTGCATGAATACTCTGGCTGGTAATGTGTGGTTGGGTTGAAACTGTAGTTTGGTAGACGTAATGACTTGAATACTGGCTACATTGGGAGAGGCTAGAGCTTTGGCTGTGTCTAGAGTGTGTCTAGAGTGAGTAGGTAAGTTTGCGCCTGCAAAGGGTGCAGGTGTGACTTGTGCGTAAAGCCTAGTTGATGAAGTAGGTCTATTGTGATCCACGTGTGTCGCAGGCAGTCTTGGTGAGTACTGGCTTTGATGAGCAAGTTGTCTAAGTAAAGGAAGACGTGAATCTGTTGTCTCCTGAGATAAGCTGCGACTACCGCCAGGCATTTTGTAAATACTCTGGGTGCTGTGGTCACTCCAAACGGGAGTACTTTGAACTGGTAGTGTTTGCCTGCTATCACAAATCTGAGGTATTTGTGATGAGCGTGGTGAATTGGAATATGAAAGTATGCGTCTTAAATCTGGAGTAGACATAAAATCAACTTTCTGTAAGAGTGGAAGCACCTGTTGGAATGTCACCATGTGTAAATGTTACGACAGTATATACTGGTTTAATTTTCCGATATCTTTAATAGGTCTTAAAGACCCGTCCTTTTTGGGAATTAAAAAATACAGAGAGTACACCCCTGAACCTTGGCACTGTAATGGAACTGGTTCTATGGCTCCTTTTAGTAAGAGATTGCACTTTCTGTTCGAGTAAGTGCAAGTGGTCTGAAGACCTTTTGTGAAACTGAGGTGGAATGTTTGGAGGATTGGCGGTAAGCTCCAGGCAATAACCATGTTGGATAATTAAAATCACCCATTTGTCGGCTGTTCTAGATTTCCAAATGGGGAGAAAACGTTGAAGTCTTCCTCCGATAGGTGTTGTATAGTCAGGGGGAAGCATGGGTAAGGCACTGCTTAATAGGGGAAGGGGAGTTGCGAGATGAGTTTCCCTTACCCCTACCTTTGAAGTTGTTTCCTCCATAACCTCTTCAAAAAAAGTCTCCTGAGGGAGAGGACCGGTTGTTACCTTAGTAGGTGGAGATACTCTAGCCCAAGGATGTGATTTTAGACCCTGCTTGGTAAAAGGAAAATCAAAAGGAACCTACATTTAAGGGACACTGGAGCACTCCCATCGACTTGGCTACTTCGGTGTCCTTTTTCATCTTTTCCAGTGCCTAATCAACTTCAGGGCCAAAAAGATATTTTTGGTCAAATGGCGTGTTAAGAATGGACTGTTGAACCTCAGGCTTAAACCCAGAAAACCTTAACCAAGCATATCTTCTGAGCAAAACACTAGTGTTTACTTCTCTAGCCGCAGTATCAGCAGCATCTAGAGCACACCTTGCTTCATTTCTTCCCAGTGTGCCCTGTCATACCTGGCTAAAGGGCCGTGTGTATTTGCAATGCACCATTGATTTGCAGATTGAGCAGCTATGCGCTTGCCAGAAGCGTCAATGAACTTGGACTCTTCATCTTGTGGAGAAGCGTCTCCTGATTTTTAGGAATTAGCTCTCTTATGGGCATTAGACACTACAAGTGAATCTAATGGTACATGAGGTTTGATAAATACAGGATCTGTTGGGGAGGCTTTATACTTATTGTGAAACCTAGGAGTGGGGATGTGTGCACGCACAGGATCTTTGAAACATCAGCGTGCTTTAACATGCCTTTAGCAAAGCATAGGAAGTGTTAGTGATGACCTATGTGTGGTCCCTAAGGTTTCAAACAATCTTCTAATGATTCTTTGTGGAATGTCACCCCATGTTATTGTGCAGCCCTGGCAATGAGTTCCAGGTGTGATACATTGTCTGGAGGAGATGGCTGGGCAAATGAATGGATCATTATCTGCTGGGGGATCAACTGTATAATCCTCCCAGGGATCTAATAGTAAATGTGCCCCTCCTATCATCAGAAGCATGAGATTGTTGAGAATCCGGAGGTGAGATGTGCAAATGATTTGAAGGTGGTGGTGGTGGAGGGGATGATATCAATGGATGAAAAGGAATGGTAGCAACAAACTTTCTTTAAAGGTATCTTGTAAGGAATGCCCTCATCAGGAAGCTCATGTTTGAGGTAGTTTCGTATGAATATGACCTGTCTCAGGGTTAATATACAGCTTCTTTTGCTTAGGATACGTTTCTGGTGGAACAATGTCTACATTCAGATCCGAAGTACCATCTTTGTTTTGGTGAAGACGTTTTCTGCGCCGACGTTTTCAGTGCCGGGGTGGGCTGGCCTTTGTGTGATGAAGATTTCGGCTCCTAATGCTGCTTCAGCATAAAGTATTTCAGCTCCGATCCAGATTTGTGCTTGGAACCGGAGGGCCTCGGTTCCGCCGAGGATTTGTGCCGACTTGGTACAGAGCCGGAAGGCTTGACTGGTTGTTTCGTAGCCAGGCCTAGAGTCAGGGTGTTGGAATCTTTGTGTCGGTGCTAACCTTGGCCTGAAGGCAGAGGTGGTGCCGAAGCCTTACGCTTTTTGTGGGCGAGTTCGTGGGGCAAGGGGTCTTTGGAACTCGCCTCACCTTGTGTCTGCAGCAGTTCTACGACGTTGAGGTCTATTTCGAGCTCCGAGTTAGTGTCTTGCACAGAGAAGGCTTCTTCCTCCTCTGCCGCAGATGCCCCAACATCATCTTGACCGGAATCTTTACCAAAGAGGTCCAGCGTATCTTCGATGCTTTGACGCTGCATCTCTCGACTCTGAGCCAGAGGATCGCGAAGAGTTTTCTTCGATCGAAACAATCTGCAAGCGTTGCAGTCTTTTCCTTGTGCTCCTGAGACGAGCACAAGTTACACACCTTGTGTGAGTCAGTCCGCGGATGCTTCACATGGCACGGAGGGCAGAATTTGAACGGTGTTCGTTCGATCGGAGAGCTGAACAGACTCATCTAGGCCCGAAGGCAGTCCACAAAGCTTTCCAATCGAAAAGTAGAATCTCGAAACGATATGCGGAGTATTGGGAAACTTGTACGGAACAATACAGTCGACGGTAGAGAGGATTGCGTGTCGAAGGGAACCTGTGAGAAAGTGGCTCTGTATATACTGTTCCCTAATAGGTACAGGGTGTACAGAGTCTACAGTCCCCAAGGGTTTGGCAGAGGCTAAAGTTAGATTGATTATGCTACTTACCAGTATGCATCTGTTCTTGGCATGTAGGGCTGCTGACATTCATATCTGTGCATAGATCGCCACCTAGTGTTGGGTCCGGATGATTGCACATTGTTGTCCTGTGAGAAAGTGCCATCTTTCTTGCATGGTATGCCCCCACTTTTTGCTAAATTGCTGAATGATTTTCGATTGAGTGTACCCTGGGTTCCTGCCAATCAGGTGCCCAGGGCCTATGTTCCTTCCTTAAACCACACAAACTCCAAATTGGCAAACCCTAGCCACATGTCAGCCCCTAGTAAATGGTACCCTAGGTACCCAGGGCCTTGTGGCCAGGGAAGGCCTCTAAGGGCTGCAGCACTCATTGTGCCACCCTCAGAGGCCCTGTACCCTTACACACACACTGCCCTTGCAGGCTGAGTGTCTGGGTGCAGGACAAAACAAAGAGTCGACATGGCACACATCACTGTGTACCATGCCCATCACCTACACTGCCAAGGCATATGTCAGCCACCCCTCTAGCTGGGTGCATTACGCCTATGGTGTGGGCACAGGAGCAGGAGCCCTGTGCCCCTACAGTACCCGGGTCCATTCCTGGGCACTGTAAGTGCAGTGCTGTCATTTAAGAGTACATGGTGCTGAGAGCTTGTCAAACACGAGCTCCACAGCACCATATTGGCAACACTGAAGCCTGGGAAGTTTGGTATCACACTTCTCAGCACATTGAACCCACACTGATGCCAGTGTAGGATTTAATGTACTAAGCACCCCAGAGGGCATCTTAGAGATGCCCCCTTACAGCTAACTTACAATCCACGTCTGCTCTGAGGCTGCCCAGGCTGCCACACAGCAGACACGTTGCTGGACCCCTGGGTGGGAGAGCCCCTGCTCTACCGGGCCTGCAACAATGCACATCCTGGGTGAGGTGAGAAATCTCCTCCCCCAGGATGAGCAAAGGGAAGCTTCAAAGGCAGGCCGCCATTTGGAGTTTCCCCAGGCCACTGCAACCCCCCACTCTGGCGGGAAGCTTGGCCGGAAACCCCATACAAGGACAGGGGATGTGCCAGCCTGCCCACCCCACCCCTCAGGTGGGGGAGGCGAGGTGAAGCACATCTCCGGGCTCTCGCCATCTTGAAGATGGGAGGCCCTACCCTATCAGGATTAGGCTACTGCCCCCCTCCCACAGGAGAGAGGCAGGATAGGGGGTGTACCCACCCCAGGACCAGGACCCATTGGTCCCTGGCCTTCACCTACCTGTAACGCCCCTAAATCTAGTATTTAGGGGCACCCTGAACCTTCCTTCCTCAGATTCCAGATAGAAAACTACAAGAAGAGCAAGAAGAACAAGGACCTGCCCTGCAGCTGCTAAAAAGAGAAGACACCAACTGCTTTGGCCCCAGCCCTACCGGCCTGTCGACTCTCGAACCTGCACCAGCGCGGCATCTCTCGTGGCCAGCCACCTCACCAACCCCGGAGGACCTGGCTACCTTTTGGCTCTAAGCCCCTGGGACTCCCATGAGTAGAGGCTCTACTCAAGAAACCTATTTTTAACCCCTGGCAGCAGCCCGGAACCGCGGACCCAACACACTCTGCACCAGCCAAGCCTGGCCAGTGCCGGAGTGGACAAAGACCCTGAGGACGACCCCACGGCGACTGTGACCCCGAGTCCGGCACCCAAGGACCCCCCTCGACATCCCGGAAGAAGCCTGCAGCCTCAGAACCGAGTGCCACCCCAACCGCGATCAACCAGAGGGTAAGATTCCAGACGTCAAAAGGCACCCCTGCACCCGGCGCCCTGCGGCCCCCTGTGCCCAATCCCGGGGTACCCACCTAACCTACAACTACCCAACTTACCTCTCGAAGTGGTGGTGGCACCTGAAACATCCTCGTCCCCGAGCCTGCAGCCTTTTTCCAAACCGGAACATTCCCATTGATTTCCATTGAGCGCCCGAAGGCTCAAAAGCACCCTGCACCCAGCCGCCCGAGTGGCCCTGGCAGTGCACTCTCTACACTAACCTACTTCCCCACTTGCCCTGAGTAAGTGACCAGGAGCCCAGCTCCCACAGCCGCGTGGCTTGCCAGACAGTAGCCACCAACCAAGGCCCCCCCTATCCCTCATAGGATAACATTGGGCCTAACTCTCTCTGCACCCGGCCGTCCTGAAACCGCTGAGGGTGAACCAACTACCTACCTGACACTAGGGGACCCCTGAGTCCATGCCCGGAATTTCAACTCTGCCAGTGGAGTACTTACCCTTAAACCGCTAACTTCATTTTCCTCATAGGGTAACATTGACTGGCTTTTTCTTCAAAAATCTTCTAAGTGTGAACTTTTCAAAACTGCAAATATTCACCAAAAATCAGCCAAGTGACAAAAACGAATTTACTCACCTGCTCCTAGGTGAGCTCCCAGTGCTGGATCTTGGTGCCCAGCCCTGACCCTGAAAATGGTTCACAACTATACTTACCTCTAACTCATTTTTCTCCCATAGGAAGCCATTGTCTGCTTTTCTGTGAAATTTCTTCTAAGTGTCTATTTTTGCAAATTTGAAATATTCTTTTAAAATCGTACCATTTCTGCAAACGAAATTACTTACCTGTTTTTGATAAGGACCCCAGTCCTGGGTCTAGGTACCCAGTCCTGGATTACTAAAGTAACGATAAAGTACTCTACCTGCAATTTGAATTTCTTGCCATAGAGATCCATTGAATGTTTTCTTTGAAATATTTTCTAAGTGCTAACTTTTGAAATAGCTAAATATTATTTAAAAATCATTACAGTTATTAAGTCGACTTTCATCACTTGATTCTGAATACTGACCCAAGGCTGGATCTAGGAGCCAGACCTGGAATTCCAAAAGTAATCTGAAAAGTAATTTATTACATATAACCTGAATTTACCATTGAGCTCAATGCATTGTTATGTTTAGAAAATAGGATTGTTTATTGCAACCAACTGTGACTGTTTACACAAATTTATTGCTTAAGACAAAAGTATTTATATTCAACCTCTCATTCTGAGAAAGTATATTTTTACCCCCTTTGTGGTTCTAAAAATAAAACAAGCATATATTTTATATATATAAACCATTGGCCTAGAGTTCAGTTATTGAGTGTGTGAAACCATTTGCTGACTGAGTGTGTACAATAAATGCTTTACACTGTCCTCTGGTACTGCCTTACTGCTCGACCAAGCTACCACTTTTGAGAGTAAGGTCATACCTAACTTTGACCTCTATCAGCCTCTGGGGGACTGTGGACTCTGTACACCCTGTACCTATTAGGGAACAGTATATACAGAGCCACTTTCTCACATGTCCTGGAAGAGTCTTCGAAGTATCACGAGATAGGTGGCTCCTCCCCTGGACTACAGTGCGCATGGGCATCCTCTCCATCCTAAGATTGTTTTTCGCCATTGTGGCAGTGATGGAGTAGATACAGTAAGTGATGAAAATGCTATACAGTAATTCTGAGTGCTGCAGCCGCTACAGGCGCCGGGGAGGAGGGTGGGCGATATGAATGTCAGCAGCCCTACATGCCAAGAACAGATGCATACTGGTAAGTAGCATATTCGGTTCGAGGCATGTGGGCTGCTGAATTCATATCTGTGCATAGATTACATAGCAGTCCCTCCATTAGCGGCGGCTGCCCGTGCCAGCTGCAGCAGTCTGAAAAAGGGTCTTGAGAACAGCCTGTCCTACAGCTGCCTGCTGTTTTGAATGTACATCTACACAGTAGTGTTTGGTAAATGTATGTATAGTGGACCATGTGGCTGCTCTACATATGTCCTCTAAAGGAATGTTCCCTAGGAAAGCCACGGACGCCCCTAACTTTCGTGTTGAGTGGGCTCTTGGAGGAATCGTTAATGTGCGTTTAGCTTTTTTATAGCAAATTTGAATACATGTAACGATCCATCTGGCTATCCCTGCTTTGGAAATGGCGTTGCCCTTGTGTTGTGGAGAAAAGGCAACGAACAATTGTTTTGTTTTCCTAAAATCCTTTGTTCTGTCTATATAGTACATGAGGGCCCTCTTTACATCTTGTGTATGGCGCATTCTCTCTGCGACATTTTCTGGATATGGAAAGAAAACAGGCAGTTCAATAGTCTGATTCATGTGGAACTGCGATATCACTTTAGGCATGAATGTGGGGTTGGTACGTAGTACGACCCTGTTTGCGTGAACCTGTATAAATGGCTCTTGAATGGTTAGTGCCTGGAGTTCACTAACTCTTCTCAACCAAGTGATTGCCACTAAGAAAGCTACTTTCCAGGTGAGGAATTGAATCTCACATGAATGTAGAGGTTCAAAAGGTGGACCCATCAATCTGGTGAGGACCACATTTAGGTTCCACACTGGTGCCGGTGGGTGTCTTGGAGGAATCACTCGTTTGAGTCCCTCTAAGAAGGCTTTGATGGCAGGCACTCTGAATAAAGAGAGGTGCTGCCTGTTCTGAAGATAGGCTGCTATTGCGGTTAGATGTATACTTATGGAGCTGTATGCCAGATTGCACTGGTATAAGTGTAACAGGTAACAGATGATGTTCTGAATGGACGCATCCAGCGGATTAATGCGATTGTTTTTACAGTAAATGACAAATCTTTTCCATTTAGCCGCATAGCAAGCTCTGGTCGTGGGTTTCCTGGCCTCCTTGATGATATTCATACATTCTGGAGGCAGGTTAAGGTAGCCAAACTCTAAGACTTCAGGAGCCAGATCGCCAGGTTTAGCTGTTGCGGATCTGGGTGCTGAATTTCAACATGGTTCTGCGTTAAAAGTTTTGGTGTTAGCCGTTTTCTTTGATGCGGTACCACGGAAATTTCTAGAAACGTGGTGTA
This sequence comes from Triturus cristatus, assembly GCF_964204655.1. Classification (NCBI taxonomy): domain Eukaryota; kingdom Metazoa; phylum Chordata; class Amphibia; order Caudata; family Salamandridae; genus Triturus; species Triturus cristatus. The sequence continues at coordinate 1,354,176,425 of NC_140590.1, forward strand.
CCATGGCTGGCGTGCCCACGTTGGAGCAACCAGGATGAGTGTTATCGAGTGTTGCCTTAGTTTGCGTGCCACTAGCGGTATTAATGGCGCTGGGGGAAAAGCGTACGCAAATCTGCCTGACCAGTTCATCCATATCGCATTGCCCTGCGACTGTGGATGGGGGAACCTGGCGGCAAAGCTTTGGCATTTTGCGTTCTCCCTTGTGGCGAATAGGTCTATCTCTGGATGACCCCACTGCTGGAAGTACGGTTGGAGTACTGACGGATGTAGCTCCCACTCGTGCATTTGGTGGCTGTGTCTGCTGAGCAGATCCGCCATCTGGTTGTCCTTGCCCGGGAGGTGTTCCGCCATGAGGAACATGTTCCTCTGAATGGCCCACTTCCACATGCTCTGAGCCAAATGAGACAACTGTGGAGAGTGTGTTCCTCCCTGCTTCTGTATGTAGTACATGGCAGTCATGTTGTCTGTCCGGATCAACACGACTTTGTTGCACAAGTGTACTTTGAATGCCTTCATTGCCAGGAAGATTGCCATCAGTTCCAGAAGGTTGATGTGCATCTTCTTTGGCTGTGTTGTCCATAGTCCTTGCACTGTGTAATTGAGTACATGAGCTCCCCATTCCTGGAGAGACGCGTCCGCTGTCAGTATTATTTGTGGCTAGAACGAGGAGCATCGCCCGATGATGAAGCATGACACCCGAAAGGGTGTGTGAGGGCATTATATTACAAAGGAGAAATTCCCCACATCCACTCTTCACCCGACCTGATTTACCAGACACACATCTAATCAACAGATTTTTTTCTATTTTCTTAGGAACCGTTACCCTCTTAGTACATACACTGTAGTCTGAGGGAGCACGGGTACTGGACCTCTCTCTAATAACGCTCCCGGTCCCCCGTTCTATTTGTATTACGAGTTAACGAACGGCAGCTAGCCGTAGGACCAATTCCTCTATATTTTCCCCTAGCCTCATTCATACCAACACTACAGCTCTCTTTATTTACAACCCCTTGAGAGTTATTAACACCTGTTACCACTACCTACAATGGACACCGTGGGTCTCAGTTTCGATGATGACACAATAGCAGAGATTCTACGTGCATCATCACTCTTAGCAGATTATGGTAGCGCAGCCACAATCAGCAAAGCAGACGATTGTAAATCCTTACTCTCACTAAGGAAACTACAGATTAAGACAGCCCTGCATGGATTGATGATGACTGAGTACCTTAGGGCAAACATAGCACCTAATGGCCTCCTGGTTACCCTTCCTCCCAGGATTTTCTTAGAAGACCTGACCTTTCGTACAGAATGGTCGCAAATTGCATGGAAATGCACACAAGACTGGCTGGTGTTAATCATTAACACGGCAAAACGTCTCTCGGACAAACTTCTCATCCAGATAACCATAGCTGAGAACGGGCTTAAAACAGGGATCTCGATTACATCCTTTAAGTCCAGACTAGCCGAAATTACCGAAGAAATGAACGAGCATAAAGACTTTCTCACCAAGCAAAAGATGACTAAATTACAAAAAGACTTGAAACGTTTCAACAAAGAGAAAGTGTACCCTTACATCAAAGAAGATTATGTTTTTCAAAATTATGACAACTTCTGATGAAGGGAGCAGCAACCGATCTAGTAGAACAGGATCATTCGGCAGTGACTCTAGTCATGAAGGGCAACGGTACACACCGCACGCCAGAGGGATACAACAACCAACACGCCCTCCTTTATTTCAGAACCCTCCACCACCACCATTTTCACATCAATCCTTTCAACCACCTATCTACCCAGGACAATGGATGGAACCACCACCTATGTGGCACGTACCCCCAACTCATCTCCAACCGACTCATTTCCGCCAATTCCCGAACCCCCCTTTTCACAACAGAGGGAAGGGCAAAGGAAGAGGCAGAAGGAGGTTACAAGACGGTGCAATGGCAAGACCAGGAACCGATGACGCTACGGAGCCAGGCGAGAGGCCAGAGACCCTAGTGGTCAATCTCTCCTCCAGGCAACTGACAGAAGGAGAAACCACACTTCTAGAGAAAGGCTTGGGATTCGTCCCCACACCCAAGAAAGACTCCTTTCGGTTACATCAAGAACTACACAATTTTTTCGGAAAGTCAGACTCAAGGCTTTTTTTCAGGGTAAACCTGATACTCCACCGACAGAGACTGGCCTGAAAAAACAATCCAAATTTACCCCTACAGCGGCCATGACACCACATGAGATCCTGACTTACGAACAAGCCGTCCTGAAAGATGTAGGAGCTACGAGTCAGAAGCGACCTTACGACAACCTTTCAAAAGAAGAAAACTATCCTCCGAACCATCACCGAAGACCGCAACATAATAATTAAACCAGCAGACAAAGGCGGTGCCAGCTTCATCCAAGATCTAGATACGTATGATAGAGAATGCACCCGCCAATTGGCAAATACTGCATATTATGAACCGATCACAGAGGACCCTACCAAACGCCTTACTACTCGTATTAAGAGCATGATCAGCGAAGCATCAGCAGAGGGTTGGATTTCACAACAGGAAGCCAATTTCCTCACCACTGAAGACCCACGTACCCTCTACTTTTATACACTACCCAAAATCCATAAAGGGGTCAACCCTCCACCGGGCCGCCCGATTGTTTCAGGCATTGACTCTGTCCTGGAACCATTGAGCAGGTTCTGCGACTTCTATCTACGCCCCATGGTGAGCAAAACATCTTACTTATCTCAGGGATACCACTGAGGTTATCGATCTCATAGAACACTTCCCAGATCCTGACAAAATAGATTTCCTAGTGACCATGGACGTAGAAGCCCTATATACAAACATTCGAACAGGACGCCACACTAGAGGTACTTGAGAACACTCTCCGCAACATCGAACCTTGGCCTTTCCTTACACCTATCTCATTCATCTGCGACTGTGCCTCCCTAATTCTAAAAGAAAATTTCTTTGCCTTCAAATCACAGCTTTTTCATCAAACACAAGGTACGAGCATGGGAAGCACATTCGCTCCCAGTTTAGCCTGCCTATACATGGCCCATTTTGAAGAACAACACATCCTTGGAGTAACTAACCCATACAATGACCATATTCTACTATGGCGTCGTTACATTGATGACATTGTCCTATTTTGGAAAGGAGATTAAGAACAATGCATCTCACTCTGCAATTGGGTTAATACTCTAAACCCGTACCTCAAGTTCACAAGTACAAGATCCCGATATGAGATCCCTTTCCTAGACCTACTCATCTCTTTGAACAATGGCTTCTTTCACACCACGAATTATAAGAAACCCACAGACAGAAACAGTCTCTTGACCTACGAGAGCCACCATCCTCGGGCACTCAGAAACAACCTTCCAGTGGGCCAGTTCCTACGCCTCCGTAGGAACTGTGACACTGTCAAAGAATTTGAAATACAATCTAATCTCCTCAGACACAACCTCGAGAAACGACATTACCCGAGTAACATCGTACGCCAAGCACATAAGAGAGCTAGAAACAATCCTAGAACGGCCCTCCTAGAGACTAAGGCAAGATCTGAACTAGACACCATTACATGTGTCACCACATTCACGCCCAGTTCCAATAACATACAGAAGGTCATCAGGAAACATTGGGCAATACTGAATTCGGGCACTTTCGAACCAGGCCCACCACCACTTTTCGCATTCAAACGCACGCAAAATCTACGAGATCATCTCGTACATACGAGACCCAAACCACAATTAACGCGTCAACCCACATTATGGTCCTTACCACCAGTAGTTGGCCATTACCCTTGCGGTTCCTGCTCTACTTGTGCAGAAACCACGATTTCAAAAGAAATCGACTTGGGCCTGAGCACACCTTGGCGACAAACTAAGCACACGAACTGCAACACCACCAACTGTGTCTACACAACACTCTGCCCTTGTAATAAGAGATATGTGGGCATGACCACCAGAGCAGTCAAGATACGCATAGGGGAGCACAAGAGCACAATAAGACGCAGTAGGACTCATACCAAACTACTAACACACTTTGCTGAACAAGGACACACTGCGAATAGTTTGAGATGGACCATCATCATTTCCAATCCCAACTGGACAAAACACACTCTGTTCAAGCAAGAACAGCGATGGGTTCACAGGTTAAAATGTGACCACAGGCCTGAACGACGAAATACCATGGGTCGAATTAACCCAACACCATCAACAGACCACCTAGATAAAGGTCGGGTCACAGGTCTACTGAAAGAACCCCAATACCTGTATGAGGGCTTCTTCTTGATCCTTTCCCCCCCTTTTTTTGCGATCCCACTCCCATGATGAGTATTTTGCTTATCAGCTATAATGAATATGCTACTTACCAGTATGCATCTATTCTTGGCATGTAGGGCTGCTGACATTCATATCTGTGCATAGATCGCCGCCTAGTGTTGGGTCCGGATGTTTGCACGTTGTTGTCCTGGAAGGGTCTTCGAAGTATCCTGGGATAGGTGACTCCTCCCCTGGACTACAGTGCGCATGGGCATCCTCTCCATCCTCAGATTGTTTTTCGCCATTGTGGCAGTGATGGAGTAGATACAGAAAGTGATGACCATGCTTACAGTAATTCTGAGAGCTGCAGCTGCTACAGGCGCCGGGGAGGAGGGAGGGCGATATGAATGTCAGCAGCCCTACATGCCAAGAACAGATGCATACTGGTAAGTAGCATATTCAGTTCGAGGCATGTGGGCTGCTGAATTCATATCTGTGCATAGACTACATAGCAGTACCTCCTATTAGCGGCGGCTACCAGTGCCAGCTGCAGCGGTCTGAAAAAGAGTTTTGAGAACAGCCTGTCCTACAGCTGCCTGCTGTTTTGATTGCACATCTACACAATAGTGTTTGGTAAATGTGTGTGTAGTGGACCAGGTGGCTGCTCTACATATATCATGCAAAGGGATGTTTCCCAGGAAAGCCATGGAGGCCCCTAACTTGCGTGTTGAGTGGGCTCGTGGGGGAATCGTTAATGTGCGTTTAGCCTTTTGATAGCAAATTTGAATACATTTAACGATCCATCTGGCTATACCTGCTTTGGAGATAGCGTTACCTTTGTGGTGTGGGGCAAAGGCAACGAAAAGTTGTTTAGTCTTCCTAAAGATCTTAGTCCTGTCGATATAGTACATGAGGGCTCTCTTCACATCTAGTGTATGGAGTGCTCTTTCTGCGACAGTTTGTGGGTTTTGAAAGAAAACAGGCAGTTCAATAGTTTGACTCATGTGGAACTGTGATATCACCTTGGGCATGAATTTGGGGTTGGTACGTAGTACGACCCTGTTGGCGTGAACCTGTATAAATGGCTCTTGAACGGTTAGTGCCTGGAGTTCACTAACTCTTCTTAAAGAAGTGATCGCTACTAGGAAAGCTACTTTCCAGGCAAGGAATTGAATCTCGCATGAGTGTAGAGGTTCAAAGGGTGGACCCATCAGGCGTGTGAGGACCAAGTTGAGGTTCCACATCGGAGCTGGTGGGTGGCTTGGAGGAATTACTCGTTTGAGTCCTTCCAAGAATGCTTTGATGGCAGGCACTCTGAATAAAGAGAGGTGCTGCCTGTTCTGGAGATAGGCTGATATTGCAGTCAAATGGACACGTATCGAGGTGTACGCCAGATTGCATCGGTATAGGTGTAAGAGGTAACAAATTATGTTTTGGATGGATGCGTCTAGCGGGTTCATGTCATTATTATTGCAATAGATGACGAATCTTTTCCATTTGGCTGCATAGCAAGCTCTGGTAGTGGGTCTTCTAGCTTCCTTAATGATGTCCATACAGTCAGGTGGCAGGTTTAGGTACCCAAACTCTAGGACTTCAGGAGCCAGATTGCCAGGTTCAGCTGTTGCGGATCTGGGTGCTGAATCTCTCCATGGTTCTGCGTCAAATGCGCGGGTTTGATCCGCAGCCTTTGATGCGGCACCACGGAAAGTTCGAGAAAAGTGGTGTACCATGGCTGGCGTGCCCATGTTGGAGCAACCAGGACGAGTGTCAGTGAGTGTTGTCTGAGTTTGCGAGCCACCAGCGGTATCAACGGTGCTGGGGGAAAAGCGTACGCAAATCTGCCGGACCAGTTCATCCATATCGCATTGCCCTGCGACTGTGGATGTGGGAACCTGGCGGCAAAGCTTTGGCATTTTGCGTTTTCGCTTGTGGCGAATAGGTCTATCTCTGGATGACCCCATTGCTGGAAGTACGGTTGGAGTACTGATGGGTGTAACTCCCACTCGTACATCTGGTGGCTGTGTCTGCTGAGCAGATCCGCCATCTGGTTGTCCTTGCCGGGGAGGTGTTCCGCCATGAGGAACATGTTCCTCTGAATGGCCCACTTCCACATGCTCTGAGCCAGATGAGACAACTGTGGAGTGTGTTCCTCCCTGCTTCTGTATGTAGTACATGGCGGTCATGTTGTCCGTCCGGATCAACACGACTTTGTTGCACAAGTGTACTTTGAATGCTTTCATAGCCAGGAAGATTGCCATCAGTTCTAGAAGGTTGATGTGCATCTTCTTTTGTTGTGTTGTCCATAGTCCCTGCACTGTGTAGTGGAGTACATGAGCTCCCCATCCCTGGAGAGACGCGTCCGCTGTCAGTATTATTTGTGGAACAGGCTCTTAGAACGGTCGGCCCTTGCAAAGGTTTTGTGGATTCCACCAATGCAGAGAGTTGTATGCCCGACCGCTCACCAACACTAGGTCTTTTAGTTGTCCGTGAGCCTGATTCCATTGACGTGCTAAGCACTCTTGAAGCGGGCGCATATGTAGTCTCGCGTGTGGGACTATGAAAATGCAGGAGGCCATCATGCCTATCAACTGCATGAACACTCGTGCGGGAAGGGAGTGTTGTGGTTTGAACTTGGAAATCAGCATTTGCATGCTGTTGATTCTCACTAGATTTGGCTGAGCTGTGGCCGCCAGAGTGTCTATGGTCGCACCTAGGTACTGTTGTACGTGTGCGGGTTGGAGATGTGATTTTGGGTAATTTAGTGAGAACCCCAGACTGTGAAGGAGGTGAATGGTGTGGGACATGTGGTTGGCACATTGCTGGGCTGACTTTGCTTGAACAAGCCAGTCGTCCAGGTAAGGGTAGACGTGTATGTGCTTCCTTCGTAGATGTGCCGCCACAGTAGCTAGGCACTTTGTGAAAACTCTGGGTGCTGTTGTGACGCCGAAGGGAAGAACCTTGAATTGGTAGTGCTGCCCTTGAATAGTGAACCTGAGATATTTCCTGTGTGATGGGTGAATGGGTATGTGGAAATACGCATCTTTGAGGTCCAGTGTGGCCAGGAAGTCTCCCTGTTTGAGCAGTGGGAGGACTTGTTGCAGGGTGAGCATGTGGAAATGCTCCGAAAGAATATAGCGGTTGAGGGGTCTCAGGTCTAGTATAGGTCTGAGTGACCCGTCCTTTTTTGGTATTAAAAAGTACAGGGAGTACACCCCTGTACCTTGCTCGTGGACGGGTACGACCTCTATTGCGCCTTTTTGCATCATGCTTAGCACTTCCTGCTGTAATAGCGCTAAGTGCTCTGAGGACATAGGACGGTGTTTTGGGGGTATTGTGGGTGGAGTAGAGGTTAATTCTAGGCAGTAACCGTGTTTGATAATATCTTTGACCCACCTGTCCGTGGTGATGGAGTTCCACGTGGCCAGGAACTTTTGCAACCTTCCCCCGACAGGTGTTGTGTGGTCGGGAGGAAGGGAGAGGGCGTCACTGTTTGTTCTTGGGACAGGATCTGGTATTGCCGTATCCGCGTCCTCTGCCCTTTGTGCTTGAACCACGATATCCACCCCTGGTGTTTTTATCGTAGGTACTTTGGGTGTTGCCCTTGTTGTAGGTTTGCTGTGACCCCTGTCCTCTACCTGCTCCTCTATTACCGGGGCAACGAAAGGAGCCACTCCGAAAGGTCTGCGTTTGGAGAGCCCCCATGGACTTTGCAGTGTCTGTGTCCTTTTTTATTTTTACTAGTGTGGTGTCAACCTCTGGCCCGAATAAGTAGTCAGAGTTGACCGGCTGGTTGAGGATGTTATTTTGCACCTCCGGTTTGAATCCGGAGATTCGTAACCAGGCGTGTCGTCGTAACATGACGCTAGTGTTTATGGCTGTGGACACTTGATGGATGCGTTTGTGAGGAGTTGTCCCTCTCTAATGAGGATCTCTGCTCCCTCTTTGTATTGGTCAGGGAGATGTTGTAGTAATGTTTCTAGTGTGTCATAATGCGCTCGGTCGTAGCGAGCCAGGAGCGCTTGAGTATTGGCAATACGCCATATGTTAGCTGCTTGGGCTGCAACTCGTTTGCCGGAGGTCTCCAACACCTTGGACTCTTTGTCCGGGGGAGGGGCATCCCCAGTCGTCTGCGAGTGCGCCCGTTTACGAGCATTCGCGACTACTATGGAATCCAGAGGCAACTGTCCTCTAATATAGGTAGGATCCCCAGGCGCTGACCTATATTTTTTGTCGATTCTGGGGTTTATTACTCTGGCCCTGGTGGGTTCTTTGAAAATATGTCCTTTGCTGGTTTGAGGACACCTTTCAACATGGGTAGAGTTTTAACATGTTTTTCTGAGGATGCGAAAGTGTGCATGAGAAAATCGTCCTCGATGGTGTCAGAGTGGAGTTGAACACCATGATTGGCCGCAGCACGTTCAATGAGGGCATTGAATGCAGGCAGTGTCCTCTGTGGGAGACGTTTTTGCTCCATAGAGTTGCGGGTCCTGTGTATCCATAGGTGCACCCGAGTCTACAGGGTCATCCCAAGCTTGGTCAGGGTCCTGTTGGCCTTGAGGGTCCATCTCTCCGGGGTAGGGGACGTGGTCACCCATGTAGTCCTCCAAAACGTCTGTGTCGGAGTGTGTCAGAGAGAAGGACTGTGGATCTTGGTAAGAGGCATGGAGAGGCTCGTAAAGAAGTGGTTCCAAATCCACTGGCAGCTTTTTCTTTAGTGGGATCCGGTAGGAGTCCAAAGCTGGCTCATAAGTTATCTTCCTCTTGTGAAGCATCATTCTGCCTGTTGCGGCATCGATGATGTGTGAAGGCGACGTCTCCGTAGGAGAGTGTTCTGCAGGTGTGATCCTGGTGTGGGTGACACGTGTTCTGATTTCGAACAGTTTTGGCGCCGTGGATGGTGGCAGGCCAAAAGTGATGTTGGCCGGTGCCGGAGAAGCTTTTTGAGCCTTTTTCGGCTCGGAGCTGGATGTGTCCTGGAGGGCCGCCTTATCTTTGATGCGTTGCAAGGACGCTGAAACTTGATGCACCTGGAACGCCGACGGTTCTTTGGCGCCGACCGGTTCCGTTGAGGCAGGCTTGGACTTCTTCGGTGCCACGGGGTCATCGAGTCGAGGAGAGGTAGTAGCTGTCGACGGCGTAGATGATTGTGCCTTTGGTGCTGTTTTGGAAGTGGTGTGAGATCCAGCAGCCATTTTGACATTTGTGGTCGGAGCCGATTGTTTCGGTGCCGGGAGCCGAGGCGGCTTGGCGGTACCGATGGTCTTTTTCCGTGCGTCGGCGCGGACGTCGGCTGCTGCAAGCTCGGCACCGAAGTCCCGTTTGGTGCGGTCGGTGCCGACGGGTTTGGCTGGCGTCGAAGGCGTGGTGGGCTTCGATCCGACCAGTGTGACTTTCAGTTTCAGTTTCGGTTTCTGCTGAACCGAGACGGCTTTCGGTTTCGATGAAGGGAAACCAGCCGTTTTGGGTAGTATAGGGTGCCGCTGAATGTCCGAGGCCGGGCCAGAGGGCGGGGCCGAATGGATGCGGGATAGGTCTTGGGTAAGGCCCGAAGGCGATCCCACGACCGGAGCCACAGATTGACGCACTGGGATATCCAAAGTCTGTTCGGGTAGGCCTTGCTCGTCACCGGAGCTACTCTCTTCGGCCCCCTAAGGCCTCATTGTAGTCTCCTACCTCGGTGTCGGCTTCGTCTCTGTGAAAGAGTTGTTCTTCGACGTCTTCCGATCCGGAGTCGTGTTCGGAAGCGGGGCTGGAGGGTAGGTTCTCCACGTCTTGCACATCTTCGTCCTCGGCGTTGAAGATGTCAGTCGGGGCCGGTGCCGATTGCTGCGCTTCGAGCCTCGCTGCTCGACGATTCCGGAGAGTCTTCTTGGATCGGAATCGGGCACAGGCCATACATGTGGACTCGTCGTGATCCGGTGAAAGGCATTTGTTGCACACCGGGTGGACGTCGACATGGGGATATTTCGCATTGCATACAGGGCACCGCTTGAAGGGCGTTCGATTCCATCGTCAATGTCGGGTCGATGGTCGGGTATGATGCGAAAAAGTTGGTTTCTGGAAGTTAGTAAACTAACAATAACTATCGATACCGATCGGGAACAGTACCGACGCGAACTAAAGGCCTTTTGGCCTGTAAAAAGTTTTTCCTAACTTGAGTCAAGATAAGCACATCCGAACCCAATGGCGGAAAAAAACAATCTGAGGATGGAGAGGATGCCCATGCGCACTGTAGTCCAGAAGAGGAGTCACCTATCCCAGGATACTTCGAAGACTCTTCCAGGACAACAACGTGCAAACATCCGGACCCAACACTAGGCGGCGATCTATGCACAGATATGAATTCAGCAGCCCACATGCCTCAAACTGTTTAGAACCAAGGAATTTTAAGACCCACACGTGCTGCAAAACCTGTTTGACTGCTTCAGGGATATATCGTTCATCACCCCTACACAGCAATTTTGTTTGAGAAATTTTTTTCTCCAATGACTTACTGTACGGCACGTTCACACACCTTACTTTCTCATTCATAACATCAGTGCATCCTGGCCCGTTTTGCGAGATATAACACCTCTCAAGATGGCCGCCGCCTTCCCATCACCTTGATTAGGCGTTTTTTGCTAATCAGCTATATTGTTTAGCCAAGGAACTTTAAGACCCACACGCGCTGCAAAACCTGTTTGACTGCTTCAGGGATACATCGTTAATCACCCCAACACAGTAATTTTATTTGAGAACACCGTACTTTCTCATTCATAACATCAGTGCATCCTGGCCAGTTTTGCAAGATCAACCCCTCTCAAGATGGCCGCCGCCTTCCCATCACTTTGATTAGGCGTACCATCGATACGAAACCAACACGCATACGAGCAGAGAGGCGTCACCGCGTCACAAACTCAGGGAACCGCCCTCGCAATACATACGCCTAGCGATACAACCCTCCTAATATGGCCGCTACTCTTCAAACAGTTTCATATGGCATACCACATGTGTATTCTGACATCACGTCACTTCGTTACCTTGAGACGCTGAGACACGCCCACACCACCGGGATGATTACCAATTAAGTAGCGTATTTAAACAAACACCTTTCCCACCCTCCCTTATCAATCCCAGCGCACCACGGAGGAGGGGTAGGTTTCCACACCTTGGTCAATCGAGCACTTGTGAGTATACTGTTTTCATTAATAATTGGCATCCAGTTTCCTGCTTACGAACAGCCTCGACATGGGTGGATAGTAACCACGTCCCCTTTCCACAGTCTCTCTGGTTGCCAACAGCGGGGCGCCGACGGAGCCCATTACCTGCACTTGAAGGGTAGGCATACCCCTTCCGGATTTAGCATGACTACCACTTCCCATATCATGGGGAGGAGCACGTGTAAGCTCAATACGGAACTGACACCGCCAGCTTTTGCCTCACACTTTTTACACGATGCGTGCTTATAGACATCTGTCTTCCGATCTCTGTCCACCATCGAAATTATTCCACCTACACGGCTCTGTTGTAGTATTATGTTCACATGCAGCTGGCCATTACGGGGTTGGTGGGTTTTATAGGCACATGATCACTGTTACCTGCCTGTAGAACTTGTACCCCAACACAGCGGCGAACTGAACAGGGATTATGACGCGCTAGCACCTGGTCATTTCTCCTGCATGTCATTATTGTGAGCATGCCTGTGTGATTGAACACTCACTGTGTTTTCTTGCGATATAAACACAATCTATCGACTTGAAACTACCGCTGAACCAATGAATTACAGCAATGTTGAGTTTGTCTCTGTTATGTCCATAGGAGTGTCTTTTTTCTTTTTTTCTCTCACCAGGTTGGGTATAGGTTCCTAAAAGAAGGAGTTCCTATCAGCGCGAGGACGCTTTATCCCTTTAATAATAAGGTACCATAGGTTCACAGTACTGCACTTCCCTGGAAACTTGTCTTTAGAATACCTTCTCTAGTGTATATATTTTTTCCTCTCACCTCTTACCCGGTCCTGACGAAGCGCGAACGGATCCCTTAAGGAACAGCTTTCATGCGCGAAACATGTTGACCCTATATTCGTAGGATTCCCACTCACTCATCCTGAGAGCATCTACACATCTTCCCTCATTTATTTTTTCAAAGAGGAGCTCCAGGATTATTTTTAATCTGTGCTACACGGGGCCGTGAATAAAAACTTAGGTTCTGGGCTCCACATAGCATTTTTTAACGCACCCACTCACCTCCCTTTTTATAGGCCCACACACCCTCATGCACAACTGCGGCGTCTCCATAAAAGAGCTCCGATAAAGAGCCCTCTCGCGAGGCCCGTGAGGGACTGCAGCACCACCCCCACGAGGAGCAACGCCCGATGATGAAGCATGACACCCGAAAGGGTGTGTGAGGGCACTATATTACAAAGGAGAAATTCCCCACATCCACTCTTCACCCGACCTGATTTACCAGACACACATCTAATCAACAGATTTTTTTCTATTTTCTTAGGAACAGTTACCCTCTTAGTACATACACAGTACTATTTGTGGAACAGGCTCTTGGAACGGTCGGCCCTTGCAAAGGTTTTGTGGATTCCACCAATGCAGAGTTGTATGCCCGACCGCTCACCAACACTAGGTCTTTCAACTGTCCTTGAGTCTGATTCCATTGACGTGCCAAGCACTCCTACAGCGGGCGCATATGTAGTCTCGCGTGCGGGACTATGAAGATGCAGGAGGCCATCATGCCTATCAACTGCATGAACACTCGCGCTGGAAGGGAGTGTTGAGGTCTGAACTTTGTTATCAGCAGTTGCATGCTGTTGATCCTCACTAAATTTGGCTGAGCAGTGGCTGCCAGAGTGTCTATGGTCGCGCCCAGGTACTGCCGTATGTGGGCGGGTTGAAGATGTGATTTTGGATAATTCAGTGAGAATCCCAGACTGCGAAGAAGGTGAATGGTGTGGGATATGTGGCTGGCACACTGCTGGGCTGACTTTGCCTGAATAAGCCAGTGGTCCAGGTAAGGGAAGTCGTGAATGTGCTGTCTCCGTAAGTGTGCAGCCACTGTCGCTAGGCACTTGGTAAAGACCCTGGGCGCTGTTACTCCGAAAGGGAGGACTTTGAACTGATAATGTTGATCCTGAATAGTGAACCTGAGATATCTTCTGTGTGATGGGTGCATGGGTATGTGGAAATACGCATCTTTTAAATCTAGTGTTGCTAGGAAGTCTCCCTGCCTGAGTAACGGCAGAACCTGCTGGAGGGTGAGCATATGAAAATGCTCTGACAGAATGTATTGGTTGAGAGGTCTTTGGTCCAGTACAGGTCTCAAAGACCCGTCCTTTTTTGGGATTAAGAAGTACAGAGAGTACACCCTTGACCCACGTTGTTCTACAGCAGTGCTTTGCAAATGGTGTGTCGCGACACGTTAGTGTGTCGGCTGGCGTCTGTAGGTGTGTCACACAACGTGGTCTAGGCAATGCGGTATAGGTAGCATGCAGGACGGTACTGCACATGCTACTAACTCATTACCTGTTCCTGCAAAAGAGGAGTCTTCTCCTGTGGCGGGGCAGCGAGCCATGATTGTAGTCGGAGCATCGCTGCTGCTCGCTGCCACCCTCCTGCAGACCCGTTTAAGAATCCGGCAGTGGCGGTGAGTAGACTGCCGGTGGCTCCTGCAGTGCAGCCCTCTGCACCACCCCCCACAGTCCCATTCAATATAGGTCTGGGGTAGGCCAGCAGCACCATCGTTAGCGGCCATCTAGCGCTCACTGCTGCTGCACTCCTGCAGACACGTGGAGCTTCTGGCGGTAAGTAAACACTGCGGCGGCTCTCGCTTGCACATATTTACATATTGTTACTCCTAAATGACAGCACTCTTGGAACTGTATGTATGTTATTATTTTAAAATCATATATTTTGCTAGTAAAACTCAATTACCGTGTCGCGAAATGATGTATGTCTAAAAAAAGTGTGTCACCAACATGAAAAGTTTGGAAAGCACTGTTCTACAGGCACGAGCTCTATGGCTCCTTTCTGCAGCATACTTAGTACTTCCTGCTGCAATAATGTCAAGTGCTCTGCGGACATAGGACGGTGTCTTGGTGGTAATTCCAGACAACCGTACTGGACAATTTTTCTGACCCACCTTTCTGTGGTGATGGTTCTCCAGACTGGCAGGAACTGTTGGAGTCTCCCCCCGACTGGTGTTATGTGGTCGGGGGGCAGTGACAAGACGTCACCGTTTGTTATTGGCGGAGGACCTGGTGGTGTCGTTTCCTCGTCCTCTGCCTTTGGTGCTGGATCCACGATATCCACCCCTATTGGTCTTATTATAGGTACTCTGGGTACCTCTATTGTACTGCTGCTGGGACCCCTGACCTCTAGCTGCTCCTCTATTCCCGGGGCGACGAAAGGAGCCACTCCGAAACTGCTGCGACTGTAGAGCCCCCATAGATTTTGCAGTTTCAGTGTCCTTTATCTTCTCTAGTGTAATATCAACCTCTGGGCCAAATAAAAAGTCTGGGTTGACTGGTTGATTCAAGATATTAGTTTGAATTTCACGTTTGAAACCTGATATTCTCAACCATGCGTGCCTCCTTAACATCACACTAGTGTTGATTGCCCTAGCCGCAGTGTCAACTGCATCTAGTGCGCATTTGATGGACGCATTTGTAATGAGTTTTCCCTCTGATGAGGAGCTCCGCTCCTTCTTTGTAGTCATCTGGTAGGTGTTCTATTAGTGTTTCTAGGGTATCGTAGTGTGACCTGTCGTATCTGGCCAGGAGTGCCTGAGTGTTGGCAATGCGCCAGATGTTTGTTGCTTGTGCTGCTATCCTTTTTCCCGGTGTTTCTAGCACTTTGGACTCCTTGTCTGGAGGAGGAGCATCACCGGTAGTCTGCGAGTTAGCTCTTTTACGAGCATTAGAAACTACCATGGAGTCCAACGGCAATTGACCCTTAATGTACATTGGGTCTCCTGGGGCTGGTTTTTTTTTCTCTTTCTATTCTTGGGTTCAATACCCGTGCTCTGGTTGTCTCCTTAAAGATGTCCTTAGCATGTTTAATAACCCCTTTTAGCATTGGTAGAGTCTTGACTGTTCTTTCTGATGGTGAGAAAGAAATCCTCTTCCACCGAGTCAGAATGAAGTTCCACTCCGTGATTGGCCGCCGCTCTTTCAATGAGGGCGTTAAAAGCAGCAGTATCTTCAGTGGGAGATGGTTTTATATTATAAATATGAGTGTCAGGAGCATCTTGTGGGTCTCCTGGGTCATTAGGGTCTCCCCATGCTTGATCCTGGTCTTGCTGTTGTTCATCAGGGTCAATATCCACAGGATAAGTGGTATCCTCATTATAGCCCTCTCCTGCATCCGCCTCCGAGTGTGCGGGAGAAAAGGATTGTGGTTCCTGATGATATGTTTGGTAAGGTTCCAGAAGCACTGGTGTCGAACCTGACGCTATTTTATTTTTCAGTGGAATTTTGTATGATTCCAAAGTCTTTTCTGGCACGATTTTCCGCTTGCGGAACAACAGTCTACCAGTGTCTGCGTCGATAAACTGGTCCTGTGAGTCTTCGACATTTGTCCTTCCGGTCGACACTGTTTGTGGTTGTTCGATACTCTTCCTAAGTTCGAACATCCTAGGTGTCACCGGTGGTGGCAAGCCAAACTTGATTGGTGCGGGCGCCGAGTGAGCCTTGGCGACCTTCTTCGGTTCGGGACCCGTTTTCGGTTCGAGAGTGTCCCGTTCCCTGATGCGCTTTAGGGACTCCGATACCAGTTGCAACGTGAATGTCGACGGTGCTTTCGATCCGACAGGCTCTTTGGAGACAGGCCTTGACGCGGTCTCCGGTTTCTTTCCTGTCTTCGGGGCTTCGATCTGCTCAGCACTCCTCGGTGTTGACGTAGTAGGATCGATCACCTTGACCTTGGTCTTCGGTGCCCCAACCTTCGGTGCCATAGGCCTCTGCGGCTTCTCGGGACCGAGGACCTTCTTTTGTTTCTCGGTGCCGAAGTCCTTTTTTGGTTTCTCGGTACCGAAGTCCTTCCTTGGTTTGTCGGTTCCGATGTCCTCCTTTAGTGTCGACGGATTGGAAGGTTTCGATGCCTTTGATCCGACCTGAACCAGTTGCACTTTCGGTTTCGATTTGACCGGTGCAGGTTTTGGTTTCGATTTCACGGAATCGACTCCAGTCTTTTTTGATATTTCTGGCTCTTTTGAAATGTTCGAAGCCGGGCCTTTATGCGGGGCTGTAGAACGATCCGACCGATCTTGGGTAAGGCCCGCAGGCGATCCCTCGACCTGAGCCTTATCAAGACTATCTCCCTCGGCCTCCGCATCGACGGATTGGCCTAGCTCCTCGCCTGAGCTATCTTCCTCGGCCCCAAGGGCCTCCTAGTCGTCTCCTACCTCGTCGACGTCTTCTTCCAGGAAGATCGCCTCATCTTCGTTGTCATATTGGGAGTCATGCTCTGAAGCAGGGTCCGATTGGTCTTGAACATCCTGCTCTTCAACGTCGGAGTGGTCTACCTCTTCGACGCTCTCTGCTTCTTCGTCCTCGGTACTGAATATGTTAACCGGGTTAGGCGCTGATTTCTTGGCCTCCAATCGAGCCGCTCGTCGATTCCGAAGGGTCTTCTTCGACCGGAACCGGGCGCAGGCCATACATTTGGTCTCATCATGATCCGGTGATAAACATTTGTTACACACTGGATGAACGTCGACGTGTGGATATTTTGCGTGACATAGAGGGCATCTGTTGAAGGGAGTCCTCGATTCCATCTTCTCACGTCGATCGATGTTCGGACCGAAACTCGATCCGATAAAGGATAATAATAATCTATCGATACCGAACGCAAACGATACAGACGATATCTAAAGGCTTTTGGCCTTAAATAAAGTTTTCCTAACTTGAGCTAAGATAAGCATATCCGAACCCAATGGCGGAAAAAAACAATCTGAGGATGGAGAGGATGCCCATGCGCACTGTAGTCCAGGGGAGGAGCCACCTATCTCGTGATACTTCAAAGACTCTTCCAGGACAACAATGTGCAATCATCCGGACCCAACACTAGGCGGCGATCTATGCACAGATATGAATTCAGCAGCCCACATGCCTCGAACAGGGAGCAACATACCACAGATGCGGTCACAGCTGCATGAACAATGTGCCCCTTCAGTGTCTCTGCCATTCACAGACATTGTAAGTGCAAGGGAGCCATATCAGGTACATGGGCTGGGGGTTTGTCATTACAAACTCCACAGCTCCATGATGGTTTTACTGAATGCTAAGGAGTTTGGTATCAAACTCTTCAGCATTTTAAACCCACACTGATGCCAGTGTTGAATTTATTACAATATCACTCAGAGGGCATCTTAGAGATGTCCCTTGAAAAAAGACCAACTCCCTCATGTCCAGCTTACTGGTCTGCACCAGCCTGCCCCACACAGACATGTTTCTGACCCCTGAGGTGGGAGCCCTTGTGTTCTCGTGGGTCAGGAACAAAGCCTGCTTGGAGTGGAGGTGCTTCACACCTACTCCAAGCAGGAATAGCATTCAGGGAGTTGAACCTCATAGGCTCAGTGTGGCGAACCACTTTGTGGAAGGAGACAACCCTACCAATAGGTTGGTGGTAGGAGGTGGAATTGTCAGCAGGGAAAGAACGGGCAGAGTTACAGGTTAGGATCTGTGTCCCCTGGTGGGTCAGCATCATAAGTGTCCCAAGGATACCCCTGCAGAGGAGTTTCAAAGGTATCTCCCGCTCCAGCTCTGACTGAGGTGACCCATGATGTGTATGGGGCTTAGGGTCTCCTGGAGAAGAGGACGAGTGTTGTGGAGTTGGAAGAGATGGTAGTGGAAGAATGACAGGCAAACCTTGTAGCCTAGCCTACTTTTTGCGCTGCTTCAGTCGAGGTGGACTATCTAAGGCTTCTTCGAAGGACAGTTCCCATTTGGATGGTTGAGCAGCAGATCCCAGAGGGCAGCTGAGTATCCGGCACATGTGGGGATGTATCATGAGATGTTTCTGCTGGGCGTTGATCTCTTCCTGAAGTTTATGAAGAATCTGTTCGACAGTCCTCGATCTGACAGAACTTGCTGGTCGGCGTCGATGGTGTCTGTTCCAACGCTGAAGTTGTCGGCTTGGCTCAGAGGTAGGAGCAGCCGGAACCGAGGCAGTCAATCTTGATTTCTTCGGCACTGGGCTGGGCGTTGCATTCGAAGATGGTGGTCTGTGCCGACCAAGATGCTCCAGAGTAGCTGGACGACCCTGTAGAAGAGGGTTGCTCAGCGTGGACTGTTGTAAAGCTGGGAGTACTGCATTCACAGCTGGCTGCGCTGGTGGAAGATCTTCGATTTCCAGATCAGAGTAAGAGGTGTCGGGGAGGCTCTTTATCTGCAGCTGTGGACGGTGCCCCCCCCCCCCCCAATGTCCTTGGAGCTGAAGCGGCCAGGGATGTCATCTCCACTTCTACGTGACATCTCGAGACCTCGGGCTAGACAGTCGTGCAGTGTTTTCTTCGAACAGAAAGGAGTGACCAACATCACAAGCAACCTCGTTGTGAGATTGGTCTGAGGACATTTCAAGTGACAGCGAGGACAATAGCAACAAGCATTTGCAATGCGATAGGTCTCGCATTTACGCGAGTTTAAGCTATTGGCTTTGTAAATGATAATGGCTTTTATTTAGGTTTTAAAAATCAAAACCTAAATAAAAGGCATTGTCATTTACAATGCCAACAGCTCAAAGTCGCGTAAATGCGAGACCTAGCACATTGCAAATGCTTGTTCTTTACTGCGGCTACGTATGGCAGAAGTCAGCAACTGGTGACATCAGTGCTTGATAGAGACAGCTGTACCCTGGTAAAATGGCACTGTAGTCAGACTGGTCTTTGTCTATTTTCTTATATTTTCATAAGTTAGCCTGGGACGCATGTAACACCCAACATGTTATGTCGTTTGCACCAGAAACAATGATGTACCCAGCTATATTCCCAATCCCTCCACTGTTTCTAGGTTGCCCAGGTTTTTCTGAAATTGGCAACATAGGCACAGATGAACTTGCGATAAACTGTCACTCACAGTGTCACACATAAGGCAATTACATTTTACATATAAGCACATTTCAACCATTGAAATGTAACACAAGCAAACTGGAATCTAGGCACCTACGGAAGAAAGAGTTTAGACAGGTGGAAGGAAGGAGCACCGGAGCGGGGAGGAAGACTATAGGGAGGAGAAAGAAGGAAGAGGGGAGATAGATGGAGGACATAAGAGAGAAAGTGGAGACTGGAAATGGGTGACAGACATGGGGGAGGAGACAAGCGAGAGGAAAGGAAATGCAGACAAAGTGACAATGGGAGAGTTGAGATACGCAGATGGCATGGAAAGGGTAAACATTTCGCAAGGAGAGGTGGAATTTGAAAGGGCGTCAGAAGCAAAAAAATAAACCAGTGCATTTTATCTTGGTGACAGCCAAGGAGGATGGCTATAAACTGTATTCATTATAACAGAGAATAGATACGGCACAGGGCTAATCGTCACTATAAAAACACACTTCGTTGTTTATATAATTAAAGCACGCTCATCTGGGTGTGCAGAGATGCTGTCCACAATGTCGATATGTGAAATAACACCTGGCAGGCTTTCGGTGATCCCTACCCTTCATTCATCACCCCAATTCCCACCTTACTTTTCCAGTGCTTTAGATTTCAGAGAACCTATTATGAGCCAACCGCTGTCTTCTTTCAACAGACACTGCTGTTTCTGGTGCACCTTGCATGACTCGTTTCACAGCTCACTAATGATACCTAATATCCTGCCAACTTGTGGTTATCCGGCAGGCCTAAAAAATATGTTGTTGCTGCCCAGCTCAGCGGTATTCATTTCAATCTTCTGGAAAGGATGAAAGCTTAAGTTGTACTGGATTATGGAAGAACACTGCTCTCTGCAACATTCATACATCCCACTGAGCTACTGTGTGAGAAATGCTCTTCATCTTAACGTCTGATAACATCTGACAGGCGCAGAGATGGCTGGCATCTGACAGGCGCAGAAACAGGGCATACCACAATTGCAGAGAAAGATGGCATTTCCCAAGTGCAGGGTAATCAGGCGCTCACTAATACAGGAACCGCTGCATTTCATATGTGAAGGGAAAACATTTCCTGGCTAGTGCAAAGACAAGCAACAGTACAAGGACATGTCGCCAGCGAGTGACTAGCACTCATAACCACAGCGACAGGCGATGCAACAGCACGTCCCACGACACATGCCGAACCATCACGCCCAATACCGCACATTTTCCTACTTGGTTTCCTACGGTGGACGCGGCGTTTCCCACAGAATTATACATTTGCCAGACTTGCCTCACAACCATCATCTCCTGCAGAATTTTCCTTTTCTTCTCGCATAATGTAGTCAACCCTGCCAATTTCATCCCATCTCCTATATGTAAAGAGAACCTGTGGCTGCACAGGGAGAAAGAACCTGACTGAAAACGTAATGTTACACCTATATTAACTGTGCCAGATAAAACAGCTTGCATGATCACCTGCCACTTGTGTTCATTCTAGTATGCGAGATTGGTTCGCAGCTTTATTTTAATTCAACTTTCACAACCTGCGTTATCCTCTAGATCATAGCCTCTGTGCGGTGTATACCAGTAGTTAGCTCTCTATGGCACATGTCCCTTTGCATCCAACTCCAGATCAGCCTCTTCGCTAGCCCTGCTTTGGGAAGTGAAGGCGACATTCATAATGGCTGTGCAGGCAGTAGTTTGGTCTCATCTCAACAGAGACCATGCCCTGCTCCAAAACATACCTGGCACCCATCGTCCATGCTGTAGAACACCTCAGGAAAGTTCTCAGTTCAATAGAAAGGAGCTTCACTGTCTAGTGCACTACTGCCCCAATCCTCTTGAAAAACAAAAAAAACCATTGTCAATGAGGCCTCACCTTAATCTGTGGCGTCCAAATTCAAGAAATAAAGAGGTCACTGCAGAACCGGCAAGAACTTAGTCAGCAAACTCGAGACCAGCAATTGCAGGAGAAACCAGACGGCAACCAGTGGTGCACTTGCACCACAGAGGAGCCGATGCGGGAATCTAAACCAGTGGTGCGCGCACACTACAGAGGAGCGGGGGAGGGAGCGCGGCAGCGAGGCGAACGCGCGCTGTTGCGCGTGCTAGCCACTGGTGGAAATGGGCAGAGCAAAGGCGGGACATGCGCCCACCTTTGCCCAATTGTGTGCATTATTTTTATTAAAAAAACACGCTAAGCCCAATGGCAGCCAGCGAAAGCCTGATCTCACACACAAGCAGCTTTCAGCACCCCATACAAAAGGCCTCTCGCTGCGCACTGCAACGCAGGCACGAGCCCTAAAAAGGAGTCTGTTCTATCCCACCTTGGATATGGTTGAGTGGTGGATGGGAAGGTGGAGACAGTTAAAAACGAAAGAAGGCCCTGAAGGCCCACGTGGGCCCAAGGTAGACTGAGAGCTGCCAGGTCAATGCAGGAATAGTTGACCCGAAAGGAAGGGAAAAGAAAAACGCAATGGAGATTAATACTGACAGAGGGAAGGAACCCATGAAAACCAAAACCGTGCACCACAACTGTCGAACCGAAGCATGGGAGCACACGTCCGAAGCTGAAGTCAGAAAGAAAACAATGCAACAATGGAGTTGATGACTATGCGAATTAATAAGAGGAGGGAGTCACAGTATTTAGTGACTCAAAAGACTTCCTTCAAAGAAAAACAACTGGTACACATACGGGCCTGAATCTAGGTAGCAGGATTATGCACAGCATGTGTATCTACAGCCAAACATGCCTCAAACAGTTACTGATACTGGATTGTACTGGAGATTAATACCCAAGTGCTGTGCAGAAGTTGCTACATAAAGGCAAAGGCTGTGCAAAATTACTCTTAATGCAAGTCCATAAAGGCTAATTACAGTACATTATTAATGTAAAACAGTTGAGTATTTACAGCACATACCTGTGTGGAACTTTTGTCCACATAAATGTGAATCACTCCGCCATGCTTATTACATTCCTCAATCACATCATCTTTAATTTCTGTGTCCCAACCAGGCTCATCTTCTCTGTAAAGACATTATAAAGAACCAAGTTGATACTTCATTTACACTCAATATGAATAGTAACAATATGAAAAATGTAGGGCTGAGAAACGTTAAAGCCATTTGTTCACTCCTAGAGAAGGTAAATATAGAATAAGTTACCTACCTTTAGTAACAATGTATCTGGTAGAGATATATTCTAGTTGCGAAGATAACCGATCTAACGAAGGCTCTCCCCACCGCTGAAAGAGACCTGTACCACCTCCGCATGGAGACGCCATTCGCGATTGATCAGGGACAGACAGCGGAGTTTGTCCACTCTGGCCTTCAGAGAACCCACCAGGCGGTGAACCACCAGGGATATGCCCTGATGTTCCAGCCATGTCCAGAGGAAGAGCCTCCTCTGACAAAGGGTTCAAAACCACACCCTGCCTGTTTGTTACAGTACCACATGGCGGTGTTGTTGTCCGTGAACACCTGCACCACTTTCCATTTGAGAGAAGGTAGAAATGCCTTCAAAGCCAGTCAGTTCACCCAAAGCTCCAAAAGGTTGATATGGAGACCAGACTCCGCCAGAGACCAGACGCATCTGAGCTCTGCCTCATCCCAGGAGGGACACATCCATTGCCACCATCAGATCTAGTTAAGGAAGTGAGAGATCTGCCCCTGACCCAATCTTGGTTCATTAGCCACCACTGCAGTTGGTGCGCAGCTGACTCCGAGATCTGGACGTAATTGGTAAGATTACCCTGATGCTGCGACCACTGGAACTTCAGGTCCTACTGCAGACCCCGCATATGCCATCTGGCATGATCAACCAGCAGGCCATGAGGCCCAGCAGCCTCAGTTTCATTCTCACTGAAATCCGGAGGTCTAGGATAGGATGCAGGCCTTTATCCTGATTGGGCACCAGAAAATAGCAGGAATAACCACCATGTCCTAATCCTGGCACAGGGACCCTCTATGCCCCCCTTGGCCAATATAACCGTAACTTCCTTTTAAATAAGCGCCAAATGATCCTCCGACATGCAGTCGCAGGAGGGTGGCATGGAGGGAGAGGTAGTATCGCCTTGAAGGGAGTGGCCGACTGCCAGGAAAGGAGGCAATAGCAAATCCTGCCTCAGACTGGCCGATGAAGGGCCTAAAACGTCAGACTAGGATGGTTGGGAGGCAGTGGCAGGTGGGGGAAAGGGTGGACTGGTCCGCCTGCTGGCTCCTAGACTCACAAGGTCGCTGGGTTTCTGTAGGAAAGTGACCCTTTATGCATGGTTGCCTTCCACTTTTTGCCTGATGTTTATGCTCTTTTGACTAGGTGTACCCTAGGTTCCTGCCAACCAGGTACCCAGGGCCTATGTTCCTTCCCTAAAACTGTACTGTTGCACACCCGATTGGCAACTCTGGCCATATGCAAGTCCCTTGTAGAAGGTACCATGGGTACCAAGGGCCCGGTGACCAAGGAAGGCCTCTAAGGGCTGCAGCACATACTGTGCCACACTCAAGGGCCCAGTACCCTGACACACAAACACACACTGCCTTTGCAAGCTGCATGTTTTGGTACAGAACAAAGTGAAGTCAACATGACAACCTACAGCCTATGGCAGAGATCAGCCAACCTTCTAGCTGGGTGCACTATGCCACTGGTGAGGGTACAGGTGCATGAGCTGTGTACCCCTACAGTGTCTAAGTCCATTCTTAGACATTGTAAGTGCAGTAAAGCCATAAAGAGTAAATGGTCTGGGAGTCTGTCATTACAAACTCCACAGCACCATAATGGCTTTACTGAAAACTGGGAAGTTTGATATCAAACTTCTCAGCACATTAAACTCACACTGATGCAAGTGTGTGGTTTAATGCAAAATACACTCAAGAGGGCATTTTAGAAATGGCACCTGAAAAAACAACCTGAATCTAGTGTCCTGGCTGACTGGCTGCTCGCCAGCTGCCACTCCCAGACAGGTTTCTGGACCCCTGGGTCGAAAGCCTTCCGCTCTTGGTGTCCTGAAACAAAGCACATCCTTGGAAAAGAAGCCAAGTCTCCTCCCTCAGGAGGGCAGGGTCCACGAAGGAAACGGTTCAAAGGCTTGCCGCCGTTGTGAGAAGAGCCAGCCATTTGCTGACCCAAGCAACTGGCACCACTGATTCGGACCCCCACTTTGGGCGGGAGAATCGGTGGGAAAGGAAAATGCTACTTACCCAGTATACATCTATTCTTGGCATACAGAGCTGTCGTCTCATACGCTTTAGCATAGTTCGCCATCTAGTGGTGGGTTCGGATGTTTGCACTTTGTTTTCCTTCAAAGAAGTCTTTGCAGTCACGAGGTAGGCGACTCTTCCTTTAGGTTCTAGTGCACATGGACATCGACTCCTTCCCTAGACTGTTTTGCCGTAAAGGGTGATGGAGTTAGTAAGAGTAGTAACATGATGTCCATGTATAGTGTATCTAAGATAATACGGCAACAGGTAAAGGTACCCGGGAGGGCGCATACGACTACAGCTCTATATGCCAATAACAGATGCATGCTGGGTAAGTAGCATTTTCAGTTCGAGGCTTATGAGCTGTAGAGCATATGCTTTAGCATGAACTATACAGCAGTTATCTCCCAAGCGGTGGCTAACCTGTAGCTGTTGCAGTGGTTTGAAATAGTGTTCGTAAAACTGCCTGGACCACAGTAGCTTGCTGTCTTGCTAACACCTACACAATAGTGCTTTGTGAATGTGTGTGGTGTAGACCATGTGGCAGCCCTGCAGATGTCAAAGGATATATTCCCTAAGAATGCCATAGACACCCCTATTTTGCATCTAGAGTGCACCCTAGGGGGAATGGTTAATGTGCGCTTAGCTTTAATCTAGCATATCTGAATGCATTTAACTATCCACCGTGCAATACCGCCTTTTGATATCGGACTGCCTTTATGCGGTGGTGCAAAAGCAACAAAAAGTGGTTTCGTTTTCCTAAAAGTGTTTGTTCTTTCAATGTAATATAGTATGGCACTTTTTTGATTTAATGTGTGAAGAGCACGCTCTGCCACTGAATCTGGTTGAGGGAAGAACACAGTTAACTCAGACTGGTTGATATGAAAGGCAGAAACGACTTTTGGTCAAAATGTGAGATTAGTCCTAAGAACCACTTTATTTTGGTGTATTTGTAAAAATGGTTCTTGTATAGTTCGTGCCTGGAGCTCACCGACTCGTCCAAGATGTGATCGCTATAAGAAAGGCTACCTTCAAGGTGAGAAACTGTAGTTCACATTTGTGCAACTGTTCAAATGGTGTCCCATGAGACTTGTAAGGCTATATTAAGATTCCACACTGTAGAGGGTGGAAGTCTAGGAGGAATGATTCTTTTGAGGCCTTCCATAAAAGCTTTGATAGCGGGCACTCGAAACACAGACAAGTGTTGTCTGTTTTGTAGGTAAGCGGCTATAGCAGCAAGGTGTAAGCTCATAGATGTATATGCTAAGTTGAAACGTAGGTGTAATAGAGAACGAATGTTTTGGATTGAAGCATCTAGGATGGACTGGATTGTTTGTATAGTAAATTACAAATAGTTTCCACTTCACTGCATAGCATGCTCCTGTGGTAGGGCGTCTAGCCTCTTTAATGGCGTTCATACAGTTCTGCAGAAGATTAAGGTACCCAAACTCTAGGATATCAGGTGCCAGATCGCATGGTTGAGATGATTGGGATCTGGTTGTCTTATCTCTCCATGGTTCTGAGTGTGAAGCTTGGGGAAGAGGCGTAGTTTTTGGTGAGTAACAACTGATGGTTCCAACGGGGTTGTGAACTAGGGTCGTCAAGCCCACGTGGGAGCAACTAGGATCAGGAATGTTGTTTGAGCGTCCGAACCACTAATGGAATTAGCGGGAGAGGTGGAAAAGCGTAAGCAAATCTGCCTAACCAATTGATCCATAGCGCATTGCCTTTGGACAACGTGTAGATACCTGGATGCGAAGCTTGGGTATTTTGCGTTGAGGTGTGTGGCGAACAGATCTATTTCTGGATAGCCCCACATCCGGAAGAATGGGAGGAGAACTTGAGGATGCAGTTCCCATTCGTGGATCTGTTTGACAACTGAGCAGATCTGCAATCTGATTGTTTACTCCTGGGAGGTGTCCCCTGCATGCTGTAGTTTGCTCTTCTTTGCCTCTCTCTCACTGAGTGAATGCTGCGCAGGCATTGCAGTCCTCGCTTTGATGGTCGAGCAGCAGGCAGAGATTGCAAACTAGGTGTTGATCCTTCTGCGCGTACTTGTGGTGTCAGTTTGTGCAGAATTTGAAGGGAGTTTTGTCCATCACAGTGCCCAGGGAGCCCCCTGTGTGCGCATTCTCTGTAGAACGTTGAAGCTCAATGCTTTCCTCCTCTTTCGTCGTCCCAGTTACTTGACTCGTAATCCGTTATGTGCTCAGGTGATTTCTCGATTTTTCTGTTTTTCATGGATTCTTCTCTCCAAAGTTGTGGACCTCCTTCACTGACGATACAGACCCAACAGCGGGAAAAAAAAAAAGAATCTGAAGATGGCGAACAAAGGTGGGAGCTTCCAGAGGAAGCGGGTCAACGTCACGAAGGTCACCAAATGGTATGTCGATGCCCACCTGGGCCACAAAAAAAAAAAAAAAGTACACAACAATTCCGGACCCAACCACTAGATGGCAGAATAATGCACAGCATAGTGAATCCAGAAAGATTTACGCTGCAAACATTTTTTGAGGTATGGCCCATCTCCAGATACTTTGAGCTAGTTGTGAAAGCTGTACTGTGTGTGTGTGTCCCCTCCTTGTTTTTGGATGTAGCACATTGCTGGCATGTTGTCAGTACGAACAAAGACAGCTTTGCCTACTAGATGCAGTTGAAAGGCTTTTAGTGCTAGGAAAATTGCTAGTAGTTCCAGATGGTTTATGTGGAGTTTTTGGTGTACAGTCCATATTCCCTGAATGGTATGTTTTTGAAGATGAGCTCCCCAACCAGTGAGCGATGCATTTGCGGTCAGTACTTTCTGTGGAACTGGGTCGACGAATGGCCGCCCCTTGGAAAGGTTTTGTGTATTTCACCACTGCAGAGAGCGATGTGTGCGGCTGTCCACCACCAGATCTGTCAACTGACCTTGAGCCTGGTTCCACGGACGTGCTAAACATTCTTGTAAGGGACACATTTAGAGTCTTGCATAAGGAATGATTAGGATGCAAGAAGCCATCATTCCGATCAATTGCATAAACACTCGGGCTGGTAGTGAGTGTTGAGGCTGGAATTGTGATTTTAGATTTTGCATGTTGCGTATTCTGACTGGGCGGTGGAATGCTAGAGCTTTTCAAGTGTCTATTGTAGCTCCTAGATAAGTTTGCGTTTTGGATGGCTGGAGGTGAGACTTGGTGGTTTACGGTGAACCACAAGTCATACAGCAGTAGAACTGTTGTGCGAGTGTGGTATAGGCAGCTGTGTCGCAAACTGGCTTTTACTAGCCAGTCGTCCAGGAAAGGAAAGACGTAAATGTGTTGTCTTCTTAAATGAGCTGCGACTACTGCTAGACACTCTGAAGACTTTGGGTGCTGTAGTTACCCCGAATGGGAGAACTTTGAATTGATAATACTGTCCGTCCACCACGAACCTGAGATATTTCCTGTGAGCCAGGTGAATGGGAATATGGAAGTAGGCGTCCTTTAAATCTAGAGTGGATAGAAAGTCGCCTTGCTGAAGTAGTGGGTGCACCTGCTGGAGGGTGACCATGTGGAAGTGGTCTGATTGAATGTGGAGATTTAGCTGTCTGAGGTCTAGTATAGGCCTGAGAGAGCCGTCCTTTTTTGTAACTAAGAAGTAGAGGGAGTATACTCCATTCCCTTGTTTACGTAATGGGACTGGTTCTATCGCATGTGTTTCTAAAAGGGACAGAACTTCTCGTTTTAAAAGGGTGGGATGTTCTGGTGACATTGCACGTGCTCGTGTGAGAATAGTTGGGGGAAGTGCTGGTAAGTTCCAGGCAGTAACCATAATGGATAATTTGCAGTACCCACTTGTCTGAGGTGATTGAATTCCAGACAGGTAGGAGTTGTGGAAGACGTCCACCGACAGGAGTGGAATGATCGGGGGGTAGTAGAGGGAAGTCACTGTTGGCAGGGGAAGTGCAGGTGGAGTTGCATCTGCTCTTATTTTTTCCTCTGTAGCTTCCTCAGAAATAACCTCTGGAAGAGGGAGATAGTTACCCTTGTAAGAGGAGGAGGGATTTTCTGTAGGAACAGTTTTTGAGCCACCACTATAAAAGTAGCGGCGAAAGGAACCCCTGCTAGTAGACAATTGTAAAGCCCCCACAGACTTAGCAGTTTCAATGTCTTTTTTCATCTTTTCCAGCGCGGTATCTACAGCTGGTCCGAAAAGATGCTACTTGTCAAAAAACGAAGTATGGAGGACTGTACTTTCTCCTTGAATCCAGAGATTCTAAGCCAAGTGGGTCTACGTGATAGCACACTAGTATTGATGGCATGAGATCCTGTGTCTGTTGCGTCTAGTGCACATTTAATGAAAGTGTTCGTGATGAGCTTACCTTCCTGAATGAGGTCATTAGCTTTTGTTTTGTACTCATTTGGTAGATGCGGCATGAGTTTTTTTTAACTCATCATAATGAGCCCTATCGTAGCGTGCTAGCGAAGCCTAAGCGTTGGCAATACGCCAATGATTCCCAGCCTGTGAAGCCACTCTTGTGATAAAGTGGCTCTGTATATACTGTTCCCAAATAGGTACAGGGTGTACAGAGTCCACAGAGGTTTGGCAGAGGCTAAAGTTAGATGTAACCTTACTCTCTAAAGTGGTAGATTGGTCGAGCAGTAAGGCAGTATCAGAGGACAGTGTAAAGCATTTGTTGCACACACTCAGCCAGCAAATAGTCTCACACACACAATAACTGAACTCTAGGCCAATGGTTTATATATAAAAAATATAGGCTTGGTTTATTTTAGAACCAACAATAGGTATTAAAATATACTTTCTCAGAATGAGATGCTTTATATAAATACTTTTGCAATATGCAATTGACTTTTGTAGAAAGTTACAAGTGGTTGCAATAGGCAACACAATTTTAAACAAAATAATGCACTGAGTTCAATGGAAGTATCAAGTTATTTGCCACAGATTACTTTTAGGATTACTTTTGGAATTCCAGGACTGGATCCTAGAATCAGTACTTGGAATCAGGTGATACAAGTCGACTTAATTACTGTGATGATTTTTAGACAATATTTTGCTAATTTAAAAGTAGACACTTACAAAATATTTCATTGAAAAACAGTCAATGATTCCCTATGGCAGAAGAGGAATATGCTACTTACCAGTATGCATCTGTTCTTGGCATGTAGAGCTGCAGAGCCACACACTTAGGATAAGATCGCCATCTGGTGTTGGGCTCGGATGATTGCAGGTTGTTGTCTTCGGAAGAAGCCTTTTGGTCACGAGATAGGTGACTCCTCCTCTGGACAACAGTGCGCATGGGCATCCACTCCATCCTCAGATTGTTTTTCGCGATGATGGGAAATGATGGAGTGTATAAGAATAAAGAGACAGGATGTCCATGTGTAATGTCTAATTAAGACAATGCTGGAACAGATACAGGTCCCGGGGAGGTGGGTGGGCGTGTGTGGCTCTGCAGCTGTACATGCCAAGAACAGATGCATACTGGTAAGCAGCATATTCCGTTCGAGGCATATGAGCTGCAGATCACACACTTATGATATACTATATAGCAGTGTCTCCCCTAGCGGTGGTCACCTGTATCTGTTGCAGCAGTTTGGAATAGAGTTTTTAGGACAGCTTGGCCTACGGAAGCTTGTTTGGATTGCACATCAACACAGTAATGTTTAGTGAAGGTGTGTGTGGTAGACCATGTGGCTGCTTTGCAAATATCTTCGAAGGGAATGTTCCCTGAGAATGCCATGGAAGCCCCTATTTTACGTGTGGAGTGCGCTCTAGGGGGAACTGTAAGAGTGCGTTTAGCTTTTTGGTAACATATTTGGATACATTTAACTATCCACCTGGCTATACCTGATTTTGAAATGGGGTTGCCTGTATGTGGTGGAGAGAAAGCAACAAACAGTTGTTTGGTTTTGCGAAAAGGTTTGGTTCTGTCGATGTAATAAAGCAAGGCTCTTTTAACATCTAAGGTATGAAGGGCTCTCTCAGCTATTGAGTCTGGATTAGGGAAGAAGACTGGCATCTCGACTGATTGGTTAAGATGGAAGAGGGAAATGACTTTTGGTAGGAATTTTGGGTTTGTCCTAAGAACCACTTTGTTACGATGTAGTTGTAGGAATGGTTCTTGAATAGTTAAAGCCTGCATCTCACTTACCCTTCGCAGGGATGCGATTGCAATAAGGAAAGCCCCTTTCCATGTAAGGAATTGCAGTTCACATTTATGCATAGGTTCAAATGGAGGGCCCATGTGCCTTGTTAGAACAATATTTAGATTCCACACTGGAGAAGGTGGTAATCTGGGAGGAATAATTCTTTTAAGACCTTCCATGAAGGCTCTGATCGCTGGTACCTTAAATAGTGTCAAGTGTTGTCGATTTTGTAAGTAGGCTGCTAACGCTGCTAGGTGTAGACGTATGGAGGAATACGCTAAATTGCATCTTTGCAAGTGTAGTAAATAGCAAATAATGTTTTGGATGGAAGCATCCAGTGGACGTATATTCTTGTTAGTGCAGTAAATGGCAAATCTTTTCCATTTTGCAGCATAACATGCCCTAGTAGTAGGTATTCTAGCTTCTTTTATGATACTCATACAGTCTGGTGACAGATTGAGGTAACCGAACTCTAAGACTTCAGGAGCCAGATCGCCAAGTTCAGTTGCTGTGGATCTGGGTGTCGGATTTCACCATGGTTCTGGGTTAATAAGGCCGGGGAAAGGCGCAGTTTTTGATGTGGAACTAGCGAGAGTTCCAGAAGTGTCGTGAACCAGGGTTGACGTGCCCAAGTGGGAGCTACTAGGATCAGTTTTAGAGACTGTTTGAGCTTGCGTACCACAAATGGAATGAGTGGGAGAGGCGGAAAAGCGTACGCAAATCTGCCTGACCAGTTCATCCATATTGCATTGCCCTTCGACTGTGGGTGTGGAAACCTGGCGGCGAAGGTTGGGCATTTTGCGTTTGTGTGTGGCGAACAGGTCTATGTCTGGTTGGCCTCATTTTTGGAAGAATGGGAGTAGGACTTTGGGGTGTAATTCCCATTCGTGGATTTGTTGTGTCTGTCGACTTAGGAGATCAGCAATCTGGTTGTGAACCCCTGGAAGGTGTTCCGCTAGCAGGTAGATGTTTTGGGGAATTGCCCATCTCCAAATGTTCTGTGCGAGTTGGGACAGTTGGAGAGAATGTGTCCCCCCCCTGTTTTTGTATGTAATACATGGTCGTCGTGTTGTCTGTGCGGATGAGGACAGTTTTGTTCCTTAGATGTACTTGAAAAGATTTCAGTGCTAGGAACACCGCTAGAAGTTCTAGGTGATTGATATGGAGCGGTTTTTGTTGAGTGGTCCATTTGCCCTGAGTGGTGTGTTGTAGGAGATGGGCTCCCCACCCTGTGAGAGATGCGTCAGTTGTCAGCACTATTTGTGGAAGAGGCTCTAAGAACGGTCGCCCTTTGGACAGGTTGATGGTGTTCCACCATTTCAGTGAGCGAAGTGAGCGACTATCCACCAACACCAGATCGGTAAGTTGTCCGTGAGCCTGGTTCCACTGTTGTGCTAGACATTCTTGCAAGGGACGCATTTGAAGTCGTGCGTGAGGCACAATGGAGATGCAGGACGCCATCATGCCTAATAGTTGCATAAACACTCTTGCTGGAAGAGAGTGTTGAGTTTGAAATTTTAAGATGAGGTTTTGTATGTTGGCTATCCTGGCTGTGCTGGGATAAGCTATGGCCTTGGAGGTATTTATGGTGGCTCCCAGATATTGATGTATGTGGGAGGGTTGCAGTTGAGATTTGGGATAGTTGATGGTAAATCCCAAGTTGTGTAAGGTTTGAATAGTGCGGTGAGTGTGGAGAACGCATTTGTCGAAAGTATTGGCTTTTATGAGCCAATCTTTGAGATACGGGAAGACATGGATTTGTGGTCTCCTGATGTGCGCTGCTACTACTGCTAGGCATTTGGCGAATACCCTGGGTGCAGTTGTTACTCCGAATGGGAGGACCGTAAACTGATAGTGCTGTCCGTCTACCACAAATCTTAGGTACTTCCTGTGAGCAGGATGCATGGGGATGTGAAAGTATGCGTCCTTGAGGTCTAATGTGGCAAGATAATCGTCTTGTTGAAGTAGTGGGAGCACTTGTTGAAGAGTGGTCATATTGAAGTGATCTGAGTATGTACTGATTTAGGAGTCTGAGGTCGAGTATGGGTCTTAACGTCTCGTCCTTTTTGGGGATTAGGAAGTATAAAGAATATACTCCTGTACCCTGATGTTGGAGTGGAACTGGTTCTATTGCGTGTTTTTGAAGCAAGGACCGAATTTCCGGTTTGAGGAGTGTAAGATGGTGTGGTGACATTGGACGGTGTTTGGGTGGTATGTGTGGGGAGGGGGGGGGGGGTGTTTGTGAGTAGTTTAGGTTTTGAAAAGTCCACACTTAGAAAATAATTCAGGAAAAGCCAGTCAATGTTACCCTATGGAGAAAGGAATATGCTACTTACCAGTATGCATCTGTTCTTGGCATGTAGAGCTGCAGAGTTGTACACTTAGCATAGGTCGCCATCTGGTGTTGGGCCCGGATGTTTGCAGTTTGTTTTTCTTCTTGGACAGTCTTTGGAAGTCACGAGTTTGGTGACTCCTCCTTCGGTCCGTACTGCGCATGGGCTTCGGCTCCATCCTCAGATTGTTTTTCGCCAACAGGGAAATGATGGAGCGTAGTAATAACAGTGAGAAACCCATGTGTTGTATCTAAATAAGATGTACTGGAACGGATACAGGTAGCCGGGGAGGCGGGTGGGCGTGTACAACTCTGCAGCTCTACATAAGAACAGATGCATACTGGTAAGTAGCATATTCCGTTCGAGGCATATGAGCTGCAGATTGTACACTTAGCATAGATTATATAGCAGTACCCAACCTTAGCGGCGACCACCGGTATCCGTTGCAGCTGTTTGAAAAAGTGTCTTTAGTACAGCCTGGCCCACCCTAGCTTGCTGCTTGGAATGCACATCTACACAATAGTGTTTTGTGAAGGTGTGCGGTGTAGACCATGTGGCTGCTTTGCAGATGTCATCTAAGGGTATATTCCCTAGAAAAGCCATAGAAGCCCCTAACTTTCTTGTAGAGTGGGCTTTCGGAGGAACAGATAATGTTCTCTTTGCCTTTTGATAGCAAATTTGTATGCATTTTACAATCCACCTAGCTATCCCTGATTTAGAAATGGGGTTGCCTTTATGTGGTGGAGAGAAGGAAACGAACAATTGTTTAGTCTTCCTGAAGGGTTGCGTTCTTTGTATGTAGTATAGCAACGCCCTTTTCACATCAAGTGTGTGTAAGGCCCTTTCTGCAACAGATTGGGGTTGCGAAAAGAAGACAGGTAATTCCACTGATTGATTGAGGTGGAAGGGGGAAATGACTTTGGGCAGAAACTTCGGATTTGTGCGAAGTATGACCTTGCTGTGATGCATTTGTATGTAGGGTTCCTGTATGGTGAACGCTTGTATTTCACCAACCCTTCTAAGGGAAGTGATAGCTACAAGGAAAGCTGTTTTCCAGGTGAGAAACTGTAGCTCACATTTGTGCATTGGTTCGAAGGGCGGACCCATTAGTCGTGTAAGAACTAAATTTAGATTCCATACAGGGGAAGGTGGTGCCCTGGGAGGAATTACTCGTTTAAGGCCTTCCATGAAGGCTTTAATAGCGGGCACTCTGAAGAGTGATAAATGCTGTCTGTTTTGTAGATAAGCAGCGATCGCTGCTAGGTGTAGGCGTATGGATGAATATGCCAGGTTACACCTGTGAAGATGGAGCAGATAGCATATGATGTGCTGTATGGATGCATCTAGAGGGTTGATTGTATTGTTACGGCAGTAAATTACAAATCTTTTCCACTTTGCGGCATAGCATGCTCTAGTGGTAGGACGTCTGGCTTCCATGATGATGTTCATGCAATCAGGGGGAAGGTTAAGGTATCCGAATTCTAGGATTTCAGGAGCCAGATCGCCAGGTTGAGCTGAGCTGGGTCCGGGTGCCTGATTTCTCCATGGTTCTGGGTTAGGAGGCATGGGGATAGATGCAGTTTTTGATGTGGTACCACTGACAGTTGTAGTAGCGTGGTGTACCACGGCTGCATGGCCCACGTAGGAGCTACCAGAATGAGTGTGAGGGAGTGCTGTTGTAGCTTCCTGACCACTAATGGAATTAGTGGGAGAGGTGGAAAGGCGTATGCAAATCTGCCTGACCAGTTCATCCATATCGCATTGCCCTTGGACAATGGGTGTGGGTATCTGGCGGCGAAGCTTGGGCATTTCTTGTTTTCGTGGGTGGCGAAGAGGTCTATCTGAGGATGCCCCCACTGTTGGAAGAATGGGTGAAGAACTTGTGGATGCAGTTCCCATTCGTGTAGTTGTTGCGTTTGTCTGCTGAGCAGATCTGCCATGGTGTTTTGTACGCCTGGAACGTGCTGTGCCAGGAGAAAGATGTTTTGGGGAATTGCCCATCTCCATATGCTCTGGGCTAAGCGGGAGAGCTGGGGAGAGTGTGTCCCCCCCCTGTTTTTGGATATAATACATCGCAGTCATATTGTCTGTGCGAATGAGGACTGCTTTGCCTGAAATCTGCTTTTGGAAAGATTTTAGGGCTAGAAAGATCGCCAAGAGCTCCAGATGGTTGATGTGGAGCGATTTTTGCTGTGGCGTCCATAGGCCTTGCATGGTGAGGTGTAGGAGGTGCGCTCCCCAGCCGGAGAGCGATGCGTCCGCTGTTAGAATCACCTGAGGAACCGGGTCCAGGAACGGCCGCCCTTTGGAAAGGTTTGTGGTGTTCCACCACTGCAGAGAGTGATGTGTGCGGCCGTCCACCAACACCAGATCCGTCAGCTGACCCTGGGCCTGGTTCCACTGTTGTGCTAGGCAGTCTTGAAGTGGACGCATGTGGAGTCTTGCATGGGGCACTATGAAGATGCAAGACGCCATCATTCCTATGAGCTTCATAAACACTCTTGCTGGAAGAGAGTGTTGAGGAAGGAATGTTTTGCGTAAGGCTTGAATGCTTGTGATTCTGGCTGAGTTTGGATAGGCAATACCCTTGGAGGTGTCTATAGTGGCCCCGAGATATTGCTTTGTGTGAGATGGTATGAGGTGGGACTTTTGGTAGTTCACCGTGAAGCCTAGCTGGTGGAGCAGTTGGATGGTGCTGTTTGTATGTTGCACACATTGGTCGTAGGACGCGGCTTTTATCAGCCAGTCGTCTAGGTAAGGGAAGACGTGAATATGTTGACGTCTGAGGTGTGCTGCTACTACTGCTAGGCATTTGGTAAACACCCGTGGTGCAGTGGTGACCCCGAAGGGGAGAACCGTGAATTGGTAATGTTGCCCGTCCACCACGAACCTGAGGTATTTCCTGTGAGAGGGGTGTATTGGAATGTGAAAGTATGCGTCTTTCAGATCCAAGGTTGTGAGAAAGTCTCCCTGGCAGAGGAGTGGGAGGACTTGCTGTAGGGTGACCATGTGAAAATGGTCTGAATGTATGTAGGCATTTAGAGGCCGGAGGTCGAGAATGGGTCTGAGGGTCCCGTCTTTCTTTGGTATTAAGAAATATAGGGAGTAGACCCCTAGATTTTGTTGATTGACGGGGACCTGCTCTATAGCGTGTTTTTGGAGGAGTGAGAGTACCTCTTGTTTGAGCAGTGTGGAATGTTCTTGAGACATTGGACGGTGCCTTGGTGGGATATTGGGTGGGGTAGATGTTAGTTCGAGACAGTACCCTGACCGAATGATTTGGGTCACCTATTTGTCCGATGTTATGGACTCCCATGTGTGGATAAAGTCTTGTAGTCTGCCCCCGACCGGAGTGGGATGGTCTGGGGGGAGTGGAGGGGAGTCATTGTGCGGGTGGGGTGGCAGAACGGGTGTTGTTGGTTTTGCCCCTGCCCTTATTGTTGTTGCCTCTGTAACCACCCCTTTGATTGCCCTTTGAAAAGGTATTTTGAGGAGGGGACTTGTAGGAGGTAGAGGCGTTATCGGTGGAGGAGCCTCTGCCTGTGCCACGAAAGGACGAGCGTCGAAAAGAACGTTTAGAGGCTTGTGTTTGGAGTGCCCCCATAGACTTTGCTGTGTCTGTGTCCTTTTTCATCTTTTCCAGCGCTTCGTCTACCTTTGGCCCAAAGAGAGTTTGCTGGTCAAAGGGGTGATTGAGTATGGACGCCTGGACTTCAGGCTTGAACCCTGAGATCCTGAGCCAGGCATGGCGACGAAGCAGGACACTTGTATTTATGGCTCTAGAAGCAGTGTCGGCTGCATCGAGGGCACACTTAATGGAGGTGTTTGTAATTAGTTTACCCTCCTGTATCAGGTCATGAGCCTTGCGCTTGTGTTTTTCTGGAAGGTGCTGCATAAGAGCCTCTAGTTCGTCATAGTGTGCTCTGTCATATCGCGCAAGCAGTGCTTGTGTGTTTGCAATGCGCCATATGTTTGCAGCTTGGGAGGCGGTGCGTTTACCAGATGCGTCCAGGAGTTTAGATTCCTTGTCTGGCGGTGGGGCTTCTCCTGAGGATTGGGAGTTAGCCCGCTTTCTAGCTGTGGAGACAACTAGGGAATCTAGGGGAGCAGGGCCCTTAATGTATGCAGGGTCTGTGGGTGCCGCTTTGTACTTCTTCTCTATTCTAGGGTTCAGTACTCTGGCCCTGACAGGGTCTTTGAACACCTCTGTAGCGTGCTTGGTGACACCCTTAAGCATGGGTAAAATAGAAGTGGATTTGTCTTGTATGTCAAATGTGTCCAGTAGGAAGTCTTCTTCCACTGGTTCACTGTGCATATCCACCCCATGGTAGTGTGCTGCTCTCTGCACTAAATGATGAAACCCTAAGGAGTCCTCTGGAGGAGACGGCCTGGATGGGTATAGGTCGTCCTGAGGTATATCTGGTATATCAGGGTTATTGTAATCCTCCCATGGGTCTGGGGTCCCTGGTGGAGTGGGATCCATTGGGACGTCCGCCGGGTAATTGTCCGGGTCCCCATCATCCGGATCTGGGGATGGGGCCGGATCGTAGTGAGGTGGCGGAGACCTGGGAGGGGGAGGGGGTGGAGGTGGTGGAGGAGGTAGGGGAGGCGGTAGTGGGGAGGGCACTCTGAGGGGAGAAGTAGCAGAGTCCTTCCTTTTGGGTGGTGGAGGAGGAGCCGGAGTATCAAGGCGTCTTTTCTTGATAATTAAAGTCAATAGTCCAGTCTTTGGATCTTTGGACAGAGTCTTTTGTAGAGGGTCTGGTGTAAACAGAGCCAGTGGCGTCGAATCGTCCGTCGGCACCGGTGATTTCGGAGCCGAGGGCTTCGATGGTTTGTGTGCGCCATGCTTTTTTGGGGCCTCCTGTTTTTTCGGCGTCGAAGGAGTTTTCGGCGTCGGAGCGTCGGTGCCGACAGATTTATGTTTGTGTTTGGTCGGCACAGAGAGTCCAGGCTTCGGCACCGGTGGCTTCGGAGTCGAGCTGGATATTGCTTTCTTCGGTGCCGGATGCTGTTTTTCGGCACCGGGCGTCGGCTGGCTCGATCCCGAGCTGCCGCGAGACTTTGGATGCTTCGACACCGAGCCCGAAGGTGGGGTGATCGAAGCTTTGGTCTTGGTTTTGCCCAGGCCGGCAGGCGAGGGAGTAACCTGAGTCTCTTTGGTTTTGGGCGCGGGGGTGGGAGGGGGCACAGTACTCACGGCCCGCTGCGCCGGTGTGATGTCCTCCACGTCGGAGTCGTCGGCTTCGGAAGCGCTGACGACGTCTTCTTCCTGCTCGGTGTGTGTTTGCCCCGAAGCTTCGGCGCCGTCTCCGAAGATGTCCGGTGGAGCTGCAGACGATGAGTGCGCCATGGTGCGTCGAGCTTTTCGATCCCGGATGGTTTTCTTCGATCGAAAAGACTTACAGGCGGGGCAGTCTCTGGCCTCGTGTTCTGGAGAGAGGCAAAGATTACACACCTGATGGAGGTCGGTGTGGGGAAATTTAGACCCACATTTTGGGCACTTTTTGAACGGAGTCCTTTCCATCGGCCGGGACCGGAGTCGAGGAGGGCCCGAAGGCCGGTGCCGATGTACGGGATGGAGAAAAGTGCCGCTTCGAGAGATGAAGATGATGATGAAGAAACTCGAAGATACGAGGATTTTCCGTCGAGGCTGGAACCTTAGAAGTTCGAAGCCGGAGCACGAAGTATCACATCCGAGCCCAATGGCGGAAAAAAACAATCTGAGGATGGAGCCGAAGCCCATGCGCAGTACGGACCGAAGGAGGAGTCACCAAACTCGTGACTTCCAAAGACTGTCCAAGAAGAAAAACAAACTGCAAACATCCGGGCCCAACACCAGATGGCGATCTATGCTAAGTGTACAATCTGCAGCTCATATGCCTCGAACATTGAGTTTACGGTTTTAAGGCAAGTACTCGACTAGCAGAGTTAAGGTTCTGGGCACAGAGTCGGGGGTCTCCCAGGGTCAGGTAGGTACAGTTGGTTCACCCTCAGTGGCACAAGGGCAGCCAGGTTCAGAGAGAGTTAGGCCCAATGTTATCCTACGAGAGGTAGGGGGGCCTTGGTTGGTGGCTACTGACTAGCAGGCCACGGTTGGCAGGCTGGCACATCCCCTGTCCTTATTTGGGGTTTCCGGCCAAGCTTCCCACCAGAGTGGGGGGTTGCAGTGGCCTGGGGAAGCTCACAGTGGAGGCATGCCTTTGAAGCTTCCCCCTGCCCATCCTGGATTGTTGCAGACCCAGGAGAGCAGGGGCTCTCCTACCCAGGGGTCCAGCAACATGTCTGCTGTGTGGCAGCCTAGGCAGCCTCAGAACAGACATGGATTGTAGGTTAGGTTTTAGGGGGCATCTCTAAGATGCCCTCTGGGGTGCTTGGTACATTAAATCTCACACTGGCATCAGTGTGGATTTAATGTGCTGAGAAGATTGATACCAAACTTCTCAGTCCTCAGTGTTGCCATTATGGTGCTGTGGAGTTCGTGTTTGACGAGATCTCAGCACCATGTACTCTTAAATGGCAGCACTGCACTTACAGTGCCCAGTTTTGGTTCTTGATACTGTAGGGGTACAGGGCTCCTGCGCCCCCACCATTGGCATAGGGCACCCAGCTAGAGGGGTGGCTGATGTATGCCATGGCAGTGTAGGTGATGGGCATGGCACACAGGGATGTGTGCCATGTCGACTTTGTTTTGTCCTGCACCCAGACACCCAGCCTGCAAGGGCAGTGTGTGTGTGTGTGTGTGTGTGTAAGGGTACAGGGCCTCTAAGGGTGGCACAATGAGTGCTGCAGCCCTTAGGGGCCTTCCCTGGTCACAAGGCCCTGGGTACCTAGGGTACCATTTACCAGGGGCTGACATGTGGCCAGGGTTTGCCAATTTGGGTTTTGTGTTTTTAGGGAAGGAACATAGGCCCTGGGCACCTGATTGGCAGGAGTCCAGGGTACACTCCGTCAAAGTACATTCAGCATTTCAGCAAAAAGTGGGGGCATATCATGCAAGAAAGATGGCACTTTCTCACACTTACCTGTTTTGGATAAAGGTCCCAGTACTGAGTCTAGGCACCCAGTATTGGATTACAAAAGTAACGTGAACATACTATACCTGCAACTTGAATTTTCTTCCTTAGGGAATCATTGACTGTTTTCTATGAAATTTCTTCTGTCAACTTTTAAAATAGCAAAATATTACTTAAAATCCTAGTAGTAACTAAGTCGACTTGTATCACTTGTTTCTAAGAACTGTCCCAGGACTGAATCTAGGATCCAGTCCTGTTATCACAAAAGTAATCCTGAGAGTAATCTATTGCAAATAAACTGAAACTTCCATTGAACTCAATGCATTATTGTGTTTAAACTGTGTTGCCTATTGCAACAACTTGTAAATATCTACAAAAGCCAATTGCATATTGCCAAAGTATTTACCTAAAGCATCTCATTCTGAGAAAGTATATTTTAATACCTGTTGTTGGTTCTAAAATAAAACAGACATTTTGTTTATATAAATCATTGGCCTAGAGTTCAGTTATTGAGTGTGTGAAACCATTTGCTGACTGAGTGTGTACAACAAAATGCTTTACACTGTCCTCTGATACTGCCTTACTGCTCGAACAAGCTACCACTTTAGAGAGTAAGGTTATATCTAACTTTAGCCTCTGCCAAACCTCTGGGGACTGTGGACTCTGTACACCCTGTACCTATTT
Organism: Triturus cristatus; assembly: GCF_964204655.1. Taxonomy (NCBI): domain Eukaryota; kingdom Metazoa; phylum Chordata; class Amphibia; order Caudata; family Salamandridae; genus Triturus; species Triturus cristatus. Next base: position 1,354,217,090 of record NC_140590.1, read on the forward strand.
GGGAACAGTATATACAGAGCCACTTTCTCACACTTTGTGAGTTAGTTTCTCAACAAGGAAATCCTCTTATAGAGGTTCTTTATGTAGTTCCACCCTGTGATACTGAGTAGCCCTGTTAATAAGCTGCATGTAGCCAATGTTATCATTAGGTGGGGATGGTCTGGAGGGATACAGGTTGGGGTCGTCTTGATCTGGTTCCCTAAGGTAATTTTCCCAAGGGTCAGTGTCCTGTGGTATGTCTTGATCCTGTTGAACATCCAGCTCTTCATCTCCATCACCTTCATCCTGTGGGTCTGGTGAAAGTGATGGTGAATTTGAAGATGTATTAATCAAATTAGGATTAGGAGGAGAGGGAGGTGGTATGTAAGGGGAGAAGGGTTAGTACCCATCTCCTTTTTCTTGAGAGGCATAGGGCAGTCCTTTGTGAGATCAAGCTTCCGTTTTTGAGGAAGAGTGGCATGGATGTGTCCGGTTTGAAGGTTAATGACCAGTTTCTTTTGTTTGGGATCCAAAGGTAGTTCATCGGACCGAGGCTCTTTGGATGGAGTATCTTTTTCTTTATGTGCTGATTTTTGAGTGGAAGATTTCGGCTACGAGTCTTTAGGTGTGGAGGGTTTCGGCTACGAGTCTTTAGGTGTGGAGGGTTTCGGCTACGAGTCTTTAGGTGTGGAGGGTTTCGGCTCCAAGCCTTTTGGCGTGGAGGGTTTCTGCCCCAAGCCTTTCGGCGTGGAGGGTTTCTGCCCCAAGCCTTTCGGCGTGGAGGGTTTCGACCCCAAGCCTTTCGGCGTGGAGGGTTTCGACCCCAAGCATTTCAGCGTGGAGGGTTTCGACCCCAAGCCTTTCAGCGTGGAGGGTTTCGACCCCAAGCCTTTCAGCGTGGAGGGTTTCGACCCCAAGCCTTTCAGCGTGGAGGGTTTCGACCCCAAGCCTTTCAGCGTGGAGGGTTTCGACCCCAAGCTTTTCAGCGTGGAGGGTTTCGACCCCAAGCCTTTCAGCGTGGAGGGTTTCGACCCCAAGCCTTTCAGCGTGGAGGGTTTCGACCCCAAGCCTTTCAGCGTGGAGGGTTTCGACCCCAAGCCTTTCAGCGTGGAGGGTTTCGACCCCAAGCCTTTCAGCGTGGAGGGTTTCGACCCCAAGCCTTTCAGCGTGGAGGGTTTCGACTCTAAAGCTGGAGGGCAGGGCATCTGAAACATTTTCTAGGTGGCGACCTGAGCCCGAGGGCGAATGTGGTACTGGAGCCTTAGATTTTGGTTTACTGGGCATAGGGGGATCTGTACTCGCGGTACGCTGACCTGGAGTGATGGTCTGTTCTCCTTCCATGTCGGAGTCTGCTTCGGACACGGAGACCATTCCCTCATCCTCTGCTTCTTCAGCTGGACGATGAGAATCGGAATGGTCGAAGAGGTATGGTACGGAGCCACTGCCGTGTTGCATCTCGTGGCGTCGAGCCAGACAATGACAACGAGTCTTCTTCGATCGGAACGATCGACACGCGTCACAGTCCTTTCCGTTGTGTTCCGGGAATAAGCAGACGTTGCAGACCTCGAGCAAGTCGTTGCGTGGCAATTTAGCACGACACCCGGGACATTGTTCAAGTGGAATCCGTTCCATCAACTGCTAATGTGGTTGGCACGGGTAGGCCCCACGGCCCTCCTCGAATCTCCCGATCTAATATTTTCTGAGTTGATGCGATGTGTGTCGAATAGGGAACCACAATCGATAGCCAAAACCGTTGAGGGTAGAGGACTGCGCGTCGAGGAGGTTTGAAAATGATAGAGCGCAGCAATACACATCCGAACGCGATGGCAGAAAAAAACAATCTGGGGATGGAGTCGATGCCCATGTACACAATCACCTAAAGGAGGAGTCACCTACCTTGTGACTGCAAAGACTTATTCGAAGGAAAACAAAGTGCAAACATCCGGACCCACCATTAGATGGCGATCTATGCTAAAGCATATGATCTACAGCTTATATGCCTCGAACAAAGGCTTTGTTTGCAGCCAGCCATAACGTTATCTAAGGGCGTTGTGAATGTATTTTGTGCAATGCTAAATATTTGGGAAGTAGAACCTCCGGTAGGTCTGCATATTGTGTAGGAGCTCCATGTAATCTCATTTTATGCCAACTCCAACTCCCCCCCCCCCCCCCCCCCCTTTTGGTACCCTTGCAAACATAGCGTGCTACCAGAGTTTGTAGTTATGTTAGGGATCATGAGGAATACGAGAATGTATTGTTTTTTCCGGTTCTTCTGTGGTGTATGGAAGAGGCACCTTATGTGCGTTGCCAATATAATAACTATGAAAACTTTTTAAAATGATTTAAACACCATATACAAAGTGTGTAATAAGCACATTGACACTTGCTGTAAGCACAGCCTGGTGGACTTGCTTCAATTTTCCAGCTAGGTAGAAATAAACAAAGGCTGTGCTGCGCTATTTTAAATTTTACGGTAGTACGTGGAGCATTTCACCCGTGCTCTTGCTCCTACATCAAATAATTAAAGAGCAACCTCTTACCTTGTTTCAGGATGAAGCATGTGCTCCGTGCAGAAACGTCACCACCCAAATACCTGGAGACTGTTATGCCAGAGAACAATGTACTTAATTGATTCATGAGGAGGAAACACTGCTTTGCTCAAAGATTTCCCACTCATGCACCCTTCCTTGGTACTACCTCTCTCGTCCGAGTTTCTGGTGGGCTTTCTCTGTTGCCTGCGTCTGCTGTAGTTTCTCGGACGTCTTATGTGCACCTCCGATCTCCATTGCAGAAAAATATATCAGAGCTTGCACACACAAAGGGGGTTGTAGCCGGACCAGGCTTCACTACCTCAAAACAATGAGAAAAAAAATAATAAAGCACTTTCCGACTCCAACCACTAGATGGCGTAATACGCACGGTCTTAATCTAGAAGACGTATAGGCTGCAAAACCTGCTCCTCCTCTTTCATGTCAGAGTCGGCTTAGGACACGGAGATATGTTGTCCTTATTCCTGGGGTCGTTGAGCTTGATGTTCTGTCGGAATCTTCACAGAGGATGACCGGTGCAGAGCCGCTTTGATGTTGCATCTCGAGACATTGAGCCAGACGGTCACGAAGCGTCTTCTTCGATCGAAACGATCGGCATGCGTCGCAGTCTTTCTCGTTGTGTTCTGGAGACAGGCAGAGATTGCACACTTCATGCAAGTCGGTGCGTGGAAATTTAGCACGACATTCTGGGCTGAGTTTTAAAGGAGTCTGTTCCCGACGGCCAGCCACGAGTTTTCCGATCAAAGTTGTTTTGAGTTGAGACGATACGCGAAGAATGGGAAGCCGCGATCTATAACTATACAGTCAAGGGTAGTGGATTGTGCGTCAAAGGGGTCCGAGAAACGGTGCCGAACCGGAGCGCAGCAATACACATCCAAACCAGATGGCGGAAAACAATCTAAACATGGAGTCGATGCCCATGCGCACGATCACCGGAAGGAGGAGTCACCTACCTCGTGACTGGAAAGACTTCTTCTAAGAAAAACAAAGTGCAATTATCCGGACCCAACATTAGATGGCGAGCTATGCACAGCATGTGATCTACAGCTCACATTACTCGAACACTCTATGTCTTTACTGCACTTATGTCCAAGAATGGATTTAGACATTGTAGGGATACAGTGCTCATGCAACTGTACCCTCTCCTGGGGCCTATAGCACCCTGCTAGTAGGGGGGACTTACCTAGGCCCCAGGCAGTGGGTTGCAGGCATGGCACATACCGATTCACTCTTTTCTGCACCAAAACACGCAGCCTGCAATGGCAGGGAGTGTGTGTTAAGGTGCAGGGTCCATAAGGGTGGCACAATAGGTGATGCAGCCCTTAGAGGCCTTCCCTGGTCACAGTGCCCTTGGCACCCATGGTACCTTTTACAAGGGACTGCAATGTGCAAGAGAGGTGCCAATTGGGGGTACTATGTACAGTTTTGGAAAAGAACACAGGCTCTGGGAACCTGATAGACAGGGACCCAGGGCACAGAGTGCATCAGTACTCTGGCAAAAGGGGGGGTTCCTGCAAAAGAAACCCAGCTTCCAACACCTTGTGCCATGGTGATTCTTAGCTTTTGTCTGCACCAAAACACAGTGTGCAATGGCAGTGTGCATGTGTTTGGTGAAGGATCGCAGAGGTTTGCATAACACATGCTGCAGCCCTTAGAGAACCTCTCTGGTCACAAGGCCCATGGTACCCCTGGTTCCTTTTACAAGGGACATAAACAAAACTCAGGCACAGTGGTGTGGGTGGCTGGATGCAAAGTCTCAGCATATTATGCTTTTGGGTATTGCAATCAAGTCTTCTTCTGGTGTTCTCCACTGCATGAACACCCCTTTAGCTACCTGCAGATTTAGTTCCCACTTGTGTGAGACATTTTCCAATCCTAGCAGGTGTATTGCGGTTATGGTTATCCTGTGTATAGTTCATCTCCAAATTTCATGAGCATAAAATTATGTTCCTTCTTGTTTGAGGTTTTGTTGTCCATTTGGACTTGTACTGCCTTCCCCCACACCTATGTTTTGAAGGCTTTTAGGCATACACACAACTTACATTCTCAGTTTATGGATTTAACTATGCTAATACATTTTTTAAAACTTGCCTTTTGAAACATACATTAGAGAGAAAAAAACGTCAATGTATATACAATTCAATTTTTCTGTTAGTTTCTTGCGACTACCCCATCCACAAGACCAAGTGGCACACTGAAAAAAGCACACCCAAAATAGACCTATTTAGAAGAAAATAATTCATTTACATCAACTTACGTTTGAGGATTGAACATGTTGGAAAGTTGAAAGCATTGCGTTGCAAGTGGCTGTGAAGAAGATTGTGCTGCTGCAGCAGAGACTTGAACTGAAGAAATTGCTGCGGCAGCAGCTGAAGCAGAGGCAGCAGCAGCTGCAGCTACAGCCAGTGCTGTTTTTTTTAACAAAAAAAACAGAAAAGCAAGTTTAGCATGCCAGTTTTACCATCACCTTCATCTTAACATTATTAACTTAATAGAAAAGCCGTACATTAACATGTTGTACCTTCACTATATATTCATACTGCATAATCTTTACAATTTATGGTGTCAGTCATAAATTAGACATTTTCCATTACTAAAGCATTGGTTGAATGGTACAGTAGACTACCAGCTACAACAGAATAAAGACACCAATCTATACAAAGGACTTGCATTAGACAAGAGCAAGCAAACTGTCAGTTTGCAGAAAACGCTGTTGAAACAGTCACTTTAATCCATCACACACAGCTGACTTTACATATGAAAGCTGGCATCCACGTGGACTGTGTGGATAAAAATGGTGTTAATCTAGTAAAAAAGTTCAAAATTACTAAAAGGCAAAGGTTTCATTTAAAAATTAAAACCAGGACCTAGAGTAGTATAGAGTATGGCAATGTGGTTAGTGTAAATGCCAATTTAGAATGATGATTTGATTAGGAATGAAATTTTATTTTTTAAGTAAGCCACCAATTTAAGTTATGCTAACCAGAAAGCCTATTTCAAAGCCAAATCTTGACTCCTCATTATCCCCAATAATAAACCAAGTCCTATGGAGACCTATGCTTAACCTAACCTCTAACCGTACCACACTGCCAAACTATAATCCTCCGCTTCAATTTAATCATAACTTACCCTAACAATAAACCTTCCCCAACCTTTTTGGTAAACCTCATTAGAACGCTAACCTTTTCATTAAATTACACTAATACGTCAGCATTTTGAATGTCTGAACTTTTTCAAACTTTCATTGACTCCTGTGTTTGCGCCCTATGTTACTGCTGTCAAGCTACTGGTTATCAAAATTTCAATTGTATGGCCTTCCTACAGAACTCTTTGAGCTAATCACAGGCAGAAATTGAAGGCATTCAAATCGCTTGCTAGTTCTTTTAATTATAACGCAGAGAGCACGTCTAGGGTAACTTTCTAAGCACGCAGCACAATTGTTTGATTTATTAAGACACCTAAAGAAAACAAGCCCGAAACATTCTGTAGGCCAACACAAACTTAAACACTGCCTGGGAAAGATTACATTTTTGCCATTAATTATTTGGATACTAGCCAGTAAGTTTAATAAGTGAGCAGAAACAAAAGTTTAAAAATGAACAATGGCATACAACAGTGAAGTTGCTTTGAACATTTAAAAATTCAAACGCACATTGTCTGCTGCACTACAGGATGGTAAAAGGAATATGCTACTTACCAGTATGCATCTGTTCTTGGCATGTAGAGCTGCAGATCTACACACTTGCATAGATCGCCATCTGGTGTTGTGCCCGGATGTTTGCAGTTTGTCTTTCTTCTTGGAAAGTCTTTGGAAGTCACGAGGTCGGTGACTCCTCCTTTGGATCGTATTGCGCATGGGCTTCGGCTCCATCCTCAGATTGTTTTTCGCCAGCAGGGAAAGATGGAGCATAGTAATAACAGTAAAGAAACCCATGTGTGTTGTATCTAAATAAGATAGACTGGAACAGATACAGGTAGCCGGGGAGGCGGGTGTAGATCTGCAGCTCTACATGCCAAGAACAGATGCATACTGCTAAGTAGCATATTCCGTTCGAGGCATATGAGCTGCAGATTACACACTTTTGCATAGACTATATAGCAGTTCCCAACCTTAGCGGCGACCACCGGTATCTGTTGCAGGGGTTTGAAATAATGTTTTTAGTACAGCCTGGCCCACACTAGCTTGCTGCTTGGTTTGCACATCTACACAGTAATGTTTTGTGAAAGTGTGCGGTGTTGACCATGTAGCTGCTTTGCAGATATCCTCTAATGGGATGTTCCCTAGAAAAGTCATGGAAGCCCCTATCTTCCGTGTAGAATGGGCTTTAGGGGGAACGGATAGCGTTTGTTTTGCCTTGTGGTAGCAAATCTGGATGCATTTTTCAATCCACCTAGCTATCCCTGATTTTGAGATGGGGTTGCCCTTGTGTGGTGGAGAGAAAGACAAACAGTTGTTTGGTCTTTCTGAAAGGTTGTGTTCTTTGGATATAGTAAAGTAAGGCTTGTTTAACATCTAGCGTGTGTAGAGCCCTTTCTGCAACAGTCTGAGGTTGCGAGAAAAATACTGGTAATTCTACAGATTGGTTTAGGTGAAAAGGGGAAATGACTTTAGGTAGGAATTTTGGGTTGGTACGGAGAACAACCTTGTTCTGGTGCATTTGAAGAAAAGGTTCTTGTATGGTAAGTGCTTGTATCTCACTGACCCTTCTAAGGGAAGTGATGGCTACAAGGAAAGCTGTTTTCCATGTGAGGAATTGCAGTTCGCATTTATGCAAGGGTTCAAAAGGCGGTCCCATTAGCGTTGTGAGCACTATATTTAAGTTCCACACAGGTGAGGGTGGTACTCTGGGGGGAATTATTCTTTTGAGGCCTTCCATGAAGGCTTTAATGGCAGGTACTCTGTAAAAGTGATAGGTGCTGCCTGTTTTGTAGGTAAGCTGCATTTGCTGCGAGGTGTAGCCGAATGGAGGTATAGGCTAGATTACACCTTTGTAGGTGTAGTAAGTAGCATATGATGTGTTGTATAGACACGTCTAGAGGATGGATTGTGTTATGGCAATAAACAACAAATCTTTTCCACTTGGCAGCGTAGCAGGCTCTAGTGGTAGGGCGTCTAGCATCTCTGATGACGTTCATACAGTTGGTGGAAGGTTTAGGTATCCGAATTCTAGGATTTCAGGAGCCAGATCGCAAGGTTGAGCTGAGCTGGGTCCGGATTCCTGATCTCTCCATGGTTGTGGGTTAGAAGGCATGGTGAGAGGTGTCGCTTTTGGTGTGGTACTACCGAGAGTTCCAGCAGCGTGGTGTACCACGGTTGTCTGGCCCATGTTGGAGCTACTAGGATCAGTGTGAGGGAATGCTGTTGTAGCTTTCGCACCACTAATGGAATTAGTGGGAGAGGTGGAAAAGCGTACGCAAATTTGCCTGACCAGTTCATCCATATCACATTTCTTTTGGACAATGGGTGTCGGTATCTGGCAGCGAAGCTTTGGCATTTTTTGTTTTCGTGGGTGGCGAAGAGGTCTATCTGTGGATGCCCCCACATTTGAAAGAACGGGTGAAGAACCTGCGAGTGTAGTTCCCACTCGTGGATCTGTTGCTTCTGTCTGCTGAGCAGATCTGCCATGGTGTTTGACTCCTGGAACATGCTGGGCTAGGAGAAAGATTTTGTGTGGAATTGCCCATCTCCATATGCTCTGTGCTAATTGAGAGAGCTGTGGAGAGTGTGTGCCGCCTTGTTTTTGAATACAATACATGGCCGTCATGTCTGTGCGAATGAGGACTGCCTTGCCTGAAATCCGTGGTTGAAAGGATTTTAGGGCTAGAAAGATTGCTAGTAACTCCAGATGGTTGATATGGAGTAACTTTTGTTGAGGCGTCCATGTGCCCTGCACTGTGAGGTGTAATAGGTGAGCTCCCCAGCCCGAGAGCGATGCGTCCGTTGTTAGTATTATCTGGGGAACCGGGTCCAGGAACGGTCGACCTTTGGAAAGGTTTGTGGTGTTCCACCACTGCAGAGAGCGATGGGTATGACCGTCTACCAACACGAGATCGGTCAGTTGCCCTTGGGCCTGGTTCCATTGGTGCGCTAAGCACTCTTGGAGTGGACGCATCTGGAGTCTTGCGTGAGGCACTATGAAAATGCAAGAGGCCATCATCCCTATCAGTTGCATAAACACTCTTGCTGGAAGGGAGTGTTGAAGTACGAATTTTTGTCGCAACGCCTGAATGCTTGCAATCCTGGCCGGATTGGGTTAGGCTATTGCTTTTGAGGTGTCTATGGTGGCACTGAGGTATTGTTTTGTGTGTGATGGTACCAGGTGGGATTTTTGGTGGTTCACCGTGAAGCCTAGTTGGTGAAGTAGTTGGATTGTAGTGGCGGTGTGGTGTACACATTGGTTGTATGAAGTGGCTTTTATCAGCCAGTCGTCCCAGTATGGGAAGACGTGAATGTGCTGTCTTCTGAGGTGTGCCGCCACTACCGCTAGGCACTTGGTGAATACCCGTGGTGCTCTTGTGACTCCGAATGGAAGCACCTTGAACTGATAGTGTTGTCCGTCCACTACAAATCTGAGGTACTTTCTGTGAGCATTGTGTACCGGAATGTGGAAGTATGCGTCTTTCAAGTCCAGTGTGGTGAGAAAGTCGTTCTGGGAGAGGAGCGGAAGCACCTGCTGAAGCGTTACCATGTGAAAATGGTCTGAGTGTATGTATGTGTTTAGGGGCCGGAGATCTAGAATAGGTCGTAGAGTCTCGTCCCTTTTTGGTATTAGAAAATATAGGGAGTAGACCCCTAAATTTTGCTGATTGACGGGAACTTGTTCTATTGCCTGTTTTTGCAGGAGGGAGATTACCTCCTGCTTTAGTAATGTGGAATGTTCTTGTGACATTGGGCGTTGCCTGGGTGTAATGTTTGGGGGGGGGGGGGTCGTAGATGTTAATTCCAGGCAGTATCCTGACTGAATAATTTGGGTCACCCATCTGTCTGAGGTTATGGTCTCCCAGACATGAAGGAAATGTTGAAGTCTGCCCCCGACCGGAGTGGGATGGTCTCGATGGAGCGTGGGGAAGTCATTGGGTAGGCGTGTGGCAGAGCGTGCGGTATTTGTTTTGCCTCTGCCTTCATTATTGTTGCCCCTATAGCCGCCTCTTTGATAACCCCTTGTGAAGGTGGACTGAGTGGGGGATTTGTAGGAAGTGGACGCGTTATCTGAGGAGTAGCCTCTAGATGTACTCCGAAAGGAAGAGCGGCAAAAAAAAGAGCGCCTAGGAGGGTGTGACTGTAGGGTTCCCATGGACTTCGCCGTATCTGTGTCCTTCATTTTTTCGAGGGCCTCATCTACCTTTGGGCCGAATAGGTGTTCCTGGTCAAAGGGATGATTAAGGATGGAGGCTTGTACCTCTGGTTTAAATCCGGATATTCTTAGCCAAGCATGGCGACGGAGGAGGACGCTAGTATTAATGGCCCTGGAGGCTGTGTCTGCTGCATCTAAGGCATAGCGTATAGAGCTGTTAGTGATTGTCTTACCCTCTTGAATTAATTCATTGGCCCTAGTTGTATATTCTTCAGGGAGGTGGTGCATTATGTTTTCCAATTCATCATAATGTGCCCTATCATATCTGGCCAATAGCGCTTGGGTGTTGGCGATACGCCATATATTGGCTGCCTGTGACGCAGTGCGCTTTCCTGATGCGTCCAGTAGCTTTGACTCTTTGTCAGGTGGTGGTGCTCCGCCTGATGCCTGGGAATGTGTTCTTTTTCGTGCAGTGGAAACCACTATGGAATCTAGGGGCGCTGGCCCTTTGATATAGGCGGGATCTGTGGGGGCAGCTTTGTATTTTTTTTCTATGCATGGGTTAATGACCCTGGCCCTAACTGGGTCTTTAAAAACCTCTGGCGCATGCTTTACCACCCCCTTAAGCATAGGTAGTATGGAGGTAGACCTATGTGTGGTATCAAATGTGTCGAGGAGGAAATCCTCCTCCACTGGGTTAGTGTGCAACTCTACCCCGTGATAGTGTGCCGCCCTTTGAAGTAGATGGTGGAACCCTAATGAGTCTTCCGGTGGAGATGGTCTGGAAGGGTAAAGGTCATCTTGTGGGACGTCGGGGATATCTGGGTTATTGTAGTCGTCCTATGGGTCTGGGGATCCTGTAGGGGTGGGGTCTTGGGGCACATCCCCTATATCGTGATATGGGTCCCCCTGATCATCATCGTCTGGAGATGGGGTCGGAGAGCGATGAGATGGGGGTGGAGAGGGGGGTGAGGTGGAGAGGGTGGAGGAGGTGGAGAAGGTATTCTGAAAGGAGAGGTAGCAGAGTCCTTCCTCTTTGGAGGTGGAGCTGGTTTGTCCAAATGTCTCTTGTTGGAGGAGTGCCAAATGTCCAGTTTTTGGATCCATGGTGAGAGTCTTTTGCAAGGGATCCGGTGTAAATAGTTGCTGTGAAAGCGTTTGGTCCGTCGGCGTCGAAGACGTCGGGGCCGATGTCTTTTTAGGCTTTTCCGTGCTAGTGTGCTTAGCACCGGATTTGGGATCCTGCGATTTCTTGGTTGACGCCGAGATGGACTTCGGCTTGGAAGTGTCGGTGCCGAGGGCCTTATGGGGTTTGGTCGGTACCGAAGATGGCGTTGGTACGGAAGAGCTGGGTTTCGACCCCGAAGGCTTCGGTGCGGAGCTCGGTGTCGAGGTAGAGGTCGGTTTCTTTTTTGGTGCCGAAGTGTGTTTCTCGGCACTGCTGGTAGGCTGGCTCGAGTTCGAGCCGCCGGAAGGCTTACTTGGCTTCTTCACCAGGCCCGAAGGTGGGGTGTGTGAAGCAGCATCTCCGGTCTTGCTTAGGCCCAGAGGCGAAGGCGTGACTGAAGCCTTTGTGGGTGTTGGCGCGGGTGAGGGGGGGGTGGTATAGTACTCACGACCCTGTGCGCCGGAGTGATGTCTTCCACATCGGATTCGGCCGCCTCGGAAGCACTGACTAGGTAGTCTTCGGTGTGCTGCTGCCCTGGATCTTCGATGTAGTCTCCGAAGATATCGACTGGAACGGAGGTCGAGGAGTGTGCCATGTTCCTTCTGTCTCTTCGGACTCGAATAGTCTTTTTCAATCGGGAAGACATACAGGCCGGACCGTCTTGAGCCTCGTGTTCAGGGGAGAGGCAGAGGTTGCATACCTCATGAAGATCAGTGTGGGGGAATATGGACCCACATCGAGGGAACTTCTTGAATGGAGTTCTATACATCAGCCGGGACCGGAGCTTGGGTAGGCCCGAAGGCCGCCGTCGACAAATGGAACTGAGGATTTGTCGATGAGAAGGTGCGTTGATTGAGATCGCGATCAAAATACCGCGATTTGAGGTGAGGATTCCGCTTCGATCGTCGAACTGGAAAATGTTCGGAACCGGAGCGCAAAGATTACATCCAAGCCTGAGGGCGGAAAAAAACAATCTGAGGATGGAGCCGAAGCCCATGCGCAATAGGATCCAAAGGAGGAGTCACCGACCTCGTGACTTCCAAAGACTTTCCAAGAGGAAAAACAAACTGCAAACATCCGGGCCCAACACCCGATGGCGATCTATGCAAAAGTGTGTAATCTGCAGCTCTTATGCCTCGAACATAAAGTAATCAAATAAGCATGTAAGTGTATGAAAAAATGAACATATTGCCAATCAATCCCATCTTAAAAGCGCAACTTCAATTTGGAGTTAATTATAAAGTGATCTCTACCATGAGACTTGTTATCTAAAGCAGCAGTGCTACCAAGTTACCACTATAATTCAATTGCAGATGTTCTAGGCTGCAATCAGCCTTAGGCTCTCTGTGGAAACCATTTCCAATGAAACTGTACAAAATGTAACCGTGATATTCTGCATATAAGTGGACTTGATATTCTGCATACAAGTTGACTTTTTCTAATTATCCCGCACATCATGCATTCAAATATTTACATGCCATATTGATTTCAGGTGGAAGGAATGAGTACAGAAATAGCTACCTTTAAGGATGCTTCTGTACTGATAAAAAGGCAGATGTCGAGAACTAACAGATTATAGGCCTGCAAATGAGGCAGGACTGGATACTCCTTTTAAGTGGTTAATTAAAGCTGTGCACCGCTCAGTATCGTGCAGGTACCAGACAAAAACATTTTTCATACTCCTTGGTGCCCTCAAATTGGAGCCATTTAGACAGAGCTGCTCCAATATAGCAAGGGGTTAATTCAGCCAGAAGCAGCAAGAATCTTGCTGATCAATCAAGTGACTAATATCCGCAAAAAGGATGCTAGTAGCTCACTGGGCAGTTCTACAGATATACCAGAAATCACAACATGGTCTGGAAGATTGTTTACAGTCGGCTTGTTTGAAACTAGGGCCCAGATTATTTATTACCTCAGTGGTGTGTGTAGGAAAGAGCTCCTTTCTTACATGCTCACCCCCATTTTTTGGCTGGTAATTGATGCGATTTAGACAGGAAGTGCACTGGGTTCCTGCTAACCAGGTCCCCAGTGCCAGATTACTTTCCCAAAACTGTGCAATTGTACCCGAATTGGCAAAACCTTTTGGCCCTGCCTGTAAGCCCCATGTAAGTATTACCTAGGGCAAGGAGGCTAAAGAGGGTCCTTAAGGGCTGCAGCATGAATTGTGCCACCCTAAAGGACCCCTCACTAAACATATACAGACTGCCACTGCAAGCTGCGAATCTTGGTGAAGACAAATGTGAAAACATGACATAACTCCTCCTTGTGTGCCATGTGTACAGACACTGCATGCAGTAGAGGCAAGTCACCCCTACTACAGGCATTACAGCCCTAAGGAAGGGTGCACTATACTACATCTGACGACATAACTGTATGAGCAGGTATACCTCTGTGCTGGGCAGCTCTATTGCTGCCAGTACAAGTGAACAGGGAAGCCATTTCAAGTACATTTACTGGAAACTGGTGAAAACGAGCTCCCCAGTAACATGATGCCTTCACAGAAAATAAGTATGTTTGGTATCAAAAATCTTGTATTAACAAACCCACACTGATGCCAGTTTTAGATTTATTAATACATGCACAGAGAGAACCTTTGAGATGCACCCTGAAAACCTACCAACTACTGGTGTGCTGACTGACTGGTTTTCACCAGCCTGCCACCACAAACTAGTCTATGACACCCATGGGTGAGGGCCTTTGTTCTCAGGAGGTCAGAAACAAAGTCTAATCAGGCAGTGGGTGTTTACATCCCCTCTCCCATGATGACCTGAGGATTAGCATTCCAAGGAGCCCTCTTGTATGCCATTATGGCTTCCCTCAAAGGAGAGGAAGCTTAACTCCCTTTGTCCAGAGCCCTTTGGCACATGGACTTGAGGGAAAATTAGCTAGTCACATAGGCGTGCCCCCTCCCCCCAGTCCAGTACCACCCCTAAGGTGGGGTACTTGAAGTTGAGGGGACTTTTCAAAGTCAGCCATCTTGGTGACTGCAAACGTAGAAACTCTGGGACAGGGTTATGCCCACTTCCCACAGGAAGTGGTCATATAGAGGGCATAGTGACCTTGGTAGGTAGCCCACTGGCTACTACCCTACGCTCCCCCAACGCGCCTAAATGCAGTATTTAGGGGAGGCCCTGGCACCAGGAAATCAGATCCTGCTGACTGATGGAAGACAATGAAGAGCCACGAAAGCTAAGACTGAAGAGCAACTGACTTGGCAACGTACTCTACCTGAATGCTGTACTTGTTTTTCATTCAATAGGATAACACTGCAGCTTCTGAAAAATGCAAGTATCGACTTTTTAAACGTAAAAATAATTTCTTTTACAAGAAGTACTTACCAGATCGTATTGATTCTGGTGCCTAAATATATATGAAGACGCTGGTTATTTTTATAAATTGAGGTGGCTCTTCATGAGTCGTGTGCATCATTTATGGACTATTGTGTGCATTTGCAGATGTCTAACACTCCTCTCTGATAAGCCTCAGGCTGCTCGACCACACTACTCCCTAGAAGAGCACCATAGGATTGCTACAGCAAGCCCCTCCACTTATTAAGGGAATATCTTGACTTTTTGCACAGTATACCTCTTTTGGTATACTATATAGTAAGTTAGCTTCCTACAGTTTGTATAAGCCACAAGCCAATTGTAGGTGCTCCATGTTTATATTTCATAATAGAGTGTGTGTTCCACTGGTTTAGATGATGACGTATACTGTATACTAGGGTACAACCTGTAAGCAGTTGAGAAACTGCGTTTAAGTTATACAGGCGATTTTTAAACAATATTTATAAGTATGCAAAATTGACACTTAGAAGAAATTGCACAGAAAAACAGTCAATGGTTTCCTATGGGAGTTAGTGGCAAGTACAGTCGTAAGTACTTTTCAGGTTCAGTGCTAGCCACCAAGGTCCAGCACTGGGATCTCTCCTAACAGCAGGTAAGTATTCCCGTTTTTGTTACTCGGTTGAATTTAAGTGAATATTTTAAAGTTTAGAAACTCCACACTTAGAAGAAATTTCAAGAGAAACCAGTCAATGTTACCCTATGGAAGAAAAGTGAGTTATCGGCTTTTGGGTAAGTACTCGACTGGCAGAGTTAAAGTTCTGGGCATAGACTCAGGGGTCTCCCATGGTCAGGTAAGTACAGTTGTTACACCCTCAGCGGCACAGGGGCAGCCGGGTGCAGAGTGAATTAGGCCCAATGTTAACATATGGGAGGCAAGGGGCCCTAGGTTGGTGGCTGCTGACTAGCAGGCTATGCGGCTGTGGGAGCTGGGCTCCTGGTCACTTGCTCAGACCAAATGGGGAAGTAGGTAGGAGTAGAAGTTGCACTACCAGGGCCACTCGGGTGGCTGGGTGCTTTTGAGCCTTCGGGCGCTCAATGGATTGCAATGGAAAAGCTCAAGGACGAACAAAGGCTGCAAGCACGGGGACGAAGATTCTTCAGGTGTGCCCACCCCTTCGAGAGGTAAGTTGGGTAGTTGGAGGATAGGTAGGTACCCCGGGATTGGGCACAGGGGGCCGCCGGGTGCAGGGGTGCCTTTTGGTGTCGGGAAATCTTACACTCTGTTGATCGCGGTTGGGGGGTACCTGGTTCTGAGGCTGCAGGCATCATCAGGAGCGTAGAGGTGGGTCCTTGGGTGCTGGATTCGGGGTCACAGTCGCCGGGGGGACGTCCTCGGGGTCTTTGTTCACTCCGGCCCTGGCCAGGCTTGGCGGGTGCAGAGTGTGCAGGGTTCGCGGTTCCAGGCTGATGCCAGGGATTAGAAGCTGATTTTGAGCAGAGCCTCTGCACATGGGAGAAGGTGCTTAGAGCTAAAAGGTAGCCAGGTCCTCCGGGGTTTGTGAGGTTGCTGGCCACTAGAGGTGCCGGGATGTAGCAGGAGCAGGTTCGAGGGTCGACAGGCCGGTAGGGCTGGGGCCAAAGCAGTTGGTGTCTTCCTCTTCTTAGCAGGTGCACGGCAGGTCTTCTTTCTTCTTGCTCTTCTTTGTTTTTCAGAATCTGTAATCTAAGGAAGGAAGGTTCAGGGTGCCCCTAAATACTAGATTTAGGGGCGTTACAGGTAGGTAAAGGGCAGGGACAAATGGGTCCATGTCCTTGGGTGGGTACACCCCCTATTCTGCCACTCTCCTGTGGGAGGGGGGCAGTAGCCTAGTCCTGATAGGGCAGGGCTTCCCATCTTCAAGATGGCGAGGGCCCGGAGATGTGCTTCACCTCACCTCCCCCACCTGAGGGGTGGGGTTGGCAGGCTGGCACATCCCTGTCCTTATTTGGGGTTTCCGGCCAGGCTTCCCGCCAGAGTGGGGGGCAGCAAGTGGCCTAGGGAAGCTCACAGAGGTGGCATGCCTTTGAGGCATCCCCCTGTCCATCCTGGGGGAGGAGACCGAGCACCTCGCCCAGGATGTGCATTGTTGCAGGCCCAGGAGAGCAGGGACTCTCCTACCCAGGGGTCCAGCAACAGGTCTGCTGTGTGGCAGCCTAGGCAGCCTGTCAGACCAGACGTGGATTGTAGGTTAGGTTTCAGGGGGCATCTCTAAGATGCCCTCTGTGGTGCTTTGTACATTAAATCCCACAATGGCATCAGTGCGGGTTTAATGTGCTGGTAAGTTTGATATCAAACTTCACAGTCTTCAGTGTTGCCATTATGGTGCTGTGGAGTTCGTGTTTGACTAGCTCTCAGCACCAGGTACTCTTAAATGGCAGCACCGCACTTACAGTGCCCAGGAATGGACTTGGGTACTGTAGGGGCACAGGGCTCATGCTCCTTTGCCCACACCACTGGCATAGGGCACCCAGCTAGTGGGGTGGCTAATGTATGCCAGGGCAGTGTAGGTGGTGGGCATGGCACACAGGGATGTGTGCTATGTCGACTTTGTTTTGTCTTGTACCCAGACACTCAGCATGCAAGGGCAGTGTGTGTGTGTTAGGGTACAGGGCCTCTAAGGGTGGCACAATGAGTGTTTCAGCCCTTCGAGGCCTTCCCTGGCCACAAGGCCCTGGGTACCAGTTACCAGGGGCTGACATGTGGCCAGGGTTTGCCAATATGGGTTTGAGGTTTTTAGGGAAGGAACATAGGCCCTGGGCACCTGATTGGCAGGAATCCAGGGCACACTCAAAGTACATTCAGCAAAAAGTGGGGGCACACCATGCAAGAAAGATGGCATTTTCACACACGTCCTGCCGACCCACCGGTGTCACCTGTGGTTCACGGTAGGCCTAGAGCACTTTCAGTTTGCCGTGCTCCCCTTCGACCTTACCAGTGCCCCTCGGGTGTTCACGAAAGTGTTGGCGGAGCTCGCAGCTCAGGGGTTCCAGTCTTCCCCCTATCTCGACTACTGTTGAAGGCGGGCTCGCCCCAGGCATTCGTCTCCCACCTCCAGACTACGGCCGACCTCCTGCATTTGCTGGGGTTCTCCATCAACATGCCGAAGTCGCACCTGAGCCTCTCTCAGAAGATCCCCTTCATCGGAGCAGGTCTGGATTCGACGCAGTTTCCGGTTCATCCTCCTGAGCAGCGGTTCAGGGATATTCAGGCTATTATTCCGATCTTTCAGCCTCTATCCCGGGTTTCAGTCAAGATGACCCCCGGCTCCTGGGCCTCATGGCCTTCTTCATCCTGCAACATACCAAATGGCATATGCAGGCTCTGCAGTGGGACCTGAAGTTCCAGTGGGCACAGCATCAGGGCAACTTGTCTGATCCTGTCCAGATCTCGGAGGGCACTGCACGACAAATGCAGTGGTGGCTCACGAACCAGCATTGGGTCAGTGGCAGATCCCTCTCCCTTCCCCAACCGGAGCACACAGTGGTGACGGATGCGTCCCTCCTGGGATGGGGTGGCCACTTGGGAGAGGCGGAGATCAGAGGCCTTTGGTCTCCATTGAAGTCCCGACTCCATATCAATCTTTTGGAGCTTCGGGCGATCCTACTTTCACTCAAGGCATTCCTTCCCTCTGTCTGGGGAAGTGTGGTGCAGGTGTTCACGAACACCACCGCCATGTGGCATTGCAATAAACAGGGCGGGGTGGGGTCGTGGACGCTATGTCAGGAGAGACTGTGCCTCTAGACATGGCTGTAACAAGGCATTACCTTGGTGGTTCAACATCTGGGCGAGGTGCTAGGTCTCCTCCCCCAGGATGGACAGGGGGAAGCTTCAAAGGCATGCCACCTCGGTGAGCTTCCCCAGGCCACTTGCTGCCCCCACTCTGGCCGGAAGCCTGGCCGGAAACCCCAAATAAGGACAGGGGATGTGCCAGCCTGCCAACCACACCCCTCAGGTGGGGAGGCGAGGGGAAGCACATCTCCGGGCGCTCGCCATCTTGAAGATGGGAGGCCCTGCCCAATCAGGACTAGGCTACTGCCCCCCTTCCACAGGAGTGTGGCAGGATAGGGGTGTACCCACCCCAGGGGAGGGACCCATTGGTCCCTGCCCTTTACTTACCTGTAACGCCCCTAAATATAGTATTTAGGGGCACCCTGAACCTTCCTTCCTTAGATTCCAGATTCCGAAAAACAAAAAAGAGCAAGAAGAAAGAAGACCTGCAGTGCAGCTGCTAAGAAGAGGAAGACACCAACAGTCGACCCTCAAACCTGCTCCTGCTACAACCCGGCACCTCTTGTGGCCAGCAACCTCACAAACCCCAGAGGACATGGCTTCCTTTTGGCTCTAAGCACCTGGGACTCCCATGAGCAGACGCTCTGCTCAAAACCAGCTTCTAACCCCTGGCATCAGCCTGGAACCGCGAACCCTGCACACTCTGCACCAGCCAAGCCTGGCCTGGCCTGTGCCGGAGACAACAAAAAACCCCGAGGACGTCCCCCCGGCGACTGTGACCCCGAATCCGGCAGCCAAGGACTCACCTCGACGCTCCTGACGCCTGCAGCCTCAGAACCAGGTACCCCCCCCCACCGCGATCAACAGAGGGTAAGATTTGCCAACACCAAAAGGCACCCCTGCACCCGGCACTCTTGCAGCCACCTGTGCCCAAGTCCTGGGTACCTACCTATCCTTTAACTACCCAACTTACCTCTCGAAGTGGTGGTGGCGGCACCAGAAGAATCTTCGTCCCCGAGCTTGCAGCCTTTGTTCAACCAGGAGCTTTCCCATTGAAAACCATTGAGCGCTCGAAGGGTCAAAAGCACCCTGCAACCAGCCGCCTGAGTGGCCCTGGCAGTGCAACCCCTACACCTATCTACTTCTCCGTTTCCCCTGAGCAAGTGACCAGGAGCCCAGCTCCCACAGCCGTGTGGCCTGCTAGTCAGCAGCCACCAACCAAGGCCCCCCTGCCTCCCACAGGATAACATTTGGCCTAACTCACTCTGCACCCAGCTGCCCCTGTGCCGCTGAGGGTGTAACAACTGTACCTACCTGACCCTGGGAGACCCCCGAGTCTGTGCCCAGAACCTTAACTCTGCCAGTCGAGGACTTACCCAAAAGCCGATAACCCAATTTTCCTCCATAGGGTAACATTGACTGGTCTCTTCTGAAATTTCTTCTAAGTGTGGAGTTTCTAAAACTTAAAATATTCACCAAAAATCAACCGAGTAACGAAAACGAAAATACTCACCTGCTATTAGGAGAGATCCCAGTGCTGGATCTTGGTGCCCAGCACTGACCCTAAAAAGTATTCACAACCGTATTACCAATAGCCCAATTTTCTTCCATAGGAAATCATTGACTGTTTTTCTGTGAAATTTCTTCTGTCGATTTTTCCAAACTTCAAATATTATTTAAAAGTCGTATCAACTGTGAAAACGTGATTGCTTACCTGTTTTAGATAGAGGTCCCAGTTCTGAGTCTAGGAACCCAGTACTGGATTACAAAAGTAACGAGAACATACTATACCTGCAACTTGAATTTTCTCCCATAGGGAATCATTGACTGCTTTCTATGAAATTACTTCTAAGTGTCAACTTTTAAAATGGCAAAATATTGCCTAAAAATCATAACAGTAACTAAGTTGACTTTTATCATTTGTTTCTAAGAACTGTCCCAGGACTGAATCTACGATCCAGTCCTGGAGTTACAAAAGTAATCCTGAAAGTAATCTATTGCAAATGACTTGGAACTTCCATTGAGCTCAATGCATTATTGTGTTTGAAATTGTGTTGCCTATTGCACCAACCTGTAACTATCTACAAAAGTCAATTGTATATTGCAAAAGTATTTATATAAAGCATGTCATTCTGAGAAAGTATATTTTAATACCTATTGTTGGTTCTAAAATAAAACAAACAATTTTTTTTATATAAACCATTGGCCTAGAGTTCAGTTATTGAGTGTGTGAGACCATTTTCTGACTGTGTGTGTACAACAAATGCTTTACACTGTACTCTGATACTGCCTCACTGCTCGACCAAGCTACCACTTTAGAGAGTAAGGGTATATCTAACTTTAGCCTCTGCCAAACCTCTGGGGACTATGGACTCTGTACACACTGTACCTATTTGGGAACAGTATACAGAGCCACTTTCTCACAGGACGTGCATATGAAAATATGCGTCCTGCAAGTCCAACGCTACCATCTAGTCTCCAGGGACAAGGGCAGCCAAGACCTGAGCCAAAGTCAACATCTTTAACTTCTCCTTCTGGAGGAAGCGGTTGAGGTTCCTGAGATCCAAGATGGGGTGCAGGCCCCCCTTTCTCCTTCTTTGGGACCAGAAAGTAGTGGGAATAACAACCACGTCCTACTTCTGGCCCAGGAACGCGCTTGATGGCCCCCCTTGGCCAAGAGGGCCGTGACTTCCTGTTAGAGAAGCGCAAAGTGATCCCCCGACATGCAGTGGAACTGAGGTGGCATGGGGGGGGGGGGGGGGGGGGGGGGGGGGGGGGAGTAGCCCCTTCGGACGATTTGAAGGACCCACCTGTCCGAAGTGACAGAACGCCAGTGGAGGAGGTGATGGAGAATCCTGCCGACCACTGGCATTGGGTGCACCCCAAAGCTCGGACTAAGAAGGTTTTGAGGCGGATGCTGCCGAAGTGGACTGTCTCACACGCTGGCCCCCTGTCCCGCCATAGCGGGAACCACATCTGCGGCAAGCAGAGTTTGGTTCTGCGCAGGCTTTTGGCTGAACAAACGTGTCGGGCACCCCTTCCGTGGCCACGAAAGGAACAAAAAACAGTCGTGACCGGGCGCGTGGTGGGGAGACCCAAGGACTTGGCCGAAGCCCAGGAGTCCTTAAAACACTCCAGCACACTATCTGCCTTATCGCCAAATAGGCGGGTTCCATCAACGGGCACGTCCATAAGGGAACTCTGAACATTCCCTGAAAACTCAGTGGACTGTAACCAGGCGTAACGACAGAGGGCTACAGTGGTGGAAATCGCCCTACCCAAAGAGTCCGCGCTGTCTAGTCCACACCGGATGGCAAACTTTGCTGCATCTTTCCCCTCAGTCACAGCTTGGGAAAGCACTGCCCGAACTTCCTCCGGACACTGAGGGAGCGTCTGCACAACCGTGTCCCACACAGCGTGAGAGTTGCATCCCAATAGGCATGCGGTGTTCACCGACCGCAGCCCTAAGCTGGCAGAGGAAAACAGTTGCTTGCCAAACTGTCCCAGCTTCTTATATGCCTTATCCGGCGGGCGGTAAGGAATAAACTTTGGGAGGTGGAGTCTTGGATGACCAGGTTCTCCGGAGTTGGGTGGGTCCTTAAAAAGGGAGGGTCACCAGGGCCGGCCGATGACGCCTGGCCACATTCTTATCCAGTGACCCCCGTGGCTGGCCTAGACCAGGTGCCCATTAACACATCAATTAACGCCTCATTAAACGGTAGCAGAGGCTCCATAGAGCTTGCCGCCGGTTGAAGGACTTCAGTGAGGACGTTGCCATAGGCAGGTCAAGGGCCCAGCTGCTCTACGGAGCACCAGTGTATGTGGCGCCCTTCTCCATGGCCACAGCAGGAAGAGAAAGGAAACCAGGCTCAGAGGAGAGCACAAAACCTTCTTCGACTTCTTCTTATGACGTCTCTTACCCTATTCAGAGTGTGAAGACTTCGACCCAGAGGAGAAATGATGACGGCTCCGCGGTTGGTCCCTTGATCGATCCCTGGATCTCGAACGGCGCGGAGACGACTGCCGGGCCTCCAGAAGCTTACGGGACCGCTCCCGTAGGGCCTTTGGAGCCATGGCCAGACAGTCTGAACATGACCGGGAGTCATGGTCGGGCTCCAAACAGTAGAGAGAAACACCATGGGGGTCGGCCACCGACATCGTACGGCGACAAGCCCCACAGCATTTAAACCCAGGCATCCCTACGTGGCACCAGGAGTCAAAGACTCAAAATAGTGGAGACAAAAGTCTCAAAAAAGTTACGTCAAAAAGTGACTAGGGTACGAGCTCTACCAGGATCTGTGCTTGCTGGCGCAGAAAAAGAAAACTGACGTCAGCGCGCATGGGTGACACCTAAGTAGTCTCCGTGACGTCATCTCGGCACATACGCCAGCGACGGACGTGGAGCCGCACGACGCCACCTTCCGACGTGCAGGGGTACTGCTGATGAAAAACTTTCTGGATCCAGTCTGACGCCTGGCGATATTCTAAGGTAAGGAATCTATCACAAACGTGTCTTTCAGATGGACAGTATCAAGGAAATAGTGGGAGTGGTGTAGCAGCCATTGCCAAGTAGACTGTCAAGTTGCGGTCAAATCATCTATCGGGTCAAAAGTTAAAGATAAATTAAAACAACTACATTGTGGCCTTAACCAATGTGTTATGTATATACATTTACAACTTATTTTTCTTTGAAGAAATCTGAGTCGGAGGACCTGTTGTGACTTCTCCCGTGGTCCAACCGCACCAGCACACTGGCTCCACCTCATTGTTTTTTTTGCTAAGTGGGGTAGTTTATGTGGAGAGCAGTGTTGAAGACAGTATTCTATATATTAAAGGGAGTAAAAAGACAGGCAAATATCTGAACATAGCTTGCTTCTGGGGAGGGTGCATGTGAGTCTATGGCACTACACGCAACAAGCACGGTGACAGGGTAAATGTTTTACATTTGTAGCATGTGTGGATGTAGATGCACATGCTGGGCATAGATTAGCAGCCCACAACTTTTTTTGCACTGATGGTGAAACCTAGGTTTGCTGGTTAAATGTGTGCTAGGTACTGCCATTTGCTGCTGCCTCTTGATCAGCCAATCGCTTAACTATGGAAAGAAATGTATGGCATTTCAGCGCAGGTGCATTGCCAATACCATTAGGTACTTTGTAAATACCTTTGGAGCTGTAGAGAGTCAAAAGGTATCAGTCTGAACTGGTCATCCACATATGAACATAAAGTTCTGCTGATGAACTAGGTAGATGGGTATGTGAAAGTACGCATTTTTCAGATTAAGAGATAAGAACTATTCTTGGCATAGCAACAGAAAGTTCTCCTGAGAGGTGACCACATGAAAGTGTTGACATAAGATGAACCTGTTCAATTGTCTGAAATCGAGGATTAGCCAGCACAAGCCAACCTTTCTGCGGATCAAAAAGGACAGGGAATAAACTCCTGATTTAGTCATTGGGTACTGGTTTCCTGGTGCCCTTTGCTAGAAGCAATTGAACCTCTTCCTCTACAAGGTGAATGTCGCCAGAACTAATTCATATGTCAGTGCAGTGGGATGTTGGGAGGGGCTAAGTTGAATACGAGGCAGTACCCTTCATGCACAATGGAAAGGACACATTTTTCAGAGGTGATGTTTTCACACTGAGTGAGGAAGTTCACCAGTCTTCACATGACCAATGTGATGTTGTCAGGGGAAGGGAAAGAGATTCACTGTTTGCCAGAGGAAGGCACCTCTTCTGAAGCCACCACTACCGTTTACCAAGTTCATTTCCCCTAAAGTACGAGTTACTTACCTTTGGTAACGATGTATCTGGTAGACACAATTCTAGCTGCAGATTCCTTCACGTAGAATTATCCCGAGGCGTGAGACTGGACCCAGAAAACATTGCCCAGCGTCCCTGCACGCCGGGGGCACGGCATCACGCGACTCTGCCCAGGCGTTGTCCGTGCACGTGATGTCAGCGAGGTCACAGAAGTCCCACCCCGGCACGCTTACGTCGGTTTTCTTCTGAGAACTTTTCCGCGCCACAACGCAGAGTCAGCAGACAAAACTGTGAGAGTATAGGAACAGTGTGCGAAAGAGCAGCAAAAGGGAATGGTGAGGAACACCACCATAAAGAGCAGCACCCGGCACTGCAGTACCCAAAGGCAGGGAGAGAATAAAGAGCAGGGCAGCAACCCTGCCAGAACAAAGACAGACACCCCCCCCCCCCCGAGACAAGGAAAGGAGACAAGGGCGCCGGCGGCAAGGAGCAGGTGGAACCCGAAAAGGGGAACTCAAGGTCACCCAGGAAGATTGGTCCAACGCCCCGCAGGGGCAAACTGCGCCCGCAAGCGGGTCCAGAAGTCAGGGCGGGCTGTGAAGGAATCTGCGGCTTGAATCGTCTCTACCAGATTGAATATGCTACTTACCAGTATGCATCTGTTCTTGGCATGTAGGGCTGCTGACATTCATATCTGTGCATAGATCGCCGCCTAGTGTTGGGTCCGGATGATTGCACGTTGTTGTCCTGGAAGAGTCTTCGAAGTATCCTTGGATAGGTGACTCCTCCCCTGGACTACAGTGCGCATGGGCATCCTCTCCATCCTCAGATTGTTTTTCGCCATTGTGGCAGTGATGGAGTAGATACAGAAAGTGATGACCATGCTTACAGTAATTCTGAGAGCTGCAGCTGCTACAGGCGCCGGGGAGGAGGGAGGGCGATATGAATGTCAGCAGCCCTACATGCCAAGAACAGATGCATACTGGTAAGTAGCATATTCAGTTCGAGGCATGTGGGCTGCTGAATTCATATCTGTGCATAGAATACATAGCAGTGCCCTCTATTAGCGGCGGCTACCAGTGCCAGCTGCAGCGGTCTGAAAAAGAGTTTTGAGAACAGCCTGTCCTACAGCTGCCTGCTGTTTTGATTGCACATCTACACAATAGTGTTTGGTAAATGTATGTGTAGTGGACCAGGTGGCTGCTCTACATATATCATGCAGGGGAATGTTTCCTAGGAAAGCCATGGAGGCCCCTAACTTACTTGTTGAGTGGGCTCGTGGGGGAATCGTTAATGTGCGTTTAGCCTTTTGATAGCAAATTTGAATACATTTAACGATCCATCTGGCTATACCTGCTTTGGAGATAGCGTTACCTTTGTGGTGTGGCGCAAAGGCAACGAAAAGTTGTTTTGTCTTAAAGATCTTAGTCCTGTCGATATAATACATGAGGGCTCTCTTCACGTCTAGTGTATGGAGTGCTCTTTCTGCGACAGTTTGTGGGTTTTGAAAGAAAACAGGCAGTTCAATAGTCTGATTCATGTGGAACTGCGATACCACCTTGGGCATGAATTTGGGGTTGGTACGTAGTACGACCCTGTTGGCGTGAACCTGTATAAATGGCTCTTGAACGGTTAGTCCCTGAAGTTCACTAACTCTTCTTAAAGAGGTGATCGCTACTAGGAAAGCTACTTTCCAGGTAAGAAATTGAAGCTCGCATGAGTGTAGAGGTTCAAAGGGTGGACCCATCAGGCGTGTGAGGACCAAGTTGAGGTTCCACATTGGAGCCGGTGGGTGGCTTGGTGGAATGACTCGTTTGAGTCCCTCCAAGAATGCTTTGATGGCAGGCACTCTGAATAGAGAGAGGTGCTGCCTAGTCTGCAGATAGGCTGATATTGCGGTCAAACGGACACGTATAGAGGTGTACGCCAGATTGCATCGGTATAGGTGTAAGAGGTAACAAATTATGTTTTGTATGGATGCGTCTAGCGGGTTAATGTCATTATTAGTACAATAAATGACGAACCTTTTCCATTTGGCTGCATAGCAAGCTCTGGTAGTGGGTCTCCTGGCCTCCTTAATGATGTCCATACAGTCAGGTGGCAGGTTTAGGTAGCCAAACTCTAGGACTTCAGGAGCCAGATCGCCAGGTTCAGCTGTTGCGGATCTGGGTGCTGAATCTCTCCATGGTTCTGCGTCAAATGCGCGGGTTTGATCCGCAGCCTTTGATGCGGCACCACGGAAAGTTCGAGAAAGGTGGTGTACCACGGCTGGCGTGCCCACGTTGGAGCAACCAGGACGAGTGTCAGTGAGTGTTGTCTGAGTTTGCGTGCCACCAGCGGTATCAGTGGTGCTGGGGGAAAAGCGTACGCAAATCTGCCGGACCAGTTCATCCATATCGCATTGCCCTGCGACTGCGGATGTGGGAATCTGGCGGCAAAGCTTTGGCATTTTGCGTTTTCGCTTGTGGCGAATAGGTCTATCTCTGGATGATCCCACTGCTGGAAGTACGGTTGGAGTACTGATGGGTGTAACTCCCACTCGTGCATCTGGTGGCTGTGTCTGCTGAGCAGATCCGCCATCTGGTTGTCCTTGCCGGGGAGGTGTTCTGCCATGAGGAACATGTTCCTCTGAATGGCCCACTTCCACATGCTCTGAGCCAGATGAGACAACTGTGGAGAGTGTGTTCCTCCCTGCTTCTGTGTGTAGTACATGGCGGTCATGTTGTCCGTCCGGATCAACACGACTTTGTTGCACAAGTGTACTTTGAATGCTTTCATAGCCAGGAAGATTGCCATCAGTTCTAGAAGGTTGATGTGCATCTTCTTTTGTTGTGTTGTCCATAGTCCCTGCACTGTGTAGTGGAGTACATGAGCTCCCCATCCCTGGAGAGACGCGTCCGCTGTCAGTATTATTTGTGGAACAGGCTCTTGGAACGGTCGGCCCTTGCAAAGGTTTTGTGGATTCCACCAATACAGAGAGTTGTATGCCCGACCGCTCACCAACACTAGGTCTTTCAGCTGTCCGTGAGCCTGATTCCACTGACGTGCTAGGCACTCCTGAAGCGGGCGCATATGTAGTCTCGCGTGTGGGACTATGAAAATGCAGGAGGCCATCATGCCTATCAACTGCATGAACACTCGCGCAGGAAGGGAGTGTTGGGGTTTGAACTTGGAAATCAGCATTTGCATGCTGTTGATCCTCACTAAATTTGGCTGAGCTGTGGCCGCCAGAGTGTCTATAGTCGCACCCAGGTACTGTTGTAGGTGTGCGGGCTGGAGATGGGATTTTGGGTAATTTAGTGAGAATCCCAGACTGTGAAGGAGGTGAATGGTGCGGGACATGTGGCTGGCACATTGCTGGGCCGACTTTGCTTGAACGAGCCAGTCGTCCAGGTAAGGGTAGACGTGTATGTGCTGCCTCCGTAGATGTGCCGCCACAGTAGCTAGGCACTTTGTGAAAACCCTGGGTGCTGTTGTCACGACTTTGAATTGGTAGTGCTGCCCCTGAACAGTGAACCTGAGGTATTTTTTGTGTGAGGGGTGAATGGGTATGTGGAAATACGCATCCTTGAGGTCCAGTGTGGCCAGGAAGTCTCCCTGTTTGAGCAGCAGGAGGACTTGCTGTAAAGTGAGCATGTGAAAATGCTCGGAGAGAATGTAGCGGTTCAGGGGTCTCAGGTCTAATATAGGTTTGAGTGACCCGTCGTTTTTTGGTATTAAAAAGTACAGGGAATACACCCCCGTATCCTGCTCGTGGACGGGTACGACCTCTATTGCGCCTTTTAGTAGCATGCTTAGCACCTCCTGCTGTAAGAGCGTTAAGTGCTCTGAGGACATAGGACGGTGTTTTGGAGGTATTGTGGGTGGAGTTGAGGTTAATTCTAGGCAGTAACCGTATTTGATAATGTCTTTGACCCACCTGTCCGTGGTGATGGAGTTCCACGTGGACAGGAACCTTTGTAGCCTTCCCCCGACAGGTGTTAGGTGGTCGGGAGGAAGGGAGAGGGCGTCACTGTTTGTTCTTGGGGGAGGACCTGGTGTTGCCGTAACCGCGTCCTCTGCCCTTTGTGCTTGAGCCACGATAGCCCCGGGTGTTTTTATCGTAGGTGCTTTGTGTGTTGCCTTTGTTGTAGGTTTGCTGTGACCCCTGTCCTCTACCTGCTCCTCTATTTCCGGGGCGACGAAAGGAGCCGCTCCGAAAGGACTGCGTTTGAAGAGCCCCCATGGACTTTGCGGTGTCCGTGTCCTTTTTTATTTTCTCTAGGGTGGTGTCAACCTCCGGCCCGAATAAGTAGTCGGGGTTGACAGGCTGGTTGAGGATGTTATTTTGCACCTCAGGTTTGAATCCGGAGATTCGCAACCAGGCGTGTCGTCGCAACATGATGCTAGTGTTTATGGCTCTGGCAGCTGTATCTGCGGCATCCAGTGCACACTTGATGGATGCGTTTGTGAGGAGTTGTCCCTCCCTGATGAGGATCTCTGCACCTTCGTTGAATTGGTCAGGGAGATGTTGGAGTAATTGTTCTAGTGTGTCGTAGTGTGCTCGATCGTAGCGGGCGAGGAGCGCCTGAGTATTGGCAATGCGCCATATATTAGCTGCCTGGGCTGCAACCCGTTTGCCGGAGGTCTCTAGCACCTTGGACTCTTTGTCCGGGGGAGGAGCATCACCTGTTTGCGAGTGTGCCCGTTTGCGAGCATTCGCAACTACAATGGAATCTAGAGGTAACTGGCCTCTAATGTGGGTAGGGTCCCCAGGCGCCGACCTGTATTTTTTGTCGATTCTGGGGTTTATTACTCTTGCCCTGGTGGGTTCTTTGAAGATGTCCTTTGCTGGTTTGAGGACACCCTTTAACATGGGTAGAGTTTTTATATTCCTTTCTGAGGATGCGAAAGTGTCCATGAGAAAGTCGTCCTCCACGGTGTCAGAGTGGAGTTGCACCCCATGATTGGTCGCAGCACGTTCAATTAGGGCGTTGAATGCGGCAGTGTCCTCTGTGGGAGATGTTTTTGCTCCATAGAGTTGCGGGTCCTGTGTATCCATAGGTGCACCCGAGTCTACAGGGTCATCCCAAGCTTGGTCGGGGTCCTGTTGGCCTTCAGGGTCCATCTCTCCGGGGTAGGGGACGTGGTCGCCCATGTAGTCCTCCAAAACGTCAGTGTCGGAGTGTGTGGGAGAGGACTGTGGATCCTGGTAAAAGGAGTGGAGAGGTTCGGAAAGAACTGGTTCCGAAGTCACCGGCATCTTTTTCTTAAGCGGGATCCGGTAGGAGTCCAAAGCTGACTCTGAAGTTATTCTCCTTTTGTGGAGCACCATCCTGCCGGTGTCGGCATCGATGACATGTGACGGAGACTACTCCGCAGGAGAGCGTTCGGCAGGCGTGAACGTGGTGTGGGTGACCCGTGTTCTGATCTGGAACAGTTTTGGGGCCGTGGATGGCGGCAGGCCAAAAGTGATATTGGTCGGTGCCGAAGAGGTCGATGGAGCTTTTATCGGCTCGGAGCCTGACGTGTCCTGGAGGACTGCTTTGTGTTTGGTGCGTTGCGCAGCAACGGTCCGCACCTGGAGTGCCATCGAGTCCTTCGTGCCGGCCGTTTCCGTAGAGGCGGGCGTGGACTTCTTCGGTGCCGGCGAGTCATCGAGTCGAGGGGCGGCAACGGCCGTCGACGTCTTTGATGAGTGTGCCTTTGGTGGTGCTGTGGAAGCGGGGTGCGACGCAGCGGCAGTTTGACCTTTGGGGTCGGAGCCGATTGTGTCGGTGCCGGTAGCCGAGGAGGTTTGGTGGCACCGAAGCTCTTTTTCCGTGTGTCGGTGCCCACGTCGGCTGCTGCAAGCTCGGCACCGAAATCTCGTTTGGTGCGGTCGGCGCCGACGGGTTTTGCTGGCGTCGAAGGTGTGGTGGGCCTCGATCCGACCAGCGTTACTTTCGGTTTCTGGAGAACCAATGCGGCTTTCGGTTTCGAAGAAGGGAAACCAGCCTTTTTGGGTAGTAATGGATGCCGCTGAATGTCCGAGGCCGGGCCAGAAGGCGGGGCCGAAGAACTGCGGGATAGGTCTTGGGTAAGGCCCGAAGGCGATCCCTCGACCGTGTCCATAGACTGGCTCACTGGGATATCCTCAGTCTGTACGGGTAGGCCTGGCTCGTCACCGGAGCTACTCTCTTCGGCCCCTAAGGCCTTATTGTAGTCTCCTACCTCGGTGTCGGCGTCATCTCTGGAAAAGAGTTGTTCTTCGACGTCTTCCGATACGGAGTCGTGTTCGGAAGCGGGGCTGGAGGGTAGGTTCTCCACGTCTTCGACATCTTCGTCTTCGGCGCTGAAGATGTTGGCTGGGGCCGGTGCCGCTTGCTGCGCTTCGAGTCTTGCTGCTCGTCGATTCCAAAGAGTCTTCTTGGATCGGAATCGGGCACAGGCCATACATGTAGATTCGTCGTGATCCGGTGAAAGGCATTTGTTGCACACCGGATGGACGTCGATATGGGGATATTTCGCATTGCATACCGGACACCGCTTGAATGGTGTCCTCGATTCCATCGTCGATGAAGGGTCGATGGTCGGGGAAAATGCGAAAAAGTTGGTTCTGGAAGTTAGTAAACTAACAATATACTATCTATACCGATCGGGAACAGTACCGACGCGAACTAAAGGCCTTTTGGCCTGTAAAAAGGTTTTCCTAACTTGAGTCAAGATAAGCACATCCGAACCCAATGGCGGAAAAAAACAATCTGAGGATGGAGAGGATGCCCATGCGCACTGTAGTCCAGGGGAGGAGTCACCTATCCAAGGATACTTCGAAGACTCTTCCAGGACAACAACGTGCAAACATCCGGACCCAACACTAGGCGGCGATCTATGCACAGATATGAATTCAGCAGCCCACATGCCTCGAACACATCGTTACCGAAGGTAGGTAACTCGTACACCTGATAGAGACTACTAGTCGCAGATTCCTTCACATAGAATAGATACACTAGCCATACCCAAGGGGAAGGAGGGTCTGTGAGAGGACCCCACCCACCGGTGCATGACAGAGGACAGCCCGGGGGGCAAGTCCAAAACAGGACGAGGAGCCCCGTCCCCAAGGCAAGGGGAAACGAAGTGAAGAAGATAGCCAGTCCCACTCAGCAGAGGAAACAAGGCAAGGAACATAGAGGCCAAACACCCCGCGCCCACGTGAAGCAACAAAACCTCCGGCCAAGGCAAGGAAGGAGCACCGAAGGAGAAGAGCAACCTAGAGACTCCAAGGAGAAGGGGAAGAGCAAAGGCAAACCCAGACAGGATGGCACCAAAGGAGAAGAGCAGCCTAGAAACTCCAAGGAGAAGAGGCAGAGCAAAGGCAATCCCAGACAGCAGGGCGCCGGCGGCAAGGAGCAGGTGGAACCCGAAAAGGGGAACTCAAGGTCACCCAGGAAGTTTGGTCCAACGCCCCCGCAGGGGCAAACTGCGCCCGCAAGCGGGTCCAGAAGTCAGGGGACATCCCACCCACAGGGAGAAGAGGTAAAGCAGAGTGCAAGGCCCACTGGAAGAAGCGGAGAAGGCAGGATGACAGTCCCACTAAATCCCGAAAAGGGCACAACAGTGCAGAAAGAGCCAGAGGGTGGCACCGGCAAGCTCCACCAGACGCCAGGGACACCATAGAACGAACACTCAAAGCAAAACGGCGAAGAAGGTTGCTGTCGCAACATACTATAACGCCACAAAGAGCAGAAGCCCGTAGGCGACCACAACTCCCCAGCACATACCAGGGCTATTTAACAGCCAACCCTGCCCCACATGGGGCATGTCAGATCCCAAGACATGGGATCCTCTTAGGAAGAAACTTCCGCAGCAGAAGACAACAAAAAAGACCAGTGGCAAAAAACCCCGCAGGAGGCCTCTCAAGCAGCCAGAGGGGAACACAGAAGGCCCAATTTCAGGCCCAGCATGGTGTGAAAAACCCAAAGGAAAAACAGTCAAAAAGAGCTGGCCAGCAGCCAACAGAAACACAACTTCAGCCAGACAACCGGGACGACCAGCCCCAACGGAAGAACAGCTCCAAGAACCAGAGCAACAAGCAGGTCACTGAGGAGGAGGAGGAGGAGGAGGAGGAGGAGGAGGAGGAGGAGGAGTAGTAGTAGGAGGAGGAGGAGGAGGAGGAGGAGGAGGAAGCCCCGCTAAGAACCTCTGGATGGCTGAGTCCGCAGGGGCATGGAACAAAAGAGCACCATCGAAGGGAAGGTCCACCTGCTGTTCTCAGACATTCTCCGGGAACACACTTTCCCGAAGCCAGGCATGGCAACGAAGAAGCCATGGCACGACCCAACACCTCTGAGATGTCGAGAGCGGAGCTAATGATGAATGCCGCCAGCTCCCGACCATCCAAGACGTGATGTCTCAAATCCACACAAGCGCCTTCCTGAGAAGCTGCAGACATAAGGGACTCCGCCGAGTACCACAAGCAAGTGAGAAGAGTGGAGTGAACCCTCTAAGTGAAGCAACAGTTCCCTACCACCAGAGCCCTGATGGAGAACCTCCAGAAGATCTGCGGGAAAATGGGTAGCTGGATCGCCCATGTGCAAAATTCCCACAGCCGTGGAAACAGCACGGGCAAAAGCCGCACCCGCCTCCGTAGGACCCCGCTGAGAGGAAAGCAGCTCCACGGTAGGTGACGGCTGCAAGTTAAGGCGGCCATCCCCCAAGCCAACCGGAGGAAGGAATGGCCAAACCCGAAAGGAAGGAAGAGGGACCGAAGAGTGGGGGACTTGCAGCTCCTCCGGCGAAGACTGCGGTCGTGGAGATGGCGAGGAACCGCCTTTAGACGACGTCAGGGAAAAAGCCACAACACGGCGGCCCATCTCCGGCGAGGATGACACCAGGAACCGCCGAACCTCTGGAGAGGAGGAGGTGTCCTAAGAAGAGTCCACGACCCAACATCGGTCCGGTGCCGAAGAGACCGCAGCCTGAGGCAGGACACCGTCTCCTACCGGCGCCAGAGGAGACACCGGGGCGACCTCCCACACAGCTCACGGCACAGGAGACCGGAGCCAGGGTGGCGAAGGGATAGCGCCGACCTGATCTCCGACGAGGCAGCCGCCTGCGTGGAGGGATGAGAAGGGCCCAGGGAGGGACGAGGAGACCCCCGCCTGCCGTGACTCGTGACCGGGCGAGATGGGCCCTCCACCGACCCCTGTGGCGCCGCTAGGGCCAATAGCTGCCAGCGCCATAGCGGCGTCACCTCGGCCTCGGATAAGGTCCCCGCCTGTTACGTGAGGGGCTCGGGGGTGCGACCCTAGCCCAGGCGACCTCCCGCGACACCACAGGGACACCCGTGGGAGATGGCGGCGAAGCAGAGGCGCTGTGGTCCGAAGGAGGGACCCCCGAAGGGCCGCACCCCAACAGCATCACATCCTCTGAGCCTGGATCCAAACCAGTCGGTGCCAGGGACGGAGTCGCCGCGGAGGGCCCCGTACACTGCAAGGAATCCACTGACATCCCAGGAAGGAAAGGAGGAGAAGCCAGCGAGGCTTGCAAAGCCGCCGCATATGTCTCCATCTGGGCTCTAGTCGCCCCCATGCCGGGAAACGGCGGATAAGGGGACGATACGCGGGACCGCACCA
This sequence comes from Triturus cristatus, assembly GCF_964204655.1. NCBI lineage: Eukaryota > Metazoa > Chordata > Amphibia > Caudata > Salamandridae > Triturus > Triturus cristatus. Next base: position 1,354,250,492 of record NC_140590.1, read on the forward strand.
CCCGCGGAGAGCCCACACCCCCGACAGGCAGGAACCCGACCCTCTGGGACGAACTGTGAAACTTACCAAGAGGTGAGTGGCGCACTTGCGACCTGGGAGAAGATCGAAGTCGGCGAGGAAAGCCGCGGGTCCGAGAACCCTCCTCAGGGGCCGGCCAAGAGGACGACGCCGACCTGGACACTCGAGCCGACAGAAGTTCATCCGGCGCTCACGCCGGTACTTTGGATTCATCTGCTGGCACGCCTCACAATCAGTGGAGTCATGGTGCTCCCACAAACACCACATACAGATGGGGTGAGGATCTGTCGCAGACATGAGGCGACAACACGACAAACAAGTTTTAAAGCCCGAAGGCATTCGCACACTGTTCCCACACACGCAATAGCAGAAGGGAAAAGGCCTAAATAGGCCCAGAGCACAAACCGGATCCGCGTTGCACGCCGGGGGTGGGATTATGTGACCTCACGGACGTCACGTGTGCAGACGACGCCTAGGCGGAGTCGTGTGATGCCGTCCCCCCGGAGCGCAGGGCTGCTGGGCAAAAAGTTTTCCGGGTCCAGTCTCAAGCCTGGGGATAATTCTACGTGAAGGAATCTGCGGCTAGTAGTCTATCAGATAGCACCTCTTTGGAAGGTCTTAGGTTGCTGTACCCGGTGCTGTTGGTACGGGGTACCCTGAACTGAGCCTGCCTCCTGGTCATAATTAAGGCCTGGTTGAAGTAGGCCTTAATTATGACCAGGAGCTACAGTATTTTCTGGGGGATTAGGGCATTGAAGAGCTGTATTTAATCTTTCTTGTGCAATTGTTAATAAGATAGATTTCAGAATTGTAATAGTTAGCTACTGTGAGTCTTGAGGCATATCTTGGCATATTAGAGCTGTAGTCGAGATAATTAGAAACTAAGTTATCACCACATCATGTTGATTAGAGAATAATTGGTGGTAAGTCTTGAGTGTCTAATATTATGTTTTTAAGTAAGGTGTTTCTCTTATGTGTTTTCTTTAAATTGGACACATATAGAAGAGTGATGGAGTGCAGTTAGTCTGATCTGACTACTGCTTATGTTTTAGATCTTGTTTTGTATTTTACTGGGGCACGTTTGAATTCAAAATGCCTTTCAAAGATGGCGCTTAAATTAGCAAACGTCGAATTACCCTTTTGACGTTATTAAATGAAAACTAAAAAACTACATTTCTTTAAAAGGAATAAGAAATGTGATATTTTGCGTACACGCATTTATAAAATTAGTTGGACGAATTGAGTTGAGAATGAGTTCGCTTTTATGAACTCATTTGTACTTGGGTATTAGGTAAAGTACGTCTGACTTTAACACGATTATCTTTGTACTGATTACTTTTCCAATATGGCGTCTATTCGCGGAACTGAAGCAGTCACCTCTTTCATTTTTACTTTTTTTAAATACGTGACGGGAGTGCCGGACAGCCGCCTACGCGTACCTGTATTCGGGTTTGGCGGGAGTATAGATTGGTGAGTGAGCGTATATTTCCTAACGGCGTTTATAAATACTTAGGAGTTAGGCATTTGAGTTTGAGCAATTTTTCTGTTTAATTTGTAGATCCCGACACAAAAGGGAAATCTTTTTCAATAATATATTGGAACTGGAACGTTATCTTGGACTTTATGTGAAGAGAATAATTACGGGTTAAGGATCGGAATTCAACAAGTCTCTAGTTGAAATTTGACGATTTGTGACTACGATTATTACATTGCCTCAAAATTGTTTGTAGGTCATTGGAAATTACATTCTTGCTTCTGAAAATAATTAAAATGTACTTGAATTGGACGAAATGGAGTCAGATGTGTTGATGTCACGAATAAATAAAGGTGAGAAGCGATTAATTAAATAATATGGCTTTATTAGAGGTGACTGTTGGTAGGATAGGGTTACTATATTCAGGGATCTTAATTAAGTCTTCCGAATTTGCTTTTTCTAGGGATTCTATTTCAACAGTGATAACCTGTACGAATATTATAACCTCTTAGGGTATTTGAATAAATTGATTTATATCGAGGTAACATCAGATTGGATTCAAGTAGATGAAACGGTTATTTGATTGATTAACCTATGCCTCATGTATCTCGCAGTTACTGATAACAGCGCAATATTGAATATTTTAGGAAATTCTGGAACCAAGGAACAAAAGGCACAGAATTATTAATATCGAGTGATTTCACATAGCATGCCTCGCACAAAAGTTGGTTATTGTAGACATTGAGACATGGTACTCACAAAGGTTGATGTTACTGTAGACATTGATATAAGGCACTGCATTTAGTAGTTTTTTAAAAATAGGTTTCTTAAGAACACTTAGGTTGTTTATACTAAGTATATGGTTCTTAAGGATTGCTGCATGACACAAATGCGTTAAAGATTGCTTAATTCATGTGAAATTTGAGCACATATGTAAGTGCGGTTTGTCTGGATATACACATAAGTTTTTCCTCTTCACAAGTGTTATCAAGGGCTTACTGATGTTATTATCTGTATGAATATTGTAGATCCCAATTTTTGTTATTTATATTAACTTCCAGCCCTGAGGAAGTCGTTTGGGTTAATCCCGCAGCGACAAAACGGGAGTGGAAGTCTTGTTTTGAGGATTAAAGAAGAACAGAAGCCCGAATGGATATTGTCATTTCTTTAAATATATTGAAATAATGTGTCTTTAACTATTGTGTGTGCATCAACTCAAGTTAAATAGTTTTATCAATCTTTGATTGAATCTTTTGGAGAATTGGGTGGTATCCTCAAGTTGAATAGCACCGCAGTTATTTGTACAGAATTAGCAATTTATATTGAAGAATCTTGTTGGAGCGCTAGGTCTTTTCCCTAGCACCCTAACTTTATTCATCAACAACATAGTCCCTCCCAAGGATCATCTCCCTCGCAGAGCCTGAAGCGTTTGTCATAGATGTCTTGTTGATTGTAAGAACTGTCAGGCTCTGAGTGTCTTGTGGATCACGCGGAGGAGAGGCAAGGGCAGTTGTGGTGGATTGGGTGGTAATGGTGTACAACTAATTACAGAGTTTCAGAACCTTTTGAGGGTTGGTGGTATGGAAGAGTCGAATACCATTTCTTCCAAGACCAGCAGATGTATTTTTTGGAACCCGGAGGAGTCATGGAGCCAGAAGTTTGGCAAAAACTTTTACACCGTGGATAAAGAATTTATTTTGCTTTGCACCTACGACATCTTTTCAAAGACAAGCTTCTGTGCTGTAGAACTTTGGCACCAGCTTCAATGCTGGTTGAAGAGGATCTTCTGACAGTTTTTAACACAGAGTATGCCTTTTCAGTGACTCTGGGCCAACACCACAAAAACGGGCAGTGGGTTATGAACCTTTGGATACGTTCTTCGCAGACACTGAAGTCCAAGGCATGCCAGTTGGAGGGTTAGTGCAGTTTCAGGCTCGACTCCGGGCTCCCTTCCTTACTACAATTACGGCAGTTCCTTACTTTCACCAATGGATGCTTCAGTGCTGACTTTGTGGCACCATGATGTCCCATGGATTTGACTCGGATACTGGTGTGGGTTGCGCCGCTGCCTCAAGGAACTCAGCCTCCTCTTAGAGGTCAGAGCTCTTGGACAAGGTAGCCAATGGACTTTCATCTGCCTGTCATGCCTGGCTTACTCTTCCTCGACGTCCTACATGTCAGCTTTGAAAATGTTAGATGTCCCCAACAAGGCTCATATTTGCATCCTGTGGTATGTCCAGCTCCTTTCCCTCTGACACCTGGGTTTTCTTATAGCAAAAGGCGAGGAAGGCTTTGTAGGAAGTCTCTTTGTAGTCTGGGGAGAGGCATGGGTTGCAGACCATGTGATGGTCTCTCCAAGGGTATTTGGTGTTACACCAAAGGCAGAGTTTGAATGCTGTATGTTCCATACCCTTGCACTAGGTGTGGTCTCCAAGAAGCAACAGTGAGGGACACAAGGCTCTGGCATCATATAGTTTGAAAGCTGAGTCACTGGAAAATAGAGTGAAGAACCAGTATCATAACACTTACATCAGGGAGCAGAGTTCAAGAACATCTATGCCTGATGGTGGAAGAAAACAGGTGTTGGAGTCAGTGTGCAATGTCGACCAAAGGTGGAGTCACAACAGGTCTTGTGACTCAGGCATCTTCTAAGAAAAACAGGTTGCAAACGCCTGGAGTCAACATTAGATGGCTGAGCTTTAGACAGCAGGTGTACATACAGCCAGAAGTAACAGATATGTAATATTCTTAGAAAATGAAATTTCTAAAGAAATGCCTGCTGAAACAAGGAGGAAGGATTACAAGACAACAGTAACTACCAAGGTGAGAGTGGTCCAGGCAGCAGGCTGAATCACAAAGAAGGATTCAGAAGGCTCAATGCGGTACACAGAGGTCGACCATTCAGCCTGGATAAGGTATAGGAGGATCTGTTCACATATAGAAAAATACGAATACTTATACCTACCTGTAAAAATAGCTCTCCAGCATGATATTTGAAAAGTGCATATGGTACCTGGATATTTCTACACAACAAGCTTGGGATTCTCAGACATAAAAACATATAACATATAAGGCCATTAAACAAAACACACCTAAAGGGGCGATTTTCTATTGTGTTGAGCAGCCTTTAACTCGTACTTCTGACCTCTAACACCTCTACGTTTAGAATCTCAGAATGTTATATGTAACTTATAACAAATGAAAAAACAGCTTGTAAGGTCTGGAAGGCATACATTTGAGTGTATAGCACATACCAATACTGAAGAATCGTCATCACAGCCACATCATTCTGTTCCATCAATGGATATTTAATATATTTAGGTGCTATTCGAATAGAAAATACTAAGTTGGAGGGTACCTGGGAGGTGGGTCAAAAAGTCACACCATCACTGTACGCCCCACAGCGGCTATCAACCCGTATCAGTGTCTAGGCAGTAAAGAGTGCAGGTCAGTGAGGACTCCAATTGGTAACATTGCAAATGTCACCAAGTGGTCTATTGTCCATGAACGCTTCTGCTGAGTGGGCAGTAACTCTCCCAAGCAGTTTTCTGCTGCCTTCTGGTAGACAAACTTAAATGCCATTATCTGGCTAAGTGCCCTTGCCAATTGAATGCACCTGCCAGGGAAGCTCTAAGCTGCACAGCTGAGAGAAAGATACGAGTGTCTTAATACTAAATGTAATTATTTGAGCCAAATCTTCATGTTCAGCTTAGGTATCAATCTCAGCCACAGACTTGCACAGCTTCAAAACCAGAAAGTACATTTGCTGAAATGAAACTTCAAGTCCACCCTCATCATGCCTGAAGCAAGACCTAGTAATTAAGAAACCAGATTTATGTTTGGCTCCTGGGAAATGCTTTAATCTGCCCCAAACTCCTGGATATGGCAAGAGTCACAAGGAAGGCAGACTTCAAAATTGCAGACATGGAGATTAGAGACCTGTATCTGTTTGAAGGACGTTAACAAGAGAAAAGCCAGCACCATGTTAAGTTACAATCTTAGACCCAGCACCTCAGAGACAAATATTAGAAGAAGACCCTGATCGATGGCTAGACGATTATGGCGCTATGTTTAGGCCACTTGCTGTAGTATGGCATCACGGCCATATGCACCATTATTCAAATGTGTTGCAGGCCCAACTTGCAGTAGACACAGCAACAGTTAGGGCAGCTAACATAGCACCTGATGTATGTCACAGCTCAAGGAACAGGTCCTTTTTTAAATTCAACTTCGTCTTTTGAACAGCTCATCAGTAAGCTTACTCACCCCTACTTCTTCCTATCCAAAGTCGTCCCGCTTGCTTCCTGTGCAATTCCACAAAAAGGGATACTCGTGTTGGTAAACATAAGGAGCAGAGAACCACCACCTTTGGAACTGAGGAGGAGAAATCTCTGCTGATTAGTGAACCTGTGTGAGAAAGTGCCATCTTTCTTGCATGGTATGCCCCCACTTTTTTTGCTGAATGTACCTTGAATGGGTGTGCCCTGGACTCCTGCCAATCAGGTGCCCAGGGCCTATGTTCCTTCCCTAAAACCCCAAATTGGCAAACCCTGCCCACATGTCAGCCCCTGGTAAATGGTACCCTAGGTACCCAGGGCCTGGTGACCAGGGAAGGCCTCTAAGGGCTGCAGCACTCATTGTGCCACACTTAAAGGCCCCGTACTCTAACACTAAAACACTGCCCTTGCAGGCTGAGTGTCTGGGTACAAGACAAAACAAAGTCGACATGGCACACATCCCTGTGTGCCATGCCCACAACCTACACTGCCCTGGCATACATCAGCCACCCCCCTAGCTGGGTGCCCTATTCCAGTGGTGTGGGCACAGGAGCATGAGCCCTGTGCCCCTACAGTACCCAGGTCCATTCCTGGGAACTGTAAGTGCAGTGCTGCCATTTAAGAGTATATGGTGCTGAGAGCTCGTAAAACACAAACTCCACAGCACCATAATGGCAACACTAAAGACTGAGAAGTTTGGTATCAAACTTCTCAGCACATTAAACCCCCACTGATGCCAGTGTGGGATTTAAAGTACAAAGCACTACAGAGGGCATCTTAGAGATGCCCCCTGAAACCTAACCTACTATGCACGTCTGGTCTGAGAGGCTGCCACAAAGCAGATATGTTGCTGGACCCCTGGGTAGAGAGCCCCCGCTCTGGTCCTGCAACAATGCACATCCTGGGCGAGGTGCTAGGTCTCCTCCCCCAGGATGGGCAGAGGGAAGCTTCAAAGGCATGTCGCCTGTGTGAGCTTCTCCAGGCCACTTGCTGTACTCAGCAACTGGCCCCCACCGGTTCTAACCCCCACTCTGGCGGGAAGTCTGGCTGGAAATCCAAAATAAGGACAGGGGATGTGCCAGCCTGCCAACCCCACCCCTCAGGTGGGGGAGGCGAGGTGAAGCACAGCTCCGGGCGCTTGCCATCTTGAAGATGGGAGGCCCTCCCCAATCAGGACTAGGCTACAGCCCCCCTCCAACAGGAGAGTGGCAGGATAGGGGTTGTACCCACCCCAGGGCAGGGACCCATTGGTCCCTGCTTTTTACCTACCTGTAATGCCCCTAAATCTGGTATTAAGAGGCACCCTGAACCTTCCTTCCTTAGATTCCAGATTTCAAAAAACAAAGAAGAGCAAGAAGAAAGAAGACCTGCCGTGCAGCTGCTAAGAGGAAGACACCAACTGCTTTGGCCCCAGCCCTAGCGACCTGTCGACCCTCGAACCTGCTCCTGCTACATCCCGGCACCTCTTGAGGCCAGTAACCTCACAAACCCCGGAGGACCTGGCTACCTTTTGGCTCTAAGCACCTAGGACTCCCATGAGCAGAGGCTCTGCTCAAAATCCGCTCTAATCCCTGGCATCAGCCCAGAACCGCGAACCCTGCACACTGCACATGCCAAGCCTGGCCTATGCCGGAGTGAACAAAGACCCCGAGGGCGTCCCCCCAGCGACTGACCGCGAATCTGGCACCCAAGGAGTCACCTCGACGCTGCTGACAACGCTTGCAGCCTCAGAACCAGGTACCCCCCCCAAACGCGATCAACAGAGGGGTAAGATTCCCCGACACCAAAAGGCACCCCTGCAACCGTCCCCCTGTGCCCAACTCCTGGGTACCAACCTAGCCTCCAACTACCCAACATAACTCTCGAAGTGGTGGTGGCACCTGAAGAATCTTCGTCCCCGAGCTTGCAGCCTTTGTTCAACCAGGACCTTTCCCCCTGAAATCCATTGAGCGCCCGAAGGCTCAAAAGCACCCAGCCGCCCGAGTGGCCCTGGCAGTGTAACCTCTACACCTATCTACTTCCCCATTTGCCCTGAGCAAGTGACCAGGAGCCCAGCTCCCACAGCCGCGTGGCCTGCTAGTCAGCAGCCACCAACCAAGGCCCCCTGCCTCCCATGGGATAACATTGGGCCTAACTCACGCTGCCCCTGTGTCGCTGAAGGTGTAACAACTGTACCTACCTGACCCTGGGAGACCCCAGAGTCTGTGCCCAGAACTTTAACTCTGCCAGTCGAGTACTTACCGAAAAGCCGATAACCCAATTTTCCTCCATAGGGTAACATTGACTGGTTTCTTCTGAAATTTCTTCTGTGTAGTTTCTAAAACTTAAAGTATTCACCAAAAATCAACTGAGTAACGAAAACTCACCCCTGCTATTAGGAGAGATCCCAGTGCTGGATCTTGGTGCCCAGCACTGACCCTGAAAAATATTCACAACCGTACTTACCAGTAACCCAATTTTCTTCCATAGGAAATCATTGACTGTTTTTATGTGAAATTTCTTCAAAGTGTCGATTTTTCCAAACTTCAAATATTATTTAAAAGTCGTACCAACTGTGAAGACGGGATTGCTTACCTGTTTTAGATAGGTCCCAGTACTGAGTCTAGGAACCCAGTACTGGATTACAAAAGTAACAAGAACATACTATACCTGCAACTTGAATTTTCTCCCATAGGGAATCATTGACTGTTTTTTCTATGAAATTTCTTTTAAGTATCAACTTTTAAAATAGCAACATATTGCCTAAAAATCACAACAGTAACTAAGTCGACTTTTATCACTTGTTTCTAAGAGCTGTCTCAGGACTGAATCTAGGATCCAGTCCTGGAGTTACAAAAGTAATCCTGAAAGTAATCTATTGCAGATAACTTAAAACTTCCATTGAGCTCAATGCATTGTGTTAGTTACAGGTTGTTGCAATAGGCAACACAATTTCAATCTACAAAAGTCAATTGCATGTTGCAAAAGTATTTAACTAAAGCAGCTCATTCTGAGAAAGTATATTTTAATACCTATTGTTGGTTGTAAAATAAAACAGACATTTTTTATATAATCCATTGGCCTAGAGTTCAGTTATTGAGTGTGTGAGACCATTTGCTGATAGTGTGTACAACAAATGCTTTACACGGTCCTCTGATACTGCCTTACTGCTCGACCAAGCTACCACTTTAGAGAGTAAGGTTATATCTAACTTTAGCCTCTGCCAAACCTCTGGGGACTGTGGACTCTGTACCTATTTGGGAACAGTATATACAGAGCCACTTTCTCACATACGTCAAACAATGCCAGTCCAGCTCCATATCAAGTCTGGTATAACAATTGGGTAGGCAGAACTGCAGCAGACTCTGGGGAAGGACGCAGACTTGCGACCAGAGCCGAACTAAGACTGGTTAGATTTCTTTTGGCACTTACTCAGTAATGATTTGGATAGCGATAATCAGGCCCAGGGCCTTCCTTGTGACTGGGACCAGCAGCGGTGCGGAGTCACTCGGTACCAGACAGCCAGAAGCTTCAGGGCATGCCCTCGGACCGACTTTATAGGGAGGCCTTGGAGTCGTGGCCTGGCTCCACGCAACACAAGCAAACCAGGTGGAGGTCTGTGTCAGACATCTGCCTGTGACAGGATCCACAGGGCTTAAATCCCACAGGTTTTAAACCCCACAAATGTTGGGGGGGACATCCCTAATGCACACTGGGAGCTTTGTTAAAAAACTAATAGACTAAGTCAAAAAAGGTAGTCCAAGAAAGGACTGAGGGAGGTCTCTCGAGATCTGCACTGAAAGAAAAGTACTGATGTCAGAATGCTTGCGCCTATATATGCGCAACTGTGCATGCCACTTCCAGCACAAACGGAGCTGATCAACGCCTTCTACCAGCACACAGACTTGCTGCTCAAGTATTTACAGATCCAGTCTGATGCCGGGGAAATATTCTAAGAAAAGAAATCTGCGGCTAGAAGTCTAACAAATGGAAATGCCTCCTTTCAGCAAAACCTCTCCAGAGTCGAGAACGGATCTTCCTTTCCTTCCTCAACTGCTTGTTTGAGAACTTGGACAACCACCATCGAAAAAACGTCTGGAGCTCTCCTGATGACCCTTTATATCCAATGGCGAAAGAAACCATTCTAAGATGATGGGCATGCACATAGGCATTGCAGGATTAGGGTCAAAGTCATAAGGGTTCGACCTATTTCGACTCCCACCCATAAACTAAAACAAATTTTGGTGGAAAACATACAAAAAAAGGAAGGATTTTGAAAAACAGGTGAATCTAGATGAGATTTCATACTGCAAAATCTGTTGCTACAAACTCTAGCTACATTTTCCAGTCGAACTTCGAACAGTGTATTCTGGCACCAAAACAAGGGAAAGTCTTTGGAAGAGACTGCTTTGTTCCATAGTCCAGGATCCACTTGCATTTATAAAATGGGACTTCCAGAATGAGGTCACAGACTTGAAGGTGTGGGGTAGTCCTATTACTGGTACTATGCACAGCCCTCTTATGAGTTACTGTGATACTCACCTGAGGGTCAAACTCAATGATTTCAGTAGTTTAGGCACATGCATTCCAGGAGGCCTCAATTCCTCAAAGATGTGCTTCAGAAACACATCAACCAACATTCTCTGATCCTAGGGAAGGTCCTACTTCTTTATGTGATGAATGCCATCCATTTGAGAGAAGTCTATCCTGGCAAAGTTTTTTCTTATTTGGCATCTTACCCAGAAATTACAAATTTATCAGCCACTGACATTCATGTTGGGTGCGATAATGCTGGGCTGATGTCCATAGGTGTGACGTTGAAGGCACACCTTCGACATTAAAGTTAACGGTGATCAAGACAGAAGCATTTATGCCAGAGGCTCAGATGTCCAGATCAGTCCAGAAAATCTTAGCTACCATAAACTAGACACATGGCTCTTTTTCCGTGCAATGGCTTACAACACAGCTATTGAAGTACATGATGGGGGTGGCATGTCAAAAGATGGAGTGACAAACTGCTCTGTAGCGTTAGACAGTACACTGTAGATAAACCAGGATTAGGGAGGCCCATGGCTTGAGGATCCTTCCTGCCCGATAAGTGCCTCTCTCCTGATTGGGCTTAGGACCTGAAGCTGTAGAAGGGAATATTTTTTGAAGTCTTTGTGGACTGTTTTGTTGATTTTTCAGTATCTTGTTCTAATTAGAAGTACACTACACTCATGCGGTCTTCCTTTCTTGTCCGTTGAGAAAAAGATGTGTCACATGCAGTACCATCAGCGCAAAGTTACAAACAGCAGATTCATACTACTGGTGTGGATCATCTTAAGTAATATTCTTCTGCCCACAATGGGCACAACAATTATATAAGACTTTTTTATAAGACCCTTTTCTTTTTTGCGGGATTCTATCATAGAAGAGAAAAGTACACTGGGTAGCTCATGCAGCACTGGACAATACACAAACTCAAAATATTTTTTTGTCCGAGAACCTATGGTAAGAATAGAAAATGGAAACAGAGGGAGAGAGCATTGCAAACGAGGGTGGATGGTGTAAACGCGAGCTCAAAGACATGTAGGAAAGAAGCCCTTTTGTTTAAATGCACAATATTTGATTTTGTTTTTACCTGAGAATTCCCAAGCTTGACATGTGTGACTATTCAAATAGCAGTTAAACCTACATAAGATTAAATGCTGGAGTAAAATAATTACTTTCAATTCCTCACAGCCGTGCATGAAGTATATGAAACCGACAGCATGCAGATATGGAACAGTGTACAGCTTTACAATGTAGTTTGTTCTCGATCATTGCTGGCAGACATTAACAGGTTAAGAAATTCATGACAAGTGCATAAAAAGGGCACCTATACAAATCATCCCCAACCCACTAACTCAAATTTCCACGTCATACATTAAAAACAGTGTGCACAATTACAACATAGCCTTTTGTTGCAGTCCAATGAGGAATGATAACACATTGGAGATAATTCCACCAAACGTCAATGGACTGGAAAAAAGAGACCATGATTGTGTTAGTCATACTTGGAGCATCTCAGGCCTGTGCAAGCATATTTTAATCACCAAAAAGCACAGCAGCACCTTGTATTATCTAGAGCTGTAAAGGTGGGAGTGGCTAAGTAGGAGCTTGCAAAAACTTAAAATGATTATTTCTCCACGGGAATGGAATAGCAATCTGAAAGAAAAAGGAATATGTCAATGTTGTTGTTTATTCTATTTGTCAAAAGTATTGAATTTTATTTTTGGTAGTATAGCTGCTTTTATGATTACCCTCCTCCCCAAATTACAATTAATAGACTGATCATGCACAGCTCAAATTACTCAAGAACTAAATTAGAGAGGACAAACTTAAAATTGTAAAGTTTATCAAGCAGGACCCAGCGGATGTTGTAGATGTCTGGCTTCATAATGGTATACATTTAGAACCTGCAGCACTTAAACATGGCAGAAGGAAGAATTGTTTTCGCCCACTATAAGGAGACAACCCGTGTATAGCTAGGCTAGGATTACAAAGACCTGAGGGGAAGAAAGACCAACACAATTTCTTCTGGTACGGTTCTTGTCAATTTTAAAAATATACTCAATCCACCCTCTAAGCGAACAACGGACATTGGATCAACACTAGTGCAAATTGCATGAGTTTTCAGTCCATAATTAGGTATTTAAATGTCTTCAAGTGTTTTCCAAGAATTCCATTTTGACCAGGTTTAGCAAGTAATTTCAATAATCATGGAAGAGAGGCATATGTGATGATACCTGCATCCTTATCTCTATCACTAAATAATTTGGATTTACAGCAGGAGGGATCAAAAGTGGAAGACAGACAAGTTACTTACTTACCTGGAAACAAAAATCTCAATTTTCACTCAAGTCAAACAATTAATAAAAATCAAGCTCATGTGCAGAATCCTAGAGAACTTTTAAAAACACAAAATCTTTTTAATTGAATTTTTTTTTAATTAGCAATTTTCTATTGTGCAACAATAAAGTTTTGGCATACTTTATGGTTAACACTGGAGGCCCAGGTATTGGGTTACATGCAACATGTAATGCATCCTATAACAATCACAGTCAATCGGCAAACAAAATAGCTTGGAAATGAATGATGAGGGGCCACTTGAATGCTACTAACTGAATAGCTACTAATAATGTGTATCGGGTTTCTGGAACAGACAGGAAGGTAGAGCATAGATAGGACTGCTATCATGCAGATGTTTATTACCAGCAGCCAGTACCATAATGTGTGACTCAATCGCTTAGCTCACAATTTATTTCATACATGGTGGTGGTGTCAGTTTTAAGAATGCAGCTGGACTCTGCTGTAGACAGGAATCAGCTAGGAGGACCACTCAGTTTCAGCATGAAGCTGTTGTATAGCTTTCCTTGGACAGCAATATCACTGGTACTGCAAGATCATCCATTTGTGCTCCACATTTCTTCAAGTATAAACCCATTAAAAAACGGTCTGACTTTTCAACATTTGCTGGGAGGGGGCTGCTCCTTATAATAAACAAAATATACTGATCGCATCATTGGATGAATTGAACTTCAATACTGTTTAGACAGTTTTCAGGAACACGGTTAGAGGTTTCCCGCGAACTATCACTTGCCTGCTCATACAGAGAATTATGAAATCTCATGCACAATCTGGAGTTTGGCATAAGAAAGATACTAGACAATCGAATCCAGAAGAGACAATACTGGCTTGACTGGTGAATGATGCTCAATGTGGTCAACAAGGGGTAGATGAAGATGCCTTTGCAGGGGAGCAAAGCTGCTACACCAGTTGTGTACATTCAGAATTGAGAGGATGACTTCAAGCTGGAGGAAAGGACTCATTACGGACAGTAATTCTTGACAAACCTGAATAATTGCATTCACTTATCACCGAATGGGATTACAAGTAAATGCTTTGCCACCTAGGTCATATTACATCCCCTTGCTGTAGGTGAGAAACCATTTTAAGAAACAAACATTCCAAGCTTCTCAATCAGGACACTTGCTTTACATTTCATAGTCAGAATTGAATGAAATTTCTCTTTAGGACCTTGCTTTCTTAATTGGAAGAAACAAAAATATATGTCCTTCCTTCTCTGGTGTTTTGAACATGCAAGGACTATCTGTATTATGATATTTAATTTCAGAAGCAATTCGGCTAGAATTTTCTTTTTTTCCTTTGGTGGACCTTGTGGTAAGTAACCTTTATGTCTAATTTTGTATCCATTCTGTACAATATACAGCAGAAATCTGGCTTGTTGTCCTCGACCACTCGGAGACAGCTAGAAATGTTTCCTTCCACCAAGGAACAGGATGATAGGAGACTGAATGAGTAACTGTTTTGAAGTAGCTGAAGCCTCTCCAGGGTTAGCAGATCATTGTTAGTTACTTTTCTCCCGCATACGCAATCTGGCATGTTCCACCAGCAGGATGAAGGATGCCATGAGGCCCAGCAGCTTCAGGGTCATTCTCACCGAAATCCGGGACAAAGGCTGAAACTTATACCAACCCGAATATCCCGGACTCACTGCTCAGGAGGATAGACCCGAAACTACGCTGTGTCCAGAACCGCTCAGATGAAAAGGAGTTTGAGAGGGAATCAGGTGCGACTTTGGCATGTTGATAGTAAACCCCAGGGAATGAAGGAGGTCCGCCGTAGTCTTGAGGTGGGAGACAGCTTGGGGCGAGTCTGCCTTCAACAGCCAGTCGTCGAGATAAGGGAAGACTGGAACTCCTGATCTGCACAGATGAGCTGCAGCCACCGCCATCACTTTCATGAACACCCGAAGGGCACTGGTAAGGCCAAAGGGGAGCATGGTGAACAGAAAATGCTCGTGGCCGACTGTAGGTAACACCGGTGGACAGGCAAGACGGGGATGTGAAAGTAAGTATCCTGCAAGTCCAACTCCACCAGCCAATCTACAGGGTTGAGGGCAGAACTTCTCCTTCCGGAGGAAGCGGTTGACTTCAACGAGGTCTGAGATAGGACGTAGGCCTTTGTCCTTTTGAGCTACCAGGAAGTAGTGGGAGTAGCAACCACAACCTATTTCTGGCATAGGGACGCGTTCGATAGCTCCTTTGCCCAGGAGAACCGTAACTTCCTGGCAGAAAAGGGTCAAATGATCTCAGATATGCGATGGAGTATTGGTGGCATGGAGGGAGGGGTAGTCTCGAAGATGAGAGCAGCCCCTTCAGACTATCTGCAAAACCCACCTGTCTGACGTGATGTGCCAGTGGGGGAGGCGATGGCTGATCCTGCCTTCCACTGGCAACTGGTGGCCCTTAAGAGTGACTAGGAAGGCTTGGAGGTTGCTGTGGGGGGGTGCATTGGTGGACTAGCCCGCCCGCTGGCCCACAGACCCAAGACGTTGGGTCCCAAAGACTATGCCGCGCAGAGGCTGGGTAGCTGGCGCAGGCCTGTGGCTCTGGGTGGAGCATGATTGGGCACCCCTTCCGTAGCCATGAAAGGGGCAAAAGACAGACTGCATGGGACGAGAGGTGGATCTGGCTGTAGCACTAGAGTCCTTGAAACGCTCGAGCGCGTTGTCTGCCTTGTCGCCAAACAGGCGACGGCCATCAAAGGGCATGTCCAAAAGCATAGATTGGACATCCCCAGAGTGGTCAGTAGACCTCAGCCAGGCTTAGCGCCTCAGGGCCACCGACGCTGAAATCCTTCTACCCAGCGAATCGGCGGTATCCAGCCCACACCGGATGTCGAACTTTGCGGCATCCCTACCCTCTGCAACAGCGTGGATGAGCACAGCCTGGGCCTCTTCCAGGCACTGTGGCAGCACTTGCACAACCGTGTCCAACACAATGTGTGTAACGGCCCAAGAGACATGCGGTGTTTACCGACCGCAGTCCTAAGCTGGCGGAAAAAAATATCTTCCCAGGATGGTCCAGCTTCTTGGATTCCCTATCTGGGGGAGCAGTAGGGAACGTGCCTTTGGATGTTTAGGCTTGGACTACCAAGCTCTCGGGGGTAGGGTGTTGGGAGAGGAAAAGTAGGTCGGCCGGGTGGTGACGTCAGGCAATTATCCTATCCACAGGAGCCCCTGTGCTGGGCTTGGACCAAGTGCCCAGAAGGATGTCAGTGAGGGCCTCATTAAAAGGCAGCAGGAGCTCCAAAGAGGCCGCAGCCGGCTGAAGCCCCTCAGTCAGGAGTTTAGTCCTAACTACCACCGTAGGAAACTCAAGGCCCAAGGCCTCAGCTGCCCTACGCAACATCACAGCGTAGGAGACCCCTCCTCCGTAGCCACAGTATGGGGAGAAAGCATACCAAGGTCTGAGGAAGCATCCAGACCACTGGCATCACCCAACTCCTCTTGCCAGTCCGGCTCCTCAAGTAAGTCTGCTCAAGGGTCACCAGACCCCTCCCAGTCCTCCTCACCCTCCTCTGGCTGCCACTCAGGGCGGTAGGGAACGCCAGGGATGCACAGACGTACAAAAGAACCCTCCGGCGCCGGTACGGACGTCGCTCCGACACCATATCCAAGTCGGGGGTGAGGCTGGGGTCGACCCCTACTGGGGTTGAATGCGGCATAGTCACTGGAATCGGCACAGGGGAAGGTACAGTGAGGTCAACTGCCGCCAATCCGTATCCAGGCCTGGGTCCATGGGTCCTTGTGGCACCGGAGCTGCTGGCATCCAAGGCCTAGGGCCACCAGCTGAGTCCGTGGGGCTCGAAGGCACGTTGGCAGAGTGGGCTGCCCAAAGATAGAGTGGAGGACGTCATATAAGGCATGAAGCTGGGCAGGGGATGTGAGGCTCCAGCTCCCCGAAAGGGAGGGAAGTGCGGAGCGAACCCAGCGGGCTCAGAAGACGGAGCAGGAGAGCAGCAACTCTCCTGGTCCCGCGTCGACCAACACACAGGAAAGAAGCGAAGAGCAACAATGCTTCTTCGCCGCCTTCTTGTGCTTAGACTTTCCCATTGAGTGTGAACACTTTGATGGTGATGGCTTCGCGACCTTCCCGTTGACCAGGACCTCGAGCAACGTGGAGCAGACTACCGGGCCCACCAAAGCTTTCGGGATGACTTCCACAAAGGTTTCGGAGTTGGAGCACAACTTCGAGTTGCGGTCGCGCTCCAGGAACCAAAGGCACACGAAGTGCGGATCGGTTGACATCAACTTGTGACAGGAGCCACAAGGCTTGAAACCAGACCGACGGCTGGACATCCCCTCATGCACCAGGAGTCAGACTCAAAAGAAAAAGAGTACAAAAGTCGAAAAAGAGATAGTCAAAAAGTGACTAGGGGCATGCTCTCTCCAGATCTGCGCTGGCTGGCGCGGAAAAAAAAGAACGGACGTCAGCGTGCAGGGGTGGCGTCTAAGTAGACACGGCGACATCATCCTGGCGACCACGACGCAGATGACAAACGTGGAGCCAACAGACACCCCCTACCGACGCGCAGGGGTACTGCTCCCAAAAAATTCTATGGATCCAGTCTGACGCCTGGGGGTCATTCTAAGGTAAGAAATCTATAACCAATGGTCTCTTTCAGATACCTCGAAAACATGAAAAGATGAGTTACCTCTAGTACTACTTATCAATATATGGATCCCATAATACATTAGAAAAGAGAAAAACTCTCCAAATTAAATACATGAAAAGGAAAAATTTGATTTCCATTTTAGCCTTAAGCACACAAGTAAGCTAAGTAATTGTTAGAAAATTAAGAATGTTTTTAAAACTTAGATGCACCACATCTTAGCATCTTCCCAATTCTCAAAGTGAATAAACAAAAAGGATTTGTCCCACAGACCTGTTGTCTGATTTACACGAAAAGCTGTGCTGTCACTTTAAAGCTGCCCTTGGATCACCACAATGCCAACAATAGTGAGTAATTCCCTGGAGGTTCCTAGTATTCCGAAGTTATTGAGCATTAACTGTTAGGTCTTATAGTTGTTTACTAACAACGTCCTAGGACCACAATACTATTTAAACTAAAACCGAATGACAGATTAGTCTTTTTTTAAAGCACAAGGCTATCTCAGACTAGCAGGGTTGTTCAGTGCAGGGTAGTGCAGTCAATGGTTTCAACATGAAATTAGCAAAGCAGGGTGACAACTTATAACATTTTGTTTTTAAAACTGAAACTTAAAGGCGGAGATTTTTGCTTGGCACAACTTTTTTTTAAAAGTTAGTTTTTACCACATTAGTTCAACATTGCATCTGCAACAGAATAAAGCATATACACCCAACATAGCCCAGATATGCCTTAAAAAGGCTGCCTTGGGGCATCATCAGCACCCAACAACTAAACCTCCTACAGAACACACTAAACATAACTCTGTTCACAGACATGCCAAACTGTTGCATTTCTATAAAAACGAATGTCCCTCAGACAAAGCATTTTCATTTGGTTAAGAAGCTACTTTATTGTGCATGACTGTCGAAAGAGCGATTTGAGAGGCCACCTTGGATTAGTGTATTTTGGCGCAATTCATGAAGCTCTAATAAAGTGCTCCAGATTTTTCATGACCACATGTAGCAGTGCCCTGCACACGTAGCACAATGTAAAGGCAGCGAAGGGCTGCATATACAAGCCAAACTAAGTCAGAGTAAGCATTGTCCTGGTTTTGGCAACAGAATGGACTCACTGCCCTCCTGAACTCCCGATGACCAAAGATCCCTATTTTCTTTGGGAGAGTGGTGCAGGATATGCAACCATTGTACGATCAGCCACAGTTAAAGCACTGAGGAATCCAGTTACGGCTAAGGAGAAATTGAGATTCAAGCAGGGAAGATGTCCTTAACCTGGATACTGTTGTGTGTGAGAGAAGCAGGGCAGCTGTGGGAGAAGTAGCTCTTTAAAGAGAACATCCAGCAGGAAAAGACACCTTGGAGCTCTTGCCAATACGAAAGATGCCTATCCTCACTAGACACAGGGCTAACTGGGGTGCTCTTAACCAAAATACCCCACTTTTAAGCACTAAGCTCACAATTCGCGCATCAAAATAATAGACACAAGTAAATCACATTACTAGTTCTTTTACAGCATGCATTACAACAGAGAACTGACCTGCCCAAATATACTATTAAATCCAACAGCATTTGCCACCATAACCTACTCAACACACCCATACTTTTGACAGACAAAAGGCACACAACAATCAAATATGAAAGACATTTGGACCAGCACAGCAGCTTGACCTACCAAAAACAGATATTACACACCTGCTCAAAACTGTATCAGGTCCTCATATGCAATGGAAGTGGCATACCCTGGTTTAAGACACTGCAATGGCGCACTAATGGCAGGTTGCATGCAATGCAAGTGTCAGTAACAAGCCAACCTACAAGAGGTGGTGTGAGTTTAGAAAAACTTAAGGAGTCTACATGATAAAGTCGGGATCAACAATCATAAATAGAACTATTTTACTTACACCCGTAAAAGACTATGTCCGCCTATCCCTTTAAAGAGAGAGGGCAGCAAGACCTGAAACAATAGGGATTGGGAACCATACACTTGACTCAACAGGAAGACCATTAAAAAAAAAAATTGCAATGAAAAAGGGAGTCTTCATGCTATATAAAGTCCTGAGTTTATCCACCTCTCTGTTTCCGTTCATTCGTAAGAATAAGGACAGACAGGAGTCAGCGTTCGCACTGACAATTCCTGAAGCTACATGGACTATCATTCGGACAAGCACAGCAGAAATATCCATTTGCTCCAGATTGAAAGAAAACACTATAAAACTAATGTGCAGTACACAACACCATAAAGATTAGGAGCCGTTCGCAACACTTCAGATAAAAGCTGGAAACCTTGAATCCAGAAAGGTGCATTTGAACACCAGCGTGGTTCTGCCCTCACATGTCCATTCAGAGGCTTACATGGGAAATCACAGCTATGATGACCCCACTAAACCCAATGGGCTAGGAGGAAGATTAAAGCAAGGTATATGCCCATTAATGTCAACCCTAAGCTAACTAGTACCAGTGATGCTCCTTGCCGCTAGGCTAACTATATATAACCCAAGTGTTGAAGTCTCCAGACTTATGGTTGAAATAAATACAGTAAAGGAAAATGTGGAAATGATATGCAATGGAGAAATTAACGACAATAGTAAGCTCATGTAAGCTATTGTCCATGATGAACAACCTCTCTAAATTAGAGAAGATAGGGACATACTTTCGTACTCCTGTGAATCATGAACTGAGCAGAGAATGGCCCGACAGCCACCAGCCAGACCTGGAAATGACACGGCACACTTAAAATGAAAGCATGGATGAATCTTAAGATTCTGGGCAAATGCAGACTTCAAGGCCAAAAGAACATTGTAATATCTGTTTAGGATACATACTGTTCTACTTACCTGATGCAGATTACTTAATTATGTAACCTGTCTATTGCTCCTATGATGTTTAGTTGATGTAGTACACTGAATCTGTGTGCTCCCATGTTCCTATGTTTATGAAATGCAAAAATAAATTGGTTAAAATAAAACATTGAGCCCTGTCTCTAATGCTATCCTGTAGGGGAACCTCGTGGAAACTACAGTGCAGTGCAAATCATTTCCGTTCTTTGGCTTAGTCCATTTTTTAGACGGGAACATTACTTTTTTAAACATACAGGTGGAAACTGCTTTGCAGCAATTACTCTTCTAAACTCACACTTAGTGCACTCTATCATCTAGCGTTGGGTTCAGAATATGACAAGCCTTTTTTCCCTGTAAAGTCGACCTTTGGCTTTGTGGTGGTGACAAGATTAGTGATCATGGCTTCTCAAAACCACATTACACAGGGACAAAGCCTATCTCAAATTATGTTTCTGCCATTTGTAACTGTTTTTGTGCAGTAAAGACTTGTCTCAAACTCCCTAGACTGTCAACTTAATTAATTTCCCACGGAGGTTGCAAGATCACATCAATTTTACAAATCAAGTGGCAAACCAAAACAAGTAATGCTTTCTGTTAAAAAATGTGTTTATATCACATGACAGACTGTGAATACATCTAGCAATCCAACTATCTGCATTACAAAAGTGACTGCCTTGGTGTGGAGGTTAAGTCCAAAATGTTTTTTCCGTTTTCCTGATTGTTTGTGTCCTATCACTACAGTGCACCAGTGTGTTTTTTGACCAAGCAAACAAGCTCCATGACACATTCAGAATTGTAAAAGAATGTTAACTGGCAATGCAAAAGTGATCCCACTCTTGGTGTAAAAAAGTTTGCACAGACAACCTGCCCCCCCATCTGTTGTACTTGCAAGTATGGCACTTCCATACTTGGCTGGCATGGAGACAAATGTCTTGCCAGCTTCATGTAAATATTCATAACTGCTTATATAATTTTAAGTGCTCCTTGATTGTTTAAACTAAGGCTTCAGTTTATAGTAATTTAAAGAAAATACAAACTTTTGTAGCGCTATTAAGAACCCTTTTTTCCGGTGATGTGCATTAGAACGGAAAGGGGTTTCTTTCATTGTTCATGGAACAACTAACTGCCTACTAGTATTCACCCATTATTCTATTAACCGCTTCGATGCTCATGACGGAGCGGTTCCGTCATGAGTATCGGTTGGGCTGTGCTCATGACGGAACCGCTCCGTCATGAGCACAGCCCCTGGGGGAAGCGCTCGGAGGCCTTGAGGCATCGGGGGAGAGGAAAGAGTATTTCCTCTCCCTTGATTTATCAATGCTGGGCATTCCTGCTCCACGATCACGCACAGCGTCGCGATCGTGGAGTAGGGATGCCCCACTAGACACCAGGGATGTCTTTTTCTTTATTTAGGAAGCGACCCCTTGGGCAAGGGTCGCTTCCTTGGCGGCATAATTATTTGGAAGACTTTTCTGCCCACCCCTGGGGGCAGATCGGTCGTCTTTCTGTCCGTTTCTGCTCCCAGGGGGGGGGCAGAAAAGCCCACTAGACACCAGGAATGTGTGTTTTTAGAAGTTAGGAAGTGACCCCTTGGGCAAGTGCGCTTCCTTGGCGGCATAAATAATGGGAAGACTTTTCTGTCCCCCCTGGGGGCAGAACGGTCGTCTTTCTGTCCGTTTCTGCTCCCGGGCGGGGGGTGGGGGGGGGCAGGGGGGAAGCCCACTAGACACCAGGGATGTATTTTTCTGCATGAGGAAGCGACCCCTTGGGCAAGGGTCGCTTTCTTTAGGGCATAAATAATGGGAAGATCGGTCGTCTTTCTGTCCGTTTCTGCTCCCAGGGGGGGGGGGAGGGGGGGGGGGGGGGGCACCGAAAAGC
Source organism: Triturus cristatus (assembly GCF_964204655.1). Lineage (NCBI taxonomy): Eukaryota > Metazoa > Chordata > Amphibia > Caudata > Salamandridae > Triturus > Triturus cristatus. Next base: position 1,354,272,453 of record NC_140590.1, read on the forward strand.
CCACTAGACACCAGGGATGTGTGTTGTTTTTAGAAGTAAGGAAGTTACCCCTTGGGCAAGGGTCGCTTCCAGGGTGCAATTTTTTAAAATATCTATTTGGCCCACCCGCCCCAGGACAGAGTAGCCTTTTTTTCCCCTGCTGTTTTCTGCCCCACCTGGCACACAACCCGATTGACCATTTGGGTAGTAACATAGCATGTTATAATGTTTATGGTTATATTTTTGGTGAATTACAAAGTTTTTTTTTTTTTTTTTTTTTTTCTTTTTTAACTTTTTTGTTCTAGGTGAAGGCTTTTGCTCTTTCCAGTTTGCCGTTTCGTTACTGGTGGTTCTGCGGTTTGTGTAGTTTGGTAAGAGACTTTTTTTTGTACAGTGAAAATGTGTTTGATTTCTCTGCATGATTTTTTTTTGCAAATGTTGTAATAATAGCAGTATGTTTGGTTTTTGAGTGTCAAAAACTGTTTGCATTTGTGCTCGATGTGTATTTTGTTGTCTTGTGAGTAATTTGTTTTTTTTCTTCTTTCTAGTTGGATATCGTTGGATTTTGCTGGGTCACTGCAGAGTAGGTTCTGGTGAGTGTAGCTGTCTCTTGTAATTGAATTCTATAGTTTTTGAGTACATTGATCTTTGTGATAAAGGTACACATTTCTTTACTTACTTGGTTTGCACATTGTTGGTTGTTGTTGACTTGTTTGTGCAGTTTTCCATCTTAGTAAGTATAATGGCTACCCGCAGGAGTACTGCTCAGCAGGTTGTTGGTTTGCTTTTTGAGTCTTCCTCTGACCATGGTTCAGAGACTGACTCTGCATCTGAGGGAGAGATGGCAGGGGGCGATTCTGGCAGTGAGTTTTCTCTCCATATGGAGTCATCGGATGATGAAGATACTCTTAGTGCGGATGAAGTGCCTGTGTTAGAGGAGGAGACTAATGTGCCAATAGTGCGGCAAGAGGCATCTGGGCTGCAGCCTGGGGCTGCAAGGCTTCCAGTTGGTGTAGTGCGGCAAGAGGCTTCTGGGCTGCAGCCTGGGTCTGCAAGGCTTCCCGTTGGTGTAGTGCGGCAAGAGGCTTCTGGGCTGCAGCCTGGGGCTGCAAGGCTTCCCGTTGGTGTAGTGCGGCAAGAGGCTTCTGGGCTGCAGCCTGGGGCTGCAAGGCTTCCCGTTGGTGTAAGGCGGCAAGAGGCTTCTGGGCTGCAGCCTGCGGCTGCAAGGCTTCCCATTGGTGTAGTGCGGCAAGAGGCATCTGGGCTGCAGGCTGGGGCTGCAAGGTTTCCTTTTGAAAGTGATGACCTCTGGGTTGCCCCTGGCATGGTGCAGCCGGCATTGCCAGACTTTACTGGTGTTCCAGGGTGTAGAGTGAATACTGAAAATCTTTTGCAGATACATTTTTTTCAGATGTTTATTGACGATGTGTTTTTAGCAGAGATTGTTGAGCAGACTAATTTATATGCCGAACAGTTTTTGAGGGACAACAGTGCCAGTCTTAAGCCATACTCTAGAGCTACCCGGTGGACACCCACAAATCTTGAAGAGATGAAGAAGTTCTTGGGTTTAACTTTTTTGATGGGCTTACTAAGGAAGCCATCAATGTCTTCATATTGGTCTACTAGTCCCTTGATGGCAACTGCTATTTTTCCGGCAGTCATGAGTCGTGACAGGTATTTGCTTCTGCTTCGGATGATGCATTTTGTTGATAATGGTTTACCGTTGCCACGAGATCACCCTGATTGTGACCGTCTTTTTAAGATTAGGCCTGTCCTTGATCACTTTGTTGATCGATTTCCTGAGATCTATACTCCTGGGAAAGAAATTGCAGTGGATGAGTCTTTGTTGTTGTTCAAGGGCCGCTTGGTTTTTAGGCAATATATTCCTAGTAAGAGGGCACGCTATGGAATTAAGCTGTATATGGTGTGTGACAGTAGGACTGGATATGTCTCTAATATCAGGGTGTACACTGGTAAGGAATCCAGGATTAACCCCCCTGGTTGTCCGTCCACTTTTGGAGTGACTGAGAAAATTGTTTGGGAACTTGGTAGAGGAATTTTTAACAAAGGCCACCATTTATATGTAGATAACTTCTACACTGGTGTGCGGTTGTTCAGGGAATTGGCCAAAGTGGACACTTGCTTGTGGCACAATCTGCTCTAACCGTAAAGGTTTCCCAAAAGAACTGGTTTGTCAAAAGCTTGTGCAGGGACAGTGCAGTGCGAGGAGCTTCTTGCTGTGAAGTTTTGAGACAGGAGAGATTCTACATGCTGACTACCATCCATGATGAAAGCACTGCACCTGTGACTGTTTGGGGTCAGGTCGCTGAAGCGCGCAAACCTGTGTGCATTTTAGACTATAATAGGCACATGGGTGGTGTTGACAGAGTAGATCAGAGGTTGGAACCTTACGCTGCTCTTCGTAAGGCTTACATTTGGTACAAGAAGTTGGCTATCCATCTTTTCCACTTGGCAATGTTTAATGCTTTTGTTGTGTTCCAGGATTCTTGCCCTGAGTCAAAGATGACTTTTGCTAAGTTTCAGGAGTCTGTAATAGGCAGCCTTGTTGTAGTGGAACAGGCAAGTGTTCCTAGAGTTGGAGTGGTGGAGGATGTTGCTAGATTGAGAGATCGCCACTTTCCTGATAACATTCCTCCCACACCCTCAAAAGATTTTCCCAGTAGGAGATGTAGAGTCTGTTGGCAAAGAGGTATGCGGAAGGAGGTTTGTATGTACTGCCCCGACTGTCCTAATCCTGGGCTGTGTGTCCCGGCTTGTTTTAGAGCGTACCACATGCAAAAGAATTTTTGGGAGCATTCATGAGTGGTAAAGTGAAATGCCTGGTCTGTATTCTTTTGAAAATTTGATTATGTTTCAAGGTTGGCGTTAGTGCAATGTATTTAGTTGGTGATTTTGTGTTTGTAGATTTGTATCTATTTGCGATTTGTTTGTGTTTTTCTCTTTAAAAATCCTAAATGTGATGGCGGTGTGTGTAGGCTGGCGCTTGGCTGTTGGTGTGTGTGGACTGGCACTTGCTTGGCGGTGTGCGTGGAATGGTGCTTGGCTGGCGGTGTGCGTGGAATGGTGCTTGGCTGGCGGTGTGCGTGGACTGGTACTTGGCTGGCGGTGTGCGTGGACTGGTACTTGGCTGGTGGTGTGCGTGGACTGGAGCTTGGCTGGCGGTGTGCGTGGACTGGAGCTTGGCTGGCGGTGTGCGTGGACTGGTGCTTGGCTGACGGGGTGCGTGGACTGGCGATTGGCTGGCGGGGTGCCTGGACTGGCGATTGGCTGGCGGGGTGCCTGGACTGGCGATTGGCTGGCGGTGTGCGTGGACTGGCGATTGGCTGGCGGTGTGCGTGGACTGGCGATTGGCTGGCGGTATGCGTGGACTGGTGTTTGGCTAGCGGTGTGCATGGACTGACGCTCTGCTAGCGGTGTGTGTGGACTGGCGCTCGGCTGGCTGTGTGCGAGTAGTGACTTGCTGCTGGTCACTACACACTGCTAGCCGAGTGCCACTCCACGCAATCCATCAGCTTGTGTAGTTGCTGTGTCAGGAATGTTGGCGTGTGAAAGTGATGGGCCCTTGAATGGCGCTGTGTGCTGGTGTGAGTTTTGTTACGTGATGGGCCCGCAGCTGGCGGTGTGAATGGTTTTGTATGTCTCACACGTATGAAAGGTGTATGAATGGCCTGTAAAGAGGTTGGTGCCTTGTCGTGGCTTTACAGCTCACGAGCTGTGAGTCAATGGTTCAGTTTCTCGCCCTTTCAATTATGAATAGTGTTTTTCATATTTGTGAAATCACTTGCTAATACAATTGTATATACTGAACCTTCACTCACCCTCGTGCCAAAACCAACCAGTATGTGTGTGTGCTTGAGGATTAGATGGCTGTGCAGTAAGATTTGTCTTTCTGAAGCAGGGTGTACCTTGTCCCTTTTTGTGAATTTTGTAATGTGTTTTGCTTTTGTGCCTGGTGGTGCGAATGGTATTGTTTGTATCATGTATGAAAGGTGTGTGAATGGCCTGTAAAGTGGTTGGTGCCTTGACGTGGCTTTACAGCTCACGAGCTGCGAGTCATTGGTTTGGTTTTTTGTGAATTTAATTATTGACAGTGCATTTCATTTTTGTGAAATCTCTTGCTAATAAAATTTAATACACTGAACCATGACTCGCCCTCGTGCCAAATCCAACCAGTATGTGTGTGTTTGAGGAAAAGATGGTTGTGCAGGAATCTTTGTCTTTAGTTTCTCTGCCAAGGTGTACTTTCCATGTAAGAATAACCCACCAACTGTAGATATTGTTGAAAACCCTTGGGAGTTCATGGTGATGTCTCTTGTGAATTCCAAAAGTTTTATCCCCAAAGTCCTGCAAACCTCAAAATATCTGCCACATTTTCATTGCAATATTGTTCCAAAATTCTCATGCTGTAGAAACAAACCAATAGTTATGTCTAAACTATCTGGTTTTGCAAGGGGGGTCACTTTGGTTTTTGGCCCGGTGCTCGGCGGCCATCTAGGGAAACCTACCAAACCCACACATTTCTGAAAACTAGACACCCTGCGGCTTCCAGGGAGGTATGGCTTGCGTGGATCCCCCAACGTTTCCTTACCCAAAATCCCCTGCAAACCTCAATTTTAGCTGAAAAAAAAAAAAAATCACTTTTTTCACACATTTTGGTGTGGGAAAGTTGTGGCATCACCGGGCTCACACAAATTTACCACCACCCAGCGTTCCCCCAGGTCTCCCGGTAAAAATGGTGCCTCACTTGTGTGGGAGGCCCAAGTACCCGCGGCAGGCAAGGGCCCAAAACGTAGTGAGGCGACATCAAAATGGCCTATCGCACAACCACCTGGTTTTGCAAGGGGGGCCACTTTGGTTTTTGGCCCGGTGCTCGGCGGCCATCTAGGGAAACCTACCAAACCCACACATTTCTGAAAACTAGACACCCGGCGGCTTCCAGGGAGGTATGGCTTGCGTGGATCCCCCAACGTTTCCTTACCCAGAATCCCCTGCAAACCTCAATTTTTGCTGAAAAAACATCACTTTTCACACATTTTGGTGTGGGAAAGTTGTGGCATCACCGGGCTCACACAAATTTACCACCACCCAGCGTTCCCCCAGGTCTCCCGGTAAAAATGGTGCCTCACTTGTGTGGGAGGCCCAAGTACCCGCGGCAGGCAAGGGCCCAAAACGTAGTGAGGCGACATCAAAATGGCCTATCGCACAACCACCTGGTTTTGCAAGGGGGGCCACTTTGGTTTTTGGCCCGGTGCTCGGCGGCCATCTAGGGAAACCTACCAAACCCACACATTTCTGAAAACTAGACACCCGGCGGCTTCCAGGGAGGTATGGCTTGCGTGGATCCCCCAACGTTTCCTTACCCAGAATCCCCTGCAAACCTCAATTTTTGCTGAAAAAACATCACTTTTCACACATTTTGGTGTGGGAAAGTTGTGGCACACCGGGCTCACACAAATTTACCACCACCCAGCGTTCCCCCAGGTCTCCCGGTAAAAATGGTGACTCACTTGTGTGGGGGAGGCCTAAGTACCCGCGGCAGGCAAGGTTGGGGGATCCACGCAAGCCATACCTCCCTGGAAGCCGCCGGGTGTCCAGTTCCAGGTTTTTGCTCCGCCCAGCCCATCCAAAACCATTGAGGGTTGAGCTTTGGTACAATCACTCAGGACGGTCAGATCGACCACCACACCATAATTGATGGTACCTGGACCTTCCTAGCCTGCCCGGAACCAATACCCGGGTACTGGACCCTCACTCAAAAAACGGCCGAAGCGAGTCCTAGCGGGCTCCCACTTGCCTGCACCCCTCTAGGGGCATCCAGCCTCAGGAGAGCAACTTTGTAAGTGGCCTAGAAGACCAGGAAACCAGACAAGAAAATCGCCAGCCCTGACCGCGAGGTGCACTTTTGTGCACAGTGCCAAGCTGTAATGTTTGTGCTGCTCCCTGCCCGGCCGGGGTTGCCTAAAACCTCTGTAGCCCTGAGGTCCCACAACCCTTGCAGCCTTCTCTCTTCGGGAAGACCTCGGACTTCCTTGGAAGTCCTTTTTACAGCCTTCATCCAAGTGGCCCCATATAACAGCCACACTGTTCCTTAGTCCCATTCTCCAGCCAAAGCTCAGGAGTTTCCTGCAAGTCTAACTTTGGACTTGAACCCTTTACCTGTCTGCTCCACAAAGGTTAAACCTTGAATGCTGCGCTTTGTATGTTTTTCTGTTGTGCCAAATTTCTCCTTAGGAAATGATTGCGTGCCATTGCACATCCTAGGTTCACATTGCCTTGAACTGGATGGCAAAAATATTTTTACTGGTAGCTGTGAGAAAGTGGGTTTCTGTTGCAGTAACCCCCCCCTTTTTGCCTAATAGCTGATGCACTTTTCCTTGCTGTGCCCTAGGCTCCTACCAATCAGGTGCCCAGGGCCTGTGTTCCTTCCCTAAAATACAAACTCCCAATTGGCAAACCCTGGCCACATGTCAGCCCCTAGTAAATGGTACCCTAGGTACCCAGGGCCTTGTGACCAGGGAAGGCCTCTAAGGGCTGCAGCACTCATTGTGCCATCCTTAGAGGCCCTGTGCCCTTACACACACACACTGCCTTTGCAGGCTGAGTGTCTGGGTGCAGGACAAAACAAAGAGTCGACATGGCACACATCTGTGTGCCATGCCCATCACCTACACTGCCAAGGCATATGTCAGCCACCCCTCTGGCTGGGTGCCTTATTCCTATGGTGTGGGCACAGGAGCAGGAGCCCTGTGCCCCTACAGTACCCAGGTCCATTCCTGGGCACTGTAAGTACAGTGCTGCCATGTACGAGTACATGGTGCTGAGAGCTCGTCAAACACGAGCTCCACAGCACCATAATGGCAACACTGAAGACTGGGAAGTTTGGTATCAAACTTCTCAGCACATTAAACCCACACTGATGCCAGTGTGGGATTTAATGTACTAAGCACCCCAGAGGGCATCTTAGAGATGCCCCCTTACAGCTAACCTACAATCCACGTCTGCTCTGAGGCTGCCCAGGCTGCCACACAGCAGACACGTTGCTGGGCCCCTGGGTGGGAGAGCCCCTGCTCTCCCGGGCCTGCAACAATGCCCGTCCTGGAGGAGGTGATAAATCTCCTCCCCCAGGATGAGCCAAGGGAAGCTTCAAAGGCATGCCGCCTCTTGGAGATTCCCCAGGCCTCTGCAACCCCCCACTCTGGAGGGAAGCTGGCCGGAAACCCCATACAAGGGCAGGGAATGTGCCAGCCTGCCCACCCCACCCCTCAGGTGGGGGAGGCGAGGTGAAGCACATCTCCGGGCTATCGCCATCTTGAAGATGGGGGGCCCTACCCTATCAGGATTAGGCTACTGCCCCCCTCCCACAGGAGAGAGGCAGGATAGGGGGTGTACCCACCCCAGGACAAGGACCCATTGGTCCCTGGCCTTCACCTACCTGCAACGCCCCTAAATCTAGTATTTAGGGGCACCCTGAACCTTCCTTCCTCAGATTCCAGATAGAAAACTACAAGAAAAGCAAGAAGAACAAGGACCTGCCCTGCAGCTGCTAAAAAGAGAAGAAGACACCAACTGCTTTGGCCCCAGCCCTACCGGCCTGTCGACTCTCGAACCTGCACCAGCGCGGCATCTCTCGTGGCCAGCAACCTCACCAACCCCGGAGGACCTGGCTACCTCTTGGCTCTAAGCCCCTGGGACTCCCATGAGTAGAGGCTCTACTCAAGAAACCTATTTTTAACCCCTGGCAGCAGCCCGGAACCGCGGACCCAACACACTCTGCACCAGCCAAGCCTGGCCAGTGCCGGAGTGGACAAAGACCCTGAGGACGACCCCACGGCGACTGTGACCCCGAGTCCGGCACCCAAGGACCCCCCTCGACATTCCGGAAGAAGCCTGCAGCCTCAGAACAGAGTGCCACCCCAACCGCGATCAACAAGAGGGTAAGATTTCCGACATCAAAAGGCACCCCTGCACCCGGCGCCCTGCGGCCCCCTGTGCCCAATTCCGGGGTACCCACCTAACCTACAACTACCCAACTTACCTCTCGAAGTGGTGGTGGCACCTGAAGCATCCTCGTCCCCGAGCTTGCAGCCTTTTTCCAAACCGGAACATTCCCATTGATTTCCATTGAGCGCCCGAAGGCTCAAAAGCACCCTGCACCCAGCCGCCCGAGTGGCCCTGGCAGTGCACTCTCGACACTAACTTACTTCCCCACTTACCCTGAGTAAGTGACCAGGAGCCCAGCTCCCACAGCCGCGTGGCTTGCCAGACAGCAGCCACCAACCAAGGCCCCCCCTATCCCTCATAGGATAACATTGGGCCTAACTCTCTCTGCACCCGGCCGTCCTGAAACCGCTGAGGGTGAACCAACTGTACCTACCTGACACTGGGGGACCCCTGAGTCTATGCCCGGAATTTCAACTCTGCCAGTCGAGTACTTACCCTTAAACCGCTAACTTCATTTTCCTCCTAGGGTAACATTGACTGGCTTTTTCTTCAAAAATCTTCTAAGTGTGAACTTTTCAAAACTGCAAATATTCACCAAAAATCAGCCAAGTGACAAAAACGAATTTACTCACCTGCTCCTAGGTGAGCTCCCAGTGCTGGATCTTGGTGCCCAGCCCTGACTCTGAAAAGTGTTCACAACTATACTTACCTCTAACTCATTTTTCTCCCATAGGAAACCATTGTCTGCTTTTCTGTGAAATTTCTTCTAAGTGTCTATTTTTGCAAATTTGAAATATTCTCTTAAAATCGTACCATTTCTGCAAACGAAATTACTTACCTGTTTTTGATAAGGACCCCAGTCCTGGGTCCAGGTACCCAGTCCTGGATTACTAAAGTAACGATAAAGTACTCTACCTGCAATTTGAATTTCTTGCCATAGAGATCCATTGAATATTTTCTAAGTGCTAACTTTTGAAATAGCTAAATATTATTTAAAAATCATTACAGTTATTAAGTCGACTTGCATCACTTGATTCTGAATACTGACCCAGGGCTGGATCTAGGAGCCAGACATGGAATTCCAAAAGTAATCTGAAATGCAATTTATTACAAATAACCTGAATTTACCATTGAGCTCAATGCATTGTTATGTTTAGGAAATAGGATTGTTTATTGCAACCATCTGTGACTGTTTACAAAAATGTATTGCTTAAGACAAAAGTATTTATATTCAACCTCTCATTCTGAGAAAGTATATTTTTATCCCCTTTGTGGTTCTAAAAATAAAACAAGCATATATATTATATATATAAACCATTGGCCTAGAGTTCAGTTATTGAGTGTGTGAAACCATTTGCTGACTGAGTGTGTACAATAAATGCTTTACACTGTCCTCTGGTACTGCCTTACTGCTCGACCAAGCTACCACTTTTGAGAGTAAGGTCATACCTAACTTTGACCTCTATCAGCCTCTGGGGGACTGTGGACTCTGTACACCCTGTACCTATTTGGGAACAGTATATACAGAGCCACTTTCTCACAGTAGCATTTTTTCTACACTCCCTTTTTAAATTGGATAGCTATGGAAAAAGTATTTTTAAGTATTCCTATTTGCAACACATTCCTACTGTATCTGAAAGTATTGCAGTTTTTAAACTGGTACTTACCTGCAAATGAGTTCTTCTTGATTCTAAAATAAAAGTAATAAAATATTTTTATACAAACTATGTGACTGATTTAGTCCTGGAGTGTGTGTAATCATTTCTTGACAGTGTGTACAAATGCTTAACACAGCACTCCGATAAGCCTAACTGCTCGACCACACTACCACAAAAAGAGAGTAAGGTATTATTATTGTAGCCTCTGAAAAGCCTCTGGGGATCAACTGGACTCTGCACACTATACCTTACTTTGGTATAGTATATGTAGAGCCAGCATACTACAGTGTGCACTGTACAAAACCTTTTATTGTGTTTGATTTAATAAACTATAATGTTGTTCATTCATAATAGGAGCCCAGGACATCCAAACAGAGCACATTGCAACCAACTTCCCCCTTAGTTCACTATAGGCATTTTAGTTCCAGGGGTGTAGGTGGGGGTTAACAAATGTTTCTAAATAGAAAAAAAATAGTTATCAATGCACTGATATCAAATTTGCTAAGGTGAATGCTCCTGCATGTAAATTAAATACACTTTAAATTTTGATGAGACTAATGTATGTATACACTTTTCCTAAATGTTATGGGTGCAAGACAACAAAAAGTTTACTTACCAGTAGGAGTAGTTTTGCAGCTCGAAGAGTTTTCTGGATTCCCATTCTGTGCATTATTCCACCATCTAGTGGTTTGGGGCCGGAATGGTCTGGCTTTTTTTCCCCCCTCCATGGGCTTTGACAGCCATTTGGTGTTAGGCCCGTCTCCTGTGTGACGTCAGACGGCACCCTGGAAATTCCTGTGCATGGTAGCCGTATTTCGATTCTTTTTTCTTTTCTCCTAGCCTTATTTTTTTTCCAAGTTTTTTTGGTTTATCTTTAACTCTTATCTCCTAATATGTGACCTCCTCCCCGCGGGTTTGCTTTTCTCATTTCCGGAGAGTGGGTGGGTCACATGTGAATCCAGAAAACTCTGAAAAACTACTTCTACTGGTAAGTAACCATTTTGTTTTGCAGCATAAATGCTTTTCTAAATTCACATAATGTACATTAAATTTTATGTAGCGGCTTCCCCCTTCTTGGGATAGTAGGGGTGAGATGAGGAAGAGTTTGCGCACAGGTGTTGAAGTACTTTGTCCCATCTGCGCTTCTTTTGCCATTTGTATATCCACACAATGTTCAGCAAAAAGTGTGGGGATGCTCATATTGTGTCTATTGACCCATTAGCCATAAAAGCTATGGTTGTACCCTTTTCCTTGCTGAATGCGCTTTTGGGCGTAAAATTAGATTTTCCTGCTGAGTGGCGGCATGATTAAATTGTCTCCACAATCCACTGTGCAATTGTTCTCTTTGTAACAAGTGAGCCCTTGCTGGACTTACCATGTGAGAAGAACAATTAGTTCACTATACAAAACTGTTTTGTCTATGGTCGATAATCTAGTAAGGTTCACATTAGGTCAAGGGTATGCAAGCTCCTCTCCAGCTGTGTTCGCGGTTTCTTAAGGAAAACTGGCAACAATGCTTTGATTCATATGAAATTTGCTCACAAACTTGGGTAGAAATTGAGGATTCGTTTCAAGAACCAATTTCTCCTTGTGAATTTGCATATATAGTTCCTCAACAGTTAACACCGAGTTCCCTTACTATCAGTAGTGATGTTATTGCTATTAGGAATGCAGTTTGTGTGATATGCTGTATGTAGGAAGGTGGAATCTGACTGCATAGTTGCCCCCACTTTGTTCGTGGTGTTTGAATGGTTTTTGACTAGTCTGGCTGGGATCCTGCTATCCAGGACCCCAGCCTATCTGCTTACTCCCTTAAAAGACATGGAGTGCATATTAGATGCACTAGTGATTGGATACTATGGTACCTTATGAGCCCCTAGTATATGGTGCCTTAGGTACCAAGGGCATAGGTACTTCACAGGCCTACCAGGGGCTGAAGCATGTATTATGCCACCCCTGGGAAGCAGACTAAATCTGACACCACAGGCCTGCTACTGCAGCCTGGGTGAGGTAGTGTTAGCACTCCTCACTGAGGCATAGGTTCCCTATATCTCACCATACACACACATATAAACCTATCAGTCACCCCTAAGGCAGGCCCTATCAATCCTGAGGGCAGGGTGCTTGGTTTACAATGTGAGGGGGTGCCTCTGCATGAGCAGGGCCCCTCTGCAGCTGGCAGAGTCTATTCTCTGTGGCTGTTTGTGGATGCGGTTAAACCATATACTCTTAAGTGCATTATAACCTACCGGTTAATGCTAACTTTGGAATGACTGCATCAAAACATGTTGTGTTTGGTGTCAAACGACTTGGAATCATACCCCCACACCAGTAACTGGTGTGAGTAGGATTCCACCCTTCTAGAGGGGACGACATGTACCCACTGTGGAAACACGGTAGAAATCTGAAAGAGCCCTGGCATCACAAAATGGATGCCACCAGCACAGACACTGGGCTGCCCTCCTGCTGCTGACCGAAACTCGCAGTGGAGGGAGCTCAACAATAGGCATCCTGTCACAGGGAGCGGGTCACCACCTCCCAGACAGGATTTAGTGTATT